>NC_090444.1:963924148-965134648 GCF_031143425.1 Pleurodeles waltl
TGGCTTTTTCCCATGTTTTTTGTGTGCTCCTTATGTTTCCCTACTTTTACTGCCTTCTCCTCGCTTTTTCCCCCGTATTTTGTGTGCCTTCTGCTTTTCCCTCATTTTGGCTGATATGTCCTTGCTTTTCCCCACCACTGAGAAAATAGCCAGCTCTTGGAAATAAGCTTGCATAGTACTCATTTTTAAGGACCCCAAATGTTATAGACTGACTTCTTTATTGAACTGGGTAGTCAAGATATTGGGGTGTATTGTCTTATATAGAATTGAGAGCTGAGCCCAAGCAAATTATATTCTGGGTTTTGCACAGTATGGGTTCTGTGAAGGGCTTGGGACCCAAGAGCAGTGCTTAAGTCTACATCTGATTATTGGCAAATACACCATTTCTAAAAAGGGAACCCTGTATCATGCCTTCATAGCCTTTGGTAGGGTAAATCATTCTAAACTTTTGGAATACTCTTTAAGTTTAGCCTTCCTCATTCTGTTGTTGAGTTTTTACAGGCACTACATGAGGGGGTTAAGACGTCAGTCAGCTATGGGATGGAGGGTGAGTGCACTGATTCTTTTAATCTTTTTAGGGGTGTGTGCTGGACCCCATTTTATTTCTTTTATATATTAATGGCTTGCTCCCCTTTTTAGTTTCTCAGGAACAGAGTCTCCTGCTAGTGAATGGTAAGCATGTGCCAGCATTACTGTATGCAGATGATGCTGTTTTGCTTTCACAGACTCCTAACGTTCCACAGGGCCTTATAAATGCTTTTGTTAAATACATGGATGACCTAGACTTGGAAGTTAATATATCGAAAACTCATTATATAGTTTGCAGGAAACCTCATAAAAAAATTGGGCCCATGGCTACTAGGAGACAATTAATTAGTCGGTTTAATTTTCTTATTGAGGGTAACTTTTGATTCTAGAGGCAGTTGGTTACCCTGTCTCTCTCAGTGGTGTTCTCGATTTAATGCCTCTGTAGGCTGTTTTTGAGCTGACAACACAGGTTGGCAATAAAACCAATCAATTCAGCCACTACTAGAGGCTTTTAAACTCAAATGTTTACCTATTTTAACTTTTGGGGAATCCATATGGGGGCATCAGGATTGCCGCAGCCTTCAGCAGGCACAGAATCGATTCTGTAGGCGGTTGCTTGGTGTGGAGCCTGGCAGCCCGCAATTTTTCCTACATGAAGAACTTGGTTGGGGTTTCGTGGAAGATCGCATTAAGATTTGCACCATTGCTTCTCTGAATCTCATTCTAGGGCAACCTGTATACTAATTTTAATCGGGAGTCATTTCCGACTGGTGTGTGATTTGAGTCACAAAATTCCATAGCTGAGGTACATCAAGTGCACAGCCAACAGGGAGGACTGAGCTGTTTTTATCCTCTCACTCGCTGAGTAAAAGGAAAGCTGGTTGGGTTAAAAAATAATTTATGAGACTATTATATCCCACTAGAGAAGCGAATAAACTCAAAAAAACATCCCTGAGAACTTATATTATGTTCCAGATATGCCAGGGCATCAAACCATATCTCCATCAGATTGACATTGTCTTGGAGATAACAATTCTGACTAGGTTCTGCTTGGGCTCCATCAGATGCAATCCTTGTTTACCCCTGGGCCAGTTCAACGCTTAACATATTTTTTTTGTGTCCCCGAGACGGTACCTCCCTACAAACTCTTATGCATTTTACCCTCTTCTGTAATTACTATGCACCTTTCAGTAGTCGATTTTTATCACTTGTTTTAAAAGCATCGGGGTGTTGGCATTGCAGGCCCGCATTTCATTACCTGTGTATGGTTGCTGATCCTGTTCTGGGTTCCACTGTGAGAGCTGTAAAAATTGGCACTGTACTTGTGTAACTTTGTGGACTTTTAACCATTATTCAGTGAGCATTTTCTAACGCTTTTGTTTAAAGTATATTGTTTTATGATGTTTGTTCATTTATGATTATTGTTAATAATAAAAGAAAATAGAGTTAGCCAGTTGCTGCCTGTTTTTACAATATCCCCAAGGTATAGCTTGCCCTATGTGTATTCAGTGATTTAGGCGAATTATCAAACTTGATTAAAACATATTTTTTCATATTCAAATGTGTAGTTGGGCATTCTGAAATTAAGGATGACTTACCTAAAACTATTTCAACTATACATACCAGTGAACCATTTTGCACAGATCTCATGGTTCTCTGTCTATTCCCCAAGACTGAAGGAATACTGCCAGAATTTTAATTAAGATTTGTGCATGTAAATTGTGTAGGTACTAGTGACATATAGTCCCTCATTCTATGACTAGAACTGAATAGAATTCAGCACTGGAAAAATAAGATTTTTAATTTTTGTTTTATATTTTATTCCAGTGATCCCTGCTGCAGATCTTTCTCAGCAGATTTCCACTGCTGGCACTGAGGCCTCGGGCACAGGGAACATGAAGTTTATGCTAAATGGTGCCCTCACCATTGGTACTATGGATGGTGCCAATGTTGAAATGGCAGAAGAGGCGGGCGAGAATAACCTCTTCATTTTTGGCATGAGAGTGGAAGATGTGGAAGCTCTGGACAAGAAAGGGTATGTATAGAACTAGTCTTACTAAATTGTTATACTCCCTCAAAAACTTCAAAACAGAATTTAGGCCAAGTTTTTGAACCTGTGCAAACTGCATCAGACTGAATTGCTGAGGCAGCATGAGTCTTACAATTTTGGGTTGCTTAGGATCCCGTCTAGAAAGGACCTTGCCTGGCAGTTGGGGATGGACTGTTCCTAGTGGAGCTAGACCAACAATAACCTGTATGTGGCTGGTTCCTGTCTGGTGTGGCATAGTAAGTAAAAAATATGAAGGATTGAAATATAGCTCAAGTAATGACAGTGCCCAAGATTATAAGGAATATCCTGCCAATTACTTTGTTGTTTTGTGAATGTACCTCTTTAATATGTTTAAAATTGTCCATGTAAATTATCAATTTATTGGTACAGCGTGCCACTGTTGACTGAACAAATTAATCCTATAACTAATTGTGCATGAAACATTTTCCCCAAAAAACAAATCTGCAGAAACCAATCTGATTTACTGTGTTTCCACTGTAAAAGAATCCAGAGAGGTTCACTCTTTGTTAATGTGATAAGTACAGCAGAGGCCGATGATGAAAACAAAATCTAGTTTTGCACCTGTGTTAGCGAAAGTCAGAGACAGCAGGAGATTCCCGAACCCCACATTATGTTTCATTTCAGACCATCACCAACACACATGCGAGTAGGGACAAGCCAACCACAGTTCTCAAGCCATTTCATAGCAGACTTGCCAAAGACCCACTCCCTTATACTTTGTAAATCAACCTCTCCAAACCCAAACATACATCAGTCCATCTCCAATTACGTTGTCTGAGTTCTGGGGTCCGCGATTCTCCCTCACTCTTGCTGTGTGTCCCACTGTGCCACCGTGAGGCCCAATAACACAATGTTGTATTAAATCTAAACAACTCTAAGGCACGCCATACACAAAGGTTAGCTAATTGTGGTGTCAGCACCATGGCCTCCGAGCATGGATGATAACTCATTGTCCACCATTTTTCAGAGGTTTCAGACCCTCTCACATGTCCATATTGTATTAAGAAAGTTACTGTGCATCGGTCCACATTGCCGGGAAGTGCAATTAAGTGGTAGCACTACATAAAGTCTTTTTATAATGCGCTCCTTGCAGGATATGGAGCCACATCAACTGGAATCTAGCCTGGGTGATGATCTCTCTCTCTCTGGTCCATGAGTACCTCCTTACAGTAAGAGTCATCTGGGACCAAGAGCTCCAGTTTTGAATTCTGCCTGCTAGAATTCATAGCAAATCACGTAACCTCCCTGTGCCTAAAATGTGTGTAAAATGTATTTGTGCAATCCCTACTTTGATGTACATACTCTTGTAGATTGTCTCCAGATCCCTCAGGTAGCACTCTGGTGCGTCACATGTAGGTTTGCACTACATAAATACATACAGTACACATATACATACAACCATCCTGATGTGAATCAAGTCCAGAAAGGCAATCCAGGGCTGATCTGCTCTCCCATCAATTTTGATGAATCCCTTGAGGAAAACTAGACCCTTGGCCAATATGAGAGAATCTTCTCCTTGGTACACCAAGGAACTCAAGGATCTGCAAAGACGTTATAGGCGGCAAGAGCAAAGGAGGAAACTGGATCAAAACTCTTTGGAGAGAGACAAGCTTAGGTCTCTGCTTGGGGACTGTAAATTGGTGATTAAGAAAGCCAAATTGGACTATTTCACTCTTAAAATTAAGGAAGCAGACATGCATCTAGTGGGCCCCTCCCACACATCCTCGGCCACCTCCCCAGAACTAGAGAATTCTCAAGCCTTTTGCAATAAGGTAGCAGACTTCTTCAAAAACAAAATCTTACAGATCCACGCAAATGTTGCCCAGCACCCTGTGGTTCTGGACCCTGCAGTCTCTAGGGTGGATATGGTGACTCCCCTACTCACCAAATTCCTCCCATTGTCAGCGAACAGGATTAAAGCACTGCTTTCTGGGGTTAGGTCACAGTCCCCTAACGATCCTTGTCCCCCTAAAATATTGAGGCTTGCTTCTGACCTGGTGTCCGAAGCATTAGAATTGGCTTACCAGGAGGTATTGAACACTGGGGTCTTTCCCCTCTCCTTGAAAGAGGCAATTGTAATCCAGCTTGAAAAGAAACCAGGAGGTACCCCTAACGAGCTTAAGAATCTTTGTCCCATCTCTTTATTACCCACCCCGGTTAAGATTCCCAAAAAGCATCTTAATATTGAACTTGCACGTTTCCTCCAGGAAAGTGGCTGCTTAGATCCCTCCCAGCACAGGTTTCAGAAAGCGCACAGTACAGAATCCTCTCTCATTGTCACCTCTGAGTCGATTCACTGGATGGTGGATCAAGGAGAGGAAGCCATTCTGGTATTTTTAGACCTCTCGGCTGCGTTCGACACTGTCTCTCCTCAACTGATGATGCAGCGCCTTCATCAAGCTGGGGTAAGAGACAGTGCCTTGGATATCCTGGAGTCCTTTCTGTGTGAAAGATCAACCATTGTGAGCTGTCGTGGCTTCAGAGCTGCCCTGTTCCAACTTCCTTGTGTGGTCCCCCAGTGGTCTTCTCTTAGCCCCACCATGTTCAATCTATATGAGGCACCGGTGGCGAAGTTGGTCTGTTCATTTGGCTTTCAGGTTTCCTCATATGCTGATGATACCCAGCTTATTATCCTATAGTAACTGGGAGGAGGTAGCAGCTAGGATTCATAACTGCATGAATGAGGTCAATAAATGGATAAGCCAAAACTGGCTAAAAATGAACGGAGAGAAAACATAAATCCTGTTTTTCGGCGCTAACAGCTCTTTATGGAGCTCTCGCTGGTGGCCGCAGTATTGCAGAGACCTGCCTGCGCCCATACCAGTGGCAAGAAATTTAGGGATCTTATTTGACAATGCTATGTCTTTTGACCTACAGGTTAATCATTCTATTAAAACCTATTACTGGACAATCAAAACCCTCCAGAAAATTCTACCCTTCTTACAGAAGGATCTCAGAATCTCAGTGATTCTTGCTTTAGTCATATCTAAATTGGACTACTGCAGTGCTTTGATGCTGAACATCAACAAAGGCTCTCTCCACAAGCTGCAACTTATACAGAACACCGCAGCCCACCTGGTGTTGGATCACCCGAGGTGGGTGTCAGTCAGTGGAAGCCTGAGGCAGCTGCATTGTCTACCTGTGGAGAAGCCCATTTTCTTTAAAGCTCTTTGCCTCACACATAAGGCTCTCCATTACGGAGGGTCCAAATACCTTTGCACAAGTCTGGGATGGTATGTCCCTAGTCACCACCTTTGGTCCACCAGTCTCTCTCTGGCCTCAGTCCTCCGCAGCCGGAAATCTAAATCGGGTGACAGAGCTTTCTTGTTGGCGGCAGCTAAACTTTGGAACACTCTCCCGCTCTGTATCAGAAAAGAGGAAACTTTTATGCCTTTTCAGAAAAGCTAAAAACATGGCTCTTCTCCCTCAAATTATATATTTTTTTCCATGATAGTTGCTGCTACTCCCTCATCTTCTTTCGCTCTCACTGGCACTTCTTTCCACCTAGCGCTGCAATGCTAAGGCCAGAACACACTTTACAAATACAGTTACAATCTGAATGTAGAAGCTATGCTGATTGGTTAAAAGAAGAGCTATGGGACTGGATGAAACTGCTAAAGCTTTCAGTCAACCTTGATTGGCCATCTATCTCTTGTGCAGCTTAATCAGTTGACTGCAGGCATCAGTTGCATTGACTGCAGCGCAACCTGGCCTTATTGAATCAGTTTTGCTTTTTACAAAGGCTGGAAGAAGTTCCATGCAGTACCACAGCACAGCAGGCATCTTCGGTGTACCAACACTGGGCCTCCAGGTGGGTGCCTGGCCATCACAGTACACCACTCTCTGTAACAAATGAGTAGTAAAATGGAAAAGTTGTTTCCCATCAAAAAGAAAGTACTTACTTATGGAACAGCAAGGAAAATATGGTAACTGATACTATATTTTTATGATGGCAAGGGTGGTTGTAGGAAAATAATTCCATTAATTGTACATCTAAAGTGTATAAATATTGTTTTGATGACATCATTCCATCTGCCTCTGCTCTGGTAGACCTTCTTAACCACCTTGGTTGTGTACAAATATGATTCATCACATCTAGAAAATATGATGGATAGAGACGTAGGGTTGATGGAAGAGAATTAAAAAATAATTGTTTTTTATTTAACCACGATAAACAATGGGCTTTACTTTTCATTTTAATATAGAGGAACGTCAAATTGCACCGGTTTTTACATTTGTATTGACATGTTTCTGCCCTTCCAGGTACAGAATGATGGGGTGCTTTCAGATAGAACAATTGCTCCACCAATAGCATACACTTCTAAGCAACCTACCTATATCTCACAGGCCACATGTTTGGTTTAGTCATATTGACCTCCTCTATGGTGGTGGGGGAGAAGGAACTAGCCTGTCCATATATTTGTGTTAATGAGATATTAGGGGAAGAGACAAACAGCTCTTCCATATCCAAATGGCATTTCATTTACAATACCCCATTTAATAACATGCACTTAGCAATGATTGTGATCTATGTAATCTGTTCAGTATGTTTAGGTGCTGATCTGTACAGTTGTGTGACTTCACTTTTGACTTCCTCTGAGAGATGTATGGGCTGCATTTCTTTCTACATTACCTTTTATCTTTAAAAACTCAATAAACACGTCCAACACCAGCTCTTTCCTAAGATACTGCAGGGTATTCCTCTTCTGATAAATTCCAGGGTTGTATGAAGGGGTGGTTGGTAAATGTTTAATTCACACTGTGATCTCTATAGCAAAAGCACAGGTGTCCATCACTTTTAGGACAACCAACACACTACCGAGCACTTTAGAAGAGGTCTTTCAATTTTGAGGATCATATGTCCTATTTTGCTTAACCTGTTACTTCTTTGTGCCTGTCACCATCTTGCAACTCAGGAAATTCTTTCTATGACGTCCTTTATAAATAATTTCTATTTCTACAGGCAAACGCAGAATACACACATTGGTTGCCCTTCTACTGAAAATTGTCAAATATATCTAGGAAGGCTACATGATGATAGCAGTTGTCTGTTTGTCTCAGATACCTCCACATTGAGAGGATTGATATCTTCATACTTTCTTTTTGTGTCCTGTCTCTAAAAAGACCATTAAGATCTTTTCCCATTTACGAGGTCCCCCTGCTGACTTGTACTGTAACCAGGGACTCTTTTCTGCCTCCTGAAAAATGGGCGTGGCTTAATTAAGTTTGCCTCACTACCCTTTCCATTGTTTGAAACCCCCCTCTTACAGTGGTCCCATGAAGGTTTAATCTAATGCCTCCAAAGCCTGCACACTCATTTTATTTCCACTCTGACTTCAGTGGACTCACCAACCACACAGAATGTGATGCTAGTGCCGAAAATCCACCTGGCCTTCAAACAGCCTTTACCTCCCACCTTTCGTGGCCTGGGAAGTAACGGGAATGCAAGTTGTGTTGCTGCCATTTTGGTTATGGATTGGTTGCTCTGGGTATGAGCTTATGTTTCTTCTGGATCTGTCTCGTCGAATGTTGCCATTTCATGTGTCTCAGAATGCCTGTCCTACTGGCATCAAACCTAGCTGTACAAAAGCATGCCAAACAGGGTCATTACATTTCAGAGGTTCCTCCGAGGGGGAAGGTTAAACAAGACCTCTGTATTTTGATCTCCCAGCTTTCAAACAGACAACTTCCTAACTGGCAAGCTCAAGATAACGTACAGTCATAGCTGCCAGTGATTTGGAGAGGATGTAGCTGAGCAGACACACTAGGTTCCTCCATTTCAAGTATTATTATTAAAGCAATCCTTATGGTACTGTAAATTGCAGACACACTATGTTCCTCCCCTTCAAATATCATGATTAAAGAGATCCCTATGCCTCCACACAGCCCCAAAAGTGCTAACCCTTTTTTTGGCTATTTGGTGTAGTTCACGCTTAGGCCTCCATAACATTTTGTCCACATAAGCTATTCATGACAAATATGCGTCCTTTTTTCCCAACATCCTGTGGTTTCCAAAGGTACCCATGGTTTATGGATTCCCCTGCAGCGGACCAAGAAATTAACTAAACTATAGCTACATTTTGTGTTTTTTGGGGTAAAATAGAAAAAAGTGCTGCAGAAGAAGGTGTCCGTTTTTTCCCTGCAAATGTCATCAACAAAAAGGTTTGTGGTGCTTAAATCACCATCTTCCCAACTATTAGGACCATGCAGACTTGATTCAGAAAACAATTTATTTTAGCATAGTTTTGGCATCTTACTGGGAAATAGCCAATTGTTCCTATTTTTTGTGCTTTCAAGCTCCTTCCATTTTGTGGTGGAAACGGGTATGAAACCTATGGTGGAGACCAGAAAGCTATATATTTCTGAAAACTAGATAACATTCTGAATTCAGCAAGGGGTCATTTTTGTAGACCCTTCAAGGTTTTCCCTAAGAAACTAAGGGCCTGATTATGAGTTTGGGAGTCCGAAAACCTAACTGACCAGACCGTGGTGAGGAGACCACAGTAGAGCTGGCGGTCTCTCCACCAGCCCCATTACGAGTTTCCCACCAGGCTGTCTGGTGGAAACCAAGGTTTCTGCCGGTCAGCCCAGTGGAAAACGTGTGGCGGCATTAGACTGTCCAATGTTGTTTCACAAGGGGCCTCCCTAGCACCCCCGGAAGGCACACTGTCTGCACAGCAGACAATGCGCATTCCGACAGGGCTGGGGATGGGGGCCCCCTGCACTGCCCACAACAATTATGTGGGCAGTGCAGGGATCCCCCTGTGGCCCAGCACTCGTTCTCCACCAGCCTTTTTAGGGCGGTTGAACTGCCATGAAAAGGCTGGTGGAGAACATGATTGGAATCAGCACAGCGGCGCTGACTGCAGCGCCGCCGTAGCTGATTACATTCATGACTGCCGTCATCCCGTCGGGATCAGAGATCCTGGCAGAAAGGGCAGTCTTTTGGCAGCACTGACCCCAATCTTATAAAATGGCGATCAGACTGCCACAACCGTGGCGGTCCAACCTCCACCACAAGTCTGGCGATCTTCAGACCAATGGACTCCTAATCGGGCCCTAAGTGTTGAAATAAAAAATGTTGAAAATTAGTAGGCATTTGTGACGAAATTTTCACTTGTAACATCTCATCACTATGGCCTATTTACGAAAGCATACCTTTACTTCTGCTAGACCCATCTGGTTGTGGGGATATATAGGGTTTGTGCATTTTCTAACAACTCGAGATAGCCAGAGCCAATAACTGTACTGCACCTTGCAGTGGTTTTTCATTGTGTACCAAGTATAGAGCAATTGATATGGTGAGTTATAAACAGTCAAAAATAGGTATTAAGGTAACCTATGTATTTCCGAAATAGGCACAAGATATGGAATTTACAATCAGTAGTTATTTGCACATCTCTGTATTTGTGGGGACCCATACTAGCATGTGAATTAGAGGAACATTCTCAAAAGGACTTCTTTCTTATGCACTGTCTTAAATTTTGAATGCACTAATACAGAGAAATACAATTGGTAATAACACTTGTTGTACTATTCTGTATTCCCGTGAGTCTACCGATAAAAGTGGTACCTCATTTGTGTGGGTAGGCTTAGTTCCCTCGACAGGAAGCAGCCTAAAACGCAACGTGGACACATCACATTTTTCTACTGAAATTGGGCCTTTTTTGCAATATGTCTTGCTGTGGATTTTGGGCCCTAGCTCAGCTGGTACATAGGGAAAGCCAGCAAACCTGTACATAGACACCTAGGGGAATCCAGCATGGGGTGACTTGCATGGCTCTCAACAGGTTGTGTTACTTAGAATCCCTTGCAAACCTCAAACTTTGACAAAAAAAACACCTTTTCCTTACATTTCTGTGATGTAAAGTTCTAGAATCTGCAGACAGCTGCAAACTTCCTTCCACCCAGCATTCCCCCAAATCTTCTGATAAAAATTGTACCTCACTTGTGTGGAAATGCTTAGTGTCCGCAACAGGAAATGGCCCAAAAGGCAGCATTAACACATCACATATTTTCACTCAAAACTGACACTTTTTTTGCAGTGTGCCTACCTGTGGATTTTAGGCCCTAGCTCAACTGGCACCTTGGAAATCCCAGTAAATCTGTGCATTTTCTGGAAACTAGACACCTACGGGAATCCAGGATGGGGTGACACGCATGACTATCATTAGGTTGTGCTACCCAGAATCGCTTGTGAACCTCAAACTTCGACTATAACAGACATGTTTCTCACATTTCTGTGATGGAAAGTTCTGGAATCTGCAGGGAGCCACAAACTTCCTTATACCTAGCATTCCCCTAAGTCTTCTGATAAAAATTGTACCTCACTTGTGTGGCTGGGTGTAGTGCCTGCGACAGAACAAATCAAACCAAGGTCAATGAGGGTCCCTTTGCGAGGATTCCCACTGTTGTTAGTTGAGTCGATCCTGTCGCAGGCACTAGGTCCCGCCACACAAGTACGGCAGCATTTTTATTGGGAGAAGTGGGGAAACTCTAGGTGGTAGGAATTTTGTGAATCCCTTCTGAATCTGGAAGAATATGGAACATAAATTAAAGGAACATGTGATTTTAGTCAAATTATGAGGCTTACAGGGAATTGTCGGTAAGAAAACTTAATGGGATCCATGAGAGGCACACCACCCTGTTCTCCCCTGAGTGTCTACTTTTCATAAATGCATGGGTTTGGTAGGTTTTTGTGGGTGGCCGCCGAACCCAGTCCCAAAAACTGCAACTACCCTTTTTGTTGATGTTGCCACATTGCGTTTGGACCCCACAGATTTGCAGGCACTAGTCTCACCATCGCTATTGAGGTATTGTTTTTATCGGGAGATATGTGGGAACTCTGTGGTGCAGGACGTTTGAGGCTCCCAGGAGATTCCAGTACTAAGAGGGATCCACGTGAACCACCCTGTAGTCCTTCTGGTGTCTAGGTTACGAAAATATTTAAAGTTGGTAGATTTTCCCTAGAGACAATGTACACTCTGGCAGAGAAAGTCAGAGAAGACAAATATTACAGCACAGCCATCTGTTCCTCAAATACACACACATACTGGTTGTATTTGGCACCAGGGTGAGTGAAAGATAAAAAAATCAAAATGTTGTTAACAAGAGATCTCCCAAAAATTAAATACACTGTTAATAATTGAAAGTTTAAAAAAAACCAGAACCAATGACTCACAGCTTGTAAAGCCACAACAAGGTATCAAACGCTTTACAGACCATTCACACACAGAAAGCCATTCACACCGCCAGTCCTGAGGCTAGCACATTACAACACTCACATCAACAGACAGCGCAATTCAAGGGCCCATCACTTTCATATGTCCACAAGACTGACACAGCAATCACACCAGCTTACAGCTGACAGAGTGTGTGGACTGGTATTTGGTTGGCAATGTGTGTGTAGGAACCAGCAGCAGCCAAATGGCAGCTCACACACACCACTAGCCAAGAGCCAGTCCACACCGCCAGCTTAGCGCTACACATGCACACCGCCAGCCAAGTTCCGTCCACCCACGCTGCCAGCCATGCACCAGTCCATGTACACTGCCAGTCAAGTGCCAGTCCACACACACTACCAGCCAGGTGCCAGTCCACACACACCGCCAGCCAGGCGCCAGTCCACTCACAGCACCATCACATTTTTGTTTTAAACAAAAATAAAAAAAACACAAACCAATTTGAAGGAGATGAAAAACCAACTATGAATACAAACAACAGGTCTAACTAAATACTTAAAACTACTGCTAACCTTGAAACTCAGCAAAAAAATATAAAACAATACAGATCAGTCAGTTCACTTTCACGCTCACGGTTGCTTCCAATACTTCAGTTGCATGTGGTACAATTTAAAACATGCAAGAACACGTAGCCCAGTGTTAGAAGGACACTCGGGCAGTACTTATGACTCTCCTTCTGCATGCCTTTGGACACAGACTCTACATCTACTACAGGGAAAGTTTTTTTTGGGGGGTGTGTGGGAAGAGTGTAATCAGGAAAGTGGCGATCTTTCAGTCTAGCCACATCCTCCACCACCCCACCTCTAGGAACACGTGCCTGCTCCACTGCAACAAGGCTGCCTATCAGAGGCTGCTGAAACTAAGCAAAAGTCATGTTTGAATCTGTAGAACAATCCTTGAGTACACTAAAATCATTGAAGGTTGCTAAATAAAACAAATGGAATACCAACTTCTTATACCAAATGTATGACTTACGAGCAGCAGTGTAGGGCTCCAACCTCTGATCTACTCTATCTATACTACTCATGTGCTTACTGTAGTCTAAAATGTACACAGGTTTAAGCATTTCAGCATCTGACTCCAAACAATCACAGATGAAGTACTTACGTCATGAATGGCTGTGGGCATGTGGACATCTTGCATGTCTGAAAATTTCACAGCTAGAAGTTCATCACTATCCAAGGTACTGCACTGTCCCCTCTGAAGATTTTTACATACAAGCTCTTTCGGGTAACCTTATACTTAGGTTGGATTGTTCCATAAGCAACAGTGTCCACTTTAAAGAATTCCTTGAACATTTGCCTGCCTCGCCAGTGTAGATGTTATTTATGTATAAATGGTGACCTTTGTTAAAAAGTCCTCTTCCAAGTTCCCACACAGTTTCCTCACTGACTCCAAAAGTGAACGGACAACTGGGGGAGGGGGGGCTAGTAGAGCAATTATTTCCAGTGTACACTCTCAAACTATAGACATATCCAATACTACTCTCAGACTGCATATATATCTTAATTCCATATTGTGCCCTCTTCCTAGGAATGTACTGCCTAAAAACCAACAGCCCTTGAAAAGGACCAAAGCCCCGCCCACAGCCATTTCATTTCCTGGGACATACCTCTCTAAAACACAATCTACAAAATGACCAAGGACAGGCTGAATCTTCAAGAGATGGTCACAATTAGGGTGATCCCGTGGCAATGCTGAAGCATTATCAACAAAATGCAGCATCCAAAGCAGAAGCAAATACTGATCACAACTCTGGGTTGCAGGAAATATAACAGTTGCCATCAAGGGGCTTGTAGACCAATATGAAGACAGAGATGGCTTTCTTATCAAGCCCACCAAAAAAGTTAAACTCAGGAACTCCTTCAACTCACCCCGATTTGAGGGAGTACACCAGGTAGCTCTAGAGTGGGGCTTAAGTCTGGCACTGCTGTCCCACAAATACTTTTCAGCATACAAGTTAGTTTGGTTGACAATCTCATCCAAAAATAACTCATCCATAGATGACTAAAAGAAATTTATAGGCTAAATGTTTTTAGTATTGACTCTATACCATGTGACACCACTAAAGGTGGCAACTTAGGCTGCACCATGTTTGAGACCACCCAGAGTTCAGTACTTCCAATTGGAAGCCTTTGAGCCCCAGACTGCAATCCAGATTCCTCTTACTGCACTATTGGCATATCAGTGTCCACCTCTAAAAGTGGCAATTCCTCTGCACTGAGAGTGGCTTCATCATCAGGTGATTCCTCTTCGACAGAAAATTCACTGCCAGGATCTTGGACTTTCTCCTCTGCCTTAGATACAGAGTCAGTCTCAGAACTATGGTCAGAGAAAGATTCGAAGCGCAATCCAGCAACCTGCTGAGAGGTAATCTTATGGCTAGCTATAATCCTTAATAATAAAAGTAACACAACAAATAAGTCAAGAATAACCAACACTGTGTAAAATAAGTAATAAAGTGTGGCTTTATCAAACAGAAAGTAAAACTACTGAAACATAGTATCAGGAAGAAAAAGACAATCAACACAAAGCACACAAAGACCTATATACTCAAAAACACAATACCACTCGCTTGCCAGAGACGGCAAGACTGGGGATCAACTCTACCTACTCTGCACAGACACAGCAAGCACCAAAGAAGTTCCACTTGAAAGGGAAAAAATATTACACATATCATAAGGAATTAAAGAATATGTACAAGTCAATATGTTACTTTGAAAGACAATCACACAAAAAACTAAAGATTCAAACAGTACAGTTGTCAAAAAGAAATTATACAAACAGGGCACACTAGATACAAAGATTACAAAATCAGTTGCTTACCAACCACAACTACACAAACTTCAGATTTGCCAAAGCTGCACCCACAAACAGGATTTACCAACAAGATAAAGGCAACAATTGACTCTACACAAATAAAAATGGCAACAAAATATCAGTCAAAAGATACTGATATTTCCGCAAAAGGAGGTGTGACAAAGGCAAAAAAAGACAACACTGTGGAAGTAAACCTTACGCCAGAAGTAGATCCCCCACCACATATATAACCTTATTCCCAGGTGACGTAAGTGTAACCACCCACCCTGAGGCCCTTCCACTTAAAAAAGACCATAAGCCAAAACAATATTCCCCCAAGGGGAGCAACCTTTACCTAAGAAGTTGCTCCCACTCCAAACATAATCCCTAGTGTCCAGGGTGCTTCAGAGACGACATGAAAAAAAATATGCCTGCCCCTCAAAGAAGTTGCTCCCCTTCATAAAATTATTCCTTGGGGGCTAGTGGGCTTCTGCACCCTTTCCCCATCAAAGGGCACATCTACCTAAAATCAGTCGATCTGCCCTCTTGGGTGGAAGGGGCAGAATACAAAAAAAAAATGATCCCCAAAGAGAGCGACTCTTGCCCACAGGGGTCTCTCCCCACAATGTCAGGGGGCAGATCGGCCCAAAAAAAGGGCCAAACTAGCCCCAAGAGGTAGAGGGTGTAAAACACAGAAACAGAATATTGCCCCCCAGGAAAGCAACCCTTTACCAATATGTCTCTCCCTGCAATTTAATTGCATAAAATCCCTGGCGCCCAGTGGTGAGGGTGGGGAAGGGGGTTTAGATCAGCCAAAAAAAGGCCCAACTAACCCCTGGGGGGCAGAAACACAGATAAAATATTTTGCTCCCCAGGGTAGCGACTCTTGCCAAAGGGATCATTCCCTGCAATTGCTAAATGGAATCCTTGGCAGCTAATAGGTTTTGACCCCCACTGGGGGGGTGCAGATCAGCTGAAAAAAACAACCAAACTAATTTCGGGGTGGACAAAACACAGATAACGTATGAACCAAGGGGGGCAACTCTTGCCTAAGCGGTCGCTCCCCCACACAACAGATAAAAAAATCCCTAGTGGTCAAGGGTTTTGCGTTCCTGTTCCACGATTATGACCCCATCTGCGATCATGGAGCAGGAATCCAATCCAAACAGGCACTGGGGAAAGGAAAAACTCTTTCCTTCACCGTGTCTGTTTTCTACAGAAAGCAACCTCCCCCCTTACCTTAACTTATGGAGGTCCTCTCTCCCAACGTGCTGGAAGCAAATGGCTTCCCTCTTGTCTCCAGCAGAATTTGCTAACGTCGGCATGCCGTAAACGCACCGTCGTCTGATCGCTGGGTTGGGTTCGGGGGTGGAGGGGAGCAGAAGAGGCACTTCTGCTGCCATCCCCAAGCGACTTTGCAGGATCCGTGGGGGGAGCACCAGCGCTCCCAACATGGCGAGGTGCAAGGATGGCTTGGAGCTGTTCTGAACCCATGCTTGCCGTGGCCGGGGAGGCTCCAATCCATCCTCCGCAAAGAATGGGTTAAAGAGTGCGCATGTATCAGACATTAGTATTAAAGATGTAACATTTTTCTGCCAGAAAAGTTCTGTTCAATACAAATACTACAGTAGATTATTGGCTGGTGGAAATGAACTCTCTAGGTTGATACAAATATGTGATGTGCTACAGATATATGTTCTAATAACCTCAGAGGAGGGCTCAATAGTATTTTCATTTGTTGCTCAGTAACCCAAGGTCGACTATAGATATAGCAGGAAGTTTCAACTAATGTCCATCATTACATTTGGATAGAATAACCATTTTATCTTCCTTTGGGTTTAGAAGATTGTCTGTTTCGTTTACTTCTAGTCTGCAAATAAGATCACTAACTGATGGACGAACAATTTGAAGGCACAAAGCAAAGTCAGTAGTCTTTGGTTCATCAATTGCTTCATTGCTCTCAAGAACAAATTCTTTGATGGCAGAATGGTTTCTGCCATTACCCAATAAATATGTTTCATTGTTTTGATGCTATCTCCATTGGGTGACTACTAAGGAATGGCAATTACAAAACTATTTTATATTATTAGGGACATCAAACATAGACAGTCATAGTGTGCCTAACAGAGCACCATTTAAAAGAAAATATTTGTTGAAAAAATATTCATACGGCAACTGTTAAAATTGCGTACAGGAGCTGGATGTTATAGTTTCAAGAAGTGACATGAACTTAAGATTGGATGAACTTATGTTTAGCCTTAGAACTGAAGATAGATATAATACACATTTCAGTACAGTGAAAACACATTTTGAAAAGATACCCTAAAAAGGAAAATATCAAGAGGCTGAGGGTTGCAATGAGGATAAAAGAAGATTTACCCTTTTGAGGTTTCGTTTGGTTCATCTAAAGGTACGAGACAGTCTGACTTCTAGTGGTCTACTGGTACACTTCTTAAAGAAAGTGTTGGACCTTTCATAGACCATGCACTGTTACCATTAGGTTGGCACTTCTGCTGTTTTGGAATAGGCTTTACCATCCACCATTTTTCCTAGTTCTGGTTATTTATTTTTCTGTAGTCTTGTATAGTGTTGTATGTCGCCTCACATACATTTTTAAGAGCACTATGTGGTGTGAAGAGGTCTGTACTACATTTGGACCTCTCAGTTTTACAGATTACCCAGGAGGTGATTGTATAGCTTAAAGATGGTTCATATGGCCCCTGAGAGGAGGAAAGGTTAAAAAAAATCCCTGTATGGGCCAGACCCAGTTACTCCCACTTGTCAATGAGGCTCTTGGATTGGAAATTGTAGCCTGTCAGTATTTTAGATCCTGGCCTTTATCCCATACAGTCAATGAATTACAAAAAGCTTATTTTAAAAGAATGAATGGTTTCCAGGTCTTCTCTGAACTTGACAGAGTGTTGTCACCATTGTAGGACTAAGTCTAGATTCTTCCACACACAAAAACCTAGTGTTTTGTAGATTTGTCTTCTGTCTCATATTTGTTTACACATGCTTCTGTCTCATGATTGTTTACACTTGTTTACACTTGCTTTCAACCTTAGAGCTCTTGTTGGCGCGGCTGTCCTTATTTGGTCTTTTATTGTTAATTTATAAGGGCACGCATTAGAGGTTCGACTGACCTTTTGACTGCGCTTAGAGTGTTTTCAACCATAAATCCCAAATATGGCGCAATTGCATCTATAACCTCAACAAACAACATCAAATACCTTTTTAGTCAGAAATCTTCACACCCCATGACCCATTTGGCCATGAATAACCACACCTTTATATCAAAGTTAGAAAGTGTATTTCCCTATATTAACAATGCTAATATCACATAAATTGGTCTCAAAACCAACTGATAAACATATAAGAACAACCCTGTTGACCAGATCTTCTAAAGAATCTCAATTTAACTAGCGCATTGATTACTAAGCATTCAAGAGTTACAGTACAAATCAGTGTAAAAAATAACTGTGCAATAGAAATTGCATACATCTAGGTTCAGCTGCTGAGCAACATCAGTTTTCTGTTAATAGCAACCTGTTAAAGTTTCAGGGTGTCCTAACTAACCTTCTGATTAGCATAATATGTTTGGACTTCATGCTAAACAATTTAGTCAAAGCAAATTTGGAAAATATCTAGCTATGGCTCCATCAATTTAGAGGTTGGTACCTAGAAACAAAGAACATATCCTAAAACAAGAACAATAGCATTTTGTTATACCTCTCCTTTTATGGATCAGCAAGCAGTGATTATCTTTGTCAGTTGGATGCCATTTCAGTCAGCATCCGCAATGTGCAGTGAAAGTGAATGGTTCCGAACTGGGGACTCTAAGCTATCCTGAACCATTTAAGAAGCAATATATATAGATACAGCATTCAGCATTAAAGTTTAAGCAATAAAATTAAAGATAGAAATAAATATCCGGAATCGACCCTGACCTCCTTGGATAGTGAGGATGAAGATCCGGGGGTACTTGTGGAGGTAAATGCAGGGATATAGAATGTGGGGATACAGAGATGTCCTCCTAAGGAGTCAAGTTGGGGGGCGAACATTTAAGTCTTTTTTAATGACAGAAGGTGGTCTGGGGGAGGGTGGACATGAAACTGCTGTGATGTTGTTTTCTTTTGTATAATGGAATCAACAGTGTTTGTCTGTCTCCTTCTCTGTGTGCTACCGTACGACGCAGCTGTGTGTTTTTGTTTAAAACATAATTATTATTTTTTTTTTTTTTAAAGATAGAAATAAATCATCAGGAACTCTCCAAACAGAATAGAATAGGCACACTTCTCTCTGTGCAGTCGGGCTAAGTAAGAATCACCTAAAGAACTTCCCACATTGCCATTGGTCAAGGAGTTGTATGTTTAGCATTAGTCCAATAAGGATTAATTCCCAAATCTAAGATATAACCAAATTGTCTTTAACATGTTGATGATCTGCTCTTCTTCTCTTGTTCCCACTGTCAGGCTCGTCAGGTAAAATTTTTGTATCCATCCGTACTCCATTCAGTGCATCCATTGTTAGCTCCCGGGAGCATCGCTGTCTCACGCATCAAACTATACAGTGTAACAATTACTAATACAAGATATTCTAGCAGACAGTTTTCATGAGAAAGTTAAAAACATCAGCTAACGTTTGGTCAACGCAGTGAGAATAATACATGAATTAATTTCTCTAGACACATTCCCGCGATTTTATTAAACAGTGCAGCTTAATATGAGGCTGTGTAGACTAGGGCCAAACCTCGCTAACTAAAGGCCTATAATTAATAAAGCAAATACAAAATGCAAAATCATTAATACAACACACTGCTACAATAACCTAAACATAGGCACTTCAATTATTATTAATAAGTATATAATAAAGACACTTTGTACTTTAATAGTGGCCACTCAAGTGGGCACATTTTCAAAATCGCACATTGTTTTCTAAGTTAGTCAAATTCTATGCAAATTCTTAATCCAAATGACATAACATTTATTAGTAGTAAATCAGCGTTCACACCCTTGAAAGCATATAGTCTATGGGGAAAAGCTTTCGTACATATGGCCCATAGTTTCTACATATAGAATGAGAGCAATTATATATACAAGTCATAGCATAGTGTGGTGCAAGACCGTGGGAACAGTTTCAGACAGTGGATTTGTGCAACACTTCTCATTTGCTTACTGTCGCCTGATTGTGCCTTAGGTCTACCTCCCAACATCTATTCCACACTCTGCCAAATGTGTTCCACAACAAGTATAGGCACCAGCACAACACGTTGCACTGGTTGGCTATGCCACTTCTCCCCCTTGCGTAGTTAGTGACCACAACAATCAGTCAATGACTATAATGAGTCTCTCAAGGGGTCTGATGTGATATCAGAGAAGGACAGGTAGGAATGGAGTAGAGATGGATGGGGGAGTGCTATAATGGGAGGAAGGATAGGAGTCTGAAAAGTAGGTAATTTGGGAGTGAGAGTACTTGCTGGAAAGTCTGGGACAAAGTCCTCTGGAGATTTTTCTCTTTTCTTATGTCTTCTATGTCAGTGTCCTCATCTTCAGACAAGAGAATGCACGGGTCGCAGCTGAGCCTGGCAAAACATGAAATTTATTGTCAGTTGTGCAGCTGTACCTCAACGCTGACCACCCACTTCTTTACATCAAATCATGATTAGGTTTAAGATTAAGAAACTAATCGTCTGAGGTACACAAATAACATTCAGGAGAGGAATGTGTTTGTCATTGTTCCTGTAGTAGGCATTGGTATTTATGCCCGGATATACTAACCTTTCATGCAGTGCAGAGCAACACAGCACAACGCAGCAAGGTAACTTGCTGCATTACGTAGCGTGAAAAGGAGAGAGCAGAATGAGCCATTTCTACTAAAATATGGCACACTTCTGCTCGCTCTCATTCCACTGGCGCACTTCCGGCTGCATGGTGCTAACACAGGCAGCCTTGCACCATGGTGCAAGGGTGCTTGTGTTACCTTCCTGTCCAACAACAATCCATATAGGAATATTCCTCTTTCTATGTGTGCTGCAAAATACAGTACACATGTAAAGTAAAAGGAATGAGGAAAAATAAAGCTATTTCTCTGAGTCACTCCTCTTACTATTTGGGCGTAAAACCAGCTTTACTGCCTTTTGTAAATCTACATTTGTGTCAAAGTACGTGGGTGGATGCATGGGAACGGCCTTGCTTCACCGCTGGAATGCATACTCAATGCAAGGCAACACAATTCAGCACAAGGCGTTGCCTTGCATTTTTCTTTTCTTTTTTTTACAGCAACACAATTCAGCACAAGGCGTTGCCTTGCAATACTTTTTTTTGTTTTTACCAAGCTATGCGAGGAGATGTAAATTAACTCTGGCATGGCTTTGTAAATCTTGACTTGCACAACAACAACACAAAATGTTAGTACATCTGGGCCCAGGCTTTTGGACAGGAAATGTTGGGCAGTTTTGTCCAGAATATGTGTAGTAAAATTTGGACTGAGAAATGCCTCAGGCTAACTAAGCAGTTGCAAGGTTTGCAAATCATTTATGTAACTTTTGTTGAGTTTCAAAACAGTTCACCATAGGACCATGCATATTATCCATGCAAGGCGTGTAAACAATGTTTTTTTTATTACATTTAGCTACAACGCTAAGGAATACTATGAGCGGATCCCAGAGCTGAAGCAAGTGGTGGATCAGATCAGCAGTGGATATTTCTCCCCAAAAGAACCTGATCTTTTCAAGGACATTGTCAATATGCTTATGCACCATGACCGGTAAGAACCACATACATTTCCAATAGAGTATGCACAACCTACTCATATCTTGTCCATCAAATTTTTGATGCAGCCACAGCAAAGTATGTATACTGAACATTAAGTGACTTCCATTAGTCTGCCTTTGGTGCAAATGGTGAATGACATCACTGTATGGATAGCTAGGGATAATATGTATGTTAAGGGACAATTAATCAGATCACATACATTTCTTTTCCATAATGTATGCTAGTTTTTTTAAACGCTTTTTACGGTTATGGGAGTTTGTGTGAATTGTTGTCCTTATTATAGTATTTCTTTGGTCTGTAGATTTGGGACTGGGGCCTACATGGCTTAAGCTTCCATTTTTCACCAGTCCTACTGAGAGCGATGCCTCAGTTCTATAATCAATTCTTTCCTCCACCAAACACCAACCGATTCATGGTCACATGATGAAACAAAATGAGGAGGACTTGGAGGTAAGTTTAGGTCTGTCACATGACCTACCCACCAAAATATAAACTAACGTTCCTGGGTAACCCGAAAAGATCCTTAATTTGATAATCCATATTCACTTAGTACTTTCTACATTGTTATTAACCAAACAAGATTGCAAGGAAACTGTGCAGGAATGAGAATACTCACATGGTTGAGGTGGGGAGAAGATGTACTCCACTATGTTGTCCAAGTAGTGACGTACCCTTCCTGGTTCCAGTTCTTGTGGCACCCTTCCACTGACAGCGTGCAGCAGGAGCTGATTGCATGTCCCAGGCTTTGTATTGCTAACCGCACCCTTGCCTCAGTTTTCAGCCCCCACCACCCTAGGAGATCCTGCTCAGTCAAAATAAAAAAACAGCAAGGCACAGACAGGCAGGTAGAGCCACGAAAGGGAGAAGTGCTCCAGATTCCTCCAGACTGCTATAGTGCACAAGTGCATTACTGAGGACCTCCAGAGGTCGTCACAGAGCAGAGGGTAAGTGGACTCCCACTAGTAGTTAGTAAATAAAACCAAAGGCAACGGTAAGGTGCTGGGACTTCACTCGTTGGCTGGAGTGGAGTGGTTATTTGACACCAAGGTGGTGAAAGAACTCGTTACACTGCTCTGAAATGGAGTTCAACTAAAAGCTGACCTGCTGAGCCCTCCCCTCTTTTCCACTCGCTCAAGTGAATGCCTCTGTGAAGACAGAAATACAGACACTGCCTTAAAAGCATCATGAGACTGAAACAGATTCTGCCTAAAAAAGGTAATAGGTGAAGCTCCTACCTAACTAAAGGGTTGACAACCAGTCTTCTATGCTCTAGAGGCAAAACTTTGGCCAGACCTTCACTGCACTCATTTTTGACATTGGCAGAAGTTTTAACAAGCTGCCATTAACAGTTTGGCCTTTCTCTGAATTACTAAATAGATTTTGAGACGGCTACATGAAGTGGGTGAGTGAGGTGCAATCAACATACTTTTTAGATAACCATAGGTGAGGGTCTTTATATGAGATCACCCTCTACGCCGGTTCTCCAGCATAGAACTCACATCCAAGCTATGGCACCTAAGGCCCCCAAAACGAAAACCATGAAGAACGGGAAGAAGTGACAAGAGGTGATCTCCAAATCAGCATTAAGCTTTTTTGACCCTCTGCAAAAATTAAGAGATTTCGGTGGGAACACTTCAAGCTCTACATCAGGTCATTTGCAGTCACTTCAACCCGCAGACAGGCATGTATCCATCCCAGCCTCAGCCTCAGTCTCAAACTCAAATGCAACTTAGTTTTTCTTGACAAGGGACATTCTGGTTGGTTTCCAAGAGAGGTTGAAGGAAAGATGGCAGGTTGATTCTGCCACTTGGCGCTCCTCCTCCTCAATCTCCATCGATTCTGCCACCACTCACCAACACTGCTGCGGCTTAAGGCACCAGCGGCTTGTAATATGTCTAAGATTACTGACGACTGAACAAACGTTCGTGGTTACTCATCAGAGGTAGAGGACATGAACCTTGCAACTTTGTGGGGGGGAGGGAACGCAAATTCACCTCACTGCTTCGGTCAGCGCATAATCAATCAATAATAATAATAATAATCAATAGCACTAGGGTTTTCCGATTTTCAGGGAGTTGACTCCCTGTAAATCGGAATACCTCAACAGCGGTCTCTCAGACCAGTCGGGGGCACCCAAGACCCATTTTGATATTTGTGCGGGATTGTTTGTTGAGGCAGGCCATCTCACTGAAAGCTTCCCCTGCCTTACCTGTAGTTGTTGACTACATGTCTTTCTTTGTCTGATCAGATCCCTGCAAAACCACAGTGTCTAGACAGTGGAAATTCTGCCAACTGATTGATCCACTAAAGGCAGTTGAGGCACAGTTTTTTGTGCAGGAGGCTGCTAGGCTCAAGATTATAAAAGATGGCCAGTCTGAAATATGCTTCAATGAGCAGGACACTTTGCAGGTTTTAAGTAGTTTGAAGAGGATTACACCGTAGGCACAACTTTTTGCTATCATAGATTATTGATCATCTTTGATCACTATTACTGACTAATTTATTTTTGTACTCAGTTTCTATTTGATTTTGCTGGTGCTGAAAGGTGTATAGGGTGTTCTAGTGGGATGTGATCTTTTGCAGTTTTTTTTTTAGGGGTGGTTGAGTGGTGGTAGTGGGTGGTGCGAGGCGGAGGTGGGCCCTATGGCTGTATGCCCCTCAACAGCTGTTGGGATGGGGGTGATTCCCTTAGCCAAACACTGGGGGGAGGGTTGTGGGTGGGTGGGTGTGGGGCGATTTTGCAGGAGGAGATTGCGTGTAAGTCTAGGAATGTTGCATAGGGGAGCTTGATGTGGAGGAGGGGAAAAAAGTCAGAAGGATCAGCTTTTTCTAGTTAGACAGAGTAGTACTGCTGTGCGTACTGACCAGGAATGGAGGGATCAGGAAGCGGGATTGGGTCTGTCTGAGAAGTGTTTGAGTCTTAGACATGGCTAAGATAAAGTACTTGTGTTGGATTGTATCGGGCCTCGATTCATCCAGTAAGCAACAGCTGGTTCAAGAAGAGATTAAAATGTACAGCCTGCACCTTCTTTTTCTAACAGAGACCCTTCTTGCTTACAAAGATAGACATCTACTTAAGCAACTTGGCTATGATCTGGTTATAAGTACATTACATTCTCTTTCTATACGGGGTGGCTATTATGATAAACCGGAACTTGCAGTATAAGGTGCTGAAAGCTGTTTCAGATTCGAGAAGGAGGTGTGCGGTTGCCCAGATAGTGGTGATTGGCCAGAAACCTGTGGTTTGCGCAATTTCCAGGTCAAACATTGATGAGCCGGAGGTTTTCGACATTCTTTGCTTGGAACCTTTTAGATAGGCCTGGGGAGGTGCTGCTAAAGGGAGAATTTAACTGCGTGATGGATTACTGCATTGATTCTACTAACTTTCCTGCTAATCCTTGCATGATTAAAACACGTGCTTCTATACTCAATTTCGCCAGAATACAAGGGTTAGTGCTCGCCTGGCGGGTGCTTTATCCTACTTTGCCAGGATTTGCATTATATTCTGCCCTGCATTAGCACTATTTGAGGATAGATATGGTCTTTGTTGGTAATCACCTAATACAAGATACAGGCATATAAGTGTCCCCCAAGGTTACATCAGATCAAAAGCCTATCTTGATTACACTGAAGTTGGCTTCACCCAGTAAAGAGTGGCAACAGTTTACCATTCCCCAATACCTTCTCTCAGACCCTAACTACCTCAAGGCTATGTCAAACTCACACTGGTACAGTATCACCTATAGTGGTATGGGATACAATGAAGGCATACATCAGAGCAGTTACGGTACAGTTTATCATTCAGAAGAGTAAGGATTCGCAGGGCAGCGTAGGTGTGATCATACAGCCTATTCGGCAATTGGAAATACTGCATGCTCAAGCGATAAGAACAGCTGGTCCGGGCGAGCAGGTCCTCCAAGCTCAATAATGAAAGAGAGGTCTTTGCCGGCATGAATCCTGAAAGAGAGGGTTGATGGCAGCTACCTTAAAAATCAGGCGCTTCAGTATGAGTACAGTGACCGAGTCGGATGGGTCTTAGCATATCAGATCTCAGAAAGAAGGGCTAAACAGTCAAGCCAATTAAAGGCAGTAAAGGGTTGATGTATATGTAGCCTCAAGCAAGTGTGGATCAGTTCTTACTGTTTTATCAAGAATTATGCTGTCAACCGCAACAACATCGGAAGAGCCTAATGGGAATTAGTGCATGCATTCAGAGTTGCAGATTACTGCGCATGGAGGATTCCCAGGCATCATTCTTACAGGCCGACATTACGGCTGAAGAATTTGCGGCTGCTCCTTCTGCCTTGCCTTGAGGCAAAGCGGCTGGGGAAGGCTCTATTCCATTGGAGTTTTTTTAAGTATTCAAGGATATTATAGTCCAGCTCTTTTCGAATGACTTACAGCAACAAAAAGAACGGGGAAATCCCTGCCACCTGGAAGTTGACTAACATTACAGTATTCCTTAAAAGGGGCAAGCCGACATAAGATAGGGCCTTCTATCTACCAATCTCTTTGATTAATGCAGATGCTAAAATATTTACCGAGATTTTGGCTACCTGGCATGCCCCTCTGCTGGTAGATATTGTTTCATCACAGCAGCGTGGTTTCGTACCTGGCAGGGACAAAACAAGCCATGTTAATAGAGCTATTGCTACTTTTGTTGTGGCTGGGAGATTGGATCTGAAATTAGGTATGGTCCTTTTGGATGCCAAAAAGGCCTTTGATCGGGTAAATTGTGGTTTTATGTGGGCAGCAATAAGGTCCTTTGGGATCTAGGATCGGTTTTGTAAATGAGTTCAGTCTTTGTGTAAGGCCTCTTTTGCCAAACTATTGTGTACCGGGGTATTGTCATCATTGTTTAAGATCCAGAGGGGCACCCGCCAAGGGTGTCCCCTCTCTCCTTTGCTATTTGCTCTGTATCTGGAGCCATAACTTTTATCTTTACAGGTGAATTACCACATTAATACACTCATTTCCAGAACCCGTGAGCTCAAAATCGCTGTGTATGCTGATGATGTGGCAAAATATCCGTCAGACCCAGCTTTGGCTTTATCGCACATTAAAGTAGAGGTGGATAGATTTGGAACATATTCAGGTTATAAGTTAAACACAACCAAAACTCAGGTTGTGTTAAATTATAAACTGTCAACTCCTATGCCTGGAATCGTACCCACGGCTACCTCCTTGGGTACTAATCTAAGTACTCATGTTAATAAAATTATCAACCTAAATCAGAAACCTTTGCTCTCAATGACTGTTGTTGGAATTTGCTGTTTTTGCAGGGTCGTCCCCAATCTTTTTGCCTCCTTCCTCTTTTTTTTCTGACCTGTTCTTGTTGGCTTTAGAACTCGGAGCACTTTACCACTGCAAACCAGAGCTAAAGTGCATATGCTCCATCTGTAAATTGTATTGTTGATTAGTTTCTCCATGACTGGCATATTTGATTTACTAGTAAGTCCCTAGTAGAGTGCACTAAAGGTGCCCCAGACCAGTAAATCAAATGCTACTAGTGGGCCTGCAGCACTGGTTGGGCCACCCACATTAGTAGCCCTGTAATCATGTCTCAGACCTGCCACTCCAGTGGCTGCAGTTTTAAACTGCCAAGTTGACTTGGTAAGTGTACCCACTTGCCAGGCCTAAACCTTCCCTTTTATTACATGTAAGACACCCCTAAGGTAGGCCCTAGGTAGCCCCAATGGCAGGGTGCAGTGTATGGTTAAGGTAGGACATAAAGTAATGTGTTTCATATGTCCTAACAGTGAACTATTGCTAAATTCGGTTTTCAGTGTTGCAAGGCCTATCCCTCTCGTAGGTTAACATGGGAGCTACCTTTAAAAATGGGGGTCTCTGAGCTCACAATTTAAAAATACATCTTTTAGTAAAGTTGATTTTAAGATTGTGTGTTTGAAAATGCCACTTTTAGAAGGTGAGCCTTCTCTTGCGTAAACTATTTCTGTGACTCTGCCTGTTTGTGGATTCCCTGTCTGGGGCAAGTTTGACAGTTGGGTTGGTTGCACCTCTCACTAGACAGTGACACAAAGGGAGCTGGGGTGTAGTCTGCATTCCCTGATGAGCCATCTGTGCTTGGAGGGAGGGGAGGAGTGGTCACTTACACCTGAAAGGGCTGTGCCTGCCCTCACACAGTATAACCCCCTGCTGTGTGTGTCTGGGGCCTGGCCTGGGCAAGGCAGGATTTCACAAACAAGAGAGACGTTTCCTTGAAGTAAGCCTACATTAAAGGGACAAAATGGGTATAAGAAGGGCACCAAAACCACAGACTTTAGAACACTTCTGGAAACCAAGAGGAACCTCTGCCTGGTGAAGAGCTGAAGAGCTGAGGAAGAAGAGCTGCCCTGCATGTGACTGTGGTTTGTGGAGCTTTCCTGCAGTTGCTGCTTCTGCCTGTGCTAGAGGACAAAGACTGGACTTTGTGTTGCCTTCCTTCTTGTGAAGAACTCTCAAAGGGCTTGATTTAGAGCTTGCCTCCTGTTATTGAAGTCTTTGGGACAGCAAAGACTTCTCTCTGCCAACACCTGGAGCCTCTGCTGAGACACCTGCTTTGCCAAATGGTGCCCATCCTGTTCCTGGGGCCCTGAAAGGATAATCTGGGAGGCCAAGAGTGAGATATCCAGGCACCGAACTCTGTGCGGGGAAATGATCGATGCAACTTTGATCTGCTGTTGAAAAATCGATGCGCCGCCGGCTTTGTGGCTGAAAATCGACTCTCGCCTGCAACACGACCAGAAGATCAACGCCCGCAGCTGTAGAAACGACGTACAACATCGCTGATGGAGGCGTGGTTTTCGGATCATCATGCAGCAAGATTTCGGACGCAAACATCGCTGGGCATGCAAAAACGACAGAAGGCCTGCTCGGACCTTGGAGTGCAGTTCCAATCGACGCATCGCTTCTGCGGAAAATAGAATTGATACACACCAACTCGACTGAAGGAGAAACGACGCTCGGTCTCGCTCGTGAGTGATATTGATGCATCGCAAGCCCTGTTTGACGCACACTCACCCGTGCAGGGTTATGTTTGACGCACCCAGGTACATTTCCATGCTAATTGTGTTAGCGTTGTGTTTAAAATTACGTGAAGACTCTTTTTTGTTTTTAATTGATAACTTGACTAGTGCATTGTGGAGTTTTGTCATTTTGATCTTGTTTTGTTTAGATAAATATTTTTTATTTTTCTAAACCTGTGTTGTGTCATTTTGTAGTGTTTTAATTGAGTTACACTGTGTGTTAGTACAAATACTTTACACCTAGCACTCTGAAGTTAAGCCTGCCTGCTCGTGCCAAGCTACAAGTGGGTGAGCGGGGGTTAGCTGAGGGTGATTCTCTTTTACCCTGACTAGAGTGAGGGTCCTTGCTTGGACAGGGGTAACCTGACTGCCAACCAAAGACCCCATTTCTAACATCTGTCATTTAATGTTGGGTTAAGCTGCCTCTCAGCATTATTGGTAGATGCAACATCCATAAGAAGAATATCCTGTCAAAGTTCTTGTAGCTATTCAGGGCAATTCCACTCCAAGCTCCTAATCTTTTTTTTAAGCTTCTAGAAAGGTCTTAGGTAGCTTCATATGCGGCTATAAACTGGTTAGGCGTACAGTATGCTTCATTAAGCTTCCTTACTGGCAGGGCGGTCTTCAGCTACCTGATTTTAAAATGTATTTTGGGGCATCATTTGCAGGGTGCTTATGCAATTTATTAACGCAGTTCGACCCGGATTCCTTGGTACTTGGCTACTGACTGGCTCTGGGGCTTGAATACAGACTTTACTTTTATAAATTGACAGTCCCCCAACTACTATAGGCAGGTTAAATTCAGAATTATTCGGGACATTACTCGTATATGGCAAGAAATATGTGATGCACACTCTCTAAATTTAATACATGCTGATACACCACTGTGGGATAATCCTGCATTTCCACTATGCAGGTTATGGCAAAGTCAAGGGGTAGGAGCAGCCAGAAATGTATATGATTTAAATGGTTTTCGCTCTTTTGCGGGCTTCAAGCTGCCTACAACTTCCCTTATCATTCCTTTTTTCAATGTCTGCAGCTGAGGAACTCCTTTCTAACTGGAGATAAAATCTGAAAGATTCAAGAAAACTGATATCATGATCAGCTTTCATAGAGCAAGTAGGCAGTCATTGATTACTACCATTTACCATGGGTTCTGCGAACAACAGACCGATGATAGCCAGCACCTGGGGGACTAGTCGAGTAGAGAGCTTGCATGTGAGGTTCTGCCTTCTGAAATCCATGGTGCTTTGGACACAGTTGATGGGTCTGTGCATTCAATTAATCTTAAGCTCCAACAATTCAAGACCATCTGCATGGTGTACTACACACCAGAAAGAGTAGTTAAATGGGGCAAGGATGTTGGTACTGATAGAATTAGCTGCCCTGCTGCTGGTAACTTGCATATGTTTGTTACCTGCCCCGCTGTTCAAAAATTCTGGTAAAGGTTGGTACAGGTTTCATCAACATGCTGTGGGTATGCTATAGATCTCACCCCTTAGGAAATAATGATGGAGTATCGCCCGGAACAAGCTCTTGAGTGCAAAAAACCTGCTCTCTATTATCCTTGTTACTGCTAGACTCTGTATTGTTAGAGCATGGGTATATCCAATTCCAACACAGGCTGCCGAATGGTGGGCAATTATCCAACAACTTTACGAGTCTGAGTTTGCCCTGGCCAGAGTCAGGGGTATCAGCTTAATTAGGAAATTTGACAAGGTATTGGGGAGGGGGGTGTTAACTGGGATCCAAGTGGTTTATGTGACTAGCCTATAAAAGTTATTACTGTGCCTATAGGACATTTGTTTGCTGCTGCTTGTGTTTGTTATTTTGAGTATGTAAATACAGGGCCCTGTGCTTTCTTTTCCTTTCTCTTTCAATCATCTTTATTCCTCTGGTATGGTCCTATTAACTTGCTTACTTTTGACAATTTTGTATACTTGTGTATTTCTGCTTTTTTTGTAATAAGTGTGTTTATGAGGATCCTATCTGGCTTAAAATAAAAATAATAAAAAAAAAGACAAGGGACTTTCTATGAAAGATCCCAAAGATCCAACAGTGAAGGAAAGCTGAGCTTGTCTGCAGAGTGGAGCTACTGGAGCCAGTCAGCAAGGCTCTGGAGGTAATTCTTACTGCATAGTCAACAGACAGCCTTCTTTCTGCTGCATTGGCCTGTCCAGCAGCCATGCCAGTTAAAGGAATTGATGCTTCTCCACTATCATCACCATCCCGATTGTGCCAGCCAGGTTTGTCTGCAGCCCCTATAAATTCAGCAGGCAAGGGAGCCGCCAATATGAATACTTGGAACCTAGCTGCAATGATTCTTAGGCAGTCTAATATCCTGGGACCTCCTGGTACAAGCTCTAGTGAGAAGGTGTCAAGCCCCCTAATGCAAGTGGTAATAGAGGTCCTCGGAGAGATTAGAGCAATGAAAGAGCTGCAGATGGAAACGGTAAACAATATTAAGCAGCGGCTGGGAAACAATGAGGAGGAAATGATTTCTTTTGCACAGAAATGTGAGGAATTGGAACCGTGAGTCTCATGCTGTGAGGATAAACTACGAGCTGTTTTGTCACAAACTGTTCAATATGAGAAGCAGATCACAGTCTTTCAATAGAAACAGAAACAACTGGAGATTCATTCAAGGCAATCAAATTTACCAATTACTGGAATACCTGAAAGATTGAAGCATAATGTGGGGGCTGCATCCTATATGGAATCCTTGATTAGGTTCTATGTCCTTCCAAAGTTCTCCCAAGATTTGATGATAATACAAGTCTACAGGATTCAGTGAATGCAAAGTTGTTAAACTGTCTTGGTTAGTTTAGCAGATTATGGGATTAAAGAAGTGGTCCTTTCAAAGGAAATCTATGAGAAGACCTTTTCAGTCCAGAACGATTTTTCGTTTCAGCTTTACTCAGGCATGACTATTGAGATTGCACGCAGGCACAAGTAGTTCCTAATTATAATTCCTTTGTAACACACTGCCAATGCCCGTGAGTACAGACATCTAAATTAAAAGTTTTCTCCAAAGGAGGATTTCATATTTCTTCCCAGTTGCGAGATACTCAAACATTTCTCACGGACCTGAAAGCAGTATGTTCGGTCAGATGGTAACCTTTAAAGAATGCACGGAATGAGACTAAATGTAAAATGATGAACGCAGATACACGTTAAATTATAATTGAGGGACAGGTGGTGATGAGATGGAGGGAGAGGGTTAATTCAAGAACCCGGAACCAGGAATTGGGATAAATTTACAATGCCTTGTCATGGTGTTAATTGCCTTCGGGCTCTGCGAGGGAGCCGTGAGTGGGAGGTTGGGTGGTCTCTCACTTTATGTCTAAGGAGGAGGGGTTCACAGGGCTGTGAAGGGAGCAGGGGGGTCTGAGTAACACAAAAGGCAGTCCTAGTAGAAGATTTATGGTTCATAAGTTGAGTGCTGATCCCTAGGATTAGGTCAATAACATCCAGTAATGTTAGTGGGAACATGAATCTAGTCCAAGTAATAGTCCCTCTGGGAAAAGGGAGGGCAATTTCAGGCACGTTGGCACTTTATCCACAATATGCGTGTGTGATGAGCTATTTTAGGTCACTTTATTTGCTGATTGTTTGGATTTTATGCACACTTATGCTCTGTAAGTGCTTTAAGAACCTTAAGCACTTTTTTCGTATAGCATAAAGAACAAACTGATAAAGTGTTAATGGAGACATAAATTTAGTCCAATTACTAGCCCTAGTAGCACAGTGGAGAGTGATTTACACAACACGCTTGTGTGTTGAGCTGTCTTTGTGCTTTTTATTTGCCCATTGTCTGCACAGTTATGATATTCAGCACCTTAAGCACCTTAAGCACTTGTTTCTTGTAGCGTGAAGGACAAACTGTAGGTTGTCTCATTCAATGTCAGTGTTAGCAATAGGAAGAAAGTCCATGCTATTGAAATGTAGGTGCTTACACACAATCCAGCAATTATATTCTTGAAGGAAAGACACATTCCTCCCCCAAAGTTAAGTACGTTTAAGATGTTTTCAGCTTTGACAGACTTCAAACACTTCTCCTTAACAGGGGCTGCACATAGGGGAGCGGCAATTTTGTAGCTAAGCATCTTGCTCTTAGAATGCATGCATAGTGCCATGATAAAGATGGTAGTTGGTGCTGGGTATATTGCACAATAGCAGCAGTTTGCGTAACTATTGTCAGTTTCTCTTCTCCTGTGGAAGACAATAGAGACCCTCTGTCAACTTCTCTCATTACCATCCCAGGGAGGGTTGTGATTGGGGGTGCTGGAGTGTAGTTATTATGATCAAAATTAACATGAATCGTTTGCAAATGAATGCCTAATGATGCTGCATAGAAATTATATTGCTGGGTTTTACCAAACGTGTGTTTGAAATATACCCACGGGGAGTGGCCACCAATGTATAAGATGATTAATGAAATTGGCTAATAATGAATTATTAATGTACTAATGTATGATTCTGTATTAGCATTAAGAATTATATGATGTCGCTAAAATTTAATAACTAGGCCTTAGTTAGCATGAGTCGGGGCCTCGCTGCGGGTCTCATATTAAATGCGTTTTTCTAACGTGCAATGTACTGACTTGCTGATGTGTGTAACCGTAGTAAACTCTTTCTCATGAGACTCGACTTGCTCAAGGAGACATTCTTGCTGAATGCAACAGTGTAAACTTGCAACAGGTACAAGGTCGCCTGAGCTGGTAAAGACAATTAAACTACTGACTGAGTCTGAAAGAATAAATTTTTGTATCTGACATTCTACCCGTTGGAGACGTCAATTGCAGGAGCCAATAAACTACGTGAGAACTGTTCTAAAGTGACAATTCTAATAAGGTGATTACCTGATTATTGGACAGAGATAATGATGCACCAAATTTTGCCCAATTGGAAATTAGGGGACTGTACAACAAGTTTAATATAACCTTGTGACGCAAGGAGAAATCAGCCATTACGTGCCTTTGCTATTACCTAGACACTTCGTCACTCTGTCTTAAAGACTTTGCTGTTTAATTCTTCGAACCATCCTTATCTTTGTCCTGCCGGATTCATACTTTTCCTCCTTATGAGGGAGGTGTCCCTTATTGCCTGTTTTGCTGCACTTTGCTGTGTTTCCCGGCTGATGGCGAATCAACTGATGTCCTGAGGACGAAGACTGCTCTGTATGCTGACCCATTACAGAGGGTAACTATATGATAATGAAATTGTAATTGTCTGTTTGCCTTTCCTTTCTAGGTACCAACTGCTACCTTTTGATAGAGACCATAGCTTTTTTTTTTCGAAATTTGTGTTGCTAAATTGTTTTGCATGAAGCCCAACATGCTAATGCTAATTCGAGGTTAGTTGAGGGGTTCACTAAACGGACGCAAAAGACAAATGACTGAATCAATGCTTTGTTGAATAATGCGCTAATGATACTCTGCTAAGATTAATCCATGTTGACGTCGTGCTTTGTTCTGATGTTCATGATCTTTGCTTTGATGAAATCTTATTCGAGTTGCCATATTGTGACAGTGCTAATGTGTTTTCTGGTTTTGAGACTAATAAACTTGCGAGTAGAGTGTAACCAATAGGGAATAAAATAACTTAAATCTTACAAATTTTTGTGTGGTCATTCATGGTTGGAAGGTCATGGTGTGATCAAACTTTATTAATGCATTTATCTAGATTGGTTTACTTTCACATATTGAATATCGAGAAAATTATTGACCTAGTGATTTATATGCTGATTAATTGTCTCGTCCTAAGGTGTCTTCAGTCAGGGTCAAAAGATTCATTGGCCTAAACGAGTCCGAGACAAGTAAATTATCTAAGACGGGACGCGTTATCAGTTCACTTTGACTTTTCTCAAAATCTGGCACTGAACTCATCATCCCCACATAATAAACAAGTTAAGGGAAAGATAGCAAAATTAATGAGACAATATTAGACTAATCTGACAAGCATAAATATACATGACTGTCGAGTAGGGTCAAGTCATCCCTCCAAAAAGATGTTTTCCTTACCAGTACAGCTATTCAGTTAGCCTGTATGCAGGTTTTACCCAAAATAATTTCCAACCGTTCAGCGCTTTTATTACAGATAGGGGATTTTGAAAGGTCCAGTGAGATGGCTTTTTAATAAATAATATCTGAACATTTGGATTGTCTGCAGAGATCAGAATCAAGATAGTTTTAGTCAGTAAAAAAAAAAAACGACTCTCCAGAGATAGTCTGAATGCCTTCCGAGTGTTCCCTTCGCTTCTTTTATATATCAAGATATATCTCTCTCAGGAGAAGCAAGAAAGCCAAAAATGTGGAATTAAAAACCTTGATCAGGGAAAAGTATGAAAACTTTATGAGAGTACACTCAAATGAGAAATGAAGTGACCTTGCCAGGCTAAAAATCTCCTTCTCATTCATTATTACACTGAAAGTTATTTGAATAATGCACATATTTACAGAACATATACAAAGGAAGTGGCTACACAGGTAGATTCATGGCCTGGTAAGTCAGGGGGACAAAAGCTAAGAATACTATTAGCATTTTAATATGTCCTAAAAGTGTAGCTTATCATACCAGAAGAAATTAACAAAGCTTTTTTAGACCATTATAAACGTATTTAAGGACAGACACAGTAAATAGAATTAGTGCAGCTGCATGATCTTTTTAGACTGCTGTGTATGCCAAAATCAAATCAGAATAAAAGAGATCGGCTGGTGTAGCCCTGTGGGATGCTCAAAGGAATTTTCTTTAACTTCCTTCCAGTTTTAAGTAGGGCTCTACTCGAACTGATTAACTTTATACTTGTTGATAGAGATACTTCCTTCCTTTCATGGAGTGATTGTTAACTTCTTACACAAGCATTTTCAATGCAGTGAGTCTCATGTGTGCTCGAGTTAGAGCTAGTAGCGTTGTAAATTCCTAACAGGACTTTTCTTGCCACATAAATCGAAAATGAAAAGTAAAACAGTTGACATAAGCAAGCTGATTCAAAGCGCAATGGCCACCGTGAGCATGAGCGTGAAGGAAAGACACAAAAGGAAAAATATGTTTGCTTGCAGTCAGGCGTTTCGGCAGAAGTACAGTTATCCAGATAAAAGCCTTGATGGCCAAGGCCGTAACAAAACTGCCCCAAGGAGGGACCAACATAAAGCATTTACCAATGATAACAAAGGATTTTTGAAAGGCAAGCCCATGAACAAGTGATAATGATGGGCCTGCGGTGGGCGTGGTTAAAAGCCCACAGAAACATTACAACAAGCCAGAGTGCTTGAGCGCTCGACCTAAAAAGGAGAAAAATCTGCAAGATGCAAATTCGTACTGACCTATTTCATTCTTAAACTCCAGTTATAAAATGTTTACAAAACTATTAGCAAATAGTTTCAGTAAGATTATTCATAAATTGATTCACGAGGACCAAAACAGTTTTATTCTGGGAAGACATCTTTTAAATGTCATTTAAATACCAGCAGTTATCTTCATGTTAGCGACTGAAAAGGCCTGCAATTTGGCATCCTGGGACAAACATTTTTATATTCTGCAGTAATTTAGTTTCCCTGATCGAGTGATTATAACTATTCAAAAGCTTTGAAGGGGAGCTGAAATAAGATTAACAATTAACTCTTCAAATGGAGGCAATTTCAGGAACATTAGAGGTACAAGGCAGGGCTGCCACCTTTCCCTAATTCTGTTTACTCTTTTCATACAACCCTTAGCAATCACAATATGGGCAGACACCACCATCTTCAACTCCCTCTGCATCTGCACACATAAAAATATATGCAGATGATATAATGCTGTTTTTGGAGTCCAGCAGAATATGCCAGGAAATAATTTTTGAGATCTTTGTACTTTATCAAATGCTTGGAGAGTACAAGATTAATAAATTAAAAACAGCAATAATATAATGCCATTGTACCCCCAATTTAATATCCTGAACTTCATATTTAGGCATTCAGTTGAAAAATAACTTAGACTACATTTATGATTTAAAATGTAAACTCCTCCTAGTCCAAATACAGACTTTCCTTTTAAGATGGAATCCTTTGCCTCTTACACTGCTAAGAAGAATAGCGTTGATAAAGATGATAGCTGGTAGTTAGTTTTCTCTTGACTGCTGATCCGTGTGTGTTATGAGTCTCTTTTTTTTAAGACGTTAGAGGCTATCATCTCCTCCTTTTGATCAAAAACTTCCAGTCTTACTATAGGGTTGGAAAAACTATATTAACCTTGGCAGAAGGCGGATTATCATTATCCAATATTGAGATATATTAGAACATTGGAATGTTCAGATCTCCATTGGAGACAATAGAGTGGTCCGGGCTTTTACTGGCTGGTAAAAGCCCGGAGCCAACATTCCAATGTTCTCTTTGTTCACAGCAACAGCTGTGAACAAAGCCTCACGGAGCCCGAGGGGATTTTAATCCCCCCAGGCTTTGTGAGGAATTTGTTTTATTTAATAGAACATTCTGCCCCCGAGTGGCAGAATGTTCTAATAGCCATAGAACCCGCCGTAGCGGGTTCTACCGGCCATTAAAGGCCCTCTCCCTCGCTACGGCGGGTTCTAAGGCTATATTAGAAGATTGGAATATTGCGAGCTCCATTGGAGACAGTGGAGTGCTCAGGGCTTTTACAGGCTGGTAAAAGCCCAGAGCATCAACATTCCAATGTTATTTGTTCACAGCAACAGCTGTGAACAAAGGCCTCACAGAGCCTGAGGGGATTTCAATCCCCTTGGGGTCGGTGAGGACTTTGTTTTATTTATTTGAACATTCTGCCCTCTAGTGGTAGAATGTTCTAATAGCATTATAGCCTTTCGTAGCTGGACTATAGCGGCAATTAAGGTCCCGCTCCCTTGTTAAAGGTCCCCGCCTTCAGCTCGGGCCTTTAACGCTGGAGTGGGCCTTTAATGTCCGATATAGAATGCTATGGCGGGCTCTAAGGCTATATTATTTTGCTCATTTCACTCAGAACTTGGACAGATTTAAACCCAGGCAATAGTTCCGCTGTCACCATGCTTTTGAGCTAATTGAGATCATGCTGAGAGAGAATGATATGAGCCATCCACTATGAGCTACAAAATAGCTGAAAGAAGTCAGATATACGTTTTTTAAATTGTTCATGAAGAAAAAAATACATTTTTTTAAAACATTTCCTAATATCATTTGTCAATACAACAACTCACCTAGAAGATCTGGATTCTTAGAATCGAGAGGATATCACCAAGCAGGTAGTAAAAAAGCTGGGTATGAGCCAGATTCTTGAAAATCACAGACTGTACGGCAGTAGATGTCCGGAAAACATGGACAGAAATAGAGACTATAGTTGGTGCTGGCAGCAAATTGCTCCAATGGTCTTATGAATGTGATACACCTCGCCCTTGAGGATATCAGTCACCCAATGCTTTTAGAGCAGAATAAGTTTGTGGTAAACTTGATTAAAGAAGATGTGTTTAAACAAGTTTACATGAGTAAATGATTCCTGGTACAAAGTAAATGAGGGATTCCCTCCCAAAAATATCACCCAGGTGGCTTCAACAGGAAGACATAGTATTAACTGCCCCGGTATGAAAAAAAACAATTCATTAAAATTCTCGATCCTGTGTGGAGCTAATTTCCACAAGATGCAATTTTATGCAAAATAGCTAATATGTTATACACCAACACACTTAAATGAAAGCAAACCAGGACATTCAAACCTCTGCTTTAGATGTCAAGCATCATACTCTGGTACTTGGTCTCTTATAGTTGGGTTATGTCCAGATTAAATACATTTTGGGATTCAAATGTATGTTATTTAGGAAACATTCTAGGTGTGCAAATCGAAATAGATCTAATTATTAGGTTCTTAGAATTTCATTTGAGCCAAGATACATCGGGTAGGCACCAAAGGCTTATTTATATTTCTATATTAGTAGCACATTCCTTGATTCTCACAAAATGGCAGACTGATCAAATTCCACAATTTTCAGAATGGTGATGCAAAAGATCTAAAGTTCATAAATGAGAAGAATTGTATGCAAAAGAATGGCTGCCATTTGCAGCTCTGGGGGTATTTGTTCTTGGAAACCCATAGTAGTAATAGTGTTGTCAAGTATGTACAACCAGACCGCAGGCTAAGACACAGGAAATATCTTTTTGGAGCATCAGTTGATATGGAAATGTATGGTATTTATTGTGATCTTAACTGTTTCCAGTTATTTATTGCTAATGCTTTTGGTAATAGAAGCTAGTTCGAGTAAGGTATCATGGATGTTCTTTATAATTATTATGAATTTGTATTGATATAATGACCGAATGTTCCACTGTATTTTGAAAGCTATTTATTATTGTTGTGAATTTCTTCTACTATGTCCTTCCAAGCAAAAAGAAAAAGAAAAAAAATCATCACTTACCAAGGTGGCCGGCTTCATCATAAGATTCTGTACCATGCTAGACGGGAAGTGCAGTACCTAGTGTCAAATGAAAGAAAAACGTTAAAATTGTCTATGACTACAACTTTTATTGACTGCGACCGGGGTTCTATGGCAAGGTTAAAAACTCTGGTGGCATGTTTAACCTGGGGTGTTCTGTGGTCCCTCTCCTTTGGGCCAGATAGGCATTGCAGTGCCCACCTAGCATGGGGAAGAATCCTGTTAGCGCGTCTGCCCTTATTTGGTTTCTTATCTTTAATTTTTAAGGGGACGCGTTAGAGGTTCGATGGATCTTTTGATTGCGCTTAGAGTACTTCCAATCATAAGACTCAGTTTCAATACCAATCAATAACAATATCAATCAATAGAATCAATAATCTTGGGAGTCAATAATTTCCACGCACCATGTCCCCTTTGGCCATGAACAACCACACCTTTATGTAAAAGTTATAATGTTTATTTCCCTATATTAACAATGCTAATTTCACATAACTTAGTCTCAAAATCTAGTGATACACATACAGAAACAACACCGGCTGACGAAATCTTCTAAAGAATCTCAATTTAATCAAAGCATGTATGGTAACGCATTCTAGGATTACAGTACAACTCAATAGCAATAATAACTGTGCAATAGAAGTCGCATAATTTAGATTCAGCAAAGAAACAACATCAACTGTTGTTAATAATTAGCAAACATTCTCTGTGAGTCTCCTAGCTAACCTTCTAATTGGGATAGTTTGTTTGGGCTTCATGCAAAACAATTTCGTCAACACAAATTTGGAAAACATCTAGCTATGGCTCTATCCAAATTAGTGGTTGGTAACTAGGAACAAAAGCCAAATTACATCAAACAATAACATTTGGTTAGTACCTCTCCTCGGTATGGATCAGCAAGCTGCGACTGTCTACGTCAATTGGACATCTGTTCGGTCAGCATCAGTATTGAACCATTAAAGGAAATGGTTCAGAACAGGGGACTCTAACTATCTGAACCATTTGTAAGGCATAGTCTAAAGATCAATATTCAACATCAAAGTCTAAGCAATAAAGTTAAAGGTAGAATTAAAGTCCTCAGGAACTGTTCAGCTCCTCAGACAGAATAAACAAGCTCCTCTTAGAAGGATATCAAAGTGGGAAAAAGCTTCTCTCTTAGTGCAGTCGGGCTAAGTTAAAACCACCCAGAACACTTTCCATGTTGCCATTGGCCAAAGAATCGTACGTTTACATTTAGTCCAATGAAAGTAAAATTTCAAATATAAGATATAACTAAACTGTCTCACATGTCGATGATTGGCTCTTCTTCTCCTGTTCCCATCGTCGGACTTGTCAGGTAACAATTTTGTATCTCTCTGTCCTTCAGTCAGTGCATCCATTGTTAGCTCCTGGGAACATCGCTTTCACATACTCCCTAAACTTTACATTGTAACGATAGCTAATACAGTGTATTGTAGCAAGTAGTTCTCATTGGAAAAGAAAACCATCTACTAGTGTTTGGTCAACGCAGCAGAACAACGCAAGTATTCATTTCTCTAAACAGCCGTTTTATGTGAATTATTTAAGCCATGCAACTTAACATGAGGTAGTGCAACTAGGCCCAAAACCTTGCTAACTTAAGGCCTACAATTAATAAAGCAAGTACATAATACATAATCATTAATTTAACATACTGCTACATTAATCGAGACATGAGCACGTCATTTCATATTAATAAGCAATTAATAAGGACACTTCATGATTACTGACGGCCACTCAAGTAGGGACATTTTCCAAGTTGTGCATTATTTTCAATATTAATTTATCTTCTATGTAGATTCAACATTCAGAATACATGAATATTTATTCGTAAAAATTCAGCATTCACAATCCTATGATGATGCATGCCACCTTGGTGGGTGAGGATTGTTGTTCCAGAATAAATGGTTTCTTTGCAATCCTGTTGGGTTAATAACGTAGAATGTAATACATACATCTGGATTATCAATGTAAGGTTTTCCTCGGAATGCCACATTCTGATATTTTACTCATGATGAAGCACTCATTTTGCCAGACATGACATCAGGGAATGAGAGCCAAAGCTGCATCAATGAAGACATATGAGTCAGGGAACCTACCGCACAGACGTCCTACTCTTAGATGGGTACATGAATGCTTTTTACTCTGCACTAACCAATGTTTCCCCTGGCTGTTTGGTCACAGGAAAATTACTACTTGCCTCAGCAGCTCTAATTCTCTGTTAAAAGAGACAAGTCTGTGGTGTGCACTCAATCGCTCACTCACTCGTGCATATGCTCACTCAAGAAGTTCAAAAGTCAGTTCATTCTAATGCATTCTATGCTATATATGACATTCGAGTCCACGATCACTGGTTGGAAAGAGATGTCATAACGCCTCTGAAGAAATGGCGAAAGTAGGTCGGTTTTCAACTCCAGGTCAGCGTGAGGCAGCGGCAATTGCAAGATTATTGTTGTAACCGTGCCTCAGCTCAGCTTACATGTTTTCCAATATCATTTATGTTATTTTATTTCATTCTTGCTTATTTTATTTATCTTGTTTACACAAAGCCACAAGGCCACGGGAATCTCAGCAATATATAAACATATAAAATTCCTGAAAAATTAAGTCTAGCAGTAAGACTTCTAAAACATGTAGATACACAGTAGTGTAACAAAACCTTTAGCAGCCCCCTGCAGTGTATGCTGCGGAACCCTCCACCTCTTCTTGTTACCGCCTAGTTTTCCCCCTCATCATGTTCAAATACCTAACTACTGCAGCACAACACCTACGATACGAACAGAGGTTTCAACAATACAGTTTAACTTCATAGAGATCAGCACACCTAACAGTCAATGATAAAATGGCATATTAAAAACATTTTCTGTGTCATTAATATACAACATTGGGGTTGAGGGGCTGATTGTGTGCATATCTTTGATCTCAAAGAAACTCAATTTCAGGCCTTAACAAAAGGATCATTACGGGCTGCTTTGTAAAGGCTGGGCTAATGCAAAGGAAAGCCATTCAACAGGAAGTGAGGACTAAATGCCACTATCACCAACTTAACCATTTAATTAAAACCTAGTTCTCATCCTTCTCCTGGTAAAATTCCTAGCTGTTTGTTTTACTTTTTTTATAGAACATAGTCTGTCTGATGTAGTTCTACTCACCAGGTGGCAGACTGGTCACTTGTGGAAAAACACTGCCTGACTTGGCCTAGAAGCTTAATTGGCTGTTTTCAAATCCCAGCTTCTCAAATACCCAGATTGTGTGATCCTGGAAAATTAATTGTACACCCATTTACATTGGTGTCCGTGTCCATCGAAATTGGGAGCACCACAAAGTGATTAGGTTTACAGATAAGGCACTAAAGGCATATATACATTATCGATTTTACAAAGAGTATGTGTGCAATCCAGACATTTTTCAAGAGAAGCAGGGGTTAAGATGGGCCCTGCTTCATAAGGTTTTGGAGAAAATGTGGGTCAACTTTGACTTTTATAACATCACTTTCCCAAGACATTACCTTGTGATCCAAAGGTTTTTCAGACCATTCTGAACTGGACTGCGTTAAAATATTCCAGAACTAGTGGGTTTCCCTCAGGACCCTAAAACATTATTTCTCAGCATCAGCAAATCACGCATGTGTGCCTTTCAGAAAACTGCACCTGAAAGAAACAAACGAGACGCAAAAGACAAATAACTGCACCACACGAGGTGCAGTTCCCTATATTTGTTGTCCGTACTTGTTCCCTTATGAGTTGTTACCCCACTCAGTGTGATCACCAACAAATAAAGACCATTGATAATTTTCGTATATTGAAAACAAAAATATGTGTAAAAGCGCTGCCATCGGTGCCATACTATTTTCAGTGTATGTGCCTCGTGCTTTAACATTCTGGAGTGCAGCTCACATGTGGTGTGGCGCTGATAGAAAAATTATGTTCAATGTGCCAAACTGTCTATAAGTAGTACTGCTTACTAAAGAAAACGATGTTCTGCAGAGGAATGCTTGGGATGCCTATCGTTCTTGGAGCTGCCCTTGGTGTCAGGATGATTGACTAATAACAAAATGACCTTTTGACACAGGTTTTATGGGTCAGACAGCATTTTTGTGCTACTGGATTACAACTATTTATCGCTAGTCTGCACAGCACCTCAGGTAGTACACATTACCACATTGAAAACTAGACACCTAGGGGAATCCAAGGTGGGGTGACTTGTGGGGCTCTCACCAGGTTCTGTTACCCAGAATCCTTTGCAAACCTCAAAAGTTGGCTAAAAAAACACTTTTTCCTCAAATTTCGGTGACAGAAAGTTCTGGAATCTGAGTGGAGCCACAGATGTCCTTCCACCCAGCGTTCCCCCAACGCTCCCGATAAAAATGGTACCTCACTTGTGTGGGCAGGCCTAGTGCCCGTGACAGGAAATGCCCCAAAGCACAACGGTGGAGAAGTGTGGCTCAATGGTTAGAGCGGCAGACCCTGAAGCAGAGATCTGGCTCAAGACCAGGGTTCAAGTCCCGCTTCCGCAGGTCTTGGGCTCAATTCCCCTTGACCAGATAATTCTCGCCTCGGTGCCTAATCTAATTCATGGATCCCACTCTGCAACTCTGGGCAATAGCTTGCTTAATCTCCACAACGGCCCCAACAGCGCTTGGATGCCTGGCTTCACCCTGGGGGTGCTCAGTAGTAGGCGCCTCACAGGGAAAAGCCAGGAGGGGTTCCATAGCGGTATGAGTACAGCGCCTTGAGACCCTAACGGGTGAGTAGTGCGCTATACAAGTGCTAATTTACATTTACATTACATTACAACGTGGACACATCACATTTTCCCAAAGAAAACAGAGGTATTTTTTTGCAAAGTGCCAGCCTGTGAATTTTGGCCCCTAGCTTACCTAGCGCACCTACAGAAACCTACCAAACCTGTAAACATTTTTAAACGAGTCACCTAGGGGAATCCAAGGTGGGGTGACTTTTGGGGCTCCCACCAGGTTCTGTTACCCAGAATCCTTTGCAAACCTCAAAAGTTGGCTAAAAAAACACTTTTTGCTCAAATTTTGGTAACAGAAAGTTCTGGAATCTGAGAGGAGCCACAAATGTCCTTCCACCCAGCGTTTCCCCCAAGTCTCCAGATAAAAATGGTACCTCACTTGTGTGGGCAGGCCTAGTGCCCGTGACAGGAAATGCCCCAAAGCACAACGTGGACACATCACATTTCCCCAAAGAAAACAGAGGTGTTTTTTGCAAAGTGCCAACCTGTGAATTTTGGCCCCTTGCTTAGCCGGCACCTACAGAAACCTACCAAACCGTACATTTTTTAAAACGATTCACCTAGGGGAGTCCAAGGTGCAGTGACTTGTGGGGCTCTCCCAGGTTCTGTTACCCAGAATCCTTTGCAAACCTCAAAAGTTGGCTAGAATAAAAATACTTTTTTCTCACATTTCGGTGACAGACAGTTCTGGAATCTGAGCGGAGCCACAAATTTCCTTCCACCCAGCGTTCCCCAAAGTCTCCTGATAAAAATGATACCTCTCTTGTGTGGGTAGTCCTTGTGCCCGCGACAGGAAATGCCCCAAAGCACAACGTGGACACATTACATTTTCCCAAAGAAAACAGAGGTGTTTTTTGCAAAGTGCCAACCTGTGAATTTTGGCCTGTAGCTCAGCCGGCACCTAGGGAAACCTACCAAACCTGTGCATTTCTGAAAACTAGACACCTAGGGGAATCCAAGATTGGGTGACTTGTGGAGCTCTTACCAGGTTCTCTTTCCTAGAATCCTTTGCAAACCTCAGAATGTGACTAAAAAAACACCTTTTCCTCACGTTTCCTTGACAGAAAGTTCTGGAATCTAAGAGGAGCCACAAATTTCTTTTCACCCAGCGTTCCCCCAAGTCTCCCGATAAAAATTATACCTCACTTGTGTGAGTAGGCCTAGTGCCCGTGACAGGAAATGCCCCAAAACACAACGTGGACACATCAAAATTATGTTTTTTTAAAGTAACAGTTTTTTTGGGGGTGCGGGCACCTGCGTTTTTGGTCCCGGGCTCAGTAGCCATATAGGGAAACCTACCAAACCGAAACATTTCTGAAAACTAGACATCCAAGGGAGTCCAGGGAGGTATGACTTGCATTGATCCGCCAGTGTTTTCGTACCCAGAATCCATTGCAAACTTCAACATTTGGCTAAAAAAACACTTTTTCTTCACATTTCGGTGACAGAAAGTTCTGAAACCTGAGAGGAGCCACAAATTTGCTTCCATCCGGCGTTCCCCAAAGTCTCCCGATAAAAATGATACCTCACTTGTGTGGGTGGGGCAGGTGCCTGCAACAGAAAAGAGGGCAAAAACCTGTAGAGATTGAGCGGATAGCACAGTGAGTTGATAAGCACATATTTTTCTTTTATACGTCTTTAGGCTGACTCTGCTTTGGGGACCCACACAAGTGGGGTGTCATTTTACTTGGAGACTGAGGGGAACGCTGGGGAGTAGGAATTTTGTGCCGGAGCGGTGATCTTACAAAGAATAGTCAGGAAAATATGCTTTTTTAAGCAAATTTTGAGGTTTGCAGAGGAGTCAGTGTAAGAAAATGTTGGGGGATCCACGCAAGCCACAGCTCACTGGACTCTTTGGGGTGTCTAGTTTTAAAAAAAAAGTCTGGGTTTGGTAGGTTTCCCTAGATGAAGGCCGCAGCCGGGACCAAAAACATAGATTCCCCCTCCCCCCCAAACACAGGTAGTTTTGTAATATATCATTTTGATGTGTCCACGTACTTCTGTGAAGTGCCAAACACTAAAATTGTGAAAAGAAACACACTTAGGTTATGCTAAAAAGACCCCTCACCCACCAACCGAGTTGGTGGCATGCTTCATCATCGGGGTCCCACCTGAGACACCTAGCTTGTCACAGGTGTGCTGCGACGCCTGATTACAGCGGAGCAGGTTTTGTCATTTTTACCACACACACTGGTTTGATTTGGCACTAGGGTGAGTGATGGTTCAGTAGATCAAATTTTATTAACAAGAGATTTCACAAAAGTGAAATGCACTGTTAATAACTGAAAGGCCAAAAAACTGAACCAATGACTCACAGCTCGTGAGCTGTAAAGCCACGTCAAGGCACCAACCGTTTTACAGTACATTCACACACCTTTGATACATGACATGTACAAGACCATTCACGCCGCCAGTCACAGGCCCAGCACATTACAACACTCGCATCGACAGACAGCGCCACTCAAGGGCCCATCACTTACATATGCCCACATGCCTGATACAACAATCACACTAGCTGATGGGAGTGTGTGGACTGATGTTTGGCTGGCACCGCCAGCCAAGCACCACTCCACACACACTGCCAGCCAAGCGCCACTCCACGCACACCGCCAGCCAATTGCCACCCCATGCACACCGCCAGCCAAGCGCCACCCCACGCATACCGCCAGGCAAGCGCAAACCCATGCACACCGCCAGCCAAGTGTCACCTAACGCACACCGCCAGCCAAGCGCCACCCCACGCACACCGCATCACTTTTTTTGTTTATAAACAACAAAGAAATCACTAATTATAAAATAAGTACAAAAGTACAAACACAAAAGCTTTAACTGAAAACATGACAGAAGTCTGAAACTAAACATCTGAAAATATAAAACAGGCAGTTTACGCTCACGATATTTCCCCCAAACTTTTTTTGGTGTGGTAACTCCTGAAACAGCCGGCCACACACAGCTTTGAAGGGCAATCGGGGCAGTACATCCGTCTGTCCCTCCGTATACCTCTTTGGGCACATACTCTACATTTCTTAGTGGGCAACTCTTTTTTGGGAGTGGGAGGAATGTGATCTGGAAAGTGGCGATCTTTCAATCTAGCCACATCCTTCACCACTGCTACTCTAGGAACTCTTGCCTGTTCCTCCACAACAAGGCTCTCTCTCTCACTGACTCCTGAAATGTACCAAATTTCATCCTTGACTCAGGTGAGCAATCCTTGAACACAATAAAACCATTAAAAGTTGCCAAATGAAATAAATGTAGGGACAACTTTTTATACCACACTTAAGACTTACGAAGAGCAGTGTAAGGGTCCAACCTCTGATCTACTCTATCAACACCACCCATGTGCCTATTGTCGTCCAAAATGCACACAGGTTTGCGCACTTCGGCAACCTGACCCCAAATAGTCACAGGGGAAGTACTCTCATCATGGATGGTAGATAGCATGTACACATCCCTCCTGTCTGAAAAGTTCAGAGCTAGTAGCTCATTATTCCGCAATGCACTGCACTGTCCCCTCTCAAGTTTTTTATAGACAAGCTCCCTTGGATAGCCTTTCCGGTTAGAACGGATTGTGCCACAAGCAACAGTGCCCACTCTAAACAACTCCTTGAACAACTGCACTCCAGTGTAGAAATTATCTACATACAAATGGTGACCTTTGTTAAACAGTCGTCTACCAAGTTCCCACACCATTTTCTCGCTAACTCCAAAAGTGGGCGGACAACCGGGCGGGAGGGTTCAATACTGGAATTCTTACCAGTGTAGACCCGGAAATTATACACGTATCCTGTACTACTTTGTGACAGCATATACAATTTAATTCCATATTGTGCCCTCTTACTAGGAATTTACTGCTTAAAAACAAAACGCCCCTTGAACAGGACCAAAGACTCGTCCACACTTATCTCTTTGCCTGGAACATAGACCTCTGAAAACCGATCTACAAAATGATCAAGGACAGGCCTAATCTTAAAAAGAGGGTCACAATCAGGGTTATCTCATGGCAAGGCTTAAGCATTGTCTACAAAATGCAGCATACGAATAAGAAGCAAATAGCGATTACGAGTCATAGTTGCAGGAAATATAGCCATTGCCATCAAGGGTCTAGTAGACCAATAAGAAGCCAGTGACTGCTTCCATATCAACCCCATCAAAAAAGTTAAACCTAAAAACTTTTTCATCTCTTCCAGATATGTGGTAACCCACTGAGTAGCTCTAGACTGAGGCCTAAGTCTGGCAGTGTTGTCCCTCAAATATTGCTCCGCATACAAATTAGTCCACTCAACAATCTCTTCCAACAATACATTGTCCATAAACAAGTGAAAGAAATTGACAGGCAAAATGTTTTCCGTATTGACTCTGCACCCTGGGAGACCAGTAAATGCAGGTAACTGTGGCTGCTCCATGTTTGGGTCAATCTAAGTGTCAGGTCTTCTAATGGGAAACCCTTCAGCCCCAGGCTGCTGCACTCTTGGCACATCAATGTCCTTCTGTAAAACAGGCCCTTCATCTGCACTGAGAGTGGCTTCCTCATCAGAAGAATCTTCTCGGACAGAAAACTCACTGCCAGAATCTCTCACTTCCTCCTCTGCCTCAGATGCAGAGTCAGTCTCATAATCATGGTCAGAAGACGACTCAAAAAGCATGCCAACAATCTGCTGAGCTGTCACTCTGCGGCTAGCCATGATCCTTTCTAACAACAAATGGATTGCCAACAACAACCAACACTAAAATAAGTAATAAACAAAGTGTAGCTTTATCACAAAGAGTTATGTACTAAAAGACGATACCACTCACTTGCCTGAAAAAGCTACTCACCAGCAGCTACTCTGCACAGACACAGCAATCACCAATGATATCCCACTAAAAAGAAAAAAGAAAATTAGACATAAGACAACACAACTATCATTGTGCTAAAATCTATGGACAATTTCACACACACTCCTGCATTTAGTACACCACCTACAAACATGTCATTCATGCATGTCAACAATACTCCTTTGGAGTAAATTGCTTGTACTTATATAAAACATGCAACTATGCAAACCGCAGGACAACTACTGCCAAAACCGCAAGGATCCACAGCAAAGGAAGCAAAAGCTTTGAACTAGAACAAAAAGAAGAAATAAACTGTTACAATCACAAATATAAATACTTCGCCAGTTGACGAACACCCGCCACCAAGAACTTAGAAATTGTCCCTGGTGCCTAAGTGGCTTCTGCCCCACTTGGGGGCAGATAGGCCTAAAAACAAATAGGCCGATCTGCCCCAAGAAGAGCAGAAATGGTCATCAGTAATGTGCCCTCCTTTGAGGGGTGACCCTTGCCAAAGAGATCGTCCCCATACAAAACACACACACACAAGATCCTTCGTGCCTAAGTAGATTCTGCCCCCCTTGGGGCAGATGGGCCTAAAAAAAGGCCAATCTGCCCCCAAGGGAGGCAGAAATGGCCAACAGCTCTGTGCCCCCTTCGGGGGGCGACCCTTGTCAAAGGGGGCGCCTCCAGCACAAAAAAAGGGGGAACAAAAAAAATAAAAATTCCCTGGCATATTGGTGGTTTCTGCCCTCCTTAGGGGCAGATGGGCCTAAAAGAAATAGGCCCATCTGCCCCCAATGGGGGCAGAAATGGCCAACACTAATTTTCCCCCCTTTGGGGGGGGCGACCCTTGTCCAAGGGGTGCCCCCAAGACACAAAACAAACATACACAACACACAATCCCTGGGGCCTAGTAGGTTTCTCCCCCCCCCCCGGAACAAGATTGGCAAAAATCATGGCTGATCTAGCCCCGCGGGGGCGAAACATATAAGGGGTCGCTGCCTAAAAACATAATGAAAATAAAATCCCTGGTTCCTAGTCGGTTTCGACCCCCCCTGGGGGCAGATCGGCTGAAAAAACAGCTGATCTGCCCCCAGGGGGGACTGAAACAGGATTATTTTTGCCCAAGGGGTCGCTCCCCAAAATAAAATCCAGAGGAAATCCCTGGGGCCTAGTGGGGATTCCTGCTCCACGATCACGGGCCCTTCCCGTGATCGTGAAACAGGAATCTATTGAAAACAGGCACAGGGGGAAAGGAACAACTCTTTCCTTTCTCCCTGTGTCTGTCCCCCCCCCCCCCAAACCCCCAAAAAGAGAAGGACCCACCTATAAAAGGTCCCTTCTCCAGACGCGCTGGAAGCAAATGCCTTCCAGCGTGTCCTCGGCAGCTTCTGATGACGTCGGCACGCTGTGAGCGCGCTGACGTCATCAGATTGCCGAGGGTGGAAGGGGAAGCGATTCCCCTTCCATCCACGACTGGGGGGTGTGGAGGGCGGCCCACGGGGGGAGCGCGAGCGCTCCGCCCTTGGGCCGGGTGCAGGACAAGCTGGTCTCGTCCCATGCACACGGGAACCGTGTGCCTGGACGAGACCTGCTCGCACCAGTCACCCTGGGGGTTAAAGGAACCAATACTGCTTTTAAAAAATCATTTTTCATTTTGGAAATCTTCTTCCCCTTGAGGTTACCAACATAATTCCCAAAAGGAAAAGGCTCCTAAGAGGACCCCTTTGCCTTTTTTAATTATTTACCACCCCAGCTCGAGGTGTGTTAGCTCCTCACTGGTTTGTGACAGCAATTGTAGTTGTGAACTTTAAATAAATTCCTTTTCAAATTTACATGATTATGCCTGCTTGCATAATAAAGGATAATTTGGAGCAAAATTCCTACAGCAGAAGCACAGGAACAACAAACCTAGCATCTTAAGTTCCTGTTCTTTTGTATTTAGGAATATTTTCTTAGCCCAGAATTCATCCTGTGTCCACTTTGGATGCAAGGGTGCATTTTGCACCACAAAAATAGGTCTAAATGTTGGGTTATGTTTCTTGCATAATTCCGACTACTTTTGCTGCAATTCCTTGTAATTGTGCTACAGCAAATTACGCAAGTTAAGCCCACCCCCACATAGGTCTAAAGGTCCCAAATGTTTGAATGTTTCCAAGTTTTTTTTTTGTTGCAATTATCTCTATTAGAATTTTTAATGACACAAAGTGATTGTACAGCTTCACTCGCTCGAACGTGGCAGGACAACAGTAATCCGGCACATATGATAATTAACAGTCCCTAAGCATTTATGTACAATATTCGGGCACATGTGCGATGTTCAGAGGGTCCATAAACTAAAGAATAGCTGATGGGTACCAGTGCGACATTAGGGTAGGGTTTGTCCCCCCTCAACTAAACCAAGGGGAAGAAAACTTAAAACAGTAGCAGTCATAAAAGGGGCACACTGTATAGGGAGGGGCAACTAGGCCATCTAGTCCAGGGTGTAGTAATCTATGAGTATCTTGTGTCACTGATGCTGGCCCACTGAGGGGTGGGGGTAGGAGGGGCAAGGGAGGATGGCTGAGACTCACTCAGGAAGGTGGGTAACAGTCAAAGAGCTGGAGGGCTTTGAGCCTGGTGGTGTGAAGCATGTGTATTCTAAATGGGTGAGGTACTGTATGAGAGATTGCCAGATATGTGCAGATTTTCCCTCTGAGTGGGTCAATCTGTGCGAAAGTAGTTCAATGGTTAGGACTTGCCAAAGTCGAGTGAACCATAGGTCTGTAGGGGGGGTGGCAGATTGTTTCCAATATAGTTCAAAAAGTTGTTTGGCCGCTCCTAACATTTGGGATATGAGGTACCATTCTGCTTGGGTCATCACTTGTAAAGTGAGGGGTCAGGGACCCAGCAGGGCAACCATAAAGGAATCGGGGTGTGAGTAGCCTGTTGTCCCCCTTATATGGCTGAGAATTTCCTTCTAGAAGGTGGTAATGTCAGGGCAAGACCATCAGATATGTATGAAGTCCACCGGGGCTGAGGAGCAGCACCAATATTGGGGGAAGGTCGAGGGGAATATTGTATGAAGCCATGTCGGGGTAAGGTACCAGTGTGCCATAATTTGGTAGGCTGTTTCCCTTTGAGATATGCTTTTAAAGATTTTGGAGATCTCTGAGTGACATTGAGTTTGATAGGGGTGTAGATGGTTAGAAGTCGAATGTTGGAGGACTTGATATGTGAGTGATACGAGACTGCAGGAACTGTTAAAGGCCTGGACCAGGGTCTCAGTGGCTGTCATTTCACGGGTAGCCCCCTGCATATTATCTGGAAGGAGAGTCCAGTGGAAGAGTTGATAATATTGGAGCCTGGCCGAGTCAGGGAGTTCGAACTCTCGTCGGCATTGCTCAAAGGTTTTGAAGACCTCAGCCTCGAATAAGTCATGAGGAGTGTGACATTATCCTTTGCGAAAGTGGCTGTATGAGGTGGGTTGCAGCACGGGAGGGAAGTCGGGGTTGCTTGCAAGAGGCGTATTGGAATAGGGGAAGTTGGTGAGACCCGGTCGTACTGCAAGCTTGTCCCATATGTCTAAAACAGTTTTTATAGGGGTGACCAGATAGGCCCTCCTAGGTCTTTCATGTTTGGGGATCCATGATAGGTCCCAGAGTGGACGACAGGCCACGGCTCAGTCCATATGTAGCCAGTGTTTGTTACTTTCATGTGTGACCCACTCTGAGATGAAGCAGAGATGTGCTACCCAGTAATAGTCAAGAAGGTTGGGGCATCCCAGGCCTCCCCGGTTGCCCCTCTCCCCCCCCTCCAAGATAAAGGATCGAATGGCTCGTTGGATACTCAGAATTTCATCCTGAGGGATAGGAGTCAGGAGGCATTGGAAGAGATATATCTTAGGCAGAGGGGACATCTTAACTGTGTAGTGGCATCCCGGCCAGGATACCTGATGGGGCCTCCAAAGTCACAGTTCCTCCAGTGCGGACTTCCGACAGATCGGCCAGTTGATGCCTGACCAGGTTGTTCTAATTTTTTTTGAAAGACATGACACTAAATGCCACTCAATTGCACCATGGGCCAAGACACAGCAACGTGGGAGGCCCCTTATGGAGCTGTCTACTGTTCCACATTTGCTCCTACTCCTTCATGTTTACCTGCAGAGGTGGCTAGTGATAGGTATGATTAGAACCTTTGCAAGACGAATTGAAGCTGTTTACTCTTCTACAGCTGTGTACTCATGCATACTCAATAAAGTCATTAGAATGTACCAGGGCCAGAACTCTTTTTCTGCAGTAAATTAGTGCATTCTGGAATTACTGATTCTGATTCAGTTCAGTTAAACAAATCAGCCTTAAACACTTGGAAATAATGACTTGTGATATGAATGGAAATATTGTATCCCAGTGACAAAGTGCCCGCTGATATTTAGGGTGATCGTATCAAAATAGAAACAATCCTTAGAATCTCTTATGGAGTCACAAACATAGTACAATTGAAAGGCTCTGTTACAATTTCATGACGAAAGGGAGAAAAACTATGGGCCTGATTTAGAACTTGAGGGACGGTGTTAACTCCATTTGGATGGCAGAGGACACATCTCCACTATCCTTAGGGACATAGGCATGCCAAATTTAGAGTCAGTTGCTAGCCCTATGGACCTCTCTCTACATTGACAGGAACTGCTGTCATAGCGGTTCCTGCCTACACAGAAGAAGTTAGACAAACATGATGGCCAGCCATCCACCAAACTTTTCAAACATTTTTGTTTTAAAAAACAAACTCCCAAAGCAGGAGTTTGTTTTTTAAAAACAGAAACAATTGAATGGCCTCCTCATACTGGAAGTTTCCTCCCAGGGTGTCAGTCTCACAATTTCTTTCCAGTCCCTCACAACCAAATTTTATCTGAAGTGGGGTGGATGCTGTAAAATCTGCCCTCCGACAACCCCTACTCTATCAGGCCGACAGAGAAACTATTCTATACAGGAACGACAAACAAAGAAATGGAACTATATTTTATTGTACTCAATGTCATTGGAACATGAATGAATATTCCCAGTAAATGAGGAGAAAAACATAAAGGCATCCAAAACACAGTCAAAAAGAAACTTAGAGAGATTTTATTACTTGACTGTATCGCAAATATTGTACGAAATAAGGAACTGAATAAACAGACATTGTGTTACCTCCATTCTTGTGACCGACTGATCGATCATTTCTCAGTTCCATTTTTTTAACTAATTTTCCAGGCAGAGGATGTCGATCCACTGTTGAAGTTTCAAAACTGATATGTGGGGAGTTCTATTTTAAATGTAATTTTCTGAGTTTAGCTCAGACACTGCCTTTGTGCTAGGTGATGGATCTCACAGAAGTAATAGTAGTAAAGGCTCCAAGCAGGAGAATCCAAAACAAGGACACAGTGAAGCATTAGATCTCATTGTCGGGCTAACTTCAGCCTTCCTGAGCAGTCATCAAGCTCAGACAAAATGACTGCCCTGCTTAGAAATGTTGTCACCTTTAACAAGAGACAGCCTTCACTTGTTGTCACTCAGAAACAACTAATCAACAATACTTTGCTACAAAGGACCTCAAAGAATTTTTATGAGATGCTTTTTATCCATCCACCCTTACTTCAGTGTCTGGATCTCCACCCTCTAGCCACAGAGATGCAGTCAGTATACTTCCAGTGTCTAGGGAAGCAGTATCTACTCACCATTAAGTCTTGCAAAATGCATTTCACTGTTCCATGCATTTAGACTTTCACCACAAACGCCATCTTACTGGTACACACGTGCTGCATATCCACCGTAGACACACTCACATGGAATGTAAACACAAAGGTCTGGGAGTCACACAGACTATTCTACTGGTCTTGACACTCATTACCTCTTTGCTGGCCTTCCAAACACTTCTGCCATATATGGATCTCCACCACTCTTTATCTAACTCTTAGAGTTTCACTAATCACTAGCCTGGTGTTAAAGCTAGCACTGTTGGCCTTGGTTCCCAGTGTTATCACAGCTGGCAATCAGAGCCCTTTGTTACACATAATCCTTCTTTAGGCCATCTCAGATCCCCTTCCCATCCTGTGTTCATCTGTGCCTCCTTATGATCCTGAGCTCCCCTTTGCTGATTGCCTTAGCACTTTGATCCCTTTGTTAACAATTAACCTTTTTTTGCAGTCTTTAGCTATCTGAGTTTCTTAAACCCCCTTTGCCATTCTTCACAGACCACACTCCTTTTTGCCCATCCACCTTTAGACCCTCACTGCCAAGTTTCCGTCCCTCCGCTACCAGATCCACCGTCCGACTGCTTTATCAGCATCAGACAGTGTTTGCTATCACTCGGAAGTCAGAGTGTAACAGCCCTGGTTTTTAATTCCCTTTGCAAGCTCTTTTTTGAAAGCAAATATGTACCAGTTCTGTACATGGGCCACAAAGGTGGAGAATTCTGGGGTTTCATAGTGTAAGAAGTATGAATAAGAACTGTTTACAAAAGGGATGTACTAATACATTTAGCACAGAACCACATAGGTGTCATCCTGATCCCACTCTTCTTCCTTCTCCCCCAGGTCTTTCTGTGTCTTCTAGTGTTGGTCCTGTCCAATGCCTCCTTTTTTGGTTGTTTTGGTCCTCCTAATCCTCATTTTGGTCCTGGCCTAGGTAGGTCTGATCACCCTGATAACGGTTTCCTGAATCTGATGCTCCTGTTTCTAGCCATCCATGACCCTGATCTTCCTGGCCATCCTTCTAATAATCATGGTATTAACCTTCCTGGGCCTCCTCATCCTGATCCTGCTGGTCTGCTGGGTTCTTCTCCATCTAACCCTGTTTTCCTGGTTCTTCTAGACATGGCACTCCTAGTCTTCTCGGTTTGGGTCATCCTGATTCTCCATCCCTGGTCCCTGTCTTCGTGCACCCACCGGCCTTGGTTGTCCTTATTAGGTCCTCTTGGACTGGGCCTGTTAATTTTGGTTTTAGTCTGGTCTCATTGGTCCTTTTGACTCTGGTTGGCCTGGTCTCCCTGAACCTCACCTGCCTGCTCTAGATACATACTTCAGTTCCTGGCTGTCGAGACGGGGTCACTCACCTGAAAAGCAGGATGTCTGCAGGGGCGATGGAATGCCCCTGACCTCCTGGAACACCCCTCGGCACTTCCTGGTGGACACAGAAACCCCGGCAGGTGTCCCAAAAGGAAAGGAGGAGTGGAAGAGAAAGAGACAAAACACTGCCACGTCTTGCTGGTCCAGACAGGCACCCTGTATCTTCGGGGGGCAGGTCATTGTTGACAGAGTGATAGTAAAGTTAGTGCACTCAACTTCCTTGAAACTGAATCTCTCTTTCTGATATGGGCACAGGAGCGGTAGAAGAACACCGGGATGCTCCAGCACTTTTCTTGGATAATAATAACTGTTGGCACAATTACTAACACAGCATTACCAAAAACCCAAACTGAGTACCATAGCAATAAGTACTGCAACACTAGGGCTGGCTTCACAGAGAATTACTGTTGCACACTACAATTAGAACTGTGGTTTCACTTATCATGCACAAGAAAGACAAACAAGGGCATTAATTATATCACATATAACTTTCCTGCATGCATAGGGTTTAACTTAAAGGAACAAAAACAATCCAAGAAATATGAATGTCCACTCTGGGTTTATACAATTAGGCTGGCACAGTTTGGTTTGGTTTCACTGTGTGTGTGAAAAACCCTTCAGAAGCAAATTCCTCAAACCTGAAACACAGGCATGAATGACACAATTTAAATCCAAGAGTTATGCTATTAGAGAAAAAAAAGTCACTTAAATGCCCTTTTAAAATTGCACTGTCACTTTTTGTAGTACTTGAGCTCAAGCAGATTTCCTGAAGCACATTTAGGCAAGTAATTACAATAATAATGTAGAATGTTCAGAAATGCATTTGTCTCTTCAAGATAAGCACTCTGCCAAAATACGCGGTCTGAAATACACCAGCTGTTTTAGGAAAGCGCAGCGCTCAAAGAACAAACTCTCTGGAGAATACTAGTCACTTAGCTGCAGTCTTTTCCGGAGTGCTGGAAGAATGCCTGGTGTCAGCTGGTACAGGAACAAAGAAAATAATTGCCTCAAAAGTCCTGAATACGAGGATGACAGAAGGGGCTGGACTGCCAAATCAGATGCTGAGATCAGGAACCAAAACAAAGCCAAGCAGGGAGGCATGCTTCACTCTACTATTTATAGCCAATCAGGAAAGCAGTTGAGTTTCCACATGTGGATGAGTCACCACACCCAATTAGAAGCACATGTCTACACCACACCCAATTAGAAGCACATGTCTACACCTGCTCACATGGGCAAACAAGCATTGGTAAAACAAGCATTGATAAAACCAATTGTGTAACACAGCACATTATGTTTACTTAGAAACATGAAGGTTCAACCAAGAACAGAGATATGATTTAACCCTAATCCCTAGGGATGCTGATGGATAATGCGGGAGGCACCTTGGGGATTCCTGGCACTGCCCCTCTGGCTCCACTTGGTACTTCATTCTTGGTCCTCTTGGTTGTAACCTCTTTGGTAATCCCAGCCCTGTTCCTGAATATTCTGATCTCTCTGGTCCACCTAATCCCCTTATCTGGTCCCTGGTCTTGATGGCCCTATTCCACCTACTCCTGCTCTGAGTAGTTTTCTTGGTCCTCCACCAGCGGATCACTGACAGAATATCAGAAACACAATTATCATGTGGACAGAATATATGTAAAAATATTAAGAGATTAATTGCAAATAGGTAAGTATATATTTACTATTCTTAACCCCACATCTAGGTACCTTGAAAATATATATACATATATCACTGGTCTTTCTCTTCCTGTTCCTCAGTATATGTTCTCTTCATGGTTTTGTGCCTACCAGAGTCATCCTTTTATTTCTGGTCTTCCTTGTTTGGGTCTTTGTATGCCTAATCCTATTTTTTCATGTCCTATTGACTATACTGGTCTTTCCAGGCCCCCTCCTCCTCACTTTCCTCACCCTTCCTGATCCTCTCGCCCATCGTACTCTTGACCTGGTCATTCTGACCCTGCTCCTTCGATTCCTAGTACATACGTTCCCGGTCCAGCCATTGCCCTCGGTCCACAGGTGTCTCGTGTCCTGGCCCTCTTTGGCCTTGCCCTCTTAGGCCTTGCCCTCTTAGCCCTTCTAGTTCTTTGCCCATTCTAGTCCTCCTCGTCCTGTGCCTTGTTTTCATGGTTCTTCTGGCACTGGACTGAATTTCCTTGGTCCTGGTTTTCTTTGGGTCTTTCTGAGCCTCATCTTCTTAGTACTGCTTCTCCTGGACATCCAGGTCCATCCCCTTAGTCTTCCTGTCTCTGGCTGTACTGGTCCATCTAACTCTGGTATGGCTACCCCCAGGTCCTGGTTGTTCGGCTCCACGTGGTACTTTGGGCCCTGGTCCTATGTTCATGGTCTTCCTGGCACTCCTAGGCCTGTTCCTGGTCCTCTGAGTGCTGATCCTGCTAATCTTCCTTGCTCTGGTCCTCCTGGCTCTGGTCCCACTGTATCCTTGATAATGATCCCCTCATCTTCCTTGCTTATTCTGGTCCCCTGGTCCTATTGACCATAATCCTCATGTTCTTTATCTTGCAGGACCTGGTCCTTGTCATCTTGCTCGTTGTGCTTGTGCTTCTACACCAACTGATCATGCCCCTCCTTGCTCTTTTTATGCTGGGCCTTGCAATCCTCTTCCTCATCCTTTTATCCAACTTGTTCCTAGCCCTTTGGCCTGGTCCTCCAGGATATGGTCATCCTGGTCGTGATCTCCCTGGTTCTTCTTTTCCTCTTCTCCCCGGTCCTAATACTCAGTGATCTCTCTAGTGCTGGTCCTTCTTTTCCTATTTCTCCCAGTCCTAGTATTCAGTGTCATGATGCTCTTTGCCCTGATACCATTAGTCCTTTGTTTCTTGGTCTTCTTGGAACTTATCCTTCTGGCTCTGGTTGCCTGTGTGCCAGGTCTCATCTCCCTGGCGCTCCTGGCTACGATCATGCTACTCTTGTTTTGATAGTCTGTGTCCATCTTGAGATTATGTGCCCATTGGCCTTGATCCTCTTGGCTCTGTTCCTTATAGTTTGATTTCTCCTGGGCCTAGTTCTTATGGCCCTGGTTCACCACCCATCCTAGTTTTGGTCTCCTTGGTCCTCGTTATCCTGGTCCTTCTTTCCTATTGCGCTTGTTATCATAAACCTTGCCTTTTGGTCATCCTGGCATTTCTTAGTTCCCTCTAGCCTTGGCCCAGCTAGCTCTCTTCCTTTCTGGCCCTGGTCACCTTGCCCTGGTTCTTCTCACCCTGAACCACATAGCCCAGATACCGCAGGTCCTGGTCCATCTGGCCTGTTGTATCCTGACCCTTTTAGTCATTGTGCTCCTGGCTTGTTTGGGGTGCCTGGATCTGTTTCTTTTCCTCTTAGTCCTACTGGTAATGGAGCCATTGATCCTGGCCCTATTGATCTAGGTTCTCCTTGTTCACGTTCTCCTGGGCCTGGTCATGTTGACCTGGCCCTCCTGCCCCCTACTGGACATTCCCCTTGCTCTTCCCCAATTGTTAATCCAAACCCTGGCACCCTAGGTCCTGATCTTCTGGGCCCTCTTAGCCCTGTTCTGTTTCTCGTCCTCCTGGTCATGATCCTTCTAGTTCACCTAGTCCTCCTTCCTCTGGTCTACTCGGAGCCCTTGGTACTAGTTCTCTTGGTCTTCCTAGTCCCTGACTTGCTTACACTGGTTTTCTGGCACTACTGGCCATTGCCCTTTGGGTCCTGACCTTTGTAGTCCTCTTCAATCTGGTCCTGATACTACTGGCCCTTGTCCTCCTGCTCCTTGCTCTCATGGTTTTGCAATAAATTGCCCTGGTCTACCACAGATCATCCTAGCCTTTTCTAGTTCTGGTGTTCCTCGACATCCGTTCATGCTTGACTTAGAACTTCCTGGCCCTGTACTTCCTGGTCTGTCTGGTCATCATTCCCATGTTCTGCTGCACCTAGTCCTTTGTATCCTGGATCTTCTATTTCACATGTTTCTGATCCTAGACCCTTTTCAACCCTGCACCCTAAATCTTGTCCATCTGTCCTCCAGGTCCTGCTACCCTGGTTTATCCATTCCCCTGGTTTGCTTGTTCCTAATTCTTCTGCTCAAGGTTCTCCTGGTTTATGTAGTCTTGGTTGTAGTTATGTTACTGCTTTGACTGGTCCTCATTTATTGGGTCTTCTGGTCTTGGTCCCACTAGCCTTGGTGTGCCTAGCCCTCCGAGTCCCTGGTACTCCTGGCCCATCCTAGTCCTACTAGTCCTGGTTTGCCTGTTCCACCTTGTTCTTGTCCATCCTACTCAGGTCTATCATGGTCCTTTTATTAATGGTCCTCCGGGGTCTGGTCCTCCTCATCTTTTTGGTACTGATCCTGCTAGTTCTCATGTTGGGCGTCTCCCTGGTTCAAGTAGTCCTTGTCACCCTCGTTTAGGATCCCCCTGAGTCTGACCGTCATGAACCTTCTGATCTTTGTCCCACTGGCCTAGACTTCCTGGTCCTTCATATCCCCCTGGTCATTCTGATTTAGGGCCACTAGCTCTTGCTTGCCCTGGTCCTTTAGGACATGGTATTCCTAGTCCATTTGTTTCTGGCCCCTTGGCCCTCCTTGATCTGAAATATGTGCTCTTGGCCCCCCTTTCTCTGGTCTTTCTTTTTACTGGTCTCCTGGTACAGGTCCTCTTTTTCCTGTATGTCTGGGTCTGCTGCTCTTGGCCCTGGTTGTCCTCATCCCTCTGGCCCTGGTTGTGCTCAGGCCCCTCTTCTTGTTATGGTCCAGGGCCTTCTGTTCATTCTACCCTTATCCTTCTGTTCCTTCTGGCCCTTGTCCACAGTGTCCAGATCCCCCTGTTGCTCTTCCTCCTGGCCTTCCTGATCCTTCTCACCCTTGTCCCATTACCCCTTGTCCTGTTTTTTCATGTTGTGTTCCTTATTATGTATTTGTTCCTGGTCTCTTCTGGTATTGGTAAACCTGGTTCTTGTGGATTAGGTCTCCCTGGGCCTGGCTCTTCTTGTCTTGGTCCTCATGGCTCTGGTCACCCTAGCCCTCCCATTGGTTCACAATCGGGCTCTCATTCTCCTACTTGTCATCATCCTCTTCCTACTCGTCCTACTCCTCCTTCCCAAGCTCTCCTCCATAATGTCTTAAGTCAGTTACAGCCTCCAAGCCTGTCACTCAGATTTGTTTTGGCTTCCAGATTTCCCTTGTTGAGACAGTACTGTGAAGGACAGAAATGAGGGTCAATAGAGACAGTATTTTACCCATTTAAAACACTGTTTTGTGTATTAGAAATCGAAACTACCATTCCTAAGATACATTGTACTGGTGACTAAAATGTCAGTGTGGCTGAAGGGGCCCGTCATGACATGGGACCAGTAAGCATCTATGCCTGAAACCCAGTCTGCTCGGTGAGTAGTATTAAAAGTGTTTATTCGCAAGTAGCAGAGTAATTTACTCCTGTGAATTACCCAAATGCATTACTTATCTGTCTCCTACTTTCACTTTCCCTTTCCCTAAACACTCTGTTACTCACTCTATTTATCTCTTGCAAGTGTTATAAAGCACTGTGACCACAAACACCAATTGGCTACTGTATGTGTCCCTCCCACGGGGGCCCGGATACCCTCTATCTGTCTGTGTTCTCTTGTTGCTACTGCTTGTCGACTGCTAATCTGCTGCCAGTACCAAGCACAACCCTCCTAAAAAGAAGCCTAATGCTAACACAGGGCCTTCCATAAGAAAAAGATCCAGTCTCTCAAAAACCATCAAAAGTAGGTTCATGAGCATTAAAAAACAATGTGTTCTCATGAGTGAATAAAACGTTTATGTAACATGCTTTAATACCATGCTCATTATGAGGTGTCGCACCCCCCACCCAAAGAAGCAGCAAACCTTTTACTAAAAAACAATAATAAACTATGTTTATTATTGTTTTTTAGTAAAAGGGGCCGGCCACAGGCTGTGACGAACACTGAGAGGGGGTGCACAGCACTCCCCCTTATTGCGCATGTATGTTTAACAGGCCTTTTCGGGCCAGCCAAACACACATGCGCAGTAGGCTCTATCCAGCCCGGAACTTTGTTGCCGGGCAGGAGAGAGCAGGCACAAGCTCCCAGTCTGCCTGGGGGCACCCTGGTTGGACGCTCCCAGCCAATCCTAACGCTGCTCTGAGCAGCGCCAGGATTGGCCGCAAAGCAAATACTCCTAGACTGCAGTGCAAAATATCCGTGAGCCCTGTGCTGAAGCTTCTGAAATAGAAGTTTGATTCCTATATTTCTTATTTGAACATTATAATGTCAATGTTTTTATTGAACATTTATGTTACTGTTTTTATCTGGAAACAGCTTAGCTTAACTCATGGACCTACATGTGGTAAACTATTGTATATTTGTACATACACTTAGGGGCATATTTACGGGAATAGTGGCACTGTGCAGAGCAGCAAGTCATCTTGCTACACTGCCCTGCATCACTACGAAAAGGCAGAAATGTGCAGTATTTAAAAGAATACCACACATTTATGTCCTTTTCCCTTCGCTAGCACCCTTTTGGCTGGCTATCACCAACAGAAGCACCCATGCACAATGGTGCAAGTGTGCCTCTGTTGCATGCAGGATTGTTTTTGTGCAGGAGGGAGCACCTTCCTGCACAAAAACGATCCTGAGAGGCTTTTTCTTCTTTCTATGTGTGCTTTAGACTACAGCAGACATCCAAAGAGGAAAACAACAGGGTGAAATAAACATATTTCTCCTTGTTACGCCTCTCCTCGGAGGCGTATCTTTTTGGCGCATTCCCAGGTGTATATTTGTATATGCACTTAGGGGCATATTTATGGGAATAGTGGTGCAGTTCAGAGCAGCAGGTCACCTTGCTGCGCTGCCCTGCATCACTGAGGAAGGGCAGGAATGTGCAGTATTTTTAAAAAATCCTGTCCTTTTCCCTGCGCTGGCACCCTTTTGGCCAACTAGCACCAACGGTGGCACCCTTGCACCATGGTACAAGAGTCCCTCCATTGCATGCAGGATTGTTTTTTTGCAGGAAGGGGCACCTTCCTGCACAAAAACGATCCTGAGAGACTTGTTCCTCTTTCTATGTGTGCTTCAGAATGCAGCACACATAGAAAGAGGAAAAAAACGAGGAGAAATAAACATAATTCTCCTTGTTACGCCTCTCCTGTGGAGGCATATCTGTTTGATGCATTCCAAGGTTTATAAGTTCTTGTAAATCTGGGAATGTGTCAAAATTCACCCATGGAAACGCCGCCCTGGCACAGAGTTGTGTATTACAGTGATTGGCGCTGTATTACATTACTCGAAATTTTCAAAGCCACCCAGGGTCACGCTAGGTGGCCTTGTGTGGCTTCATAAATCTCACGCAAGGATTGCGTTGCTCTTGTACCACGTTGCGTGGTGCAAGAGCGACTCAAACCGATTCATAAATACGGCCCTTATTTTTAAATGCCTCACACACGTTGCATCCCATTACAAGATAGCCACCACCCTACCATTGCCTATTGTCCCCTTTTTCTTCATGGCTGGCTAAAGGAAGACCTCTTTCACGCAATTTCTTCTGCCGCCAGTCAAGTTATATATTATCTATACTATTTGGCCATCTAAACAGCAGAGATTATGTACTATTTTGCAAGCGCTGGGTAAATAGCAATAGTATTATTTGGCCAGCAGCCAGGTAAACAGCCACTTCTTTAGCTCCATGAGTATCCTTTTACGTTATGGAAGATTTGTTTTTACATTTAAGGTCAGAGCAGCTCTGTCATTACACATGGAGAGAGAAAGAGGGAGGAGGGGGGATAAATATGGAGGAACACTTCGTACTTAGCTCCCTATAATTCAAAATACACACGAAAGTACGGGGTTCTCTAAAAGAGGACGTCGCGGATATTAGCGTAGCCCTGGGTTGTATGTATTCCTATTTGGAAGGGTAAAGTCAGTGGAATGTCAGTTGGAAATTGCCGAGTGCATATTCGGAGAGGAACAACGGGGGGTGGGAAAAAAGGGGATTTCCTTTTACGGACTAGGTGGTCTCACACACTATATAGTGTCATGCTTCATCATTTGACCACCTAGACCCACCCAGGTAGGACAGTGCCACCTGGGCGGACTCAACCTCACTGTTAAAGGAACAGGAGGGAGTGCGTAAATAAACTTGTTTCTGGAAAGATCGGGATCCAGCTAATCTACTGAAAAAAACTAAAAACACCTAAGCAGACACCTATGAAGAGCAACAAATTTAATGGTGGTGTCTGACTGGTGTAGTTAAAAAGGGGGGTTGGGACACCTCTGTGAGGGCAAGGACTCACAGGGTCACCTAACTAATTACTAGCCAACATGTTTCTGCCCTCAGGAGTGAGCCAATGAAGGTCTCGGGGCATTCGTCAGGGCCTAGGATCCCTACGTCTCACGTTGGAGGAAAATACTCTATGGGGAAATCAAAGAGTGAAAAAATGGAAAATGAATGATCTACCTTACCCAAGGAGTTAGCTTGAGGCGGCCTATGGGGGAAAAACCAAAAATTAGCACACTGGTGGCACACAGCACTGCAAAACCAACCAATTACACACGTGTCAAGGGGATGCATTCATGCACGAAACACATATGTTCAAAAAGGTAATATACATGCGTGGAGTGACTGAGTGGGTATATCTACACAAGTGGACAGTCCTATCACTGCAGGGAATTATAGTTCTTACCCTTTTCTTAGAGGCTGTTAGCCTCTGGTATCCAGGAGGGGGAGTGTCCCCTTATAGTCACACACTAAGGGAAAGAGATGAACATACAGACGAAGTGAGGAGAGGAACAGAAGTAGGCAGAATAGATACAGAGGGAGCATTAGGGGGGGAGCAAGTTCCCACTATTGCTGGTAGAAAAATACTGGTTAAGAGAAACCGAAGTGGCTATAGACAATAAACATGAAAAGTAAGATTAAACGCAATAAGGGCTTATCTGTGCTGCCTGTGATCCGGTATGCCACTCACTACATCAAAGGGGACGCTCGCCGTGCGCCTATTTCGTCCTCTCCTTGGACCGCTTGAGACAAGTGGCTGAGGGAGAACGGTCTATTTATGGCTGTAAGATATTCCAGGTGCGCCCTGTTAGCGCGTTAATTGGAATTCAATTGAAGTTAATCACCGCCGCGGGCCTCGTTGCGTTGCTAGCCTCGATATGATTGCCGTAATGGCGGGCGCACCGGCAAAGCCGGGGCGCCGGCATGAATGTGATCGAGTGCTGGGGCGGGCCTCTTAACGTTGATGGCCTCGATGTGCTTAACCGCACCCGCAGGAGCCCCAGCTGAGCCGGGGCGCCGGCATGAATGCGAGCGAGTGCAAAGGTGGAGACCGAGCCGGAAGATTCCGGCCCGAGCGCCACCAGCGGAAGCCTCGCGTTTACAGTGGCCGCTGGGAAATGTAGTTCCCAGCGGTCCCGTGGCCCAAAGGGCCAAGAAAGAAAAAAAAGGAGAGGGAAAGGATGAAGAAAAGGAAAGGGGGGGGGGGGAAAGGGAAAAAAAAAGGGGGGGACGGAAGAAAGGAGGGAGAAGAGGGAACAAAACGGACAGGGGGGGGGGGGAAGTAGTGAGGGGGGGTAAGAGAACAGAGTGGTCCCGGGGCAAAGTCCCGTAAAGGATCAGGGTAGGGGGTGGGGACAGTACAAAGGGGAGGGGGGGGGAAAGAAAAAGATAGAGCAGAAGCGGACGGGAGGGAGGACTCATAAATTAATAAGAGAAATCATTTATTGAGTGTGAACCAGGGGATCTCATCATTAAGACCATTGGTGTCCGTGTGTAATCTCCAGACCCAACGTTGTTCGGTCTGGAGCAATCTCTGTGTCATATTGGAGGACGATGGAGGTAGTTGCTCAATTACCGTCCAGTTTAAGTCATCTGCCGAATGTTTTTCCAGAAGGAAGTGGTTAGTCAATTTAGTAGCCTCTCGTTTACAACGGATCGTACTCCTATGTTCGCAGATTCTTGTGGCGACCTTTCTAGATGTCATTCCCACGTATTTAAGGTTACAGGAGTTGGTTAGGGATCTTTGAGCCCATGGAGTCTTAAGGTCTAGGTCTATTGTGGTTGATTTTTTAGTGAAACAGCAGACACTGCAATTACCACATGGGTAGTGTCCTCTTGGTGGTGGGAGGCCCCATAGTGTGGTTTGTGTCGTTAGGGAATTGTTTTTTTCTTTGGGTCTTGTGTGGACAACCATGTCCCGTATGTTTGTGGCTCTTTTAAACGCATGTAGTGGCTGCTGAAAAGGTAAACCCCCAGATATAAGGATTTTCCACTCATCTTTGATGATTTTCTGAATCTTATTGGATAGTGGGTTAAAGGTAGTCACACACACAATTTGTTCAGTGTCAGACGTCCTAGTGCGTGGTTGTAGTAGTTGATCCCTATTATTATTCCCCGCTCTTTTGTATGCTCTCTTCACCAGATGTGTGGGATAATCCTTGGTTTGCAGCTTACTAACCAATTTCTCAGCGTGTTTGCGGTAGTCTGTGAGGGTGGAACAATTCCGTCGCAGACGTAAAAATTGACCAACAGGGAGATTCTCCCTCAGGGACCTTGGGTGGAAGCTTTGGAATTGGAGCAGGTTATTTCGATCTGTGGGTTTATAATAGACCTCTGTGGCTAGAGCCCCATTGCTTTCATAGATTGATAGATCAAGAAATGCTAGTTGATTTTCACCTATGGTCATGGTGAAGTTCAGGAAAGGGTTAGCTGTATTTAACCAATTTACAAAATTCATCGCCTCATCTCTAGTTCCTGTCCAGACCAATAGAATGTCATCTATATATCGTTTCCAGAGTTTTATCTGCTGGAAAAACGGGTTGTCATCGTGGTTGACTACCTGTCTCTCAAAGTGATCAACATAGAGACATGCCAAGCTAGGTGCGAAAGTGCTACCCATAGATGTACCCTGTATTTGCAAGAAAAAGTTATCCTCAAACTTGAAATAGTTCCTTGTGAGAGCCAAATGTGCCAAGTCAAGTATGAAGTCGGGGGGTGTCCGTGACTCTCCTCTATTGGCTTCCAAAAGGTCGCTAATGACCTGCAGAGTGGCCTCCTGGGGAATGTTGGTGTACAGGGATTCTACATCCAGGGTGATCAACAGTTCTCTAGTTGTGTCAAAAGCCACAGAGTCTAATAAGACTAACACATCCGTTGTGTCTTTTAGGTACGTAGGAATTCTTCTGACCAATGGCTGAAGGAAGAAATCCACAAATTGAGACAGGGGTTCTAGAACCGATCCGATCCCGGATACAATAGGTCTCCCTGGTGGGGGAATTTTCCCTTTATGCATTTTTGGGAGAATATAAAAATAGGGAATCCTAGGGTTAGCCTGTATCAGGAAGTCTGCCTCATGTCGAGTAATCCAGTCGTTCTCCATGCCTTTCATCACGAAAAAGGAAATTTCGTCTTGAATATCAGGTGTGGGGTCTCGAGATAAGCGTTTATAATGGTGGGTATTACCCAACAAACGTTCGCACTCATCTCTATACATTTTAAGTGGAGAAATTACCGTTGCTCCCCCTTTGTCTGCTGGTTTAATGATTATCATGGGGTCAGATGTTAGGCCTTTCAGAGCTGAAAGCTCGGCCGTACTCATATTATGGTATGTTTTTGTGGTGGTCCCAGTAAGTGCGTTGACCTTTAGGGATACTGATTTCTCAAAAGCCAGGACCTCGGGGGGCATCTGTCCCGTGGTTGGGCAGAAAGTGGACTTGGGGCGTAGGCCAGTGTTTTTTTCTGAAGCCTCGTAATGTTTACCCAAAAAGAACGTTTTCAAGCGTATTTTTCGGAACAAACCCGCTAGTTCTGTTCGGGTTTTAAATAAGTCAATTTTGGGCGTGGGCACAAAGTTTAAGCCCTTGTTTAGTGCCTTAGTTTCAATTTCACTCAGAACCCGGTTACTCAGATTGATAATATTATCTGTTTGATTATCCGTCAGGCTCGTTATAGTGTTTTGCTTGTCCCTGGGAGGGGTTCCCTTTGTGCAATAATCTCTGGGGTGTCCTCTCTTGGCCTCCAATGTACCTCTTTCCTTTTTCCTTTTCCCCTCCCGTTGCCTCTGTCTAAAAAAGGCTGCGGTGGCTCAGGAAAAGACCATTGTGCAGGGTGTTGGAAGAAGGGCGCCTGGTATTGAGGTGGGAGTCCATATTGGGAAGGCCAACCCCATTGTTGATTATGGTATGGTGGGCAGGGGGGTAACATAGGTGGGTGATTCCACCTTCCCCGGCGTTGCCCACGTCGTCCACGACGTTGCCGCATATTATCTGATGATGAACTATCATTATCTGAACTGGTGTTACCACCAGATGAAGTGTCGGATGTGTTGTTAGTTTTCGCTACATAATCCGATTTGGTGTAAGGGTATATCTTCTCGTGGGAGAACCGATCGAGATCTTTTTGGAATTTAGAAATCTTTCGCTGAGTGAGATATTCCTTATGCTCGTTCATATTTTTGTTTACCTCCTCTAGTTTCTTTTTAAAGGAGAGAATGCTCATCCCTGATTTTAGGTTATTCTCACTTGTTTTTATCTGAATTAGAAGTGCCTCGGATAACCTTGTCGCTGTTTTTATGATCAGGATGAGCCAATCTCTGGTACACTTCCATGCTATCAAAGCCCAATCCTTTCTAAATTCTAGATCTTCAAGGAATATACGTGGGGCATTGGTGACCAACAATCCGTTTGGTGCTGTATTGCTCCGGAGGTATTCAGTCAGAACGGCCCCGTGGAGAATAGTTTTGACATGAGATCGTTTTAGTTCTACTAGTGTGTCCCAGTCGCCCAACTGGGATAGACTCTTGGAGAGGGTAGTATCACCAAGAAGTGAGGGGGCCGACAGAATGGCTGTCAGATCCTCATCACTGAAGGAGAGTCCTTCTGCCATACTGGGGAAGAAAGAACACCAGTATGAGGCAGTAGGGAGAGAGGGGAAAAAAAGGGAAGAAAACAGACAACCTTAGTGTTGGTGTGTGGTCCTGGACAAAGGAGCAATAATTACTCACTAGAGGGGGGACTCTCGCAGCTAGCCGCTGCTCAACTATCATTACACATGGAGAGAGAAAGAGGGAGGAGGGGGGATAAATATGGAGGAACACTTCGTACTTAGCTCCCTATAATTCAAAATACACACGAAAGTACGGGGTTCTCTAAAAGAGGACGTCGCGGATATTAGCGTAGCCCTGGGTTGTATGTATTCCTATTTGGAAGGGTAAAGTCAGTGGAATGTCAGTTGGAAATTGCCGAGTGCATATTCGGAGAGGAACAACGGGGGGTGGGAAAAAAGGGGATTTCCTTTTACGGACTAGGTGGTCTCACACACTATATAGTGTCATGCTTCATCATTTGACCACCTAGACCCACCCAGGTAGGACAGTGCCACCTGGGCGGACTCAACCTCACAGTTAAAGGAACAGGAGGGAGTGCGTAAATAAACTTGTTTCTGGAAAGATCGGGATCCAGCTAATCTACTGAAAAAAACTAAAAACACCTAAGCAGACACCTATGAAGAGCAACAAATTTAATGGTGGTGTCTGACTGGTGTAGTTAAAAAGGGGGGTTGGGACACCTCTGTGAGGGCAAGGACTCACAGGGTCACCTAACTAATTACTAGCCAACATGTTTCTGCCCTCAGGAGTGAGCCAATGAAGGTCTTGGGGCATTCGTCAGGGCCTAGGATCCCTACGTCTCACGTTGGAGGAAAATACTCTAGGGGGAAATCAAAGAGTGAAAAAATGGAAAATGAATGATCTACCTTACCCAAGGAGTTACCTTGAGGCGGCCTATGGGGGAAAAACCAAAAATTAGCACACTGGTGGCACACAGCACTGCAAAACCAACCAATTACACGCGTGTCAAGGGGATGCATTCATGCACGAAACACATATGTTCAAAAAGGTAATATACATGCGTGGAGTGACTGAGTGGGTATATCTACACAAGTGGACAGTCCTATCACTGCAGGGAATTATAGTTCTTACCCTTTTCTTAGAGGCTGTTAGCCTCTGGTATCCAGGAGGGGGAGTGTCCCCTTATAGTCACACACTAAGGGAAAGAGATGAACATACAGACGAAGTGAGGAGAGGAACAGAAGTAGGCAGAATAGATACAGAGGGAGCATTAGGGGGGGAGCAAGTTCCCACTATTGCTGGTAGAAAAATACTGGTTAAGAGAAACCGAAGTGGCTATAGACAATAAACATGAAAAGTAAGATTAAACGCAATAAGGGCTTATCTGTGCTGCCTGTGATCCGGTATGCCACTCACTACATCAAAGGGGACGCTCGCCGTGCGCCTATTTCGTCCTCTCCTTGGACCGCTTGAGACAAGTGGCTGAGGGAGAACGGTCTATTTATGGCTGTAAGATATTCCAGGTGCGCCCTGTTAGCGCGTTAATTGGAATTCAATTGAAGTTAATCACCGCCGCGGGCCTCGTTGCGTTGCTAGCCTCGATATGATTGCCGTAATGGCGGGCGCACCGGCAAAGCCGGGGCGCCGGCATGAATGTGATCGAGTGCTGGGGCGGGCCTCTTAACGTTGATGGCCTCGATGTGCTTAACCGCACCCGCAGGAGCCCCAGCTGAGCCGGGGCGCCGGCATGAATGCGAGCGAGTGCAAAGGTGGAGACCGAGCCGGAAGATTCCGGCCCGAGCGCCACCAGCGGAAGCCTCGCGTTTACAGTGGCCGCTGGGAAATGTAGTTCCCAGCGGTCCCGTGGCCCAAAGGGCCAAGAAAGAAAAAAAGAAAAAAGGAGAGGGAAAGGATGAAGAAAAGGAAAGGGGGGGGGGGGAAGGGGAAAAAAAGGGGGGGGACGGAAGAAAGGGAGGAGGGAGAAGAGGGAACAAAACGGACAGGGGGGGGGGGGGGAAAGTAGTGAGGGGGGGTAAGAGAACAGAGTGGTCCCGGGGCAAAGTCCCGTAAAGGATCAGGGTAGGGGGTGGGGACAGTACAAAGGGGAGGGGGGGGGAAAGAAAAAGATAGAGCAGAAGCGGACGGGAGGGAGGACTCATAAATTAATAAGAGAAATCATTTATTGAGTGTGAACCAGGGGATCTCATCATTAAGACCATTGGTGTCCGTGTGTAATCTCCAGACCCAACGTTGTTCGGTCTGGAGCAATCTCTGTGTCATATTGGAGGACGATGGAGGTAGTTGCTCAATTACCGTCCAGTTTAAGTCATCTGCCGAATGTTTTTCCAGAAGGAAGTGGTTAGTCAATTTAGTAGCCTCTCGTTTACAACGGATCGTACTCCTATGTTCGCAGATTCTTGTGGCGACCTTTCTAGATGTCATTCCCACGTATTTAAGGTTACAGGGGCATCTAATCAAATATATCACGTTTTTGCTGTTACAGTTGGTTAGGGATCTTTGAGCCCATGGAGTCTTAAGGTCTAGGTCTATTGTGGTTGATTTTTTAGTGAAACAGCAGACACTGCAATTACCACATGGGTAGTGTCCTCTTGGTGGTGGGAGGCCCCATAGTGTGGTTTGTGTCGTTAGGGAATTGTTTTTTTCTTTGGGTCTTGTGTGGACAACCATGTCCCGTATGTTTGTGGCTCTTTTAAACGCATGTAGTGGCTGCTGAAAAGGTAAACCCCCAGATATAAGGATTTTCCACTCATCTTTGATGATTTTCTGAATCTTATTGGATAGTGGGTTAAAGGTAGTCACACACACAATTTGTTCAGTGTCAGACGTCCTAGTGCGTGGTTGTAGTAGTTGATCCCTATTATTATTCCCCGCTCTTTTGTATGCTCTCTTCACCAGATGTGTGGGATAATCCTTGGTTTGCAGCTTACTAACCAATTTCTCAGCGTGTTTGCGGTAGTCTGTGAGGGTGGAACAATTCCGTCGCAGACGTAAAAATTGACCAACAGGGAGATTCTCCCTCAGGGACCTTGGGTGGAAGCTTTGGAATTGGAGCAGGTTATTTCGATCTGTGGGTTTATAATAGACCTCTGTGGCTAGAGCCCCATTGCTTTCATAGATTGATAGATCAAGAAATGCTAGTTGATTTTCACCTATGGTCATGGTGAAGTTCAGGAAAGGGTTAGCTGTATTTAACCAATTTACAAAATTCATCGCCTCATCTCTAGTTCCTGTCCAGACCAATAGAATGTCATCTATATATCGTTTCCAGAGTTTTATCTGCTGGAAAAACGGGTTGTCATCGTGGTTGACTACCTGTCTCTCAAAGTGATCAACATAGAGACATGCCAAACTAGGTGCGAAAGTGCTACCCATAGATGTACCCTGTATTTGCAAGAAAAAGTTATCCTCAAACTTGAAATAGTTCCTTGTGAGAGCCAAATGTGCCAAGTCAAGTATGAAGTCGGGGGGTGTCCGTGACTCTCCTCTATTGGCTTCCAAAAGGTCGCTAATGACCTGCAGAGTGGCCTCCTGGGGAATGTTGGTGTACAGGGATTCTACATCCAGGGTGATCAACAGTTCTCTAGTTGTGTCAAAAGCCACAGAGTCTAATAAGACTAACACATCCGTCGTGTCTTTTAGGTACGTAGGAATTCTTCTGACCAATGGCTGAAGGAAGAAATCCACAAATTGAGACAGGGGTTCTAGAACCGATCCGATCCCGGATACAATAGGTCTCCCTGGTGGGGGAATTTTCCCTTTATGCATTTTTGGGAGAATATAAAAATAGGGAATCCTAGGGTTAGCCTGTATCAGGAAGTCTGCCTCATGTCGAGTAATCCAGTCGTTCTCCATGCCTTTCATCACGAAAAAGGAAATTTCGTCTTGAATATCAGGTGTGGGGTCTCGAGATAAGCGTTTATAATGGTGGGTATTACCCAACAAACGTTCGCACTCATCTCTATACATTTTAAGTGGAGAAATTACCGTTGCTCCCCCTTTGTCTGCTGGTTTAATGATTATCATGGGGTCAGATGTTAGGCCTTTCAGAGCTGAAAGCTCGGCCGTACTCATATTATGGTATGTTTTTGTGGTGGTCCCAGTAAGTGCGTTGACCTTTAGGGATACTGATTTCTCAAAAGCCAGGACCTCGGGGGGCATCTGTCCCGTGGTTGGGCAGAAAGTGGACTTGGGGCGTAGGCCAGTGTTTTTTTTCTGAAGCCTCGTAATGTTTACCCAAAAAGAACGTTTTCAAGCGTATTTTTCGGAACAAACCCGCTAGTTCTGTTCGGGTTTTAAATAAGTCAATTTTGGGCGTGGGCACAAAGTTTAAGCCCTTGTTTAGTGCCTTAGTTTCAATTTCACTCAGAACCCGGTTACTCAGATTGATAATATTATCTGTTTGATTATCCGTCAGGCTCGTTATAGTGTTTTGCTTGTCCCTGGGAGGGGTTCCCTTTGTGCAATATTCTCTGGGGTGTCCTCTCTTGGCCTCCAATGTACCTCTTTCCTTTTTCCTTTTCCCCTCCCGTTGCCTCTGTCTAAAAAAGGCTGCGGTGGCTCAGGAAAAGACCATTGTGCAGGGTGTTGTAAGAAGGGCGCCTGGTATTGAGGTGGGAGTCCATATTGGGAAGGCCAACCCCATTGTTGATTATGGTATGGTGGGCAGGGGGGTAACATAGGTGGGTGATTCCACCTTCCCCGGCGTTGCCCACGTCGTCCACGACGTTGCCGCATATTATCTGATGATGAACTATCATTATCTGAACTGGTGTTACCACCAGATGAAGTGTCGGATGTGTTGTTAGTTTTCGCTACATAATCCGATTTGGTGTAAGGGTATATCTTCTCGTGGGAGAACCGATCGAGATCTTTTTGGAATTTAGAAATCTTTCGCTGAGTGAGATATTCCTTATGCTCGTTCATATTTTTGTTTACCTCCTCTAGTTTCTTTTTAAAGGAGAGAATGCTCATCCGTGATTTTAGGTTATTCTCACTTGTTTTTATCTGAATTAGAAGTGCCTCGGATAACCTTGTCGCTGTTTTTATGATCAGGATGAGCCAATCTCTGGTACACTTCCATGCTATCAAAGCCCAATCCTTTCTAAATTCTAGATCTTCAAGGAATATACGTGGGGCATTGGTGACCAACAATCCGTTTGGTGCTGTATTGCTCCGGAGGTATTCAGTCAGAACGGCCCCGTGGAGAATAGTTTTGACATGAGATCGTTTTAGTTCTACTAGTGTGTCCCAGTCGCCCAACTGGGATAGACTCTTGGAGAGGGTAGTATCACCAAGAAGTGAGGGGGCCGACAGAATGGCTGTCAGATCCTCATCACTGAAGGAGAGTCCTTCTGCCATACTGGGGAAGAAAGAACACCAGTATGAGGCAGTAGGGAGAGAGGGGAAAAAAAGGGAAGAAAACAGACAACCTTAGTGTTGGTGTGTGGTCCTGGACAAAGGAGCAATAATTACTCACTAGAGGGGGGACTCTCGCAGCTAGCCGCTGCTCAATTATCATTACACATGGAGAGAGAAAGAGGGAGGAGGGGGGATAAATATGGAGGAACACTTCGTACTTAGCTCCCTATAATTCAAAATACACACGAAAGTACGGGGTTCTCTAAAAGAGGACGTCGCGGATATTAGCGTAGCCCTGGGTTGTATGTATTCCTATTTGGAAGGGTAAAGTCAGTGGAATGTCAGTTGGAAATTGCCGAGTGCATATTCGGAGAGGAACAACGGGGGGTGGGAAAAAAGGGGATTTCCTTTTACGGACTAGGTGGTCTCACACACTATATAGTGTCATGCTTCATCATTTGACCACCTAGACCCACCCAGGTAGGACAGTGCCACCTGGGCGGACTCAACCTCACTGTTAAAGGAACAGGAGGGAGTGCGTAAATAAACTTGTTTCTGGAAAGATCGGGATCCAGCTAATCTACTGAAAAAAACTAAAAACACCTAAGCAGACACCTATGAAGAGCAACAAATTTAATGGTGGTGTCTGACTGGTGTAGTTAAAAAGGGGGGTTGGGACACCTCTGTGAGGGCAAGGACTCACAGGGTCACCTAACTAATTACTAGCCAACATGTTTCTGCCCTCAGGAGTGAGCCAATGAAGGTCTCGGGGCATTCGTCAGGGCCTAGGATCCCTACGTCTCACGTTGGAGGAAAATACTCTATGGGGAAATCAAAGAGTGAAAAAATGGAAAATGAATGATCTACCTTACCCAAGGAGTTACCTTGAGGCGGCCTATGGGGGAAAAACCAAAAATTAGCACACTGGTGGCACACAGCACTGCAAAACCAACCAATTACACACGTGTCAAGGGGATGCATTCATGCACGAAACACATATGTTCAAAAAGGTAATATACATGCGTGGAGTGACTGAGTGGGTATATCTACACAAGTGGACAGTCCTATCACTGCAGGGAATTATAGTTCTTACCCTTTTCTTAGAGGCTGTTAGCCTCTGGTATCCAGGAGGGGGAGTGTCCCCTTATAGTCCCCCCCCCCCCTTTTTTTTTCCCTTTCCCCCCCCCCCCCTTTCCTTTTCTTCATCCTTTCCCTCTCCTTTTTTCTTTTTTTCTTTCTTGGCCCTTTGGGCCACGGGACCGCTGGGAACTACATTTCCCAGCGGCCACTGTAAACGCGAGGCTTCCGCTGGTGGCGCTCGGGCCGGAATCTTCCGGCTCGGTCTCCACCTTTGCACTCGCTCGCATTCATGCCGGCGCCCCGGCTCAGCTGGGGCTCCTGCGGGTGCGGTTAAGCACATCGAGGCCATCAACGTTAAGAGGCCCGCCCCAGCACTCGATCACATTCATGCCGGCGCCCCGGCTTTGCCGGTGCGCCCGCCATTACGGCAATCATATCGAGGCTAGCAACGCAACGAGGCCCGCGGCGGTGATTAACTTCAATTGAATTCCAATTAACGCGCTAACAGGGCGCACCTGGAATATCTTACAGCCATAAATAGACCGTTCTCCCTCAGCCACTTGTCTCAAGCGGTCCAAGGAGAGGACGAAATAGGCGCACGGCGAGCGTCCCCTTTGATGTAGTGAGTGGCATACCGGATCACAGGCAGCACAGATAAGCCCTTATTGCGTTTAATCTTACTTTTCATGTTTATTGTCTATAGCCACTTCGGTTTCTCTTAACCAGTATTTTTCTACCAGCAATAGTGGGAACTTGCTCCCCCCCTAATGCTCCCTCTGTATCTATTCTGCCTACTTCTGTTCCTCTCCTCACTTCGTCTGTATGTTCATCTCTTTCCCTTAGTGTGTGACTATAAGGGGACACTCCCCCTCCTGGATACCAGAGGCTAACAGCCTCTAAGAAAAGGGTAAGAACTATAATTCCCTGCAGTGATAGGACTGTCCACTTGTGTAGATATACCCACTCAGTCACTCCACGCATGTATATTACCTTTTTGAACATATGTGTTTCGTGCATGAATGCATCCCCTTGACACGTGTGTAATTGGTTGGTTTTGCAGTGCTGTGTGCCACCAGTGTGCTAATTTTTGGTTTTTCCCCCATAGGCCGCCTCAAGGTAACTCCTTGGGTAAGGTAGATCATTCATTTTCCATTTTTTCACTCTTTGATTTCCCCATAGAGTATTTTCCTCCAACGTGAGACGTAGGGATCCTAGGCCCTGACGAATGCCCCGAGACCTTCATTGGCTCACTCCTGAGGGCAGAAACATGTTGGCTAGTAATTAGTTAGGTGACCCTGTGAGTCCTTGCCCTCACAGAGGTGTCCCAACCCCCCTTTTTAACTACACCAGTCAGACACCACCATTAAATTTGTTGCTCTTCATAGGTGTCTGCTTAGGTGTTTTTAGTTTTTTTCAGTAGATTAGCTGGATCCCGATCTTTCCAGAAACAAGTTTATTTACGCACTCCCTCCTGTTCCTTTAACAGTGAGGTTGAGTCCGCCCAGGTGGCACTGTCCTACCTGGGTGGGTCTAGGTGGTCAAATGATGAAGCATGACACTATATAGTGTGTGAGACCACCTAGTCCGTAAAAGGAAATCCCCTTTTTTCCCACCCCCCGTTGTTCCTCTCCGAATATGCACTCGGCAATTTCCAACTGACATTCCACTGACTTTACCCTTCCAAATAGGAATACATACAACCCAGGGCTACGCTAATATCCGCGACGTCCTCTTTTAGAGAACCCCGTACTTTCGTGTGTATTCAGAGCAGCTCTGTGCCAGTGTGCCGCACACAAATAATAAAGCGACAGTGTTAAACTGTACCACAGCAAATCTAAGTAAGCCTAAAAAAAAACTCAGGATTCAGAGGCACGTGTTTCCTCCCTCCCCAGTACATAGTGCAGGGCCTGCAGTAGTGTCCGTTATGCCATTGTAGATACAGAAAAACAGATGGGCTTTCAGTGGTTTCTTAGGGTGCAAATACAGAGGTAACTGAAGATTCCTTAAAAGCAAATTCCACATTAACATTGTAGCCCCTGTGAAGGCCTGGAGCTTCATCTATGAAAATGGGGCCCTTCATGGCAATTATACGTTAGCTGCTGGAAGGCCTCTGCCTTCCAGAAAGCACCATCTTTTTGCCCTGTGATATATATATATATATATATATATATATATATATATATATATATATATATATATATATATATATATTCGATGGCATGTGTAGCTGCAGATACACTGTTCCTGCCATCTAGTGTTGGGCTCGGAGTGTTACAAGTTGTTTTTCTTCGAAGAAGTCTTTTCGAGTCACGGGACAGAGTGACTCCTCCCTTTCAGCTCCATTGCGCATGGGCATCAACTCCATCTTAGATTGTTTTCTTTCCGCCATCGGGTTCGAACGTGTTCCTCTTCCCTCCGTTATTCGAATCGGAAAAATACAAAAATTCAACGAAAAGTGTCGGTATTGTTTGCGATCAGGAAACATCTTGCATCGACACCTCGACACTGACGAGACACAGCTTCGGTGGCCCTTCGGAACATGCCACGTACAGATGTACACTGGGTAAGTGACATTTTCCATATATATCACTTGAGTCATAGCTATCATTAGTACAGGCAGTGCTGTAGCATCGGAGCCCAAAGAGGGAGGAGGCCTACTGCACTGGCTAATAGTAATTCTTTGAATTACTCTGATTCAAGCAGGATGAGGTGTGGTGCTGTACGTTGGCCTTGGGAGTCACATGAACTTTCTAAAGCATGATATTTCTCATGCCGCCCAGTGCTGTTGCACTTATCGAAGACTTTAAGACTTAGGGGGTCATTATGATCCCAGCGTTGAGTGGAAATGTGGCGGTAGTACCGCCAAATGGCTGCTGGTACATACCGCCACATTATGAGAATGGCGGGTTGGCTGCACCTATCCACTCATACTGCCATAGTGGTATCAGCCGCCGGGCCGGAGATGTAAAATCTCCAGTCTGGCTCCGACATAGTACCGCCGGCGGCCTATGAGCCTGCCTACCACTATGGGTTTCGTGGTGTTAGCAACACCACGAAAACCACTGCGGTAGGCCCTACGGGTGATGGGGAATTCCTTCCCTGTCACTGGTAGGTGGCTTGCCCACCACCCCCAACACTCACCAGATGCCCCCATCCCTCCTGCGCTTCTCACACACACACACCAACCCCCTCCGATCCTCACACTCCCCCACCCCCACTCCGATCCTCACACACTCCCCCCACCCCCCTGCTTCTCACACACACACACCCCAACCCCTCCGATCCTCACACTCCCCCACCCCACATCCCCACCCCCATACATGCACACACCCACTGACACACACCATGCTTACGCCCAATCACTCACATTGGCATACACGCATTCATACACCTACTGGCATACACACATTCATACATGCATACTCCCAGACATGCTTGCGCACATTCTTACACACAATCACACTAACATGCAGACACGCACTCACTTCACCATTCTTGCTCGCATTCACTCACACGCATACAACCACGCAAACAACACAACACACACGGACGCATTCACACACACACTCACACATTCATGCACACAACCAGACACACACACACAACACCATCAACCCCTTCCCCTGTCGGACACCCGACTTACCTTTGTCTTGAAAGTCTTCTGTCAGGGAACGGGAAGGGGCGCTGCTACCGCCAGCAGCTCCCGCCAGCAGAACACAGCCAGTCCGTTTCACAGGTCATGATACAGCTGGTGGCGTTCAGCAGGCGTGGCGGTGCTGGTGGTAGCAGCACCCAATTACCACCTTCCGCCAGTATGATCACTGCCTGATTTCTGCCCTTCTTGTGGCGGAAGTCCGGCAGTGCTCATAGGGGGTCATTCCAACTTTGACGGGCGGCGGAGGCCGCCCGCCAAAGTTCCCCCAACAGAATACCGCTACGCGGTCAGAAGACCGCCGCGGTTATTCTGTGTTTCCCGCTGGGCTGGCGGGCGACCGCCAGAAGGCCGCCCGCCAGCCCAGCGGGAAACCCCTTCCCACGAGGAAGCCGGCTCCGAATGGAGCCGGCGGAGTGGGAAGGGTGCGACGGGTGCAGTAGCACCCGTCGCGAATTTCAGTGTCTGCTAAGCAGACACTGAAATTCAAAGTGGGGCCCTCTTACGGGGGCCCCTGCAGTGCCCATGCCATTGCCATTGGCATGGGCACTGCAGGGGCCCCCAGGGGCCCCACGACACCCCTCACCGCCATCCTGTTCCTGGCGGTCGAAACCGCCAGGAACAGGATGGCGGTGAGGGGGTCGGAATCCCCATGGCGGCGCAGCAAGCTGCGCCACCATGGAGGATTCAGCAGGGCAGTGGAAAACTGGCGGGACACCGCCGGTTTTCCTGTTCTGACCGCGGCCATACTGCCGCGGTCAGAATGCCCTGCGGAGCACCGCCAGCCTGTTGGCGGTGCTCCCGCCGACCCCGGCCCCGGCGGTCCTTGACCGCCGGGGTCAGAATCATCCCCATAATCTGGCAGACGGATGGTAGCCGCGGGGACGGTATTTTGGCATCCGTCACCACGGCGGTAGACGGTTTTTACTACCATTGTTGTAATGACCTCCTGAATACTCTACAGCACTCGTAGTTCTTACGCCACTTCTAACTGTGTCATTCACTAGATAGCACTAGTACAGGCCAGTTCTCGTTGACTTGCCAGAATACAACTCTCTTTAACCAAAGTTGATGCTCAGGACCTTGGGTAGAGGGAGAACATCGAGCATATATCATTCACTGGTGGTGTAGTCAGATCCTACCCGGCGCTTTTGTGAGTATAGATAGGAAGACATGGGTCCCTTAGGAAGTAAGACAAAGTGCACCACAATGTTTAGTCATACCATCTATACTCCGCAACATTCAACTTAAATATCTACACAGCACTTACTTCACTCCTGAGCAACAGTGGAAAGTGGGGCTCTCCTTTTTCTATGCTTTGTACATCCACTGGTTCTCTCCTACAAGTCACCCAGGAGTGCACTTTCATTAGATAATTTTGGCACCACGTGCAGCATGCTCTGTTGATGCGAGTTGCACCCCTGTAACACTCACCAGAGAGGTTCCTGGGCAATTGCAATTGAGCTCACAAAGTGAGCAATTGCCCTGGAACCCCACCACCCAAGGGACCCCTGGGAAAGTGAACCTTGTCTTTACTGGACATCTGTCTGTTCTATTTTTCGATGTCAACCTCTTGTCCTCTCTGCCTAACTCTACCTCTCACTTTCTCTCTAAGTTGTACAACCTTAAGCTTTTTTGAGGTCCCAGTCATGAACAAATGCAACTGTTTTTGGGTGAACCTTGTAAAGTTTAGTATATAACTTAGAACTGCTTGGCATCTTGCAGGCTTGAATATGCAGGAAATAGGTAAGAAAATTCAAATTTGTTTCTTACAAAGGCCCCCAAACTATGTTTTGCCCATGGCCCCCAAAATCCTTAACATGGGACTGAACCTCCTATGCAGGATAGCTTTGATGTGAATCTAGGATGAGCTTGGTAGGGCAGGAGTCCTTGTACACTGATCAGACTAGGGTGCCTCCTTGCAAAGCTTGAGATATAGCAGACGAGGAGGGAAGAGGCACCATCCACACCATGCACTTGGGAGGGTGGTTTGTAACATTGTTCTGCTCTGGAAAGGGAATTGTACGAGGCCTGGGGCAGTCCCAAAAACACTCTATATTCTGGGGGACCTGGGAGGAGGGCCTCCAGGTCGGCAATACTTAAACGTTTGCGGTCATCAGCAGTGCTTACACTGTCTGGGGGACGGGAAATGGGCGTGTTGCCCAACAGTATAAACCCTGTAAGCCCGCTTCGAAAATTTAGGTAGGCTAAATTGCGGGGATATATCTAAGCTTGATGTTACCTATTTCAGTATATTACACTGCTGCCCCAAATAGGATGTGCTTATTCTTCCTTTTTCCTGTTTTTTAGGTTTGAGCACAAAGCGCTCCGTTCCTGGTGTAATCTCTTTGTGGGCTTGTAACCACGCCCATGTCAAGTCCATCGGTTTGGTTGGTTTGTCTGCTTGCCTTTTAAAATTAGCTTGATTTCATTAGTGGAAGGGATGCATACGTCATGCCTCTTCTGGTGTTTAGCCTGCCTCGAGCGCTATCAACTACTGAAAACATACGGGAATCCATGTTTTCCGTATGATTTCTGCACTATTTTTTCTCTTTATTTCATGGGCAGCGTAGTCTCACTGGGCAGAAGTCGAGCGCTTTGCATGACATCGACCCTGTTACGTGGATATATGCAATTTTGCCGGTTACATGGAAAATTGCACTTTTGCAGTTACATGGATAATTGCACTTTTGCCGGTTACATGGATAATTACACTTTTGCATATAAATTTCACTGTGAGCGGACTTCTTTTTCCTTTTGTGTGTTTGCTTTGCACTCATGGGGGCCGCCAGCTTGCTTACGTGAAACTGTTTTACTTTTCAGTTTATGTGGCAAGAAAGTCCGGTTAGGAGTTTACAAGCTAATAGCTTTAACTCGAGTAAACGCAGACCAATTGCATTGCAAATGCTTGTGAGATAGATTCTATCCGAGTCCCATTGCTTTATAAGGCTCTAGTCGGCTGAGTAAAAACTAAACAAATGAAGATGTTTACCTTTAGATGAGGATGGTGCCCCTCAGGAAGGCGCTGTGCTGTACTCAGTTCAGAGGTCCTTACTCTGGCTGAGGAGGAAATAGTTTAAAACATGTTCTTCCGGCAGCCCCTTATAAACAAAAAATGTTTGAGCTTTATTCACACGCAAATGCAATGAACATATCAGACTGAGGACCCAGCACCAAGGGTTGTTGTATGTCACCATCTAAAATACAACGGAGTCCATATACCGCTACATAGAATCTACTACATTGAAATGAGCCACTCTGAGAATACCACTGCAGGGATTACCACTCCTGAGGTTACCACTACTGTGATTACTACGTCTGAGATTACCAGTGCAAAGATTACCTCTGCTGAGACTTCCACCTTTGAAATTACCACTGCTACGATTACCACTGCTGAAATTACCACTACTGTGATTACTGTCTCTGAGATAACCACTGCAGGGATTACCACTGCTGAATTACCAGTATTGTGATTACTACCTCCGAGAATACCCCTGCAGGGATTACCACTGCAGAGATTACAACTACTGTATGCACTACCTCTGAGAGTACCACTGCAGGGATTACCACTGCTGAGATTACCACTACTGTGATTACTAATTCAGATTACCATAACTGATATTACCACTACTGTGATTACTACCTCTGAGATTACCACTGCAGGGATTACCACTGCTGAGAATACCACTACTGTGATTACTAACACTGAGATTACTATTGCAGGTATTACCACTGCTGAATTGCCACTACTGTGATTACTACCTCTGAGATTACCACTGCAGGGATTACCACTACTGAGATTACCACTACTGTGATTACTACCTCGGAGATTACCCCTGCAGGGGTTACCACTGCTGAGGTTACCACTACTGTGATTACTACCTCTGAGATTACCAGTGCAGGGATTACCTCTCCTGAGATTACCACCCTTTAAATTATTACTGCAGGGATTACCACTACTGGATTACTACCTCCTAGATTACCACTGCAGGGATTATCACTGCTGAGATTTCCACTGATGTGATTACTACCATTGAGATTACCACTATTGATATTCCCAATACTGTGATTACTACCTCTGAGATTTCCACCGCAGGGATTAGCACTGCTGAGATTACCACTACTGTGATTTCTACCACTGTGATTACCCCTGCAGGGATTACCACTGCTGAATTACCACTACTGTGATTACTATATCTGGGATTACCCCCGCAGGGGTTACCACTGCTGAGGTTACCACTACTGTGATTACTACCTCTGAGATTACCAGTGCAGGGATTATCTCTGCTGAGATTACCACTGTTGAAATTATTACTGCAGGGATTACCACTACTGGATTACTGCCTCTTAGATTACCACTGCAGAGATTGCCATTGCTGAGATTTCCACTGATGTGATTACTACCACTGAGATTACCACTACTGATATTACCACTACTATGCTTACTACCTCTGAGATTACCACTGCTGATATCACCACTACTGTGATTACTACCTCAGAGTTTACCAGTGCAGGGATTACCTCTGCTGAGATAACCACAATTGAAATTTTCACTGCAGGGATTACCACTGCTGAGATTACCACCACTGGGATTACTTCCTTTGAAGATTACCACTGCAGGGATTACCACTGATGGGATAACTACCAGTGAGATTACCACTACTGATATTACCACTGCTGTTATTACTACCTCTGAGATATCCACTGCAGGGATTACCACTGCTGAGATTACCACTACTGTGATTACCACTGCTGAGATTACCACTGCAGGGATTACCACTGTTGAGATTACCATTTATGAGATTACCACGACATTGGGTAAAATAGATTCAAGAGTAAGTGCACTGACCCTATGCACAAATACACCTTAAAATGAAACCTTACTTTATAACTCCCCACCACCCTATCTTTATGGCCATACAGAGCCCTCTCCTTAATCCAGTAGTTACATTACTCCAGGGGGGCCAGTGGGCTACATATTTTGGAGAACCAGAACTCTTCCACTCTGTCCCGTGGTGGTCCTATTGGTCTTTACAATGGATGGGCCTGCCCTGTCCATTAGTCCCACCCAGGCCCAGGCATAGACATGACTGTAGCATTTTCAAGTGGCAGGGACACCAAGCGCTTCTTTTTCCTGCATCCATTCTTATGTTAAACCATTCTGTGCCCAGGCAAAGACACACTTTCATGTTCATAAAATAATATTTTGTGCCCTGTAACAAGTCCAGCATTTCAGGATTTTTATTGAGTATTTTTCCTGTTCTTTGCCCATGTACACAGGCATGCTATCAGTTTTAGGTGGACCAGCCCCTTTGATATTTTAGTAGATGCTGCTTTTTTTCACTCTTTGCCTTTTTTTTCGGTAGAACACAAAAAATTTGTTCCCATGACATTGACCCTGTTACATGGATATTTGCACTTTTGCCAGTTACATGGATAATTAATTGCACTTTTGCCAATAAGTTTCACTGCAAGCAGACTTCTGTTTCCTTTTGTGTATTTGCTTTGCACTCATGATGGCCATCGACTCGCTTATGTGAAACTGTTTTACTTTTCAGTTTCTGTGGCAAGAGAAGTTCTGCACAGCTAATAGCTTTAACTCGAGTAAACACGAGACCCATTGCATTGCAAATGCTTTATTCTTTTTCCCTCACTTTCCACAACATTTTACTGTAATAAAGCATACGTGGTGCTGATCGTCTGTCTCCAGGGCCGGCTTTAGGGCTTTGCGAGCGGTGCAGCAGCACCGGATGCTGACCTCAGGGGGGAGGGCGCTGTGTTTAGCAATAACTTAGAAACTTGCGATTTAAAAGCAACTGCTGAAAAGTTCCCTTTGCAGCTTTCAGGAAACAATTAAAATGTCAAGATACCTCTTGTGATTCATGTTCCTGCTAGGGAGAGAGATGAGAGTTTTGTCTAGGCAGTTTTGACTCACCATAAAGTAACAAGGAGGGTTGAAGTGCCTGCTGCAAAGAACAGAACCATATTTTATATGGATAGCTGAGTGGATTAATAAAGTCAGCCTTTACAGTCACTTTAAAACAAATTAATATATGTGAAAGGGGGGCTGTGGAGAGATGAGGGGCACATTTGCCAGGTGGTAGTGAGGGAATCCGAGGAGGTGGTCATGGAGTGGGGGGCGCCAAAAAAGAGTGTTTTTACAGGGCGCCACCAGCTCTAAATCTGGCCCTGCCTATCTCCTATGTATCATCTGTTGTGTTTTTACCAGCAGCAAAAATCAATAAAATATGTTTGTCAAAAAGGGACTATTATTTGCCTGAAATAATGTGCAGACTTGGATCTATTATGTGTTTGTATGGGATACCATATGATGTCATGGAAGGTACAGATGTATTTAGTACTGCCCATTTTTTTAACACACTAATGCCCCCAGAATAACTAAAATGCATAATTGGTCACATTCTTTAATGATTACGTAAGTAAAACCATAAAATGTACGGAAACAGTGCCTTTTTCAGTTGTGACCAGCGACACTGGACATGTTTGCTTTAAATACCACCATATGAAAATATTTTTTTAACATTTCAATGACTGACGAATCCCAGGTGCCACTTTCAAATTATTTGTAAATCCACATAGGCTTTAAAATTCACCATCTAGCACAAATAGTCTTAAAAAGGACCCTGTGTATTTAAAAAACTGCAATTTGCCACACGTTTTTTGGAAATGGGCTCAGATGTACTCAAAATTAAACCATTTGACCGTGTCTTCAACAAATTCTTCTTCAGGGAGAACTCTACTCCGAAACACACTGTGAAGGGTCTTTAAATCCTACCAAATTATAAGCAGAATTTCTGACCCACTGTGCGTAGCATGCTTGAGAGCACCCTAGGACAGAGTCTGATCTGAACATGTCTTGCGCAGTGTTACCACTTAACCATTGATTGTAGCACTACTGGTGGTGATTCCCTAAATGGTCATGTATAAAGAGGTTACATTTCTATCACGTTTTCAACATTGGTACCTTATTTGCACTGGTATAACCGCCAAAGGAAGTGCGGAGAGTGCAGTTATGTTGCAGAATAGCTGGTGTAGCTGGAGTTGAGGCATTGGCCAGTATAGGGACCCCATTTCCCAGCTTGTATTAGGACCAAGGTCAACCTTGCTACGCTACTGGATACCTTTAAGGCTGGTGTGCCAGTTTTATCAATGTTCAGGTATCAATTAGGAGGCAAAAAATGGGCCATAAAATTGAGTTAAATGATCCACCTTACTCATACAGAGTCTTCAAATAAACCTTGGAAGTAGACGCTCATGGAAAAAATAGCAAATTATAAATTTATTTGGATAGTAAACATTGAAACAGCGAATGTAATCACAAATTCTCTACATTTCCAGGGCAACAATTAATTACACTTTAATAACGTTATCATATTACTGCTAAAACTGAACAGTCTAAAATGATTAATGAGGTTGGATTATAAACATTTTAAGCATTCTGGCGGTGATTCTAACCGCCAAATGACCGCACCGCGGTCACAAGACCGCGGCGGCCATTCTGGCTTTCCCGCTGTGCTGGCGGGCGACCGCCAAAAGGCCGCCCGCCAGCACAGCGGGAAAGATCCAGCAACGATGAAGCCGGCTCCGAATGGAGCCGGCGGAGTTGCTGGAGTGCGACGGGTGCAGTAGCACCCGTCGCGAATTTCAGTGTCTGCTGGGCAGACACTGAAATTCTTTTTGGGGCCCTCTTACGGGGGCCCCTGCAGTGCCCCTGCCATTGGCATGGGCACTGCAGGGGGCCCCGCGGCACGCCCTACCGCCACCCTGTTCCTGGCGGGAGACCCGCCAGGACGCGCTCCGCCGCCATGGAGGATTCTGTAGGGCAGCGGAAAACCGGCGGGAGACCGCCGGTTTTCCTAGTCTGACCGCGGCCGAACCGCCGTGGTCAGAATGCCCTGCGGGGCACCGCCGGTCTGTCGGCAGTGCTCCCGCCGACCCTGGCCGGGGTCAGAATGACCCCCTCTGAGTTTTAAAAACAGTCTCCTCGTTAAAACACTCTTTAATTCGGGTAGATATTCCTGCTCAGCTGCCTTGATTTATCATTTCGCTGCCTCCTCCTAGGAGGGACAGATCAGATTTCAACCAGGAACTCAAAAGGGCAGATTCACCCCTGAAGCTGTAAAACAGGTTTATGCAGAACCTTTTATTTTACTGCGTCTGTCATCAAGTGCAACCTGAGCTCTCCTGAAAGAGCTACAAGTGAGCACGAGTCAAATGCCACTACAGTCCTACTTATCGAAAAATACCGAAAGAAACAGACCCAGAAATATTAGAAGGATTACCAAAGTACAAAAAGTTGTCAAAGGCAGGCGTTTTCGATCCCATCATGTAGGCAGAATCCTGGAAAGCAGGTGAATACTACTGTTATTTGACGACAGACTTATGAATCTTCTGTGGATAGTCTAAGGCCCGTATTTATACTTTTTTTGCGCCGCATTTGCGTCGTTTTTTGACGCAAAAACGGCGCAAACTTGCAAAATGCCATTGTATTTTGTAGGTTTGCGCCGTTTTGCGTCAAAAAGCGGCGCAAATGCGGCGCTAAAAAAAAAAGTTTTGCCAAGGCTCAGTGTTTTAATCTTTCCACAACCTTCACATAAAGCCAGTCCCTTTTATTTATAGTCCATGGCCGGGTGAATTATTGTGCTGTTTCATGGTCCCACATGCTTCGGATATCTGGTTAGCCCTCAAAGAAAAAGAAATAGAGTTTTCGTCAGTGTTGTGGCACAGTATGCCGTGAGTTTCTGCAGATGAGGGCGTATGGTACTGGTTGCATCTGGATTGGTACTGCAAGGCTATCTGAGGTACCACAGGGAAATTAGGCAGGTACATCTAGCTACTGACCCATGGGTACACTACCTGGAGCTAATAAAAGCCCAAGAGACAATATAAACTTAATGTAAGGGTTCAGCTGGTGACCGAGGATCTGACACACTGCTCATAGCTGATGGTGGGTGGTCCTACATAAAGACAGTGTCACAGCTGCTGCACCTCATAGGGGCAGAGATCCCAATTGACATTGCAACAACAGAATACAGGGGCTTAGGTGAGAACAGGGGGTGTTATATTGGCAGAGGAGTACTAATGACCTTCTACAGGACTGTTAATTCACCTGTGGACAGATGTACGAAGCATTTTTGCTTTCTTAAAAGGCCTGATTCTATGAATTAGTCCATTTGCGACCACAGAAATGCCTTTTGTGATGCACAAAGTCGATTCAATAACTTTTACCGAATCATAATTTGGGTTTTGCGCTACAGCGATTGGAAGGGGCGTGTTGAGGGCATCCGTTCCTAATACCGAATTGGAATGGTATGCACGAATGTTTTGTGACCAAAATGTGGTCACAGAACATTCACAATTTCCTGCCAGTTGAAAGTTGGTGGTAAATGGAAAGAGGTTCCAAAGTGACCTTCGAGAATGGTTGAAAATCATATTTTAAGAGCAGGCAGTGGTCCAAGGGACCGCTGTTTACTCTTAAGAAACAAAACTTCAGTTTCTTTTTTTGTTTTTTTAAACGCATCCCATTTTTCTTTGAGGAAAACAGGTTGTATTTAAGACAAGCATTTGCAGTGCAGTAGGTCTCACAGTTGTGAGAGTTAGAGTTATTGACATTGTAAATGATAATATATTTTACCCATGTGTTTCTGTTTAGAGTGTTATGGATGTATGTGGTATGGAGTGGAATTATGTGGGTTGGATTGGAATTGTTAGGCATTATGATAAACATTGAGAAGGCTCATGTGACGTCAGATGCATTCTTCGGACAATCTGACATCCACATGAAAGCTTGTTATAAAAGAGTCTGGAGCCCATTTCATCTTAAGAATATTAATAAATCTATACCACTAGAGCGACCAACTCATGCCATTACAGTAAACCAGGCTTAAGCAATGTGGGGGTCACTGCACTAGGCCCTCCAACCATGTGAGTGAGTCTGGTCATTCGGCAACCCCTACCTTGCCCTACTGGCACCGGACACCAGTGGCTAGTCATGTAGAAGCACAGAGAAGGATCCTAGTACAGGAGTTTAGGCAGCACAGTCTGTGATTTTTTGCGATATAAACTGAAGAGGAGTGAATGCACCATCATCCGATGCCTTTGGGCTCTGATTCACTCAGTCTATGCCACTTCTCTTAGTATCCGAGACCTATGAGGAGCCCATCATGGAAGCCACTAGAATTGTTTACAAAATAACCCATGTGAGTAGACACCACAGCAGTACTAGCCACAATAATAAACACAAATTCACATTCATTTCCATTTTATATGTTTCATTCTCCTCAGCTAACAAAATTCTTAGAAGAACAGACTGATTGACAGTATTAAGAGCTTTATTTTTTAAAAACTGGAAACCCAGGAGCAGCCAGAGGCAAATTGGTTTGTAGTGTTGCACCACTGAGTCTCACACTATTGTACCCATCTACAAATCGATTTTTTTCGCTAGAAATCTGCTTTACTTTTCACTACGTAATCTTTAAAATCTTATCTGAAGCCCATTCCGAAGTTGAAAAGAGAGATTCTCTGAAGACTAATGTAAGGAAATGCCTCCTTGGCATGGTAACCCCCAGACTTTTTGCCTTTGCTGATGCCAAGTTATGATTTAAAAGTGTGCTGGGACCCTGCTAACCAGGCCCCAGCACCAGTGTTCTTTCCCTAAACTGTACCTTTGTCCCCACAATTGGCACAACCCTGGCACCCAGGTAAGTCCCTTGTAACTGGTACCACTGGTACCAAGCGCCCTGATGCCAGGGAAGGTCTCTAAGGGCTGCAGCATGTCTTACGCCACCCTAGGGACCCCTCACTCAGAACATACACACTGCTTGCCAGCTTGTGTGTGCTGGTGGGGAGAAAATGACAAAGTCGACATGGCACTCCCCTCAGAGTGCCATGCCAACCTCACACTGCCTGTGGCATAGGTAAGTCACCCCTCTAGCAGGCCTTACAGCCCTAAGGAAGGGTGCACTATACCACAGGTGAGGGCATATGTGCATGAGCACTATGCCCCTACAGTGTCTAAGCAAAACATTAGGCGTTGTAAGTGTAGGTTAGCCGTAAGAGTATATGGTCTGGGAGTCTGTCAAACACTAACTCCACAGCACCATAATGGCTACACTGAAAACTGGGAAGTTTGATATCAAACCTCTCAGCACAATAAATGCACACTGATGCCAGTGTGCACTTTATTGTAAAAATACACCCAGAGGGCATCTTAGAGCTGCCCCCTGAAAACATACCCGACTTCCAGTGGTGGCTGACTAGTTTTTGCCAGCCTGCCACACACCAGACATGTTGCTGGCCACATGGGGAGAGTGCCTTTGTCACTCTGTGGCCAGGAACAAAGCCTGTACTGGGTGGAGGTGCTTCTCACCTCCCCCTGCAGGAACTGTAACACCTGGCGGTGAGCCTCAAAGGCTCACCCCCATTGTTACAACGCCACAGGGCATCCCAGCTAGTGGAGATGCCCGCCCCTCCGGCCACTGCCCCCACTTTTGGCGGCAAGGCTGGAGGAGATAATGAGAAAAACAAGGAGGAGTCACCCCCCAGTCAGGACAGCCCCTAAGGTGTCCTGAGCTGAGGTGACTCTTACTTTTAGAAATCCTCCATCTTGTAGAAGGAGGATTCCCCCAATAGGATTAGGGATGTGCCCCCATCCCCACAGTGAGGAGGCACAAAGAGGATGTAGCCACCCTCCAGGACAGTAGCCCTTGGCTACTGCCCTACTAGACCTAAACATACCCCTAAATTCAGTATTTAGGGATCCCAGAACCAAGGAAGATAGATTCCTGCAATCTAAAGAAGAAGAAGGACTGCTGACCTGAAGCCCTGCAGTGAAGACGGAGACGACAACTGATTTGGCCCCAGCCCCACCGGCCTGTCTCCCTACTTCGCAGAAAACTGCAACAGCGACGCATCCAACAGGGTCCAGCGACCTCTGAAGCCTCAGAGGACTACCCTGCATCTAAAGGACTAAGAAGCTCCAGAGAACAGCGGCCCTGTTCAAGAAACTGCAACTTTCTGCAACAAAGAAGCAACTTTTAAAGACCACACGTTTCCCGCCGGAAGCGTGAGACTTTCCACTCTGCACCCAACGCCCCCGGCTCGACCTGCGGAAAACTAACACTACAGGGAGGACTCCCAGGCGACTGCGAGCCCTTGAGTAGCCAGAGTTGAACCCCCTGAACCCCCACAGCAACGCCTGCAGAGGAAATCCAGAGGCTCCCCCTGACCGCGACTGCCTGCTTCAAAGAACCCGACGCCTGGAAACCACACTGCACCCGCAGCCCCCAGGACCTGAAGGAACTGAACTCCAATGCAGGAGCGACCCCCCGGCGACCCTCTGCCTAGCCCAGGTGGTAGCTACCCCGAGGAGCCCCCCCTGTGCCTGCCTGCATCATTGAAGAGACCCCCAGGTCTCCCCATTGATTCCTATAAGAAACCCGACGCCTGTTTGCACTCTGCACCCGGCCGCCCCTGTGCCGCTGAGGGTGTACTTTCTGTGCCTGCTTGTGTTCCCCCCCCCCCGGTGCCCTACAAAACCCCCCTGGTCTGCCCTCCGAGGACACAGGTACTTACCTGGTGGCAGACTGGAACCGGGGCACCCCTATTTCCATTGAAGCCTTTGTGTTTTGGGCACCACTTTGACCTCTGCACCTGACCGGCCCTGAGCTGCTGGTGTGGTAACTTTGGGGTTGCCTTGAACCCCCAACGGTGGGCTACCTTGGACCCAACTTTGAACCTTGTAAGTGTTTTACTTACCTGTGAACTGAACATTTACTTACCTCCCCCAGGAACTGTTGATTTTTGAACTATGTCCACTTTTAAAATAGCTTATAGCCATTTTTGTCAAACCTGTACATGCTATTGTGAATATTCAAAGTTCCTAGAATACCTGAGTGAAATACCTTTCATTTAAAATATTGTTTGTAAATCGTGAACCTGTGGTTCTTAAAATTAATTAAGAAAATATATTTTTCTATATAAAAACCTATTGGCCTGGAATTTGTCTTTGAGTGTGTGTTCCTCATTTATTGCCTGTGTGTGTACAACAAATGCTTAAGACTACCCTCTGATAAGCCTACTGCTCGACCACACTACCACAAAATAGAGCATTAGAATTATCTCTTTTTGCCACTATCTTACCTCTAAGGGGAACCCTTGGACTCTGTGCACACTATTTCTTACTTTGAAATAGTATATACAGAGCCAACGTCCTACAACTAACAAGTCCACCCGAGTCTTTTTTACCCCTTTAAACAAAGAATTCATGAGGCCCTTCCCCCTGCACCCGCAAAAGAAGGGCGGGCGGAGAACAGCATGAGGAGAGAAAGACGAGATCAGAGGAAGAGGCAGTGGGCGAGAGAGCAGGAAGGAACAAGGAAGTGAATAGGTAGGGAGAGGAAAATAAATATTGAGAGGGAGAAGAAATGAGCCGAAGAGGAGGGACAGAAGGGGGCAGGTGGAGAGAAGAAAGAAGGAAAGATGGAGAGGAAGAAAAGTGAGATAGTTGCCAAGCAGTAACTAAAGATGTGAATGGAGACAGAGGGACATTAAATTACATACTGTGGCAAGGGAGAGAGAATGGCGGAAATATGAAATAGATAAAATAAAGAGAAATCAAGAGACTGTCAGAGAGGGAAAGGGATACATAGATGAGAGAGGAGAGAAGAGATTGAGAGAGGTAGACATGTGGGAAGATATGGCTTTGATGAAGAGGGGAAGAAACAAACAGACGGAGAGCAGGAAATATTCAGATTTGCAGAAAGGGAAAGAAAGAAAAGGATAGATGGAGAGGGGGAAGGAAAGGATAAGATGCAGAGGGGAGAATTTGGCCAAAAGGGAGAGTGAGAATGGGATAGTGAGAGGGGTAGATAGGTTAACAATACTGGAGAGAGAGGTGAATGCAGGGGGAGAGAGAGAAAAAGAGACAGTGAGGGAAAGAGATTTACTGAACACTGAACTGAGGAGAGGAGAAGAACAGCAGCTGAAAGAGAGTAAGGCATATGAGCGGAAGCCGTGCACGGGTAGGCCCGGTGAGAGGCGGAGGAAGGGAAATTCATATGTAGAAAAGGAAATAGACGGTCAGGGACAGATTAAGGCAGATAGGAGGGGAGAAATGGACAGAGACGAAGAGAAGAAAGGGAAAGACAGGCAGGTAGTATTGTATTTCTGGAGAAAAGGGGAGGGACAGAGGGATGGAGACGGGAAACAAACAGAGGGACTCAGTGGTGTGTACTTAGAAGAGAGATGTAGAGATGAAGTGAAAGTTCTGCATGATGCAGGCCGCTCTGTGCTACAAGCATTTGTTACATTGACAACTCCTTGACAGCACACAGACCATTCACCTTCAGAGGCCACCAGCTGTTCCGTTTCTCTTGTGTTTGCTTCGTCAGTGTCTCATGTGACTCTGAACAGGGTCAAGGAGATTTTAGTGCTTCCTGGGGGGCCTCTCCCTGTGCTGCATGAATCAGAAGTTATGTTTAACAGGATCAGAACAGCAGTAAACAAAGTTCAGTCAAGCACAAAGGGGGTACAAACCATACCTTTGCTGTGGGTAGTGCTCATTGTTGCTATGCTTGGTCAGCGCAGCAAGAGGAAATGTGTCAGAGAACAGGGAAAGGGGTGGCTGTAACCAGAATTGCCATCTCTGGTACTTCTGAGATCTGTTTGTGTTTGAGAAAGAGAAAGCAGACATTAAGAGGAGGTGAGAGGGAGGAATGCTACATTAAAATGTAAGCAGCTATGGCTCTGAAGCTGAACGTAGGCAAACATTAACAGAACAGGAAACAAAAAAAAAAATCATCCCCCAAAGAACAGATAAAGAACCATAGCGTAATGATACAGTACTTAGTCCCTGCTCGGTGGGAGGAGTGAAAGCAAAAAAGGAGGAACAGTCCCTGCTCAGTGGGAGGAGTGAAAGCGAAAAAGAGGGACAAAGAGGCAGGACTGAACACTAGCAAGCAAGGGTTTTTAAAGAGCACTGACATAGACAAATGAAAGCAGTGGCAAGCAGTGGCCGGAGTTGAACCAACAAAGCTTATGCAACAGGTCGCTAAGCGACAGCGCTGTCTAGGCTCAACCTAAACAAATGATTGCTTTATGTAAAAGCAGTCACAGACATGGTAGTCTACTGACCCAGGCCACCATCCCTGTGATGGCAGCGAATCATAGTGGGTCACAGATTTTCGTCCTACCTCATTAGTATTCATGATCTAGGTCGATTTGTGACCCATTACGAATCACTAATGAAACTAAAGAGTTACATATATTAGGAATAGCAATTTCCTAATTGTGATTCTCAAAAATTCGCAATTAGGTAATCACTATTCCTATTTTTGTACTTCTGGCCCTTGGTCCTTAGCATGGGTTGTCACCTGTGGATCATGGTCCATCATCGCACATTTGATATGATCACCAGTTGCCTGCAGTAACACTTAATAAAAGTAAGTCCTAAATGGCAACCAGGATCCATCTCCTTTTCTTGCAAGGATATTTCAGCTATCCACTTTACAGCTGTGAAAGGCAGGTAAGAAGTACAATTGAGTGGGTTTTTTAGGAGTCCAGCCCAGGAACTATGTTGGCTTGCACCCCCTTTATGGACACATCAGACTTTATGGCATTGCGGGGGTGCGCTAGAGAGCTGGCAGCTGACATGGTTGCATCCTGGTGTGGCTCTGGCAATCTCTAAATCTGATGGTTTGATCTGCATTCCAGGGAGGCCTCTTTGAGCAACCCAGCTTACAGGGTTGAAAAACCCACATAGCACGCACCTAAAACGGGTCCCTGAGAAGCACACCGCTGGCGGTAACAGTGGCAGCTGAGTGGCTACGTGGTGAATGATGTGGCTGCTTTGGGCCCACCTTGCATATGCAGCAGTGCCACCTCTTCTGTGCTCGTTGAAGGCGTAGGCCACTGGAGCACTGGGTGCCACTGCTGCGACCTTCAGTCATGAACCAAACCTGGCGGAAAGCATGACCTCCGGATGTGACGCATCTGCGTCTGGCTAAACGGCCCGTGTGCTGATGATGAGGTTTGTCCTAGGTGACCTGGTGGCAAAAGAACTATGGATTAAACCCAGATCTGTGACTAGGGGTGAGTGTTTGAAAAGTTTCAGCACTCCGCCCATCATCCTTTTGTGTTGCTAAAGTCGCCCAAAGTGGGAAGGGTATGCTCAGACATGGGTCCCGTGCTCACTGTGCCGCTGGATTCAAGCTAGCCTGGCTGATGAGGGGTGGTACCCTGAAACCGGTCCCAGTATGCTTGTTTCTGGTTGAGGGAAGTCCTGGCCTGGCAGTTCGGGCTGGACTGTTCCCATGGAGAATAGGGTCACAACTGATTTGCATATGACTGGGTCAAAACTGGGGTGGCATGATGAGCAAAAGAATGATGGGTCGAACCCAGGTCTGTGGCTGGCAGTGAGTGTTTGAAAAGTGTCAGCACTCTGTCCATCCTCCGTTTGTGTTGCTAAAGTTGCCCCAAGTGGGAAAGGAATGCTAAAACGTGAGTCCCATGCTCACTGTGCCATTGGAGTCAAGCTAGCCTGGCTGATGAGGGGTGCTACCCGAATACCAGTCCCAGGATGCTTGTTTCTGGTCCGGGGGGACCTGGCATGGCAGTTCGGGCCGGACTGTTCCCGTGATGAACAGGGCCAAGATTGATTTGCATATGGCTGGGACCAAACTGGGGTGGCACGGTGAGCAAAAGAACAATTGATTAAATGCAGATTTGTGACTGGGGGTGACTGAAAAGTTTCAGCGCTCTGTCCATCATCCTTTTGTGTTGCTAAAGTCACCCTAAGTGGGAAGGGTATGCCCAGACGTGGGGCCCCTGCTCACCGTGCCCCTGGATTCAAGTTAGCCTGGATGATGAGAGGTGATACCCCAAAACCAGTCCCAGGATGCTTGTTTCTGGTCCAGGGGGGACCTTGCCTGGCAGTTCGGGATGGACCGTTCACATCTGGAATAAGTGTCAAGATTGGATTGCATATGGCTGGGTACAAACTGGCGTGCCATGGTGAACAAAAGAAAGATGAATTAATCCCACATCTGTGACTGGGGGTGAGTGTTTGAAAAGTTTCAGCACTCCGCCTATCATCTTTTTGTGTTGCTACAGTCAGGGCATGATACAGTGGCAACCTTGGAAAACTCTCCTGATGTATCCCCAAAGCTGACAGCTATGCTACAGATAAAGCAACACATCCTACTCTCTGTAAACATTAAAATCGAAGCTGTGACTGCCAGAATGGATCACATGGTTCCCAGAACAGATAAGTAAAATCAACGGCTTACTGCCACGGAACAACCCATTTCAGACATGGAGGACAACATTCAATAAGAGGCACCCAAAATGGAGAACATCAAGAAATTACTGGCAGCTATTAAAGCGAAATCTGAGGATCTGGATGCGAGATCCCAGAGGAATAATCTACGTATAGTGTTCATACCTGGAATGACCAACACAAGCAAACTAGAAAACTATGTGGAGGGTCTCTTGCAATTTATCTTCGGAGCTGAACACTTCTCTTGTCTGTTTGCCCCCTCCAGAGACTTCTGCCTGGCCTATAATAGCTGCCTTAGTAAGTTTTGAGAAGGAGACATGGTTCTCTGCCTGGCAAAGGGAAAAAGGGATTATCACTCATAAAGGAAATACTATCAAATTCTTCCTGGACTTCCCAGTTGCTGTCCATGAGGTGTAATGCAAATTTCTAACAGTAAAAAAATAAACTTCAATAAGCCGGTATAGAATACGCTGTACTCTACCCTGCAAGACTGAAATTCACAATAGGTGGCAAACAGCACATAAGAAAACCCTAAAATGGCTGCCCCATTTTTGCAGAAAGATCATAATTATTGAAAACATCATGCATGAGCCTCTCCTAAACCAGCCTAATTAGCCCTGCTTAGTGACTCCGCGTGAGAAGATCAGTTCCTCCACTGAAAGTCCGCTACATTAAATAATGATTGCAGATCACTCCTCGGAATATCCTCTGCATCCATATTGGAGAACCACACTGTGGTAGAGCTGATACATGCTTTACAAGGATGTGCTCCAATGGTCTCCACAACGAAGCAAAACAAACGTATGCGCCTGTACCACGGCTGTGACTGCACCTGACACATTCTCTTACCTAACCCACACACTACAGCTCACGTAGAAAAATGAATATGCCTCAGGAGATTGTTTTTTTTTTGCAGGAAGATGCTCCTTCCAGCACAAAACAATCCTCCTTGCAATGGAGGAACCCTTGCTCCATGGTGCAAAGGCGCCTGTGCTGCCAAAACGGTGCCAGCGGAGGGACAAAGGTAGGAAGGGGCCATAGTCTTTTAAATACAGCGCATTCCTGCACTTTCTCTGTAACTCAGCAAGGTGACTTGCTGCACAGCGCTGAGTCACTTGGCCATAAATATGTCCCAAAATGCGCAAGATGTGGGGTAGAGGAGACATATTTCATACTCTCAGCATTGGAATGTCCTCTAATATACCAGTGCTGGAGATCTATTACAAAGGCCGTATGCAGTATGATCATTGAAAAAATAGAACAGCAGCCACAATAATGTGTTCCATGTTTTGTTACAAACATACAACCTGCAATGCGCAAACTAGCAGCCATAGCGTAGCTATTTGCTAAAAAGAGGGTGGCCATGTGCTGGAGAAAAGGGACAGTACCTACAAAACGACAATGGATCTCGGACCTAGTATACTGTAAAGAACAATTGGAGGCTTACACCGTAGAGTGATGAGCCTATATGGGCCCTCTTGTCAGTCTGTTTGTTGGCTGTGGAGGATAGTGGGAGAGACCCGCCTCACCCTAAATGTTGATGAACTTTGGCTGTGATGGCTTAGTCAGAGACATTTGGAGGCATGGGTAAAGTGGGCTCTGGCCCAGGGCCCCAGCCCTTCATAGGGGACTCTGATAAAGCCAGCTCTGTTCTGCATAGAGTCTTGGTATGATGACCTTGAATAATTCTTTAACAGAATGTTTTAAATTGCGTCTTCCTTTCATTTATTTTTAATGTGGGTGATGTTTCAGAGCCTATAAAAGACATTTTGCAGAAAAATGTTTGTTTCAACACCACCCAACACTCATAAACAAAGTTTGTTTTAGATCAAAACGGTACCTCACATATGAAAAAATGGGCAGGGGGGTCACAAAGATTATTTTCAATAATATTAGTGAGTTGCAATTATATCATAATATTGAAAACCTACGTCAATGTCACTGAATATTAGATGTAAACACATTTAGAATTTGGACCAGTGTGTCTGTCCAGTGTCAGTGACTTGGCCAAAGAGATCATGAAAGAAGTGAAATTGGATCATAAATTCAAAGCTGTTCAGATCAGGGGCCCCCAAATTACTTTTGGCCTAGGGCCCCTGAAATCATTAAACTGCCCCTGGGCTTAGTGAATGTATGTATCTAAAAGAAACGCACAGTTAGTCCTATGGTACTGTATTTACTTGTGTGTATTTAAGCAATAAAAGCATTTAAACAAATGTTATGGCATTGCTAGAAATGATGTCGCTCTGGCCACCCTTTATTGGATGGCTGACTCAAAGCCTCATGTTCCTCTCTGTAGCAGAAGTGGTCCCATCATCTCCTACACTTTGAATAAGTTGGGTCAGCGGTGGAGGAGGCAGATTCTGTCATTTTTTCATGGCACGTCCTGCTACAGTTCTCTGCTAAGCGTCATTGTATTAATTACAATATATGTAAGGCAGGTTACTGTTGGACAAAAATGTATTTAAATGAAAAAGCTCAGATGACAAAAGAGGATAAAACAGGAGTCAGGCCAACTAGTGCTAACAATATTGGACTTGGGGTTATGATGTGATGAGTGTGAGAGAGGGTGGGAATAAGTTAAATTATTTTTAAATTGCAGTTGCTTTTGTTTGAAAATAACAATAAAAACCTCTTTAAAATGACATAGGGTTTAGAAAGACACAGGGTTTAATTCGTAAACCATTTTGGTCACCTAAATCCAACTTAATGGGTCCAATAAAGTCTTTGTGCAAGGATAAATTCCCAGTTGTGATATATACAATCAAGTTTGCAGTATTTTACCCTCGCAAATGTCATGAATGGGTACAGAAATTCTGCCAGTGTGCTAGAGTTTCTATAATCATAAACTGAAGTGTTCGTGAAACAGTAGGTAAATACTAACAGTACATTTCTGGATATACACATTTAGCTCCCCCCCCCCCCCCCCCCCCCCCCCCCCAGCAATGCATACAGGCGTTGGTGTACTTCTAGGGGTGGCAGGCATAGAGAAATGCGCCATATTTAGTGGGAACTTAGCTCTTCTGATGAGGGAATACAAATAAGTATCGTAAATATTTAGGGCCCGCTCCTGCAGTATTCGCAGGCTTTGGCACTTGTAATTAAACGTTATTACTCAGCCTCGGAAACTCTATGCCAAAACTGCCTTGTTTTTTTTTTATAATTATGTTATTGCAATCAGATATTTTTACTTTACATTGCCAGTTATATTATGGTTTATATTTTTTTTTAACGTATCTTAAATAAAAAACGTGCTTGTTTTGTACTCTTTTTACCTAATTTCTTTGCACTTTAATGGACTTCATTGTCTAAATAAAGATTTTTTTTATCTTTATCTTATGTGCACATTGCATCACATCTTTACATGCAGAATTCGCCACACAGTGGAAAATCTGCATGCATACATGTGGTACAAGTGATTACCACTGGAATTCTATTAGGGACAGATTTCCCAGTGCAAGTCTGAAATTGTCCACAAATTCAATAAAAATAGTGCATTTGCTCCAAGTGTTGGTATGATTATATAGAGCAGATTTCAAATTCCACCTCCCCCAACCCCCTCCCGGGTTTTGTGAATTAGGCCTATAGTTTCAAATGATTAAGCCACTCGTGTCAACATTTACAAAAGGAAATGTAGATCTTGTTTGCACTGTGTTTAAGCACACTTGATATCTTTTTACTGTTTCACGGGGTCTTCTGCACCAAAACTCCCCTTTATGTTCCTTTCCTCCTACTTACAGTGGCAGTTTTACAATGCATTAACTGTCCGCTTTAACCACCGCTTTGAATTTTTGTGTTTAAAAAAGTCATGCTGGCAAACGCAATAAAAAAGACTTTACTCCACTACTGATGACATAAGAGCTCTAATTAGATGGTCATTTTTAGTGCAGCCCTGTGCACTCACAGTCTTGAACTGAAAAACACAATTTACTTTGACCATCGTCTGATGAATCTTAGCAACTGTCAAAGATGGCAGACACAAAAAAACTGGCCAGCATCATGAATATTAATGAGAAGGGTACCAGCTGCGTGCCCTGCAACATTTGGCAAAAGCCAAGGTGGAGATTTTAAGACAGAGGCGGTCATTCCAACCGCGCCGCCCGCCATGCGGTTACCGCCGAATGACCGCACCGCGGTCAAAAGACCGCAGCGGCCATTCTGGCTTTCCCGCTGGGCCTGCGGGCGACCGCCAAAAGGCCGCCCAACGGCCCAGCGGGAAAGCCCCAGCAACGATGAAGCCGGCTCCGAATGGAGCCGGCGGAGTTGCTGGTGTGCGACGGGTGCAGTGGCACCCGTCGTGATTTTCAGACACTGAAAATCATTATGGGGCCCTGTGAGGGGGCCTCACGACACCCGTTCCCGCCATCCTGTTCCTGGCGGTATTTACCGCCAGGACCAGGATGGCGGGAAGGGGGTCGGAATCCCCATGGCGGTGCTGCAAGCAGCGCCGCAATGACGGATTCCTTGGGCCAGGGGTAAACCAGCGGGAAACCGTTGGTTGCCCTTTTCTGACCGCGGCTTTACCGCCCCGGTCAGAATGGCCCTGGAAGCACCGCCAGCCTGTTGGCGGTGCTTCCGCGGTCCCCGGCCCTGGCGGTCATGGACCACCAGGGTCGGAATGACCCCCAGAATCAAGAAAGGTTGTAGTTACATTTCAGTTTGCACTGGAGTAGTATTTGTTTTCTCCGGAAGGGAAAAAATTGAAATATTTAGAAATACATGATGCCAGAAGTGATGTCATGGCTTACAAAGGAATCCCATGCTATGTAGGTCTGTGGGAACTGCGTAACTTGTCATGTGTCAGACAGTTCTTTTTGCTGTCCATCCTCGTTTTTACTCTGCCCTGATCAGAGTTGTGGAACCTGCCATCCCTGCCTAACTTGAAAGACGGAATTTACGGAAAATGTTGAGCTACTTTGTTTTTATCTGTTTTTATTGTACTTGTATGGGTGATGTAAACAACCGAATACACAAGTAAAACTTGACTTGAGTAGTAACACCATCCATGTAAATTTATGATGGATCTCGGGTCATCGTATCTCCCTTACCAGAGCCACATGACTGATGTTCACTGTATTGTGACCCCATTGCACTTAAACCGAGGGCACAGTCCCAGGAGAGGAATCTGAGGAACCTGTCTGAATAGGCAAACAGTGACTGAAAGCAAAGTGATGGCATTTGCCCCAGAGGTCTTATTTAAAGAGACTCTCACCTGCCATCACAGTTCCTGATTTAGGGATTGGTCTAGCGCACTTAAGGTAGGTTTCCATCCAGATCCAGACTTTAGAAAAAGGTGAGGTCAAGAGACTAGAATTGGCATGTATTAATGGATGCTGCTCTGGAAAAAGGATAGCACTTTAATCAAGACAATATCTACCAAATTGTATATATGCTGCCTGATCTATGAAGGTTGCCTGACCCATCTGTTTATAACAATAAACGCACAGTAACTAGAATTACGTACGTTATTTTCATCGACAGGTCCTACATTCTGCTGGGTTGATATCTATCTACAAGAAGCAGTCTGATGGAGAACCAATTACATTAATGCACATGTAACTAATAGACTCTGTGTGCACGTAACCAAATAAACATACTATGCATAAACACAAAAACTGTCTATTTCACTTGAAAACATTAATTTACAAAATACTGTCAAATATTGAAAGCATTTAAGCCGCTCTTACTATGATAAATATGTAACCGCATACATGTGTATAATGTATGAAATGGCTAAAACACAAATGTTGTTTAGTTCATAAAATGGCTTAAATCCTATAAGAATAAATATTTGTACAGTTATAATCCGTTCACCATTTCAGCAGTTAATCGTATTGGTTGAAAAGCAGTTCATTTTAGAATGCTTCTCAGAAGTATATTCCCTTTTCAAGCCTGAAGAACCTGATCTTAATAAAGTTTGAATATTAATTTATCAGTTGCGAATACAATTCAAAATGTTTTAATGAAGAGCTGAAACATTTCTATGCCAATATTCTCCCTTTATAATTTAAGCAGTCCACTTCTGTGTAATGTGCACATCTAAATGTAAAGCCTCGGTGTGTTCCTTCGATGAAACACTGCATGACTTTCATTCATTTTCTGGAAAGTCAAATGCAAAATATAGTAAGAAATAAATGTATCCTCCAGAATGGATCCTTTCAAAAAATGCTAATATTAGAGGTGACCTTCTTCTAGCTATATGTCACTCCTGCACAGAGACCTTAAGTAATATAATATCTCAAGTCTGCTTTGAACTGCTGAGCCTTTAAATGTGTTGTAAGTAGTGCCACCTTTAGCATAACGAATAATCACATGTGAAACAATTTTTTCTACAAAAAGTAGCCTGTCTTTGAAATCGTTTTCCTCCATCTCTGAAAATGTCTCATGTGTATCTCATTGTGTCCTTCTCTGTTCAGTTTCCTAATGGCAACTCTCCTCTCTGACTTTGAACAGGAGTTTCATAGGCTTCCCCAAATGCTCAACAATGGGTGTGATGTAATTTAGATCTTTGCTTATTCATTGGTGCATGGTGCAGAGTATGAAATGTTTACGAACATCTAGTCCATTCATTCCTATTGGGAATCTGTAGTCCTACCGTGTTCAATGCAGAAGGTATATTTTAAATCATATTATTTCAGCTTGTGAAGTATGGTATATGACTATAAGGATCTACTCTTGGTAGGAAATGGGAGAATACAATATAGTGAATTCTAAGAGGTAGCCTATAAAACAGTTTTACTATAAGATTCATCAAAAACATGGATGATGGGATACTATCAGCAATGCTCAGTGTTCTGAAGAATTTAAGGTTAGAAGTTAAACATATTTTATCCAATTTTCAAATAAAATAAAGTCAGGTGTACTAAAGAACGCTAAATGTTTATACTTGTTCCTCGCACAAAGCTCCATACAAGCTCTCCCTCAGGCCCATGCATAGACATAATACGATTTATCTTACTTGTGAAGTAATTTTTATTGAAGCCAGCAAGTGAGCTCACAGAGTAAGCAAATTTAAAACATCGCTGATTGATAAAACCTTCAATCTTTGAAATAGTTATAGTATCTCTTGGCTCACATCATTTGTTTTATTTCAGTCAGCCCATTGCTTTGCCTGTCCTCTTTCCAGATTCATAGTTTCCAGTAGAATGTTTTAAACACACTAAAGACCAGAATAATATGTCTGTTGTTAATAATCTTATTTTGTAAGATTAATAGCAATGCTAATTCAGTTTTGTAATGATAGTACATGTTTTGACCCTTCTCTATTTAAAGGGAAATTATCTATGCATACTCAAATATTGGATATGTGTAAGTGCTGGTGATGTTTATTTCTTTACATGTGTGTTCATTATGGGAGATTAGTGAGTACCAGTTAAAATGTCTGTGCATTTTCAGACATATTCAATTTTAAATGGCAGTCACAGACTATAATACATGTTCAACTCACTTGTGGAGTATCAATGGCCATAACACAGAAAATGTGAAAAAATGCTTGGATACACTAACATGTAAGCACCAGGTGTCCTAATAAAGGTGAGACTTAAATGGAAGTTGACGTTGGATTTTCAGAGGACAAATGGGTCACCGAGGTAAAAAGAACAATTTAATAACACACATTTGTGTTCCAGGTGTATCCAGATCTGTTTATGTTAGAGCTTGTAAGAAGACTCAAGCGACTTAACTCATCCTAATGTAAATCTTTGTCTTTACTTGTTTGTAGCTTTAAAGTGTTTGCTGACTATGAAGCCTATATGAAAAGTCAAGCTGAAGTGGATCAGCTCTACAAGGTAAGTCTGTATTAAGGCAGAAATCTTCACATTTTCAATCTCATTGGATTTATTGGCTTCACTTCCAGGTGTATTACTTTTTTGTATATAAATTACCTATCTTACTGGAAGGGTTTACTAGACTTTTATTACAGCCTTTTGAGACCAGGCACACATCGTCATGATGCTGCTGTCACTCCAGCTGGCACTACAGGCAAGGGGAGGAATTTAGAGAGGGGTCCCATACTGGTGACCTGCTGGTTCAAAAGTGCATAGTGGGGCTCTCTGACATTCGGCATCCTTGCAACAGAACTGGAAGCGGGTAAGTATATCACTTTATCCAGGCGATATCGAGATTACACCTTTATCATCAAACTTTCAGCTAGCCAAGAAACCATGCCACCCTTTGCTGCACCAATCCCAAACACTTTGTTCCAGAAAAGCTTGTGGTGCATGCCCAATCTCACCTGACACCTCTTCAGCACACTGAGAAATTGACGCAAAGAAATGCTGTACCTTGTTTATGCAACAAAATACATCTTGCGCTGTGTCGCTTGACTTCACGCTGGTTAGACAAACAGTGCTAAGACCTTGTATAGCATGACTGAGGCTGGATCTTGTTAGGTTTTGTGTTGTGAAAGTGCCTCCTTTGCTATATCTTTGAATACTTTTGCGGAACAGACAGGGTGAATTCACAAAAGTGCTGGTTCTCAACCCAGTTTCATAGGGAATGGCTTTTAAATAAATGATTATCAGCAACATTATGCAATAGTAAAATAAGAAAAAGACTTTTACTAGTGATAAAGTTATGCTCACGCCACTGTAGAGTTCTTTGAAATAATGCCTAGGAAATGTAACCCATTTAGATAATGATATATACGTGAAAAGCAAGGCACAGATTGGGCCACCACTCCAGAGTCTATGGATCCTAGGGTGGAGGGGGTGGGGTGGCATAATGAAGTATTGACCCTGCTCCAATGGGAACAGTCCCATTGTGGGATGGGTATGCTCAGACGTGGTTCTGTACACACTGTGTCACTGGAACTAGGTTATACCTGGCTGATGATCCCTAAATAGGGCAAAACTGGTCCTGGGTTGCTGGAGTTCCCATTCAGGGAGGACCTGGTATGGCAGGTCAGACTAGATTGTTCTGATTGGAGCAGGGTCAAGAGATTTTCACACGGCTGGGTCCAAACTGAGGTGGCTTGGAGTGCAAAATAACAGTGGCCTGGGATGTGGTCCAAGTAATGACCAGTGGCTGAGATTAGTTCAGGTAGTCCGTCCACCATATTTTTGTATACATCTTGTGTGTTGCCCTATCTGGGACAGGTACCTGGCTGTTAAGCCCTAACTAAGAAGAAGCCTGTCCTGGGTTTTTTCTGTTCTGGATCCGAGATGGCCTGTCCTGGCAGTTCAGGCTGGGCTGTTCCCATTGGAGGAGGGTCAAGACTGATGTGCATAGGGCTGGGTTCAAACTGAGGTGGTGTAGTGTGCAAAATAACAATGGACCTAGATATGGCCCGAATAATTACCAGAGTCTGATATTAATTCAAGCATTCCATTCATCTCTCTTTTATTGTACATGAAGGGAGACGTGTGATGGATGTATTTCACCTTTCAAATACACCAAGTTATGGGGCCCCTAGTGTGCACACTATGAATCCTCTCTCCCCCTTTGTTTTTGTACCCTTGTTTCTTTTGAAATTGCCCTGTCCATTGCTTCCCTTCACTGGAAACAACATTGATACTTTGATGTATAATTTCATTTTACAATTTACATTATTAGGTATCACCTGACAAACCTTTTTCGTTTTTCACATTTTGTATTTTATGTTTATTGTGTGGACAGCTAGAAACAATTTAACAAAAACAATCAAGATATGCAAGGTTACAATGCCACTTATAGTACCGTGTGCAAGCAAAATACTTCCTTAACGTTGCAGACCAACCAGAGTGCCTGAAACCACGTTGGTGAATTTCACTGAGGCTCTCATCACCTACTTAGACAAAAGCATTAAGATATCACTGATTCTTCCGGACCTCTTAGGAGCATGTGATATGTCAGGATTCTATGCAACTATTTGTGAGAATTGATAGAGGTGGTCGGGACAGATTTTTGTTGGATCCAATCGTTGTTCATCAGCCATAGCCGCAGATACCAATCAATTCTGAATCAAATCAAAGTGAATTATCACTTGCCAAAGGATGTAATTAGGTAATAAAGCAAATAGATATATATTATGGGGCATATTTAAGAGCCCCTAGCGCCACCGGAGCATCACTTTAGGTGACGCTCCGGTGGTGCTAACCACTGCTCCATATTTACAAGGAGGTGTAACGCCACTTTTTGTGGCGTTACGCCTCCATGTAAATATGGGCCTCTCTGGCGCAGTTTTCTGCGTCAGAGGGGCGTGCAATGGGTGTTGCTGTGAGCATTCCACTGCATCACCCATTGCTTTTGACGCTGCCCCAGATTTATGAGCAATCTTAAATCTGTGGCAGCGCCAAAAAATAACACCACTCCAGGGGTGGCGTTAGCATGGCAAAATGAGGAGGAATGCTTTTATTCCTCCTCGTTTTTTGCTTTTTCTATGTCACCCTTGCACTAAGGTTCAAGGATGCCAGCATTGGTGCAGGCAGTTTAATTCAGCATCGGTGCAGGGGGAAACAGAGGGGTGCGCCCAAATTCCTCTAAATACGGCGCATCCCTGTGTTTCGAAAGTGGCGCGGTGCTACTATTTTTGCCACAGCACCACACTGCGCCACTTTGGCTTAAATCTGGGCCTATCTGCTTTAATGTAAGCTGCTTCAGCAACAAATATCACTGGATATAGAGGAGTTTCTTATACTACAATGGTTCCATGGCAGAGAAGCTGGTAGTTGGAGAGTCAAGCGAAACTTCTTTACACCTTGCTTCACTCCTATTTCTGAATGTTTCCTTTACTCTGTTATAAAAAGCCATTTCACTGTTGTATTACTAGCAGAACCTTAACTGTCATTTACATTGCAGGGCAATGCACTTATAACTACAAAGTAAATAATTTGAAAGTAAACGTATATACAGATGATTCTTCAAGTAGAAGGCCCAGACTACCTAGAGAACTTTAAAGCACATCCACAAGGGTAGAAGACCTTATAAACTGAAACACACTCACTTGATAACTGAGATCTAGAGCTACTGAACAGGCAGAATGGGGGGCCTAACCATGGCATTAGTCATGCAAGTTTTCAGATCTTAATTAAAAATGTTCTCTGTTCCTCCCCTAGAAGGGCTTGGACCTACATCAAAAACACATTAGTACTTCAGCACCTCCTGAGCGTTACAATTCAAAGAGTATATGATGCCACTGTTCACCCAATCACCTGGTATCGGACTGGGACTGAATGCTAGGGACATATCCCTACTCAAAGTGGCCATCCACATCAACCTGTTTTACTACAGCAGTTATTACAGTGTCTGATGGAACCCTGAAGAAACTTGATGGTGCGTAGTAAAACAAATTAATACAATGTTCCCAACTCTTTATCAGGTCTGTAGTCATTCCATGTGTTCCTTAGATGCTTCAATGGTTTATGTCCTCCAGGATTATGTTCAGATTTGAATGGTGGACGATTGTCAGTTCGTTCGTTTAACAAAACAGAATGTGTCAGGATTCATTTTCTGAGTTTGCAAAGAAATATTGATATGGGTGTAATAGAGTGGATTTCTGATTAGTATGCAGACAAAGAGAATGTTTATCACACTGCGAAGGTAAAACGTGTTCCTGGATGGCTTATTCCATTCATACTAAGTGACATCTATAACACTAACAACATTACAGTGAAAATTAGCCCTAACGATGCAGTATTTCTAATATAAGGAAACTAGAGATGCGAACTGCACACTAAAGAGGCAGACGATTGTCATTGCTGACCTAGTTTCTTAGGGCCATTGCTTTTTGTTATTATAAATCAAACTTTCCCTTCGTGAGTTTGTTTTGGAAAAACGAATACGTTTGCCAAGTGGGAACAATAGAAACATGGCACCCACTCGGCACATGCTCTGTCAAGAATGCATCTGCTGGATTGCTGAATGCTTTATAGGAAGGTACTGAGATATCTGCCAGGCACGGGGATCTCAGAATTTGTTGGACAGGCCTCCACTGACATGTCAGTCTGGCAGTGAGTCTAAAGTTCGTACTGTTCCAGTCCTTCCTTCCTTCTTTCCTTGTATTGGTCCGCCCTGGAATGTTGGGCTTGGAACAATTTGGGTGGGTGTGGTTGAGGCAGTTATGATAAGGCTAATAAACATAATTAAACCTGCCTTGAATCCTGCGATCATTACTAGAAAGTTTTTTGGTGCTGAGACGTGCTAGTAGTTATCTTTCCTGCGACTATACAGCTGGATCTTTGTAGATGATGGAATCATGCACCATCTTCAGTCTGGTGATGTGCCATCTGTGAGAGAGCCTGCAGGGCACCACTCCTTTATAGAAGACCGAACTGCCCTGCGTCCACTGTGTGATCTGTCCGTGATTAGAAATCTTCACCGGGTTGTTCCTTTCCTTATTCTCCTTAACGACTTTGTGAGAAGAACTTTAATTCTTTATTAGCTTTGCTTTGGAAGCGAGGCAATGCAAGTGTTCCCTTGATCCAAATCTCGTCAGAGCTGCTTGTGCCTAAATCCACTCCCACACTGTCTGTAAGTGAAGGAGAAAGAGGCAGGCTTTCAGCGCATGTTTCACTGGCATCACCTGAGGAGGAGGAATTTAGGTGGGCCCTAGGCATCGTTTTCGTTGGCTCCACTTTCTGTTTCACCTTTGACACCATTTTGAAGTGCCAATAACCTTTATATCCCCTGCGTTCCACGGGAGAGTGTGTGCACTGTGACTGACAGTATCATTTTGCATTTGCCTACCTCCAGTTATCTTGACTTTCTCTCTGAGATACTATTTCTGTATGTTTTACCCAGCCATATCCTTTTAACACTATTAAAATACATTCTCTGTTGTTAATCCTGAATTTACACTGACTACTTGCTAGATTATTCTTGCTATATCTGGCTTATTTATCCAGTCCCCAGGCAGTTTGACCCCCCACAGAAATTCTTGCAATATAAAAGTAATCCATCCCGGCCCTGAAAAGAATGGGGAGAGAAATTCATAATTTATGACATTGCTATTGATGCAGGCAAGGTGTCAGTTGAAGGGATTCTTATTCATTTTTTGGTGCTCAAGAAATCTATAAGAATGCTTCATAAAGTAGAAACACCAGACGATGGAGATAAATATGATGAGTATGAGGAAGCGCATTCCCGTTTGGAAGGATATTTGAAGTCCATTACAAGTATTACGCTTGACAGTTACCACTTTTATACCCGTAGGCAGAAGGAATGGGAATCTATTAATGAGTTCTCGGCTACACTGAGGAAACTATCTGTAATGTGTGGTGCGGCTACCAAAGATATGTTACCAAACCAACTTATGATAAATATTTGTAACAAGCATGTCCTAGAGAAACGAAAGGGCATATTTATACTCTGTTTGCGCTGAATTAGCGTCTTTTTTTTTTAACGCTAATTCAGCGCAAACTCAATGTCATATTTATATTTTGATGCTAGACCCATCTAGTGTCAAAATATTGGTGTTAACGTCATTTTTCGGATGCGTGAAACCTCCTTGAGTCAATGAGATTCAAGGTGGGCGTTCCCGTCCAAAAAATTACTCTAACCACCTAGCACCATATTTATTCACCCAGGCAAAAAGGACGCATGGGTGGGAGGCGGACCCAAAAAATGACGTTAACTCCGATTTGCGTAAAAATGTAATGCCTGGGTCAGGGCAGGTGTTACAATTAGGCAAACACATCACTACTTAAGGAAAACACACAGAAGCAACATTACCACCTCACAGGACAGGATGGAGGTGATTCTGATCTAGCATGCGAGATGATGCAGAGGACAGCAACAACTACAGCAATCACCACCACCACAACGCGGCCTACAAAGGCAACACAGAAGGCAGGAGAGGCTCTTGCGAACCAGGATAACTTTCCTTGGCCTCAGGGACCAGGACATCATAAGGACCTACAGACCGAACCGGCAAGCCATACTACACCTGCTGCACCACATTGAACCACAAATCACAGCTAGCCTGCAGACCCCACACAACATACCACCTGTGACAAAGCTGCTAGCTGTCCTGCACATGCTGGCATGTGACTCATTCCAAACAAGGAGTGCCCTGGTTGCTGGTGTCTGACAGCCGTCATTCTCTGCATTCCTGCCAAAGGTGTTAGACGCTATAATCTCCCTGACACCCTGCCACATCAGCTCCCCCAACACCCAGCAAAAGCAGCAGGAGACAAAACAGGGGTTCTACTAAATCCATGGCTTCCCGCATGTGCTCGGTGCAATTGACTGCACCCATGTCCGGCTCGTACCACCTGCAGCAACAGAGCACTTATACCAGAATTGCAAGCTCACACATTCCATTAATGTGCAGGGCATAGTGGACCATCAGGGACTATTCATAAACATTTTGGCCAAGTATCCTGGGAGTGTCCATGACGCCTTCATATCCCGGCACAGGAGGATCAATGAACAATTCCAGGATGGACAATATGGAAATGGCCTACTAGTGGGTAAGTCGTCAACAAACCTAACAATATACACACAACACACCATCCCTGTAGGACACACAAAACATCCACCACTACATTAACATATGGCTAGAGTAACACAGATGTGCATGTAACAACACATATGCACCATGCTGTAGTACAGCACATTCAGTGCACACCACAAACACATACACCCACTTGTACGTAACACACCCACTACCTGACAGGCACACCACTTGAAGGACAGGTGCAGGCATGTACCCTTTGCTAACAGAAGAACTACACAGAACACCACAAGTGCCCATAGGTTGCCTACTATGTACACTTCACACACAGTACACCAAACAAAGAATAGCACAGCCATGTCAATGGCATACTCCATGATCATGTTACGTAAGTTCCATATAGGCACAGATCCCTCTAATCATGCTGTGTAAGTCACTGCCAGAACAAACATCAAATGCCAGACAACTGCTGCATATACCAACTACATCTTACCAATGATGACGCGTCCAGCCCTTATAAATTACCTGTACCTGGACACGTTGGAGGTCGGTGAACCTTTTAGCCAAGTTGGGCTCTCCTCATCCTTGAATAGTCGGGTCACTTTAATCAATAATCAATAACTGTTGTACACAATAGCCAATATTGAATTAATAGATCGAAATAACACATTAGGAATCAATAACCGTTGATATTTTGACGCACCATGACCTTTCAGTCATAAATAACCACACCGGTTTATTAAAAGTTAGTGAATATATTTCCCTATATTAACAAAGCTAGCACAATGTATATAAGTCTCAAAACCAAATGATATATGTATACGAACATTACTAGCTGTCCATAGAGGTGGAAGAAACGCAATCTACGAAATATCTGAATGATAGTACATTCAGTTATGGCAATACAAATCACTAATATAAGCAACTGAATTTGACTAATTTCGTACATCGGTGAGCATAACAAGACTTCAATTCGACATGGTGCATCAAGTTCATACCTCGACTAACCTCTAATTAGCATTAGCATGTGGGGCTTCATGCAAAACGAATTTAGTCAACACAAATTTGGAAAACTTCTAGCTTGGGCCCTATCAAAATAGCAGTTGGTACCTAAAAGGAAAAACACAATGCATAATACAATTATCCTTTCATATTTACCAATTACATTCAGCATTCAAGAAAATCTTCGTCCTTCAGGTACCGGTTCGACAGCATGGGGCAGAATTTCAAAAGGGCAAAGTTAAGGGCAAGTTTCCTTGCAGCAGCAAGGAAAATGGGCAAAGTTACTGCATGGGCAAGACGGGGCAATTTAAAGTTAAAGTCTCTAGGGTGAGAATTCTCAAAGTCTCTTTCTCAGTAATAGAGAAAAGGGCATCAGGATGTCGTCTAAAATGGCGTCTGGCGCTTTGGCTTCAAAGATGGCATCAAGGAAAATGGCTGACTTCTCTTTGCCCAGTGGGTTTAAGTAAGAAACATTCCAAATTCTGCAGGGTCTTCCATTGGAGGGTTCATAGGGTAGCTTCAAATTGACCAATGAAAAATTTCTTTCTACTAGTACTCTTTTATGCATACATTGTCCTTGGAGCCTTGGAACACAAGTTGCAACATGGTTTGCCAATTAGTTTGATAACTGTACCCTCATTGTCCGCACCTGCAGAATGACCTTGGATCAGAGGGGATGAAACCAGCCTAGCATGAAACCTTGGAGATAAGTGTATTAGTCATCTCTACTGGAAAAATACAACTTTAAGTAAGAATATATGGTACATTAGATCAAGGAAAAGCCACGCAGTCAGAATTTGAGACCAGGCAACTAGGTCAAAGCCTCTACTAAATTTAAGCTAAGCACAAACAGTTTCAATAAGAAATCATGGCACACATTTGCAATTATGACGGATTACTACAATTTTCAATTCTTCATGATTAATAAAGCACGTTTATAATATTGGCGAACTACTCCGAGGGCACAATTTCCCTCGTACATTATTTTCTTTACTAAAATCACACTACATTATACAATTTGGGTTATATGACATGTGAATATATGTAGGACCCTCTTTTTCTGCGTCATCAATCCCTCCTCTGATGACTAATTATGTCATCACATCAAATCTTCCCACAAATTTTATTCCATTCAAATTCTGTTTAGTAATTTGGCATTTCAGTTAATTCCCTCTTTCTTTTGGTTCCCTTTGATTTTTCTCTGTATATTTCTACTATTTTGTTTTCTATTTTCTCTTCTCTTTTCCTTTTGTTCCTTGCTTTCAACATTTTGATAGCTTTCCATATTCCCCAAATGCCTAATACACAAATTAATATCATTAATATTCCCTTTATTATTTTCAGTAATAATCCGTTCCAAACGTTGCTGAGACAATTTCCCACCGAAGCAAATCCTTTTCCAACCTTCTCCCATACACCTGGTTCTTTCAATTCCTTTAAATCTGTACTTTCGTTAGTTAAGTTAGTAAGCATCTTTCTAATTCGCCCACTGCTGTCTGGTATATATGTACAACAGTGACGAGTACCAAGCATTTTGCAAATGCCGCCATCCTTTGCTAAAAGAATGTCTAAGGCAAGCCGATTTTGAAGAGTCATAGCTCTTTCTGCAGCGAGTTCAGCATCCATCAGGATTATAGCTCCTGAGAATTTTGTCAGCATGTTGTCCACAATAGTAGACAACTTCCGTATTTTAATTGAATTCAATATGACTCCCACTGAAGGAATCAAAGCTCCAAATATATCTCCTACCACACCAGTGGCTGTCTCTCTCTTCTGAACACGATGTGATTCAGACAGCTTTGGAAATTTCTTTAAGTCGTCTAGTTGATAAATCTTTGGGAACACTATTCCCAAATAACATCTCCCATACCATCCTTTAGGAAGACGATAATAGGCGTTAAGTCCACAAATGTAATATATCCCTGGAATAACTGGGTCTTGTCCATTCAGCATGAACGTCCATTTAGGTTGAAACAAAAACGTATGTTTACATTCACTCATTCCCACAAAAACTGTGTCATAATATGATTTATGTCTATGTATACAGAATCTCCCTACGTGTAATGTATCTAAAGCTATTTTCCCTTGTGTCTTTATCGCAGCAAAAGCATAGTTATCTACAGATGTCCTCTTATGTAATTCCCTTTCCAATTCCTCCTTCATTTCTTTCCTCCTATCGTCAGTGCGGTCTAAAAAGTTTATCTCCAGCGGTGAAAGCAAGCATGTAAGGTTCTCTCTATGTGCGTGAGCTGTGTGAGAAGGTGACAACGGCTCAAAGAAGTCCCTCATCAATTTTATATAATAATCTCTGGCTACTTTACTCAGGTACTCGATTATGGGGACATATGCAAATGTAACATCATAATTAGAGTAAAAATAATGAATGTACTGCTGACCATAAAATCTGGACATTATTATACTACATGTAATTCCATACGTAAGAGGCATGCTATGATACGTCACCCCTTCCACTACTGAGGTAGGTATTTGTGTGCACACATAACAATCTTTCGCATCCATGGTCTCAACATACTCACTCAACAAGCAATAGAAAACATTAGACGAAAGTTCCTTTTTATCATGCAGATGCCTTTCATCTTGTTCAAGTCTCTTTAAAGCTGTTAGTTCAGTAGTAGTAGCAGGTCTAGAAGTATAAGCATCATTCGTCCCTCTCTCATGCTTTCCATGCATTCCAAGAACTATTGCTACAATTATTAGTACCCATGCAGTTATTAGACCTATACACATGTATTTACAACACCCTATTTTATGCCCCTGTGTAGTGTAGCCTGCCATGATCTATATAGAATCAGAAAGTTGAAGACACTTTATCAAATTGGATTTGCAGATATATACAAAGCTGAACGAGTTCAATGTTCACACAGTTTTCTTTAGCAGCTTCGTCTTTTATCGGTTAGCAGCCTTGTCTCAAAATCGGTTTCAAAGTCAATCAAGTTTAGCAATGTCTTACCCGGTTTAAAAGTCAATCAGGTTATCAATGTCTTATTCGATACAATTCGTGGAGTTTCACTTCTCAAGTGCCAAAGTGAAGTTCTGCCTCTTCGTTCTCGAGACTGAGGGATACGAATTCGTCTGACCAATCGTTAGCGGCTATGTATGCCCACTCCGGACCAGAATACCTTCTGCTCGGTATTCTTTTTCTTTTCAATTTTATATCTCCCTTTGATTCTCTCTCACGGGTGCTTTCTTCCTTGGTCAGGTCTTCCTCTTCACTTAGTGTTGCTATTGCGACAGACACTTCTTTTCTTTTCTCTTTCAACTTTGGCTCTTCATTCTCATTTGGTATTTCTTTTGTCTCTAGTTTCACTGGTGATATACTTTGCCTCCGTTTCGCACTGTTTTCACCTGAGGGACCTGCAACTGGTTCCAGAAGGGGTTGAGCGATTTCACTTTGTCCCTCCTCTTTTTCTTCCTCCAGGAGGTCAATCAGATTTTCCTTTTCTTTTCCTGTATCGTCCGCTTCTGGGAAAGCCCTCCTCTGATCAGGCTCTCCTGCTTCTTCACTTGTTGCAGGCTCTTTGTCACCCTCAAGGTCTCCGTCACTTTCTGATGTCTCTCCTCCGTTCTCCTCAAATGGATCGGCTGTTTCTTCCTCCGAGAGTATCTCTCCCTCCTCTAATTCTGCTTGTTCACCTCTGGGTTCTCGTTGCTTTGTATCGGTGCCTGGTACTTTCTTGTCAGTCACTGGTGATTTCAGTGCTTCAACTTCCTCTTCTGTGGGGCACGTCACCCTTTTCGTGTGACTGGCGTGAATCCAGTTGGGAACTCCCGCACACTTTACAGCGGTTGTAGTCGTCAGAATCACTTGGAAAGGCCCTTTCCAACGAGGTTCCAGACACGACTTCCTCACGTGCTTCTTAATCACGACCCAGTCGCCTGCTTTCAGCGTGTCCTGGACTTTGGATCGGTGGCAAGGTGGTTGCCTCCACTTGGTGAGAATAAGAGCGCACCACATCTGCTAGACCTTTGCAGTAGTCCAACACCATATCATCTGTAATATTCAAAAGAGCATTTGCAGGAACTGCTGGAAGTCTCATGGCCCTGCCCATGAGGATCTCGTTCGGGGACAGTCCAGTTTTCCTATCAGGGGTGTTCCTCATAGACATTAATACCAAGGGCAATCAGGGGTGTTCCTCATAGACATTAATACCAAGGGCAATGCGTCAGGCCATTTCAAGTTTGTTGATGCACATATTTTCGCCATCCTTGACTTCAATGTGCCGTTCATTTGCTCCACTAGACCTGAGGCTTCAGGGCGGTAGCTACAATGCAACTTTTGCTCAATGTTCAGCGCTGCACACAGTAATTTTATTACCTCGTTATTGAAGTGACTTCCCCTATCTGATTCTAAAGAGATCGGGAATCCGAAACGTGGTATTAGTTCCCTCAACAGTAATTTGGCAACTGTGAGACTTTCATTTCTACGTGTGGGGTATGCTTCAATCCAGTGACTAAAAATACACACAATCACCAACACATACTTCAAGCCTCCATGCACAGGCATTTCAAGAAAATCCATTTGCATCCTGCTGAATGGACCTCCAGCTCTCCCAATGTGGCTCAAATTTACTACTGTTCCTTTCCCCGCGTTCATTTGTTGACAAATGACGCAACGGTGGCAAACTGCTTCAGCAACTTGACGGAATTTGGGGTTAAACCAATCAGTTTTGAATAGCCTGACCATGGCGTCCCTTCCAAGATGAGCCTGTCCATGGTAGAACCTGGCCAATTGTGTCAACAGGCTGTTAGGCAGAACCAATTTCCCTTGACTTGAGACCCACAAATCATCTGGTTTCTTTACACATTGCAATTTACTCCATGAGAGTTTCTCATCTTCACTAACGTCGTTCTGTAAAGACTTAAATTCATCTATTGTATCTACAACCTTTAGAGCAAAGGCTTCGCTTGGTTCAAGTTCTGGCTCATTTATCAAGTTCCATTCGTCCCTGAGCAATATACAGTACAGTTCAATGCGCAAAACCTTGCGACTTGATCTGCATACCCATTTCCCAAAGAAACGTAGTCTTGTGATTTTGAGTGTGCGCTGCACTTTACCACCGCAACTTCTCCTGGCAACTGAATGGCATGTAGCAACTCTCTTATTCTTTCACCATTTTTCACTGGTGATCCTGAGGAGGTCATGAAGCCTCTTTGTGACCACAATTGTCCAAAGTCATGCACTATTCCAAATCCGTACTGACTGTCAGTATAAATGGTGACTTTCATCAATGCAGAAAATTGGCAAGCTCTAGTAAGTGCTACCAATTCCGCTACTTGTGCGGAGTAAACTCCTTGAAGCCAAGATGCTTCCAGAACACCTGTTATCGTACATACAGAATATCCTGCTTTCAATATTCCCAGTGCATCTCTTAAACATGAACCATCGACAAAAAGGACTTGATCATTTTCTTCCAACCGGGTGTCTTTGATATCAGGTCTTGGTTTTGTACAAAATTCAGTCACCTGAAGACAGTCGTGCTCGACGTCTTCAGCGTTCTCAATTTCGACATTCTTACTGGGAAACAAGGTTGCTGGATTCAACGTAGTGCACCTTTTCAGCTGCACATTTGGTGAACCCAAAATTATTGTCTCGTACCTTGTAAGCCTAGCACCAGTCATGTGCTGTGTTCGGGAATGTGTCAAAAGTATCTCCACTGAGTAAGGGACCATGACTGTTAAAGGATGTCCCATCACTATTCCTTCACTCTGGGTTAGGCTGATACCAACTGCTGCTACGGCACGCAAGCACCCTGGCAGTGCTGCTGCGACCGGATCCAAAGTAGCTGAAAAATATGCTACTGGTCTGTTAACGCCACCATGGGCTTGAGTCAAGACAGACAAGGAACATGCATCACGTTCATGACAAAACAATGTGAAAGGCTTTGTGTAATCAGGCATACCTAACGCTGGAGCCCTGCACATGCATTCCTTTAATTCAATAAAAGCATCCATCTCATCTCCCTTCAACTATATTTCATCCAACGCATCCTTCTGGGTCAGTTTCAGTAAAGGTTTTGCTAGAGTCGAGAAATTGGGAATCCATTGGCGACAATAGCTCACCATTCCCAAAAACTTCCTCACCTCTCTTCTCGTCTTCGGTGGACTCATCTGAAGTACACTTGTTATTCTTACTTTCATAATTCTTCGCGACCCTTTCTCTATTTGGTGACCCAAATATTTCACTTTCTTCTGGCAGAATTGTAATTTCGAAGGGGACACTTTGTGTCCGTTCCTTCCCAAATGGTTCAATAGGGCAATGGTATCTGCTGTACAGTCACTTTCTGTCTTAGATGCAATTAGCAAATCGTCAATGTAGTGCACCAGTGTTGATTCAAATGGTAACTCCAACAATTCCAAATCTTTCTTTAGAATCTGATTGAATATTGATGGTGACTCCGAAAACCCTTGCGGAATTCGACACCAACTGTAGACCCTGTCCAGGAATTTGAAACAAAAGAGAAATTGGCTGTCCTCATGAAGAGGCACAGAAAAGAATGCTTGTGACAAGTAGATGACTGAGAACCACTCAGCATCACAGGGAACTTGAAACATTATCACAGCTGGATTTGGTACTACAGGACCACATTTGACTATTATGTCATTTATCTTCCTCAAATCCTGAACAATCCGGACCTTTCCACTCAGGTTTATCAGTCCCATAATTGGTGAATTACATGGACTGCTTAACACTTCTTTTAGTACTCCCTGTTTTACCAACTCATCAATGAGTTGGGCGACTTTCATGAGGGTGTCTTGGGCCATATGGTATTGTGGGGTCTGGGGAAAAGTTACATTGGGTTTCACAGTTACTTTCACTGGTTCTACCCCTTTGACCAATCCTACTTCTTTCCCTGTCATATCCCACACTTCCTTTCCGACTGTTTCCTGTAACTCAGCAGGAATGTCTGCTTCAGTGAGCATTGGGTAAAGAGTAATCAGGGGATACTCTTCATCAACAGTTTCCACTTCGTCCCCTCCTACACTATCCTCTTCTTCCCCATCACTGTTTGTTTGGATTTTAATTCCATCATTAGAACACAGAATCGAACATCCCAATTTGCACAATAGGTCTCTCCCTAACAGTGATATCGGGCTTGAGTCACACACCACAAATCTATGTGACCCTTGATAGTTACCAATTCTGACTTGCACTGGATCAGTGATTGGGTTTGTCAGGTACCTATTTGCTACTCCCACTACTTGAACTGTTCTCCCTGAAAGTGGCAAGTTTGGTACTTCGATGCTCCTAACAGTAGAGCGTGTAGCTCCTGTGTCAACCAAGAAGGAAACGCGATGACCCATAACTCTTCCTTCCACATACGGACCCTTTTGATCAACTTCCAAAGATGCTGCAAGCATACAATTTCCCTCCTCATCTGAACTTTCACTCTCCCATTCATCGTTTATTCCATCCTCACTGTGTAAAAGGAATTGGTGTACTGTGTCATTTTGGTTCATCACTTGACCCGTGACCTGTTGAGGATGCATTACTTGTTGCTGATTCATTGGTGCTAAGGGTATTTGCATTTGCTGATTAGGTACCATGGGAAACTGCTGTTGCATTGGCTGCAACTGCGCCATTTGCGCACGGGGCATTTGCATCTGTTGCGGTTGTATGGGTTGTAAACCCTGCATCTGATTCATATTATTCTGGAAATTTGGATTTGGACCCCTCAATTTCGGTCCTCTCATATTCTGAAATGCATTGACATCACTGTTTTGCTGACCTACCCCTTCCTGCACCATCATTGGGCACTCCCGTTTCCAATGCCCGACGATTCCGCACGTGTGACATGGCATCACCTTCTTCATTGCCTGTATACCATTTGGAATCATAACAGTATTTATGTCAGGACCATTATTCACAAAACCTCCTCGACCTCTGCCTATCATCTGCGTCTGAAACATAGCATTTCCATGCTGTTGCTGCTGCGGCATCTGTTGTTGAATACCTTGCAAACCTTGCAAACCTGTCTGAGCTGCTCTAAGCTGCATCACCATCACCTTTTCCTTCAACCTTTTTTGTTTTGTCTCAATCTCATCACTGCAGTATTTTGCATAGTTCAACACTTCATCGATCGATTTTGACTGCCAACAAATCAAATGCATTTTAATCATCTGACTAACCTCGGGTCTCAACCCTTCCACAAATCTGAACACGAAATGGAGCATGTCCTTTGCCTCAATCGTCTCCGTGCCACTGTAATTTTTAAACGCTTTCAACAATCTCTCATAGTACGCATGTATCGATTCTTTAGCCTCTTGTGCTGTTCTGTCAATCCTCTGCCAATCCACATTTTTCGGCGCAACCTTGGTTTTCAAGTGCTCGATCACCTTATGGTATAAACTCATTACCGTAGGCGATGGTGCACCTGTGTCCCTATCTCTCTCTGGTTCACTCGTCGGCCAACCTACAGCTCTTTTACAGTCTTCCCATAAATCTGCCGGAACCACTATTTCAAACAAGGTATTCAGGTCTTCCCAGAGACATTTTGCGAGTTTCACAAATCTATCTGCCTGTTGATACCATTCAATCGGTTTCTCCCTCAATTTGGGGAAATCATCCGTAAAGGACTGAATATCGCACCTGTGCCATGGTACATGTACAAGTTTTCCCCCTGCTGTCTCTCTCATTGGCAACATGGTTATCAGATCGTCATTCTGTTGTGCCTTTTCATTCCGATCTGGGGTACTTTCCTTCTTTTTGTCCTTTTTCTTAACACACCTGCTTTCCCACTTATCTAGGCATCTCCAGACCTGCGCGCTCTGCAGTATCTCCTTAAGGTGTGTTTTCATCCCTGCCGACCTCATGTGTTCAAAATCTTTTGTCTCAAAGTCTAGCCTGTAACTTCTGCTCAACTGTTTAGTTTTACCTATATCGATCCCGTTTCTGTCTGCAATTTCTTGCAACTTCTTATGTATGCTGCTCACTTCTCTTGTAATCCTAGGGCACATGTACCTCAGCTCTTCTTCTGTGTATGATTCTAACCTGTTCAGACCCATTGTTTCCTCTACTAGTTCATCTGCTTCCATGCCCAATCTTATTCTATTCAGGTATTCTTCTCCCTTCCCGCTGGATATACTCTGTGGGGAGTTCAGACTGTTGAACCATTGTGTTAGCTGTTGCGCGTTCAGTCCCATCAATGTAGCACTTACATCAACTGCTACTGATGGCTGCGGTAACGTTTCAGTCTTTTATGTTAACGGTATTAATAGTGGTGGATTTGACCTTACCACAGTCGACGGAGCACAAATTGGAATTGGACTAAATTCTGACAACGACCCAGATCCATTTGGCAGTGTTGCTATCGGAGTTGTTTCTGGAGTAATTTCTATACATCTTCTCCCTGTCTCACTTTGTGTCATTACCCCTTGATCGCATACGTTTGGGTTTGCCTGTATATACAATGGTACTGGCGGACCCACAGTAATAGGCAGAGATATTGCATCTGGATTCTGCCTGTTCCCTGAATTCTGTGGCATGTTAATCCCCACATTATGGTTCATCATTGTTGGCATACCTGATTGGCTTTCTGTTACTAGGGTGTACCTCGGCACTTCTTGTACGTGTTCTTGAGGCTTCAAAAATTGTGTTGATTCAGCTTGAATCAATGTCGGTCTTTGATGACCCTGTCTTCCCTGAGCCACTAAGCCAGAAGTTGTTCCCAAGTTATGCTCCTCACAGTAGTGTCTTTGATCCTGCGGCTAATAATTATTGACAGGTTTCAATTTAGGCACGTCAGGATATATTCTTTGGACTTGTGGTATTTGTGGTGAAAAAGGCATCTCGGGACCGTTCTGCCTTTGCGATATTCTCAAATTCGGTGTTACATTACCCTGTGTTGGTTCTGGAGGGGCAGTACTAATGCTTGATCCTTTTTCGCTTTCCACATATGGTGGTGGGCGATCATTCAGCAATTGTATAATGAACTCCTCCTCGTCTGACCTTTTTGAGTTTCTGTTATTTTCTCTATCTCTGGACTGACTCCTGTTTGTTTTATAAGTAGCTTTCCTTCCTTCCGTCTCTGCTTCATCAGTAAATGCTGGGAACAATTTAATTCCCTGCAGTACGTCTGGTCTCCAAACTTTTTGTGTGCTATCCCATCTAGCATCCGCTAGTGTCTTTTCTACTTTTCTTATTCTTGTCTCAAATTTCTTTTGTTGTTGGTTTCTAGCTATTAGCTCCCAAATTGCTAGTGCCTCAAACTGTACTGGTCTTGGAGGTACTTTCATGTCGTATAGCGCGGATCTTAAATTCTCCAAAACCCTTAGGTTAAACGACCCATGGATAGGGAACGCTACACTTCCATGCTTCTCTGTTAATTTGCACCATTGCTTTAGCCAAAGACATGGTGCTACTCCCTTTTCCTCAATCACGATGTAAGCTGGTGTACCCTCAGGCGGTGTTTCTTCTCCCACATTTGCCTTAATGTAAGCATCTCCCCTCATGGCACTCTTAAATGCTTTGAAAAATGTAATCTTTCCGTCTTTTATTTTTCTCAAATAAGTAATCAATAAGTGACTTTAATTCCCGGAATACTCTTCGCTTGCCTTTCCCCACCAACTGCGCTTTCACGGACTGCGTCCAATCCGTGCGCGACCCTTCTCACCAACCAACCTATCCCAGCACGGCTCCTAGTGACGTCACACCCACACACTGCGGCTGACAAAGTCCTGCGGCTTGTCCTCTTTCATTCAGCTTCACTCGAAACTAATTTCTGCAATATATCGCGAGCACTAACCAAAAAGAAGAAAACAAATCTGTCGGTTTACTACAGGAAGGGTAACACACTCGCTTCAGAAACCTTAGGGATTTTTCACTAGCCTCAGCAGTTATTCCATCTTTCTCGGTCTCCCACTTTCGCAAGTAAAATTTGACCCGCAAACTTCACTCTCAACTGATCAATGAACTATTCTAGCGCGCTTTAGAATTCGTCAAATCTCAAAGTCGAAAATGTTCTCTCATGCCTCAATATTCATACCGACTTGTTGACCACGCCCGATCAACCTACTAAACCGAACAGAATACAACATCAATCAAGTGTCTCATACACTTTTCAACATACTCCGGAGTCTCTTGACCTCGCAGGGCCCATATCAACATCAACAACCACGTGGACAATTTTTCCTGCACAAAGCGCTACACACATGTGAAGTTCGACGACTTCCCTACTCTCACACTTTGGAGTCACACTCCTCTAAAACTTCAACTGGAGTCCGTAACCCCCCTAAAATCCTCACAAACTTCTCAATTCATCTGCGGCAATAAGCTGTGCAAGCGCAAAACCCTAATTTCACTCATACCGTCACTAGAAAGGCCGAAAACATTGTCAAACCTCCATGTCCTCCATTCGCAAGCTCCGAGATCCCGGGAAAGTCATTGGGGACTTAGGGCATCATCATCTCTCCAACTTGTTTTGTCAAAGAAAATTCTAACCTAACTCCGTCTATTGCTCGGATGGGGTCCCAAAGGGCGAAACCATCCTCTGCTACCATCTACTGATAACGCGTCCAGCCCTTATAAATTACCTGTACCTGGACACGTTGGAGTTCGGTGAACCTTTTAGCCGAGTTACTTTAATCAATAATCAATAACTGTTGTACGCGATAGCCAATATTCAATTAATAGATCGAAATAACACATTAGGAATCAATAACAGTTGATATTTCGACGCACCATGACCTTTCAGTCATAAAACACCACACCGGTTTATTAAAAGTTAGTGAATTTATTTCCCTATATTAACAAAGCTAGCACAATGTATATAAGTCTCAAAACCAAATGATATATGTATACGAACATTACTAGCTGTCCATAGCGGTGGAAGAAACGCAATCTACAAAATATCTGAATGATAGTACATTCAGTTATGGCAATACAAATCACTAATATAAGCAACTGAATTTGACTAATCTCGTACATCGGTCAGCATAACAAGACTTCAATTCGACATGGTGCATCAAGTTCATACCTAGACTAACCTCTAATTAGCATTAGCATGTGGCGCTTCAAGCAAAACGAATTTAGTCAACACAAATTTGGAAAACTTCTAGCTTGGGCCCTATCAAAATAGCAGTTGGTACCTAAAAGGAAAAACACAATGCATAATACAATTATCCTTTCATATTTACCAATTACATTCAGCATTCAAGAAAATCTTCGTCCTTCAGGTACCGGTTCGACAGCATGGGGCAGAATTTCAAAAGGGCAAAGTTAAGGGCAAGTTTCCTTGCAGCAGCAAGGAAAATGGGCAAAGTTACTGCATGGGCAAGACGGGGCAATTTAAAGTTAAAGTCTCTAGGGTGAGAATTCTCAAAGTCTCTTTCTCAGTAATAGAGAAAAGGGCATCAGGATGTCGTCTAAGATGGCATCTGGCGCTTTGGCTTCAAAGATGGCATCAAGGAAAATGGCTGACTTCTCTTTGTCCAGTGGGTTTAAGTAAGAAACATTCCAAATTCTGCAGGGTCTTCCATTGGAGGGTTCATAGGGTAGCTTCAAATTGACCAATGAAAAATGTCTTTCTACTAGTACTCTTTTATGCATACATTGTCCTTGGAGCCTTGGAACACAGGTTGCAACCTGGTTTGCCAATTAGTTTGATAACTGTACCCTCATTGTCCGCACCTGCAGACTGACCTTGGATCAGAGGGGATGAAACCAGCCTAGCACGAAACTTTGGAGATAAGTGTATTAGTCATCTCTACTGGAAAAATACAACTTTAAGTAGGAATATATGGTACATTAGTTCAAGGAAAAGCCACGCAGTCAGAATTTGAGACCAGGCAACTAGGCCAAAGCCTCTACTAAATTTAAGCTATGCACAAACAGTTTCAATAAGAAATCATGGCACACATTTGCAATTATGACGGATTACTACAATTTTCAATTCTTCATGAATAATAAAGCACGTTTATAATATTGGCGAACTACTCCGAGGGCACAATTTCCCTCGTACATTATTTTCTTTACTAAAATCACACTACATTATACAATTTTGGTTATATGACATGTGAATATATGTAGGACCCTCTTTTTCTGCGTCATCACCAACACATACTTGACTTACCTGTAGTATGTATAGACATCTGCCTGCTGTAGTGCCACCTCACATGCACCACTCACTGACCCACAACACCATCATGTCTGTACCAGATACAATAAATGGCCCTCCATGGGCAGAGTCGCTGTCAGACAGACAGTGCAGATCATGGATGCCATAGTGGGACCCTGTCAGAGAAAACAGGACATCACTGACCTCACATGCAGTGCCAAGGGACACATTTGCTAAGTAGCTGAGCTCCATCCCATAGCCTGTGTTGACAGTATAAATGCTGAATCATGTTGGAAGATAGGAGAGACACTGGTAATTATGTTGATCATCCTGAAACAATGGGCTACACACCCTTGGACACGTGATGGCTGCCACAAACATTAGCTGCCACTATGGATCACCAAGGGACCTATGTAAAAGCTCACAGTGCCATTGTCATGGCCTGCACTGTATGTACAACTTGGCAGATGACCATTTTCTAATGATTTGAAGCCACATTGTAAATCGGCCACCCTCCCATGCTGTATGTAGCGTGGAAGTGGTGTGCAATGTGTGTTGCTGCAGGTCTGTCACGACAAGATAGATAGCATGATGATGCTGAATTAGATGTAGGTGTCACCTAAAACCTGAGGCAGTGCCAACATCAAACACCACCCCAGGGGTGCCGTTTGCAGGTTGCAATAAGGAAGTAGACTGTGCTTTGAACTCAGATGATTGTGCCACCAATGCATGCTGCATACTGCTGCACACATAGAAAAAGCCAATTGTCCACCTAACTAGCAAATATTTATAGGGCGGTGTCCCTTCCTGCACAGATACATCCACCTCCAAAGGGCAGCTAGCCAAGTACCCTGGTGCAAGGTCGGTAGTGTAGGTGCACGGCTGCATATTTGCAACTGGCGCAGGGAACAACAAAGGGTTGCCTAGTAACATGTCACACATGAGGCATTCTTGCATAGTCAGAATGTTGCACAACAGTGCTGCCAATTTTGGAGACGTGTTGTGCATTGTCACTTACCCATTTCAATGGGCCTAAGTGTCGCACATCATCTGCAATGACACATATCAAAATGGATTGGATGTCCAGGCTCTGTAGTGCTACCATGTTGCCACCACATCTGACCCCATTATGTTGTGAGGATGTCCCATCTAGTGATAGCACACTGATACAAAGGTGCACCACACAACGCATGGTACATGCATACTGACTATCAGTTAGGAATCCAAATCATATGTTCCAGGTTCTTGAGCCAAATACAAGATTGTCATGCCCAAAAACCCAGTGCTGAGAAGACCTTACACAAGGCCAGGAACTCACACCATACCATAATCACATATGAGTCACAACCAACTCAAAATATCAACTGCCATGCTACATGACAAACCTGTTGCAGGCCTTAACAACAACTTACTCCTTTAATCTTTTGCAGCGGATCAGGGTTATGGCATACAGCCATGGATAATGACCCCATTTCCCAACCCAAGCACAGCAGCAGAGCGTGCATGTAATGAGGGACATCGGAGGACACAGACTATTGTAGAGAAGACATTTGGTATCCTGAAGTCAAGATTCAGGTGCCTGGATATCACAGGAGGCAGTCTCCTATATGCCCCACTCATCGACTGCAAGATCCTAATGACATGTGCTATCCTGCACAACATATTTGTGCGGATGAACATCCCCTTTTATGAGCAGGTTGATGACATGTCTGAGGAGGAGGAGGATGGTAGTGAAAAAAATGAGGGCGAACATCACAACACAGCTGCTGGGATACGCCGCCGACTGCACATAGTTGATAACCTCTTCACTTAAAACCACTTAACTAACCTTGTACATTTTGTCAATAAAAACCTCACTTATTCACAAAATCCTGCTTTAGTCTCTTCAGTGTCCACAACATATACCTTAGGATTGTGAGTCTAACCTCAGGGAGCATGTTACACACACTAATCTGAAAAGTACTGTTGCTACATCACGTGATGCATAAGATTGTACTGCTACTATCACACACATCACAAAGTAAACACAATTTACAGTCACAAACCAGAAATGTTGCATAGTACTGACTGCCATACATATGTGGATACACTGTTGTCACACATGCATACCTATGCACGACGTGCAAATATTTGCATGCTGTTGACTCTGTAACACACACATCGGTGTAGCAGACCAATCACACCCACATCACATTGTTGCATGGATTACCACATGTGGGCATGCACAATATGCCACACTGCAGCACAGCCCATTTAATTTGTATGTTGATACAGGGTGCGTCCATAGACAATGGAACAAAATCACGCAATCACAAATAGAGTTAAAAAAAAATGACGCAAAAGCATCAAAGACATCCGCAAACGCAAAGTATATGACCGATGAGCCCTTAGCATGAATTCCACCTTTGCACTCTTCTCAATGCTGATTTTCTGTTAATTCAACGCATAGAGGTAATGCATATAAAAAAAGATGCACATAGTTCATGCATCCAAAATACTCACGCAAATACTCACGCAAATATTACATGTGTCAATTAAATACACGCATAACAGAGAACGTGATGCCTGGGGACAGGAAGTGATGTAATAGGAACTCCTGTTTACAGGCATGGTACAGTGGGTGTACTTTCACTTTCTCTATGCAGTCTGTGCCTCTTTTGACTGTGTGGTTGTGTCCTGGAGTTGGTGGAGTGATTTTCCTGCATCCTTTGTCCCATTGTCAGTAAATTTGTGTCTTTTTGTCTATAATTGTACTTGTAGTGTGGGGTGTCTGTCCGGGATAGTTGATAAGTTGGGTTAGTTGGGATTAATTTTTGGCCCTTAAGTTTCCCTTATATTCATTTTAGTTTTTGTTGTCAACCTGTGCCTGGAAAATATGTCTGGTATGGGGAGATTGACAAGGATGGGAATGGAATAGTTAGGTGGCTTCATGTGGCTGGTAGCCCAGTACCTGCCATTGATGTTGGAGATGTGGGGCTATGTAATTCAAAGTTACCGGACCGAGACGAGGCGGCTGCGGTGGGGAAAGGTGCTCCACCACCTGAAGCGGGTATTTTGCAGCAGCAGGAACGAGCACAAGCTGAAGCATCGCTGGGCAGATCTGGTGGCCAGGGACCAGGATCTGCTTGACCATCTTGGTGTGGTGATCGGTGGCCCTGTTGGTGAGTCTCCCATTGGCATACTATTTAGTGTTCACCGCTCTTGAATGACAGTAGCTGATGTGTTGGAGTGCTGCATGCAATGCATGTGGACAGGTTGCATGCAACCAGAATGAAGTGTAACTGCGCCAGACTAGACATGGAGTTCACATGTCCTACCATTTTAACTATGTTATTTTATGTTATGTTATTTGCACTTATAAAGCGCCTGACTACCCGAAGGCCTCGCAGCACTAAAAGGACAACAACAAGAGCAAAAGGAAGGGAAGACTAGATTTTAAAAAGCCTGGTTTTAATTGCCTTTCGTAAATTAAGTTCATGACTGGTTAGTCGAATACTGAGGGGGAGGAAGTTCCATAATTTGTTTCCCGATATTCCATCGTAGCACCACCCCATCTGGCTTTTTTTATTTTAGGTAGTATAGCCAGTGCCATAGATGCTGATCTAAGGGGTCTGGCGGGTTTGTAGAAGGTGGCTAGGGTTTTTAGCAAATGGGGGCCTCTATTATGTAGTGATCTCTGGATGATGCATAGAGTTTAAAATTGTATACGCTGTTCCACTGGAAGCCAGTGGAGAGAAGACAAGGCCGGCTTAACTGAAGTATGCCTTGGGATGTCTAGTAGAAGACGTGCTGCGGCATTCTGGACCTCCTGCAATTTCCTAACCACATATTTAGGGGAGCCAAGAAATAGACTATTGCCATAGTCGAGTCGGGACAGAATAATTGCCTGAACAATGAGTCTTTTTGCAAGAGGAGGAAGTATTACAAGTACCTTTCTCAAAAGTCTTAATGACCCAAAGCAGGCAGCAGAGATTTTCTTGGCATGATGTTCCAGAGTGAAATGAGGGTCTAACCAGATTCCCAGGCTTTTAATATACTTCTTGGGAGGAGGCAAATACTCCAGAGGGGAGATAGATAGGGGATTGTTGCCAGGATCCGGATGGTGGCCTAGGACCATTATTTCTGTTTCGTCCCCATTGAGTTGGAGCATACTGTTTTTCATCCAGCTAGATATTGGCTGTAGACATGAAGGCAATGAGGATCCTTCTGAGCCTTCATTCGTAGAGAATGAAATCACTAGCTCGGTATCAGCTGCGTAGGAGACCAATGACAGTCCAAAAGACTCTACCAGTACTGCCAGGGGGGCCATATATATGTTGAATAATGTAGGGCTAAGCGAGGAGCCCTGTGGGACCCCACAGCTCCACTTCAACCTATCAGAAAAATAGGATTGGTCCAAAACCTGAAATGATCTGTCATCGAAAAACGAGGTAAGCCAGCTGAGTGCTAAACCTATGATTCCAATCTCCTCTACCTTTTGGATAAGCAGATGATGATCTACTGTATAGAAGGCAGCACTCAAATCAAGAAGTATAACAGCTGTCATGTGGCCCTGATCCATCCGCTTTCTTGCTTCTTCCATGAATGCTATCAGCCCAAATTTGGTACTGTGAAGCGGCCTGAACCCCATCTGAGTGGGATGGAGAATATTATTTTCTTCCAAGAATATGGATAATTGGGAGTTAATGTATTTATCCAGTATTTTAGACATTGCAGGAAGTAATTAAATGGGCCTATAATTTTTTAGATCCGTGGCATCCAAGTTCGATTTTTTCAACAGGGGCTTAACTGTAGCATGTTTCCACTGTTCAGGGACAGAACCTCTGGTGAGAGAAGAATTCAGCAATTCAGTAAGAGCAGGGGCAATGGCCGGAGCCCAAGCGCTAGTACAGAAGGAGGAGCCGGATCCAGAGGTGAACCTGACTTTAATGTAGTGAGGAAAAAGACAATCTGTTCCTGTGAGAGGGGGGAGAAATCTGACATGGTGGCTATACCTTTTTAAGGGATTTTAGCTTGAACTACCAACTTAGCCTTATCCCTTCAAAAAGTTGGAATAAATGGCACTAATTTTTGTTGAAAGAACCTAGCTAGATTATTACTGTGTTCTTCTGAGGCTTCAGTTGGGTCTCCATCTATGGGGGAGTCAAGAATTTCTTTGAACACCTGAAACACCTTTATAGAGGAGCCTGAGGCCTGTTCAATTCTACCAGAGTAGTATGTGCCTTGTGCTGATCATATTTCTGCATGGTAAATCCTGATGGACTGCCTATATTCCTCCCTTGCTGCCGGCTCTAAGGATTTCCTCCACTTTCTCTCCAGGCTTCTACACTTTCTTTTAAGTGATGACAGATATGGGGTGAACCACTTAGCGTCAGCTTTCTGACGATTCCTGGTTATTATCTTATAGGGGAGAAGGATATCAAGACATTCGGTGATCCAGTCATTGAATGGATCGATTTCTATCTCATTAACTTTGAGATTTCCAGCTATCCAGCAGCCTTATCCATTCACCTGTATTGAGATTATGCCAACGCCTGCAAGACCGAACTGTGGGCTGAGGGGGACCCTTTGCGGTGGAGATGGCTAATTTTAGCAGAACTAGAAAGTGGTCAGACCATACCAGTGGGAGAGGGGGCATGGAGCAAAGCACTGCTAGGTTGCTAAAGACTCGGTCAATGGTATGCCCCTTATTATGCGTCGGGCCTTTAACCAATTGTCTTAGACCAAGAGCTTCCATGTCCCCCAAAAGGCGTCTGGCCGCTGTCAGATCTGAATTATCTATTTGAATATTGAAGTCACCTAAGATAGTTATATTAGGTTTATTACATATTAGATCTGCAAGTTGGTCGGTAAGAGAATTTAAGAAATTATCTGATGGTCCCGGAGGCCTATAGAGCAAGATTCCTGCAAGGGTGAAATTAGAATTAAGGGTCAAAGAGAAAAACATACTTTCGCAGTCTGTTAACTGAAGGGGGCGAGAATTAAGCTTAAATTCTTGCTTATATATAATGGCAACTCCTCCCCCTCTTGTAGTGGTTCTATCCATTCTTGCTATCAAGTATCCTGGGGGTAGTGCCAAGGCTATGTCAGGCCAGGACCCCTCGTGCAGCTATGTCTCAGTGAGGAACAGGGCTGCAGAAGCGGTGTTACTTAACACAAGATTAATATCTAATTTGTGTGCTGACAATGAGCGGCAGTTTGCTAGCAAAAGAGTCATATGCAGGTTAGTATCAAAGGGAACAATGAATCCTTTATATTGAGGGGCCCACTTACAAGCTGGGCAAGACCACATATTATTCCTCAAGTCCGGACACACCTGACAGGCTTCAGGAATAGGTGGTCTAAGGTTCCAAAGGGTCTCAGGGGCATAAGTAGGGCCCATAATCCTAACTCGGCCAGGGGGACTGGCCCCTGGGCTCGTTCAGGCGCGGACAGGCCTGCTTTATGCGCGCCAGCGGCACGACTGCTGCTCGCATCTGCTGCGCAACCACAGCATCGTGCGTTTTATCAGGGTCTAGACTTTGACAGCCAGAGCGCTGACTCTCCAAAGATGGCGGCCATTGAATGTGCCGATGGCCCTGGAGGAAAAATGGCGGCCGCGTGTTAGGCGGCGGCCAAGAGATAGCAAAAAGCTGCAGCCCACTCCCAGATAGGTGGGTAGGGAGGGGAACGAGAGGGGAGGATAGGGGAGGAAGGGAAGAAGCCCCAAAAGAATATTAGTCCCCCACAACCACAGCTGACTGGCCACTGAACACGGGCCAAGTGAGCTGATGGGCGCAATAGCGCCTGTAATTAATAAAAACAAGTCAAGTAAAAGCTTAACACAGATTTTAAAAACAGATATAAAATCTTAGTTAACCAACCTAATCCTGTTATGGTCCGCTGCGCGACCGCAGCATCACCCTTTTTTTATCAGGGTCTACACTTTGTCAGCTAGACCGGTGACTCTCCAGAGATGGCAACCGTCGAATGTGCAGACGGCCCTTGAGGAAAAATGGCAGCCGCGTGTTAGGCGGCGGCCAAGAGATAGCAAAAAGCTGCAGCCCACTCCCAGGTAGGTGGGTAGGGAGGGGAATGTTAGGGGAGGATCGGGGAGGAAGGGGAGAAGCCCCAAAAGAATATTAGCCCCTCTCAACCACAGCTGACTGGACACTGATCACGGGCCAAGTGAGCTGATGGGCGCAATAGTGCCTGTGAATAATAAAAACAAGTAAAGTAAAAGCTTAACACACAGATTTAAAAAACAGATATACAATCTTAGTTAACCAACCTAATCCTGTTATGGTCCGCTGTGCAACCGCAGCATCTCGTGTTTTATCAGGGTCCAGACTTTGTCAGCTAGACCGCTGACTCTCCAAAGATGGGGGCCGTTGAATGTGCCGATGGCCCCGTAGGAAAAATGGCGTCTGCGTCTTAGGTGGCGGCCAAGAGATAGCAAAAAGCTGCAGCCCACTCCCAGGTAGGTGGTTAGGGAGGGGAACGAGAGAGGAGGATCAGGGAGGAAGGGGAGAAGCCCCAAAAGAATATTAGCCACCCACAACCACAGCTGAGCTGACTGGCCACTGAACACAGGCCAAGTGAGCTGATGGGCGCAATAGCGCCTGTGAATAATAAAAACAAGTCAAGTAAAAGCTTAACACACAGATTAAAAAAACAGATATAAAATCTTAGTTAACCAACCTAATCCTGTTATGGTCCTCTGCGCAACTGCAGGATCTCACGTTTTATCAGGGTTTAGCTTTTGTCAGCTAGACTGCTGACTCTCCAAAGATGGCGGCCGTCAAATGTGCTGATGGCCCTGGAGGAAAAATGGCAGCCGCGTCTTAGGCGGCAGCCAAGATATAGCAAAAAGCTGCAGCCCACTCCCAGGTAGGTGGGTAGGGAGGGAACGAGAGGGGAGGATCGGGGAGGAAGGGGAGAAACCCCAAAAGAATATTAGCCCCCGCAACCACAGCTGACTGGCCACTGAACACGGGCCAACTGCGCTGATGGGCGCAATAGCGCCTGTGAATAATAAAAACAAGTCAAGTAAAAGCTCAACACAGATTTAAAAAAACAGATATAAAATCTTAGTTAACCAACCTAATCCTGTTAAGGTCAGATGTCTGGTTAGTCATGCACAACCATCACTAAGTCACACATTTAAGGGGCCCGGCATAGTGTTATGTATGATATGCAAAGACACCACCAGCCTACCATGTTTAGCTGGATTGTGCCAACAAAGTAGGGCAATGCATGGATAGCGCTACATTGTCTTTATTTCACACACATGATGCCTGCCTTCATGTTAGGAAAGGGGGCTTACCCGCCTTAGGTGGCACTGTAAATGGTGCATTTGATACCATCAGGCAATTTTGCCACATCAGTCATGGATTACCTAACCCATGATCATTGCAGACTAATAATTGAGCCGCATGTACGTCACAAAGTGTCTCTGGGTGCCTTGCAGGACAAGCCTGAAAACCTGAGTCAATTATCTTGCAAAGCATTAGGGTAGTGTCATGTCACCCAACTCCCCCTCATACCATGGAGTTCCATCTTCTATAGATTGTCCACATATGTTTGCTGCAAGGTGTAGTACTACATGAATCTCAGGCCCAGTGTAAGGCTGCTGATGTGTGGCTCTCACTCACCTGTGTGTCAGTGTCATCATGAGTTTGCAGTGGTGTGTCTGTTGCACTGTTTTACACCAGGATAACTTGCTCACTCCTCTAAAATGGTACACACTGTAATATGTTGTCCATTAGCAGTGACAGTGATATGACACTAAGCATGGTTTTCCATCTATATCTTACAGGTGGACCTGCCCCCTTAAATTTGGCGAAGTGGCAAGATTTGAGGACCCAGATGTGTCCAGTAAGTGTGATAATGCCTGTGCTGTGTAGTAATTGAGGGTTTGCTGTGAGTGAGTTGTGTGTTGCACACAATGCTAGATGTGATAAGCTGTCAAATGTTCAGATATCAAAGTAGGTTGGATGGTGACATTGTGTCCCATTTAAAGGTTCCCCATGCACCAGCGGAGAGTCATATTCTGTAAGGCTTGTGGTGATCAATGTGCAGCATTGTGTAAACAAGGTGATGACAAGCTACATGTAGGCTCATATGTGACTAAGAAGTGCACCGCCGTGAGAATATTGGCATTGGGACACACCGTCATTGTCACAACACAGTGATGCACCATTTTGAACACAATTTGGTGCATCCCTGTATTGTAATGTATACGTAGGACTGGGTGGACAATTGTCCCCCAGCATGGAATGTAATAGGCGTGCATGCAGGTCAAGGCCAGACGTGTGCTGGCATGGATATGAGTGTGTGAGGAATGGTGTTGGCAGATCAGGTATTGATGGGTGTCTACACCTGAACACATGAATGTAGATGTGATAGACCTATGGATGCCAGCTTCCTAGGTGGCAGCCCTCTCAACAAATGGTCCACTCCCTGACTCCATGTATGAGTGGGCATGCATTGGTGGATGACCAGGACAGTTGAGATGATGGATTGCATGTCCATCCCTCCTGAGGCAGAGGGGGAGAGGAACAACACATTTGTAGGTAGATGTGATGCTCACAGAGTAGGTGACAGTCATATTGATAAGGCTTGCATGTGTACCTATCAACACTGACGGTAGCAGTAGCCTCCTTCATTCAAAGGAACAAAAGTCCACGCTCCGTTGGTACGATGAGGGAGATGGAGGGCTCGGACTCAGAGGTAGAATCAGCAAGCTCGGCAACTACGAACCTGGAATTGCCAGTGGTGACACCGGGGACTTCGGAGAGCATCATCTGATGGGCAGTCCCAGTGTAAGAAATCTCACCGGAATCTAGGCATCAAGGACGCACAATTTGCAAGGCCTGCAGCAAGATATGGCAACCAACCCCGGCCCGTGAGCTCTGTGCTTTATTTGGCTTGAGTGCCTCTTTTTGGCCGCCCATCTAGAATTGACTTTGGTTTGCAACAGTTTGGATGGGGAATCGTTTTGTCTCCTGTCCTGGGAAAGGGGAGTTGAGGGAGTTCTTGTTGTTTAAAAAGGGAACTGTTAAATGCCATTTCTGTAGAAGTGCTATGTCCCATGGGTGTGGCGGTCTGGATAATCAAATTGGATGGTGGCTGTGCAGAGTGATGTGGCTGGTTAATATTTCTAATGGGTGATCTGCAAGGTTACAAAGTGATTTCTTGGAATATAAGGGGAATGCAAAGTATGGCCAAACGCTATAAGGTATATTCCTATCTGTAGAAGAGAGATACACATAGCAATGCTGCAGGAGACCCACCTAACGGCGGCGGAGGGCGGAGTGCTACAGAGGAGATGGAGGGACCAATTATTCTACACAACCTACTCAGCTTACGCAAGAGGCGCCTTGATATGGGTTAGGGCGGGAGTCCCATTCCACTTCATTTCACTTCATTTCACTAGTACACTGACATATCCCGGTGGGCGCTTCGTTGTGGCTTCCGGCCTCCTGGGAGGGCGGGACATAGCACTGATAAATGTATATGCTCCTAACATAGAACAAGGTTCGTTCCTTAGCCAATTATCGAATACTTTAGCGCCTCACATGCTACACACGGCATTAATTGGGGGAGATTTTAACTGTGGCCAACCCTGGTATCGATAGATCCCACCTGCCACTGCGGGACTCCCCGGTGAACGCGCTAGCTAAAAAATTCTCAGAGTGGCAGACAGAGTGGCAACTGATAGATACTTGGAGAACTCTCAATCCAAAGGCCAGAGAATACTCTTACTACTCCGCAGTCCATGACCTGCATGTGCGGCTCAATACCTTTTTATGCACTCCGGAGGTGCACGTGCAGTCGCGGGGTCGGAATACTTGGGCAAAACTATATCTGATCACAATCCGGTCCTGTTGCACTTATCATGGACACCGGTCATTACATGAATACCCACTTGGCAACTCAAACCGAACTCACTAGAGGACCCTGCATTCCGTGAACAGATTAGGGAGCACATCGCTCACTAATTTGAAGATAATGAACCCACTGCCCCCTCACCCCAGATACTATGGGAAGCATTCAAAGTGGTAGTGCGCGCCCGCTGTATAGCAACTTCTATGGGGATTAGAGGGTCCTTATTGCGGGACATAGACGTGGCCGAGAAAGAGCTTAGGTCGTTGGAGAAAATGTCTCTGGATCACTAGGAATTGCAGGGAGAGGAGCGGAAGGCCAGGGACAGGGTTGCAGACTATAAGGAGACGCTTCAGTGCTTCAATTATAAACAATATATGGCGAGGTCGCATGCCGAAAGAGACAAGTCAGGGGCGCTCCTGGCATGGCTGGCCAACCCCGCTAAACATGGAGCTCCCATTACCGAGCTCACTACCCCTTCGGGAAATAAACTTTACCACCAAACCGATATAGACTCATATTTTTGTGAATATTACACTACACTATATGCCAGTACAACCTGCGGGACGGAAGCTGAATTACAGGATCTCCTGTCGGCACTACCACACCAGACCCTAAGTGACGAGGCGCAAGACGCTGTGGGAGGGGACATTGACTTATCAGAGATTAGTTCTGCCATTGCAGGACTGGCCCGTGGGAAAACCCCAGGCACGGACGGCCAGCCCATTGAGTTCTACGCCACATACGCACGGGTGCTCGCCCCTAGGTTAATGCAGTTGTATAGTGAGGCATATGTAGCGGGACACCTCCCGAGCTCGACAAAAGAGGCTCTGATAGTACCGCTGCTTAAACTGGGCAAACCACCTGACGATAGCAGGGCTTACAGACCCCCCTCTATGCTCAACTTGGACTATAAAATACTGAGTCGAGTGTTAGCAATGAGATTACTGCCCTATATGACAAAGTTGGTCCGTCCAGATCAAGCGGGGTTCATTCCTACTAGGAGCACTGCCCAGAATATACATCGGTTGCTTCATCTCAAGGATACCGCAGCCTCTTCGAAACCCATGTCGGCAGTCCTTGCAATAGACATAGAGAAGGCATTTGACAGCTTGGAATGGGATTACCTATAGGCGGTCCTTGCTCACATGGGCCTGGGGGAGGGTTTCATCAGGTGGACAATGTTGCTGTACACAGCCCCCAAAGCAAGGGTTAGAATGGGAGCAGTCATCTCGGAGCAATACTTGGTTGGCAGGGGTACCAGGCAGGGTTGCCCCCTGTCACCAGCGCTGTTCATGTTGGTGATGGAACCCTTGGCTGTCGAGGCTAGGGATGCCACCTGGTGTCGGGGTCTGACTCGGGGCGACCAGCACCACGCAATTGCACTATATGCGGATGATTTATTCTTATTCTTAAGGGACACTGGCCCCGAGAGGGAGGGGGCACAGGCTTTGTTGGCGTTGTTCGGTCAGCTGTCAGAATTGAAGGTCAATTGGCGAAAATCATTTTTATTTCCACTGACAGTGGGATGTGATCTGCCGACAGAACTGGGTGGAGTGAAATGGGAACCCTGTTTCATTTGGTATCTGGGTGTGCACGTGTATCACTCCCATCCAGATATATTGGACGGTAATATCGAAAGAGCCGTCAGGGCTCTGAGGTCAAGCTTTGGCTTCTGGGGCTCGCTTCCGCTCTCCGTGGCTGGACAGATTGCGCTTCTCAAAATGGTGGCACTGCCCCGGTTGCTGTACTATTTCGCAGCTCTACCACTCTGGATACCGCACGCTCTGTTCAGAGAGCTGGACACGGCGATCACAGCATTCATATGGGGAGGGGTAGACGCAGGGTGGCGCTGTCTACCTTGAAGAGACCTCGGACGGAGGGGGGCTGGCGGTTCCTGAATTTGAGGCCTATTACCTTGCCGCCCAGCTGCAATGGCTGGTGCACTGGGTGGCGGATGGCAGCACTGGGAGAACACTGGGGGTTTGGAGGTTCCCCCCACATCTGTGCTGGCGGGAATCTTCTTTAACACTACGGGCGCAGGACCGGCTCTAGCCCCGAGGTCCCTGTTATCTGATGATGCTGGGGACGCTGTCTTCGGAGGGGGGGGACTGGCTGCGCCATACTCCCCCGACATACCAATGGCCTGGCTCCGATGGTTGCCCCAAGCGGGAGAGTGGATGGGGCTGCTTGCTTGGACAGATTCTGGGGCTATAAGAATGGGGGACCTGTATAAGGAGGGTAGCTTTTTGCCCTTCGAGGACTATCGACAGAATATGATCTTCCACGGGGTCACTTCTTACTGCACCGCAGGCTCACTCGCTCCATTGGGAAGTTTTGGGGGTCGGGGACAGTCTCAACACCTACTTACTGTCGTCAGAGAGTACTCATAAAGCAGTCACCAGACTATACAAGACCATTAGAGCGGGAGCAATGACCCCCCCCCCTAGACTACCTGAAACAAAAGTGGGAGGTGGATCTGGGAACTCAGATAGCGGAGGTGGACTGGGATCGTATCCTGGAGAGAACACCAAAAATATCCAGGAACACCAGATTCCAGCTCATCCAATTCTGCGTACTCCATAGGGCCTACCTTACACCACGGAGACTGCGAGACCATTTTGGGGTAAGAGACGCGAGTTCCCCACGGTTGCGGAACAGAGGCTGTGGACTTTCTCCACATGCTGTGGTCCTGTCCCCAACTGGAGTCCTATTAGGACACAGTGGTGACGGAGGTGGCGAACATCACGGAAATCGAAATTGCATGTACACCTGCTCGATGCCTGCTGCATTGGTTTCCACATACCCCCAAAAATAAGGCCACTAGCAGGTTTCACGACCTTGCATTTATCTTAGCTAAGAGAGAGTTGACGAAGAACTGGAAAAGCCCAAATGTCCCCCCCCCCCCCGGGACTGGAGAAGGATCGGCACTGCACACCGAGTTGAAACGGGGAAGGAGATCCCCCGAGATGAGAGAGGCTTGGGAACAGATCACTTTAGCGCTACATGGGGAACAGCTAGCCCCTTGTGGGAGTGGAGCCGCACAGCCCAACACACCTTATAGATGACACCTGCATAGCTGTAGAATCAACATTGGAATAGACAGAGCGGAACCCTGAGACACAAGACTAAGACACCTTGCATGGTCACATGCACATGGACACTACATAACACTCCTACTTAAGGCAAGTTTGAATGGGAGGGGGGTGGCAGTTAAATGTATGTTGAGTTTCACAACTCTTAATTTGTACGGGTACAGCAACCATGTATAACCATACCTAGATCTCTTCCCCATATTTCATGTAAACGACTACTATTATAGTGGAGAGAGTACGGCTCAGAATATGTACCAACAGAAAGGATTGCAACATTGACTGTATGAACAACAGCAAGCAGTATAAGTTGTGGATTTGCGATCTACCTAACTGTTGTTCCTCACTTTATGTAACATGGATCTACTGGCGCCTATTTTTTCATTCTTTTATGTATGACAAATAATTATACAGTTTTTTAAATAAAATCTGTTTACAAAAAAAAATTGTCAAATTACACAAAGATATGCTGGTTGTGTAGGTGGTGTTTATTTACAAGTGTCGTATTGCAATTTTTACAATGTCCGGTTCTGTGACCCCATTAGTGAAATCCATCCAATTGTGATACAACACAAGTCCAGGGTTGGGGACATGTCATGGGACATGCTTGGGTAAAGTGTTGTTCAGTGCAGGGGAACATGAATTGCCAATTGAAAAGTGAGATACAATTGCAGTCCATAGCAGAAAGGTCAACAGTGTGTCGCATAAGAGTACATAACTCCAACTGTGCTGGCACTGGCATGATGTCAATCACATGACAAAAGAAAATCACTGCCCATGTTGCATGGGCTGGTGCTACCGGGAACTCCTGTGGGTGAAGATGATCTTATCCACATCTTCATCCTCCAAAGTGTGTGGTGTCTCCTCTGCCCTTGATGGTGGTGGTGGGGAGGTAGAGGGGGCCACACACACTTCAGTGGTTAGAGATGTGGACTCCCAATTCCCAGCAGCTGACATCTGTGGAACTACATATGGCATCACTGCAGCAAGGAGGAGCTGCTGATTTTTGAGAATAGCAGCAACATCCCTGTGGTCGGCAGCCATGTCTGCCCTGAAGGAGGCCACTTCCTGGTGCACGGAGTCTAGCTTGTCCTCAATCCCGCTGCTGCCAGTTTGAGAGGGCAGTTGTTGTGGCGTCTTCCTCATGGCAGCAGCTATGTCCCTCAGACACTGCTGGACTCCATGCATTGGGGAGTGTGTGCCTTGTTTGGCTGCTGTCTTTTCAGTGGCCGTAACAATGCAAATGTGCATACCCCCTAGGCTGGCAGCCATAGTTTGCATCCCCCCCTGCACCTCCTTGGCCATCTGCCTCTGGACTCCTACCACTGTCCTCTCAAAGCTGCTCCCTGGGTCCTCGCAGTCCTCAGCTGTGTCGGTGCTGGCAGGTCGTACTATTGGGGTGTTGGGTGGGGCCTCTGGGATAGCTGCTACATCAATACTGCTCCTTGCGACTGGAGGTGGTGTCTAGAGGGATACTAGGACTTCTTGGAGGGTCTCATGGCTGATGGTTGTCAGCTGTTCATCCAGGTCATCGGGGTACTCCAGGACAGGCAGATCCGCAGGAGAGCCATCATCCTCTGCAATGAGATGGTGTAAAATCAGGCTGTCTGTGTTGTGGCAGTTGATATGTCACGTCACCGACTTGCTATTGAAGACTCATTGTCATCTTAGTTCCCAAACATTGTTCCTGTACATCATGGTTGCAGTCTATCAACCCCATGCCCCACCTGCGTGTCACATGAAGGGAAGCCCAGTTGGCGCAATTGGCGGTGTCATATCTTCTAGGTATGATGTATATACCTTTTGTGGCTTGACACCATCTTGTCATTTTCAACCCTCCATATGCATCAATGTGCATGGAGAGTATGGAGAGGCCTTGCAGTGGGTGTTGCTGTGCTCATGCCACAGCACCACACATAGCAATTTTCCCCTGTCCCAGTCTTGCATATTTCACATACACCCATGCAGTGCTAAGACCTTGCACCACCCCAGGGATGGCATTACCAGGACATTATACTCTTGTTACCATTGAAAGCTCCTCATGTTGAGATTTGTGTATGTGTGCTACATTGCATAGCACTCATGGACCTAGCAGAGTTCAATTTTATCTTCTGTCTGTGCAGGTGGGTTCACCTTCCTGCACACCTATGTCCTCCCCCTCAATGAAGAATTCCTTGCACCTTAATACATGAGATGCAGTATGGTGGCAGTGCAGCTAATTTGACACAGGCACAGGGGTAGACCCCAGGATGGCCAGCATGGGTATAAGATTTCTGCTGATGACATCATTATGTATGTGACAGTGCATGATGGTAAATGAGTCCATGAACATGGCCAGTTAACAGGAGCTAGTCTGATGGTGATTCTGCAGGTAGTCATACTGGTCCCTCTTTTCAAGTGCATCAGACCGATGGGCACCTGACTGCCATTGTCTATTTGACTGCCCTCAACAGCACAGGTGGTAGTGGCAACTGTTGCCAATGTGGAATGCCCCATGGGCAAACGGACTGGCACTGGCAGGTTTCCAGCAGCTTGCAGACTGGCAATGCCAGCTGTCCTGTGACACCAGACCAGTATTACGTTCAGTGCTACCCTCCAGGTCTGTTTCCGCATTTCGACCAGCCTTTGCATGGCGGTGAAACCCCTGTGCTAAGGTTGGTGGTGATGTGATGTGGTGTGATGTGCCCCTCACAGCCCATGCACCTGGCATGGGCAGTGCAGGGGGTCCCATGCCCTGGCCCTTTGCCCTTTCCACTGCCTGATTTGCAGTGTGTCCTGTCACACCCAATGCACCCCAAAACTGGCACTGACTCTATTTGATCCATCAACAATGTTGTACTAAATGCCCCACAGAGCTACCATGAGCAGACAGATTTCCACCCGCCATCTCAACATGTGGCTCATACTGCCAACCTCAAAGGGTATACTGCATTGGCAGTCTTAGCAACACCGGACTTGCCCATGCACCATCCCCCGCCTGTCGATGTGGAATTATACGCCATTAAGTTCACAGTCATACCCCATGTGTTGTTTGTGTGTGTTTATTTCCCCATTCATAAGTGTCCCACATGGTTGTGTCAGAGTAGTTGTGGGCTCAGCCTGTGACTTTTGTGACCTACTGTTTGCTATTTGTGGTACATATTTTCTGTAGTGGCACATTTAAGTTCAGCATCAAGATGTGTCGTTCAACACTACAGCAGTTTAGTTGGTCTGGGTAGTGGCATGTTACCAATGATACAGGACCAGCCTTCTATTCCCCAGCACCTGTTCAGTTCATTGTTCCCTGCACCCAGGGACGAGTGGGCTGTGTGATGCAGCACACTTGTTTGAGCAATGAGGCAAGGCAGTTGCAAAGTGTTACTGCAAAGGACACCACCATGACGTTACCCCAGGAATGGTATTGACTGACTACCTAGTCTCTGAAGTCTTGGTCGAGTTGGTAGGGTTGATATAACTATATGCAAGGGATGTTGCTATGACACAACGAGAGGCACAGTGATTATACATGCCATCCATTCCATGTGCTTCGTGTGTACATGTAGCTATTTAGACCTGGTGATCATCATATGTCCAGGTTGTGTATGTGTTATGGTGCATGGCACTACAAAGGCATGGGTACATGTGTAGCTTATGTCAGCATGGTGCAACTTGCTTAATGTGGAATGTGTCCCTCTGCACTCCTTTGACATGCATTGTGTGAGTCCTGTGTGCCTCCCCCTTCTCGCACTTGACATTTTAGCATTAATTTCCCCCCATGCAACTTACCCTGCATTTGTGGTGTTTCCTGGTAGTCTGCGCTGCTGTGTCCTGCAATTCCTGTGAAGATTTCCACCGGGATGACCGCTACAACCATCTCGTCCAAGTCCTCTTGTGGTGCTGGACTCCCACCTCCAGTTTGCAGTGCTGCTTTCCTATTCCTTGCCATTTCTTCCTTTGTCCTTCACTTGCAGTCATGCCAGAGTTTCTTGCACTCTGTTATGGTTCTCCTGACCTCTGCCACACTGTTAATCCTGTCTAATATGTGCTGCCAAATTGCCTCTCTCTTTCCAAGTGGCAATTTTGAGGTGACAAAGAGTTGATTTTGATGTTCTGACACCTCTTTCACCAGTATTTCATGCTCCTCTGCACTGAAACAACACTCTCTTTTTCTTTTCCCTCCCCTGGGTCTTGTCTGTGTCCTGGCTGGTTCCTGGTTGATTGGGGTCTCCCCTGGCTTCCTGGGTCCATTTTGCCTCTCCTTGCACTGTTTTCTCCATTAACCTCTGTATTTGACAATATTGCGGGCAAAAATGGTGCATTTCCGTTTTGCGACATGTTTACGTGTTGTAAAACAGATTAGAGTCATTTTTCTGGCGTTACCATAATTTTGCCTCACGATAAGGAGCAATAGTTAACGTCAAGAAAAATTACTCTAAACTGTGTTTAGCGCCACCCAGCGTCAGTGACATTAAAGAATAGGGCTAGTCGTTGCTAAACTTTTTGACACAAATCTGTGCTAGCAGGGCCTAATAGTCAAGAGTAATCCCAGACTAGAAGAGGTCAAATCTGCAAAGGCCACTGAACAGCCAGTGTCATAGCTGAAGAATGGTTACCAAACTCAATTGTTACTGTTGTGGGAATTCCAATCCATATAGCCTCCTTCAGTGGTTGTCTTGTACTAAGCAGAAATTGCAACTTGTGTGTAAAAGCAGGGCACTTTACTTCTACTAAGGTTCGAAAAGAAGGCAAAATACTAATGGGCCACAGAGTGATGCAAGTCTCTGAGGCTACCCTTGCAGCTAGTTAAGTGGAAGAGTTGTGGGCTCATTTTTAGCGCCTAGGTTGGGCACCCATATTTTAGCATTTAAGCCCATAGCCTGTGCCTTTAAGGCGCGCACACATTTTTTTTTCTTTTATTATATTTTATCACAGCTAGCTTTTCAGCTTATTGCTTTTTCGTTTTATCAGCTGCCATTCTTAGAAAATGTATTTTGTCTGTGTTCCATATTTATCTGCATTTTGTATGCATTTAGTTGTGTGCCCCGCTCAAGGCTGTTATATTTATGCACAATAGTTTACTTAATGTTGCCGCTCTAGAGTACAGAGTCACGAAGACACAATCAGGTCAGGCCTGTTCTCAGAACACAACATGTTTTGTTACAAAACCACCACACAGGCCAAAGGAGGTTAGAGAGTACATTCCAGCAAGATAAGCCATCCTATGCTGTGTGCCCCTTTGTGATTGCTTTGCTGATCTTGGCCTTATCTGCCCGCTAACCAGGAGGAATGGCAAGCAAACCATCAGGCAAGACCTTGGCCTGTTTCTCAGGTATGGGGTGGAGGCTTCTTCCATAAGACTGGGACGGGCAGAAAAGGCTAGCACTGCCATGCACTCATGTAGAAAATAGGGTGTGGGGAGGAATCCTTACACACATGATTATTCCAGGACGGTGGGACTGTTTATCTGTTTCTCCCTAATGGTAACAATTATCACAGTGTCATGTTTAATCCTCCTAATAATTGCAGCTCATGTATTTTACCATAGAATCCAGTCATTTAAATAAATGTATTGAAACTTGTCCTGCATCTCTCTGTCTCTCTTTGCATATGTGAGAATGTTGTGTAACTGAGAGAAAAGGGTACGACCACGTCTTCCCAGACAGAGTGTCATGCATTTAGGCTACCAGAAATCACCTTTTCTTTCCAGGTTTGAGTGAGGTGCTGCTAGCTGACTGGCCAGGCAGACAGTTCCAACCAGTGAGGGACTTATTCAGTCACCCACATGTGCTGGCGCTGCTGCCCAAAAACCAAGCAGTCTTACCCCAGCGATAAGGGTACTACGACATAAGTATTGCTGGTGTGTCTAAGGCAATCTACAAGGTACTTGCTGTTTACAATGAGACTGCAGAGAAGAATAGAAATATGGATAACCCCTCAGTGTGCTTTCGAGAGGTCTTGGGTGAAGATCTAGGGGCCAGATGTAGGAAAAAATCAAATTGCGACTTGCAATTTGCGAGTCTGTGCGACTCGCAAATTGCAAGTCGCAATTTGACATGCAGAAAGGTGTCTCAGACACCTTCTGCAACTCGCAATGGGGTCGCAAAGACCCACCTCATAAATATTTATGAGGTGGGTCGCAGTTTGCGACCCCATTGCGAGTATAGGCACTCGCTAACATGGAGGCCTGCTGACGTCAGCAGGCCTCCATGTTAGCGACCTGCCTTTTAAATAAAGGTTTTTTTTTTTTTTTGAAGTGCAGCCCGTTTTCCTCACAGGAAAACGAGCTGCATTTCAAAAAATTCCGAAACCTTTAGTTTCGGAATTTTCAGGGCAGGGAGTGGTCCCTTGGACCACTCCCTGCCCTGAAAAAATAATATGGGGTCCATTCACAAAGGGGAAGGGGTCCCATGGGGACCCCTTCCCGTTTGCGAATGGGTTACCATCCACTTCAAGTGGATGGTAACTGCGACTCCATTTGCGACCGCATACGCGGTCGCAAATGGAATTGCATACCATTGCGAATCGCAAATAGGAAGGGAACACCCCTTCCTATTTGCGATTCGGAAATGCATTTTGCGAGTTGGTCCCGACTCGCAAAATGCATTTCTGCATAGGAATCACGCATTTGCGAGTCGCAAACGGCAAATTTTGCCGTTTGCGACTCGCAAAGTGCTTCCTACATCTGGCCCTAGATGTCCTGTATGATTCTGAATCACTTTTCACAATTATTACTCAAGAAAGATATCAAGCCTTATTTTCAAATAAGAATTTAAAAGTAGAGGAACCTGATGTTAACACAGTGTGTTTTGCTTGTAATGTTATAGAATTCATAGGATATTTCTTCTCTCTTGTCAGATTCAACCAGCAAAGGAGTGTGTGTTTCAAAATTTCAGAGATAAAAGGTTTTTGAAAATTGTTTTAGATCCGTCACAACTACATCCCGTTTTGTCTCTTGATGAACTTAACTGTAGGGATAACATTTTCAATTTATTTCCCAAGGTAAAGTTAGTGGTATAGTGGTGCCCCAACAAAAAATATGAATATTCTAGTCCAATCAAATGATAGACTGTTCCATATCTTGTTTATTTAATTTCCAGACAGTATATGCAATTGTGATTCTTTCTCAATGTGTTCAACTACGGATTGGGTAAATTAAAAGAACTTTGTTGTGTGTCGACCTAAGGGCCTTAAATGCTAACATAATTTCAAACACATATCCCTTACCCAAAATCAAAAAAAATATTGCTATGTTGGAAGGAGCAACAGTTTTCTCAACTCTTGCCCTCCTTAAAACATACCGTCAAATAAAACTGTTGGATGAATTAAGATCATTGATCACTTTCATAAGCCCATTAGGCCTGTATTGATATAAACAGATGCCCATTGGAATAGCAACCTCTTCATCAGTATTTGAACATGCCACGCACTACACTTTTAAGGACCTGGTGGGGGGTACCGTTAAGGGTTCTAAGATGACAATTTGGTCTTTACAAAAAACTGGTTGTAACATTATTTGGTGCTGAAGAACGTGTGTGCCTGGTTGTAAAAGAAAGATCTTGTGCTTGCTCCAGGGAATTGTAACTTGTTGGTTCCCAAGTGGATTATCTGGGGCACACTATGGCCTATATTTATACTTTTTTAGCGCTGCATTTGCGCCACTTTTTGATGCAAAAGCGGCACAAACGTACAAAATACAACTGTATTTTGCAAGTTTGCGCCGCTTTTGCGTCAAAAACTGACGCAAATGCGGTGCTAAAAAAGAATAAATATGGGCCTATATCTGCAAAAGGGGTTATATCTAAATGCTGTCTCTTCCAGGCTATTAAGAAAGAACCATCATGAGATGAAAAGAACAAACTTCCATGGGCTATGTGAATTTTATTCAAAATGTGTACAGATCTTTGTTATCTTGATGGGAACACTAAGAAAGCTCTTAGGTCAAGGCGTGGAGTATCAAAGGGGTGTTGATCAACAAGTTGCTTTTGATAAAGTTAAAGAACAGTTTATTTCTACACATTCTGAGACATTTTTCTTTAGGAAAAGATTGTCTTGTTACCGTTGATGCTGGCATATACAAGTTGAGATCTGTAATTTCCCGAAAAGTTCTAACGATGACAGTTGGGTGGTTGATTATGCCTCAAAAATCCTAAATGACACAGAGTAACGCTATTCAGTCATAGAGGGGTAGTTACATGCATGTATTTTAGCTGTGAACTATTTTCATACTGTAAGTTGGGGAAGAAAATGTACTTTGCAGACTGATCACAAGCCCTTGGTTCATTTCCTGTCCCCTCGTAAGATGAATTGTACTGCCGGTTAATTTATCTCACCTTCCATGTATGGATGAAAGACAGCTGGATGGTGAATATGGTAAATCTGAGGTGGATGTAGTTGCAAGTATCCTTGACGTGTGTGCTGTTAGTGAACCTAAATTGACTGAGGAGATGTGGAAAATGCAAGACTCTAAGGATACCATTCAGTTGATAAGAAATTATGTCAATGAGGATTGGCCCTCCATCAAAACTTTGCAGGCTACTTTACACCCTTATCATCAAATTTCAGAGGAACTGAGTGTTGGATATGGTTTGGTCTTCCATAAGGCTAAGTGTAGTCCTCCTGAAGGGATTCATACTTTCATACTACAGACCCTACAGAACACAGTGGCCAGACTCATCCTGAACCTTCCTAGACTTGCCAGCATCACCCCTCGCCTCAGAGAGCTCCACTGGCTCCCGGTCCAGAAGAGATGCCAGTTCAAAATCCTCACTCTGGCTTTCAAAGCCCTACGCAATCTAGGGCCATCGTACATCAAACACAGACTAAACCTCCACACCCATGCAAGACAGCTACGCTCCGCCACTCCCAACCTCACACGCACACCCTGCATCCATCACACCCAAAGCATTGGCCAGGGGCCTTCTCCTACATCACAGCCAAGTCCTGGAACATCCTACCCCTTCACCTCCGAACAGCTCCCTCCTTAATGGTGTTCAAGAAAAAGGCTCAAGACATGGCTGTTCGTCAGAGACACAGCATGCTCCGTGCCTGGAGACCCTTACAGGTGACAGTTGCCATGCTTAACAAATAATTGATTGATTGATATGAAAGGCTAGCCATTGTGGCACAAGGAAATATCTGCTTTGAGAAGTCTCATAAGATCACATTTATGGTGGCCGAACATGGGTTCTGAGGCACAACATTTTCTGAAACTTCACAGTATGCTTGAGTTTTTACAAAGTGTAACTTCCAAATGATGCACCCTTTGAAGTGGCCTCTGAATCCCTGGCACATTATTGGTATCAACACAGTGAGACCTTTTAAGAAGCTTCTGCCTGCTTTAGGATTTGTCGTTTGTTTGTTGAGAATCTTACCACTCCTACTATTATTGACTTCCTAATGGACGTTTTTAGCAAGATAGTTATCTAGTGTCACTGGCTAACAACTATTCTGTGCAACTGAGATCACATGAAATGAACTAATTTTTATGGGAACATGGCATTTTTCATTATACCATGCCTTGTATGACCCCTCAGTATAAAGGTGAAGTAGAAAACTGCTCCCTAAAGCACAGTGTCCACTTGTCCATTTTCACACACAAATCTGTAATTTCAACAGTTAGGAAGAGATTATGGTCCTACAGAATTTCACCTAACTCAGTGACTGGAGTAAGTTATTTTATTTTGTTTAAAGGTAGGCAACTTGTGTCTGATTTATGCCCTGGTGGCTCAGAAATAAAATTTATGTTAGCAAGCAAAAACAATTCACTTGCCGACTCTCAGTTGGTTTCTGACAAAGTAAAATACTGTTAGTTAAAGTCTAAATTGAGGTACCACATAAAGCATTCTATTCTTCCTCATAATTCCCATGTTGTAGAGCATATGAGAACTAAGATGACAGGACATGTTGAGAAGGGAAGTACTGAGTATACCAAAACCCATGAAAAATGTGACAAATGAACAAAAAGAGAATGGGATCACCCAAGATGAGAAGTATTGGAGCATTAATCGCTTGGCCAAAACTGTGATTAGCAGTAATGTAAGTGGTGAATTTGGAGACTGCACATCCAAATCGCACATCCAAATCAGAACATGGTGCAATGCTGGATGTGTCGAAGAATGCAAGTACTGCCGAGGACTCTAGACCTTTTCCATCTTATGGATGGTTGTGATCTGCTCCCTTTTCCTGAAAAGGTTACTGAATCACCTACTGTTGTTTGTATTTCTGATTCTTCCATTGGCCAACAGGTTAAATTGCTTGCCGGGATTAGAACCCCTTCTTGGAGTATTGCTGGGGACTAAATCCTTTTCTTTGGTGTGTTTTTCAGTTGAGGGAAATTATGTGTTGCGCATTGCCATTATTATAAAATGTTTAAAGTTGTCCTTTTTACTGACAGTTTTTCTCCTCTCTTTTGCCCAGCCCTGCCCCTACTTTCTTTCATTGGTCTGGCCATGGAATGTTGGTGTTGTTGGACCACAAACTTCTTGCCTCCACCCCTGATATTTTTCAGATTTTATTTTTTGTGTTCTTAGGACTCTACACTTTACCACTGCTAACATGTTTGTGCTGACTCCCTAAAAAACATGTCCCAAGTCTGCCACTGCACCCTGAATGCAACCTTAAACTGCCAATTCGACTTTGCAAAATAGCCCTCTGGCCAAGCAAATAATCTTCTATTACTTAGTAGTCACCCTAAGGTTGACAATAGGCAGCCCATAGAGCAGGGTGCATTCGAATTTAAAATGGTAAACTCAGATCTTAAGTTACAGTTTTGAAGATGCCACATATAGAAAGTTGGCATTTTCCTTTCCTAACTATTGGGGGCCTGCAGTCTGTTCCTGGGACATATGACTGGGTGTAGTTGGTAGATGAACTTTGTATATTCGGCCCAGATATTCACTCAATAAAGGGATTAAATGTGCACAGATGAGTCATCACTGGCAGGATGGGTGAACGAGTTGGGCACGCCCCACATACAATTCAATAGGCTGTAGCCTGCCTTCACATAAAGCACTTCACATTAGCCCATTGTGCCTGCAACTGGGTTGGAGCCAGGGCAGGGGAGGCAGGAAATTCCAAACACTTTAAAAAAAAAACTCTAGAAACATCTACCTGTTTCAAAGAAGGTACCAGGTATAAAAATAGGCTGCTGCTTGAGCCCTGTTCTACTGCTTGAACCCAGACTACCAGAGTGACTCCAGGGGCTAGTTTTCTGGCCTTCTGATCAGACTCTCAGGGACAGAAAAGGCTCCGTCCATCTTAAACCGGCACCTAGACCCAGCCTGAGTGAGCCCTGACGCTTCAAGTTGTGCCTGTACAGTCCTTGGATCATTGACAGTAGTGCTAGAGGTGCCCAGATAGACAAAATCCAAAACTTGGGACTTTTTGCTTCAAAAGTACTCCGCTTCAGCCAAGTCCCAAAAGAAAACATGCAACAAAAAAGAAAAGTGGGCAGAGTATGAATACCCTAACCCACAGCCTTGGCCCTGAGATTCTCCTGGGACCCTGCCAATGCAAAAAAAAGCATTTTTTTCAAAATTCACGTTGAAATTCGTGATTATTTGCAAATGTCACCATGAATTAACTTAAAAAAGCAAGCGCGGTCTACCATACTTGTTTTTAATTAAACCACCAGGAGGGCCAGGCCCTGGGGGCATGCATGTTTAATTTTAAAAATTGAGGGGGGCACACGGGGCCCCCATCCAAGAGCTTTCTTGAGCCCTGGGAGCCACCACCTCCCCTGTCCTACTTATAAAATAAACATGTGGGGGGACTCGCAGACCCCCCTGGGCCCTGGGGACCATCACCTCTCCAGGGCTTTTCTTTTATAAAGAATTGACCCCACTCCTTTAGCTATATTTGGCCTTGGGACCACCACTCTCCAGGGCCAGCTCCTGCCATCTCCGAAGGAGCCCACCTTCGGGAGATAGCTGTTTGCTTTTGCTTGGCAGGAGCTGTCAAAATGCTCCCACTTGCTGGAAGTGGAGTTTTCATCTCTTTCCCTGCCCGCAGACATGCATGCAGGGAAAGAGATGACAGTGTTGCTCCCACAAGCAATCTCCAGGTGTGTTGGAGCAATGCTGGATCCCACAGGACGCAGGGTGTGGCTGGTGCCGCTGGGGCCATGATGTTCCCCCGCGGTCCCCAACATTTATGAAAAAAATGAATGAATATTGTCATGTGTATTTATCTTTGATCAATACACAGGGCAGGATTCATTCTGGCACGATGCTCATTTCACAGAAATGAAACCTCAACGGCAAGCATTTACAGATATAAACAAAGCAGGTGCCCAAGTTGAAGCTTCATGACTGTGAAATAGTAAACATCCTAATTTGTTGCGTATGATGAATACAAAGCAAGTGTTTTTCTCTACATTTCTACCTTGAAAAGTTATCCATAAACTTTCGTGGAGGTGTTTGCATTCTTGCTTTTCTGAAGCACAATATCTCATGTAGTGCGACGAGTGGGTTATTTCTTGCCATCTGCTGCTGAGACCAGAGATTGTGTCCTCCCTTTTAAAAACGACAAGTATGTTAAATGGCCTAGAACCTGCCCATTTGCCCCCATATACATTAGTGGAATGCAATGTCTTACCACCCTTTTCCCAGGCTGATGGACAGCTTGCTAAATGTCACCACCAGTGCATTTCCCTCCGTTTTTGGAGATGTGTGCTTGATGCAGCTGAACACATCTGCACCAAACAAAGAAGCACTTACTACTGTAAAGTACAAATAATCCAAGTGTGTTTTCTCTGCAGTTCCACCTTGAAAAGATATCTGATGAAGACGCTTGAGGAACAATCGCATTGGCAAAGTTACAGACACACAAGGCACTATACATTTACAGAATGTGGTAGCACTTACTAATTAGCCAGTAGGAACTACTCCAGTTGGGTAGACATTCAGCACAAAATGGTGGCCTATATTTGGATAAACATGCAGGGCAAGATTCATTCTGGCAAGATGCTCCTTTCACAGAAATTAAACCTCAACTGAAAACACTTAAAGATATAAACAAAGTAGGTGCCCAAGTTGAAGCTTGACTTCTGTATAGTACTAATCATCCTTATTTTGAGTACATGCTCAAGCTAAAGCAAGTGTTTTTTCTCTGCATTTCCACCTTGAAAAGTTACTCGTTAACCTTAATGGAGGTGTTTGCATTCTTGCTTTTTTCAAGCGCAATAGCTCATGTAGTGGATGTGATGAGTGCTGCTGAGACCAGAGATTGTGCTCTCCCTTTTAACTTTTAAAAACTACAAGTATGAAAAATGGCCCATAAGCCCCACCATTTTGGCCCCGCCCCCTATACATTAATGGTATGCAACACCTTTCTGCCATTTTCCCAGGCTGATAGATAACTTACTAACATGACCTCCTACCTCCCTCCCCCCCTCGAGCATGTTTCCTACGGATTCCGGAGACACATTTTTGTTGCACAGGAATGTGACCATATCTCCACCAAACAAAGAAGAACTTCATGAGTGGCTGTTATCAATCCCCGACTTGCATGGCCAAAGGTTGTGGGTGGTGCGGGGTTTGGTGTTTTTAGAGTGTTAGCCTCAGGCCTCCGGCCAATCCCCATCACACACAGCGATGGTTGGACTGTTAAAATTACTTAACGTTAAAAAAACATAGAAATTCACGAAAAAACTAAAAGTTAGAGGGATGTTATAGTTGGGAAATATAATTAAAAAACATATAAATTCAATCAAATAAAACAGAGGTTACAGGGACATCATTTGGTTCTGAATTTACTTGCACAAAACCATAGAAATTAAGCAGTTATAGTTAGTTATTTCAAGTAACTATAACTCATGCCCTAAGGTAACTATAGCTTGTGCCCTCATCATGACCTCCTAATAACCCCAGACAATAAATCACTCATGACATCTTTGATAACATCATCGATAATATCAATGTAACATTTGCAGTAAAATTATTGAGGAGAAAACTATGCAAGGCGAGCACAAGTTATAGTTATCTTAGGACACAAATTATAGTTACTCGAAATATCTCTAACTGCTGAATTTTTTTGGTTTTGTGTGAGTAAATTAAGAACCTAACTATAATGCCCCTGTAACCTTTGTTTTAAGTGAATTTCTCTTTGTTTTAATTATATTTACTAACTCTAACATCCCTGTAACCTTTGTTTTATATATATATATATACACAAACAAAGGCTAAAGTGACATTTTAGTTAGGAGCTGAAATAAGGTAAAAACTAACTTTTAGAAACCAAAACATTTCTGAAATTCACAAGTTACAGTTTACTAAACTAACTATAACTTGCGCCCATGCCATGCAGTGCTCATGAACTCACATATTACATCACTCATGATATGTTAAACAACATCATTGATGACATCTCAAATAAAGTAATTGATGATACCAATGATGACATCATACAATCAATGTGACACTGTCCTATAGGGTTTGGGGACTTGCAGTAATTTAATACACTACACCCGTGGATAATTTTCTATTCACCTTAATGGGCTAACCCCCATAAACTCATCACATGACTCGCAATTTGAGTCAATGGGTTGACATGTATACATTTATCACTGTAAAGACACCTCATTTTAGGCCGTATGGACAATGCGCTTTACTTCAGTAAAATACACTACACACATACTTGAGATGAACATAATGGCATACAACCTAAGAGCCATACGTATAACGCCACTATGAGATAAATCACCTCTCAGTGGTGCATACCTACATTTTACATTGTTCAATAATTTGTAGTGCCTCAAAATCATTAGTTAAGTTCTGGAAGTAAACATGCACGGTTCATAGAATTTGTTCATACCACTGTATTACAACTGTTTAACATGGGCATGTGCCTAGGTATTCACTGGTGGATAATGTATTATCAACTGCAGCTTTGACCTTTCTCGACACATTTTTGGAACCAGGCTTTGGTTTTAACCCGCTACCTACACAAACATACCTCAGCAACCCACATCAGGTACGCTCAGCCTTTATTTAACATGGAGTACTTCTTTCACCCGAAATATTATCGATTTGTAAACATTTAAGATACTCAAGTACACTTGTCTTACGCTATGTCCTTGCTATCAAATCTCAGGTTTACATTCAGTAATTCTATGCTGTACACAGTTTTGGTGTTAACGCTGATATCTTCAGTGATTTCATCAATAATGTCGTTTGAGATGTCAGCAATGATGTAATTTAATATTTTGTGAGTGGTGTAATATGTGAGCTCAAAAGAAGGTGCTTGGTGTGGGCACAAAAGTTAGCTCAGTAAACTAGGCCGGCTGAGTAAACAGATGTGCAGATGTGGAAAGGGGATGCTGTACTTATGCAGATGTTTCTCACTTGAACTAGTTTTCCCTTTAAAAATATAATTTGCCTCAAATTACTAGAAAGTACACACCTAACATTTTAATCCTCTGCTCCCATGCCTGCATTAACATTTCAGTGATCATTTACTTCAGCCTGCTCTTCAGCAAAGGCTTTAAATTGAACAGTTCCATTCCAACAAAATGGCATTGAGGAATACAAAAATGGCAGCACTCTAAATGTTCATTATTGCTCTGTGGTGATGCCGCTGTTGATTACCAGGGAGTTAATTGACAGACTGCTGTTGGTGTTGTGAAAGCTGGATTTATTACTAATGATTTTCATGTATTTTAGATTAAAGGTTTGCACAAAATTTGACTAATATAGAAAATAATGTGCTACTTGTAAAATAAGCCCACTTGAGTGGGTGTTGTTAAATAAGAAGTGTCTTTATTAAATGAATAATAATATTAATTGAGGTGCCTGCATTTAGAAAATTGTAGTAGTGTGTCATATTAGTGATTTTACATCATGTATTTTAGCTTTATTAATTATAGGCCTTAAGTTAGTGAGGTTTGGGCCTAGTCTGCACTGCCTCATATTAAGCTGCACTGTTCGATAAAATTTTGGGGATGTATGTTCAGAGAAATAGAGATGTGTTGTTCACACTTTGTTGACCAAACGTTACCAGATGTCTTTAACTTTCTCGTGAGAACTGCCTGCTAGATTGTCTTGTAGCAGAAATCGTTATTTTGTATACTGGGTTTTTATTTCTATTGGACTAATTGTAAATTACGTGGGAAGTTCTTAAGGTGATTCTAGCTCAGCCCGATCGTACAGATGGGAAGGAGGCTTATTCTTTTCCATCTGAGGAGCTGAACAGTTCCTGATGATTTATTTCTATCTTTAACTTTATTGCTTACATTTCTGATCCTGTAGACTGCGCAGCAGCAGTGTTCCTGGATGCCACCAAGGCCTTCGACTCTCTGGCATGGCAATATATGTTCGCTTTGCTGGCTTGGGTGGGGTTGAGCTCTAGATTTATTCAGCTGATTCACCTGCTGTACTCGCAGCTGTCCATCCTGCTGAGAGTCAATGGTACCATTTCTGACCCAGACCCGATTGCCAGGGGCACTCGCCAGGGATGCCCACTCTCTCCGCTACTTTTTGCCATCACTTGCGTCAGCATCATAACCAAAGGGGCTTGGCATTCCGACAGCGCCCAGTTTTAATATCCATGTATGCGGACGATGTCACCCTATATGTTTGTGATCTGCGGCTTCACCATGATGTTGTGTTATATGAGATAGTTGGCTTTGGACGGATCTCCAGGATCACCATCAACTGGTCCAAGTCGGTGGTGTTCCCCTCTCCGAGGCTCAGGTGCAGTTTTCCTCTAGGTACCCCCTTTGCTGGGCTGATGGACCAGCGCAGTATCTGGGTATTTGGCTAAGCAGGGACGTTGACACGCTTATGTCAGCTAATTATGGCAAAGCTATTATGTGGTTGGAAGAAAGGGTAGAGGTGTGGCGTTCACTGCCGCTTTCACTGATGGGTCGCATTGCGATAGCGAAGATGGTTATTCTGCCCAAGTTTTTGTATCTCTTTATTAATCTACCTCTTGTCCTTACTGCTAGTTTTCTGAAACAGCTTTGATCCGCCCTTGTGACTTTGGCCTGGGCTGGTCGGCAGCCCAGAATATCATGGGGAAAATTGACACTTCCGTTTGAACGAGGTGGGCTGGCACCCCTAGATCTAGCACTATACTATTATTGTGCCATCTTAAGTACATGTGCTGGATAATGGTCACTGCAAGTTCCGCAGCTATGTGGTGGCTTCACTGAAACTAGGGATGTTTGGCATCAAACATCTTGTATTAATAAACCCTTACTGATTCCATTGATGGATTTATTAAGACATGCACCCAGAGGGCACCTTAGAGTTGCCCCCGACAATCTACCAACTGCTTGTGCGCTCACTGACCTGTTCTGACTGGTCTGCTACCAACAGATGAGAATCTGACCCCCCAGGGTGACAGCCTGTGCTCTCTGGAGGTCAGAAGACAAAGCCTGCTGTGGGAGAGGTGTTTACAAACCCCTCCCAACATGATGACCTACAAATCTGCATTCCAAGGCAGGCAGCTTCAAAGTAGGCCAGTACCTTTGGTATGCAGAGCTGGGCTTCCTAAGAGGGAAATCCCATTGTTCCTGTCCCAGGGCCCATCTGGCACCTGGAGAGGTGGGAAAATTATCTATGCAGGAGATGTGTTACATTTCCAGGCTGGACACACCATGGGAGGACCCACCTGCAGTGGACACAGCCTAGGAAATTCTGCCATCATGTGTGTAGTGGAATTTAGGACCGCTAAACAGGGTGATGTCCACTCACCATAGGAAGTGGTCATCTAGGGCATGTAGTGACTCAGGGGTGAGTAGCCCATTGGCTACTACCCTTCACTCCCGATACTGCCCCCTAATTTGAGTATATAGGGGATACCCTGATACCATATCCATAGATCTTCGCTGGACACAAACAGAGTGGACAAGAAGCCCACTGAACTCGAGAACCGAGGAGCACGACTGACTTGGCCCCAACCCTGCTACCCTGCCTGCTCCACCCGACCCTCGAAGAGCAACTGACCTGTCCTGCCACTGCAGCCTCCAGGAAACTAGTAGAGCTGCCAGTGCTTTGCAAGTCACCAAGGATGTCATTTTTGCCTCCATGATACCTCTGGGGAATGCTTTGACTCTTTGCACAGTGTAACTCATTTTGGTGCACCATATAAAGAGCTAGCTTCATACAAACGTCACTTTAACCTTTGTTTTATTCCGTTAAAAAAAAGAAATATGCAGCATAAAAATTAAAGACTCTCTCCACTATGCTGGGAACAGTTCTAAGGGCAGGTTTGGGATTCCGTCCTTGGGTGATGTGCTCTGCGGAGGTTGATTCAGCCCTTATTAAACCCTGCTGTGCTGCATGAATAAGGCCAGCCAGCACAGCAGGAGGCTCTTTAAACAAGTAAACACTGTCCCTGAAGTGAGGGAGGCCGGTGTAAAAGTTAGACTTTGCAGCACCATGATAAAAGTGCATGTTCATCCAACCATCCCTAAAAACCGAGAAATTAATTTAATTCGTTTTTTAAAATGCTGGGATGCTGGTCAGTCATTGGAAAACCGAGAGTGTCAGGCTAATCCAGGACTTCTGGTCATCCTAATTTCCATGTCAGCAGAGACATGTGGAAGGTGCAGCAAGGTTCTGTTGCCTGACAGTCAGGGCTTGAAATGCCTTTTATGGAAATGCATGTATGGGAGCGTGCCTCAGTGTACTCCCGGTACTAACTGGCAAGTAGTATTTTACAGTCTTTTATGTGGCCGTTGGGCACAGTAGTCAGAGAGACGGCTGACGTTTAGGAAAATTCTTCCTTCACCCTGACTGAAGACCTTAAAAGAAAGGCTAGCAGCTGTAATTGCATTTCAAGCATGAACTGCCTTTTCTTTCGTACCCTTATCCGTATACTTCATTAAATTGTTCACTTACACTCACACAGCCTGCACCACAAATTGAATTGAATTGATAGTAGCTGAATTCATTAACTCATCAGTACTCAAAAATGGAACACACAAAGGCTGAGTAGGTTGCTCTGGGTTTCTAATCCATTTCTCGCCAGTGGATACTCAACCCACTGAGCTGTTTTTTGGGCCTGGTAGTTGAAGTTTGTTTTGTCAGTAGTCATTAGGCTAAGTGGTAGACGTCTTGCCAGTGTCTGGCCTACCTCATTTCGTTTTTGTACAATGAATGAAACAAGTATGCCCAAAACCAATAGCTCCAGCTTGCATTTTGAGCTGGATGCCATGCAGCATTACTAAAAGAGAAAAAAAGTGCTATGACGTGGTCAGTGCTGGCTGCATCGTAGTGCTTTCTTTCACTTTACTTGCAGCCATGCTGCAGAGCAGCTGCACTGCTATATAACATGGTTAAACAAAACATTGACAAAGCCAATATCTCAGGCGTAGGTGAGACCTACAGGCTTCACTGATGTTCATTTATTGCAGTATCCTCTGTTGAAAATGCTTTCAGTTGTACAGCTTTGATTCCATCAAGATGGTATTCAGGTGTGCCACACTTTTGTTATAAATACAGAATATTGGCAATCTAGTTGCTCAATAGAATTATCACACAGATGAGGAAGATAGTGTGAACAAATTGAACATGTGCTCTCATTTTAGCTTCTGGAGCATCTTCCATAACCTCTATGAGACAATCATGAGAAAAAAACATCTAACGTGGTACAGGAGAGTCAGCATTTTTCACAGAGTAAGTCACATTAGAACACACCACAAGTCCTACAATTAGTATGGTACCACCAACACCTGATTTATGTAGTGAATAAAATATGTTATCATCCTTTATATGTGCTCCTTTTGTTCACCCTCTTAAACAGGTTGTGGCCAGCATTTGAGGACTGACTTGTTCCCCTCCTAGGTGGCAAATCTGGACCCTAAAAGTCAAGATGTACCTAATATTTTAACCCCTTCATGGACATCTTTAACTCAAAAATGTCTGAACAAACCTACACCAAAGCACACCTTGTGGGTAAAGTTCTGGTGAAGTTCTATTCAACAGTTTATTGTGTATTGCTTTCCAATTTTTTCTACAGCAAATTAACACGGGCTAGGAACATTTTAGGATGTTCTTCTTCTTGGCTCCCATTTGAGGGATCATCTCAACACTTTCCAAAAAGCAACAGAAGTGCATGAACCTTTTGTTTTTTTAAAGTGTATTGAAGTTTTGTCAAAAAGGTGCCAATGTTCTTAGCAAAAACGTTTTTACAAAACTCTATTCCTATGAAAACTCTTACCTGTCTATAACTACACACTGGTGAACAGGTGATCCAAGAGTAAAAAAATTATATGTTTGTTCACAAATATTATGCAGCTACTGTCCGATAAGGACAAGTTACTTCCAAACTTGGTACTCAAACTAGAAAAATTCAAGGTTGTCTCCAGTTTTGAGATGAACTGCCAAAGGTGTGTATGGGTCGCTATAAACATATTGGAAGAAAAAGCAATTTCCTTCCCAGCAACTGTATATAATGAAGACCATCTGAATTATATTCTTAGCCGGCATGCTGAAAACTGTTCATTATAAATGTCTTTGTTTTATCTAATCGGGGAAATGAGAGGCAAGTCATGTATGACAGGTGTCTGGAATTGAAGATTTCAAGAAATATATTATTGTTGCTCAACTTAAACCTGCCCTTGAATGATGACAAGCACAACATTGGAGAGTTAATGATTCCCCTCTGGAATGTTTGTGGCTTCCACCCAAATACCATTCCACACTGGACCTCAGTTGACCTCCATGCAGACTAACATTTAGTACAAGATGAAAGCGCTGAGGATACGTTGCATCAACAGACAAGTTACTTATCTTTGATAATGCTCTTTTTGGTAGATAGCTAGCTAACTGCAGAATCTTCACATTTAAAATGTCCCACAGGTTCCAGACTAGACCTGAAAATGTTCTCTGCAGTGCTGATGTTAACCATTTCGTGGTGAAGTACAGCTCCACATTCCCTTCATTCTGCTCTGTAATTGATGGAGCAGAGCTACATATAAATGCTACCCCTGTGTGTCAATGTCAGTCTTTTGGTTGACTTTTTCCACACTCTTGGACACGGAGCACAACAAATTGTTTGTTCCAGTGTGCATGTCTCTAATTTGGGACTTTTTTAGTTGTTAGAAAGAGACCACTCAGCAGAACAGGGAGGTGGGAGGGCAGTGAGGATCTGCAGTAGTATCCCCCAGTATCAGCATTACAAAAGGTAAGTAACTTATTCTTCTCGTAGATACTTCTAATCACAGATTCCTCACCTTCAGAATACAAATGGCTTCAAAAGGAACGTATGTCAAACCTTTTAAGAAACCACATCTCAACAGGTGTCCCAGCAAGTGGCATAAATGGACTGTAGAGGGACACCTGGCAGCAAATAAGACATCATCAACCTCAGGTGGTAAATAATACACATTCAGCTGTCACCACTTAATCTCCATTCATGACGGTGTAGACTACGCAGGTTTGGGTGTAAAACCCTGCCTTGCTGCTGCAACAGAAGATCCTTCCAAAACAGTAGCCTGATTGTAGGATGGATGTTCATGCCCAGAAGTTCCAGGTACAACATCCTCCTGGCCCAGTCTGGAGCAACTAGGATGACTGAACATTCCTGGGAAACCTAGTGAACCGCTACCAGGCTTGGCTACCGAGCACCATCATAGAGGAAATGGCCCTGCCTAGAGAGTCTGCAGTGTCCAGCCCACACCTGATGGTAAACTTCACTGTGTCCCATCCATTCACCAAGCATTGGTTTTGGATGATGTGGCCTTCTTCAGAAAGTATGGGGAGCAGCTGAGCAACCGAGTTCTATAATGCTTGGGAGTATCAGCCCAAGAGACATGCGGTCATCACTGACCGCAAAGCCAAGCTGGCTGAAGAGAAAATTCTATTTCTGAAAGTATCCAGTCTCTTGGATTCCCTATCAAGAGGAGTTGAGTGGAAGGGAATGCATTCAGGTTAATATAGGCTGTTGAGGTCTGTACTAATAAGCTGTCGGGGGAAGGATGCTGGGAGAGGAAATCTGGGTGTCCTGGGGTGGGGTAATGGCAATGGGCAATCATGCTGTGCACAAGACCCCTCGTGCAAGGTTTAGTCCAGGCCCCAAGGAGAACATATCACAAAGGGTTTACTTAAACAGGAGCACAGGTTCGGCAGAGCTCACACCTGGATGAAGAACCTGTGTCAAGACGTTGGTCTTGACCTTCATCGCAGGCAGTTGTAGATGAAGGACCTCCATTGCCCTGGGCTTCACTGTTGTGAAGGAAACAAAGCCCAAAGGGGTAAGCATGCCAGAGTCTGGGTAGGTGTCCAGGCTGCTTAGGTCACCCAGCTCCTCATACCGGTTTCCTTTCTGGTCAGGGTCATCCTCAAAGGGACAATACCCTTCAGGGATGAATGTCTGTTCAAAAGTGGCAAATGCAGAGGCTGGTACTGTCTGGACAGCGACGGAGTCAGTGTTGAGGCGGCACAGAGTCAGAGTCAATATTGGTTCGTTAGTTAGAGGTGTCGGTTAGGGCCAAGGATACTGGAGCTATGTTGGGCATAGACACCCATATCAGCTTCAATTCTGATCCAGGGGTGGATCCAAAGGGCTCACCTGGTTTCAGGGACGAACTGCTGGCAGAAACCCAGTTGGGGCACCTTGCATCTCTGTAGGACCGAAAGCGCACCAGAGGGAGTCGTGGCCCAAAGGTGGTGTGCATGACATCGTTCAATTCTTTTAGTTGGGCAGTTGTCGCTCTGACTTCAGGGAACTCTCAGTAGCATGGAGCTGGCCCAAACACCAGATCAGCAGGTGGCATGCAGTAGTGAGGCAGAGAAGCGTGCTGTTTGGATGGAGAAGCTAAAGAACACTGACTTCTTCTTCTGTGGTCTTACCCAACTTGGAAGAAGAGTTCTTGGAACGCAAAGATAATCGTCCCCAGGAATGGTTCCGGGAACAGACACGACATCTACCCCGGGAATGGCATGGAGCCTTCTTCTGCCACATCGCCAGGAGCCTCATTGCCAGCTCGCAAATTGCCTTAGGATGCATCAACTTGCACTCGATGCTGGCTTTGTGCTCATGATCCCACCTCGGGCACCAGAGACAGACCAAGTGGGGATCAAACACAGACATATGTCTGTGATATTCCCGCAAGGTTTAAAACCTGTAGATTTTGCCGGGGACATGTCACTAATAAACTGGCATCAAGAAGCTTAAAAATGGTTGATAAAAGGGGCTCTCTGGATCCACAAGTTTGATGCGGAAAGAAATGGACTGAGGTCAGCATGCCAGGGTGGCGCTTGGGCACCTCAACATCACTTCTGATGAGGACAATGCCAACACGGAGCCTATCGAAGCAAGCAAGTATGCAGGTTCTGCCAGATTGCTCCTGGTTGACGTCAGCCTTGCCAGCCAGCCTCCCTTGCCAGCTTGCACAGGTTCCTGTGCCCTAGGGTCAACCCCTGAGGTTCCTGTGCCCTACACTTTAGGACCAGTGCCCCGCCATTTCTTCTCTCTGCATTCTCACTTGCTGTTTTCCCACTTCCTGCCTCCCCAGTGCTCCTCTGAGGACCTACTTAATGGTGGCCGCAGCATTGCCCCATTGAACGGGTCCTCACCAGCTTACCCTGCTGCCAGTCCCCCCCCTCCTCTCATGGCTGACAGGCTGCTCCTGCCTGAAGTCAGCCTTGCCACTTAGCTTGCCTTGCCAGCCCACCCAGGTTCCTGTGCCCTAGGCTCAGTCCCCGAGGTTCTTGTGCCCAAGACTCCAGGACCAGTGCCTCACATTTTTACCTTTATGTATTCTTCTGCCCCGTTTTCCCACTTTTCCTACTTCTCACTTCCCCAGCACCCTTCCCAGGACCTACTTAATGGGGGCCGCAGAGTGGCCCCATTGAGCAGGTCCCAACCAGCTCTCCCTGCCGCCAGTTGCCTCCCTCCTTTTGTAGCCATCAGGTTACTCCTGCCTGAAGTCAGCCTCATCAGCCAGCCTGCCTTGCCAGCCCGCCCAGGTTCCTGTGCCCTAGGCTCTGCCCCTGAGGTTCCTGTGCCCTAAGCACCAGGACCAGTGCCTTGCTGTTTTTTCGTCCTGCATTCTCCCGTACTGTTTTCCTGCTTTTCCCCCTTCTTGCCACCCAGAGCCCCTCCAAGGACCTACTTAATGGAGGCCACAGTGTGGGCCTTCAGCAAGCCCATCTGTGCTCGTCTACAGCTAGATCGTGCCCAGCGCCAGGAACCCTGGTCCTCCGGACAACCACGGGTACTCCACTGCAGCTCTCCGAGTCCTGGACCTCAGATGCCACAACAACTGCTGCCCCGCATCCCCCCGCTCCACAGCAGGACCCTGTTCACCTGCCAATGATGCCATTTCACCTGCAACCTAAGACTACTAGCCCTCGTAGATACCTACGCCACTCCCATCACTCTGGCCGACAGCACCCTAGAACCACTCTGGTACCTCCTGATCAATGCCAGATCACTCTGCAAGCACGCCACCAAAATCTTGGACACCTTCTCTACCCTCATCCCAAACTTCATCACAGAGACATGGTTCACCTCCATGTCAGCCCCCGAGATCGCCACGGCGATGCCCAACAGATACAAGATGAAAAACTGTGATTACACCATCAAACACGGAGGTGCATCACAATCGTACACAAGGATTCAGTTTGCTGCACCACCACAGAAGACTAAACCATGCCAATCATGGAACACCTGAATTTCCAACTCCACACAGAGAATAATATAACCATCAAGGGCCCTCTTGCCTGTGACACCATCACAGACTTCATCGCCCCACTCGCTAGTGAATCCAAGCACTACATCTTCCTCGGAGACCTCAACTTCCACCTGGACAACCCCACAGGCAAAAACTCCACCAACCGACTCGATTGAATGGGCAGCATCGGCCTCATCCACTTGGTCACAGACCCCACACACAGAGCAGGACATATACTAGACCCTATCTTCACATCCAGCAACAAAGTCAAATACAGCCATACTGTGGAACTCACCTGGACCGATCACTCTATCGTCCACTTCACCATCAAAGCACCTCCTCGCACCATCCCTAACCCTCCCAGTACCTCCTTTTGCAGCTGAAGCAGAGTGACACTGAACCAGTGGATGGACATCCTTAACACCACCCAGCCCAATGCCGCCACCAATTTGAAACAGGCAGTAGAGAACTTCAACACCTGGTTCACCAATGCTGCTGACTGCATTGCCCCATCAAACGGGCCAAAACTCACATATCCCTCAAACAAGCCAGCTTTTACTCTCGGGAACTCACCGCAATGAAACACAGCTTCAAACAACTAGAAAGAAGATGGCGCACCACCAGAGATGACACTGACCGAATCACTGTCAATTTAGCCCCCAACAATTACCATCAGCAACTCAAAGGCATGAAAAAGGAGGCCCTGGCAGGCCACATTGAGGCTAGTGCCAACCACACCAAGGAGTTCTTCACTATTGTCAGAGTTCGTCTGTCAAACAGCCACTGTAAACTCAATCCCTCCTTCACAGGAACTCTGCGACGCTCTAGCAAATCACTTTCACAACAAGATTTCCACCATCTACAGGAAATTCGACCCCCAACCCACCAGCCTCCTCAACCTCCCCACTCCTACAGAAACTGCCCCGACCACCATCTCACCATGTGGAAGCAGCTCAGCACACTGAACACCTCAGCCACAATGAACTCCATCCACTCAGGAGCACCTACCAACCCTTGTCCCATCACCTCTTCAACCTCAGAAGGGAAGAGATCAGCCACCAACTCACTACTATCCTCAACACATCCATTGCAACAGCCACCTTTCCTGATGCTTGAAAACACCCTGGGGTCAGGCCACTCCTCAAGAAACCTTCCACAGAACCCCAGCGACCTCCAGAACTACCATCCCAACTCGCTGCTCCAATTCCCCACCAAAGTCATGGAGAAGGCCGTCAACCTTCAGCTCACCAAACACCTGGAGGGAAACCACATGCTAGACTCCTTCAATCCAGTTTCAGAACCAACCATAGCACTGAGACCGACCTGATGGCCTTCACAGATGACATCAGCACCCTACTCGACAGAAGAGACTCGACCACCATGTTCCTTCTCGTCATCTTAGCAGCTTTGGACACCGTCTTCCACCACATACTCATCAACAGACTAGACCAGAATGGAATCAAAGAAGAAGCACTCAGAAAGATGGCATCATTCCTCACAGATTGCACACAGAGAATCCGTCTCTCCCCCTTCACCTCGTAACCCAAGAGCACCATATGCAGCGTCCCTCAAGGTTCATCACTCAGTTTCACCCTTTTCAACATTTACATGATGCCACTTGCCTACATTGTCAGATCCCACGACAGCAATATCATATTGTGCGCTGGCGACACCCAGCTCGTCCTGTCACTCTCAACAGACCCCACCACGACGAAACCAACAGCATGAAGAACTTTGCTGCTTGGATGAAGGTCAACTGACCGAAGCTCAACATGGACCCTCTGGAACTTGGTGCCCTTGGCATAATCTCTAAAAGTGACCTCGAGCCCCTAACTAAAGGGGCTTTATGAGCACACGAGGTGCAGTCACTCTGGATCTAAGACTTTTATTTGGAATTCACGGCCCATATTTATGGGATTTTGTCACAGGGCAGCACAGCAAGTCACCTTGCTGCACTGCCCTGCCATAAAGGGAAGGGGCAAGAATGCACCGATTCCATGGCATACAACACATTCCTGTTCTCCCGCCCTCCCAACCCCCCTCCTCCCCACCCCCATGTGACGCTGTTTCAGCAGCCTAGTGCCAACACGAGCAACCTTGCACCATGGTGCAAGGGTGATTGTGTTGCCTGCAGAATTTTTTTTGTGTAGGAAGGGGCATCTTCTTGCACAAAAACAATCTTGGGAGCCTTTTCCTCTTTCTGTGTGTTGCAGAATGCAGCACACATAGAAAGAGGAAAAACGGAGGCGAAATAATGATATTTCCCCTCATTGTGCCTCTCCTGGGAGGCATAAGGTTTGGTGTATCCCCAGGTTTACAAGGTCTTACAAATCTTGGGATGCGTCAAAATCCATGCAGTGCCCATGGAACGCCGCCCTAATGCAGAGTAAGACAACACAGTGATTTGTGCTGCCTTGCTTTACTTCGAATCTATGAGGCCATTCAAGCCCACGCCAAGTGGCTTTGCATAGCCTTGTAGATACGATTTTAAGGTTTGTGTCGCTGTTGCGTCACACATCATGACGCAGCTGCAGTGCAAGGAGCTCTCATGTCAATCTAAATGGCCATTGCCTCATCAACTTGCCATTAAAAGAGAATAAAAAAAGTCAGCTAAAGTTCTTATTTTCCACATGCCACCTAAACCACACACTGCAAGCACATTTCAACAGCTGTTGCCCTTGGCCAATCTCTGTTTCTGCTGCATATGCGCTGTGGGAGACCAGAGACACCAAAAATTTACTGGACACTCGACAAGCAGGAAGAAGGCTACAATGAATAAAAGGTGACAATTTAGAAAGTTTGAATTATAAATAGATTATTTGAAGGTGGGGCTGCTACAGGACCAATTTATGTCATCACTAGGGTAGCCCCTTTCTGCAGTGCTGTATTTTGTATGGAAATGAGTTCATTTTCCTAATATCTTTCAGTAAAACGGAATATTTAATCTAATTTCCATGATTCTTCACACATGCCCTCCTTATCCGTATTTTTGTCTTTGCTTTCAGAATTCCAAAGAGTGGACAAAGAAAGTCATCAAGAACATTGCTGCCTCCGGCAAGTTTTCCAGCGATAGGACGATCTCAGAATATGCAAGAGAAATCTGGGGAGTGGAGCCTTCTGCAGAGAAGATTCCTCCTCCCAACATTCCCAGGGACTGATAACCTGGATGTGCCGTCAAACTTCATTCCTTTGGTGGTAGCAGTCTGGTTTGTTAGGGATTAGTGCCCTTGCAGCACGTGTGCATCAGTAGATGATCTTGTCTTTATAATGCATTGTTATCTTAAGAACAACCTGCGTCAGAGAGAGTGCGTGGTATGACTAAATCTGGGATTTCTAAAGGAGCTTGCATTGTACACAACAATCAGCAGTGAAAAGAGCTCACAGCTGGACATAATACTTTGACAAAGCTTGACAGATATCCCATCCACCGTATTAGAAGTAGAATAGGCTATAACTCGCTATGTAAAATGGCGGACGGAACACACTCCGCGTTTGTGTATTTTGTCCATCAAACTCTAAATGAGGCCAATAGCTTTTTACTTTTCCTACGTAATAATAATATGGATATTTCTTGACAGAAAATAAAAGTTCAATTCCTTGTCATGTGCACTTCTCTCACTAATCAGCATACTCACATGGGTTTCAGGATCATAAGCTCAAACTATTGTTAACAAGTTTTACTTCCAAGATGGATGAATAGCAATTTTCCGCAAAATAATAAAAAAAATCATTCTGAGTACAAACATTTAGAAAAGCAAACCATTCTATGAAAGAATCTAAAAAGCAGCTCATTGTGACGCTTTCTGCCTTCTCCTTTACCTACTCCTTCCTTCAGACATTTTCCAGTTGCCTTAAGTCTCAGCAGACAGAGGAGACCCCATGAGCAGACGGTTGTGGTGTCCCATCCCAGCCCACTTCCAATTTCAGACTTCGTAAAGCTTCCTCAGTTTCCTCTACCTTGGCGAACCTCCATGACCTCCTTTTCTTTTTGGAAATGTTTGTAATGAAAACTGCTACATTGTGACGTTAGTGCTGTAGACCAAACTTCCTCTGTCTTTTGGTTGTATACGTACAGGTGGCACTGAACGTTCCAGACTGACCTACAGCAGCTCTACAGCATCCTAGAATTATGCTGCAGATACACAAAGCATTACCGCCCCGGATAAAATATGAGTGACAGGGCACTGTGCCTTTCCCACTCAGATGTGTCTACGCAGGGTGCCTGTATCCTCTGCTCTAAAGAGGGGGCCTGATAAGGCAAGTTCACTGCCATATGAACACTGAAAGCTTTCGCATAAAAGTACCTAGAGAGCCACCTGCTCTGCTGGTTCCCCTCCCTAAAATAGCGTCTAGAATATCTACATATTCGCCCCCTCTACACTGTCTAATTCCAAGCTCTTATCATTTGTGAAAAGGAGGTTTTTAAATATGTATCCTTGGGGTAAAAGCGACCGAGGGGAATTCCCTAAGGTACGGCAGCAGAATTATCCCTGAGCAATTCTGCTGCAAGGTAAATCCATGACAGTCAGAATGATAGTCTTAGGGCCTTACTTTAGAGTTTGGCGGGCGAGATTCCCCACAAGTCCCTTCCGCCACATTGCAACAAGTGCATGGTAGCCAGTGGCTCTTGCAAGACAGCAGATGGGATATCTGTCACATTCTAATGGAGTATATCTCTAGCCAAACTCTAAATTAGCCCGAAAGTGAAAGGGGTGGGTCACTTCTTTGGCCCTGAAACTTACAAGATCTTAACTGGCTATGTCCTGTACTAAAAGCCCTGCGACCTCGGCCCTCTACCCCACCCTAAAGCTGATTATCATACTTCTCCGTTCATAGAAGTACCATAGTCTGCCATAAAACAATTGCTAACTCAGTTTGAATTCCATCTGTGAACCTTTAAGGACTGAATGCCTAGAACTCTGTGTGCAGTGGATTATGTGTGACAGCAAAATAGTAACTGGTAACAAAAACTCACATCATGTTGTACATTTGCTACAGTAAAAGCTGCAGTCGTTTCTCCCAGCACCCCCTGCAACTTTATATAAAGTGGCCCGACTCGAGGCAGCTTCCACTTCCTGATAAGTAATAAACATGGACCCCAAAACCAAAATGTGACATTATTTTATTTGATAATCTGGATTTAGAAAGAATTGGATGATACCGTGCACAGAATAGTACACATGAAGGGCGTCAAGTGTCTCATAAGAGACACTGCTTGGAGGGAAACCTCCCCAATGGCGAAAAACACACCTTGTTAATAAAATTGTTTAAAGTTCACGCATCAAGAATTTTCAATTCTATTAAGGACACGGAGGCGAGGTTTTGCTTCTCTTTCTTTACTTTGACCTTAACAGCAGCCAATCGAAAACAAATAAACTTTAAACTGTATATCCCATGAGCCCATATTCTCCTTCAATCACAGGTGTTAAGTCCCCCTATAAATAACGACCACACCCTAGTCCTTCCTCTTATTTGCTACTGCAGTGGCTAAGCTAAGGCCTATATTTAAAGGAAAATGACGGAGGGCGAAGCTGCGCCAAAATTGGCAGCACCGTGCTCTGTCATTTTCACAACACAGGGATGTGCCGTATTTAGTTGAATACAGCGCACCCCTGCGTTGTCCCCTGCGCTGGCACTAAATTTAGGTGCCAGCGCCCAATGTAGACATCCTTGCACCTTTGTGCAAGGATGTCTGCGTTGAGGGGTTTGATTGTTTATGTGTGGGGATGTATCCCTTCCTGCACATAAACAATCACTAATGGCGATTTGGCACTTCGGCAGAATGCAGCACACACAGAAGTACCAAAGCATCATTTTGAAATAATCGTTTATGTGCAGGAAGGGACACCTTCCCACACATAAACAATCATGTCTGGCACTTTGCTCTTTCTATGTGTGCTGCCGAATGCAGCACACATAGAAAAAGCAAAAAACTAGGAGGAATAAAAGTATTCCTCCTTGTTGCGCCTTGCTAAAGTCACCCCTGGGGTGCTGCCTCAGGTTTACGAACACTCATAAATCTCAGGCAGCATCAAAATGCAATGGGTGTTGCTGTGTACGCGCACAGCAACGCCCCTTCCACGCAAAGGGCTGCGTGTGAGGAGGGAGTATATACAAGAGAAGCATAATGCGAAGCCTCCGGTCCTGACATAGAATCATATAGCCTTTGATTAAAGGTGAATATTAGATTAAAGAGTGACAGTAGCAAGACCACTGAAATTATGTCTCATGGTAGGACCAAATTATGCGGTAGTACAGACTAAATTATGCGGCAAGAAAAGGTAAATTATGTAGCACTTTTTGTGATGGTAGTATTTCATTATTTTGTCATAAATACAGCAATAAGTAGCTGAAAGGTTGAGTCAACCTTTGTAAAAAGTCTTCCATGTGCAGAAATCCGAGTCACCATATCATTAGTAACTTTTTATCCGTTTGAGCTAGAAACTTTTTTTTGTTAAAATTTGCAGATTATGCAGCAGATGATGGGTTATGTGGCAAATACAGCAAATCCATAACTATGCAAAAATCTCAGCAGGTGCAGAATTACATAATTCCACTGGCCCTGACAGTAAGGCACCATACCCTTTTTATATCAGGAAGGAGAAGACAGCCAAGTAAAAATTCTAAGGGAAGAATTTATCAAAAAGCTAGGAGCAAAAATCTGGGACAAGAATGTAAGCAGGTGCCGAAGAGCACAGTGAAAATTAGGGATGCATGGCTTCGACACATCCATCAGTCCGAAATGGCTCCTTATATATGATGTTGACATGACAGCCTCATCTTGGATTGTGCACCTCTGTTAACATTCCATGAGCTAACCACCAATCTTAGTTTGACCTAGGATATACAGAGCTTGTCCATATCTCCTTTCTGGAATACCTGGCATTCACCAGCTAGATGAAGGAGAAGCACAAGTTTGACATCCTTCGGCCAGCAAAGCGCTTGTGACTTTATCTCCACCTCAGTGTTCAAGTGATCTCATGGAATACAGGGCAGCTCAGGTGGCACGAGCACTCAAAAACGGCAGGGGCACAGTGTCTATAGCTACACCGCCCTCAATGTGAGCCATGCCTCCTCCTCTGTGGCTCTCCAGAGGCCTCTTTTGAGTTCCCATCTGCAGTCTCAATAGTGTTATAGCACAGCAGGGCCTTGCATCTCCTCTATCATAAGCATATTCCTCATCTCTGGTTAGGTTAAGGATATTACATGATAGGAATGCTACGGACAACTGCTATGCTGCTGGCTCACCATGCACAAGTAAAATTATTTAAATGTCATGAATCAATTCAGTCTATGAACAGACATCCTTTTTTTATTAAAGGAATTATTTCATCAAGAAATGTGTTGACAAGCTAGTGCTGTGTGTTCATAAACAACACAGAGGTGTTAAAGTTATTGAAATTTGATTGACTGATACTCTAGTCCAATGGTTCTCCCAACCTGTTGTCCGGGGACCCCAGGCGGTCCGCAACACCTCCTCAGGGGGTTTGCGACTGCTTAGAAAATTATATATTATTAACAGATTAATAAAGTGTATATAAATAAAGTGGCTAAATGTACAACTGAAAATTATAAAACTTACTGTAAATGTCAAGGAATTTGAAATTGGAGGCTACAAATTAAATTAGTATCCTCAGATTGATTTGTGGGAGCAGTGCAGGTGCATCAGACAAAATATGATACGGAGGATGTGTGGCTTCAATTAAACTTAGAAAAGCTCCAACCTTCCTGTTAACATATTTTTTTTATTTTTTTTTATTTATATTCGTTTTAAAATTAAATAAAATATATTATAAATCTATATCTTCTTTGTATTGTTATGCGGTTTGCCTCATCGACAGTGTTTAGGGTGGAGTCCCCAACTTCTATTAATGACTCACTAGGGGGATCCCCAGATTCCACTAATGATTCATTGGGGGTCCCCTGGTTCCAGTAATAATAAAGTGGTGGTTCAAAGAAGTCAAAAGGTTAGGAAACACTGCTCTAGCCACTTGGAGATTCTGCATTCAGTTACATTGAAAATTACAATTTTAGGTGTAATATCTATAAACTGTTTGCATTGAGAAGCACAACTTGTCACTATCCTCTGAATCTTTATCTGGTACCATTGGGTGGGGTTCATGCTCAATTAAATTTGAATACTTCCATAATTGAATAATTTGTTCCAGGATGAGTCTCTAATATGTGCGGTGGACATACCCTCACGCCTGCAAAATAGGGAGGTTGACAAGGTTCTTGCAGCATTTGAGGGTCTCTGCCCTCTTGTATTATAGGGCTAAAGGCATGCACTCCAATGAGAATTACTTCCGTATGCTGGTGCAACATGTTGTGTTGTTACAAACAGACCATTTAAGAAATGTTATTAATGTATGCAAGGCTTATTTATTCAATGTAGGATGAATGTCATTGTAAAGACAAGCCTATTTGACAGCTTTGGCTGACTGTTTTGTGTCTTGTTTTGTGTCACCCTGTATTTGAGCCCTGTGATTTTGATCTGGAGTTGCATATGTATTCTTAGACTGGTGCTTGCTGGAGGAATTGAAAATGTTCCCTTATTGTATAAAGTGCTTATGTCTTGTAGCAGTTGTATCAGATATTAGAATATTAGCTACTGAAACTCTATGTCGCCAAACAGCAGCTGTTACCTGCCTGTTACTGGTCATTGGGACCCGTCTCACTTGAGTTTTGTCTAAGTGCCTAGGCACACTTCATAAGTGCAGTCAGGGATTATAAAGTTTGTTAGAGTGCGATCATTAGTGTATTTGTTTCTGTTTTCTCTGATTTCATGTGTTAATAAAAGTTGTCACAATTCTCAAATTATCTGCATCTTTTAATTTTTGGGGGAAGAGATTAAAAATCTCTGCTACTAATGGCCACTGACGTCATGTACGCAGGAGCAAAGCAACACAAACCTGTAAACTTGATATTTTCTTGAAATCCAGAGCCCAAGGTGGAATAAAGGATTCCTTTAATTTAGCTGTCTATTAGACCTTTGTAAGCAGACTAATTGCTGGGAATATGCTAAATTGTTTTCAGTTACTCCTAAATTGTTAATTTGGGTTTTGGTATACAAATTTGTTAGAATCAGGAGTGATTAATTAATCTCTGGGATAAGACAACAACACCATTTTGCCTCAGCACACATCTGACCTCTGAAACCCTTTAAACAATAATAGTTAATTATGACAGATATTATTCCATAAAATGTTCAGAATCTACTTTTATTGACACGGGATAACAAAGGCCAGACTTAACAGTGTTTTCTGCAGATGATCTTTTCTGCAGACTTTTGCGTTGCTCGGAGCTTTGTTGCCCAGAATACTTCTGTTAGCCTCGGTGTAGACCTTCACAGAGATCTTCTTTTAGAACAGTTCCTTGATTTTGCTGCTTTTTCTAAGCTTTTGGACACTGTGAGCCCAGAGACGTGCTTGGGTAACCTGCATCTGATATTTTGTGGCCTGCTATAGTTTGTAGGTTTTGATGTCTCAAAATGATTACGTATGAGTCCAATTTACAGGTAATGGATTTCAGTGGAGATAATTTGCATGTTCTTCAAAATGATTTTTGGGGCCATATCTGCATTGCAACGGTTCTCAACCTGTTGCGGGAGAGAAAATACTAGAACACTGGAGCACTGTACCATCTGAAGGATAAGCATTGAGAGACAATTTGCTATATGGAAATGTACATAGTCTAGGAATAAACAACAAGCAGAGTGTCGAGCAATTTAGCAGATGCCCTGTTCATGCACAAGAGGATCATGATCAGACCTTAGCGGCACATCAGTAGAAGCATAACGACCATTATCACAGGAAAGGTGTTGAATCCATGGATCCATATTCCAAGGGAAGTGCTGGAAAATACAGATCAGTGTTGTGAGGCACCCACACTCTTACCATTGCAAAGAGGTGACAACACATTTATCATATAGTGGGAACTGGCACAGTAAACCATACTATTAAAAACATTCATGATCATGTTCCAAAGAGTTTGCTGTTTCTCAGAGAAGGCGAGTTGACAACTGAATGTCAGAATATTCCAGCTTCAGAGGAAAAACGCCAATAGAAGGAAAAGACAGAAACAACATTGGTCCATGCATATTTTCAATTCTTTAATATTCTTTTAATATTATTTATCAACTTGGGTGATTTATTTGATAATTCTCCCTTGCCTACTGCACAAACAAGAATGCTCTCTTCTACCAAGTGTGTATGTGCACATATATATATATATATTTAATGTAAAAAAAATAAAACTCTGAAATATGCCAATTATAGTTTAGTGAACTTAACGTAAGCTTGTGTCTCATTGCAACTCCTAAATGGCACTTAATTATAACATCACCTCAAACTCTGTGTGCGTATATGTATATATATATATTTATTTTTTCACTGAATAAAAACAAAGCTTACAGGGACATTATAGTTAGGTTCTGAATTTACTTGCACAAAACCATTGAAATTCAGCAGTTCGAGTTAGAGTTATCTCAAGTATATAACTCGTGCCCTAAGGTAATTATAACTCCAGCCCCGCCATGCACACTTTTTTTCCTCAAAAATGTTACTGCAAATGTTACATTGATTTTAGCAACTATGTTTTCAAAGATATCATGAGTGCTGCAATTTGTGGGGTAATCAGCAGTGCATGGGGAGTGTACGAGTTATAGTTACCTAATGGCACAAGTTATAGTTACTTGAGATAACTAAGTATAACTGCTGAATTTCTATGGTAATGTGCGAGTAAATTCAGGACCTAACTATAATGTCCCTGTAATCTTAGTTTTTTCAGTGAATTTCTCTGGTGGGGTTTTTAACGAAAAGTAATTTTAATTACTATACGTTAATCCAACTACCACTGGGGATTGGTCGCAGGGCCAGGCCTGCGGCCAAGCCCCTATAAACACTCAACCCTGCACCACGCAGGCTTTTGGCCATGGGTGGTGGCAGTTGGCTGCAGGGCCTGGCCAGTCCCTGTGGCCAACCGCCTATAATCACCCAACCCCTCGTCATTGGACGGAGAGACCATTGAAATAACAATCTCTCTCTCTCTCTCTCTTGCATCCCATTATAGGTTGGAAGAGAGGGGTGTTAGGCTTTGGGATGAAGGATATACTTAGAATGAGATATTTTCTGAAAAATTGAAAAGAAAGATTCATTTCTCAAGTAAAAAGAATTTGCTGACCCTTCGTTATGTACCTTAAATATTTGAAGTTGAAAACAAAGTAAAGCAGAGAAATTACGGTTTATTTGTATAACTTTTTAATTTTCAGGGACTCTGAGGAAGCCTCAACGCCCCCGCGTTCCCAGCCGGCTCCCGAATCCTGTGAGAGCCAACATTGCTCCTGCAAGCAAGGAACTACTTTAAATAGCAGCTCCCTGCTTGCGGGAGCAATGTTTTTATCTGTTTCCCTGCACGCTTATTTGCATGCAGTGAAACAGATGTAAACTCTGCTTTCTGTAAGCGGGAGCTGTTTGACAGCTCCAGCTTGCAGAAAGCAGAGTTATGTTTGCTTTTGCTTGGTGGCAGCTGTCAGCTCCCACTGAGCAAAAGCAAACAGTTATCTCCTGAGGGTGGGCACCTTGGGAGGTTGCAGAAGCTGGCCCTGGTGGGTGGTGTCCCCAGGGTCATCTATGGCTCCACAAGGTGTGCCGCGCGGCCCCCTCCTATGTGTAATTTAGCCCCGGGAAGTTGGTGCGCCCCCCCTTAATTTAAAGGAATTGCCCCGGCTAGGTGGCAGTCCTCAAGGCTGCTGGGGGCCACCCTCTTGGAGCCACAGATGGCCCTATGGGACCGCCACCCCACAGGGCCTGCTCCTGCCATTCCCACGGCATAGGTTTTTGCAGTGGCTTGGCTGCAGCTCTGCAGCAAAGCCACAGCAAACACTTCGGATTTTGACAGTGGGACCTGTAAAGCAGGTCCTGTTGTCAAAGTCCGAAGCTTTCATCTCTGTCCCTTGCACGCATGTAGGGAACAAAGATGAAATGCTTCAGCAAACAGCGAGCTGCTGTCAAAGCAGCTCTGTGCTTGCTGAAGAAATGGCACTGCGAGGGAAGCCTGACGGCTTCCCCTGCAGTGCTAGGTAGCCCATAAGGGCATTTAAAAAAAATATTTAAAAAATAAATAAAAAATAAATATTGAGGGACTGCGGGGGAGTCCATGAGGGCTCCCCTGCATCCCCGATTGCCCATAAAAGGGCTAAGAAAAAAAAAACCTGTAGCTCAGTGTGAAGGTCACTAGACCTTCACACTGAGCAGCAAGGGTTCGATTCCAGCCGGACTCACTTCCTTTTCTTTCTTTTAATAAAAAAAGTACAAATTAGTTTTATTTTTAAACATGACAAATACATTTTTTTATTTTAAATTGTAGAGAAAAATCTCATTCTAAGTAAATCAAACATCAAGGCCTAAAAAACTCACTATCTCCCTCCCTCTCACTTTCTTTTTCTCTCTCTGTCTGTTTTTAATTTCTCTCACTCACATACCTACTCAGACATATACACACCTACTCACACACCCACTCAGACACTTACGCACCCACTCACAGACTCACTCAGAGCCTTGGGCACCCACTCACAGCCCCACTCAGACCCTTAAGTTCCCACTCACTGACACCCTCATGCACCCACTCACAGACCCACACACACACTCATGCACCCACTCAGATACTGATGTACGCACTCTCACACCCAGACACTCTTACAGCCACTCTCACCCCCCTATACATGGTCTCACACCTATTCTGACACCCAGAGAGGCTGCGGCCAACTCCCACCGAGCATGTCCAAAGGGACGTGCACAGCGTGGGGTTGGGTGGCTAGGCGAGTTGGCCGCAGGGTCTGGCTGCAGGCCCGGTCTTGCAGGTAACCTCCACTGCGAACGGGCAAAGGCCATGCACGGTGCAAGGTTGCGTGCTTATAGGGGGTTGGCCTCAGAGCCTGGCGGGAGCCCAGGGCAGTGGGTAGATTAATGCATAGTAATAAAATTCCTATATGTTAAAAAACACATAGAAATTCAGTGAAAAAAACAAAGGTTACAGGTACATTATAGTTAGGAAATAGAATTTTGAAAAAAAATAGAAATTCACTTAAAAAAACAAAGGTTACAGGGACATTATGATTTGGCTCACATTTTAAACGTACTAAACCATAGAAATTCACTAGTAATAGTTAGAGTTACCTCAAGTAACTATAACTCGCACCCTCGTTATGCATTGCTATTTACCCCACAAATTACGACACTTATGACATCTTTGATAACATAATTGATAAAGTCACTTGATCACATACCTGTGCATGGTGAGAGCGCAAGTTATAGTTATCTTAGGGCACGAGTTATAGTTACTTGAGGTAACTAACTATAACTGGTGAATTTCTATAGTTTTGTATGTTTAAAATGTGAGCCTAACTATAATGTCCCTATAACCTTTGTTTTTTTTAAGTGAATATATATCTCTATATGTAGATAGATAGATAGATATATAGATAGATAGATAGATACTGGTAGTTAGCCTAGTTTCCATAGGAAAAGCTCTGTTTGTTTTGCCAATAACTTAGGCACCATTTGACAAATCTTCACAAAGTTTTCAAAATTAGTATGCCACTCAATTCAGCTGCTGTCTTAAAAGTTTCAGGGTGATCTGTCAAGCTGGGACCGAGAAAAAGGGGGAGTCCCAAATGCATTTTCCCAGTGTATTTTCCCGCAGGGCTTTTACACATGACTATAGCCTGAACGTCTGAGTGGAATTACACCAAATTTGGCAGGAAAGTAGATCTTGGTGCGCAGATCGTGCTTTTTGCTATTTGGTGTAAATCCGTTAGGTAGATTTTGAGATATTAAAGGAAAAAGAAACATAGCTATCTGGATAGTTGGTGTTCAGATGTGCTCTGATTGGCCAATTTAATGGAGGCTAATCAATCCTGATTGGTTGATGACAACCTGAGCAATATGTTTTGGCAGGCATTTTAAGACTCAGGGATTTGATGCTGTGTCCTGAAAATTGATTAAAAAAATATGTAGGAAGGCAGGGTGAACACACCCAGACTCAAAAGGGCATATTTGAGGCTCCCAAATGAACTCCCCCCTTATTGTCAGGTCAACACATAGACAACAAACTGTTTCATCATTTACAGGACTGTGAGTCATGGTACCCATAGAAATGCATTGCAGTGAATGACAGGTTTTGAGGGTCACAAAAAGGAGAATGTATAAAGGGTGATAACAGATTTTAGTTACAATATAAATCATTTGTTGATGGTACCATACTTACTTTAGGAATCATGGTGTGTTCTGAGGTGAATTTAACCTGTGAAAAAGCTTTCTGCTGGGATTTCATGAATCATGTTTGAGAGAAAACTGTTTTCTCATTATTTTCCCATAGAGGTTATGGAAGGTGCTTCAGAAGCTAAAATGAGAGTGTGTTTTCTGTAAATTCACACTGTATTTCTCAGCCATATGAGAAAGCAGTCTGACATTCTCCGTAAAACATATACATTGAAAAGGAGCAGCCTGTGAGTTGACTCCCTAGTGTTCTACTGCAGCCAAATGTTGCCAGATTTTGAGACCCTTTCGAAGAACAAAGATTTCCAAGTACAAGCCCAAATTCAGCCCAACACAGAGCAGTATCAGCCCAAAAACCAGCCCAAAGATGCAACTCTCATATTATGCAAAAACAGCCTTCAGAAAACATTTTAAGGATAATCCTAAAGTATATTCAATATGCATAAAGATGGAGGCGGTACAACGGGCACCAATCGACTTCGGCAATCATCCCAAATTCTATTAAAAACACTCATTTTGAATACCATTACCCACTGTGATTTTCTAGTTGGCACTTCCGTCACCACAAATCTACATTTGAATATGGCATTCATGAATTAACTCTACAAGAGCAGATTATAATCAACCGTAGTGAAATCTAAGAACTGGAACATCAATGCTATTTCAGCAGTGTGGCTCCAAAAAAAGAACATGGAATTGATCTCGCAGAAGCAACACCACACAAAGATATAGATTTTATGAAGCACCATCTGTATTAAATTAATTCCAGTAGGACTTGCCTGGAAAAGTTTGCATTCTATTGATTTGCCTGAAGTTAGTCAAACAAAAAAATCTCTCTTACAAGGCATTTGTGACAGAATTGGACACAGTTGCTTACTCTAATTCCTTTCATTGTCCCCCACTCCAAAGTCCTTCAACATGACCATATCATCTGACACTGAAAGTTAGACAGTACATGTGTCATTGCCTTCATGTTGCAGCAAAAAACAAGAATAAAGCTCCCAGTTTTTACATCTAGCAATGTATTTGCTTGGGGTCTAAAAGAACAATTTTCCTAAAACGTTTGGCAACATCCTCCCATCCACATCTGAACATTCGCTTAACTTTGCTAACATTGTCATTGCTTCTCTTGTTCCATCCCAGTCGATCCCACTTTATCATTCAGGCTGTCCCGCTATGATACCACTGCTGACCTTGGCAGTCTCATGAATGTGTGCCACAGCTTTATACCAATCACCTACAGGCAACTTTACGTGGGGCAGGTCTTAAAACTGACTTTTAAATGGCTCTATATGCTACTGTTCTTAACTTTAAAGGCAAAAGCACTGATAGACTCCTCAACAGTGACTGTAAAAACTCTAAGGTAATCCATAACAATAAAGCAGTCCCTGTTTAAATTTCACATGCTTTAATTCAACCTGAAGAATATTAGCTTTTTCCAGATGATGTTACTGTAGTTTTATTTTCATGCAAATATGACTAATGTATAGTACATACTATGAAAGGTGTCACCTCCTGGTGTCTGGGTAGGTTCAGATTGTGGGTAGATGGTTGGTTAATGATGGACATGATTGAGAGGCCTAAGGCTGAAAACACTACATGTTTCTTATATTGCCTGCCATTAGGCCTTAAGGAATTGAGACTAAATGCACATGCAGTCCTTGGCCTCTCTGCAGAGCACACAGATTGACAGTCACATATATGTCAATTGCAAATGAAAGCAGCGCTACACGTGTGCAGCAGGATGCAGGGCCATGACCAGTTATGCAAGATCATCTGGAAGAGGTGAGGCTAGGCTTATAGGGCCTTGTTTATCCTATCTTTCTGAAATCCTTCATTTCCATACCTCACATCATCTCTTGCTTCTTCAGTACAGTTTCTACGTTCTCCTGCTATACGTATTTCACTTAATAAGTGCAGGAAATGAGGGGTATATGGCAGCTAATATTGAGCTGGATCTGGGGGTGCAGCCCTGAAATATGCAGAATTTGTCACAGTGTAATTTGCCGACACCAAGACCCTTTCAGCAGCCGCCACACATTGTCAGCTTTTTACTTTCAGAACAGCAACCTGTAGGGGAGTTTCTTAGGCCCATATTTATACTTTTTTAGCGCCACATTTGCGCTGCTTTTTGACGCAAAAGCGGCGCAAAACTGCAAAATACAATTGTATTTTGCAAGTTTGCGCCGCTTTTGCGTCAAAACATTATGCACATGCGGCGCTAAAAAAGTATAAATATGGGCCTTAATCTCACATCTAGACGCAAAACAAAGCCTCAGTTAAAGGGCCATGTGTACTCTTTTTGTTGTAAAATCATTCTGGATCATTGCTATTAACACCTAGATATCTACGCAATGGATAGAAACAAAGACACTCAGCTTATCACTTCATAAGTGCTTAGGCAACACTATGAATTGGAGGCAGGTGTTTGACTTTTTTCATCACCTGTATATAAGAGATATGCATGCACTGTAAGAATGTCAAATGTATGTCTCAATACCACTTAGTAATTTATTTTTGAAATAATTTTCTTTTACGGAGCTATTAATCCTAATGTAGGGTGTCACACTGATTTACTACACAAAAACATATTATACAGAGAAAGTGATTCATGCAAGTGTGTAAACCAATATACACGAGTTTTCTACATAAGGTGATGAGCTCTACAAGGTGCAGGAGTGCAAATGTCATCCACACCGGTAGGCATCATATGTTAAGAATACTTGGTCTGGAAACACAAATTCTGGATTTAAAACAGAATGCAGTGGTTGCCTATGCTGATAAGACTTCATTATTACCCAAATTCAGCAACAAGCATTGGCAAAGCAAATAGGTCTTGCCTATGCAAGAGCTATTAGCTTTGGTAATGTATTTTATCCATGTTGTACATCAGTGTGGCTGCTGTTCAGCATGACAAACAATTAGTGCGTGGTGTGAAGTAGATGGGGGTAGAGTGGAGTGGGGTATAGTGGAGCACGGTAAATTGGGGTAAAGTGGAGTGATGCAGAGTGGGGTGGAGTCGATTAGAATGGGGTTGATTGGGGTAAATTGTCGTGGGGTAGATTCAGGTAGAGTGGGGTAGTTTGGGGTGGAGTAGATTGGGGTAGGGTGGCGAACATTAGAAGATTGTGGATTGTGGTAGATTGGGTTAAACTGGAGTGGAGTGGACAGAAGGGTTGGAGGAAAAATATTTTAAAAATGTGTATTTATTCCAAATAGTTCCTGTTAGTTGTGCTTGTCACAAACCACCTCACATCTCCCCAGAAGTACTTCTAATTTTGATTTATCTAAATTGCCCCATGTTGAATTTACACTTCTCTTTGTAGATATTACCACATCTTAGAACATTCAGCAGGTTCCGAAATGAACAATTTACAATCCTGTGTCGCAGTTGTGAAACACCTTGGAACAGAGGTCATGCGTTTGTATTGACACATTCTGCGTTTTTGTGTCCTGTGAAAAACACCCAGGACCATATTTATACTTTTTGACGCAAAACTGCGCCGGTGCAGTTTTGCGTCAAAAATATTACCGCTGGCTAATGCCATTTCGGTGCGTTGTGCAGGCGTAAAATGTATACTTTGACGCACGGCAGCACAAACCACAGGTGTAAGTCTTTTTTTTTACGCACACCGCAGCGTCAAGTCGTAAAGCAAAACAACATTAACGCGGCAGAAATGACTGTGGGTCGATTTATGACACCGCAAACTGGATATGCTGTGTTTTTTGACGCAATAGCGTCAAAATTCCCCGCAAATACAGCCATTTCAGCAGAGGAGAGCCAACATGGATCCCAGATGCCTGGACAGACCCCAGGAAGATGAAAACAGACCAGGAACCAGTCAGGAGGACCCACACAAGACCAAGGACAGTTTGAAGAAGAAAATAAAGCGTCGCTTCAGTGGAGAGGAACAGGAAATTCTGGTGAAAGAGGTGACGGAACACCAGCACCAACTGTTTGTCACGACAAAGTAGCCAATCAGTAGGAGAGAGGCAATATGGCAACAAAAAATTGACAAGATTAACAGTGTGGCAGAAGTACGCAGAACAGTCATCCAGTGCAAGAAGCGCTGGCATGACTGCAAGCGCAGGACCAAGGAAAAGATGGGCAGGAACAGGAAGGCAGCACTGCAGACTGGATGTGGGAGTCCAGCACACCAGGAGGCCCTGGATCACGTGAAGGAGATGGTCTCAGTCGTCATCCCTGAGGAGATCATCACAGGGATTCAAGGACAGGACAGCGCAGACTACCAGGAGACTACACACATGCAGGGTAAGTCGCATGGGGAATTAAAATGCACAAATGTTAACTGTAAGCGGGGGGGATACCGACCACAAAATGCATGGAAGCCATGATATACATGGAGTGGCATGGGTAAAGGGGTATGGCGTGGGGGCATGGCGTGGGGGCATGGCCTGTACAGAGAGAAGCTGGGGCACACCATAACACAACACCAACAACAGTCCCATGGGGGTATGCTGCCATGCCAATGATGTAGCAAAGGTAAAGCCACGCCAGGAGGTAAGGGCACAATGTGAAACTGACATTCCGTCACACGTCAGCCACTATACCCCCTACATTAACTAGGGCCCAATTAACAACCTCTAGCCGTACCGACAACAGGAATATAACAGTGACAACAGTTGCCACTACCACCTTCGCTCTGTGTGCAGCTCAAGTAGCCAATGGCAGTAACATCCCCATGGATCATACACACCTAAATTAGTGGGTTGAGGATGACAACTTTAACAATCCCCTGAAACAAGACAAATGTTCCAGTCCTGTCAAATGTGAATGCCCATATTTGCTGCAAACATCAGTCAATGTCATCAACATTAGGAGCTACACAGCACTAAGGTCATAGCCATGCTGCATATGCCAGGGTCCATCCTGTGCCTGGGTCACAATGCAACATCCCAAATGTCATACTGCTCAGACAACAGCATTGAGGGGGAGGACACATGTAACTGGTCACTGACATACACCTGCACAGTCAGAGGAGGAAATAGGACACTGGTACGACTATCAGGGCAATCCAATATCCACACATTCCCCTACATCAGCTGTACACATTACCAATGCTAACATCCATATGGTGCCATTACAATGCTATGCATAGGATACGCTACATTTCAACTACATATAAGTGGATGTGAAAGATCAGAGACTGGGGCAGGTCCAGATTGTTAAGTGTGCTGCTAGTGCCATCAGAGCACCCACAGCCAGTGAAAGGCCTCGCCATTAGAATGGATGTAGACGGAGGGTTGAGTAGGACAAGAAGGTGGCAATTCACTATTTGGCCTAAAACAACACTAGAGGAGATGATGCCGACAAGTCTAATTATCTACCACAATACATGTGACATGCAGGTGGGGCGTAGGCCTGGGAGAATGCCCATCTGAAAGACTGGAGCAATGAACAGGAAAAAATATCACAATGTGAAATCATCACAAGGCAGGCATGTCACATCACCAATGCCACAACACAGACACACTAATTGTACCCTATTTCATTGCAGAGGATGATGGATCTCCTGCGGATATGCCTGTCCAGGACTACCCTGATGACATGGATGACGAGCTGACAAACATCAGCCACCAGACCCTCCAAGATGTCCTTGGAACCCTCCAGATCCCACCTTCTGTCACAAGGAGGAGCTCAGAACAAGCAGCCATCACAGAGGACCCACCCACAACACCAATTGTACGACCTGCCAGCTCCAATACAGCTGAGGACTCAGATGACACAGGCACCAGCTTTGAGAGCACTGTAGTCGGAGTACAGCAGGAGCTGGCCTAGGAGGTGCGGGTGGGGATGCAAAATATGGCATCCAGCCTAGAGGGGGTGCGTTCGTGCATGATGTCAACTGGAGAACAGGCAGCAGCTATGCAAGGGCGAACAACTATCTTGCAGGAAGTAGAAAAAAGGCTGAAGGAAATCAGCACAGCTGTAATACAGTTGACCCAACACCTACAACAGCAATCCTGTCAACGCGTGCACGAATGCAACATTGAACCCCTCAGGGCCGACCTGGCTGCCTACCATCGTGATGTGGTTGCTATTCTCAAGAACCAGCAGATCCTCCTTGCAGCAGTACTGCCCTTAAGATCTTCACAGGTAGCAGCGGCCGGGATGTCTGACTCCACGTCTTCTAACACTGAGGTGTGTATTGCCCCTTCACAACCACCACCACCAAGGACAGAGGAGGCAACACACACATCAGAAGAAGAAGACGTGGAACAGATCACCTTCACACGGAAAAGTTCCCGGAAGCACTAGTCCCTGCCACATGGCCAACTATTACCAAGGTCCAGCGCTTTGTAACATGCCAGTCTTACAACAACTGTACTCAATGACTGTTCTGCAAACCACTGTATATCTTGTCAGCCTGCCCAGTGATTGTCTCTCACTTACTCATTGGCAAATCCTGTCCCTCTGCACTGTCTGACACATCACCCCAGCATGTCAAATGCATTTTCCTTTAGCACTTGTGTAGGATCACAATGGAAGATGTCACTATAATGGACTCACAATCATGGACAATGTACATATAGCACTACAGCACTTTTCAATAAATAGCACTTACACAACAACTTTGTCTCTGTGTAATGTGACACATCAACCGTGCAGTAGATCACTGAATTTTGCCTGCTGTCAAATTACATAGCTTGTCAATACAACTGTCATGAAATTATGTAGTCTGATTATTATGCACAGTGGCCTGGATTGCACCATACTCTGCCCTTCCTGAGGGTAATATCTGATGAAAAGAGAAACCATACACCATAATGCTGCGTTGGACAGAATAATGCTTCCTCAAGGGATATCTAAGCCATCAAATAGTGGCAGCAAAATGTTGCCACCATGCAATACTAACACATATAACATTGCCCACAAATCTAAGCAAACAGTCAACAAACTTCATGAATGAAGGTGTCTGACTTTACATCCAAAAAAGTAATCATGCTGAACAGTGTCACAAATGATCTCTGTGAGTCATGAACACGATACTACAAGATAGCTTACTATCACTCAGCTAATAAGGGTTTCCTTGAACATCACACTGCAGTCAGACATAACGCAGTGTCCCCAATACCAAATCTGGAAGCACTGTATGTGACATTGAAAACATACGTAATGAAAAAAACACATTGGGATCCATAGTAACTGATTGGTGGTTGCAATGAATGGTCGAATCTTTGCAAGGTAGCTCTGGGGTAGCTGCCAATCTTACAGCTCAGTTGGGATTTGTTCGTAGCATAGGACACAAATGTAATAGAATAGAATTAATGTACACTTATGCCAAGGCCCTGATCTACAAGCATTTCACACATACTGTAAAGGGTTCACTACATATTTATTAAACGGTGATAACAGAAGAGGAAACTCAGGGAAAAGTCTTACCTACCCTAACTACTCATTACCCACAACTGTCCCTAACTAACCTAAACGTACTTATCACATGTAACGAAATGTTCTAAACATCAACCCCCCACCCCCCTTATGAGACGGGACACATGGAGGACAACAGATACTAACCTAAACACATACTATCCTATCCTAAACAAATATGTATTTTTTTGTATTTTAATTTTTTTAATTTTTTATATATATATTTTTTCTAAACACACAAGAACCCCAACATAGCCCCCCACCCACCCACACACTCAAAAATAAAAACAAATTTATAATCAGGACCCCCCCCCACCCACTACTAACTAAACTAACAGCTTATACTAACCTAACACTAAGCCCCCTAAGCCCACTAAGTATAAGAATAAGGAAAGAGGAGGGAGGGGAGGGAATCATGTACATCAACAAAGTCTAGTGGTTGGCCCTCCGGAGGGTCCGCTTAATGGACCGCACACGCCTGTTGATATGGCGAACATCCCGCCGCAGGTGACTCATTTTTCTGAGGACACGGTCCATTTTGCGCTGCATGTCCACAAAAGCAGCAGGGTCAATTGTTGCAGCTGGGGTGGTCTGGGTACTAGCTGAGGACGTGTGTGGCCTTGTATTGTCAATGCCTGTGGGCTGCCCTGAAGGTGGTCCACTGCTAAGGCCTGGAGCACTTGCAGATGTTGTAGGCACAACGGTCCCAGCTGTGGGTGGTGCCACCTGGGTGGTAGTGGTGGTCGTGCTGGTGGTGGCTGTGGTGGACAAAGAAGGGCCACCATGTGGGAAAGCCCTTCAGGCTCCGGAGGCACGTTCGGTCCTGTATCTTCGGGCCATCCTTCTGTACCCCGACTCTACCAGCAGGATATGCTGGTAACGCATTGCCCGCCTCTGGAATTCACGGACCTGGATGGGTGTCATATTAGCAGATGTGAAGACAAATGAAAAAACTTACATTAGGAACTGAATTGTGTGAAATGGCACAAGAAGTAAATCAGACAGTACATCTACTGTACTTGTAACAGCTCCTATCATCATACAGATCATTGAATGTCACTGAGGAAGTACATGGCATGCCAGCCTACAAAGGTCGTATCACACATAGCACATCCAAACCCTACAAGATGGGTAACAACTGGCATGATTTTGGCATCAGAGTTCTGCCAGTTGTCAGCTAACAATCATGCTGCACATCCTCCGCCAATGCCAGGGCTACAAATGTCAGAGTACGGGATGGAAATCTAGGGCCACATGATCTGCAAGTTGTAAATGGACATGCTAGTATAGTACTCGTGCTAAACCTGAGTGTGTATACTAGGTTCCAACCAAAGATTCACTGATTGACATGTCTGTGTAACATACTTGTATCATCAGTCCTAGGTACACTATTCACAAACCCATGCCTGTGTTTGAGGGTGGGGGGGTGGAGAAACAACTAACAATTTCAAACAACATGGAAACCCAGGAAGCTTATGAAAGCTGGACATGTGTTTGGCTTGGCACACACACCACAGGTAAGGTGCATCTACAAATAGGAGAAAGCAAACCCTTGACCAATCCCAGCGCCACACATGTCTTTCAATGCAGACCTTTGTCCACATCATATACTTCCAGTAAGCCATGACTTACAACTAACACAGAGTTGCAAGAACACCCCTGGCCATGATTTGCATGCACACCTAGGCCATTGCACTCAAGTGCCACATACTTGTAGCACTACATGTGGAGCTACATGCTGCTAGGAAGTTCAACCTACAGTTTCATAAGTACATTAGTGAATAGGGAAGCAGAAGTATGTGGGTAAGCATTTTGCAGCCCCATTCTGGGAGAATGTGGGTCTGACAGGCTGACTAAATCTGAGATTAGGTCCAGTGTGACTCTTGTTGATACAAGTGTTATCCACATGACTCAACCCATTTCACATTGCGGGGCCTACAGGAATTACCTAGAATCCCTAAATAAGACAATAGGATAAGCATTGGCAAACTCCAAAATGCTGAGAAAATGAAATCCCACTCATGGAACAAGACAAATGATGGGCCAGCGCATCACACCTTGCTATTTGTTCAACACACAGGAGTCCATCACACATCACCAGCAAACACAACACATAACAGACATATCAACACTTACTGGAGTTGTTGGGGTCCTCGAATGAAGCCACCCTATGAAGTGTAGGGTGCGGGTCCACCTGTAAGGCATGGAAGGAAGAAATGTGCTCAAAATCTGTGCACTGACTAACAATTCCAAAGACAAAAACTATGTGGAAGATGACATAAGTAAGTAAATCCACTCAGACATGATGATACTGCATCCAATATAGCACGGCTACCTTTTACATACCATGGGTCTCCTGTGAAATTTACACACATATCTGCACACATGCAGTGGCCCTAACTATCATGTGGTGCCAAACATGCTCCTTCATTAGTGAGCAGACATAATAATGGAGTGTATTCATCTCATCATGTGCATCCAAGAGAGACATCCAAAGCCTGTTTCCTTGAGGAGTGCATTTCCAGTCAAACAGCCATTGTGGCCATGACAAATGTATGACACATAGGTACAATGTACAGAGCGGCAGGGACATTTTTAAGCCCTCATGTTGTTACAGTTTCTTCATTTGATGTGGCCCAGCTATGAAGAGTTGCACCAACCATAGATATATGATCCCATGTGCATACCTTTGGCCTGCCATCCCTAAACGAAAAGTGGAACACCAAACACCAAATACCAGTGTAAGATGTTAGCTGAGGGCACCTTGCACTTTTTCCCTATGTTTCCAAATCCAGATCTGACATGTATCCAAAATGATGAAGGACCACAATAATCCCTAACATTCATAGAACTTCCATGAACGCTTTCCTTACACACTCACCAGACACACATGAGACATATGTGTGGGCCACATTTCTATCAACAATTGACGTGAAGCCTGCACTTTTTTTCTGCATCATGTAGTGTCTCTAAAGTCAGTCTAGCTGTTGCGTCTACAAAGGTCGGTAATGTTTTGGAAAATCTATACCTCACTGGCAAATGTGACCTATATAGACATGATTGGCTTCTAATTTGTGTTGCTGTCTGACACAAAGGCGGCACTAACTTACATTAAGCAAAATTATTCCGTAAGTTTGCAGAGCACTTCTTCCTGACAGCTAGCAATTGTGGTCCTTCACATGGTCCATCAGTGACCCTGTATGTTTCCTAAGCATTCCACACACTCAACAACATAGCCGGCAGATATTGTATAAATCATCTGATGTCACTACAGAGCTTTAAATCGTGCACATTTACATGATTTTTACTCACCAACAGGGCCACCAATCACAATTGCCAGGTGGTCCAGCAGATCTTGCTCCCTGGAGATGAGGTCAGCCCAGCAGTGCTTCAGCTGGTGGTCATTCCTCTGGCTCCAATACACACGTTGCAAGTGATGCTGGACCTTTCCCCACCGGATTCTACGTGCCTCGGTGTGATACCCCTGTATCACCCACCCCCCTGCCTCAATCATAAGTGGGAGGAAATGGCACACCAGCCATATGAACCCCCCAAGCTCCTCCTCACCCATCTTGCCAAGACGTGGCCTACCCAACATCTTAGCGCCGAAAAAGGGGAATAGGAAGAACAAAGAAGAAAAGGGGGAAAGTAGAATAAGAAAAAGTAAACTTAACAACTAAAAAAGCCCAACTATCCCCAAACTAACACTACCCACAACAGACTCCCACAAACAACAAAGACAATACAATACTGGACAATAGTACACAATAAACACTCAGACAGTAAACAACAACAATTTTAAATCACAAACTAACAAGTAATGGAGCACACAGGAGACAAAAGCACAATTTCACTGGACAAAACTCAGAACACAGCCACACAGTCTAGAAGAATCACAGACCGCAAAGTGAAAGTGAAAGTACCCCCACTGTACATAATCTGTAAACAGGATATCTCATTACATCACTTCCTGCATAAAATGGCCGCCGTTTTTATCGTTATGCGTCATAATTTTTTACGCATACAGTATGTGCGTAATTTTTTTCGCCGCACAGGAGTAAAAATTAGGCCGCATCCATATATTTGGAAATAGTCTAACACTTAACCAATTTTAAGGGCATAATGCATCGTTTTTCGGGCATAAGCGTAATGTTTTGACGCCTATGCGTCAAAATTTCAGGGCATTAACTGGGTTTGGGTCTTTTTGCCATTTTAATGAAATGTTACATTTGTGACACAACTGAGATAGGCTGATTGCACCAACTTTGGTGTTGACGGTGTGTGGTCACATGTGAGACATCATACTGCTGCGGACCATGATCCGCTACTTCCTTAACAAGATTTTCACTCTTAGCTGACGCACTAGATGGCCATATGTGTGGCCTACATATATGTATTGCACAAATTTGGGTATGTTTAGCATCAGGAGAGGATAGCAAGGTGACGCACATAAGTACAATACCTCAATGCCTATGGCTCAATGTGTGTGCATTGGCTACTAATGTAGTTGTCGACCCAGTGTGTGTGCATCACAAGATGCATTATTGAAAATATGCTTGTACGAATGTGAACTCACTGTGTCCAAACCTTAGATGCAAGTCAGTGTGGAAATGAGAGAGGAAATGTGCTAGTCATACATGTAGCAACATCTGTTGTGTGCACTTCCAAGATTTTGGGTAACGTAGACACCACAAATGACAAAGCATGCACCGGATAGATGGCAGACGCTTGTTCATGTCAATTGTCCAAAAGTTGCCCATCCCATGTCCTAGAAATTTGGAAACTGCTTCCTATGCACTTGTTGGTGAACCCACTGTGAATCTGGCACATGTACAGACTAAGTGGGTACCATGTTATTGGCACAGACAGCCAAAGGTGACCCCCAACTGTTATATCACGCCACAGTTGTGGTCATATGAGTAAGCCACAACTCTCCAGTGGCAGTGGTGGACCAGCAGACGACGCAGCACGTGGCCACATATTTCCAGTGATCAATTACACAGAGGTGTCTGGTTCATGTGTGTGGTCCAATGTTGATCCTGTATATTTTTAGGGGTATATGTTGTCACAGTTACGTCCAGGTCTCATCATGAGTCAGTGGCGGCTATTCCTGTATCTACTGAGTAACCTTTGGAGATCAATGTGAGTAAAGTCGATGAGGACATGAGAACCTACATGGGGATGGTCCCACCCTGTCACTGCGGTAGAGGTGTTCAGTTGCAGCCGGTGGCACAAGGCGTACAAGTGTGCAGTCGATGGCACCAAGGGCGTGTGGGAATCCATTAATGAGGTAAAACCCCTGTTTTGTCTCCTGCTGCTTCTGCAGTGTGCTTGGGAAGCAGATGTGGCGGGGTGTGAGTCCAATGATGGCATCCAGTACTTTGGGCAAGAAGGCAGAGAATGATGGCTGTGATATTCCGGCAACCAGGGCGCCAGTGCTTTGAAAGGAGCCACTTGCCAACATGTGAAGTACAGCTAGCAGCTTGGTTTCAGTTGGGATGGTGCGGGGTATCAGCAAGGTGGGTGCCAGCTGTGGATCTATGTTGCGCAGCAGCTGCTGAATGGCCTGCCAGTTCAACCTGTCCCTCTGGATGATGTCATGTTCCCTGAGGCCATGAAGGGAACTCTCCTACTTTCTGCGCTGCCTTTGGGGTCCCTGCTGGTGTTGTGGTACCTGCTGTTGTTGTTGATGGGCTCTGCGTCTGCGTGCACGCTGGATGAGTAGCACCTCCATGTCTCCCTTTTGCTGCTCTGCTGATGCTTCTGTGTGTTCTGATTAAATACAGGTGTGTTTGCCCCATTTTAACGCCTGCCCTGACCCAGGCATTAATTTTTGACGCAAATCGGGCTGTGCGTCATTTTCTGACTCCGCCTCCCAGCCGAGCGTCATTTTTGCCTGGAAGCATAAATACGACACACGGGTGTTTAAGTCATTTTTTGGACGGGAACGCCTGCCTTGCATATGAGTGTGCTCTTAATAATAAATTCTCCACCTCAGCAGTTTTTACTGATATACCCGCCTCTCCCAGCACACAAAATCTGCATGCAAATTGTAGTAGAAATATGTCAAATTCAACTTTAGTAGCTACATGCATAGTCAATTAACAGTTTGTGTGTTTTTGTGCAGTTATGTGCTTAGCGAGGGAGAGTTGTTGCACACAGCCGTCTCATGGTAACAGTTCCTAAGAGCCTTTGGGTATTCAAGTCTGTGCTGTGAGCTAGATAATTAGTGATTGCCAATTTTGCATGTCATTACTTATTAGTTCATTTATTGTTTTTTTTCAGTCAGCCCCAAAACCAGTCAAACGTAAAGGTACTCCAATTGCTGCTGCTGTTCGTGAAAATTTATATTATTTAGGATGGAGGGTTAACATTGCCATTTATAGGGGTCCAATTAAACCCCTATCACCAATGTGGCTGCACTACAAAATCATATTAAGTACAGAGCACGCTCTGCATTGCCACTAGGCACTGCCGGTGTTACTGTTGTGAGGATCAACTGCACTTTCTTCATCCACTGGATTGCCCATGGCTGATCTGCAAGTTACACCAGAGAAGATTCTCAACCCACTGTCTTACCTCGTCGTCGTCATAGGTACTTTTGTCCCTTGGAAATTACGGGACACACAGAGGCTCTCAGCATAGCAGCAAGCGGAGACAGCCAAAACATGCCCACCCACAAGGAAATAATAGACCTGCCCCTGGTGACCACATTGGTCCTCTCACTATTCAGGGCAGGCCAGCAACATTTAGCGGGCCGTCATAGGTAGAGATTTTACCCCAGGAATGATTGACAGCCCTGCTCTGCTGAGTCTGGGAGATCTGAAATATTTTGTTTGGTGACGCTGCCGCATTCAGGAATTATGTGCACACAGGGTCAAATAAAGCCCAAGTTTGTGTAGCCCGCCTGGAGAGTTATTTTGTGCACAAATGTGGAAACTATCACCCATTTGTGTGAGAAATAGCCCAATCTGGCAACACTGCTGCAGCTCCAAGAGTGTCCTAAAGAACAACTTAAGTGCTAACAGTCTTACTTATGACAAAATGTGGTACATCTGAAGGCATCTTGATAGAGTCAAACTGGTAAAATGTAAAACATTTCATTTAGAAAGGAACAAATTGAGGGGGTTCATTTTGTCATAGAAATTATGGTTAGTGCTGTAGAAACATAAAGTAGGACATTCCTCTCCTATTTCATTAAAACCTTCTGACATGCAGACTGAAAAATGCACTTTCAACTCCTGCAGCAGACTGCCAGTTAACTCTCTGGTAATCAGCAGCTTTACTACAGTGTTCTAATGAGTAACTAGAGTGCTAGCATTCTGAATATATGCCAAAAATGTGGCACATCTCAATGCCATCTTGATGGAATCGCAATGGAAAACTGAAGGCGTTTTCTACTGAGGATTCTGCAGTAAATGAGGAAATTAGGGAGCTTCATAACAAATATGTCTACCAAGATGGCCACCAAAGACAAAAAGAGCCCAAATGTTGCACAAATATCACCCAAATGTAGCCCAAGTATAGCCCAATGACAGTGCAAAACACTTTTTTTTTTTTGTTTTGTGCAGTTTCATATAGTGCAGACTTGACCCAAAGGTATTTGAGGGCTTTACACGAGCATCTGCCACAATACACAAGGACACATTTATTTTGGTTTGAGGCCTGGGGAGATTAAGGGCCTGATTTATACTTTTTTTAGCAATGCATTTGCGTCATTGTTTGACGCAAAAGCGGTGCAAACTTACAAAATATAATTGAATTTTGTATGTTTGCGCCGCTTTTGCGTAAAAAAATGACGCAAATGCGGCGCTAAAAAAGTATAAATCAGGCCCTATGTGACTTGCCCCGAATCACAGGATGTTGAACTGATGCCGAACCTTAAACCTGGTTCCCCAATTGCAAAATCTGCAGCTCTGGCCGTAACGCAACATCCTCTCCCCTAAGTGTAACATATAATCAAGTGATCTAAAGAATATAAAAAATTTAACAAATAATTTAAAAGTGCTTTTTTGTTATTTGAGGACTCAGAAAACATGCCCTCATTTTATTTTTTAGAGTACTAACCATAATTTCTATGGGAATTTTTTATAATTTGTAAAGGAAATGCTTTAGGTATCACAGTTTTGAATATATCAAGATGATGCCAGGAGTGCAACACTTGTGTAATAAATATAGAATGTTAGCAATCTAATTGTTCATTAAAATACTGTGGGGAGGCAGACATCAGGGGCACGGACTAGGATAATTGAGGGCAGGGACAAGGGTTCAGAGGGGACAAGTTGTCCACGCTAGGCAGGCAGGAGGGACAGGGGCAGCACAACGGACCATAAAGGGCAGGGGCAACAAACCAACCATGCAGGACAGGCAGGAGAGGCTGTTGCAAAATACCAGACCATTGATGGCAGAAGGAAGAGGCAGTGGCAGTACAACTGTACATGCCAACAGACCTGATTCAGGCAGAAGACTCCCAATGTTTTTATGCCTTTATTTTATCTGTCTCCTGCCTACAATCTCCGCTTTTTCAATGTAAGTCAGTGGGGAAAATCAATTCCCCAGTTTCTTTTTTCAAAATCTCCTTCTTACCAAGTTCAAAATGTTGGCAAGTATGGTACACTGGATCACTGAGGGCAGGAGGAATGGGGCATGGACTTGGATAACAGATGGCAGGAGGGAGATGGGCAGGGGCACCAAACTGACCTTACAGGGCAGGCATCAGGGGTTGCAGCAGCACAATACACCACACAAGGCACGCAGGACGGCAGTGCAGCACAGCATACCATAGAAAGCATTAGGGAGTGGACAGGGCCATGCACATGGACAACAGAGAGCAGAGGGGAAAGAGGCAAGAGCAGCAAGCTCACCGTGCTGGACAGACAGAAGGCGCAGTTGCAGCATAATGGACCATGAAGGGCAGGAGGGAGGGGACAGTGGCGCGACAACAGACCAGACAAGGCAGGAGGGGGGTATAGGGGCCTACACATGGCAAACAGATGGCAGGAGGGCAGGAGCAGCAAGCTGACCATGAAGGGCAGGTGGGATTGGAACTGGAAGCACAACACACCAGGGGGGGCAACAGTGAGAGTATAATGTCATACAGACACACAAAGGAGAGAAGGTGAAAGGGGGCCAGGGGCTGAAAGCTGACCACACTTGGCAGGTGGGAGGGTCTGTGTCAGCACAGAAGACAAGCATGGCAAGCAGGAGGGTTGGTGGCAGCACAACAACCATGGTGGGCAAGAGAGAGGTGGCTGGGGCATGCACATAGGACCATGGAGGACAGAAGGGAGGGGTAGGGGCAGGACACAGACAAGGGAGGGCAGGAGAAGGGGCTTCACAACAGACCACGCAAAGCAGGCAGGAGGAGCTGCTGCAGCACAGCAGAACATGTAGGGCAGAAGGGAGTGGCAGCAAAATGGACCATGGAGGACAGGAGGGAGGGGATAAGGGCATGGACTCAGACAGGCAAGATGGAGGTGCTAGGGACAGCGGGAAGCCATCTGACCATGATAGAAGGGCGGGAGGGGCAGTCGCAGTTCAACAGAACACTCAGAGTACATAGGATGAGCAGGGTTAGGGACATAGAACATGGTGGGCACAAGTGAGGGGGGAGGGGCATGCACGCAGACTTCAAAGGGCAGGGGGCTGAGGGTAGAGGGAGCAACTAAGCATTTAGGCTTAGCAGGAGGGCAAGGATGGGGAATATAATTGGGCAAAGGAGGGCAGGAGGAGTGGGAAGGGACATCAACCTAAATGTAGGGCAGTGGCAGTACATCAGACCATGCAGGGCAGAAGGGAGGGGGTTTGTGCATGGGCTCGGAAAACTGAGGGTAGGGAGGAGGTGGATGGGGCACCAAGCTAACTGTTCAGCGCAGGTGGGAAGGGCAGTGGCAGAACAATAGCCACATCAGGACTTTAATGAGGGAGCAGGGGAATTGACTTGGACAATGGATGGCAAGGAGGTGGGTGCAGGCGCAGCAATCTTGGGTGGGGGCAGCACAATGCCAGACCAGGTCCTGTGCCCCCCCTACCTCTGCATAGCGATGGGCATCTTACTTAACATTAATAAAGCCTAGAAATTTACTGAAAAAAACAGATATTACAGGGACGTTATAGTTAACTTCATATTTTACATGCACAAAACCACAAAAACTCAGCTTTTATGGTTAGAGTTATTTCAAGTAACTATAACTCATGCCCTAAGGTAACTATAACTCACGCCCTCGTCATGCAGTGCTAATTACCCCAGATATTACATCACTCATGACATCTTCTATGATACCACTGATAATATTACTGTGACATTTGCAGTAAACTTAATGATGAGAAAACTGCATGGCGAGGGCGTGAGTTATAGTTACCTTGGGCACTAGTTATAGTTACTTGAATAACTAACTATAAAAATAGAATTTCTATGGTTTGTGTGTGTACAATCTAAACTCAACAATAATGTCCCTCTAACCTTTGGTTTTTTTAGTGACAATTTTTATTTCTATATTTATATATATATATATATACACACACACACATATATGTGTGTATATATATATATAAATATATATATATATATATATATATAATCCAAATGCTCGTTCCTGGCTCGTTACGGCCCGCGAGGGGTGGCGCGAAAACCGGCAAGAGCAAACTGGTAATAATAAATCAATCCAAAAGAAAACCATAGGAATCGCACACTCAGGACTTCAGGAGGAGAAAATGAGACATACATACAATCGTTCATCATAGTTTCTTTTACTAATCTTTTACCAAAAGTATTTCTTCGACTATTTATAAATATAGGATAGTAAAAATTATTTATCAAAGAAATATCTCTAAAATATTATATCAAATAATAAAAATAAAAAAATCTACATTATTTTCTATATTATCTTCAATCCATACCCATCAGCTCTGGAAGGGGGGATACAAATAACCATAGTATGCAAGTTTTACATGTGAATCTCAATAAATTATCGTTATCTAAAAGCCAATAAATACCTATTAGGAGAAATAATATTACCCCCATCTAGATTCTCATATCTATACATGAATTATCTAAAACAAATTCATACCTCCTCTAAAAATAATTAATAAATATAGGCCTGTTTAAAATACGACAGCACATTTAAGTTATTGTATAATTATCTAACCAACATTAAACAAAGCAAGAAAATCAAATGTGCAAAAAATCCATATCTGTATATCAAACACCCAATAGACCAAGTATCTCCATCGGACCCCCATCTTCCTGTAAAGATATAAAATAGACTAATTACATTCCTAGACAAATAAATAACTAGAACGGCAACACAAAATAATATAACCTCACAAACAATTATTAGATTAAAAATTTGAAAGGATAAAAAATATGTATATATATAAATATATATTTTTTATTATTTTTACATCATCAAAAATCCTCTAATCCTCATATAGGTGAGTAATTAATTCCTCACCAGTATTCAATCCCTTGGGCATCTTAGTTTCCAAGACCAGAATATAACTATATTCCTTTTTACGTAAAATACCAAAATATGACAACAGAGAACAATCAGAGTTGTGTTTTTCTTCAAAATGTCTGGCTACAGGATAATGTACGTCTTTTGATGTAATAGCTCACATATGCTCCAGGATACGCTTTTTTACATTGTGTTTAGTACTACCCACATACCACTGATGACAAGGACACTCTAGTATGTAGATGGTAAATAGGGTACTTCATATCAAAAAATAATTAATCTGCCTCATACTTCCTGCTTTACATGTAGGATATTCTTTACGCATAATGCTATTACGACAAGCCTTGCAATGTCCACAGGGAAAAAATCCCTTAAAATATCACGAAAACTCCGTCCTCTTCTATATGTAATCTGTGGTCTTTTCTGAATTAAATTACCAATAGTAGGATCACTCTTCAAAATATTCCAATTTTTTTAGACAATTTTCTTAATCTGCGCAGTATCTTCATTGTAAATCATAATCAATCTGATCTTCTCAGTATAATCTTCCTTTATTTTGGTTGTATTGTCAAATAAAGTCTGTATTCTTTTCACTCCTTTGATTTTTTCAGTAGCCTTCTTAATCACCCAATTAGGATATCCCCGCTGCTTGAACCCCAAAATCATATCTTTTTGCTCTCTCTCAAAAATCTCATCAGTATTACTGATTCTCTTAGCCCTTAGCAGTTCTCCATACGGGATACTCCACTTCAAATTGTCTGGATGCCCACTAGAAGCATGCAATAAACTGTTATCTGCTGTGATCTTACGGAAGAGTTCTGTATTAATCATCTTATCTTTGATCTTAACTTTAGTATCAAAAAATTCAGTCGCTGATTTGCTCCTACTGTGTGTCAGTATAATAATCAAATCATTGTTTTTAAGTTTATCAATGAACTTTTTTGCTTCATCTTCAGTTCCTTTCCAAATAATGAACAAATCATCGATGTATCAAAGCCACAAAACAGCCTGTTTTGTTTCTGGATACCTTACCTCATCATTAAAAATCTCCTCTTCCCACCAACCTATGAAAAGGCAGACAAAACTAGGAGCAAAGCAAGTCCCCATAGTAGTACCGAGGATTTGTTTATACAATGTTCCATTGAACAGAAAAATATTGTTGTTAAGACAATATTTCATCATATCAATGATCATGTCAGTATGTGCCAAATACCTTAGCGATCTTGTGTGTAAAAAATGTCTACAAGCTTGTATGCCTTTTTCGTGTTCAATAATAGTGTATAGGGAATTAACATCTAAAGTTATTAATACAAAATCATCTTCCCAGACAATACCTTCCAATTTCCCCAAAAAGTCTTTGGTATCACGAACATATGATGGTAAGTTAACTACAAATTCCCTCAAAAAAAGTAAACATACTTAGATACATTTTCCAATGCACTATCACAAGAAGAAACTATTGGTCTACCCGGAGGATGATTCCTATCTTTATGAATCTTTGGAAGAATATATAACACGGGTAATTTAGGAAAATTTTTCTTTAGAAACCAATATTCCTCCCATATTAATAAACCTTTATCCTTCCATTCTGTCAAAAGTTGCCAAATTCCTGTAATACTACTGACATATATATCTTTAGTTATGGTCATATAGAAGTGAGTGTTATTTAACTGACGCATAACCTCATCAATATACATCTGTCTCTCCGTAAGTACTATATTTCCACCTTTATTGGCCGGACATATAATAATAACTTTGTCATCGGCCAACGATTTAATAGTAGTTCTCTGATCACGTGTCAAATTTTGATTATATCTAGGCTTCAACCATGTTCTATGCCGAAACTGTACAAGATTTTGAACAACCATGTCATGAAAGGTATCAATATTATCATGATTCATATTCAGAAAGAACGTAGATCTCGGTTTAAATCCTGAAGGTATAGTAAGATCATATGTAATACCCAAATTATCCAACGTTAGATACAAATCCTTCATATTATCCTGCATCAGCTCATTGTTCTCTAACTCATGAAGAGTTATCAAAGAATCAACATCACTAATGCACAACACATCCTGACTCTCGGAACTATTAGAGCATTCAATACTGTTCCCGGTATGATTTTTGAGTTCAAACCATTTCTTCAATTTTAATTTTCCAATAAATTTGAAAAAATCAATCTGAGTCTCAGCATAATTAAAACGTTCAGTAGGGCAAAAGGAGAGACCCAAACATAATGTCGATTTATCATTGTCAGTCAATACATAATTCGACAGATTAACAATTGTCTTATTCACCATGTCAATATCCATTATGTCTGTATGTTGGAGTTTCTTGTTGTTTTTCCCACTTGCCCCATATTTAGACCTGTTTTTGTTACGGTTTCTGAGTCTCTCTCGCCTCTACTGGCTCCGCCCCGTCTTCCTCTTCGGCCCATCGTCCTGCCTCTGTTTTTCAATGCTTGGTCCTTCTGATTTTTGAAAACTCTGCCTGCCCCGTCATAGCAGGCGATACTCGTCTAAAAAAGTCACTGGTTTGTTACTCACTTCAAGATTTGATATTTCACTATCTGGAGAACGCGGAGTATCAGTCTCCCTCGCACTTTCTAGATCACCCTGAGAGATTGAGGGCTGACTCTCCATCGCATGACGAATAGTTGCAGGTTTATATAGATGGTCATATTTCCTGCTAGAAGTCCAAATCCTTCCACTCTCGTAGTCTCCTATGTCTCTATGTAATTTTTGTTGTTTTTTTTATCTTGATACCATCTTCATATTTTCTCAGCCTTATATTCATTGTTTCCATAAATTTCGCAATATTTTCTTTTTCTGATCTTAAATCAAGGCCATCCTTTATTCTTTTAATGTCCAATAATAAGGTCTCTCTATCTCACCATGCATATTTTATTAGAATTTCCAGCATATGTCTTGAACTAATGGCTGAGTTCTCTGCCCATTCCTTTAACATCTCAGGATTAGGAGATTCATACAAAGGTGTAATAAAAATTCCAAGGCCTCTCAGGACCATTTCTTGATTAATATAATTCTGTAGGAATGTGGCTTACCACCATTTTGATATTTCCTATTTACATGATTTTTCCAATTTATATAGCAATGTATTCAAATCATTGCTACACTCCTGATCCCTTACGGAAAATATCCTTTTAATTGAAGTCTTAGCAAATAATACCTGAGCAGCCAATTTTCTTTCGTTGTCAATATCATCATTCATTGTATAAGAGGTTCAAAAAAATGAAAAATAATAAACAAAAAGGATGTCAACACAGAAAAGAAAAATTTATAAAGAAATATATAGTAACAGCGTTCCCCACTCTATGTCTACAGACGTTCCTGAAGTCCCCCGGGTACAACACCCAGTTCCCCTTGCCGCTCATAGGAAGGGCTCAATATTGTTTCTTTTCAAGAATACAAGTCCATACATCAAACAGGACGATCCACAATAAAAATAAATCTCTGTGCTCTTATTATCTGTGGAAAGACGCCGTTCTATTGCAGTGCGCATATACGAACAGTTGAACAATGCGTCACGTACCTCCAATTCTTTCAGTCCACCACAGCACAAACTAATCCGTCTCCCCATACACAGAAATAGAAAGGATCCGTGTCGAAATATCACGTTACCCAATCCCAATCTAGGTAACGGTCCAAAAAACCGGTTGTTACACCGGCAACCGCCTCCACGTGTAGGAAGAATCTGTATCAGAATATCAAGGTATCGCGTCACTCCGTCCTGGGTGACGATACTGAGAGAGCGTAGTTTAAATATTATATATCTAGATGTGAAATACTTATACTTAACAATGCTGCATTAATAATATTATTCATTGAAACGTATTTTAAACGTGGAGAATTATCGTAGGCATAAACTAATGTCGACTGTAAGAAATAATTGCTTGTACTATGATTAATTGAATATGTTAACACGTACGAAGATTGCATTATTAGAATCCATAAGCCTTAAGTTAGTGTGAGTCGAAAAATATCTGTGTAACTCTCATATTAAAGCATATTTTTCTGTTTCTTCAGTGTACTGACTCGCAAAAGGCCTTGACCCAGCATTTGTTCCTTTCTCCGCTTATTGTATCATTGACAGTTATATTCCCATCCGCATGCTAGCTGCTTTAGTATAAAGTTATACGCTTTGCAACAAAATATGGACACTTTCAAGGACATTGAATCACGGAAAAGAGAACTCTTGACCCGAAGAGTGTGCCAGAAAATGAAGTAACCCCGGATGTGCCACCTACGAAAAGCGTCAATTATGAAGACCAAACAAAATGTTATAAGTTATCGTAAAATGACAAATGCATTACTTAATGTATAATTTGATAAGTTACAGATAGTGGGGTGTAGTGACTATCCAATAGAATTTTGGGGGAAGGTATTGCCAAAAAAGGATAAAAACCCTTGACACAGGAGACTCGGGGAGTTAGGTAGGGAATGATATCGATTGCATCCAGAAACTCTGTCACTCTCTTTGGTGACTGGAGACTTAGACAAAACCATCCTCACCCATAGACTGCCCCATTACACTTTCTTCCTTATGAGGGAAGTGTCCCCTGCCCTTAGACTAGATAGACTGACGGCGATCTAACTGATGTCCTGAAGACGAAGACTGATCCTGTATGCTGAGCTATTCTGAGGAGGGTAATTATGCTACTGTTATTGAAATTCATCTATTTGCTTTTCCTTTCTAGGTACCAACTGCTGTGTATTTTTGATTAGAGACCTAAGTTAGATGTTTTCCAAATTGATGTTCTAAATTGTTTTGCATGAAGCCCAACATGCTGATGCTAATTAGTGGCTAGATGAGGCATTCACCTTGACTGACGCGACTGACGTGGTGCTATGCTGAACTAAGACATATATGAGGTTCTATGCATTTTGATTTGTTTACCTTCATATTACTATCTTATGTTTGTGATCTTTGCATTGTTGAAACTTTATCATAGTTGCCGCATTGTGACTATGCTCTTTTGCTTCTTGGTTTTTGAGATTAATACATCTGCTATTAGATTGTAATCAATAGGGAATAAAATTCACAAAACTCCAATAAGGTGTGGTTATTCATGACTGAAAGGTCATGGTTGCGTTAACGATTTTAACTAATGTCTAAATTGAGATATATTGTGGTGATATATGTTGACAATATCATTGATATATTGCTTGATATATTGATTAGTTACCTCGTCTTACGGTGTCTCACCACTGGGTCCAAAGATTCATCGGCCTAAAACGAGTCCTAATGTGTATAAATTAACATAGAAGGACACGTTAACAGTTCCAAAGGCCGATCAGTCCACTGGCACCAAATAGTATCCAACACACGTCAGGCTGCAGCTCCGTCCATAATGGCGTCCGGTCAAAAATGAGCCCTCCATCAACTCAATAATCCAAATGCTCGTTCCGGGCTCGGAACGGCCCGCAAAGGGTGGCGCGAAAACCGGCAAGAGCAAACCGGTAATAATAAATCAATCCAAAAGAAAACAATAGGAATCGCACACTCAGGACTTCAGGAAGTAAAACAAAAAGGCTTTAACCACAACGCGTTTCGGCTGTCTCCGCAGCCTTTATCACGTGAATATCACCTCCAATCAACAACAGTTAAATAAATTATGTTTAAAAAAATGACCCCAGGACTTGGCCCTCCCGGGTCTTTATAATAAGGAAGCATGGAAGACCGTGCTTCGTTTTTTTTTGTATGGTGGATCCACGGATGCGCTGCAGATCCAACCGTAAAATCAAAAAAATATATACTTTTTAGACTGGGTGTCCCTTTGGGATACCACCACCAGAGCTAATGGGTCAATGTGTGTTCATACCCTGGCCGCTTTTGTATTTTTAAATATTTTTTCTGGGACTTGGCTTCAGCCAAGTCCCAAAATGGCTGACAACAGTTCTGTTGTTGAAGTATTATCAGCCAATCAGATCTCTGCACAAGAATAGGAGAGGTAGCGAATCCTTTGCGTCCTTATATATACAAATTTGGATTTTCTTAAACTTCTCAAAAACTACTGAACGGATTTACACCAAGTAACAAAAAGAGCTGTCTCTGGACCAAGATCTACCTTTATGTCAAATTTGGTGTAATTCCATTCAGTGTTTTTTGCGTTATTGCTGTTTTTCCTATGGGAATTAACATTGGAAAAGCTCTAAATTCCCCCCCCCCCTTTATGTCGGCCCCCACTTGATGGATCACCCTAAAAAATTTCAGACAGTAGCTCACATGACTGTCAAATGTTTTGGAAAATTTCATGAAGATTCGTCAAGCGATGCCAAAGATATAGGCAAGCAAAAACTGCTTTTTCTATAGAAACTAGGTCCCAACTAAAACTACCTTGTGGCAACCGCCACTAGTTAATATATATATTATATATATATATTGTATGTATATATATACCACTAGGTAATATTTATATGCCACTAGGTAGTTATAGTGTGTATATATATATATATATATATATATATATATATATATTTAAAAGGAATAGGAATAGGTACTTTACCAATTAATAAATTCTTATTCAGCTATGTTTAATATGAGGTGAAAAATGAAATAATTTTTTACTTGTATAGCAGGCTATGATAGTTGAGGTATGAATTGGAATGATCTTTTTACCATGTCTCGTGGTATCTAATGGTGTAGAATGGGAATATAAGTCGGTACTTTACCTGTTTTTAGAAATGGTTAAAATTAGAGATAGGGATAAAAACAATCAAAACTTTTTATAAATTTTTGTATTGTTTTTAAAGACCTCAACCTCGCTATAATAAAAGAACTGAAGATGAAAAGACTATAAGTAGAAAAGTAAATGAGAGATAATGATAAAATGAAATAGTTAGCGATTAAAGAAAGAAACATGTTAATTGGTGCATGATGTGTGGTCACATGATTTAAATACACTCTTGTTGCACGTAACTATATGGCCAGTTGAAGGCTCAGGCCGAAACGCGTTGCCATTGATTCTGGAACTGCACTCAGCACTTTATACTATATGTAGTAAAATAAAGAATACTTTTGGACTTGGATTGGTGGTGCCAGTGTCATACATGCGACGAGAATCCGAGGATTTGGTTCCCGTTGTTCGTGGAGCGACTTTATGTTATATATATATATATATATAACATAAAGTCGCTCCACGAACAACGGGAACCAAATCCTCGGATTCTCGTCGCATATACATATATATATAGTCCACTGTGCCATATGGTCCAATTTCGCCATCAAGGAGTTCTGGTGACATCATAAACCACCAGGCTAATGGCCAAGTCGTTGGTAAATGTAACAAGTGTCCTGACGTGGTAATATAAGGCCATATTATACATGGTACCCATCATGTATTTTTATGCTACATATTTATTTTGGGACACTTAGCTTGAAAAAGCTGTTTCCTTCAAAGTGCATCTAACGATGGAATTAGAATGATTAGGCTTTATTTACCTCCCTTGAATAAATTGTTAATTAAATAATGAGCCATGGTGAGGGTCATTGGATTTAGGCTATTCTGTGGCTGCAGCATTTACCGCATAATTATGAATTTGATGCATTGTCATATCATTTGCTAAATTTGCAGATGTCAAAAAATGTTCTTCATATCACATGTTAATAAAAATACTACAGACACAGATTGTGCTGCATAAATTGCATTTTTGCTGCTTAATTTAAATAACCTTGTCCCATAATATGCTCCTTTATGCAGCTGCTCCTTCATGCAGCATAATTCTATTAGGCCTGACCATGTTAATGCTCTGAAAAATAGTTTGGGGATGTCATTATGATGTTGAAATCCACATTTCACATTAAATGTATACTTTCGGAGCCCAGCATCACGCAGATTTCTGCTTATATGGTGGAGCAAGAGGAACTGTGTATTTCAGCAGCATGTGACCTCCTTGCAGTTTTTGGAGAAGAATGTCAAGTATGCACCTAAAAGAGAACTTGTATCCCACTTGGGAATGATTTAATATTGCAGGTGACTGATTTATTTATTTATTTCAAAGGACTGCAAAATTAATTTAGAAATGCTGGTTTAGATTTGAGCATGGATAAAATGCACATTGAATGGAGACCGAGTCTAATCAGGAGGGAAAGAACAAACATTAGTATTTTTACCATTTGGTTGTAATTACGAGTGTGCTAAATCTTTAAGACTGATTGCACTAGGGGGCTTCTAACAGTTGCGGCTAAGCCAACAGCTTAATAGGATGATTATATGTAGGGTGACCGGACGTCCCGAATTTGCAGAGACAGTCCCGTTTTTTCATCACCTGTCCCGGCAGATTTCGGGAAATTTAGTTCATGTACCATTAGAGAGGGTCTACTGAAAAAGGTGGGAGGTGCCTTTTTATGTTTGTATGTTTTCCAAAGCAGGAATAGTTAGCAGCTGTTATAAGAAAGCAATTGAATTAATAGGCATCATACTAGCTTTAAAAATTGCAATTTATTTTGGTTCTTAGGAGCATATTTATAATTTTTGGAGCAAAACTGCACTAACGCAGTTTTGCATCAAAAAGTTTTGCACCGGCTTGCACCATCCTTGAGCGCCAGCCGGACACCATATTTATAGACTGGTGCAAGCTGGCACAAAGGGTAAGCTAGCGTAAAAAAAAAAATACGTTAGCCGGGTATGGGAGAAGGGGATTTTGCACCAAAAAATGACGTTAGGCAGGTTAGAGTAAAATAAAATGACTCTAACCAGTCTAGCGTCATTTTCTGATGCAAAACCATCCATACCACATGACTCCTGTCTTAGAAAAGACAGGAGTCATGCCCACCACCCCAAAGGGTATCACAGGGGACGAGGGTCCCCTGGGCATGGCCTTTGCACCCAGTGCCATGTAGGAGGGCCCATTTCAGGGCCCCCAATGGCACTTAAAAAAGAAAATACTAACCTGTACTTACCTATACTTCCCTGGGATGGGGTCCCTATCCTCTGCTGTCCCTCTGGTGTGGGTAGGGGTGTCCCTGGTGCGGGCACCTGTAGGCTTATTCCATGGTATTCCACCCTGGAAATAGGCCCTAAGGTGCCCTAACTTCTGCCCTGACCCAGGCGTTAAATAATGGTGAAAAGCAAGCTTTGTACTATTATTTGACCCCTCCTCCTCTTCCCTGTGCGCGATTTTAGCACGGGGATAAATATGGCGCTAAGGCCATAGAGTCATTTTTTGCACGGGGACGCCTACCTTGCATCTGATTGACGCAAGGTAGGTTTCCACGTCCAAAAAATGACTTTAACTCCATAACTTTGGCGCGAGACGGGTCTAGCACCAAATTATAAATATGGAGTTAGTTTTGCACCGAATTTGCATAAAAAAAATGGCGCAAATTCAGCGCAAAACAAATATAAATATGCCCCTAAGTGCCTCTGCTGTAATTCCATGTTGATGAATGCTGTCGTTCTGCGCACTGAGTTGAAGTAGAATTGTAGTCCTTTTTCCATTTTTATGAAATGTCCCAGTATTTGACTTTAAAATTCTGGATATCCTAATTACACAAGAAGCTGCTGAAGTGAATAAATGCTATGCTCCTGAAGCTGGAGTGCCGGTTTTCTCATATATATATATATAAAGTTAAAAATTAAATTATTTCTGTTCATCCTCAGTGAACCCAATAAAAAGGAATCCTAGATGTTCTACTAAAACAAGATATTTCTGTAAAATAGACTCCTAAATCTACTCAAAAGTGGGCATAAATTCTCTTTTTTGTAATCCTAAAGGAGGATGAATGGCTTAGATTATGCACAAAGAAGCCTAGGCATAAAAAACGAATTATTCTCCAACACAGACATATTCTGATGGAACCAAAGAGAACCAATTAATGTTAAAATAAGAATGTAAGTCTTCACACTGTGGAGTCACTCATCTATCTCATTTACATCTAACATACAGCATTATGTTTCTTTATGCTTACCATCATGATGCACTCAGATTTTCTTTCAACTCGTTCCAAACTATGGACGTTTGGGGACAAAAATGCCAATCTACCGGTCCGCACTCAGCTATCCATCATAATGATCTTTTCCATCCAAATATCACCGAAGCAGATGCTTCTTTCTAATCAGAGAGGAGGGATACCGATCTCTTCTTCTTGCCCTCATTTTTCATATGTTTACGTCCACTACCGACCTATTTAGGAGTTAGGACAATTTTCCTTAGAAAGAGAAAACAAAATGTATTTTTACAGTTATACTACATTGGTATAAACTTTGTATTTGCATGAGATTTGATTTGCAGTCTAAACAGACTGGCAGTGTGGCTGGCCTGAAACAGTAAACGGTTTTCATGACATTGCTTTTCATCTGTAGCCCAACTTGGAAAGCTAAGCACAGTTGCAGATTCTGAACATTCGTAAACAGTGTGCAAGTAGTGAGTGACTCAGTGTGACTCAATGTCTCAGCAATTCAAAGACCTGTGAAAATCAGGCGTTTATACTTCATATTCATGTTCTAGTCTGAGTAGGACTACTGCAGCAGAAATCCATGCGGTCATCAGTGTGAATACCTTTACTGATAATTTCAGTTTCTGTCACAATTCCACGTAATTGGTTTCATTCACTAGGATGTCTTGTAAAGAGGGGTAGCCTCAAAGAAGTTGTTTTATACACCCATAGTCTTTATTAACATCCGAGGTATGATACTATTAATATGTACATCTCAAACTTCCATGTAATGCTGTTAAGAATGTGAACATACAAGTCATCAATTCAACACTAACTTCCCATATGATCATCAAATTCGCCACATATTGTAAACTGAATTAAAGTGCTTTTGTTCTTCAAGACTGTTATTCCAAATGGTGGTAGTTTCCAAATCCCACTGTCAGGTTTACCTGAATTGATGGAAAAACAGGCCCCACTGCAGTTCCTTGTACATGGTCATGCATTTGTTCATCAATGAAAACGTAATTATTGTGCATAATAAACTGTCATTTCAAATAGCATTTGAGCATGCAAATGGATGTTCATTGCTCACTTTGAAAACAATTTCCAGCATCCTCAGACCATCCTATCATCCTTTGCTGATATTAAGCGCAGGGACATTATAAGTCAATAGGTTCTCCCCAAGTGGATTTCCAATTTCATCATGAACATCACTGATGCCCTATTGATTACGAGCTATGGTGACAACAGGGGTCAAAACAATTTGCTAAGTGCTCAACCAGTGATCCAATATTGCTAAGACTGGTCTCTTCTGAAGGTTTTCTAACAATATGTGTAAATGGGGTGACACATTTAGAGTTGGAATAGTTGCAAGTTTTTCCCTCACTATTAATTTGTGCTACCTCCTGTTTTATGATTTAACTACTGGGACTATTTGAGACTAAACTGTATCATCTGTGAAGTGCTTGATAAACATGCACTGTCTCAAGGCGATAGTCTGTGGTTTAGATAAATATGTTGTTGTAGGACTCTTACCTTGGGGTTAAGACTGCTTACTTTAGGGTGGCAGCACCACCGAATGTGGTGACAAAGTCAGTCTCACACTGCCTGGAAGCTGTCAGCCTGACTTTGTCGGCTAGCTAGCAGTACCTCACCCAATTCTACAAAGTAAAGGTGATTTGTGACAGCCTAGAAACATGACACTGACTTCTCATTGAAATCATGGTGGAACAGATCATACCCCTTTCTCTCAGTTACAAAAAGTCTCACACATGCTAATGCAAAAAAAGAGATACAATTACATCTATTGATAAAAAGCATGAGCTGCTATTATTACGCAGATAAAACATAATAAAGTGATGATTGTGAACATTAGAGTAAAAAATATAAACAGTCCCACCATCCTGATCTAATTATAAGAGCTTGTGATGCCTACCTACTACACCCTAATGTCTGAACTTTAGAGCATAATGGTGTTAGCCCTTTTGCCTATTGCTATCTATGGAAGGAGCCCAAACCCAACACCTGATAGGTGGGCAAGGATGTGCCTGTTGTCTGCTGGCAATCCTCCTGGTTGGCTGTATAGGCAAGGCCAGGATCAGCAGAGCTGTCAATGGAATGGTGTACATTCCCAAACAGCCATGGCTGAAATGCCCTATACCTTCCTTAGGTCTATGTGGTGTTTATATAACAAAACATGTTGTATTCTAAGAACAGTCATGACATGATGATATGTCTATGGGTAAGGGTTGACTCCGTAACTCTTGGAGCGACAATACTAGGTAAACTTTCGTTTACAGAACATGACAGCCTCAAGCAGGGCAGAGAGAAATGCGTGCAAAAGACTGATAAGTGTAAAACACAAATAACAATGCCTTCTCAGAAAGGCAGCTGATTTAATATAAAAACAACCATGCTAAAAGTGAGCTGTGCTAAAACATAATAAAAGGAATAAAATGTGTATGTATGTGAAAGGGCACAGGCTACGGGCCAAGAGCTAAAATAAGGGTGCCCAACCTTCCGTAACGAACTATCTGGTAGAGACATCTAGTTTCAGATTCCTTACCTTTGAATTTCCCCAGGCGTCAGACTGGATCCGGAGATTTTTCTTCAAGCAGTACCTCCGTGCGCCGTCAGGTGGCGTCGGTCGACTCCGTGAGCGTCGTTGGTGTTGTGCTCGCTGTGATGACGTTACGGTTGTATATAGGCGCCACCCCGGCATGCTGACGTCAGTTTCTTTTCAAGACATTCCACGCCAGTAGCGCAGAGCCATGAAGAGCACAGAGAGGGAAAGTTCCTGTCCCTAGAAATCAGTTCCCAGTGCGGGGGTGATGGGCGGATCGGTAAGGAATCTGCAACTAGAATATGTCTCTACCAGCTATTTCGTTACCGAAAGTAAGTAACGTGTACATCTGATAGAGACTTATAGTTGCAGATTCCTTATCTTTGATTAGATACCCGAGCAATACCATTCCCGGTGGTGGGCTGCGAACCAAGATCACACCAAAAAGTCCAGCAGGACTGAATGGCCAAAGTAGCCGTCTCTTCGGACCGGATGTTCTAGGCAGTAGTGTTTGGTAAAAGTGTGCAGAGATACCCACTTTGCTGCCTGACAAATATCCAGGACTGGAACGCCACGTGCTAGCGCTGTGGTAGCAGCAGGAGCTCTGGCGGAGCGAGCTCACAAACCTTCGGGAGGTTGCTTTTAGCCAGAGCATAGCACATTTTGATGCATTAGAGTACCAGTCGTGAAATGGTCCTCTTATGCACCGCCTTCCCCTTCTTTGTACCCACATATTCCACAAAGAGTTGATCGTCCAACTGGAAGTCTTTGGTACGATCAAGATAGATTGCCAACGCTCTTTTTGGGTCCAGATGGTGGAGTCTCTCCTCTTCATGAGAGGGATGTGGGGGTGCATAAATGGTAGGCAAGGTGATGGACTGTCCGACATGGAAGGGTGTCACTACCTTAGGTAGAAAAGAAGCCCTCGTGCAAAGCACCACTTTGTCAGGATGTATGGCAAGAAAAGGTGGCTCAGATGACAGAGCCTGGAGTTCACTAACTCTGCAGCAGACGTAATGGCAACTAAAAAGACAGTCTTTATAGTTAAGAGCCGTAAAGGACAGTTGTGAAGCGGTCCAAACACGGTACACATAAGGTATGTTAAGACCATGTTGAGATCCCATTGGGGCATGATGAATGGGATAGGAGAAAAGAGGTGTGTGAGGCCTTTAAGAAACCTCCCAAATATGGGAGATTTAAATAAGGAAGGCTGATCTGGTAACCTCAAGAAAGCAGAGATAGCAGAGAGATATCCCTTAAGAGTTCCCAAAGTGGAACCCTGTCGGGCAAGGGAAAGACTAAAGAGAAGAACTTGAGAAAGAGGAGCAGATAGAGGATCGACAGAATTATTGATGCACCATGCCACAAATTTCTTTCAACTACAGGCGTATACAGTTTTGGTTGAGGGACGCCTGGCTGCCAAGATAACGTCACAGACTTCGGGTGGCAGGTCAAAAGACGTCCACTGTCGCAGCTCAATCTCCACGCATGAAGCCGCAGAGTTGACAGGTTCAGGTGGAGGACCCTCCCCTGTTGCTGCAACAGAAGATTCTCCTGAAGGAGCAGTCTGATTGGAGGAACTATGGCCATGTTCAAAAGCTTGGGATACCAGACTCTTTGTACCCTGTCCGGAGCCATCAGTATTGCTTGGGCCCGGTCTTGCCTTAACGTCTTCAGAACTCTGGGCAGAAGTGGTATAGGCGGAAAGGCATACAGGAGGTCTCATTTCCATTTGCGACAAAAAGCGTCGCCGAGCAAGTGCCGCCTTGGAAACTCCAACGCGCAAAACAGCTGACATTGCACATTCACTAAGGAGGCGAACAAGTCTAACCAAGGTTCTCCCCACCGCAGGAAAAGACCTTGTGCCACCTCCGGATGGAGACGCCATTGCTGGTCATACACGCATCATTGGCTGAGTTCGTCTGCTCTGGCTTTCAAGGAGCCTGCCAGGTGTTGAACCTCCAGGGAAATGCCCTGATGTTCCAGCCAAGTCCAGAGGCGAAGGGCCTCTTGACAAAGGGTCCACGACCCCACTCTACCTTGTTTGTTGAAATACCAAATGGCGGTGGTGTTGTCTGTGAGCACCTGCAATGCTTTCCCCTTGAGGGAGGGAAGAAATGCTTTCAATGCTAGTCGAATCGCTCGCAGTTCCAGATGATTGATATGGAGCCCGGTTTCCGCCAGAGACCAGATGCCTCTGATCACTGCCTCTCCCATGTGGCCACCCCATCCTAGAAGTGACGCATCTGTCACGACTGTAAGATCTGGTTGTGGAAAGGAGAGCCATCTGCTCTTGACCCAATCCTGATTTGTTAACCACCACTGTAGGTCTCTAGCATTTCCTTTCGAGATCTGGACCTTGTTGGAGAGATTCCCCTGATGCTGCGCCCACTGGAACTTCAGGTCTCACTGCAGAGCCCGCAAATGCCATCTGGCATTTTGAACCAGCAGGATGCAGGAGGCCATGAGGTCCAGCAGCCTCAGAGTAATTCTCACCGAAATCCAGGACAGAGGCTGAAACATCGGTATCATAGCCCGAATATCCTGGACTCACTTTTTGGGAGTATATCCCCGAAACTGCACTGTATCCAGAACAGCTCAGATGAAAGGGAGCATCTAAGAAGGAGTCAGGTGTGACTTCAGCACGTTGATAGTGAACCCCAGTGAATGGAAAAGGTTCACCGTAGTCTGGAGGTAAGAGACGACTGTCTGGGGTGAGTTTGCCTTCAACAGCTAATCGTCGAGGTAGGGGAGGACTGGGACCCCAACCGGCGCAGATGAGCTGCCACCACTACCATCACTTTTGTGAACACCTGAGGGGCAATGGTAAGGCCAAAGGGGAGCATGGTAAACTGAAAGTGCTCATGACCTACCACGAATCGTAGGTAACGTCTGTGGGCCGGCAAGACCGGAATGTGGAAGTATGCGTCTTCCAAGTCCAACCCTACCATCCAGTCTCCGGGATCCAGGGAAGATAGGACCTGAGCCAATGTCAAAATTTTGAACTTCTCCTTTTTGAGGAAGAGATCGAGGGACCGAAGATCTAATATAAGCCAAAGTCCTTTGTCCTTTTTCGGAACCAGAAAGCAGCGAAAATAGCAACCACAACCTACTTCTGGCAACGGAACCCTCTCTAAAGCTCCTTTGGCCAAAAGGGCTTGGACTTACTTGCGAAGAAGCACCATATGATCCTCCGATATCCAATTGTATGAAGGTGGCATGGCTGGAGGAGATGTCTCGAAGGGAAGGGAGTAGCCCCTTTGGACAATTTGGAGGACCCACCTGTCTGAGGTAACGGATTGCCATTGGGGCAGGTGATGCCATATCCTGCCACCTGCTGGCTCCTGATGTACCTGTGGACTAGGAAGGCTTGGAGGCTGAAGAGAGGGCGGGGTGGACTAGGTGACCTGCTGGCTCCCTGATCCCCAGGAGCATGGGATCCCGCTGTACAGCTTGCGCGGGTTGGTGGCCGGGGGGGAAAGGATGCGGTTGGGTGCCTCTTCGGTAGCCACGAAAGGGGCGAAAGGCAGACTGCTGGGGTCTAGGTGCGGGCGTGAGGACAAGGGACCGGGCCAAGGCTCGGGAATCCTTAAAGCGCTTGAGTGCCGATTCCGCCTTGTCTCCAAAGAGACGTGTGCCATTAAAGGGAATGTCCATCAAGGATTGCTGGACATCCCCTGAAAAGCCAGATGTTCTCAGCCAGGCGTGGCATCTCAATGCCACCGTTGATGCAACCGATCTGCCCAGAGAGTCGGTCGTATCCAGTCCACAACGAATCATGAAGTTCGCTGCATCCCTCCCATCTGTTACGGCTTGGGAAAGGACAGTCCGGGCCTCCTCCGGAACTGCAGGCAGACTTGCGTGACCGTATCCCTGAGAGTATGGAAATAGTGGCCCAAAATACATGCGGTGTTCACGGACCGCAGCCCTAGACTGTTGGAAGAAAACAACTTCTTCCCCAAATTATCCAGTCTTTTTGATTCCCCATCCGGGGTGCGACAGGGAATGCACCAGATCAAGAGGAAGCCTGGATGACAAGGCTCTCAGGCGTGGGATGTTGGGTGAGGGATTTCGGGTCTGACGGACCAGGTCAATGGTGGCAGGCAATTGTCCTATTCACAGGAGCCCCTATGCTGGGTCTGAACCAAGTACCCAAAAGGATGTCTGTCAGTGCTTCATTAAAGGGTAGAAGGGGCTCGGAAGAGGAAGATCCCATCTGAAGCACGTCGGTTAGGATGTTAGGCCTAACCTCCACAGAAGGTAGCTTGAGGTCCAGGATCTCAGCCACCTTCTGACCAACATGGAATAAGAAGCACTCTCCTCCGTAGCCACGCTAGGAGGAGAGAGCATACCAGTGTCAGGGGAGGTGTCTAGACCACTGGCATCACCCAAATCCTGCACCCAGTCCATTTGGGGGTCAAGCAGGTATTCTAAAGAGTCCAGCATCCCCTCCACACTCTCCCCATATGTAAGGAAATGCCTCCTTGGCATGGTTACCCCCTGACTTTTTTCCTTTTGCTGATGCCAGTTATGATTGAAAGTGTGCCGGGACCCTGCTAACCAGGCCCCAGCACCAGTGTTCTTTCCCTAAACTGTATTTTAGCTTCCACAATTGGCACAACCCTGGCACTCAGATAAGTCCCATGTAAATGGTACCCCTGGTGCCAAGGGCCCTGATGCCAGGGAAGGTCTCTAAGGGCTGCATGCCACCATGGGGACCCCTCACTCAGCACATGCACACTGCCTCTCAGCTTGTGTGTGCTGGTGGGGAGAAAATGACTAAGTCGACATGGCACTCCCCTCAGAGTGCCATGCCAACCTCACACTGCCGGTGGCATAGGTAAGTCGCCCCTCTAGCAGGCCTTACAGCCCTAAGGCAGGGTGTACTATACCACAGGTGAGGGCATATGTGCATGAGCACTATGCCCCTACAGTGACTAAGCAAAACCTTAGACATTGTAAGTGCAGGGTAGCCATAAAGAGTATATGGTTTGGGAGTTGGTCAAACACGAACTCCACAGTTCCATAATGGCTACACTGAAAGCTGGGAAGTTTGGTATCAAACTTCTCAGCACAATAAATGCACACTGATGCCAGTGTGGAATTTATTGTAAAATGCACCCAGAGTGCATCTTAGAGATGCCCCATTAATTCCAGTCTGACTCCTAGTGACAGGCTGGCCAGTTTCTGCCAGCCTGCCACAACCAGACAAATTGCTGGCCACATGGGATGAGTGCCTTTGTCACTCTGTGGCCAGGAACAAAGCCTGTACTGGGTGGAGGTGCTTCTCACCTCCCCCTGCAGGACTGTAACACCTGGCGGTGAGCCTCAAAGGCTCATGCCTTTTGTTTCAGCACCCAAGGGCATCCCAGCTAGTGGAGATGCCCGCCCTTCCGGCCACTGCAACCACTTTTGGCGGCAAGGCTGGAGGAGATAATGAGAAAGACAAGGAGGAGACACCCACCAGTCAGGACAGCCCCTAAGGTGTCCTGAGCTGAGATGACCCCTGCCTTTAGAAATCCTCCATCTTAAGTTGGGAGGATTCCCCCAATAAGATTAGGGATGTGCCCCCCTACCCTCAGGGAGGAGCCACAAAGAGGGTGTAGCCACCCTCCAGGACAGTAGCCATTTGCTACTGCCCTCCTGACCTAAACACAACCCTAAATTCAGTATTTAGGAGCACCCCAGAACCCAGGAAATCAGATTTCTGCAACCCGTAACAAGAAGAAGGACTGCTGACCTGAAAGCCCTGCACAGACGACAACTGCTTTGGCCCCAGCCCTAACGGCCAGTCTCCTGACTCGAAGAAAACTGCAACAGCGACGCATCCGACCTGGACCAGCGACCTCTGAAGCCTCAGAGGACTGCTCTGAACCAAAGGACCAAGAAACTCCAGTGAACAGCGGCTCTGTTCAACACCAGCAACAACTCTGCAACCTTCTTGCAACTTTTAAAGACCTCACTCTTCCCGCTGGAAGCGTGAGACTTCACCCTCTGCACCCGACGCCCCTGGCTCGAGCTCCAGAGAACCAACACTATGGGGAGGACTCCCAGGCGACTGCGAACCCATGAGTAGCCTGAGACGACCCCTCTTGACTCCCACAGCGATGCATGCAGAGAGAATCTAGAGGCTCCCTGTAACAAGGAACCCGACGCCTGGACCAAGCACTGCACCCGCAGCCCCAGGACCAGAAGGAACCGAACCTCAGTGCAGGAGTGACCACCAGGTGACCCTCTGCCTAGCCCAGTCGGTGGCTGGCCCGAGAAGCCCCCCTGTGCCCTGCCTGTACCGCTAGAGTGACTCCCGGGTCCCTCCATTGATTCTAATACAAAACCCGACGCCTGCTTTGGCTCCCCTGGTCTGCCCTCGCAAGACGCAGGTACTTACCTGTAGGCAGACTGGAACCGGAACACCCCTGTTCTTCATAGGCGCCTATGTGTTTTGGGCACCTCTTTGACCTCTGCACCTGACCGGCCCTGAGCGGCTGGTGTGGTAACTTTGGGGTTGCCTTGAACCCCCAACGGTGGGCTGCCTATGCCAAGGAACTTGAACTTGTAAGTGCCTTACTTACCTGAAAAACTAACCATTACTTACCTCCCCCAGGAACTGTTGATTTTTGCTTTGTGTCCACTTCTAAAATAGCATATTGCCATTTTTACTAAGACTGTGTATGCTATATTCGAAGTTCCTAACTTACCTGTGTGGAGTACCTTGCATTTTATGTATTTACTTCAAATCTTGACCTTGTGGTTCTAAAAATAAATTAAGAAAATACAGTTTTCTATATAAAAACTATTGGCCTGGAGTTAAGCCTTTGAGTGTGTGTTCCTCATTTATTGGCTGTGTGTGTACAACAAATGCTTAACCCTACCCTTTGATAAGCATACTGCTCGACCACACTACCACAAAGTAGAGCATTAGAATTATCCAATTTTGCCACTATCTTACCTCTAAGGGGAACCCTTGGACTCTGTGCACACTATCTCTTACTTTGAGATAGTATATACAGAGCCAACTTCCTACACCATATCCATACACACAAGAATAAGGGTCTGGATCAACCCTGGGCCAGGAGAGCCTATAGAGAACAGAATAAGCGTTGATCGTCGTCTTTCTGACTCCGGGTCGTCGGGTATGAGGATGGGATCGACGTCGCTTGTGGGCCCAGCCGATGTCGGGAGCGTCAACATCTGACCTGACGGCAGGGAAGGTTGCCATGGCACGACTGGCATCGGGACGGATCCGCGATTCGATCTGGAGGGGCCCTCCGGAGCCGTGGCTGAAGCCGACGGCCTTGAAACCGAGGGAATCCCAATCGACTGTGCCCAAAAAAGTTGGGCAGGGGTGGCTCCGGCTCCCGGGAAGTCGGGGAAGCGCAGAGCCTACCGGGATGAAGGCTCCATTGACAGAGGCCTAGAGCGTCAACGCTCTTCCCGTGTTGTATCATCCAATCGACGGGGTGAAGTCGAAGAACGCTTGTCCGTCTTCGATGTCGTCTTTTTGCGACCAGAATGTCCCGATAACTTGGAGGACAAGGAGTGGTGGTGACTCCGCGGCCGGTCTCGAGACCTTCCTGTTGAATGGGACCATGAGCGCCGTGGAGTCGAGTGTCTGGCCGCCATGAGCTTTAAGGACCACTCCCTCAAAGCTTTCGTGTTCATGGTCCAACACTCGGAGCACAACTTTTGGGTCATAATCGCGCTCCAGGCACCAAAGACACATGAGGTGCGGATCCGTCACCGACATAGTTCGGTGACAGAGGTCGCAGGGCTTGAATCCGGTCTTGCGGGACATCCCGCGACGCATCCACAAACTCGTCAAAAACTTTGACACAAGTGTTGACTTAGTCAAAAAATGACTGTGGTAGCTATCTCTGGATCTGCGTGTAGGTTGGCGCAGAAACAAAAGAACTGACGTCAGCATGCTGGGGTGGCACCTGTATATGACCGCGATGTCATCACGGCGAGCACGACACCAACGACGCCCTTGGAATCGACCAATATCACCTGATGGCGCACAGAGGTACTACTCGAAGATAAAGCCCCAGATCCAGTCTGACGCCTGGGTAAATTCAAATGTAGGGAATCTGCAACTAGAAGTCTCGACCTCATGTGCAGTGACCACCCAAAAACTATAACAATAGAAGGACATAAATAAGGCACCACATTTTCTTTGCAGAAAAAAACAATGAATGTGTTGGTCATACTGGAATTAAGTTTTCAGTATCGGAGTGACCTTGGCATTTCATGATCCACTCAAGTGAAAGTGGGAGTAATGGGGGGGAGCAAAGGGTGGAAGACGGAGGCAAGTAATGATAATGACTGCCGATGGGAACAAGTAGTTTAAAATGCAATGAGCACTGCTGCTGCTAGATGCCTGACAGTGGAGCAGTGAGTAAGTAAGGACACCAATCCTGAGCGATAACACACAAACAAGAAGCACACTACCAGTGATGTTAAGTGCAGTCCTTTGGGTGCTTGGGACCAGAATGCACATCATAAGGTGGTCCAGGACTGTGCACATTAAATACTATATGCAAGTTCCACCCTGTTCACACTGCTGCAATACAATGTCCCTGCTGCCTGCACCACATAACGGATTACATTAGAAGGTGCATGTGTAGTGATTGCAGAGGAACTCCTTGATACATGTTCACTGCCATGCGGACTCACAAGTCACAAAGTAAACAGGTAAAATGCTTTACTCTCATAGAGATGCACTGTGAACACCAAATGGAAGTCATGTGGGATGACCCCAAAAGTGAGCCACACAGGCAGCAAAAGAAAAAGACACTGAAGTCTCAGATTTACAAAGATTTAGCATCAGGTCTGAGTTATTTTTTTAACGCAAACCTGATGCAAAGTGCTGTGATGGGATTTACAATCCAAAACAAATCGCAATTTTTCCTGGATTATAACCCAAAGCAATGTAAAGTTGCGCAATGCGCTCCCTTGCATTATTTAGCATCGAGGGGGCATTCCATGGGTGGTGCATGGGTTTTCCCATGCAAACACTCATGGGTTTGACACAGATCCCTACCTGCAAAGAACTGGAGCTGCTTTGGCTGATCATAAATCTTGATCCCCAAAGCAGAAGTAGAGCTTGACATCAGTACACAGCTGGCATAATCATATTCAACAGAATTAGTATTGGCCTGCAGCATAAATTAAGTGCAGTCATCATGATTAACGGGCATTGCTAAAGTTGAAAGCTGCTTCTTAAATATATGATCTGCACACATTATTTATCTACCTTGCAGGCCCAATAGCAAAGACCCTCCTAAATACAGCAAGGGCCATATTTCTGTGCACTGTGGTCTGTGCTGAAAAGGAATATCTAGGAAACACTCAGAGAAGTTGGGCATTGAACCATGTAGCTTGCTCAGATTATTCAGGTTACCTAATTCCATCTCACAATAGCAAATTAGACTGGAGTTTAGTCTAACCTAGTACCACTTGGGGATGAAGTTTGCTTTGTTCTGTTTTGGCACCAAAGCAGAAATTCAGAGAGAGAGAGACACATTAAAATCTCAGCTTTTGGTGGAGTTGCTTGGTTGAAGAACTTCCCCCATTTTCCCGAGGTTTACATTAATGTTTACATGCTAACATTAATGGACATGAGAAAATGGATTGACATGTGGTGTATTTAACAGGATACTGACAAAAAATCTATGTGACAAATCATACTGAGTAGAACTAACTAGTTTGCTGAAAGAATACATGCTGAACTACAGCTAGCCATCTACTCCTGCAATAAGCTCTAGACGTACCTGTTAGACCTGCTTCCTATCTTTAATTTTAGGATTAAGGTTTTTTTAGGATTACATTTTAACACAAGCAATACAGAACTCATTTTAATTTATGAGTGTGCATTTCTGTGTTTCTCGATCCTAATCAATTTAGATGTTTAATGATTTGACTTTTTGCCTTCAGTTTTCCTCCATTTGCCTTTATTTAATTACATTAAGCTTGAGATTAATTCTTTGCTTAAATGATTCTCTAAATTATCCCTTTGTCAGCTTTTTTCCCTTCACTTTGATTGTACCCAAGCTCTCAATGGGTTACTGGGTTTCCCATTCTTTTTACTGACTTTAGAACTCTGTGCACTCTACCCCTGCTTACCAGTAGTAAAGTGCCTCTGCTCCCCCTGTAAACAAGGTTAAATTGGCTTATTCCTATGGTGAAGAAAGTGCACCCAGGGCCGGAAAGTTAAATGCCACGTGTGGATTGCAGTACCAGTGCGACTTGTCAAAATAACGATTTTAACCCCTTCGCTGCCAGGCCTTTTCCCCCTCCTGTGCCAGGCCTTTTTTTGCCTATTTGGGGCAGTTCGCACTTAGGCCCTCATAACTTTTTGTCCACATAAGCTAACCAAGTCAAATTTGCGTCCTTTTTTTCCAACATCCTAGGGATTCTAGAGGTACCCAGACTTTGTGGGTTCCCTTGAAGGAGGCCAAGAAATTGGCCAAAATACAGTGAAAATTTCGTTTTTTTTAAAAAAAAATGGAAAAAGTGGCTGCAGAAGAAGGCTTGTGGATTTCCCCCTGAAAATGGCATCAACAAAGGGTTTGTAGTGCTAAACTCAGCAGCTTCCTAGCTTTCAGGAACAGGCAGACTTGAATCAGAAAACCCAATTTTTCAACACAATTTTGGCATTTTACTGGGGCATACCCCATTTTTGCAATTTTTTGTGCTTTCAGCCTCCTTCCAGTCAGTGACAGGAATGGGCATGAAACCAATGCTGGATCCCAGAAACCTAACCATTTCTGAAAAGTAGACAAAATTCTGAATTCAGCAAGGGGTCATTTGTGTAGATCCTACAAGGGTTTCCTACAGAAAATAACAGCTGAAAAAGAAAAAAATGAAATTGAGGTGAAAAAAACACAAATTTTTCTCTACGTTTTACTCTGTAACTTTTCCCTGCAATGTCAGATTATGGAAAGCAATATACCGTTACGTCTGCTGGACTCCTCTGGTTGCAGGGATATATAGGGCTTGTAGGTTCATCAAGAACCCGAGGAACCCAGAGCCAATAAATGAGCTGCACCCTGCAGTGCGTTTTCATTCTATACCGGGTATACAGCAATTCATTTGCTGAAATATAAAGAGTAAAAAATTGCTATCAAGAAAACCTTTGCATTTCCAAAAAGGGCACAAGATAAGGTGCTGAGGAGCAGTGGTTATTTGCACATCTCTGAATTCCGGGGTGACCATACAAGCATGTGAATTATAGGGAATTTCTCAAATAGATGTCTTTTTTACACACTCTCCTATATTTGGAAGGAAAAAATGTAGAGAAAGACAAGGGGCAATAGCACTTGTTTTGCTAATCTATGTTCCCCCAAGTCTCCCGATAAAAATGATACCTCACTTGTGTGGGTAGGCCTAGCGCCCGCCACAGGAAACGCCCCAAAGCGCAACGTGGACACATCCAAAATTTTGGGAGAAAACAGAGGTGTTTTTTTGCGAAGTGCCTACCTGTAGATTTTGGCCTCTAGCTCAGCCGGCACCTAGGGAAACCTACCAAACCTGTGCATTTCTGAAAACTAGAGACCTAGGGGAATCCAAGGAGGGCTGACTTGCGGGGCTCGGACCAGGTTCTGTTACCCAGAATCCTTTGCAAACCTCAAAATTTGGCTAAAAAAACACATGTCCCTCACATTTCTGTGGCAGAAAGTTCTGGAATCTGAGAGGAGCTACAAATTTCCTTCCACCCAGCGTTCCCCGAAGTCTCCCGATAAAAATGATACCTCACTTGCGTGGGTAGGCCTAGCGCCGGCGACAGGAAACACCCCAAAGCGCAACGTGGACACATCCTAAATTTTGGAAAAAAACAGAGGTGTTTTTTGCGAAGTGCCTACCTGTAGATTTTGGCCTCTAGCTCAGCCGGCACCTAGGGAAACCTACCAAACCTGTGCATTTCTGAAAACTAGAGACCTAGGGGAATCCAAGGAGGGCTGACTTGCGGGGCTCGGACCAGGTTCTGTTACCCAGAATCCTTTGCAAACCTCAAAATTTGGCTAAAAAAACACATGTCCCTCACATTTCTGTGGCAGAAAGTTCTGGAATCTGAGAGGAGCTACAAATTTCCTTCCACCCAGCCTTCCCCCAAGTCTCCCGATAAAAATGATACCTCACTTGAGTGGGTGGGCCAGGTGCCTGGAACAGAATAAGGCCCAAAACCTGAAGGGATAGAAGGGATAGTTGGGGGAGCCACGCAAGCCACACCTCCCTGGACTCCTTGGGGTGCCTATTTTTAAAAAAATTCTGGGTTTTGTAGGTTTCCCTACATGACAGCCGCACCCTGGACCAAAAACATAGGTGGGCCCTCCCCCCCCAAACACAGGCATTTTTGGAATATATCACTTTGATGTGTGCACATACGTCCGTGATGTGCCAAACACTAAAATTGTGAAAAGAAACACACTTAGGTTATGTGAAGAAGACCCCTCACCCACCAACCAAGTTGGTGGCATGCTTCATCATCGGGGTCCCACCCGAGGCACCTAGCGTGTCACAGGTGTGCTGCGACGCCTGATTACAGCGGAGCAGGTTTTGTCTTTTTTTACAACACATACTGGTTGGATTTGGCACGAGGGTGAGTGATGGTTCAGTGAATCAAATTTTATTAACAATAGATTTCACAAAAATGAAATGCACTGCTAATAACTGAAAGGCAAAAAAGTGAACCAATGACTCACAGCTCGTGAGCTGTAAAGCCGCGACAAGGCACCAACCGCTTTACTGGCCATTCACACACCTTTCATACATGACACGCACAAGACCATTCACATCGCCAGCCACGGGCCCAGCACATTACAACACTCACATGGACAGACCGCGCCACTCAAGGGCCCATCACTTACATACGCCCACATGCCTGATACAAGAATCATACCAGCTGAAGGGAGTGTGGACTGCCGTTCGGCTGGCACCGCCAGCCAAGCGCCACCCCACGCACACCGCCAGCCAAGCGCCACCCCACGCACACCGCCAGCCAAGCGCCACCCCACGCACACCGCCAGCCAAGTGCCACCCCACGCACACCGCCAGCCAAGCGCCACCCCACGCACACCGCCAGCCAAGCGCCACCCCACGCACACCGCCAGCCAAGCGCCACCCCACGCACACCGCAATCACTTTTTTTTATTTATAAACAACAAAGAAACTACTAATTATAAAATAAGCACAAAACTACAAACACAAAAGCTCTAACTAAATACACAACAGATGCCAACCGTGAAACATATGAAAATATAAAACAGACAGCTTACGCTCAAGGTATTTCCCAGAAATTCTTTTGAGTATGGTAACTTCTGTAACAGCCGGGAACACACAGCCCAGGCTTTGAAGGGCATTCGGGGCAGTACATCCGGCTCTCCCTCCGGATTAATCTCCGGGCACATACTCTACATTTCTTTGTGGGCATGTCTTTTTTGGGAGTGGGAGGAATGTGATCTGGAAAGTGCCGATCTTTCAATCTAGCCACATCCTCCACCACTTCTACTCTAGGAACTCTTGCCGGTTCCACCACAATAAGGCTTTCTATCACCGACTCCTGAAATTTAACAAATGTCATCCTTGACTCGGGTGAACAATCCTTGTATACAATAAAGGCATTAAAAGTTGCCAAATGAAATAAATGTAGGGCCAACTTTTTATACCACACATATGACTTACGAAGAGCAGTGTAAGGTTCTAACCTCTGATCTACTCTATCAACACCACCCATGTGCCTATTGTAGTCCAAAATGCACGCAGGTTTGCGCACTTCCGCAACCTGACCCCAAACAGCCACAGGGGAAGTACTCTCATCATGGATGGTCGATAGCATGTACACATCCCTCCTGTCTGAAAATTTCAGAGCTAGCAGCTCTTTATTCCGCAAGGCACTGCACTGTCCCCTCTCAAGTTTTTTACAGACAAGCTCCCTTGGATAGCCTTTCCGGTTAGAACGGATTGTGCCACAAGCAACAGTGTCCACCCTAAACAACTCCTTGAACAACTGCACTCCAGTGTAGAAATTATCTACGTACAAATGGTGACCTTTGTTAAACAGCCGTCTAGCAAGTTCCCACACAATTTTTTCGCTAACTCCAAAAGTGGCCGGACAACCAGGAGGGTCAATACTGGAATCCCTACCAGTGTAGACCCGGAAATTATACACATATCCTGTACTGCTTTCTGACAGCAGATACAATTTAATCCCATACCGTGCCCTCTTACTAGGAATGTACTGCTTAAAAACTAAACGCCCCTTGAAAAGGACCAAAGACTCGTCCACACTTATCTCTTTGCCTGGGACATAGACCTCTGAAAACCGATCCACAAAATGATCAAGGACAGGCCTAATCTTAAAAAGGCGGTCACAATCAGGGTGATCTCGTGGCAAGGCTAAAGCATTGTCTACAAAATGCAGCATACGAAGAAGAAGCAAATACCGATTACGTGTCATAGTTGCAGGAAATATAGCAGTTGCCATCAAGGGACTAGTAGACCAATAAGAAGCCAGTGACGGCTTCCTGATCAACCCCATCAAAAAAGACAAACCTAAAAACCTTTTCATCTCTTCCAGATATGTGGGAACCCAATGAGTAGCTCTAGACTGAGGTTTAAGTCTGGCAGCGTTGTCCCGCAAATATTGCTCTGCATACACATTTGTCTGCTCCACAATCTCTTCCAAAAATACATCGTCCATAAACAAGTGAAAGAAATGGACAGGCAGAAAGTTTTCCGTATTAACTCTACACCCTGGGAGACCAGTAAATGCAGGTAACTGTGGCTGCTCCATGTTTGGGGCAATCCAGGTGTCAGGTCTTCCAATGGGAAACCCTGCAGCCCCAGGCTGCTGCTCTCTTGGCACATCAATGTCCTCCTCTAACACAGGCCCTTCATCTGCACTGAGAGTAGCTTCCTCATCAGAAGAATACTCTCGGACAGAAAACTCACTTCCAGAATCTCCTGCTTCCTCCTCTGCCTCAGATGCAGAGTCAGTGTCGTAATCATGGTCTGAAGACGACTCAAAGAGCATGCGAACAACCTGCTGAGCGGTCACTTTGCGGCTAGCCATGATCCTAACAACAAATGGATTGCCAACAACAACTAGCACTAAAATAAGTAATAAACAAAGTGTAGCTTTATCACAAAGAGTTATGTACTACAAAAAACAATACCACACAGTTGCCTGAAATAGCTACTCACCAAGCAACTACTCTGCAATCACCAATGATATCCCACTAAAAAGAAAAAAGCTATTTAGACATATGACAACACAAACACCACTGTGCTTAAATCTAAGGACAATGTCAAACACACAATACTGCATTTAGTACACCACCTACAAACATGTCAACAATACTCCTTTGGAGTAAATTGCGTTCACTTACCTAAAACATGCAACTATGCAAACCGCAGGACAACTACTGCCAAAACCGCAAAGATCCACAGCAAAGGAAGCAAAAGCGTTGAACTAGAAGAAAAAGAAGAAATAAATTGTTATAATCACAAATACAAATACTTTGCCAGTTGACAAACACCCCACCACCAAGAACTTAGCAGTTGTCCCTGGTACCTAAGTGGATCCTGCCCCCCTCGGGGTAGATGGGCGTAAAAGATTTGGCCAATCTGACCCCAAGGGGGGCAGAAATGGGCAACACCTCTGTGCCCCCTTTCAGGTGGCGACCCTTCCCCAAGGGGGAACCCCCAGCACAACACAAAACAAAAAAAATCCCTGCCCTCCTTGGGGGCAGATGGCCCTACAAAATTACGGGCAGAGATGGGCAATACAAATTTTCCCCACCTTAGGGGGGCGACCGTTGCCCAAGGGGTGCCCCCAAACACACACCAAACACAATCCCTGGCACCTAGTGTGCTTCCACCCCCCCCCCCGGGCCAGATCGTCCAAAAAATGGCTGGTCTGCCATCGGGGGGGGGCCGAAACAGAAGAAAAAAAAGCTCCCCAGGGGAGCGACCCTTGCCACAGGAGTTGCCCCCAAAATAAACAATAAAAACAAAATCCCTGGTGTCTAGTGGTTTTCGCCCCCCCCCCGGGGGCAGATCAGCCCAAAAATCGGCTGATCTGCCCCCGGGGGATGCAAAATACAAATAGAAATTGCCCCCGGGGGGAGGGCGACCCTTGCCCAAGGGGTCGCCCCGAAAAACACGCATAAACAAAGATATCCCTGGTGTCTAGTGGTTTTCGCCCCCCCCCCCGGGGGCAGATCCGCCGAAAAAACGGCGGATCTGCCCCCAGGGGGGGGCGAAATACAAATAAAAATTGCCCCCGGGGAGGGGCGACCCTTGCCCAAGGGGTCGCCCCCAAAAACAAACATAAAAAAAGATATCCCTGGTGTCTAGTGGTTTTCGCCCCCCCTGGGGGCAGATCCGCCGAAAAATCGGCGGATCTGCCCCCAGGGGGGGGCGAAATACAAATAAAAATTGCCCCCGGGGGGGGGCGACCCTTGCCCAAGGGGTCGCCCCCAAAAACACACATAAAAAAGGTTATCCCTGGTGTCTAGTGGTTTTCGCCCCCCCCTGGGGGAAGATCCGCCGAAAAAACGGCGGATCTGCCCCCAGGGGGGGGCGAAATACAACTAAAAATTGCCCCCGGGGAGGGGCGACCCTTGCCCAAGGGGTCGCCCCCAAAAACAAACATAAAAAAAATATCCCTGGTGTCTAGTGGTTTTCGCCCCCCCCTGGGGGCAGATCCGCCGAAAAAGCGGCGGATCTGCCCCCAGGGCGGGGCGAAATACAAATAAAAATTGCCCCCGGGGGGGGCGACCCTTGCCCAAGGGGTCGCCCCCAAAAACACACATAAAAAAGGTTATCCCTGGTGTCTAGTGGTTTTCGCCCCCCCCCCCTGGGGGCAGATCCGCCGAAAAAACGGCCGATCTGCCCCCAGGGGGGGGCCAAATACAAATAAAAATTGCCCCCGGGGGGGGGGCGACCCTTGCCCAAGGGGTCGCCCCCAAATTTAGCCACAAAGAAAATCCCTGGTGGCTAGTGGAGATTCCTGCTCCAAGATCGCGGGCCCTGCCCGCGATCGTGGAGCAGCAATCTTGAGAAAACAGACACAGGGGGAAAGGAAAGACCCTTTCCTTTCCCACCGTGTCTGTTTTCTCAACCCCCCCGCCCCCCAAAAACGGAGAGGACTCACCTTTGAGCTCCTTCTCCGAAGACGCGCTGGAAGCAAATGGCTTCCAGCGCGCCGGCAACACTAGATGACGTCAGCGCGCTGCGTGCGCGCTGACGTCATCGGATTGCCGTGGGGGGGGGCGGGGGTGGAAGGGGAAGGTCTTCCCCTTCCATCCCCGCCTGGGGGGGGAAGGGGGATGCACGGGGGGGGCGCGCTAGCGCGCCCCCAAGTTCCCCTGTGCCTAGGACGAGATGATCTCGTCCAAGGCACAGGGGAACTGTAGCCTTGGACGAGATCATCTCGTCCAAGGCACAGAAGGAGTTAACAGGGGAAATCCTTCTTTGTAAATATTATCATGTCATCCCTAACTAGGCCTTGTAGCCCACGAGGCAGGGTGCATGGTATTTAAAAGTAGGACTTGTTGAAATTTAAAGTTGATGTCTTAATAGTAACTAGCACCCAAAAGCGTTTTTCATTGCAGGAAGGCTGGCTGGTCCACAGAGGAACATGGAGAATCAATATTATATATTAATTTTGATATCTCAAATCAGCTAGAAGTATGAAGAAAAAAAACTATTTTTAATATTTATGAAAAAGTCCAATTCAATGGTAAATTTGGATTTTTAATAAACATTAAGAAAAATTAACTTTTAGAATATTACCCTTTCACTGCCTGAACCTCCTGGGGGCTAATTTGTCTTGGCTATCCAATAGCAACCCACTTAGTGACTAACACTGATGAGCTGAGAAATCCACTCCCAGAGCAGAGACAAAAGGCTGAGTGCGGGGAGCTGCTTTTGTTCTTCTGACCGGAAGACCAAGAGATGTGGGCCCACACATTTAATTACATCAAAGAGGCCTCCCCTGTCACAAGCAAAAGTTAGGTGACACTTGCAAAGGCTTTGTCCTTGCAGTAAGGCAGGTGCCAAACCCAATTGTGGGAGAACTGTCCCCAGAACTGGTTGATTGTGACCACAAAGATGAGGACAGCTCATTACCCTGGCTACACCTCAGGGCAGGCACATAGGATCTACACAAGACAAGATGGGGTTCCTCATCTTGGATTTTGAAAGTGAGGTGCGCTGTGGGATGGTTTGCAATTGGGGAAACATAAACTACTGCAAAAGTGGATAGTGTTACCCTGGGGAACTTTTACCCAGTTGTTTAGGGAGGGACTAGAAGTCCTCCCCACTTATTAGCTAGAGCCAGGCATACATTTAGCACCCTCCAGGCACCCACTTCAGAACACTTTCTGGATGTGTGGAAAAACAGAAGTTGACTGGACTAGCTGTCGGTGACCTGAAAGTAGCCCTGAAGGTCTTAACCTGTTCCCTTTTCCACTCTGGGCAAATAAGTGGAATCCAAGTATCAGTTAGCTGACCTCCTGTGTGGCCACAAGGACTCAACATGCGGCAAGAGGTCTTTTCTCTGCAGTTCCTGAATGACCAGTACAAACTAGGCCTTAATTGAATCTTGATGGTGGCCACCACTGAAGTGACACTTGACATTGGTTGTGTCTATATGGATTTCTACCACCCTTGAAAAAATGTGACTTAGAACATTTTTGGACTTCAAGACCTCTAGACAACCAGGACAAATCACCCAAGCCTATCTGCCCAAAGTGTAATCTTGCTGAGTTAAGAAATTAGGGCCCATATTTATATTTGTTGGCGCAAACCTGTGCTAGCGCAGATTTGCGCCAAAAAGTTTAATGTGGGCTACCGCCATTCCAAAGCGCCAGCTCGGTGCCTTATTTATGGAATTACAGTAGCCGGCGCTGCGGCCTGGTTAGGGTAAAAATAAATGACAGTAACTGGGCAGAGGAGGCAAAGGGAAGACTGGGGGTTGTGCGCCAAAGAATGGTGCAAGTCAGGTTAGAGTCAAAAATATGGGCTCTAACCTGACTAGCGTAATTTTTTGACGCACAGCCCCCATGGAAATTACTCCTGTCTTAGCAAAGACAGGAGTCATGCCCCCCCTGCCCAATGGCCATGCCCAGGGGACTCCTGTCTCCTGGGCATGGCCATTGGGCACAGTGGCATGTAGGGGGGCCCAAGTTAGGCCCCCATGCCACTTTTATGTTAAAAAAAATACTTACCTCTACTTACCGTAAATGGGTACCCCCATCCATGGGTGTCCTCCAGGGGTGGGCGAGGGTGGCAGGGGGTTTCCCTGGGGGCAGGGAAGGGCACCTGTGGACTGCTTCCATGGTTGGAGACCATTGAAATGAGCCCACAGGTCCCTTAACGCCTGCCCTGCTTGACGCAGGTGTTAAGAAATGGTGCTAAACCAGTTTAGAGTAATTTTTTAAGGCCCTCCCGTGCATCATTTTTGCACAGGAGTATAAATAAGGCGCAAATGCCTTTGAGTCATTTTTTGCCTGGGAACGCCTAACCTTGCACGTCATTAACGTAAGGTAGGTTTCCACGGTAAAAAAATTACTCTCACTCCATTAATTTGGAGCTAGACAGGTCTAGCGCCAAAGTATAATTATGGAGTTAAGCTTGCGCCGAATTTGCGTTAAAAAAAATGATGCAAATTCGGCGCAGAGTATAAATATGCCCCTAGGTTTCTCCCACTCAGAGTTTCTTTGCAGGAACAAATCTGATTCAGCTGCCCTCAGTGATAAGATATCCAGCCCCATGGAACCGCTGTTATGGAACCCACTGCTTTGCCTTACTGGAGGATTCCGAGCTCTGAAAAAGAGACCAAGGGCCTGATTTAGATCTTGGAGGTGTTACCACCAACCCACGTCAGTAGCAGACCTTAAAACACCATCAGCCAAAGGTGTTTCGTCCACCGTATTTAGATGTATTGCGGCTGAGCCGCAGACCACCACAACAGAGCGCTCTTTCTTAGCTGTCAGGCAGGTGGGTTCCTGCTGACCATTTTTAAGTGTTTCAGCTGTGCAGGTGATGTCATACCGGCAGATTGCTGACTGAGGGAGACCCTCGCTTGACCCAATGGACAACAGACAATGGCAATGGAATGCAGGTAAGTCTCACACACACACACTGTACCTTAGCCATATGTGTCCCCCTGTACAACACACGATATGCACTCCATCAGTAATTACCATTCTAAACTCACACAACCCATTCATACCGAACACACCCATTGCCATACATCCATGACAACATTTACACACTACACAACCACAACAACCAACACAACTACACACTGAGCTACACAAACACACTCCAATGGGGCACAACTACACACATCACGACAATGTCCACCACACAACAACCTGAATGTTGCACATCTCAACGCAACACAACAAAACGTCGATCCCACATGCAAGTGACATACATACAGACACAACCACATCACCCATTCCAGTTCCCTCCACCACAACCAGCCAATCCAATCTCACACACACACACACTATGGGAAGCACAACCTTACCAGTACAGGTCCCCATGCAATACACACACATGGACACCGTTGATAAGTGTGACCGTACTGTCATTTTGGTGCCACCATTCATTTGGCAATGAATAATGATACCATAATGACATTTGTGTATGTGTACGATATGCATGTATGTCCCCATCCATGTCTGACCCAATCATGGTCTAGACATATGCGTGTCACAGTAATTTAAAAAAATTACTGTGACATGTTTATGCCTGCAGTGGTCTCGACCTCATGTGCAGTGACCACCCAACATACCTTGGCAATGCTGTATCCCTATCTTGGAGTCCGGCAACAAGGGGATTGTGTTTTCTCCGTGGGTCACTGGCAGCAACAGCAGGTCTTGTCCAGTGGTGTCCAGTCAAAAATGGAAGTGGAATCGGGGGACAAGATACGTTTTTATCTCATTTCCCCCCCAATCCACCAACTCAAGTATGGAGGTTGGACCACCGCTTTTAGCTTGGCGGTAAGGCACCGCCAATTCTGCATGGCAGGAAAGGTGACTGGAGATCTGCCGTCACCTACTTTTCCCTATGGTGCCGTCAACGCGGGCAGTGTTTCTTGGCAGAGACAGTGGGACGAATACGGGTGCTTGCCTATGGGACCGCCAACTTCTAAATATGGCTTGCGAACCGTCATGGCGGCGGATGGGATTTCAGTCAAAAAATGAACAGCAGGACCCTTACTGCTGACATCAAAATCAGGCCCCAAGTCTGAAGATAGAAATCTCGAGTGTGCGAAAGTGTCAAAAGTATCCAGCAAGTGACAGGACTACCCTGTACACAAATGTTTAATTTTCCAGCTCTGATCTTTTTCTGCCAAAACAAATGGCTTCAGCGGGACTTCAGCCAATGCCTATCTGACTTTGTGAATACTTCTATGGATAGAGCCTGCTGCCTTGCCCTGTGGAAGGATTCTGACTTCCATTTTTTAGACTAAGTCCCAAAGTAAAACTTCCAACCAAGTTGGTTGGTGTATCCAAACCCATGCTCCATTGCATTTGACCTGAAATCATTCCTAGGTTCTGGTCTACTGCAATCATTGACTACAATTGGGGCTCTGTTCTTTCTGGTGCTCTTTATTTGATTTTTGTTGTTTTGGTGTCATTTTATTTATTCAAATTTACTCTGTTTTTCTAATTCGGTTTGGGATTTTCATTGCTTGCTGCTTTGACTTCATTAGTGTTTTGGTAATGAATTAGTGCTTTACACTTAGCTCTAAGTTAACCATGTCTGCTCCGAGCCTTAGCTACAAGGGGGTCAAAGTTCAGGTTTGTTTAATTACTTGGAGGGCTCAGTCTGGCAAGAGTAGTGATTATGCCACAATGTGGGCAGTTGCCTACCACAAATAATAATTGAATTTATTACAATGATAATGTACATCAAGTGGGGATTTTACAAATATATTTCATACACACTTTGGCTCAGGGAAGAATAAGTGGATTGCCAAGAATCACACATTGAGTATAGAGCCAAGGCATGGATTCAAACCATGTTGAACGAAGAATCAGTTTTCACAGGAATCTGGTCTTTTTCACTTGCTACATCAGAGTTCATAAATAGATCCATGCATCAAAGAGATCTATTTTTCACCTTTTACGGTATGAGGGATGTCTAACAACTAAACTTTTCAAAACACTGTGGGCAAGAAGCATTGATAAGAATGCACAATGATGTATAGTTAGGAGGCAATAGGCTCTCCTTGAGAAATGTTGAGGAAAACCAGTGAATGGGGAATTGTAATGCTTACTGTGCCATCGACACAGCTTAAAATAATAGGAATTAAATACCATTGTACACGAGACTTGTAGTTTCTCTGGAAGAATTAATTACAAAAAGGCAAGGGGCATTAGGAAATAGCAGTGATCAGAGAATGGTAGGGTTTTAGAAAAAGGCACAAGAGAATGATTTGAAAATGCACTTGTAAACAGAGGTTTTATAACAGTGTGACTCCTTTGGGGGCAAAGGTTGAAACAGACTAAGGAGATGTTTTTTTAATTTTGCAGATGGAGATTTGGCAGTCAAAGTGACAGAGCAATTTATTCTGTCACCTTGACTGCATCAAGCTAGCAGTCAATTGTTAAAGTGATAACGTTTCCTGTCAATGCTTTTTGCAGTTTGACGCAGTTTCCATCCAGAATGACAGAGCTGTACGGGAAACAGTTTTTCTTTTTATTATCAAAAAGAACATTCTGAAGCGGTATTTCTTTTTTAAAGTAAAAAAAGACAATGCTCCTCTCACCATGGCGACAGAGCATCCGTACCACCAACATATAAATCAGGCCCTAAGTCAAACGCCAGGAAATAGTATGATTAAGAATTCCCTGACGAGACTGACTGATAGAGCCCTTTGAACCTTTTATAGACACTGTTTCATCCACGAATAGGTATTTTGCACCCTTGGCAGTATTTTCTTGGCCTAGCATGTATTTTCATGTCTCGGGTAGGAAAACAAATGGGAAAATAAAAACAGGCTATTTTGTTCTATTTCATTACATAAGGTTTATAATGCAAACATGGACAAATGACTTCAAAAATGATTTACACTACAGTTATCTGTACTATTTCTAATCGACCCTTAAACCACACAGGGGAAAACTGCCCGACTAAAAAAGTATGCAGAGAATTTTACATTTTATATACAGGTAGCAACTTAGGGTTCTTGCAGAATCTCCTTAGGCGAAGAAATTGGTGTAATTTTTCTCAAAAAAACGAGGCAACCCTTATAAGTAGTAATTTACAGATTAATGTCTTGACAAGAAATATCTGCCCTCACTAATAGTGAAAGTGTCCCGTTCTTGTTAGCACCTAAAGAAAGCATAGTATTTGTAGCAGCAAAAAAGTTGCTTTCCCCTCACCCTTGTATCAATGAGAGCTTGGCAGAGAGGACATCCTGCAGACACATGTTAAATAATAAAAAGAAACACACATGGCTTCTGAATGGGCTTTGGGAGCAAGGCCGGCTTTAGGACTGGTGGCCCCATGTGCGACAGTTTATTGTGGCACCCCCCACCCCATGATCTTCTCCTCGGTTTCACTCACTACCACCGGGAAATGTGCCCCTCATCTCTCCATCGCTCCCCTTTCACATACATTCATGTGTTTTAAAGCACTTGTAAAGGCTGGCTTTACTAATCCACTCAGCTAGCCACATAAAATGTAGGGACATATTTAAGAGCACCTAGCGCCACATTAGTGTCTTTTTTTATGCTAATGTGGCGTTAGAAAGCCAAAAACGCCGTGCCATATTTACAAAGTGGCACAATGCATGCATTGCGCCACTTTTTATCCCTTTGCGCTACATTATGCCTGCGCCAGGCATAATCTATGCAAAGGTGGCATTCCCCCGTTAGGGAGGGCCAAAAAACATGGCGCAAAGAAATCTGACAGATATGACGCACACATGGTGGCGTTAGGGTGCGTGCTAAAGGGCACAAGACAAGTGGCGCCACTTTTTTCAAATATGCCCCATAGGGGTATATTTAAGAGCCCCTAGGGCCACTCTAACACCACATTAGTGTCATTTGTTTTAAACTAATAGGGTGTTAGAAGGCCAAAAACCCAGCTCCATATATACAAGGAGGCGCAATGCATGCATTGCGCCACTTTGTAACCCTTTGTGCTACATTATGCCTACGCCCGGCATAATGTATGCAAAGGGGGCATCCCCATATTGGGGGTGGTCAAGAAAATGATGCAAAGAAATCTGTTAGATTTCTTTGCAACATTTTTTTTCGGCACTTTTTATAGCCTGCTCAGAGCAGGCATTAAAAGGAGGCTTCCATTGGTTACAATGGGCCTCTGGGTGCTTTGCAAGATTAGCGTCAAAATTGACACTAATCCCTCAAAGCGCCGGACAAGCGTAAGAAATTCTGATGCTAGTCCCCTAACTACTGCCATGGTGCACCGTATTTTAAATACTACGCACACATGGTGGCGTTAGGGGGGCGCTAAGGAGTGCAAGAAAATCTTTACTTAAATATGCCCTATAGTTCTGTTTTTTGCAGCAGGCATATTAACCCTCTATGCTACTTTATGTTGAGTCAAAGCAGTCACTAGGCAAAACTCCCATCGCTCTCTATAGCAGGAACATTAATCACAAGAGGTATCTTGACATTTTAATTGTTTCTTGAAGGCTAAAAGCACAAGGAACTTTTCAGCAGGTGCTTTTAAATCGCAAGTTTCGGAAGTTATTGATAATCACAGCGTCCCCCTGAGGTTGGCGCCCGGTGCGGTCGCACCGTTCGCACCGCCCAAAAGCCGGCCCTTTTTGGGAGGGCCAGTGGGCTGCCTTGGGTGGGTCTGACCCACCCCGAGAACCGGCCTGAACTGTAGACATGAATTTGAGTCAAATTTTGCACCTTCTCGAGGCAGGTGTACCGAAGAGAAATGTTTGTATTTCTCCTTGTTAGTCCCTTTCTGCATGTGTGCTGCATTCTACAGCACACATAGAAATAGGTAAACGCCTTAAAGCACAGAGCTTTTTTTTTTTTTTTTTTACAGGAAAAGACTCCTTCCTGTATAAAAACTATGACTTCCACAATGCCTACACCTTTGCACTATGGTGCAATAGTCTCTGCGTTGGAGCATGGCAGCATAAAGAGAGAGAGCAAAACAGTGCCAAATTTTAGTAGATATGTCACTTCTGCTCTTAGGTCTTAGGTCGCTCCCCCTGCCGCTGCAGCTCCACCAGCCCAGGCTCCTGAGACCTCCTAGCAAGCCCAGCGAATTCACAGTAAGTACCCCCACCGCCCAGCGCCTCGCCCTGCCCCGCGCTACTCACCTCCTCTCCTGCTTCTTTTCTTCATCTCTGATCTTCCTCTGTGCTCTTCTGTATTCTTCATCTGTACTCTTCTTTCTTCCCTGCTCCACGTCTTCTGTCTTCATCTGTGTTCTTCTCCTGTGTGCTTCTTTCTCTCTCCTCTGCACCGCGACCTGCGTGTGCTTTCTTCTTCTGTGTCCCTCTTCTTGGCTCTTCTGTCTGCTGTTTGTCGCTCCTCTTCTTCTTTACCTTCTTCTGTGATCTTCTCTCTTCTGCTCTTCTGCTCCTCTTCTTCTTTACCTTCTTCTGTGATCTTCTCTCTTCTGATCTTCCGCTCCTCCTCTTCTTTACCTTCTTCTGTGATCTTCTCTCTTCTGATCTTCTGCTCCTCTTCTTCTTTACCTTCTTCTGTGATCGTCTCTCTTCTGCTCTTCTCTCTTCTGCTCCTCTTCTTCGTGGATCTTCCCGCGTCTGCCCTCCTGCTCCTGACTCGTCTCTCTGACCTCCCTCACTCGCCACCCCCTCTGTAACGCCCCTATCTACCTATCTTTCTATCTTTCTCCCTCACTCGCCACCTCCTCTGTAACCCCCCCTATCTTCCTATCCGTTTACCCTTCTATCTCTCACCCTCACTCACCTCCACCTCTGTAACCCCCTATCTTCTATCTCTCACCCTCACTCACCTCCACCTCTGTAACCCCCCCTCCCCTATCTTCCTAACTTTCCTCCTAAACTTTCTTCCTAAACTCCCCGCCACCCTTAACCCCCCCTCCCCCATCTTTTCTCCCCTCTACCTGTCCCCCCTCCCTCCGCTTTCCCGCTGCCACCTCCTGCACGCCCCGCCCCCCCAGCTCCCATTCGTCGCCCCACTCCCGTCCCCCGCCCCCAGCTGACCCCTCCCCCCCTCCTCCCTCTTATGGCGGCCGCTGCACGACAGAGTTAGCGACCCTTGACCCAAGGGTAGGTCGCTCCCCCTGCCGCTGAGGCTCCACCAGCCCAGGCTCCTGAGACCTCCTAGCAAGCCCAGCGAATTCACAGTAAGTACCCCCCCCCCACCGCCCAGCCCCTCGCCCTGCCCCACGCTACTCACCTCCTCTCCTGCTTCTCTTCTTCATCTCTGATCTTCCTCTGTGCTCTTCTGTATTCTTCATCTGTACTCTTCTTTCTTCCCTGCTCCCCGTCTTCTGTCTTCATCTGTGTTCTTCTCCTGTGTGCTTCTTTCTCTCTCCTCTGCACCGCGACCTGCGTGTGCTTTCTTCTTCTGTGTCCCTCTTCTTGGCTCTTCTCTCTGCTGCTCGTCGCTCCTCTTCTTCTTTACCTTCTTCTGTGATCTTCTCTCTTCTGCTCTTCTGCTCCTCCTCTTCTTTACCTTCTTCTGTGATCTTCTCTCTTCTGCTCTTCTCTCTTCTGCTCCTCTTCTTCTCTCACCTTCTTCTTGGATCTTACCGCGTCTGCCCTCCTGCTCCTGACTCGTCTCTCTGACCTCCCTCACTCGCCACCCCCTCTGTAACACCCCTATCTACCTATCTTTCTATCTTTCTCCCTCACTCGCCACCTCCTCTGTAACCCCCCTATCTTCCTATCTGTTTACCCTTCTATCTCTCACCCTCACTCACCTCCACCTCCACCTCTGTAACCCCCTATCTTCTATCTCTCACCCTCACTCACCTCCACCTCTGTAACCCCCCCTCCCCTATCTTCCTAACTTTCCTCCTAAACTTTCTTCCTAAACTCCCCGCCACCCTTAACCCCCCTTCCCCCATCTTTTCTCCCCTCTACCTGTCCCCCCTCCCTCCGCTTTCCCGCCTCCACCTCCTGCACACCCCAGCCCCCCCCCAGCTCCCATTCGTCGCCCCACTCCCGTCCCCCACCCCCAGCTGACCCCTCCCCCCCTCCTCCCTCTTATGGCGGCCGCTGCGCGACAGAGTTAGCGACCCTTGACCCAAGGGTAGGTCGCTCGCCCTGCCGCTGCAGCTCCACCAGCCCAGGCTCCTGAGACCTCCTAGCAAGCCCAGCGAATTCACAGTAAGTACCCCCCCCCCACCGCCCAGCCCCTCGCCCTGCCCCGCGCTACTCACCTCCTCTCCTGCTTCTCTTCTTCATCTCTGATCTTCCTCTGTGCTCTTCTGTATTCTTCATCTGTACTCTTCTTTCTTCCCTGCTCCCCGTCTTCTGTCTTCATCTGTGTTCTTCTCCTGTGTGCTTCTTTCTCTCTCCTCTGCACTGCAACCTGCGTGTGCTTTCTTCTTCTGTGTCCCTCTTCTTGGCTCTTCTCTCTGCTGCTCATCGCTCCTCTTCTTCTTTACCTTCTTCTGTGATCTTCTCTCTTCTGCTCTTCTGCTCCTCCTCTTCTTTACCTTCTTCTGTGATCTTCTCTCTTCTGATCTTCCGCTCCTCTTCTTCTTTACCTTCTTCTGTGATCTTCTCTCTTCTCTCTTCTGCTCCTCTTCTTCTTTCACCTTCTTCTTGGATCTTCCCGCGTCTGCCCTCCTGCTCCTGACTCGTCTCTCTGACCTCCCTCACTCGCCACCCCCCTCTGTAACGCCCCTATCTACCTATCTTTCTATCTTTCTCCCTCACTCGCCACCTCCTCTGTAACCCCCCCTATCTTCCTATCCGTTTACCCTTCTATGTCTCACCCTCACTCACCTCCACCTCCACCTCTGTAACCCCCTATCTTCTATCTCTCACCCTCACTCACCTCCACCTCTGTAACCCCCCCTCCCCTATCTTCCTAACTTTCCTCCTAAACTTTCTTCCTAAACTCCCCGCCACCCTTAACCCCCCCCTCCCCATCTTTTCTCCCCTCTACCTGTCCCTCCTCCCTCCGCTTTCCCGCCGCCACCTCCTGCACGCCCCCGCCCCCCCAGCTCCAATTCGTTGCCCATCTCCCGTCCCCCGCCCGAGCTGACCCCTCCTCCCTCTTATGGCGGCCGCTGCGCGATTGCGCAGCAGGCGCGCCGCTGGCGCACCAAAGGCAAGCCCGTCTGCGCCCGTCCGTGCCTGGCCCGTGCCCAGCGCCACGACCCCTGGCCCTCAGCACTCCCAAACCCCGCTGCACCGCTACGACCCCATCACCCTCCACGCCCTCAACCCAGGGCGTTCCAGCACCTGCTTCCAAGCAAACCGAAACGTACCCACGGACCCTTCGCATGTCACACCTGCAAACTTACCTTCCACCACGAAACCACCACGACCGCCAGCCCACGCGCCATCAACCACCTCAAATGCATCCTGATCAACGCACGATCCGTCCACAAGCACGCCGTTGAACTCTGGGACCTCCTGGACTCCACCGCACCAGACGTCGCCTTCATCACTGAGACCTGGATGAACGCCTCCTCGGCCCCCGACATCGCCATAGCCATCCCCGAAGGCTACAAGATTTCCAGGAAAGACCGCACCAACCAGGTAGGAGGAGGTATCGCCATCGTCTTCAAAGACTCCATCAACTTCACCACCTCCACCGAAGACACCCCCCTCGCCGCCGAACACCTGCACTTCCAGATCCGCACAGACCCCAGGACCACCCTTAGAGGAGCCCTCATCTACCGCCCCCCCAGACCGCGCGCCCTCTTCAGCGACTCCATCACCGACTTCATCTTCCCGCACGCCCTCGCCTCGCCGGACTACATCCTCCTCGGCGACCTCAACTTCCATCTGGAACAGAACAACGACCCCAACACCACCGCCCTGCTCGACAACCTCGCCAACCTCGGCCTCAAGCAACTGGTGAACACCCCCACCCACATCGCCGGACACACGCTCGACCCCATCTTCTCCGCCAGCAAACACGTATCCTTCAGCCACGACTCCGCTCTACACTGGACCGACCACAGATGTGTCCACTTCACCTTCCAACGCGAGACTAGCCACCTCCGCCCACAACCCATCCCACGTCAACAGTAAAACAAAATCCCCAAAGAACAGCTTCTCTCCACCCTCATCGACAACCAACACACCTTCTCCGCCGACCCCAACGACGCAGCCCTCAGCCTCACGAACTGGATCACCAACTGCGCTGACAACCTCGCTCCCCTCAGACGCCCTCCAAGACATTCCAACACCAAAAAACCTCTCTGGTTCTCTGACACCCTTAAGGAATCAAAGAAAACTTGTTGCGCCCTCGAGAAAGCCTGGCGTAAGGACCACACCGCAGACAACATGACTGCCCTCAAGAACGCTACCCACGAACACCATCACCTGATCCGCGCAGCCAAAAGAAATTTCTTCACAGACAGACTGGACAAAAACAGCCACAACAGCAGAGAACTCTTCAACATCGTTAAAGAGCTCTCCAACCCCAACGCCAACGCCATCACGCCCTCACAAGACCTTTGCAACTCCCTCGCCACCTTCTTCCATCGTAAGATTACCGACCTACACGACAGCTTCGGACACCAGACCCAGCCGACCACCACAGAACCCCCAGCCATCACCCTCAACGCCTGGAACCACATCAACACAGAAGAGACCAAAGCCACCATGAACTCCATCCACTCCGGTGCCCCCTCGGACCCCTGCCCACACTTCATCTTCAATAAAGCCGACAACATCATCGCCCCGCACCTCCAGACCATCATCAACACCTCGTTTTCGTCTGCTACCTTCCCCGAGAGCTGGAAACACGATGAAGTCAACGCCCTATTGAAGAAACCTACGGCTGACCCAAGCGACCTGAAGAACTTCCGCCCCATCTCGCTCCTCCCCTTCCCTGCCAAAGTCATAGAGAAGACCGTCAACAAGCAGCTTACCAACTTCCTTGAAGACAACAATCTTCTCGACCCCTCTCACTCCGGATTCCGAGCCAACCACAGCACAGAAACCGCCCTCATCTCAGTCACAGACGACATCAGAACCCTGATGGACAACGGAGAAACAGTCGCCCTCATCCTCCTCGACCTCTCGGCTGCCTTCGACACCGTCTGTCACTGCACCTTAATAACCCGCCTCCGCTCCACCGGGATCCAAGGCCAGGCCCTGGACTGGATCGCCTCCTTCCTCTCCAACCGCTACCAAAGAGTCTACCTTCCACCTTTTCGCTCAGACCCCACCGAGATCATTTGCGGCGTCCCACAAGGCTCCTCGCTCAGCCCGACACTCTTCAATGTCTACATGAGCCCCCTCGCCGATATCGTACGCAAACACAGCATCATCATCACCTCCTACGCCGACGACACTCAACTGATACTTTCCCTCACCAAGGACCCCACCAACGCCAAGACCAACCTGCAAGATGGAATGAAGGACTTTGCAGATTGGATGAAACTCAGCCGTCTGAAACTGAACGCAGACAAAACGGAAGTCCTCATCCTCGGTAACACCCCGACCGCCTGGGACGACTCCTGGTGGCCCCGGCCCTGGGCACCGCACCGACCCCCTCAGACCACGCATGCAACCTCGGCTTCATCTTGGACCCTCTTCTCACCATGACCAAACAAGTCAACGCCGTATCATCCTCCTGCTTCCTCACCCTCCGCATGCTCCGAAAGATCTTCCGCTGGATCCCCGCCGACGCCAGAAAGACCGTGACCCACGCCCTCGTCACGAGCCGCCTGGACTGTGGCAACAACCTTTACGCTGGAACCACCGCTAAACTCCAGAAACGTCTGCAACGAAATCAAAACGCCTCCGCCCGCCTCATCCTCAACATACCCCGCAACAGCCACATCTCTGCACACCTGAGACACCTGCACTGGCTTCCCGTCAGCAAAAGGATCACCTTCCGTCTCCTCACCCACGCACACAAAGCCCTCCACAACAAGGGACCAGAATACCTCAACCGTCGCCTCAGCTTCTACGCTCCCACCCGTCTTCTCCGCTCCACCAGCCTCGCTCTCGCCGCCGTCCCCCGCATCCGCCGCTCCACGGCGGGTGGGAGGTCCTTCTCCTACCTGGCGGCCAAGACTTGGAACACCCTCCCCACCATCCTCAGGACCACCCAGGACCACTCCGCATTCCGGAGACTTCTCAAGACCTGGCTCTTCGAGCAGCAGTAACCCCTTCCCCCTAGCGCCTTGAGACCCGCATGGGTGAGTAGTGCGCTTTATAAATGTTAATGATTTGATTTGATTCCTATTCACACAACTCATTTCCGCTACTTTACATGCTTTGCTGCAGTGCGTGATTCCTTAGTAAAGCTGGGCTGTAATATATGCTGCCCTTTGGGCTGACCCTATAGCTGACTGACACTCCAATAACCAATGGCTAAAAAAGTGTGGCCCAAAGCCCCACTGTGAGCCACTTTTCTAGTTATTAGTATGATGTAGCAATAACAATAGTAACAATAAAAAAGTACAACAAAATACTTTAATAATAAACGCAGTCATTATCAGTAAAGTGGAGTTCTGTGCAGTTCAGGTTGGAGGGTCAGTGCTGAGCAGAGTCAGCAGCACTTTTCGAAAGAGATTGGCAGCACATTGTCTCTAAAAACACCCCAGTAGAGTAGATAGTTCCCCAGTATCCCCAGGCTGCACACTACAGATTCCTCTATTATTTTAGGTGCCAAAATAAAAAAGGACTAGTAGAATATACGGCTGGATGATGACAGAGCAGAAATGGCATAGGGTGCACTGTTGCTCTGCACTAAAATAAGGTGCTAGCCAAAGGGGAGGCAAAAAGAGAGTTGAAAGGGACCTGTCCCTTGCAGGGTGAACCACAAAAAGTCAATAATTTAACCTGTGATTAACCCTGGGTAGCTTGGCACAAAAATCAGAAAGGTTAAACTTAGAGGCAAAGTGTTAAGTATGTATGCAGTACACAAGCAGCAACACAGTGAAAACACAACCCTATAAAAATCCCAAATCAATTTAGAACAATAGAGAAAATGGTAATAAATTTTTGATACCGAAACCATCAAAATCCAATTAGCAGCATTAGACATATGAATTTTTAAAGTTTAAGTGTAGAATAGCGCTTAAAAACAAAAAGTGCCAACTGTGGAAATCTGGTTGCATTGTACTGGGGCAAGGTCAAAAGTAACTGCGATGGAACACGATGGAGCGCGGTCCGGATACACAAAGTGGGTTGGGTCTTCTCAGCGTTTACCTTCGGACTTAGAAAATCTTTGAAGAAAAAGTCCCTGAGAACGGCAGGGCAAGACTGCAGGAGTGTTGAAAAATCTCCAGCACGATTGAGCAAAAGCCTGTAGCCGAAGACAGTTCCACTGGATTGGATACCCCTTTTGAAAGGAGCTGCTGAAAAGGTTTTGCTGCTGCAGAAAAGAACGGAGCGGGAGAAGCTGCAAAGTCAATCTGACCATCAATACACCTCGGGCAGATAGACAAACAGGTTGGTCCCGGTCTCCTCCTGTTTCTCAGAGCGTTTTGGGCCACATTTTGTCTAAGTCCTCACTTTTGGAAATTGGTCCTCTGGACACCTTTAACACCACAGCCAATGATGAAGATCTCTTGGGGTGTTGAGGATTCACACAGGCTGGTTCCAGGTCCTGGTCAAGATGGAGGACGCCTGTTATGTCCCCATGGCTCAGAACAGGAGACCAGCTAAACTAGCCCCTACAGTCACTTCTGAAGTCCTGGGTGCACTTGGAGATGCAGGGCTCTTCAGTAGGGATGGCCTCTGAAGGTTCCAAGCAGGCTCCAAGCAGCAAAGCAGTCCTTCAAGGTACAGCAGCCATCTGGCAGAGTGCACAGCAGCTCACAGCAGTAGGAGGTGCTCTGAGAGTCCTGCTGCAGGGCCATTAGTAAAGGAGAAGCGGGTCTTAGAGCTCTGCTCCTAGAAGATGGGTGGAGTTTCCAGAAGGATTCTCTGAAGTTCCAAGAATTTCCTGCTTCCCATGCCCTAGCTCCTAGCTGGCTGCACTGACAATGCAGGGTCGTTAAGCATATTATGTGACAGCAGAGCTCAACCTATTCAGATGTGAGAGGAGCTGAGCACAAGTGGAAAAGGCCTTTCAGGCTAGTCCCACTATTATGTGACTCTCTAGGGTGATAGGGTGAATCCACAAAGTCTCAACTCTCAGTTACACCCAGTCATATGACCTAGGCAGGCTGCAGGTACAGGGGGCTAAGGGCAGGAAAATGCCAACTTTCTAAAAGGTCCGTCTGCCAGTTCTGGGCCACAGAAACTTGATGGATAGATTAGTGTACATGCAATTTAGTGGACAAGAATTAAGCGAGCAACCACTGGTGCCATAAGCCCCCCCCTTGCTGTATTGAATTACACTAGGTTGACTTCGGTCATTGTTCCGTAGAAACTTGGTCTGAAGAACTCAGAAAGAAGTGTGGTTGGACCTCTTACACAGCTCGTATATTGTCAAAGAAGTGACGTGCACTGCTGAGAACACTCATGGGAAGGAAGTACGTCTTGGCGCAGTGTGTGTAATCAATGGATTTACCTCCTGTTTCTCAGAGTATCTGTTGGTTCTGAGTCCTGAGGAGAACCCCAGAGATGTGAGGGTTTGAAACGCATCAAAAGAGCACAATCCAGTGAGCGGTAGTGTAATTGGATAGGCAGACAGGGAGGAATGAAAAATGCTTTAAAATACTACCTCTGTGTTATGCTACATGTATGCCTCAGTACTGTTTTTGGGCTTGGCTCTGGAGTTAAAAACTGAAAAAAGACTGATAATCAGTCCAGCTCTTTTTTTCTTATACATTCTTTCGGAACCTGGATACCAAATGTTTTTAGGTTCTTCTAGATGTGCTAATGTATGTATTTGAATATTGTTTAATATATTTGTTTGTCTATATTGCCACACAAATCTTTAGTCTTTTGAAAAAAACTGTATTGTCAATGTTTGTTTGTCCCCTGGTGAATTATGATTTATGTACACATTGAAATTATTTTTTGGAGAATTTTCTGAATTGAACTTTGGCAGTGTGAATTCAGTTGCACTTCCACATATTTTCGAAAAGCAGTTTCAGTGGAATTTGTGTCAGTATTGACAATTCTTCTGTGTTTCTTGTATTTTGGCCTAGCCTTGCTGACTGAAGGGCCATACCCATGTTCTTTTATACAAACTTTCTAAAAGTGGCATTTTCAAACTTGTAGTGATAAATCCAACTTTACCATTAAGAGGGTTTATCATTACAAGTTAATAGATACTAAACTTGACATATCTACCACCTCTAGTTTAGGAATTACAACTTATTCAATTTTAGTAAGGAATTCCCAGTGTTAACCAATGGGAGGTGTAGGCCTCTAGGTAGAAAACAAATGTAGGAGTTTTTCACTACTAGAACATGTAAAACTAAAAAGTACATGCCCTACCTTTTATTTACACATCAATCTGCCCTAAGCTAGCTGAGGCTTACCTTAGGGGTGACATATGTAATAAAAGGGAAGTTTAAGGCTCGACAATAGGTGTTAAATACCAAGTTGACATAGCAGTGGGACACTGCCTTCAGGCTGCAATGGCAGGCCTGGGACAAGTTTTAAAGCGCTACTTAAGTTGGTGGCACAATAAGTGCTGCAGGCCCACTGGTAGCATTTCATTTACAGGCCCTCTGTATATGGTATACCACTCTACAACGGTACTTACATGTGAATTAAATATGGCAGTCAGGTGTATGCGAAAAAAAAACATGTAGGGGAGTAAACACATGCACAGTGGTAAGGTGCACAGAGTCCTAAGGCAAACAGAGGAAATAGACAGACAAGATTTGGGGGAAGACCACCCTAAGGCTGACAGATCTAACACGTGTTATCACCAACTAAAAGTGGGGCGAACTACCTAACCTCCTGGGCGTTCTCTTCACTAAGGTGGAAGAACCTGGATAGACCTACAGCATTGGCGTGGTCTGACCAAAGTCTGTGTTCCACCGTAAAGTCCATTCCCTATAGAGAGATGGACGACCTCAACAATTTTGGATTTTCACCCTCATTTGTATTAGCCATCTGAGGGGCCTGTGGTCTGTCTGAACCTTGAAGGGAGTCCCATCAGGTATGGTCTCAGCTCCTTCAGAGCATAGGCCACAGCAGAGGCTTCTCTCTCAATAGCACTCCACCTCTGTTCCCCGGGAAGTAACCTCCTAGAGATGAAGGCTACAGGTTGGTCTATGCCCTCATTATTAAGCGGTGAAAGCACTGCCCCTATGCAATGCTCTGACGCATCTGTTCAGACTATAAACTCTTTGGGAAAGTCAGGGGGCTTGAGCACAGGGGCTGTGCACATGGCCTGTTTTAGGGAGTCAAAGGCGTTCTGGTAGGTCTCTGTCCAGATCACCTTTTTGGGCTGCTTCTTTGAAGTCTGCACAGTCAAGGGGGCCACAATGGTGCCATACCCCTTGACAAACCTCCTATAATAACCTGTGAGACCCATGAAGGCCCACACCTCAGTCTGAGTTTTTGGGGTTCCCAGGCCAGAATGGTCTCTATTTTGGCCTGGAGGGGCTGCACCTTAACCCCCCACCCCCACACGGTGTCTTAAGTACACCACTGACCCCTACCCTATCTTGAACTTACTGGCCTTGACAGTCAGGCCAGCATTTTGCATGGCCGAAGCACTTCCTGGAGGTGCAAAAGGTGGGCCTTCCAGCTGCTACTTTAGACAGCTATATCATCTAAGTAGGCACCATTGAAGGCCTCCATACCACACAGTACCTAGCTTACCAGCCTCTGGAAGATTGCAGGGACATTTTTTAGTTCAAAGGGCATAATTTTAAATTGAAAGTTGCCATCTGGAGTGGAGAAGGCTGACCTCTCCCTAGCCCCATCAGTTAGGGCAATATGCCAGTGCCCTGAGAATAGATCAAAAGTGCTGTGGAACTTGGAAGCCCCTAACTTATTAATGAGTTCATCAGCTCTAGATGTGGGGTGAGCATAAGTCTTGGTGACTAAGTTGAGCCCCCTATAGTCCACACAGAACCGTTCTGTGGTGGTGCCCAGCGCAGCAGCTTTTGGTACCAGCACCACAGGGCTGGATCAGGGGCTACTGGAGGGCTCAATCACTCAGTCCAATGGTCCTGGAAGGCCCTGGGCCCCACTGGCTCCACTTCCCATACGTTTTGTCCAGGCTGAAGTTCTACAGAGGGTGTCTTTTGGTCGTACCACTGCTTTTTCACCTCCTGGCTTGCCTACAAGTTTGCAGAAGCCTTCTTCCACAACTTGGCCATCTGGTTCCTGAGGATTAGCATATAGCTAACCACATCATGGGGGGGCTTCTTGGGAGCTTGCTCACAGCCCTACTTAACCAGAATGAGAGGTCCCATTACAGGGTGACCATATAGAAGCTCGAAGGGGCTGAATCCAACCCCCTTCTGTGGTACCTCCCTGTAAGAAAATAGCAGGCATGGTAAGAGGACGTCCCAAATCCACCTCAGGGTGTCAAGCAGGCCCCCCAACCATGCCCTTCAGGGTCTTGTTGAACCTCTCAACAAGCCCATTGGTTTGTGGATGATAGGGTGTTGAGAACTTATAGGTAACTCCACACTCCTTCCACATGGATTGCCTATATGATGGCATAAAGTTGGTGTCCTTGTCAGACCAGACACCACTTCTTTGGGGAAACCCACTCTGGTAAAAATCCCCATTAGGAACCTAGCTACTGCAGGTGCAGTTATCAAAGGTATAGCCTCTGGATATCTTGTAGCATGGTCCATCAAGACCATGATAAAACCTGTTGCCAGAGGCTGTCTTGGGCTCGAAGGGCCCAATAATGTCAATGCCCATCCTTTCAAAAGGGGCGCCAACAACAAGAAAGGGTTGCAGAGGAGCTTTCAGTTTCTCCCCTGTCCTCCGACCACCCTGGCAGGTGAAAATAATCATGCAGAATCCATCTGAGGACACTTTCATCCTGGGCCAATAAAAGTGGGGGACAACTCTGGCAAAGGTCTTGTCCTGCCAGGGTAATCTCATGGGCTAACTTTAGTAGAAAAGCCCTGTAGCATTGGAGGCCAGCTAGGTCTCCTGTTGCCCCATGCAGAGATGAGATTATTCTCAGAATAAATACCATGATCTCCAGAGGTTTCACCAGCTGCCTGGGCTTCAGCATGCCGCCTCATGCCCTCCAGGGTTGGGCACTCCTTCTGTGCTTGACAGAACTCCTCCCTGGTGGGTTCCCCATCTACTCGCCATCCAGCAAGCTCAGGCACGTCACCAAGGGATACAATGTCCTCTTCAGTGGGTTCTGGGGAGGCCTTCTCCAGCTCCCCATCCACCTCCTCTGGGAGACAAACAGTAAATGGTTTCCTACGTCCCATGCCCTTCCCTCTATTGGCAGCTTCCTGGGCCATATTTCCAGGCTCCAGACCATCTTGACTCCCTTTCTGCTATGGACCTAGTGGTCGCACAGAGCCACTGAGGCAACCCCAACATTCCCAGGTGTGACCTGAGCTCCACTTCCTTCCAGCCAGTGTGACCCAGGTAATTTCCTAGTAGACAGTCTAAAAGCATGGCAGGGCTCACAGCAACTCTCAGAAGACTGAAGTCCCTCCCCACTCAAAGGGAACTAGAGCCACAGGATAGTGGCTCTCCTGGTTGTCCGCTTCTACAACCTTCTAGAATGTATTGGGAATGACTTGCTCTGAGGACACCAGATGACATCTTTTTGTTGTCACACTGGCTCCTGTGTCCCTCGGAGCCTCCAACCTCTGCCCATTGATGGTGACCCACTGCCCATACTTTTCGGTAGTGGAATCCATGTGGGCTTTGAGCACTATCTCATCACCCAGGGACACTAGGGTAAGCTCACTGAATTAGCCCCTACAAACTGTGCCCATCTCCTCCCCAAGCAATACACTCGCCAACCCCGGGGGTTTACCTCCAGTGGGAGGCTGTGCCCTTTTGGGGCTCTTGGGATCACCCTTGTAGTACCCATATTCATAACACTCATAGCACTTGAGGTTGGATTTGTTCTTGTCTGAGAAGTCTTTCTTTTGGTGGCCCGATTGGTATTGGGACTGTTTTCCCTGAGAACTAATTTGGGGGCCTTGGGATGAGTCCTCCTTTTTATCTCCCCTCTTTCTTCTGGTGGGAACACTGACCGCCCTTTCTGGAGTCTCCCCCAGATGCCTTTTTGGACACTCTGGTGCTGGCCCAGAAGTTGGCCTTCACAGCAAGCTTCCTGGAGTTAATCAGCTTGCTGTCTACCAGGTGTTGTGCAGCTCTCTAAAACAACTATTGAGCATGTGCAACCTCAGAATCAGGTTGTACGGCCCATTGAAATCATCTACTTTACTGCCCCTCACCCAACCCTTCAGTGCCTTGCTGCCATAATCAATTAAGTCTACCTAAGATTGGCATGGAAGTTTGTGGCTGTCCCTGAACCTTTGCCTGTATTTTTCATGGGTCAACCCAAATTTAGAAAGAAGACTGGCCTTCATGTGGGCATACTTGTCTGGTCCTCTAGTGTCAAAAGTGTGTCCCTGCCTACCATGGGCATATACCTCCACAAGCAACCCCCTCCGCTACCCTCAGGGCTACCACAAAGATTGATAGCCATTTATCTATAACATCCCCAACCCCATAACTGGGCACCAGGTCTTTGAGAATGCAGACTCCCGCCTCTCCAATGGACACTGCTGATTCACTGCCACCATTGCTGCTGGAATCCACTTTCTTGGCTTTTATGTCTAGCCCCTTCAGATTCAGTTCATGAGCTACCATGGTCTTTTTCTCCTCCACCCTTAGTCTGGCCAGTTCTAGCTCCAGATTGAGCTTCCCTTCCTCTCACCTGTCCTCCAACTCCAATTGTGACAGGCCTCTGGAATATACACTGCTCCCTGCCTCATCATGGGTGTTAGACCTGACAGCCTTAGGGTAGTCACCCCTAACTTTTTGCCTGCCTCCCTCCACTTTGTGGATACTGTTTTTGCTGGTTTTTAGACTCTGCGCACTTTACCACTGCTAACCAGTGCTAAAGTGCATATGCTCTCTCTCTGTAAACATGGTAACTTTGGATCATACCTGATTGAACTATTTAATCTACTTATAAGTCCCCAGTAATGTGCACTCCAGGTGCCTAGGGCCTATAGATTAAATGCTACTAGTGGACCTGCAGCACGGATTGTGCCACCCACTTAAGTAGCCCCTTTTCCTTGTCTCAGGCCTACCATTGCTAGGCCTGTGTGGGCAGTTTCACTGCCACATCGACTTGGCATTTAAAAGTACCTGCCAAGCATAGAGCTCCCCTTTTTCTACATATAAGTCACCCTTAATGTGTGCCCTGGGTATCCCCTAGAGCAGGGTGCTGTGTAGGTAAAAGGCAGGACATGTACCTGTGTAGTTATATGTCCTGGTAGTGTAAAAAACCCTCAATTCGATTTTGCACTGCTGTGAGACCTGCTCCCTTCATAGGCTAACATTGGGGCTGCCCTCATACACTGTTGAAGTGGCAGCTGCTGATCTGAAAGGAGCAGGGAGGTCATATTTAGTATGGCCAGAATGGTAATACAAAATCCTACTGACTGGTGAAGTCGGATTTAATATTACTATCCTAGAAATGCCACTTTTAGAAAGTGAGCATTTCTTTGCACTTAAATCCTTCTGTGCCTTACAATCCACGTCTGGCTAGGTTTAGTTGACAGCTCCCTGTGCATTCACTCAGACACACCCCAAACACAGGATACTCAGCCTCACTTGCAAACATCTGCATTTTGAATGGGTCTTCCTGGGCTGGGAGGGTGGAGGGCCTACCCTCACACAAAGGACTGCCACACCCCCTACTGGGACCCTGGCAGACAGGATTGAACTGAAAGGGGACCTGGTGCACTTCTTAGCCACTCTTTGAAGTCTCCCCCACTTCAAAGGCACATTGGGGTATAAAACAGGGCCTCTGCCCTACCTCATCAGACACTTGCTGGAGAAGAAACCTGAACCAGAAACTACATCCTGCCAAGAAGAACTGCCTGCCTGCTCAAAGGACTCACCTGTCTGCTTTCTACAAAGGACTGCTGTCTTGCTGTTGCCCTGCTGCCTTGCTGAACTCTTGTCTGGCTGTGAAAGTGCTCTCCAAGGGCTTGGATAGAGCTTGCCTCCTGTTCCTTGAAGTCTCAGGACCAAAAAGACTTCTTCCTTTCACTTGGACGCTCCGTGCGCCGAAAATTTCGACGCACAGCTTGTTTCGCGGCGAGAAAAACGCCGCACACCGACGCTGATCGACGCGACGCCCTCGGGACGATCGAGACTTCGACGCACAACCTCGCAAGGACAAAGCCGCCCGACTTTCCAGGAGAAATCGACGCGACGCCTACCGTGAGTGCGAAACTTTGACGCACGGCCTCGCAAGGACAACGCCGCCCGACTTCCAAGGAGAAATCGACGCGACGCCTGCCGTGAGACCAAAATTTCGACGCACGGCCTCGCAAGGACAACGCCGCCCGACTTCCAAGGAGAAATCGACGCGACGCCTACCGTGAGATCGAAACTTCGACGCGCAGCCCCGCAGAACGACGCGCAGCCGAAAAATAAGCAGGAGAATCCACGCACAGACCCAGGACATCTGGTAATCCCCGCGATCCACAAAAAGAGACTGTCTGCGCGCCAGAAAACGACGCCCGACTTCCCCGCGTGGAAAAGAACGACGCAAGTCTGTGTGTGCTGAGGAGAAATCGACGCACACACCCCTTTTTCCACGCATCTCTTCTTTTGTGGCCCTCTGAGGAGATTTTTCCACGAGAAACCAGGTACTTGTGCTTGAAAGAGACTTTGTTTATATTCTAAAGACTTAAGACACTTTATATCACTTTTCAGTGATATCTTTACAAATTCATATTGCAACTTTATTCTCTTATGACCTACAAATATCCTGATAAATATTCTATATTTTTCTAAACACTGTGTGGTGTATTTTTGTGGTGCTATATGGTGGTATTGTATGATTTATTGCACAAATACTTTACACATTGCCTTCTAAGTTAAGCCTGACTGCTCGTGCCAAGCTACCAGAGGGTGGGCACAGGATAATCTTGGATTGTGTGTGACTTACCCTGACTAGAGTGAGGGCTTTTGCTTGGACAGGGGGTAACCTGACTGCCAACCAAAAACCCCATTTCTAACATTGGTGATCAGCAGTGAGGATAGGACTTGTATTTGTGCAGTGACATACAGTAGCTAAGTATTTCACTACCTACCCACAGTTGAAGGTCAACTTGGTTTTTATCTCTTTTTGCAAATCCGTTTTTTTCTGACAATTTTCAAAAACTTAAATCCTCACTCAACATGTCTCTGACTGGGTCTCAGACAGGGGACTTTGACCTAGTCCAGTTGGATACATATACGGTCAAACAACTAAGAGGATTCTGCAGGGCATTGAGGGTACCCACCCAAGGGGCCTCCAGAAAGGAGGACTTTCAAGTGGCGCTGAGGGCCTGGGCAGAAGCCCATTTAGAGGATGAAGAGGAAGAGGAGCCAGAAAATGGCCCCTCAGAGGAATTTTCACTATCTGTGGATGGTGTTACCACTGCAATTGTGCACCCTTCCGGACCAGGGAGCAGTGTCTCCATGCAAAGCCTGACCGCAGAGGAAAGGAGAGAAGAAAGGGAGTTCCAATTGCAAATGGCAAAATTGAAAATTGAGGCTCAACAGGAGGAGAGGAGGGCAGAAAGAGAAACCAAACAAGCTGAGGCTGAAAGAACAGCCAAACAAGCAGAAGCTGAAAGAGCAGCCAAACAAGCAGAAGCGGAAAGGGCAGCCAAACAGGCAGAAGCAGAAAGGGCTTTGGCTGAAAAGAAACTGTTGTTGGCTCATGAACTGAGTCTCAAGGAGCTGGAGATCAAGGCAAGACAGTCTGAATCCAGCAATAATGGTGGCAGCATACTTTCAGGACCTGCTGGAGAAAAGAAGGTTTGTATACCCAAAAATGTGGTGCCCAGTTTTGTGGTGGGAGATGACATAGATAAATGGTTAGCTGCTTATGAAGTTGCACTAAGGGCTCATGAGGTTCCTGAAGGGCAATGGGGGGTAGCTATGTGGGGTTATGTACCGCCATTGGGGAGGGATACACTCCTCACATTGGATCAACCTGATCAAAACACATACCCACTTCAGAAAGCCACTTTACTTGCCAAGTTTGGGCTGACCCCTGAGGGATACCGTCAGAGGTTCAGGGACAGCACCAAACAAACCACACAAACATGGGTAGATTTCTTTGACTTTTCCAGTAAGGCACTGAATGGATGGGTGCGGGGCAACAAAGTAGCTGATTATAAAAGTTTATATGACTTGATTCTAAGAGAGCATATGCTTAATACTACTTATACAGAGTTGCGCCAGCACTTAGTGGATAGCAAGCTGACTGACCCCAGAAAGCTTGCTGAGGAGGCGGACCTCTGGGTTAGCACCAGAGTGTCCAAGAAGGTACCTGGGGGGGACTCCCACAAAGGTGGTCAGGGTTCCCAACAGAAGAAAGAAGGGGGAGATAAACTTGTAGATAAGGAACTCTCCAAAGGCCCCCAAAAGAATTCCCAGGGAGGGGGTGGCAACCCTTCCTTTTCCAAATTTGGGAGAAAACCAGGGACATATGACAGGTCAGGGAGATCTAGCCCCAAATGCATGGAGTGTTACCAGTATGGTCACTATAAAGGCGATCCCCAGTGCCCCAAGAGGGCACCGTCCACTACTGGACAGGTCCCTGGGTTGACTAGTGTAGCGCTCGGGGGGGAGATGGACCCAGATAGCTGTGGGGGACAGGTAGAGATTTCCCTAGTGTCCCTGGGAGAAGGAGAAATGATGTCCAAGGTCCACATGCCTAAAAATACTTCCAAGTACCGGCAGTGGGTCCTCATTGATGGGCAGAAGGTGGAGGCTCTGCGTGACACAGGAGCCAGTATGACTACTATCAAGAGTCAGCTGGTGTCCACAGAGCAGATAATCCCTAATACATTCCACCAGGTCATAGTCGCTGACAATCGCGAGAGTCACCTACCGGTGGCTCGGGTTCCCTTTGAGTGGGGGGGGGTCTCTGGTACTCTGAAAGTAGCTGTGAGTCCTGCCATGCCTGTAGATTGTCTGTTAGGCAATGATCTAGAGCATACTGCTTGGAAAGAAGTAGAGCTCAGATCTCACCTGGAGATGTTAGGGTTACCTGAGTGGGTCTGCATGACCACCCGGTCCATGGCTGACCGAGAGGGAAGTCAAGGGCATCTGGAGCCTGGAACGATGGCCCAGAGATCTGCCAAGAGGAGGGACGAGGGGCGCGGGAAACCGGCCCCAGAAGTTCCCACAGTGGCTGACGGGGCTCCTGAGGAGGAGACTCCCGAACCAACTGGGGAAGACATTGCCACCCTAGGTGACTTACCTGAGCTTGCTGGCTGGCAAGTTGAGGGTGGACCCACCAGGGAGGAATTCTGCAAGGCGCAGAAAGAGTGTCCCACTCTAGAAGGGTTGAGGAAACAAGCCTTAAACCAGGCAGCAGGTGACGCCTCTGGCAATCACCACCTATATTGGGAGAATGATCTCCTCTACAGTGAGCCTAGGGTTCCGGTCTTTGGGGCAGCACGTGTGCTGGTGGTCCCCCAATGTTACCGAGCCTTCCTACTGGGTCTGGCTCACGACATTCCCCTGGCAGGACATTTGGGACAAGACAAGACCTTCAACAGGCTTGTCACCCACTTTCACTGGCCCAAAATGAGGACACACTCAGACAAATTCTGCAGGGCTTGTCCTACCTGCCAGGCTAGTGGTAAAGCAGGAAAGAGGGTTAAAACCCCCCTGATTCCACTTCCTGTCGTTGGCACCCCCTTTGAAAGGGTGGGCGTCGACATTGTTGGCCCCTTGGACCCCAAAACTGCCTTAGGCAACAGGTTTATCCTGGTTTTGGTGGACCATGCCACCCGGTACCCAGAGGCAATCCCTCTGAGGACCGTAACTGCATCGGTGGTAGCCAGAACCCTGATGGGGATATTTACCCGTGTGGGATTCCCCAAGGAGATAGTGTCTGACAGAGGCACTAACTTCATGTCCGCGTACATGAAGCATCTGTGGGATGCGTGTGGTGTAACCTACAAGTTCACCACACCCTATCACCCCCAGTCTAATGGGCTTGTGGAGAGATTCAACAAGACCCTGAAAGGCATGATTGGTGGCCTCCCTGAGGCCATGAGGCGTAAATGGGACGTCCTCTTACCATGCCTTCTCTTTGCTTACAGAGAGGTCCCCCAGAGGGGGGTAGGGTTCAGTCCCTTTGAGCTTCTCTATGGGTACCCCGTCAGGGGACCCTTAAGCATTGTCAAGGAGGGATTGGAGAACGCTCCAAAGACACCCCCTCAGGACGTGGTCAGCTACATGTTGGCCCTCCGCAATCAGATGACCCGCTTCTGGAAAGAGGCCCAAAGTAACCTGGAGGCCAGTCAAGAGGTGATGAAACAATGGTATGACCAGAAGGCCACTCTGGTAGAGTTTCAACCTGGAGACAAAGTGTGGGTAATGGAGCCAGTAGAGCCCAGAGCTCTCCAGGACCGCTGGTCTGGCCCATTTGAAATAAAGGAGCGGAAAGGGGAGGCCACTTACCTAGTGGACCTCCAAACCCCTAGGAACCCCCTAAGGGTGCTCCACGTGAACCGACTAAAAGCTCATTTTGAGAGGTCGGAGATCAATATGCTTCTGGTCACAGATGAAGGAATGGAAGAGGAGAGTGAACCTCTCCCTGACCTCCTCTCTGCCCAAGAAGGTGATGGGTCCGTAAGCGGGGTCATTCTGTCTGACTCCCTGACTCTAAACCAGAAAGGAGACTGCTATGAGCTGTTGGAGCAGTTCTCCCCCCTCTTCTCCCTTACTCCTGGACTGACCCACCTCTGTGTTCATGATATTGACACCGGTGACAGTCTCCCTGTGAAGAACAAAATTTACAGGTTGTCAGATAAGGTGAAGGCCAGCATCAAGGAGGAGGTCTCCAAGATGTTGACGCTAGGGGTTATTGAGAAGTCCAGTAGTCCCTGGGCCAGCCCAGTGGTGTTGGTCCCTAAGGCTACTGCCCCAGGCGCGAAGCCAGAACTCCGGTTCTGCGTGGACTACCGGGGTCTCAACTCAGTCACACGGACTGATGCTCACCCCATCCCCCGAGCTGATGAGCTCGTGGACAGGCTAGGCGCTGCCAAGTTCCTGAGTACGTTTGATCTTACTTCAGGGTACTGGCAGATCGCCCTGACTGAGGGGGCTAAGGAAAGGTCTGCCTTTTCCAGCCCTGACGGCCATTACCAGTTCCGGGTGATGCCGTTTGGATTGAAAAATGCCCCCGCTACCTTCCAACGGTTGGTTAACGGGGTCCTGGCTGGCAAGGATGCCTTCTGTGCAGCCTACCTGGATGACATAGCTGTCTACAGTTCCAGCTGGGAGGAACACCTGCTCCACCTCAAGGAGGTGCTTCAGGCCCTGCAACAGGCAGGCCTGACCATCAAGGCTAGTAAGTGCCAGATTGGGCAGGGTTCCGTGGTGTACTTGGGACACCTAGTAGGTGGTGGCAAGGTGCAGCCACTCCAGGCCAAGATCGAAACTATCAAGGCCTGGCAACCACCTCGAACCCAGACTGAGGTGAGAGCCTTTTTAGGCCTCACCGGATACTACCACAGGTTTGTCAAGGGCTATGGTACCATTGTGTCCCCCTTGACAGAACTCACGTCCAAGAAGCAACCTAGGTTGGTGAATTGGACAGAGGCTTGTCAGAAAGCCTTTGACTCCCTGAAGGAAGCCATGTGCACGGCCCCCGTGCTCAAGGCCCCTGACTACTCCCAGGAATTTATCGTGCAGACAGACGCTTCAGAGCATGGCATAGGGGCAGTTCTAGCACAGCTAAATGAGGAGGGCAGAGATCAACCGGTAGTCTTTATTAGCAGAAGACTATTACCACGGGAACAGAGGTGGAGTGCTATTGAAAGAGAAGCTTTTGCTGTGGTCTGGGCACTGAAGAAGCTGAGACCCTACCTGTTTGGGACTCACTTCCTAGTTCAGACAGACCACAGGCCCCTCAGATGGCTCATGCAGATGAGGGGTGAGAATCCAAAACTCTTGAGGTGGTCCATTTCCCTACAGGGGATGGACTTTACGGTGGAACATCGCCCAGGGGTTGACCACGCCAATGCTGATGGTCTCTCCAGGTACTTCCGCCTTAGCGATGAGAGCTCCCAAGAGGTCGGGTAGCTCTCCCCACTTTCAGCTGGGGGGGACACATGTTAGACCTGACAGCCTTAGGGTAGTCACCCCTAACTTTTTGCCTGCCTCCCTCCACTTTGTGGATACTGTTTTTGCTGGTTTTTAGACTCTGCGCACTTTACCACTGCTAACCAGTGCTAAAGTGCATATGCTCTCTCTCTGTAAACATGGTAACTTTGGATCATACCTGATTGAACTATTTAATCTACTTATAAGTCCCCAGTAATGTGCACTCCAGGTGCCTAGGGCCTATAGATTAAATGCTACTAGTGGACCTGCAGCACGGATTGTGCCACCCACTTAAGTAGCCCCTTTTCCTTGTCTCAGGCCTACCATTGCTAGGCCTGTGTGGGCAGTTTCACTGCCACCTCGACTTGGCATTTAAAAGTACCTGCCAAGCATAGAGCTCCCCTTTTTCTACATATAAGTCACCCTTAATGTGTGCCCTGGGTATCCCCTAGAGCAGGGTGCTGTGTAGGTAAAAGGCAGGACATGTACCTGTGTAGTTATATGTCCTGGTAGTGTAAAAAACCCTCAATTCGTTTTTGCACTGCTGTGAGACCTGCTCCCTTCATAGGCTAACATTGGGGCTGCCCTCATACACTGTTGAAGTGGCAGCTGCTGATCTGAAAGGAGCAGGGAGGTCATATTTAGTATGGCCAGAATGGTAATACAAAATCCTACTGACTGGTGAAGTCGGATTTAATATTACTATCCTAGAAATGCCACTTTTAGAAAGTGAGCATTTCTTTGCACTTAAATCCTTCTGTGCCTTACAATCCACGTCTGGCTAGGTTTAGTTGACAGCTCCCTGTGCATTCACTCAGACACACCCCAAACACAGGATACTCAGCCTCACTTGCATACATCTGCATTTTGAATGGGTCTTCCTGGGCTGGGAGGGTGGAGGGCCTACCCTCACACAAAGGACTGCCACACCCCCTACTGGGACCCTGGCAGACAGGATTGAACTGAAAGGGGACCTGGTGCACTTCTTAGCCACTCTTTGAAGTCTCCCCCACTTCAAAGGCACATTGGGGTATAAAACAGGGCCTCTGCCCTACCTCATCAGACACTTGCTGGAGAAGAAACCTGAACCAGAAACTACATCCTGCCAAGAAGAACTGCCTGGCTGCTCAAAGGACTCACCTGTCTGCTTTCTACAAAGGACTGCTGTCTTGCTGTTGCCCTGCTGCCTTGCTGAACTCTTGTCTGGCTGTGAAAGTGCTCTCCAAGGGCTTGGATAGAGCTTGCCTCCTGTTCCTTGAAGTCTCAGGACCAAAAAGACTTCTTCCTTTCACTTGGACGCTCCGTGCGCCGAAAATTTCGACGCACAGCTTGTTTCGCGGCGAGAAAAACGCCGCACACCGACGCTGATCGACGCGACGCCCTCGGGACGATCGAGACTTCGACGCACAACCTCGCAAGGACAAAGCCGCCCGACTTTCCAGGAGAAATCGACGCGACGCCTACCGTGAGTGCGAAACTTTGACGCACGGCCTCGCAAGGACAACGCCGCCCGACTTCCAAGGAGAAATCGACGCGACGCCTGCCGTGAGACCAAAATTTCAACGCACGGCCTCGCAAGGACAACGCCGCCCGACTTCCAAGGAGAAATCGACGCGACGCCTACCGTGAGATCGAAACTTCGACGCGCAGCCCCGCAGAACGACGCGCAGCCGAAAAATAAGCAGGAGAATCCACGCACAGACCCAGGACATCTGGTAATCCCCGCGATCCACAAAAAGAGACTGTCTGCGCGCCAGAAAACGACGCCCGACTTCCCCGCGTGGAAAAGAACGACGCAAGTCTGTGTGTGCTGAGGAGAAATCGACGCACACACCCCTTTTTCCACGCATCTCTTCTTTTGTGGCCCTCTGAGGAGATTTTTCCACGAGAAACCAGGTACTTGTGCTTGAAAGAGACTTTGTTTATATTCTAAAGACTTAAGACACTTTATATCACTTTTCAGTGATATCTTTACAAATTCATATTGCAACTTTATTCTCTTATGACCTACAAATATCCGGATAAATATTCTATATTTTTCTAAACACTGTGTGGTGTATTTTTGTGGTGCTATATGGTGGTATTGTATGATTTATTGCACAAATACTTTACACATTGCCTTCTAAGTTAAGCCTGACTGCTCGTGCCAAGCTACCAGAGGGTGGGCACAGGATAATCTTGGATTGTGTGTGACTTACCCTGACTAGAGTGAGGGCTTTTGCTTGGACAGGGGGTAACCTGACTGCCAACCAAAAACCCCATTTCTAACAATGGGTATCCTGATTCTCTTCTTGGGGGGCAGGGATGTTCCTCCTGCAGGTCTGGGTTCTCTTCCACATCTGGTCCCAAACCTCTTTCAGGATCATCCTTCTCTGTCGCTGCTTATAGCCTCTTGACCTTGACCTCCTCATAGGCTTGGAGAGCAATCTGTAGGCCCACCTTGGAAGCTTTCTTACCCACGTTCAGCCCCCTCTCCTTGCAGAGCTTTTGCAGCTCAACCTTGGTGAGGTTGGCAACATTTATCAACTCCATCTTCATTGTAGTAGAAGGTAGGGTTACTTGAATTTAGAAGAAACAAAAATGTCCAATGGAAACTAAGGAGAATTAAAAAAATCAGTTCTGATGTCAAATTATTTATCTGGGATTTTTGTATAACACAAATCATTGTATGGTACAGCACAAACACAGGTCCTCATCCACACTGCTGAACACCAAGGTGAGAAATTGGATGTTTGGTTGACTCGGGTGTGAGCCCTGGTCAAGGAACAGCCCTGGTCAAGCAACAGTCACAAGCCCACAAACAGTCAATAATTTAATCCGTCCTTAACTCTGGGTAGCTTGGCACAAAAAGCAGTCATGCTAAACTTAGAGGCACTGTGTTAAGTATTTATGCAGTACACAAACAACAACACAGTAAAAACAGAACACAGTAAAAATCCCACACCAATTTAGAAAAATAGAGAAAATTGTAATACATTGATGCCAAAACCATCAAGATCCAATTAGCCGAACCAGAGTTATGAATTATGAAAGTTTTGAGTGTAACATAGGGCTTTAAAATGAAATGCGACAACTGCAGACATCTGGTTGCGCAAGACAAGGGCAAAGTCAAAAGTTAAGGCCAACCATGATGGAGCGAGGTTCGGATACACAAAGTGGATTGTGTCCGGTCAACGTTTACCTTTGGACTTACATTTTTTTTTAAGAAGAAGTCCCTGAAAAGGGAGAACTTCAGCGGGGCAAGGCTGCAGGAGTGTCTGAAGGGGGAGTGACGTCATCAGATAGCCGTGGTGAAAAGTTTTACCTTCAGACCTAGCCGTCGATTTGGAAGTCAAATATCCCCAGTGGGATGAAGCAGAAGGCTGTAGCCAAAGACAGTTCCACAGGGCCGAGGAGCCGCTGAAAAGGTTTTGCTGCTGCAGAGAAGAACGGACCAAGAGACGGCAAAAAGTAAATGCGACCGGTAATGAATCTAAGGCGGATAGGCAAGCAAGTTGGTCCGAGTCTCCTCCTGGTGTCTCAGAGAACTTTAGAAATTTTATCCAAGTCCTCTATTTTGGAAATTGGTCATCTGGGCACGTTGAACACCACAACCAAGGGTTCAGCAGTGGATGGAGACCTCTTGGGGGTTCAAGGCTCACAAAGGCTGGATCCAGGTGTAGGTTCAAGATGGAGGGAGTCTGTTATGTCCTGTGGCTCAGAACAGGAAAAAGCCAAACTAGCCCTTGGAGTCACTTCTGAAGTCCTGGGTGCACGTGGAGATGCAGGTACTACTTTATGTTTGTGCACTTGGAAAAATGGTTCCTCCAGAGCGAATGCTCGGATTTCATTAACTCTTCTTAACAAAGTAATTGCTACTAAGAAAGCAACTTTCCAAGTTAGAAATTGAATATCACATGAATGCATGGGCTCGAATGGTGGTCCCATTAATCTTGTGAGTACAATATTCAGATTCCATGCAGGAACTGGTGGGGTTCTTGGTGGAAAAATACGCTTAAGTCCTTCCATAAAGGCTCTTATGACAGGAGCTCTAAAGAAAGAAGTATGTTGTATGGTTTGTAAGTATGTTGATATAGTAGTCAGATGAATTTTAATAGAAGAAAAAGCTAAATTTGCTTTTTGTAGATGAAGCAGGTAGCGTACACATTAACTTGTATTGATGTTTTCAGTGGGTCTATATTTTTGGGCTGGCAGTAGTAAACAAAACGTTTCCGCTTGTTAGCATAGCATTGCCCAGTTGTAGGTTTGCGTGCTTGTTTCTGAAATTCCATACATTCTAATGGACGGTGTAAGTATCCAAATTCTATGACTTCAGGAGCCAAATCGCTAAATTGAGAAAACTGGGATTGGGATGCCTGATTTGACCTTTGCTCTGTGTTAACAAATCTGGCCTGTTTGGAAGTTTGCGATGAGGTACTACTGACAGATCTAGGAATGTTGTGTACCAATGTTGTCATGCCCACATGGGGGCTATGAGAATCAAGGTGAGAGAGGTGTGACGTAGTTTGCTGACCAGAAATGGAATTAACAGGAGAGGGGGGAAAAGCATAAGCAAATATCCCTGACCAGTTGATCCATAGAGCATTGCCCTTGGACAGAGGATGTGGGTGTCTGGATGCGAAGTTTTGGCATTTTGCGTTTTCGCTTGTTGCGAATAGGTCTATGTCTGGTGTTCCCCACATTTGAAAGTACTGTTGAAGTACCTGAAAGTGAATTTCCCATTTGTGTATCTGTTGCTGCGTCCTGCTTAATAGGTCCACTAGCTGACTGTATCCCTGGGATGTATTCCGCTAGCAAATAAATGTGATTGTGAATTGCCCATTTCCATATTGTTTGGGCTAGGAGGGACAGTTGAGATGAATGTGTTCCTCCTTGTTTCTTCAGAGAATACATTGTTGTCATATTGTCTGTTTTTATCAAGATTGTTTTGTGCCTGAGAAGCGGTTGAAAAGCTTTTAGGGCAAGAAACACAGCTAACAATTCTAAATGGTTTATGTGATAAGTTAACTGCATTGAATTCCATTCCCCTTGAATGGTAAGGTTGTTGAGGTGAGCTTCCCAACCTGTCATTCATGCGTCTGTTGTTATTGTGGTCTGAGACACAGGGTCCTAAAATGACCGCCCCTTTATTAAATTGTTGTGATTCCACCGTTAAAGAGATTTGTGTGTTTGGCGGTCTAACAACACTAGATCTTGCAACTGACCCTGTGCTTGAGAACATTGCTGTGAGAGACACTTTTGTAGTGTTCTCATGTTTAATCTTGCATGAGGTACTATTGCTATGCATGATGCCATCATTCCAAATAGTTTCATGATGAACTTTACAGTGTAACTTTGATTGGGCTGTATTTGTGATATAAGGTTTTGAAAAGCCTGTATCCTTTGTGGATTTGGATAGGCTAAGGCTTTTTGGGTATTAAGAATAGCACCTAGGTAAGGTTGAACTTGTGCTGGTTGAAGATGAAATTTTTGGTAGATGATTGTGAATCCCAATGTGTGTAGGGTTTCTATTGTGTATTGAGTGTGTTCCTGGCATTGTATAATGTTACTTGATTTTATTAGCCAGTTGTCTAGATAAGGAAAGACATGCATGTGTTGTCTTCTTAGATAAGCTGCTACTACAGCTAGACATTTTGTGAAAACCCTTGGAGCTGTAGTTATGCCGAAGGGAAGAACCTTGAATTGGTAGTGCTTTCCTACTATTACAGACCTTAGGTATTTTCGATGAGCTTGATGTATGGGGATATGAAAATAGGCAATTTTAAGGTCTAATGCAGTCATTAAATCTTGTTTTTGCAGTAGTGGGATTACGTCCTGCAGAGTTACCATGTGACAATGTTCTGACATGATATATAGATTTAGTGGTCTGAGATCCAGAATGAGTCTGAGAGTACCATCCTTTTTGGGTATGAGGAGATATAGTGAATATACTCATGTTCCCTGTTGAGATTTTAGAACTGATTCTATTGCTTCTTTTAGCAATAACGATTGCACCTCTTGCTGTAACAGAACGTTGTGTTATGGTGACATTCTGTGATAGCAAGGGGGAATGTTTGGAGGAGTAGAAATGAGTTCTATGGAGTAACCATTGCGGATAAATGAAAGGACCCACTGGTCTGTGGTGCTGTTTTGCCATTGGGAGTGGAATTGCTGCAGTCTGCCCACAGGAGATGTGTGGGGTTGTGGTATACTGAGGAAGTCACTGTTTTGAGGGAGTGATGACACTCTTTCTTTGAAGCTTGAAATTTGCCGCTGGCTCTGAAATGTTGATCTCTGAAAGAACCTCTAAATGCTCCTCTTTGGTAGTGTTGCTGATCTTGTTTAGGTTGCGAGGTGGAGCTTCTGCAGATTGGGGCTTGAAACCTCCTCTAAATTGTTGTTTACAAAAGGAACCTCTGTAAGGTGTAGTGTATAGGGCTCCCATACCTTTTGCAGTGTCAGCGTCCTTCCTGAGTTACTCAATAGTTGTGTCAACCTCAGGTCCAAATAGCTGTCTGTATCAAAGGGCATATTGAGCACTGCTGGTTGGATTTCTGGTTTGAACCCTGAAGATCTTAACCATGCATGCCTACGGATGGTTATGCTAGTGTTTATGCTTCTAGCTGATGTATCGGCTGCGTCAAGAGCAGATCTTATTTGGTTATTGCTAATTGCTTGACCCTCTTCAACAATTTGTTGTTTTCTTTTTTGATGTTCTTTTGGTAAGTATTGTAAGAATTCCTGCATTTCGTCCCAGTGTGCCCTGTCATATCTTGCTAGCAAGGCTTGTGAATCAGCAATACGCCATTAATTAGCTGCTTGTGTAGCTACCCTTTTACCAGCTGCATCAAACTTTCTGCTTTCTTGGTCAGGGGGAGGGGTATCCCCTAAAGATTGGCTATTGGCCCTTTTTCTTGCAGCGTCTGGTGGTACCTGGTGTGTGATATAAACTGGGTCCATTGGCGCAGGCTTGTATTTTTTGTCTATTCTGGGAGTTAAAATTCTAGCTTTAACAGGTTCTTTAAAGGTGTCATCTGCATGTCTAAACATACCAGGCAGCATTGGCAAACACTGGTATTGTGAGTGGGTGGAGGACAATGTGTTGAAAAGAAAATCCTCCTCCAAAGGCTCAGCGTGCATTTGAACCCCATGGTATGCAGCTGCTCTCGAAATGACCTGTGTATAAGCCGTGCTATCCTCTGGTGGTGAAGGTTTGGACGAATATAGGTCTGGGTCATTTAGTGGTATGGGATCTTGGTCATACAAGTCCAAGGTGTCAACTGTATCTCCATATGAATATGTATGGGAATGTGTTGGTGAGGGCAATGGTGGTGGGGTAGTAGGTGGCGGAGAGAAAGAAAGTTGTGGCAAATGTGGTGGAGAAATCTGTAAAGCTGATGGTTTCTCCTTCCTTTTAAATATCTTTGCTGGTGGTGGAGCAGTGTCAAGAGTCTCTTGAAACGCCAGCTATCTCTTGGTTTGTGGAGGAGGTGAAGCAATGATCTTGCCAGTCTCCTTTTGAATATGTATCCTTCTTTGTTTGGTGTCCATAATTTCAAGGATTGGTTGAATATCTGAGTCTTCAGAAAGATATTCTGATATTCTAGCTGTTTTAGAGATTGATCATCAATTGTCTTTGAGCTGTGTTTTAATCAGCTCGAAAGTCATTGTTCCTCTATGTAAAAAGATTTTTCGGCTCCGAAGTGGTGGATAACTTTTTCGGTCCCGAAGATGCAGCCTGCGGTTTTGGCTCCGAAGCCGGATGTCGAATTTTCGACTCCAAAGAGTGTGGATGTCGGCTCGGATGGGGAGCTTTTAATAGACTTGCTCGACTCTGGCATCAAAATAGGTGTGGCCTTTTTCGGCGCCAAACCCAAAGGTCGGGTGCCGACGATTTTCTTTCGGGTGGAACCACGGCTCTCTGGCAGTGGTGCACCCAAGGCCTTAATAGGTCTCTTGGAAGTGGACGTAGGGGCAGGTGTACTCACATGCTGAGCCGCAGTGATTGGTTGGCTGTCTTCATCCAAGTTTGCTTCAGAGTCGGTGTCCTGAATCAAAACAACCGTCGGTGCCTGCTCTTCTTCTAAGGTGTCGGTGGACTCTGTATGCTTCGAGGCCATTTCGAGTCTCCTAGCTCTCCAGTCACACAGTGTCTTTTTCGACTGGAATGACCGACAAGCTTCACAGTCTTCTTCTCGATGTTCAGGAGAGAGACAGAGATTACATACCACTTGTTCATCTGTATAGGGGAATTATGTGTGGCATAAAGGACAGAATCGGAATGGAGTCCGATCCATCGGCTATGGCGTGGTAGGTCTGAGCAAACCCGAGTATGGCACAAGCACCCAAAAGGGCGTTTTCTGGTTTCTTACGGTATTATCGGCTCGATTACAGATGGAAACGCAATTGAAACAATACCAACAGTAGAATAAAGTTAGTATAAAGTTTCCGATTCTAAAGTCTTGGAGCGAGAGGAAACACATCCGAACCAGACAGCGGAAAGAAAACAATCTAACAAAGGAGTCGATGCCCATGCGCATTGTTACCGAAAGGAGGAGTCATGCGATCCTGTGACGTGAAAAAAGACTTCTTCAAAGAAAAACAACTTGTAACACTCCGAGCCCAACACTAGATGGTGGGACCTATGCATAGCATGTGTATCTGCAGCTACACATGCCATCAAACAGATTTTACAGATTTAATAAAAATAACACAGATCAAAGATATAATCATCAGTCACTCATTTTATTAAAACTACACACCTGTATACTGACATTTTCATTTAAATGTAAATAACTGCTTTGATAAATGGAACAAAGGTATTAACAGAATAAATAACAGTGCCAGGTTATGCTTTTGAAACTGATCTCAGTTGCTTTATCGAAAAACAAAATCCAGTTTTGGGGAATAGGAATGTTAATTTTAACACATATCCCAGGACATACAGAACTGTTGGAATGCTTACTGAACATAAGCATATACACATTTGTCTTTTGTAACAAAAAATCCAACTAGTTAATCTTTTCTGTCAGTGCAATAAACAGTGTTCCTAAGTGCATGGTATGTCAATGCTACTACTGTTCGGTAAAGGTCCAAAACACTAGTAACACCAGCATCTAACTGGCTGGGCATAAAAGCAGTTATAATGCACAGCAGCTATTCTAGTTCTCTTCAGTTTCTATGCAGAAAGCTGACATGCACTACCCTGACATCCCAGTACCTAAACTTGTTGCATTGGTGAAGAATGCCCTCTGACCTTAAGGCTGGGAAAGTGAGATGCCTGACTTTTGACAACCATTTCACTAGGAATAAGATCCAGTACTGTGAGTACCCTTGGATTCGGCCACCTCCTTAAGAGAGCCCACAAGAAACAAAAATGTAATTTGTAAAAAATAAATAATCAAATGTCAAAGCCTGGTGTGTTTCCTTTTGCACAAGTTGAAGGAAGCAACATCTAGATCAAAGAACTTCAACTATGGTTGTGCTGGAGCCAGCGCTGGATTACTACACACCTAGCTCTGCATGAAGCAAAACAATGTATAACCGTCTGATTACTGAAAGGTTTGTATCGTGAGAAATAAACGTTCATTAGATGTTTTGTAAGCTAGGTCATTCGGTTATTTACTCTTCTCAATGCAGATATGTGTGTGCAAATTGAAAGTTCTAGGTTCAAATCAGGGCCAGGGCGAGTCAACGTTTCATCCTAATCGGGTCGATGGACTGAGTACCGTTGAGTTGGCAACATAGACATCTACTGTCACAGCAATTGAAACCCCCAGTGTTTCAGTACTAAATACAAAAGCATTAGTATTAAAATACAGGATGGGAAAAGTTAGTAGCACCAAGAAAAGGCAGTAACCCACAAAAAGATAAAAGTAAAATGAAAACGTAAGGTTGCCACTATTCAAGGTGAGGTGATTTGTTATGCTGTTTGAAAGGTTGTTTAAAACTCTGGCTACCTCCAGCCCCACTGGCTACCTCGCCAACTGAGACGTTCTCTACAGTTTCTTTCTGGGGATATAAGGTGAACCTGCCAGTCATAGCTCCATGCAGGGGACTACATGGCCAGTTTACAAACAATCCTAGTTAATTGTCACAGGGCAAATCACTGCTCCAGGACTCAATACTAATTTAAAATGTTTTTAGCAGTTACACAGAAAGTTATCATAATTAAATTTAAAAAAGTAACCAAACACCAAACCGCTCCATGAATGGCTGGCCAACAAAGTGCTAATGCATTTGAGGTCCTTAGTTTAATGGAAGAAGACATGCAATCGTACCACAACCTATTAATAAACACAAAAAATGTTCTAATCAACATGGTGGGGTGGGTCCAGGTCTGAGAAGAGATTTCAAATTAAGACAAACGCAACGTTACGCCTCCTGCTTAATCAGCAGAGTGGTTCACTCTGAAAACTCGTTTCCTGTTCGCTTTCCCACTGATCCTCAGTTTGGGCAGGTCAGATTCATCTCTGCAGAAACAATTGGATCTTTTGCAAACATAACACAACCAGAGGTTAGTATACAATTATACTGGCAGCATTTGATCTATAGTTACTGAACTTAAAGTCTGATAGGGCAAGTCGCCATATAACAGGGGCAGGAACATTACTGCTGAGGGCCATTAGTGGCATGTTTGGTTTGAGAACGCAAAGCCAGCTTTGAGAACGCAATTTGTAACACATTCATGAAAATCAGGAGCGTGGGATTTCCGGACTGCACACTGTCCAAAGAACGTCTGCGTGTTCAAATCGGTGGGAGCTACATGACTGACGCATTGTGTTTAAAAGTCCTTGTGCTCAAGTTTTATTCATTTTCTGATACATGTATGTCTGTTGCTCCTATCCTCTGCAAATGCCAGTTGAGGACGTAAAGTCATGTCTCATATTTGAAGTTCACTCTTGGAAGCAGATACAGGGGGAAATTTTCCCCACGTGACACATCTTGGTAATATAGCATGGAATTTCCCAGACCACCAAGGGGGAAAGGTGTTAAGGTGCAGCATATCAGTCCAACAACCTTAATTCTTCATGCTTGCAACCAGCCGCATTTTCAATCAAGATGTTCGTGTTCATTACTTTCATTGCTGGTCCGCGGTACTCAAGAAGTCCCTAGACAAACAGGAAAAAGAAACTTATAGTATTAATGTTACCAAATGACCACAATTTTAATTATTGTGCGCTCATATACAACATTTTTCTTCCCCCTCAACTGGCTGCCGCTAAACATTCTATATTCCAGCGACCAACTAACTCAACATTGCTTCTAGTTTAAGGTTGGTGAGATGAGGCAGAAGCCTGCTTCCAACAATGTCATTTTCCGAATAGAAACCCATCCCTCATTTAGGGGCACTTAACTCCATTGAGCACATGATCCAGTTCATCCTCACCTCGGGACTGCCCCTAGACCACTCATCACTCAAGGTGGTGCAGAATCTGCGTCCTAAATTCCAGGTGGATCCCACACGAAGATAAAAGGGTCACGGTGTCAATAACAACATACATTGGTGCAAGATTTCTGTGGCTTTCTCTCTCAAGAACCTGGATCCCTTGTGGATTTGCCACACCACTTGTCTAGCTGTAACAAAAAGGAGTTCTACGGGGTCCCTGCCTTCATGCAGGCAGCCAAGTTCAATGGTGGTGCACATGATCTCTCAGGCACATTACTGCCTGAGGACGACTACAATCATCCTGCCACGAACGTGAGACATTTTCTGCCACCTATTAATGTTTAAAATATACTTTCTTTACAGCACCATCTGGAGGTGTCTTGTAATAACCTTAAATTGGGCCCAGGCCTTTGAAAAAGTGAAGTTTTTCATAATAGATTTTATTGAGCCAAACCTTAAAGATGTAGTTTTTCAAATAGCCACTGCACAAAATCTGATTAATTCTACATAACCCACTTAATTCTACGTAACCCAGGCGGCTGTTAACGCTTAAATCCCACTAGATTGCATAAGGCACAGTTCTATATATTTAGAATGAAGGAAAAAAAATGTTTTGGGTTATAGGCAGAGGCCCATGCGTGGCTCACCATACATGCACATTGCTATTAGCAGTGTAAGTGCACTAGCATGTGCACCTGAAGAATAAGGTACTTACCTTTGATAATGCTCTTTCTGGTGGATACTCTATCTAACCACCGACTCCTCCCCTTTTGAATATTCCCCAGAAGCCGGACTAGATCGGGAAGTTTTTTTTCAGCAAACTATCTATGCACTGCTAGGTGATGCTGTGCGGCTCCGTCTTGCCCCAAAAATGGCAGATCTGATCTCTGTTTTCTTATTTGACTCTTTCGATGCCCTCAGCTTCAGAGAATAAAACAGTTGTTGGTACCCGGTTCACGTAGAGGACTGTACACCTCCACAGAGTTCTCTTCTGTAAAGCTTTTTTTTTTCTTTGTCCAGTAGTACCCCACAAAAAGCAGACTGTCCACTCGATGGTTCTTGGTGGAATCAATTTAAAAACTCAAAGCTCTTTTGAGGTCAAACCAATGGAGCCTCTCCTCCTTTTTCGAGTAGTGAGGAGAGGCATATAAGTCTGGGAAATGAATAGACTGCTCAACATGAAAAAGAGTCACAATTTTTGGTGAGAAGGCTGCCTAAGTCCTCAGTACCAATTTGTCTGGAGAAAAAGGTTGTGTAGGGCAGTTGTACCAACAGTGCCTGAAGTTTATTCACACTGCACGCTGAAGAAATAGCAGTGAGGAAGACAGTCCTTATGGTTAGGAGATGCAATGAGCAGCTATGCAATGGCTCATAGGGCGTACAAATGAGAGGTGTAAAGACAAAGGTTAAAGTTCTACAGTGGCATTACAAATTGTTTGGGATGGAACATGAATATGTGTGTCAAAACTTTTAAAAAACTGCATCACAACAGGCGATTTAAACAAGGACGGTTGGTTCAGCGAATGGAAAAAAGCAGACCAATAAACCTTAATAGTTCCCACTGTAGGGCTTTGATGTGCCAATGACAAAGCAACCAATAAAACATCTGACAGTTTAGTTTGTGAAAGGTCGTCTTGTAGACAAGTTCGTCCCAGCATCCTAGTGATTGTCTTTGGGGAAACTTCAATGAGCAAACCTTTGACACTGTGTGATCTAAACAGTGGTGAAAAGATCTAGCTAGGGTTCTCGCCACTGCTAGAAGATGCCCTGCACCACCCTCCGGATGTAGATGCTATTCAAGGTCTGCCAGATCCACTGGCTGACTTAGTCTGCCCTAGCATTCCAGGATCCTGGCATAGTGGTATCAGGGAAATGCCCTGATGTCCCAGCCAACTTCAGAGGCGCACAGTCTTTTGCACATGAACCAGATCTTTACTCCAACTTGCTTGTTGCAGAACCATGTAGCTGTGGTGTTGTCCGTGAGCACCTGCAGCTGTGTCTGCTTGATAGACAGCAGAAAAGCATTCAGCTGAAGATGAATAGCCTGCAACTCCAAACAATTGATATGGAAGTAGGTTTCCACAGGACATCAGAGTTCCCTGATTTCCACCTCCCCCAGATGACTTCCCCAAACAAGCGGTGATGTATCAATCACCACCATTCGCTCTGGGTGGTGAAAGGAGAGAGGCCTACCACCGATCCAATTGTTGTCGAACAGCTAGTGTGCACTCTGACAAAATCTGAATCAGGTCTGACAGGTTTCACTGGTGCTGGGCCCGCGGCAAATTCTAACTCCATTGTACAGCCTGAATATGCCAATATGACTGGTGTAGTCAAGGAGGACGATTCAGGGGGCTAAGTGGCCAAGAAGCCTCAGAGCTGCTCTCACTGAGATCAAGGACCGAGGGCGAAACATCAAGATCATTGTCTGAATGTCCAGGGTTGTTGCAACAGAGGTAAGGCCCCAAACTGTTATGTATCCAGAACAGCTCCAATGAAAGGAAGCCTCTGCAAAGAAGTAAGATGTGAATTCCAGTCATTGATCATGAGCTCCAGAGATGTCAGTATGTTCACTGTCATCTGGCAGTAGTCTACAACTGACTGTGGCAGGTCCAGCTTCAATAACGAGTCACTGAGGTAGGGGGAAAAAGGTATCTCTGACCTTCAAGGATAGGCAGCAACCACTGCCATCTCTTGAGTGAACAGCCGAGGACACTGGTGAGGCCAAAAGAGAGCACAAGAAACTGAAAATATTTTGAAACACAGGTAATGTCTATGGAGCTGCAGGATGGGTATATAAAAATATGCGTTTTTGTCCTGCAGGTCCAATCCAGTTGGTCGTCAACAGGGTATTCAGAATCTGGGACAGTGACAGCATTTTGAATTTGTCTTTTCATAGGAAGGCATTCAGAGGACGAATCGGAGCTAAGATGGGTTTCAGGGCCCCATCATTCTCTGTAGGAGGAAATATTAAGAGTAGCAACCCTCCTCTATTTATGAGTTCAGGACCCTCTCAATGGCTCCTTCAGAGTAAAAAGCACAACTCTGGGATCTAAAGGACCCTTATGTTGGATGTGATGGAGCACCATCCCAGGAAATAATTATGGATCTTGCCGCCCACAGGCTGGTTGTGCGCAACTAAAGGCAAGCTAAAAAGTGTTAGTGTCTGCTGCCGCAGGAATAGGGGACTGCGGGGGCTAGTGCCCTTGACAGCCTGCACATTGCCTGCCTGGTCCACATCCAGGGATTAGAATCAGCTTGTACGGTAATTAATTGTGCTTTAGTAATATCGTAGTGTGACATTATCCAGGATTGAGCTGAGGTTGGTTCGGGGTCAGACATGTGAACCAGAGCCGGATTCTCCTGTGGTGCTGGCGGTGTCTGTACTGGTGGTGTTGCAGGAGGGACAAATACAAGTCATGAAGCTGGGGTGGAAGTCTGTGCCAGAGCCTGTGACAGGTTCAAGAGGCCAGATGACACCAATGACTGATTCACTAGGGGTATCTCCAACTGTGGACCCCTGATTATCCTTGGGGCTCCAAGGCACGCAGAGGAAGAGTACCAAATATCTTCAACATGGCATCCTTAAAGGCTTTGATCTGCCATGGCGCCGCTGTTGGCCTGGGAAATTCAGGAAGCACCAGGACCAACTGGGAAATTGGCTCAGATCTGACTGACATCCTGATGCCCTTTTACCTTCTCTTCAAATAGAGATTAGGGGATAGGGTCAAGTCCTGCTTTGCTTTCTTGTGTTTTCGTTTGTACTTTGAACGTGAAATAGGCCTCTTGCAGGAACAACTTCAGGAGTGGGAGGAGGTACATGTCTTCGATTTGGAGCAGGAGTACGATGTACACAAGGCACAAAGCTTCTAGTTTTGGGCAAAGTAAGAGGATCTGACATCAACACCTAGGGGCTCTGCACGTCAGTTCCAATACAGTACAGAGCCTAGTAGCGTGCTGGAGCATTGTTGAAAAAAGCTTCTAAACCCAGTCTGATGCCTTGGGAATATTCTAAAGGTAAAGAATCTGCGGTTAAAAGTATCCATCAGTAATTAAAGCCCAGCTCTCCAGTGGTGTGCTGTAAATCAGTGAACAATGGCCTAGGACAAGCCTTGTGCCACATTTAGTATCACTGACAGCGCTAGGTTGAATTTCTCACAACCACTTACCACATGGCTTAAGTGGTATGGCAAATGGCTGGATGCATGCACTGCATTCTCAATCAAATTTGTTCCCAACGCCATTCTGCTTTGTGTATTGAGAGCAGAGTAGAGAAGCATGTTTTGACAAGATAAAGTCGTGTCCTTTCAAACTCTATTACCTTTAACAAATGTAATGTGAAACTTGTGCAGTAAAACATATAGTTAGCCTCATTTTCCAATACAGTATTTGTGAGCTCCCTTCTTAAGGAACTCGCTGAAATACGTGATGGTACATATCCCTGCTTCTTTCAAAGATCATTATTGTCACTGTAATGGGTGCAGGATTTACATATGGTGAACATGCAAGAAAGCATGGAAGGGCTATACTCCTCTGTGGTGCACTAAAGATGTAGCTGGCCCATTTTAAGGTACAGCATGGAGCCTGCATTGTTCTCACTCATAGGAAATGATGGATGGGGTTGAAAGTAAACACAAGCTACACCTGTGTTAATAGTGCTAATATAAAGCCTAGTACTGGTAATCGTGAACCTGATCTAGTAAGTTGATGAAATTCTGATGGCCCTTCTAAATGGAGATATGGAAGACTTGGCTTATACAACTCACCTTCCTTGTCCCCTGAGTGATTCACTGCTAAAATCTATGTCCAGGTGACCATCTGAAACAGCATCTGATTCAGTTTGAAAATATCTAACATGTACCTTTGAACTCTTTTATTCAGTGAGGGGTGAAATGTCAGAAGGAGACACTGCACTCTTAAATTCTAAGGAACAAGCTATATGGTTACGTGCCTCAGGAGTGTGTCCTATAATGGAAAATTGGATTAAATGAGCATTGGTTTCCCTGAGATTTGGACTAGATTGGCCACCTCAATCTTTTTCATCATGGGCACAGTTTCGAAATCAGGGGTTTTAGTCTAATTAATAATGCTGGAAGAGGGCTAAAACCGTCCCTCTTTTAAAAAAGCCAAATGTGCATCCGAATGTCCCAGGCAAGCATAGACCCATTTCTCTTCTACCCGCTCCTTCTAAGATAAGTTGAAAAATGTGTGAACCATCAGCTTTCAAACTACTTAGAGACAAACAGGTTACTTCATCCTAGCTAATCAGGATTTAGACCAAGTTACAGCACTGAGACTGCCCTGTTGGAGGTCTCTGAACTGATTAAAAGCATTATTGGTGCAGGCGGTAGGGCACTCCTGGTACTGTTAAACCTGTTGGCTGCATTTGACATGGTCCCACACACCAAGCTGCTATCACACTTTCAGGAGATCGGTATTAGGGATAATCCTGGAAATGGTTGAAGTCTTTTCTGAGGAGAAGAGTCAAGTCTGGCTTCCCCTGTACTCCTCTGATAGCAGAAGGGTCTCAGTTAAAGTTCCTCAGGGTTCAGCACTTAGCCCCACAATGTTTGATATCTTTATGTTCTCCCCAGCTATGGTGGTGGAATCATATAGGGCTAAGATTATTTCTTCTGCTGATGATACCCAGATCGTCTTTGCCTTCAGTGAAGGAAAGCCCATTGAACAGGACACCATTCAACTCTGTCTATCAGCAGTCTTTCGGTGGATGACTTAAGACTGAGGTGCTCAGTTTCAGGCACAATTTTGCTCTTAATTTGGGTGTACACTGGCTGGTAGGACTGTCTCCACCAGCTACCCAAGTAGATTCTGCAAAGAACTTAGGGATCAAGTTTGACAATGAAATGTCTTTCTATAGAAGAAGAACTTGGTGTGTTGTCAATCTGAACAAGTAGAGAGTGCATCCTGAAACTTTTAAAGAAATAAGTGCGGGCGTGTTCAAGATGGTAGGTGGCTAAGACGTGCTCCCCCAACTCTCTGCCACCTGCCGACTTCAGCAGTACACAGTGCCCTTCCCCACATAGCTGCGGCCCTGCACAGCCCCACTGCCTGTCGAGAGGCTGCAGGCACTCAATGGAGCCCTAAATGCTCTTCCCCTGCTACCGGGAAAGGTGCAACAGGCAGATGACCTTTAGAAGGGCTCCAGGTTGTGGCAAGATGGCGCGTCCGGGCTGTGTTGCATAGAGCGCACAGCCCTTGGGCTGAGCATTGTCCTGGTCACTGAGCTGCACCACTAAGCGAGGACGCCAGGACACCCGCATAATGGCAGGCAAGCAGTGAGTGCAGTCGTCCTCCCCCTCATTCCCCTCTCGGGCAACCTGGACTGTTTTTACAGTAGCTTCGACTCCTCAGGGCTGTGGTGGGCCTGAGCATCTCGTGACGGCTCCCTGACGCGCACAGAGGCCGCAGGTGCCCGCGGTCAGTAGTGCCAGCCTCCCACCACGCTACAAAGGCCCTGCCCTCTTCACAGCGGACACTGAAAGCCCAGGCTAAAGATGTGCAAGATACAGGGTGCGACTGCTGTTTACAGGCAGTCTCCTGCAACTTGCCCAGATCACGACGGCCTGGTGTTCTGGGCCTAGCATAGACCCCCCCACGGCTGACATTGCACATATAGTGCATGCCTCAACTCCTCATCAGCTTGAATTTGCAAAACGGAGCTCAATCTGATCTCTTGACTTCTGCCTTGGGGCTCTGGACAAGGGGAGTGACCATGACTTTAGAGCTGCATGCTGATCATTCCCCTAGCGCACCTCGTGTTCACTGCATCCTCAATCTTTTGATCCTGGTTATCTTCCTGCCCTGCATGCTGACCTCTGCAGCTCTCCTCCTGCTGACTTTAAACGCCTCGCTACTGTCCCCTGAGAAGTGCATGCGCTTAAAGGTTTCACGCTACCAGAGCTGAAGGTTTCTTGGTGCTAGTATTCAGAATAGACCCGGAAAGCCTCCTGGGACTTCTCACTCCTGGCGTGATGCCCCTCCTGATGTGCTGCGGCAAACTCTCTGGGACTCTGCAGCAGATAGACATGTTGTACCTTGCCTGTGACCCAGTGAAGCAAGGCTTTGATGCCTTCCGAGAGTGAGATTGCGGGACAACTGCAGACATAGACCGCCATCATGTCCGCAGCATGTAACATAAAAGACCGATCACTTTGGGAGATGTTGACGAGACACATTAAGGGCTCGATGGGGGATGGCTCCTCCACCAGTGACCTGGATTGTGCACCCGACTGAGTGCCTAGTGACACTGGACTTCTTGGAATCTCTGTTCTCCTCCCTCTGCAACAATCTACAAGCAGTCAAGAAAGATTTGTCTGCTGACATGCAGGAGATACACCTGCACCTACACCTCCATGACTTAAACAATGTAGGAAATAGGGTTTCTGCTCTAGAAAACAAAGAAGACACCCGCAGCGAGGAACTAGAAAGGCTCCTTCGGCTACAGGATCAACAACTAGATCTTCAGGCACACAAGGAGGACCTAGAAAACCGCTCTAGCCGGAATAATATCCACATTAGGGGCACTGACCTTCCCCCCCCCCCCCCCAAATGCATCACGGCCCTCTTCCGGTATGTGCTAGGTGATTCTCCTGAAACAAGAATAAAACTGGATAGGCTCCACTGAGTTGGCCCCCCGTGACTGGCGAAGGCCCCGCCTGCATGACTTTCAGCAGAATGGAGCCATTCTGCGTAAGAGGCGGGCCCTGCACCTATTCCGATTCAGAGGCGACACTCCACAGCTCTTCCAGGACCTAGCGGGCATCACGCTCCAGAAGCAACGTGCTTCACCCAGTCACAGCCCATCTGTAGAGCCTGGGGGTATCCTACTCCTGGGGCCACCCCTTTTGCATTGTCTTCCGATAAGACAGAAAACTGGACCAGATCTGCTCTTTCCAGGAGGGTTGTCACGCACTAGGCATCCAGGAACCCCCCCAAAGATGACCGCTTGGATAGCCCCAGGAGCCAGCAGCCGCAGAGTCACCACCCTAAACGCACCACTAAAGTGGCCCCTCCAGATCCAACAACGATGGCTTAAGAGAGACACGCTGTTTTAGATACCCTAACAGGAGACAGTGACTAAGTGGAATCCACCTAAATAGGGCCTTAGACTTCATCTTTCCCCTGCAGGGGAAGGGCAAAAAGCAGCAAGTGAGGACGAGGGGATGCTTCCTTTTGACCAGATCTACCTTTGGTACCACTGGGCCTATGGTGCTCTTGGAATGCCTTGCCCACAACCACCTGCCAGGACTATGTACTACTCAGCGTTTCCATAGTTATTGGACTGTTTGAAGGTGAAACTTTTCTTCTACTGTCTGGGGACGGGTTTTTTGACTATCCTAAAGCCTCCAACTGCTATAGTTCTGCCTCATGTCTAACCTGTGCTGAAGCCTCACAGGGGGGACCGCCCATCAAATTAATGGGGTATACACCTGAGGCCCCATAGGGACCTTGTACTTCTTTCACTACCCTATCAGATGCAACAGAACTTAAAATCCTCAGTCTCAAAGTCCGGGGTCTCAATAATCCCACGAAGAGGTTAGCTGTTCTATCCCTCCTTAAAAGATTGGAGTGTGATATCTGCCTCCTACAGGAGACACACTTACTTACTAAAGATATCCATAGAATGCACTCATGCTGGTTCCCACAACAGTACTGGTCCTCTGGACCCGCTAGGAAAGCTGGGGTCGCCTTTCTTTTTTCAAGCAGATTCCGGGGAGATATCATCTCCACAATAGCTGATGTAAAAGGGCAGCTGTTGGCACTCAAGCTCAAGATAGTCCCCCCCCACCTTGCAATAGCGAATATATATGTCCCCAACACGCATTAAGAGACCTTCATCCTGAATTCCCTGGCCCCAGGAAATGCCAGACGCAGCGCTGCTGGTGATGGGGACTTAAACCTGGTAATCAATGCAGACATGGACAGATCAGGTCAACAATCAGACCAAACAGGGGACTTTTCGGAGGCAGGGAAACAATGGCTGGAGGACTGTGGCCTTCAAGACACCTGGTGGCACTTCTACCCTACTTCCAGTGACCACACATTCTACTCAGCAGCCCATCAGACTTATGCATGCATTGATCACTTCCTTGCTACGCCCCCTACACTATCACATCTCGGGGATATTACAATCATCCCTCGCTCCCTCTGTGACCACGCCCCTCTAATTATCACACTGCGCCTACCCCCTTCCCCGGCCCTCCTGCAATTCCAGGTGTTTGCGAGATTCTCTGCTTTGTTCACCGGTGACAGTTGAGGCCATCTGCCAAACAATTGCAACCTACCTACAGGCCAACAACACTAGAAATACTTCTCTGGCTAAGAAGCCCTAAAATTGGTCATCTGATGAAAACTGATAGCTACCTCAGCAGACAAGAATAAATGTCGTCAGGATCAACGGCGAAACTTGGAGGCGACTGTCTCCGAGCTCAAAGCAATACATAAACGCACATGGGCACACAGGATCCGGAGGGAACTAGAGAAGGCCAGATACCTCCTTAAGTGTTTGGACTTAGACAGAGCCAAATACATGATACAAGCATAAATTCTATTTGGGGAGCAATCGCTCTGGGAGTATGCTCGCACACCGCCTTTGTACTAAAGCCCTCGCTGGTTCTGTTAAGTCAATCCACACTCCAACATCCTGAGAGATTAGAACCTCTGAGGGGACAGCTGCGCCCTTTCTAGTCTACCATAGTAAGTGCTACGCATTGGAACAAGCCCCACCTGCCTAACCCCTAGACTATATCCAATCTACCACTCTTGTGCACTACCGGAGAATGAGGTGGATGCGCTGAACCTGCCCATTCAAATAAATGAGGTGAAACATTGAAATCACCCGGACCAGACGGCTTCACCGTCTGTTAGAATTTTCCCTTTTGCAGGGTCATCCCCAGACTTTTTGCCTCCTTCCTCCTATTTTTTCTGACCTGTTTCTGTTGGCTTATGAACTCTGAGCACTTTACCACTGCTAACCAGTTCTAAAGTGCATATGCTCTCGGTGTAAATCGTATGGTTGATTGGTTTATCCATAATTGGCATATTTGATTTACTAGTTAAGTCCCTAGTAAAGTGCACTAGAGGTGCCCAGGGCATGTAAACCAAATGCTACTAGTGGGCCTGCAGCACTAGTTGTGCCACCCACATAAGTAGCTCTCTAATCATGTCTCAGACCTGCCACTGCAGTGTCTGTGTGTGCAGTTTTTAACTGTGAATTCGACTTGGCAGATGTACCCACTTGCAAGGCCTAAACCTTCCCTTTTCTTACATGTAAGACACCCCTAAGGTAGGCCCTAGGTAGCCCCAAGGGCAGGGTGCAGTGTATGGTTAAGGTAGGACATATATTAATGTGTTTTATATCTCCTGACAGTGAAATACTGCTAAATTCGATTTTCCCTGTTGCAAGGCCTGTCCCTCTCATTGGTTAACACGGGGGCTACCTTTAAATATGATCAAAGTGTAGATTCCATTTGGGAGCGGATAGACATGTGGAGTTTGGGGTCTCTGAGCTCACAATTTAAAAATACATCTTTTAGTAAAGTTGATTTGAGATTGTGTGTTTGAAAATGCAACTTTTAGAAAGTGAGCCTTTTCTTGCTTAAACCATTGCTGTGACTCTGCCTGTTTGTGGATTCCCTGTCTGGGCCAGTTTGACAGTTGGGCTGGTTGCACCTCTCACTAGACAGTGACACAAATGGAGCTGGGGTGTAGTCTGCATTTCCTGATGAGCCATCTGTGTTAGGAGGGAGGGAAGGAGTGATCAATCACACCTGAAAGGGCTGTGCCTGCCCCCAAACAATGCAGTCTCCGACCCCCTGGTGTGTGTCTGGGGTCTGGCCTGGGCAAGGCAGGATTTCACAAACAAGACTTTCCTTTGAAGTAAGCCTACTTCAAAGGGCAAAATGGGTATAAGGGCACCCAAAACCACCGACTTTAGAACAGTTCTGGAAACCAAGAGGAACCTCTGCCTGGAGAAGAGCCGACGAGCTGAGGAAGAAGAGCTGCCCTGCCTGTCTGTGACTGTACTTTGTGGAGCTATCCTGCAGTTGCTGTTTCTGCCAGAGTAAGAGGGCTAAGACTGGACTTTGTGTTCCTTCCATCTTGTGAAGATCTCCAAGGGCTTGATTTAGAGCTTGCCTCCTGTTGTTTGAAGTCTCAGGGACAGCAAATACTTCTCTCTGAAGAGACTCCTACCCTGCCAAGTGGTGCCCATCCAGTTCATGGGACCCTGAAAAGAGAATCTGGCAGCCTAAGAGGAAGAAATCCACGCACAGAACGCTGTGCGGGGAAAAGATCGATGTAACTCTGATCTGCGGCTGAAAAATCGACGCACTGCTGGCTTCACGGCTGAAAATCGACGCTCGCCTGCAACGCAACATAAAGATCGAGGCCCAGGGCTGGAGAAACGACGCACAGCATCGTTGACGGAGGCTGGTAAGATCGCAACCCGTGCTGTGTGGATTTCGGATCATCGTGCAGCTGGATTTCCGATGCAAATACCGCTGGGCGTTTAAAAACAATGCAAGGTCTGCCCGGACCCGAGAGTGCTGACCGGACCGACGCATCGCTCTCCTGCGGAGAGAACAAACGACGCACGCTGACCCGACTAAAGGAGAAACGACGCAAGGTCTCGCTCGTGAGTGATATTGACGCATCGCAAGCCCTTTTTGGCGCAGACTCGCCTGTGCGGGGTTATTTTTGACACACCCAAGGTACATTTTCACGCTAGCAGTGTTAATTTGTGTTTAAAATTACATGAAGACTCTTTTTGTATTTTTAGTGATAACTTGACTTGTGTATTGTGGATTTTTTTTGTTTTGGACTTGTTTTGTTTAGATAAATATTCTCTATTTTTCTAAACCTGTGTTGTGCCATTATGTAGTGTTTTCGTTGAGTTACTGTGTGTGTTGGTACAAATACTTTACACCTAGCACTCTGAAGTTAAGTCTACTGCTCGTGCCAAGTTACCAAGGGGGTAAGCAGGGGTTAGCTGAGGGTGATTCTCTTTTACCCTGACTAGAGTGAGGGACCTTGCTTGGACAGGGGGTAACCTGACTGCCAACCAAAGACCCTATTTCTAACACTGTCTATAAGACATTCTGCCCAATCCTAGCCCCATTACTGACTTGTCCATTCAATTCCTTTGCAGGGATGGGAACCCTCACAAACTCCAAGTCAGATGCGGTTATCTCAGTGATACCTAAATCGGGCGAAGACACGACCCTTTGCAACTTTTACAGACACATCTCCCTCCTTAACATCGATGCAAAGCTTTTCACTAGTGTCCTTGCGCACTGTCTAAACCCTTTAATGCTGGGACTAACCGATCCAGACCAGGCTGGATTCCTCCCCTCCTGTCAATGCAAACACCTCCTGCATCTTATTGATCAGACTCATCTGTCACACAGGGAGGCACTCCTCCTTTCAATCGACACAGAGAAGGCATTTGAGCGTGTGTACTGGCCCTACCTCTTCGAAACGCTACGTTGCTTCGGGATCAAAAAAGGCTTTTGCAGATGGGCCCAAAGTATTTACAGAGCCCCCAAAGCCTCCGTTCAAGTCAATTAAGTCTCCTCCCCTCCTTTCCCTATCCAAAGAGGGACACGTCAGGCTGCCCCTTGTCCCCTCTCCTGTTTGCCTGGTGCATGGAGCTCTTTGCCTAGTGACTAAGAACCCAGTTATCTCTGGGATCCCCTTTGGGGAAAGCTAACACCTTGTTAGTCTATACGCAGACAACGTCATCCTCTCCGTCATGAACCCCATGACTTGCCTTCCTGCATTAACTGACGAGCTCCAACAATTCGACCTGGTCTTGGGCTTCAAAGTCCATTTTCAGAAATCCCATATCCTGAACCTCTTGGTTGGCCCTGACCAAGAACGTATGTTGCGGTTGTAGTTCCCCTTTAGGTGGACGAAAGACACCATTCCATACTTGGGTATCGTCATGGCCTGTTCCATTCATGGTACAGTGACAGCTAACGTGTGGTGACGCCTCTCCTGGAAGGGTAGGGCTGTGGCAGTCAAAATGAATATCCTACCAATCATCCTATATGCAGCAGTCAAAATGACTATCCTACCACTCATCCTATCAGTCTTTCAGGCGCTACCCCTGACCTCTCCTCCAGGAACGATCCAGTCCCTCCAATTTGAGATTGACAGGTTTTGTTTGGGTTGCAAGAAACCTTGTTTGTACAGAAGCTTGTTAGCCCATCACAAAGCGGCGGGTGGCCTGCACTATTACCAGGCGGTCTAGCTTCAGTACATGATTGAATGGAACCGCTCAGGAGAAGCATTGGACCTTTATGGACCAATCCATTGCAGGCTCCCATAGCTGGAAAGAAATGTGGCTTTCCTGCAAGCATAGAGCGTGGGGTCTCTATTCCTCACCCATCACGCGGATGACATTTGCGGAATGGGACTCGGTAGCAACTAAAGCGGGCCTTGCCACTATTTCCTCTCTCATGACTCCCATTCTGGCCAATCCTGACTTTATCCTGGGATGCAAATCAAATAATTCAGTCGCTGGCAGGAAGGTGGATGTAAGTGTATCGGCAGCCTTTTTGATACCTATTGTCTCCTCCCCTTTGCCCAACTGAAAAATGACTACTCTCTGACGGATGCTGACTAACTCCATTACCTCCAAGTCTGCCACTGGGTATCTTCACCAGGGATTCGACATGGATTAAGCCGGCTGCTATCCTTCTTTGAGAAGTGGCTCCTACTCAAACAACACGGCAAATGCCTCATCTCTGAACTCTATACACTCCTAACACACGAGGAGGGCCCACCCAAGACTAAAAGTCAACTCCGGTGGGAGGCAGAACTGGGCAGACCACTGACGACTCAGGAATAGAGAGACATCTTCTACAGGGCTCATCACACCACATACAATTTAGCTGGCACCGAATCAGCATACAAAATTGTTACATATTGATACTTGACACCCCCTCACATCCATAGATGGAATGCATCGCAGTCACAGGATTGCTGGCAAGGCTGGGGTGCCACAGGAACCCTTGTACACCTCCTCTGGCACTGCCCTAAGTTGACAAGGTATTGGGAGCAGGTTCTAGAGGATATTGATGCAGCCTGTAACACATCGATCCCCCGATTCCCCCGCCTATATGTTCCAGGGTCTCCCCAACACCCTGCATATCCACTATGCTCTATACAAAGGATACAAATGGCCCCGGTTTTAGCAGCTGCACAGCAGATCATCCTCTCTCTTTGGGGCACTAATAAGATTCCGACCCACGCTTCCTGGCTACTTAAATTCTAGTTACTATTGGGAATGGAGAAACTAGTTATGTCCACTGAAACAGATAGCACTCCACATGCGGAATTATGAACCCCTTTCATAAACATACTTTCATCTGAATTTCGCATGCTGAGTTGCCCTACCTACTTGAAACTCCTGCTGTTGATTCCGGACCAGACCCCGGATGGATCCACCACCTCACTGGCTCTCCCCAACATGAGGGACACCCCCCTTCCTCTTTTTTTCTCTCACTTCAAGTTCACAGTTCAGGCTTCTTTAGATACACTGGCTCCAGGGTATGAGGGAGGGTAGGGTTTGTTATATTCTTTCTGTTTTTTCCTCTCTTGTTTCTCTCCTTACATGGCTCTCACACTATTTGTTGCCACATACGGCTGTTGGGCCTCCAACATATCCTTAATTGCACAACAATTTTGCTCGTTCATCGCGGCCAGCCCAGTGGGTTGTAGGCTAATCGCTGTGTATCATAGATCTATGTTAAAGTTAAATAAAAAGAATTGTCCCGTAAAGAAAAAAGTGAGAGCGTAACTGTCAGCTTGTGACAGGCCATAAGTCTATGAGTCCATGTTCCTGGCAGATGAGACATATGGGCTCCTGTTCCCAGTAGGTAATCATCAGTTACAATGGTAAGCATTGATTAAAAAGAACTCTTATTAAGTTATTTGAACGGCACGACCAAGTATGTGATAAGGCAGCTGCTGGGGCAAGAGTCAGATTATCTTCTCCATTGCTGCAATACGGACAACAGTGATCCTCTTAGCACTATTGTAATTGTCTCATATGAACATGAGTAAGCAGGTTGCAGGACAGACAAATACAAAATGCCATCAATCCCAAAAGTAATGATATCTGTCTTGATGCTGGGTGATTTGTCTTTGTTAGTTTTAACAGTTCAAAAGGGTAGGTAACAGTCTACACTCCAAAGGTAAGTGTTTACCCATTGTGTGTCCAAGCCCATTACCAGATACTGGATAGATTGTACCACAGTTAACGTTGATGTTTGTTCAGGCAGATGGGGTGGTGATGAGTAAAATCTGTTAACTGGTAGTGCTGAAGAGCTTGATGGGGGCTTGATTCTTTTATAAGCCAGTCATTGAGATAAGGATAGAAAATAATTAGTATTCTCAGATGTGCTGCCACATCTACTAAGATCCTGCAAAACGTTTCTGGTACTGACCAGAGGCCGAAGGGCAGCACCTTGTATTGGTTGTTTCAACCTTAACAACTTCAGATGCTCCTTCACAAGTGGGATGTGGAAGCAAGTATTCAGAAGAACGTCATACAGGACAATTCCTCAAAGAATTGGAGGATGAAATGGATGAAGGGTTAAAATCCTTTATCTTTTTTATTATTCACCCATTTTCTTTTAAGAGGTTGAAAATGGGTCTGAATTCAAGTGTGGGTCATTTCTTCCATGGAGGAAAGGAAGTAGAATTAATTCTTCCTGCTTTTTGGAAGGAGGGCACGTCTCCCTGGCTTCCCTGTTATGGTTAGGCTGACATCTTTCGATTTGATGGTGGTGGAGGAGACTTGGAGAGGAGACAACAGTTATTTGGCACAATATTCAGAACCCATCTGTCATCTGAGGTTTTCTTAACACTCAAGATGCTTCCCTCTACAGAATGGATAGAACAGGAGGGGGGGGGAGAAGTTACTGCTTGCTCATTAACATGAAGTTTTCTGCAGCTGCTGAAGGATGGTGGCTACCTCGCCACCTTGTAGGAGGACGTCTGGTGATAGGACTGCTGCTGTTCTTGCTGAGTAAGCCACTAAAGGGCTTGAGACCTTTGCTAAAGGTAGCCTGAATGGAAAGGCCTGTCATGATGTATTTATGCTCTTCTTCAGGTCAGTCTTAATGCCCTGTAAGATTGAGGGTCCTTTATTGAGACCCTGGCTTGAAACAAGTGAAACTGAGTGTGGAAGAGCACCTCATGGCAAGACCATGACAGTAGCTATGGCCTGACAGAGTAGATAAATCAGCAGCAGCACTTATATTCGGATTACATCATGAACTCTTTCAGGTCTGCTTACAATCTTCCTGCAAAACACTGCAGAGAGTTAATTTGGGACTTGTTGTATCTGCTGTACATAGCAAATGCACTGGCAGCTTTTCCTATGCAAATGTTCCTGTGCCCTGATTATCAGGTGGAACTATAAAAGATGGTGAAATAGCATGAGTTAGCAGCGGAGACAATCAATGAATCTGAAAGGGGGTTGGACTTTCAAAGGTACAAATGGTTTTGCTTTTGAGGTCTATATTTTGTATTGAGGTGTGAGGGAGCCGCCTTGATAGAGGGTGCCAAGAAAAGCTTCATTGCTTTCTTCAGCAAACCAGGAAATGCAGACAAGACAGTTCTAGCTATTGAACTGTGGAATAAAGTTTCACATATAACCAAAGTCATCATCGGCGTGGCAGTATCCAGAAAGAAACACAAGAAGTGGCAGACCTGTCCATAAACCAAGCATTTTGTGTGGTTAATGTGCTTTTCACAGGACCTCATCTGCTGGTCAGAAGGACACAAATCGCCCACAACTCCTCAAACAGATCACTTCTACATTTGTGAGTGTTTTTTCCCTTGCTTGTACACTGATGCACATTTTGTTGACATTTTGTTCATTATGTCACAGAATTAAACAAATGCCCAGCACTATCTGGAGTACACACAAGGCAAAGATCCTGAGGGTTTTATTGTGCACTCTTCCTGACACACAAGGGGCATTTCACAGAAAGGAATGACATTTACTGTGAAAAATGTTTTATTCCCTCTTAGGAAATGAAAGGAATACACTAAAAGTCATAGACTCCCTAAAGGAGAAGCTCACCTACAGATATGGATGAAAAAGTCATTACTCGAGATATGCAAGCCGGTGTCCTGCGACTAGCAAGTGACTTATATGGAAATGGAGAAAGTCTATCCAGGATCTGCGGAGGACAAATGCCAAAAAGGCCGAGGAAAGCATGTTTCCAACATTTATCACACAATAAAGTGGCACAAGCAAAATTACATTGCAGGGTGTTAGAGGCCCAAGAAGAAAGAAATGATGTGGTCTTTGCGGTGAAGTGTCTGGCCGTGTAGGCTTATGTACTGGACATGTGACAGTGGCTAGCCTAAGGACGCCTGCTGATGGTTCATGTGCAGTTCAATTTAAGAAAAAATATATTAATATAAGAGTTTACAGAGGAGATTCTTTGCAAGGGGGTATCCATCTTAATGTTTGTTTATTTACCAAAGAGAACAGTTACTGTCACATAAAATCGAAAAATAAAAAAGCAATGGAGTCAGCAGCCATGCAAAAAAGCCAAGAATTTTCGAACTCCCTTCTAACTCATCTACGGGTTGCATGTAATCCTATTTGGGGGTATGGCTTACCAGTGCTGGCTGCCCCGTTTCTCTCTGAGAAGGACCAAGGTTAATTTGGGAATATTCGAGGCTGACTGCAGTGACTAAAGAACAACAGACTGGAGTGTAGCTTGGAGTAATTACCACACACCAGCTTTTTTTCTTTTTCTTTTTTGATTTTGAATACTCTGAATTATATGTCTGTTCATTCTGATCTTCCACTCTTAGCTCATTGAGACAAATATATGTAGCACACCTTATTGGGATCAATACTGTGTTTTAATGCTCAATTTAATTAAACTGCAATTCATACTCAGCACAGTATAAATACAGACCTGCCAACTCACACAGTGCCACTGTGTGCCACACTATTTTGGCTCTCCTCACATCGACACCCGTTGAGGAGCCCAAATCACACAGTGGCAGGCAAGGAGAGCTACAAACCAATGAATAGTGTGGTTTTTGTTTAATTTAAGGAGAAACGAGGTTGATGGGGAAGGACATGGGGGCAGACTGACCTCAGCATAAAGCCCCACACACCCCTGAACGGCATGTCCCCGTCCAGGGGGGCTGGTAGCATTTAAAAGTGGGGGAAGGCTAAGTGCCACACTGATTATAAAGAGAACAAAAAAAACACCTTGTCCCTCCAAAAACCCATAATAAATCGTCGCCTCCCTCCAACAGTCCATAATAAAACACCCTCTCTCTCCAAAAGCCCATACTAAAACAACCCCTCCCTCCAAAATACCAAAATAAAACTACATTTAAAATAAATAAAATGAAAAAAAGGTACTTACCCACTGCTGCACGTCCCCCTCGGTGTTCGGAAACTACAGTCTGCTGTGGAGCTCCCCTAACCAATTCAGACGCTTCTCTCATGCTATTAACCAACATGAAAGAAGCTCTAGGATTGGATGGAATGGGTTGGCTGGACACTCCTTCAGGCCCTAGTGGCCTGCACTGGCTCTCCACCCAGCTGTGTAAGACAGCTCGGGATGGAGAGGATCAAAGTGGGCATGTCAGGCTGGCAGTCACAAGAGAGTCGGCCAAATGACATGCGCACTTTAGAACGCCCCGCCAGTCACTGCTCCAGTCCTCCATGATGCCAATCAGCAGCAGAGGACACACCAAGCATGCCTTTTGGCTGTGGGGCACTGGAGCACGCACATCAGTAATTATTTCATAGGCATTTTATTTTTTCACATTCGGCTTGCAGCAGGTGGGGTGGGGGTTGACGCTCCCCTACCCTCGTGGAGAAACTGCAGCTGCCCAAGTCTCACACTGTGAAATTTATTTTTAAGTTGGAAGGTCTGCAAATAGTCACCTCTAGCAGCAAGCAACCAAAACTCAGCAGGAACGGAAAGGGAACTTTGTAAACTGGGAGTAACATTCTAAAATGTACAGAGTATACCAAGAAATAGGCATCTTTCATGTTCCTGTTTTTCCGCACACATTTTCATAATATTTATAAAATAGTATTTTAGACTTGACCATGATGTGCATGAAATCAATAAGTTGTATGTGATAAAAATAACAGTTTTTCTAATGGTTAATATTCTGGCTCCTAACTCCAAAGATATGGAATTATTGTGTACTATGAAAACTATGAATGTAGACACCTCTCTGCACTAAGTCTGCCATGATGTGTTTGGGGATGACTACTGCAGATTTGCTAATCAGTGTGAAACCCATCTGTTAAAACTGAATATGTGCTCCTCGCTGGTGGATCCAGGATTAGTTGTCTGAGCCAGCAGTCTCCATCTGAGCATCTTTGGGTATGTGACCACATGCACTAAAGCAGAAAGTTATGTGCCTAGCCTATTTGCATTGCTGGTTTTTGATGAGTACTAATATGGCTGTCATCTGGTGCACTTGAACTCCGTAGGGAACACCATGAAAAATGAGAGTAAACACACAGCTCTGCACAACATCTAACACAATGCAATTAGTTACAGCTTTTGTAAATTTGCCAATCCATATGCAAGCCATGTACTGACTTTATTGCATGGGGTTGAACAGGTTATCTGTAGAATGTCACACATTGTACCTCAAGATCTGCTGAAGCTCTGGACTCCGGTATATAAACTTGTGCTTGTAGCCAAGGTCCTTGTGAAAGGGAACAAACTGAACTTTGTAGTCCCGCAGGCTGCGTGAAGGTGCAGCAATGTTGTAAAGCTGTAACAATGAAACAACAATAATGAACATATGCTGTGCTACTGAAAATAATATGTAATTTCTGAAATCTTGATAACTGCTTCAGAATATTACTTCCAAGCACTGAAGCAGACTCAACATTAACACTGCTTGCTGAACAAATAAAAAAATAAGTTACTTACCTGTAACTATAGTTCTCCAGTATTGGAATCTTGACCGTGATTCATGCGGAGGAGAATGTCCTGCATTGTGACTATGCAAAAGGTTTGACGTTTGAGGTATTTGTTTAAGTCCTAGAGGTCGAGAATGGGATGCCATTCCTCCCAGTTCTTGTGTATTAGAAAGAAACGTGAGTAACAACCTCTGCCCTTTTCCGAAGAAAGAACCCTCTCTATTGCTCCCTTCTTTAGCATGGTTTCGACCTCCGAACGGAGTTGTTTTAGATGCTTTTGAAGGAAGGTATGTGGAGGGTGTGATGGTGATATTTGGATGAACTCCAAGGTGTGGCCAAATTGAACTATTTTTAATACCCACTGGTCCGACATTATTTGTTGCCATTTTTGAAAAAAGTGGGATATTCCTCCTCCTATTATGTGAATTGGTGGTGGGGAGGTAGCCAGAGCCTAAAAGCAGTCATTAGCGACAAACTTTGTCTTTGCCCTGACAAACTCTACATCTAGAATAGGATGCCTGGGGTGGTTGCCTTTGTGGATATTGTGTTTGAAACTGATGAGTTGCATATGAGGGATAACAAAGGTTTTTAAAACTCCCTCTATATGATGAGATTCCTCGCCCTCTGGAGGCATGAAAAGGCAACTTCTTGAACTGTAGGATATCCAATGATCTGGCAGTGTCCGTGTCAGTTTTAATCGCTTGTAAGACTTCATCTACGTGCTTGCCAAAAAGAGCCTCCCCATAAAATGGAAGGGTCAATACCTTATTCTGTGCTTCCAGTCGAAAGGTAGCTGCCCTAAGTCAGCCTTGTCTACAGAGCACCGCCCCACCTGCTAGTTTTCTAAAAGCAGTGGTAGCAATATCCACTGTGCAATCAATAACCTCAGCCGAGGTGCGCTCCCCCTCCAACAGGATCTTCTGTGCTTCCACCTCTGAATCCTCCTGAAGCTGGTCCAGATACGGAGCGATAGCCGCCCATAATTGCCTGTCGTATCTGCCCAAAATAGCCAAAGAGTTTGCTGCTCTCACTATAAGCCCTGACATAGAGGAAAACCGCTTCCCAGTGTTGTCTAGCCTTCTACCTTCTTTGTCTGGAGGTGCTGAAATTGGCATTGATGGATTCTTAGAATGCCTCTGTGTTGCCTGGGTTATTACTGAGTCTGGCTTCGGATGCCCAATGAGACATGTTGGAGCATTTTCTGGAGCCTTATACTTTTTGTCTAACCTTGGTAAGGCCGCAGTCACAGTCACTGGGTTTTTCATTATTTTCAGACCTTCCTCCCAGATGTAACTCACTATGGGTATGAAGCGTACACACTTTTGAAAGGGCTCCTTAAAATTGCATAGGAAGCAGTCTATTTGTTTAGATGGCATGGGCAGCGCGAATCTCTTCGCTGCTCTTTCAAGCAGATTATGGAAACCCCAAAAGTCTCCTGGGGGTGAATCCACCTGAGTAGGCGATGGAGATGATGGGGTTGGTAATAAATAGATGTCCCATTCAGATTGTGTGTCCTGGGGCTCACCTTCCTCCCTCTCCTCATCTGAGGAGTCTGTAACTTGTAGAAAGGTTCTCTGCGGGGTACTCCTTGTCGATCTAGGCGACAACATGACAACATAGGTTTTGGTACTGGGGTGGAAGGTACTGACGGTGGGGGTCCCGTTGGGATTTTTTCTGATTGTGGTGCCCACGGTAACCTCTTTTTGTAGTCTGTCAACATAAGTTGGAGAAAGAGACAAGGGAACTTGTAATACAGACCATATCCTCTGGCACACCTTGTTGGTCGCTCTGAGAAGACTAATATGGCTGGTCATATTCGTCTTCATCATATTGACACTTGACGTGAAGCTGAGAAGGACTATGAGCCGCCACTGGCTGCCGTCGACGATGTCGTCATCACCGGGATGGCCGTTGACGGTGGTATCGGCGATGGCATCGACGATGCAGTCATTGATGGCATCTTTATCTTCATCGACGACGCTCTGGTCTTAGATACCATCAATGTAGATGTCGTCGACTAGCAGGAAATAATAGTAGAAAAGCTGGTAATTGTGGATGTTGTTGTCGCTGATACAGCTGCCGTATATGTTCTCGTCGAGAATGGTGTCGACGAAGATGACTTCGTCGACGGTGGGGTCATCATCTCTGAAGAAGGTTTTGACTCCTCCTTTGAAGTTGAAGGCCGGTGTTCAGATTTTGATGAAGAAGATTTTCTTTCATGAGGTGATGTTGATAGACTGCGACCTTCACCAGACCCCAGTGAGGTCTTTTTAAAAGCTTTTGAGGGTTGCCCTGAACCATTTTTAGAGTGAAGTGATCTTTGTCTCTTTTGGGACTTTTTGGAAGACCAGGAAGATTCCTCACTGTCAGAATCTGAGACAGGGTTTTCCCTTGTTTTAAGCTTTTGGAGCCATATGAGCAGTCTTCCCTCTCTATCCTTTAGAATTTTTGAAGAAAAGGTATGACATACCTTGCATTCAGCAACAGAATGTTCAGGGTAGAGGCAATATATACAGTCTGTATGTGGATCCTCAGAGTGGAGACTCTTCTTTCCACATGTACTGCAGTCTCTGAATATACTTTTTCTCTCTCTGTCAGACATTATGATGATAATGTCAGGCCCAGAAAGTCTGAGTGTGAGCAAAAACACTCTAGAATAGAGAATAATTCCAGATGTAGCAGTGAAATCTATTCCAACAGGAAAAAATGAGCAGAGCTCAGTGGAGACTCCCTAGCACGACGTGCAGTAGAAAATCTGAGGTACTGGAGCTTCTCTCAGGAGGGGTGTAGAGGGTGGGATCATCTGATTGGTTGAATCTGGAGTTTGGTCCTTTTTTACATAAAGACTTGGATTTAATACTTAAAAGGAGGGCTGTAAGCCATAAGCCATTATTAATATTATATTTATGGAGACATTGAGGGTCATTCTGACCCTGGCGGGCGGCGGGAACTGCCAAATGGCCGCTCCACGGTCAGAAGACCGCGGATGCCATTCTGTCTTTCCCGCTGGGCCGGCGTGCGACCGCCAAAAGAGCGCCTGCCGGCCCAGCGGGAAAGGCCCTGCAACAAGGAAGCCGGCTCCGAATGGAGCCGGCGGAGTTGCAGGGGTGCGACGGGTGCAGTTGCACCCGTCGCGATTTTCACTGTCTGCTAAGCAGACAGTGAAAATCTTTATGGGGCCCTGTTAGGGGGCCCCTGCACTGCCCATGCCGGTGGCATGGGCAGTGCAGGGGCCCCCAGGGGCCCCACGACACCCGTTCCCGCCATCCTGTTCCTGGCGGTAAAAACCGCCAGAAACAGGATGGCAGGAAGGGGGTCGGAATCTCCATGGCGGCGCTGCTTGCAGCGCCGCCATGGAGATTCAGCCCATGCAGGGGAAATCCGGCGGGAAAACCGCTGGATCCCCTTTTCTGACCGCGGCTTCACCGCCGCGGTCAGAATGGGCTGGGAAGCACCGCCAGCCTGTTGGCGGTGCTTCCGTGGTCCCCGGCCCTGGTGGTCTTGGACCGCCAGGGTCGGAATGACCCCCATTGTCTTTTCTAAGGTACCAGGGACTCCCATCTTGACGATGGGGAATGATTCAAGCATGTGAATCTATGAAAGTTCCAATACTGGAGTAAAAACAAAAGATTTGGCAAATTCACAAACCCTTTGTTTCGTCCTGCATGCAGAACATGAAACTTTCTTCAGACTACTTAAAACAAGGAGAAGAAGGGCTAAGATAATGGTGGGTAGAGGAAAGGGAAGCTGGGGATAAGGACTAAGATGTAATGGACTTGGCAAGCACAGCTTAGCTGGGGAATACATGAATTAGTAAGGAAAGAGTGAAGAAAGGGAGGTCTTGAGTCTTATCTGAAATGGAGGAGGTTCTTTTCTTTTCTCAGGAGAGTGGCATTGTAGATGAGAGAGTGGGTTTTAAAGTCGACATCTTTGTCCATTGGTAGCCTTTGTATGTTCTTTAACTTGGTGTTTTTATGTCAGACTGCTTTCCTCAATCAGAAAATTAAATGCTGATTGAAAAGCAGTTTAAAAAAAGATTTAAAGTGAATTACTACCAATCCAGGCAGGGACTCTACAATCTCAAAATATGGTAAAAATGGTCATGCAAGTGAAAGATGCCCATTATGATTATAAAAAAAAATGGGTGATGACAAAACTTTTATAATTTGTTAGTTTCTCATCAAAACACCTATAAAAGACCCACTGAAAGCATTGTGGACACAAGCAAATTTGTCCACTTTAAACGCATCACCTTCAGTACAAGTTAAAGCACAGACTATATCATTTTCTTCTCAGGAAAGATATTAGGCAAATCAGGCCTTATCAGTTCACAAGAGAACCCCTGCATTTGCATGCCAGCTTCAAAGGACAGATTTCAATTACTAGTGTTAGAAATATAACCAAAGCTGCCTCCCTGTCTCGGATATCAATTTATTCTCTGTTACTACTCCCACTTGAAACACTCACCTAATCACACAATTTATTCTGAATTTCTTTGCTGGACTACAATTGTTCCATTCACCAGTTGGTAGGTTTATCCTAGACACAAGGTGTATCCGTCTCACCAGCCTCACACAAAATTAATAAATAAAAATACATAACTAAATGAAGTGATCTGTTTCAGCCTTCTGGTCTGTTCAATTATCATTCACATTTTGCTTCCACCTACCACAGCAAACAGGATAGGGCATTAGGTCAGTCCACTTCAGTTAACGGCTCTGCATCAATGTGACAGTATTTTACATGATCACATATGCACGTCCACCTAAAAGAAGTGCACTTCAGACCAGGGCTGTAGGCTGATGTTTTACTTTAGTACTGCTTCTTTTCTTTTCGTTCTTTATAATTTTTATTTTTTATTTTTAACCATCCTGTGTTCAAGCTATGAGTCTGATTTAGAGTTGGTGGACGGGATTGCTCTGTCACATATGTGTGGGATAGCATGTCCACCGTATTATAAGTGCCATAGGATATAATGCACTTGTAGTAAGTTGGATGAGATATCGGTCAAGTTTGTGTCAGAATAACCTGTCTGTCTCTCTCTAAATTAGGTTGTATGTCCTCAGGTTACTGTAATTCAAAGCAGTTAGTACTATTTCTCTTTGTACCAATAGGAATACTATTTTCCTCAGATGTGGATTAAAATTGAATGGGTTTCTATACCTGTTGTAAGTATACCTGCCTGCTAGAATGCATGTTTACTACTGAAATTATGTGTGATGGTCATTTATTTTGTTTACATTTTTTACTGAAGGAAAATGGTCACCATATTTAGGTGGTGGCATGTTTTTTTGCTTTCCTTTTATTTTTTTGACATATGCTTGCAAGAATGTATTTTTAAATTAAGCATGTCACCAGATATCCAGGATTAGACTTAATGGCTTTGCAAATACTTGTTTTTGTAATGCTGACCTGCAGGGCGTTGTGCTATCTGTGGGTATCCATGTGGTGGCCTCCCCCCTTCTCGTTTCCATCTGTTCAACATTTTTATTCCTATGGTGCTCAATAACCTGTTCATTTCTCCCCTCCTAAGATGCCATCATTTTGCTGCCCACTTGCTTAATAGACATTCAAAGTACATGCAAGGTTCAATATAAACAAGCTGTGAAGACCTGCTATTTAACTTCAGATCTGGGGCTCACACGCAGAAAATAATGGGGACAGAATTTGTGAGACAAACATATCTATAGCTCATTTTAGGTGGACACCTTTGAAAATCTAGACATGCTGCCATGGATAGTGTAGAAAGAGCTTGACTCTTCTTAGGGAAGGAAAGGCCTGACCCTGATGACAATCAGAGGTGATGGGGACATTCCAATGATGAATAAAAGACAAGCATGCAGTTTAGAGAAAAAATGGAAAACAAATCTGGTTGATGTTGAAGGTTTGCAGCAGGCTGATGTGAGTTCACCAACTCTTAGCAGACATAATAACTTATCAAAAAGCTATCTTTCAAAAAAGGCAAATTTAGTTCACAAGGTAATGAGTCAAAGGGAAACAGTGTTGATAATGGAAAAAATTAGATTTTACCTGAATGAGACTGCACAATAGAAAGGGGAATTCTGACAACAAAACACTTGAAGACTTACTATTTTGTGTTGTATGGCCACCAGATGGTGAATTCAGAAAATCATTTCATACAAAAAATTATTTTATCATAAAAGATTACATGAAAGTACAATCAAAATGTAAATCTATCTTGATGGTTTCAAATATGGGACACATAACAAAGAACATAGAATCTTAGTGGAAAATACACCATATTTTCTGATGTAAGTTTTCATTGCGATTGCAGCATAACGGAATATGTTCCAGTTTGCTAAACTTAACCATTTTATTTCACCATTGGTCGATTGAGGAGGGAACAGGCGATTTCCACAGTGGTTATTAGCGATCAGACGATCAGAAAAGGTATAAAAAACACGACTTGTCCGTGTTTTATTAACACAGTTTCATCAAGACAGTGGAAGATCGCTTTTGGGGATGATGTACATTTAACTTTAACGCCTATTGATCACTTAAGAAACTAAAAACTTCCCATGATTTAGCAAGGTGTAGGTATTCAAAGCACATATGCTTCCTATTACATAGGGGGTTGTTAGCACATCGCTTGCAAGTGGCAGAAACCTGGAAAGAAAATACATTAAGTTTCTGAGGAGTTTAATATAACAAATTGTAGGAAAGTATCATCTTGCCTGGCATGTTACCCCCATATTTCACTGTATATATGTTGTTTTAGTCTATGTGTCACTGGGACCCTGCCAGGCAGGGCCCCAGTGCTCATAAGTATGTGCCCTGTATGTGTTCCCTGTGTGATGACTAACTGTCTCACTGAGGCTCTGCTAACCAGAACCTCAGTGGTTAGGCTCTCTCTGCTTTCCAAATTGTCACTAACAGGCTAGTGACCAATTTCACATATTCACATTGGCATACTGGTACACCCATATAATTCCCTAGTATATGGTACTGAGGTACCCAGGGTATTGGGGTTCCAGGAGATCCCTATGGGCTGCAGTATTTCTTTTGCCACCCATAGGGAGATCTGACAATTCTTACACAGGCCTGCCAGTGCAGCCTGAGTGAAATAACGTCCACGTTATTTCACAGCCATTTACCACTGCACTTAAGTAACTTATAAGTCGCCTATATGTCTAACCTTCACCTGGTGAAGGTTGGGTGCAAAGTTACTTAGTGTGTGGGCACCCTGGCACTAGCCAAGGTGCCCCCACATCGTTCAGGGCAAATTCCTCGGACTTTGTGAGTGCGGGGACACCATTACACGCGTGCACTATACATGGGTCACTACCTATGTATAGCGTCACAATGGTAACTCCGAACATGGCCATGTAACATGTCTAAGATCATGGAATTGTCACCCCAATGCTGTTCTGGCATTGGGGAGACAATTCCATGATCCCCCGGGTCTCTAGCACAGAACCCGGGTACTACCAAACTGCCTTTCCGGGGTCTCCACTGCAGCTGCTGCTGCTGCCAACCCCTCAGACAGGTTTCTGCCCTCCTGGGGTCCAGGCAGCCCTGGCCCAGGAAGGCAGAACAAAGGACTTCCTCTGAGAGAGGGTGTAACACCCTCTCCCTTTGGAAATAGGTGTGAAGGCTGGGGAGGAGTAGCCTCCCCCAGCCTCTGGAAATGCTATGATGGGCACAGATGGTGCCCATCTCTTCATAAGCCAGTCTACACCGGTTCAGGGATCCCCCAGCCCTGCTCTGGCGCGAAACTGGACCAAGGAAAGGGGAGTGACCGCTCCCCTGACTTGCACCTCCCAGGGGAGGTGCCCAGAGCTCCTCCAGTGTGCCCCAGACCTCTGTCATCTTGGATTCAGAGGTGTTGCTGGCACACTGGATTGCTCTGAGTGGCCAGTGCCAGCAGGTGACGCCAGAGACTCCTTCTGATAGGCTCTTACCTCTCTTAGTAGCCAATCCTCCTTCCTAGGTAGCCAAACCTCCTTTTCTGGCTATTTAGGGTCTCTGCTTTAGGGAATTCGTCAGATAACGAATGCAAGAGCTCACCAGAGTTCCTCTGCATCTCCCTCTTCACCTTCTGCCAAAGGATCGACCGCTGACTGCTCAGGACGCCTGCAAAACCGCAACAAAGTAGCCAGACGACTACTAGCAACCTTGTATCGCTTCATCCTGCCGGCTTTCTCGACTGTTTCCAGGTGGTGCATGTTCTGGGGGTAGCCTGCCTCCTTCTTGCACCAGGAGCTCTGAAGAAATCTCCTGTGGGTTGACGGAATCTTCCCCCTGCAACCGCAGGCAACAAAAGACTGCATCACCGGTCCTCTGGGTCCCCTCTCAGCACGACGAGCGTGGTCCCTGGAACTCAGCAACTCTGTCCAAGTGACTCCCACAGTCCAGTGACTCTTCAGTCCAAGTTTGGTGGAGGTAAGTCCTTGCCTCCCCACGCTAGACTGCATTGCTGGGTACTGCGTGATTTGCAGCTGCTCCAGCTCCTGTGCACTCTTCCAGGATTTCCTTCGTGCACAGCCAAGCCTGGGTCCCGACACTCTAACCTGCAGTGCACAACCTTCTGAGTTGTCCTCCGGCGTCATGGGACTCCCTTTTGTGACTTCGGGTGGACTCCGGTTCACTTTTCTTCTAAGTGCCTGTTCAGGTACTTCTGCGGGTGCTGCTTGCTTCTGTGAGGGCTCCCTGACTTGCTGGGCGCCCCCTTTGTCTCCTCATCCAAGTGGCGACATCCTGGTCCCTCCTGGGCCACAGCAGCATCCAAAAACCCTAACCGCGACCCTTGCAGCTAGCAAGGCTTGTTTGCGGTCTTTCTGCGTGGGAACACCTCTGCAAGCTTCTTCACGACGTGGGACATCCATCCTCCAAAGGGGAAGTTCCTAGTCCTCTTCGTTCTTGCAAAACACCAAGCTTCTTCCATCCGGTAGCAGCTTCCTTGCACCCTCAGCTGGAATTTCCTAGGCTCCTGCCCACACTCGACACTGTCGCGACTCTTGGACTTGGTCCCCTTGTCTTACAGGTACTCAGGTCCGGAAATCCACTGTTGTTGCATTGCTGGTGTTGGTTTTCTTTGCAGAATCCCCCTATCACGACTTCTGTGCTCTCTGGGGGTTGTAGGTGTACTTTACACCTACATTATAGGGTCTTGGGGTGGGCTATTTTTCTAACCCTCACTGTTTTCTTACAGTCCCAGCGACCCTCTACAAGCTCACATAGGTTTGGGGTCCATTTGTGGTTCGCATTCCACTTTTGGAGTATATGGTTTGTGTTGCCCCTATACCTATGTGCTCCTATTGCAATCTATTGTAACTTTATTGTATTGCATTACTTTTCTTGCTATAACCTGCATAATTTTGGTTTGTGTACATATATCTTGTGTATATTTCTCATCCTCATACTGAGGGTACTCACTGAGATACTTTTTGCATATTGTCATAAAAATAAAGTACCTTTATTTTTAGTATATCTGTGTATTGTGTTTTCTTATGATATTGTGCATATGACACCAGTGGTATAGTAGGAGCTTTACATGTCTCCTAGTTCAGCCTAAGCTGCTTTGCCATAGCTACCTTCTATCAGCCTTAGCTGCTAGAAACACCTCTTCTACACTAATAAGGGATAACTGGACCTGGCACAATGTATAAGTACCTCTGGTACCCACTGCAAGCCAGGCCAGCCTCCTACACAAATTTTTTGGGGAAAAAACATGAAATGGAAATTGGAATTTTAAACTGTACAACATGAAAAGCTATTCATCTTGGACCAATCGGCATCACTGAGGAATACTTCAGTTGCATTAAACCATTTCCTCTGAATGCAGGTAATTTCTGCAGTGTTATCAGGTAACAACTAATGACCCATCTGGAGTTTACTTGTTCTGGCGTATATAACTGCCAAGTTATTTCTTAAGTTTGAATAATTAATGGAAACTTAAAATGTTTGATCAATTCATTTAATTGGAAATAAGCTAAATGAATCCAGTCAGCCGTCACCGTTTCAGACTGCTGGAAAGCCGAGCTTTTTTTAAGGGAAACTTAAAACAACAGGTCCCCAATTTTAACAATACCCAACTGGATCAGGTGTTGCGACTGGAAGAAATTTAGACAATATAAATGGAGAAGTCGTGGCATGAATATCAGGAACGTGAAGCAATTCATGAATCAGAGTTTTATTCTTAGTTTGAATGTTAAGGGTCTTAAATCGTACTTTTCATGTACTTTTCTGGATACTTTACATAATTGGATAAACAAGGATATATTAAACATATTTATTTCTTTAAGCATATGTGTTAAAATTGCATTACCAAACAAATCAGTATTGGTCATAAATCTTCTAACTTTGATTGGAACAGAAGCCAAATTCTACGTGTGAAGATTAAAGAAAGTGATTCCTCCCCAATTCCTTAAAAAGTTTGAGAATATTTGCAGCTGGAAAAAATTCTACTGGTTTAGAAGAAACATATATTTGTTAAATAAAATCAAAAGGCCAAAAAAAGAAACAAGAATAGAGGTAGAACCAACATTTTCATAACAGAAGCATGACCAATCGTGAACAATGGAAAGATTCCCCATTTTGAGAAAAACTTTCTAATCTTAGCTATGAGCGGGTCATAATTATCGTAGAAAGCATTACAATCTTCTTTATACTATACTCCTAAATACCTTTTAGGGATAGAATTGGAATGACTTCAAATTGTAGGGGGGATGGTTTCCTTTGAAGATAAATAATACTTCACTTTTAGTCTTGTTGATACCATAACCATAACTCCCCCCAAACTAGTGTGGTGCCTGACAGTTAACAGTGCAGAGCAAATATTACTGGTTCTTGCTGTTAAACAGAAAGTGGTATCCTCAGGGAAGAGGGAATGTACACTACAAACTACTCATATTGTAATTAGTATGTAAGAGAGTAATTAGGGTACAGCAACAGTAATTATAGGTCATTTGATGTTCAAAAGTGAAATGTGGAACTGATAGGAGAAAGTGGTTTGGGAATAAACATACACTACATTTGCTTAAACTACTCACTATTTTGATATCTTGTTGCTCTCATTCCAAATCTAATAAAAAACTGTAACAAAGAATCTAAAATGATGGTCTTCATGGGCAAATAACATAACATCACTGAGATTTTAAAGCAAACAACTCACTTTCTGCCCATGCAAGATGTTTCTGTTTTAAGATCTAGTACAGAAAGTTTCTAGTCTGTCTGCTAAGCAAATTTGGGAAGGTGGTTTTTTTTTTTTTTAAATAAACACCACTTCTCAGAAAGTTAAAAATCTCTCTCTTCTATACTGCATTTGCCAAACACTTTTTTGACTCAGTACAGATCAATGATTGCCATTACCAGCATACTTACTGCTCATTTTGAGCTCAACGATTTATTTATTCCTGCTCACAGCTGCGGATTGGCTTACTGTTTACTCCAGGACACATCTATGAGTCTTCAATATCATCTAACTGAACTGCTGTCTTTCCAGTTCAGTTTATTTAGTGCCCTAGTACAGCTCAGTGACTGCTCCGTAATAGATGTCCTTTGGCCCCAATAAAGCCAAGCCATTTTGCTTGATATAAATTAGTCTCACTTTAGATGATTCGTTCTCCAGCATAGGTCACACATTACTCCCATACACTTCATAAATTCATCCAACATAGAAATGTCCCCGGCATAGATAACTGAACAAATATTGGTAATTATCCAAGTATGGACAACAACTGACCTTAATGCCTGATCAGGTTAGAATCATTGTTTCATGCACTTAAATGAATTTCCCTGTACAAGTAATTGGGTTGCCGAGTATATAGTTAATTGGCTCATTTTTAATCAATGTAACTTGCACAATTTTAGTTTACATTATCCAAATATTTCTTCATCACTATGTTACCCTACTAAATTCACCACTCAAATATTACTGGATAGAAGGCAGACTCGGTCAATCTTCATATCAGCTACTACTAGCAAGTGGCCTGGATGTAAGAGGCTTCTCTAGAAAAAGAACAGCAATCCTGATATCACCAGTTAAGAAGATGTTACTTGTGTGTTCGACTCCTATTTTTCAGCCTGGGGTGCAAGACTTACCTTCCATTAATGAAAGTATCACATGCCGTAGTCTCTTCACATTAACATTGCAGAGACACATTTCCCAGGGCGAGACACAGATCCTGCATTGATGCCCAAAATGTAATAGTGTTCCAAAGTAGTCTGCTGGACAACTGACAAGATACCACCAGTGGTTCATGAAGCCACACCTTTCAATGAGCACCCAGTAGATAAAAGATTAAGGCCCTCATTTGGAGATTGGCGGTAAAAACCATCTACCGCCGCGGTGACTGCCGCAAAAAGACCGTCGCCGCGGCTACCAGCCGTCTGGCGTATTATCACCACAGCCGGATTTCTGCCAGAAGAATGGCAGGAATCCAGCAGTGGCCATGCCGGTGGCCACGCCAGTAGACCGCCGTATTATGACCCATAATACGGCCTGGCGGTGTTCTGCTGGTGGGTGTTGCTGGTGGCAGCAGCGCCCCGTCCCATCTCCTGCCACAGGACCCCCTGAACACAGGTAAGTCAGGTCTCCGACGGGAGGAATGTGCGTTGTGTGTGTGTGTGTGTGTAAATGTTTGTGTGTGCGTGTGTGTAAATGTTTGTGTGTGCATGGATGCGGGTGTGCGTTGCGTGTGTGAGTGTGAAGGGGGCGTGAATGTAGGGGAGCTTTGGAGAGGTAGGGTGTGTGGGGGGGGCTAACTGGAGAGGGGGGAGACCCCTTTCAGTGACAGGGAAGGAATTCCCTGTCACTGATAGTGCCTACTGCCATGGTTTTCGTGGCGTTAAGAAAGCCACGAAAACCATGGTGGCAGGCGGGGTCATAATCCTGCAGGCGGAACAGTGACCTCCGCCTTGGCTGACGGAGTGGTACATTGTCGGGTTGACTTCAGCAAACCCGCCAATGTCATAATATGGCGGTAAGTACCGCCAGCCTGTTGGCAGTACTTACCGCCATATTACCGCCTGGATTGTAATGACCCCCTAAGTATTAAGTGTATGCTCATAACTTGATTACAGTTTCCTGGCAAAGGCGAGGAAATCTTCATCTACTCATTCCCTCTACTGCACATGGGGGTTTTGAAGCAGGGAATCATGTTGGTTACTGGTAGGCCCACTGCATTTTCTACTTACATTATCTATCTCAGCCTGAAGGTATCATTAAGCCCTTAATAGACACTGGCTGGAAAACTTTTTAAAAAAAAGTGTATATTTTATAACTTTTTGTTAGCCAAACACTTAATTTAGAATTGGGAGAATGCAGGCAAAAGACTGGTCAGAGGCCTGCAAAACAGAACATGCACTGGCAAAGCCAATTGGTCTTATCTTTTTGATCGACTGGCTTTGCCAATGGTTTTTAGCAATGCTGTACAGTATCCCTGATGCTCCACAGTATGGCTAGAGAGAGGCAAAAAAAAGCGCATAATGTGACTGCGTGATTTTGTAGGAATGCACACCATGCATGTGCACACCTACAAAATGGCATTCTGATTCCTTCTAAATCGGTCACACAGAAGCAACATAGAGGATGCAGGGGGGGAAGAAGCATGTTGAAAGGCAAGGGTGGACACAACATGGAGAGTGGGGGGGTGAAAGCAATACAGAGGGCAGGGTGTGGAAGCAACATATAAGGCAGGCTTGGAAGCAACACAGAGGTCAGGGGACAGAAGCACCACAGAGGGAAGAAACTGAAGCAACATGGGGGCAGGTGCCTGGAGCAAAACAGATACGGGGATGAAAGCAACACGGAGAGCAGGGGACAGACGCAACAAAAAAGGCAGGGCGGAAGCAACACAAAGGATGGCACAGAGGCAAAAAGGGGAAAGTGGAGAAGTACATGACATGAGCAACGTGGAGCGAGGATTAAAGAGAAACAAACGTGAAAGAGAGCAATGTGGAGCTGGAGGGGAGAAGCACACAGCTGAAAAAGCAACGCAGAGGCAGAAGCACAGAAGGGTGAGAGCAACACAGGGTGGGAGAAAAGCACAAGGGTGAGAGAGAGCAAGGTGGAGCACAGAGCGGAAGAGGATTACACAAGGGACAGAGCTGGAAAATACATGCACTTCCAAAGAGTGCTGAACCATAAAGAAAAAAAGCAGTGCCTTAAAATTAAGCAGTGGAAGGACACAAGTAAAGAGAGAATGCTGTAGAGGGGCAAACATTAATAGGGCCCCTGCTGATAACTCACATTGAAGGATGCAGGGGGGAAATGGGTCAGAGTGTTGGGTGGGCAGATAGTCTAACTGTGGCTGGTGGAGAAAGGGGGTAATGCTCCATGGTTTGAAAATTATTGAACTCTTTGCAACTCGACTGCACCAATGAAACAGTTATGTATTGTTAGCAGGTAAAATGTGATGAAAAAGTAATTCCATAAAAAATAAAAAATAAATGAAAAAAGAAGAGGAAGGCAAGCCTACACAGGCTAACAAATAAAAAGTAAGCAATTAGGGGTGACAACAAAGTGAACCAATGATAAGCAATGGGATGGCTCTAAGCCCACTGTAAGCTGGAAATAGATCTTTCTGCAAACAGATAGCTTATGCTGTTGGGTAGGCAAGACCTAAAAAGCCGATGAGGCATAGTTAACAACAAGAAAAGATATTCAGTACTGCTCAATCAGCTAACTTAAGTACACATGAAAAGAGACGAGTGACAATGTGTACTACAGCTGATATAATGTAAACTGTTTATTAATGTTTGAAACCTTCCAGTATCAGCCTAGTGATGTGGCATGCCAGTTTCATGTTATGAGGGGCAGTACTGTGAATAAAATCATTACCATTTTACACAAGTATACTCTGATGCCTCGGATCACTCAAGAAGTGAAAACAAGTTTGCCAAAAAGTAAAATACCCAGATCAAGGACACTATGGACAGTAAAGATGTCTTACATACAAATTACAGCCTAAAATAAGCATGCATAGCAGCCTCCAATTCCACCCCTACTATTCAGTTATCAGCAGATGCAATACATTTCTTATACTGCCAGATCTTTTCATGTCCCACTATAAGCTTGAATGATGCAAATGGATGCACTACCCAAGCGAAGACAATAGAACAAACATAAGAGAAATTAAAACAGTTTGTGCAGTGACAATGTGACGCATAGCTAATAAAATCAGTGCATAAAAACACAAAGAATCTGTACTTTTCAATGAAACATCACATTTAATTACCTTTCGGCCAAGATGGAATGGTACAACAGGATCATCTTCGGCATGAAGTATAAGAAGTGGGCACGAAATATAGTTCACACTGGAAAAAAAAGACAGAGGCTGACATTCTCAGCATTCTTAAATTCCCCAAAATGTGAAAACAGGTATGAGTGGATGAGAGATCAGTGACAAGGCAAACAACACATATTAAAGAAGAAACTCACAGTCAGTACTTTTCTGCTCGTATTTTTACACAGGAGTGTATGGTGATTAATTTTTTCTGTGGTTCTATGGTGAAACACACTCTAAGAATCAGAGCCCTCTATGGTGCCATATTAGACAGGCAATGGCAAAGGCAATAGTTTTGAATAAACATTTTAAAAAAAGCTTCCTGCAGTGAAATTTAATTTGTAATTATTCAGCATATTTTTGTGATGCAAATTGATCCTTCATGCGTTCCAATGCAAGCACTCAATTAGAGGCAAAATTATACACCAAACATCCAATAATGTAAAGTGAAAAGTCAATACTACGATAGAGTCAAAGGCTACTCTATGTAGGTTTTAAAGAATTTGCAACAATTGGTTATCAACTGTGGTTTGTTTTGTGGAGGTTATATTAGATGGATAATGGTATGAAGACTTTCGGTTATCTTTTATACTTTTTTAATTTTATTTTGACATAAAAGTATATGTTTGTATGCTTTGTAAGAGACAAAAAAACTGGTGAACTCCAAAAATTTAAGGACGACTTTCAGGGAGTTATTGGTATAAGCAAGGGGCATTTGTTTCAAGATCATCCATTGGTCTTTTGGTGTATAACGTACTGACCTCATGACATACACTGAAAAACTTTACAATGACTTTCTTTTATCTTTTCTCTTCTCCAAGATTATTTCTTTCTCTCCACAATCATCCTTCAACAACACCTTGTTCCATCCTTTTTCACATTTCATTCACCCAGAGGCAAGTATTAATTTGTGTTTGTGACCTGTGAACAACTCAACGAGGGTCTTGCAGTGCTCATGCAAGGTGAATGACCCTTGGTTTCAGAGGTTTTTCTTTTTTTACCAATCTAATCCATTCACCATGATCAGTTCTATACTCTCCTTTGACAATGCCATCCATTTTGGATTATAACAAACATTTCTTATGCCCAATCCTAAAAGATGTTGGGAATTCCTTTACCTCCTTGGGACATAGTTAGACACCTACGTCTGTCAACAAAATTCTCAGACAGCCAAAAAGGCTCTCCAAAAATCTTATAACTGCTTCAGGCTTCAGCTTCACTTCATTCAACTCGAAAAGAGATCTATAACTACAAACAAATATGGAGAGGGCTAATATTGACTATCAATACCTCTTTCTAAGTTGATAAACCTCTACAAAACATGGGAGCTGTGCATGTTGTTTCTTTTACTTTCCTAACTGCATGTATCCGTCATGGGCTATTTCAACAAATTTTCCTTATAGATTTTCTGGCACAACTAGTTTTCTACTTCCTAACACAAATCAACTCCTTTATCACAATTCATCCCTCCCTGGTCAGTAGGATTTCAACCTGTCATCTAATATTTCTCTTCTCCAACCAACCACATCTTACCCATGTTAAGCACAGAGACATAACCACCCGCTACAGCATGCTTGACTTTCACTCATCTTCTTGCAAGGGCCACAGGGTGATTACACAAACATACTCACCTGTCCAAAAATTCTCCTCTTCCTCCTCAAACTCACCTGCAGCAGCAGAGACAAGTCTCAACAGTTAGTCTGCTTAGCTCTCTGCACCAAGAATGTACTCAATTTACTAGGTCAACTCATGCAATTCCATAACCCATCTTCTAATTCTAGCTGAAACAGAATCCAAACCTTCCTTTGTGAATATTTCAAGTAACAGTTTTTTTGGCAGATGTACAGTAAACACCCCATCCCATAAAATGTTCCTAAATTTCTTCACTGTCCAGCTGACTGCAAGAACCTCCTTCTCAATGACGGAGTAATTCAGTTCAGGCATTTTACTTGTTTTGTATACAAGTTATAGTATTTTTCATGCCCTCACTTACCTACAACAATATTGTTCCCAGACCTTCGTACCATTCATCTGTGACCTCTATAGTATCATTACCAAATACGACCGCCTGCAAATTTGGCCCCCCACCAAACTCATTGTGCACAAATATTGACTACTTCTTGCACAACTCCCGCACCCGTCTTTTCAGCAAGATTTTGGATAAAGCAGTTGTAAAATTCTACCACCCTTAAAAAAAAAACAATAGAACTTAACACTTGTTGATGGACAGGTGGTATCGCCAACCTGTCCATCACATCCGCCAAACCCTTATTTCGTTTCACTTCATCCTCAGACACCTGAAGACCGCGATAAGACCTTTAGGGCCAAATGTACAAAGGGTTTTAACGTTTGCTAACCCCCCAATTCGGAAAATCTGAGAATTTGTGAACGCTAAACCCTTTTATCTATGCACTAAATGCTTTTGGCAAATCTGAAAAAAAAATTCGGATCACTAAGTGTGTTCAGAAATGGAAACCGATTTGGTATCTGGGAGAAGCGTGTTGTAGGCGTGGTATCCCTTCCAAATACCAAACTGCATCATATGTATCAATTTTTTGCAAACCATAATCAGGTTCCAAAACACTGATATTTTACTGACCCCCAAGTTGGAGTGGTAACTGGTATGGAGAAACGAGGCAATCCCATTGGGACCACTTCCTACTCTTAAACAAACAAAAATTAAAAAATAAACTTTTCCTTTTAAAAGCACTCCTATTTCCTTTTTAAATATATTTTTGTTTTTCATGTTGCCATAAAATAACATGGCAGTTCTCTTATTTATATTCTGCACATGATGATTACAACTGTACACAAATGGATCCTCTTTTAGTTATACAGTAGTCATAGATAGATTTTGTTCATCATGCATCATTTATCTCTCTCTTGTTCATGCCTTATGTATATTCATTGTATTGACTACATGTGCATCCAGTTTCCTTTGCGAAAATGTATCTGTATTTAAGAAACAAACAAAAAGTGTGCTTTACTAAAAAGCGATAACAGACATGGTAGTGTGCATACCGCAGCGGGCCACCACCCTTGTAATGGCTGCAAATCATAAGGGGTCGCAATTTGCAACCTAACTCATTCATATTTATGCGTTAGGTCAGATTGCGACCCCCTAGGATTCATTATTTTGACAACTGACCTAATAGTGCATATTGTCGGTTTGCGTAGTACCGTACTGGTGGCAAAAACACTGGTGGCAAATTGTGACCAGTATTTTACTATCAGTGCTGTAGTGCTGTGTACATCTGGCCCTTCATCTCTTTCAAACTACACTAATACACCCTTAAGCTCAACCCAGGCTTTCACAATCTCTTTAAAACTTCATGAACTCTCCGTTTACGCTTTATCATAATCATGATCATAAAACGCTACAGGAGTAAGTTATTTACCTTTGGTAGTGCCTTATGTGGTTGAGACTATCAAGTTGCAGATTCCTTACCTTAGAATATTCCCCAGGCATCAGACTGGATCCAGAAACTTCTGATAAGCAGTACCCCGCAAGCCAACAGGCAGCTTCTGTAGGAAGCTGGTACAGTGTGTGGTAGACACCTATAGTATTACACCCTATACTGGGTCCAGGCAAGCCCCAATTAGTTAGTTTTACAGTATCTAGACAGCCAGGGATCTCTAGGGTATGTGTGGTGAGCAGCCAAGACTTATATAGAAGGCATGCAAAGCACTTGCAATACCACAGTAGTCACACAGTAACTTCCCACACATGAAAGGAACCACACAGTGTTGCAAAAATAAAGGTGCTTTATTATAGGTACACCAAACTAGACTACCTTTGGTTTACCTCCTTCTGGAGATATGAACATACAAAACATATACAGCTAAGTACTTAGGAAAATAATAAATAATCAAGGGCTCCCTCAACGGTTTCCAGATTGCAGACGGGTCAGTGGTCAGGACGACCACCCACAATCAAAGCCAATTGCAAAACAGGCTGTTGGAGGTTTGCAGAGCTGTGGAGGACCACCAAGGTCCTGGGGACTCGCCCTTTGGAGGAGAGTCCGGGCTGACCCTCAGGAAGCAGAAGAGCCAGCAGAAGCAGTCGGAGCCCCACAAGCAACCCAACGGCAGCACGCACAATAAGTCGCAGTGAGGCCCAGTAAGCACACCTGAAGAGGAGTCCCACTTCACTGGAGCAGCAGAGAGGAGACTGTCCTTGAGGAGGTAGAGTGCTGGGGGCCGGGGCTACTTGAAGACTGAAGATCCCTCGAAGCAGGAGTCAATAAGTCTTGGTTGGTGCAACAGTCGCAGTGCACAGGGATTCTGTCCCAGTGAAAGAGGCAAAGGCTCACCATCTCCCATGTTGGATAGAAGATAGAGAGGATCCAGGGGATCCCTCAGAACCACCACCTGTCTTGGAGAATCTTTGCAAATCCAGAGGACAGAAGATACCACCAGGCGTACGTCGTTGTCTAAGGTACTAACGGATTCAGGGGAGTGACTCCTTCACTCCAAGGAAGATTCCTTCTTGCTTCTTGGTGCAACTGAAGTCTTGCCCACCGCAGAGGACGCACAGCCATGGAAATGTTGCAGAAGGCTTACAGGAGCCATGGAAACAATGTTACAAGGAGAAGTCTTCTCAGAGGTGCAGTCTTGTTAGGTTCTTGTGTAGCCCAGCAGCAGTTCCAGAGGCCAGGAGCACAAGATGTCTTCGCAGAGAGGTCGTGGTGGAGTCTTGCGCCATGAATCTGGGGACCCACCCTCAAGGGAGTCCCTAAATAGCCCAAAAAGGGGGTTTGGTCCCTCTCTGGGGTGACCATTTACTGACATCATACCTGGCCAACCAAATCAGATGCGCCCAGAGGCTTCTCCATATCTTGTTTCTAAGATGGCAGAACCAAAGGGCCACCTAAAGGAGCTATAGGCACCACCCTAGGGGTGAAGATGGACAGGGAAGTGGACACTCCCTTTTCCTTTGTGTGTTTTGCGCCAAAGCGGGGACCAGTGGTCCCTGGACTGGTGCAAACCACATTATGCAAAAGGGCACCAAATGTGCCCTTCAAAGCCGTCTGGTGGCATGGGGAGGCGACCCCCTTACCAGCCTAGTAACACCTATGTCCAAAGTACAGGAGGTTGCACCCCTCTCCTATAGGAAATTCTTTGTTCTGCTGTCCCCCTGCTTGAAGTAGTCAAGTAGCAGGAGCAGAATCGTGTCTGAGGGGCTGCAGCAGCATAGCACTGACCAGAGAAGACTTGTAGCAGAACTGGGAGATCCTCTAAGGAGGTGCTGGAGTCAGTATTGGGGTATTATTCCGACATGTTTGATACCAAACATGACCAGGGTTGGAGTTACTATTTTGTAGCTGGATCACAGGTAGTGACTAGGGGCCAGTACATAGCTAAAATGGCTTCTCCGCACTTACAAAGTCAAGGGAATTGGAACTGGAGTTCGTATTGACACCTCTGCTCATGCAGGGGTGTACACACACACACACACACACGCACGCTGCAAATGACAGGCGTGCAGACACAGTTTGCAGGGGCTCCCATGAGTGACAAAATACACACACGCACGCTGCAAATGACAGGCCTGCAGACACAGTTTGCAGGGGCTCCCATGAGTGACAAAATAAATTCTGCAGCCTAATGGGGGACCCCTGGTGTACCAATGCACTGGGTACCTAAGTGCCATCTACCAGGGATTACAGGGGTAAACCAGTATGCCAATTGTGGGGTGTATGAAGTACCAAGACAAACAAATTTGGAGAAGAGAGAGCAATCACTGGGGTAGTGATTAGCAGGATCCCAGTGATAAACAGCCTAAGCACACTGACATAAGGCAAAAAGTGGGGGTAACCATGCTAGAAAGAGTGGACTTTCCTACAGCGTTGTTAGGCTCCATGTGGTGTCTGCAGCATTTGCCTGCACCAGAAATTACATGTGCAGTGCCTATATAGGCACCACCCTATCTTTCTGACATCAGTTTCTTTTCACAACTTTCCAGAAGCGAAGAGCCACAAAGAACACTGACCTAGGCCCTTAAAAAAGGGTAATACATACCCCTATATATTCACCCCTGTAGGATATAATGTAGGGCTGTTAAAAAAGCTAGGGCCATAAAAAAGGGTAAACCCTTTACACTATAATCTGTTCACAGAGCGGGAGGGATGAGGGGGTCAGTAAGGAATTTAAACTATCTGACTAAACTTAACTATCTGACTAACTTAAGTATCTGATCTTGACTTATAGCCACTAAATCTCTACCTTAGAATAGATACCCAAGCAATACCTCCACAGAGGTAGGGCTGTGATACAGATTAGACTAAAATGTCCTGTAGGATCGAACAGGCAAAGTGACCGTCTAGCCAGACCTGACTGCCCAGGTAGTAGTGTTTAATAAATATGATCAAGGAAGCCCACGTTGCTGCCTGACAAATATCCAGAACAGGAACTCGGTGAACTAACATAATGGTTGCATCCTTGGCTCTGGTAAGTGAGCATACAAACTCTCAGGGGGGTGCATTTTGGCCAACGCATAGCAGATTTTGATGCAGAGCACTATCCATTGTGAAATGGTCTGCTTCTGAAATACCTTCCCTTTCTTGGCCCTAACATATCCCATGAAGAGCTGATTGTCCACCCGGAACTCACGAGTACGACCAAGGAAGAACAACAGTGTTCTTTGTGGGTCCAGCTGGTGGAGTCTCTCCTCTTCTTTATAGGGATGAGTTGGAGCGTAAAGGGTTGGGAGAGTGCTGGACTGGCCTACATGGATAAGGATTACCACCTTCAATAAAAAAGGATACTTAAGTCCGGAGGACCAGCTTGTCTGGGAAGAAGGTAAGGTATGAAGTATTTGATGACAGTGCCTGTAACTCACTGTCCCTCCTGGCAGATGTTACTGCCACTCGGAAGGCCGTTTTGATGATGAGAGATCTGAGTGGGAAGTTGTGAAGTAGCTGAAAGGGAGTGCACATCTGGAACTTAAGGACTAGATTTAGGTCCCACTGGAGCATAATAAAAGGCACTGCAACCTGTTTACAACAGGGGATTTGGAAAGGCATGGCTGGTCTGGCAACCTTTAAATATGCCAAAGCAGAGGCCTGCTGGGCCAAGCAAACAATAAACATAAGGACCCTGGGAAAGGGATGCAGGCAGAGGACCAACATGTTTATCTGTACACCATGCTACAAACTTGCTTCAATGGAAAGAGTCTTGGTGGAGGGGCACCAAAGTGCCAAAATAACACTCTAGGCTTCGAGCGGAAGGTCGAAAGCTGTCAACTGTTGCCTCTCCATCTCCACACATGCAGGTGAAGCATTTTTAGGTTGGGGTGCAGAAACTCTGCCCTATTACTGAGGCAGAAGATCCTTTAGAAGAGACAACCTGATTGGAAGACTGATACTCATGTTCAACAGCTCTGGATAACAAACTCTTGGTGGCCAATCCAGAGCTTCAAGAATGAATTGGGCCTGGTGGTTCTTGATTTCCTTGAGAACACTGGGCAGGAGTGGTATTGGTGGAAAGGCATAGATAAGCCCGGAGCTCCCCTTGAGACGAAAACCGTCACTGAGCGAGAGCTGCCTTTAAAACTCCAGTGCTCAAAATTGCTGACATTGCATCTTCTCGGCTGTGGCGAACAGATTTGACCAAGGCTCTCCCCACTATTGAAAGAGGCCTTGTGCCACCTACAGATAGAGAAGCCATTTGTGATCCGTTAGGCATCGATGACTGAGGACATCACTCTGGCGTTCAGAGGGCCCGTCAAGTGTTGAACCACAAAGGATATGTCCTTGTGTTATAGCTATGTCCAGATGTGCAGCGCCCCTTGACAATGGGTCCACAACCCCATTGCACCCTGTCTGTTGCAGTACCACATGGCAGTGGTGTTGTCCGTGAGCACCTAAAGAAGCCTTCCCCTGATTTTAGGAAGAAAGGCTTTCAATGCTAAACAGATCACCTGAAGCTACAAAAGTTGATGTGGAGCCCCAATTTTGCCATAGACTACAGTCCTCTGATCTCCACCTTTCTCAGATTGCCGTCCCATCCCAGGAGTGACGTATCTGTCACTACAATCAATGGTTGGGGAAAAGAGAGGGGTCTGCTACTGACCCAACTGCTGTTCGTTAGCCACCACTGCAGGTCTTATGCAGTTCACTCTGGGATCTAGATCATGTTAGAGAGATTTCACTGAAGCTGCGACCAGTGGAGCTTCAGGTCCCACATATGACAACGGGCATGCGTCACAAGCAGGATGCAGGAGGCCATGAGGCCCAACAGCCTCAGAGTCAGTCTCACCGAAATCCAAGGCAGGCTTGCCGCTAGGGAGAATAGGCCCGGAACCGCACTGTGTCCTAAACGGGGCTGATGAAAGGGAACATCTGAGAATCTGAGAGGAAGTCAGGTGTGGCTTCAGCACATTGATAGTGAACCTCAGCGAATGCAGGAGGTTCGCCGTAGTCTGGCGGGAGACGACAGCCTGTGGTGAGCCCACCTTCAACAGCCAATCATCGCGGTAGGGAATACTTGAACTCCTGAGCTCTGCAGATGTCAAGCAAGTGCTGAAATTACTTTGGTGAACACTCGAGCGGCATTGGTAAGGCCAAAGGGGCACATGGCAAACTGCAAGTGCTCATGGACCACTGTGAACCGCACGTAATGTTGGTGGGCAAGCAGGACGAGGATGTGATAATATGTGTCCTGCAAGTCTAACTCTACCATCTAGTCTCCTGGGTTCAGGGCAGACATACTTGGCAACTGTGAGCATTCAGAATTTCTCCTTCTTGAGGAAGAGACTGAGAAGGTGCATGTCTAATATAGGACAGGAGCCTCCGTCATTCTTTGGCACCAGAAAGTGGCAAGAACAACAACCACAACCTACTTTTGATATCAGCATCCTCTCTATGGCTCCCTTTGCCTAGAGAGCAGACGATTCATGAGTAATGAGATATGGTCTCCGTCAGCCTATCCTAAGTGGGTGGCATGGGTGGAGGGGTGGCCACAAAGAGAAGGAAATAACCCCATTGGATGATATGCAAAACCCGACATTCAGATATTATTGACCTGCAGTGGTGCAGGTGATGGCAGATCTTCCCCCCCACTGGATGCCCATGATGGCTGGAGGGCGAATGAAAGAAGCTTGGAGGCTGCGGGTGCCAGGATGGTGGGATAGTGGACTGGCACGACCTTTGGCTACCTGTCCCACACGGTCTATGGGAACACTTCCTAAGCCACAAAAATGTTGGGCAACCTCTTGTGTGTAGTGGCTGGGAGGGTAGAGACATGGCTGAAAGCCACTTCCATGGCCACTAAAGGGGAAGAAGCCATGGGTTGGCGAGGGGCAATGGAAAGGCCCGAGAATCTGCACGTAGCCCTGCTGTCCTTAAAGCGCTCCAGCACCGAGTCCGCCTTCTCTCCAACCAAATGGGAGCCATCAAAGGGCAAGTCCTTCAGGGAGGCCTGGACATCCTCTGAAAAGCCAGTGGTTCTCAACGAGACACGGTGCCTATGGGCCATCAATGATGAAATTGCTCTGCCCAGTGAGTCTGTCATGTCCAGCTCAAATTGTATGGGAAACTTAACTGCATTTGTACCATCAGCAATTGCTTTACAAAGTATGGCTCAGGCTTCATCCCCGACCACAGGCAGCCCCTGAGCAACCAAGTCACAGATCGTAGGGAAGTATAAGAGGCATGTTCACCACACACAGTACTAGGGTTGCAGAAGAGAACAGGCCCCATGCAGGACGCCAGCTTCATTGAAAGGGAAAATGGTTCAGATGGGAAAACTCCCATTTGAAGCACCTCCATCAAGACATTTGTCTTGACTGCCACTGGGGGCAATTGAAGGTCTAGAACCTCAGCTGCCTCCACACCACCACAGTGAACGAGGCACACTCCTCTGTAGCCATGGTAGGGGAAGAGCACGGACAGTGTCTGAAGAGGTGTCTAGTCCACTCGCATCTGCCGAATCCTCATACCAGGTGTTCTCGGGGTCTTCTAAGGGCTGGTAACCATAAGGGTCCTAAGACCCCGGCCCCATTCATTACTCAAACCAAGCCTGTCATAAGAATAAGGCACTGGGTCCAACATGGTGGGTCTGCCACCGATCGGCTCTGGAAATGCCGTTGGATGGCACCTGTTCGGCTTCATCTCCGAGTTGGGAATGATGATGGGAGCAATGTCAGCGAGGGCCGTCGAGCCACCAGGAAGGTCGAGGTTGCCCAACCAGTGCCGCTCAAGATGCGTCACTGGATCTTGGAGGCCTGACAGGTGCCAAGGGCAGGCATGCCGGCGTTAAACCAGTAGGGTCCCCTCTTGAACCCATGGGGCCCGAGGGCATGGCAGCGGGGTTGGCCCACTCAAAGAAGAGGTGCATGGTTTTTAAAATTCCATTAGCTGGGTGTGGGTCACACCAGCTCCCGGAAACTCAGGGGGGTGCAAAGATGGCCCAGTGTAGACTCCACCACACAGCCTTGAGTGCTGATGGCCCAGCGTCTTGTCCGAACTCTTGGGTAGCAGAGTCGAAGTACTCTTCAACTTCTTCGTCTCGTGACCGGATTTTCCTGATGACATCAAATAGGATGATGATCACCAGGAGCAGCTCTGCAAACAATATTGGGACCTTCCTTGCGACCGAGATCTGCAATGCTGCAGGGTCCATTCGTGACGGGTAGTGAGGAGCTTGAGGGGCCACCACCTCAGTGTCCTTGTCTTCGATCATGATCGCAATCCATACATCAAAGGCCAACCAAGTGTAGGCTTGTCACCGACATCTGGTGTGGACAGGTGCTGTATTTTGAAACCTGACTATCTGCCGGATACCATTACGCCAGGAGTCAAAGTCTAAAACAAATATTAGACAAAAGGACGAAAAAAGCCAATAAAATATTGACTCGGGTAGCTCTTCTCAGTATCTGTACTGACTGGCGTAGAAAGAAAAGAATTGACTTGAGCGCGCTGGGGTGGACCCTGCACGTCGTTTCTGGTGCGGACGAAGTCGACGATGCCATGTGGAGCCGATCAACACCATCTACTGTCAGGCAGAGGTACTGCTTGTCGAAAAGTTTCCAGATACAGTCTGACAGCTGGGGAATATTCTGAGGTAAGGACTCTGCGGCTAGAAGTCTCTATCACATATTGGAATATTTTCCTGGAAAAAATGTAAGTTCTTCCAAGTCACCCAACACAGAGTTCATAACTCATAGCCAAAAGGCATACTCTGTAAGCTGAATGCTCCTATGGGTGTTATGAAAGAAATTAGGTCTTCTGCATCTTCATGCTATCTAATCTAAGATTCTAAATCTAGATTAGTGAAGTATTTTGCCCCAGACAATGTTAACAGCATCTCTGTGACATTGGATAGTGGGAATATATCAACAACCACTTCCTTGTTGTTTAGTGCCTGGAGGTCCACTCACAAACACAATTTCCCATTTCCTTTTCTTGCCATAACCACCACTCGGGCCAACCACACTTTCGTCTATACTGGGACATTCACTTCTGCACTGTATAACCTATCCAGATCCTGTCTGGCTGTCTTTTGTTCACTAAATAGCATTTTCTCACTCTAGCTGTGATGAGTAAAGCACCCTTCTTCTTGATACTCTGAAAGCAGTTCTTGAGACAACCTAGTCCTACTTTGAAAGATAAGAATAACAACTCTTTAAGTCATGACAACCATTTTCCACTTGATGAACGCCACCTAAGGTTGAGCAATGGGATCAAACACTATTCCCAGTTTATTTTGGTGTGCCCATTCTATTATCTTGACCTCTTCACTGCAACATGTTAGCCACTACAGCTATTCCTTTGTACTGCAACAGGGTCTAAGAAGGTGTTGTCTCATAGTTATGGTGTCTCCCCATAACCTCCATTTTTGATGTCCATTCTCTGCAATTTTACAAGGTCTCCAAAGCTCTGTTTAAATACTTCACTGGCTATAATGACTAAGGGCCTGATTTAGATATTGGAGGACGGGCTACTCCATCACACCAGAGCTGGATATTCCATCCACCGAAATCTAAATCCCATTATATTCTATGGGATTTACAGTTTGGCAGACGGGCTATCTGTCACCGTTGTGACAGCGTAACCGTCTACCAATATCGAAATCAGGCCCTACATGAGAACACAAATCAAACATCATCTCAACATACATTCCCTCCAAGGTCACGCCATGCATGTGACTACCAACCAACTTGTTATTTACTTGCACCACAATCTCCTCGCATAACTCTATCTTCCCCATTTTACATTCTTTGCCCAAGCTTCTACAACGCATTGTGAATTGCACTCTTTTCCTGCAATTGCTTTAAATCATGTAATCTCTTTTACTCAGCATGCGACCATGAAGTCATGGTGAAAATGATGGCCTTTGAATGTCCCCACACCACCTCAATCTTTCTCCGTTTCTTTCATGTTCATCACATTCACATCTTTTTGTTTCACTTTGTTTCCTCAATACTTCCACACACTTCGTGTGCTCCACTCTCTTTGCAACAGATAAAACTTAATCTAACTGAAGCTCATCTGTCAGCCAGGGTTCCTTCCTGATTCTGTCATTTTACCAGTTCAATAAAAACTGATCTGTTATGCACCAATCTGTTAATGCTGCAAATGTGCATGTTGAATCCAACTTCCTGGGTGACGTTATATATTCCTCCACTGTTTCATCAGACCTTTGCACCCTGGATCCAAAATGCTAACTCTCAAAGACTGTTTTTGTGTGTGGTAAAAAAGGCAGTTCAAGCCTCTTTACTTAGCCGTGATAGTCATTTAGCCCTTCACCTTCTTCACCGTGTTCAAGTAAATTCTCTAGGATTTCTGGTCCAGCCATGAAGTGGAAGAGCCAGCATAGTATTAGTTCCCATGTGTGCCTGATGCTCCTTTGTGTAGTTCTGCAATACCTTTTCCATCTGTTTCACCTCAAAGGAGGCTCCCCAGGAGAAGTAAAAAAAAAAAAATGAAGCACAGAACCATTAAGCATCTCCGTTGAACCTGGCTCTCTTTTCCGCATCACCACAGATTTTTGCCTTTCTTTGCTGAACATGTTTGTGTTGGCTTGTAAGATTCTGTGCACTTAAACAACTGACCAGAACCAGTTTTGGGGATAGGATGGGGAATTTTCCGAACATAAAGGCTAGCACCAGACATAAAAGTGATATCTTCAGTACCTCTTATCAACACATTCCTAGAACTGTGGATTATTCTGAAAAAAAAACTGTTGTGCTGTCTGAAGAATGAAGATTGGACCTACTTGCCTTGAACTGAGGTTTCCCAGAAGTGAGTACAGGGTTCAGTTGACCAACCTCCTGTTTAGCTAGAGGGGCACAAAAATCTTCCAGAGGCACCCTTGCAACTGCCCAGCTGACCAACACAACTAGACCGGCCTGGACCTGCATGAGTCCTGCTGCTGGCTCCTAATGTAATGCGTCCTGATCCCCAGTTGTGTAGAACAATTACCAGTAAAACCACCAACGCCCGAAAGATTTCTCTGCTGGTGCACCTGACAAAGTGGCAATGTTTGGGCACTCAACAGGATATTCACATTGATGTTCCCATCAGTGCTAGGTTCCTTGATTGTAGATTAGACAGTCACTTAGAAACCCATTAGTTTGCCTATCACTGTTAAAATGTGAATCAGTATGAATCTTGAACACAGACAACCCTACTAGTAGTAGCATGCTTCCATGAGTTTCTTCACAACCACTCAAGCCCACAATGCCATGTGGTGGGTAGCACTTCTGCACGCCGTAATGAGAAAACCACTAAGAGGCTACACACAAGTGCTGCAGTGAAACGCAGTTAGTGTTTCCCCACCCGTTCGGTCTGTACTGGTCAAAAATACTTGCACTGTGACAGCACAGTTCACAAAGCTCCCATGGAATGGAGCTTTGTTCCATTCCATTAGGAGTTGTTCTAATGAGTGGCTGGTGTTTGACAATAATGTCCTCACTCCTCTGGAAAGCATTCTTGTATTCCAGTGACCTGGCAGGCTTGGGCCAATGGCATGTTCACATGTTTTTCGACTGTTGGTGCTTACAGACCCTAATGGACAGATGTCCGCTGGCTCACGGTCCCAATAGCTACGTCCTACAGTTAATATTTTTTTTTTAAACGATTTGCTTTACATCTGTACATTCCAAAGGCCTTTAGTTCCAGACTTTCTCAATGCAATCATTTGCATCCATATCTCACACTCTGCATACCGCCTTGCTCCCTGACACCTTCCAGAAGCAGAGATTCTTTTGAGGTGTAGATAATATTTCCTTGATCCCGTCACTCGCCACTAGTGTAATTAAGCACGTTGGAGCAACAAAAGAGGAGCAAGAATGCTTTACAGCACCTTTGCCACAGTTCACACAGAAGTAACTGTCACTTTCAGAATGCTCCTCAAAAAGTCCAAAAGGCATTCCATTCTACATTTATAATTGAAAAACTAAATTGTCTGTAATATGTCTGCTCCAGTTTAAGTATCAGTAACATCATTAACATGCCACAACTGATTAAATAAAGGCTAAAAACAGACGCCGGGAATAAAGACCTGGAACTAAATGCAACTCACTGTCTACCTCACTCCCCTCCTTTCTAATTTTTGCTATGAAGATTATGGGATTTTCACTGCTAGAATTAAAGAAGTTGGCTGTGTTACATTAGTCACATTACTGGTTCCAAAACCCACATCTAAAAAAGGAGTTTTGAGAAAACGTTTTTACTTCTTCCTTTCTGAGTGGCAAAAGTAAGCAATCTATATGGGTTCCATAAGAATCGCAGAACATTAGGAAATGGACCTCTCAATTGAGAGTTAAAAGCAATTCTAAAAGACGTAACCAGTAGTGCACATAACGTTCATTATTTACAGCAAAAAGCAATTGAGTCTATGCGAGGGTTACAACATGAGGCCTTTGGGAAGTAAAGATCCTATATCTGGCGCCACAGCTAGATGAGCAACGGCTGTGAGAAAATAACACTCGCCTGTGCAAAAACAAATAAAGGCTCAGCTCTTTGTAATCTAATTCAGAGTGGAGCAATTTTCATTTGAATGTATTTCAATGCAATATTGTGTGGGCTGTCTGTCTGAAATAAGGCTACAGAACCAGGCAATAATTTATGTTTCATTCCTTTTAGCAGCACTTACTTCTCATCGCTTGCAAATTTAATTCCACTTTCTGTGATGGGATCAAGGAAGAACCAATCAAACCCAGGGAAGTATCTGTATATCTGAAACAAATGCAAGCAGTTTGAAAAATATAATTAAGTGAAAGTTCACATTACACAGGTAACACAATGGAAGGTTAACAAAGCAGAGAAAAAAAACAGAAAGATTCAGCATGTACACGGTACCGCAGCGCCGGCACTCAATACACCACGTGGTGCCAAGCTGCTACATTATTTAAAGATTACAGCTAACAAGTTATAGAAATGCATGAATACTTTAGCTGGAGTGAGACAAAATATTTCTAAGAATAATAAATGTGCATCATCACGTGACATTACTAATTTGTAACGAGTGAGGCACAGCAGATAAAATAACAAATATTTGTATTATTGTCAACACACAACCCTAAAGCATTTGATTTTGTTGGTTAAAAAGGAAGGCTATACTTGGCTGTCCTTCGAACTAGGTAATGACATATCCAAACCTGCTTGTCCCACACCCAAAGTTGCTCTATTCCATAGACCTCGGTGCTGCTGGTTAGTCGTCATTTTACCTGCCCTTATTTCATCTCCATGTTATAATTGGTCCTTTTCGAGTTCTGTAAATCGCACTCCACGATAGCCATCAATTTTCCCAAGGATAAGATTTTTTTTCTTCCAATATGTATTATTGTTTTTTGATATGCAATAAAGAATACAAAACACTTCCCCTCAAAGAGGGCATTGGAATACAACAATAGAAAAATATAGCAGTTTTTGAAGGCAGTGTGCCCACTCGATAGTTGTAGTGTCACAGTTTGACCTGTGATTTGCAGCATCCATGAAGTCACCAATCATGCATGAAAACCCATTAACGGTAAGTTCAGTTTCAAGTAGTAGCTTAGGGATCCTTCCATCTACTGCCATAATGTGTGCCTCTCTCTGAGGGGATCAAACTCCCCCCACCCGTCCTGTTTGCCGCTCGTGTGCCTGGATAATGCAATGTATCAACAGATTTCTAGGTGAGTGTGTTTCACTGTAAGGTGTCAGTTTATATGTCCCATTAATGAAGGTGATCAGTGAGTCCTTGTCTCAATACAGCATTGCTTTATTGTGGAGTGGGTGGTTTCGAGTGACTACACTGCTAGGTTAATAGCCCTGCGAAACAGCTAGGAGTCTAATGTTTCCTCTTCTTGCTGTTCCCAGTCATTTATTAGTGTACTCCAAGCCTTAGCCCTTTCTACTGGGCCCTGACCCCTCCGTGCCTCCCGGTGTCTAATCGCCTCTTCAGCTTTAGCCCACTTGAGGACTTCCCTTTTCCATGTGTGTAGTTGTGGCCCTGCTGCTGCCTTCCATGTCATTGCAATTTCTCTTTTGGCCAAGAGTAAGGCCAAATCTTGAAATTGGTTAGTATATTTATGTTTAGGCTGATGTCGATATCCTCCCAGCAAGCAGTGTCTGGAGTCATCAGGTACTTCATGAACAACAATGTCAGTGAGGAGCTGCGTAATCTTGTGCCAGTATTCCCGTAATGTTGGGCAGGCCCAGAAAATGTGGATAAATTCAACGCCCTCCTCGTGGCATCTGGGACAGCCTACCCCATGGCCCCAAAGTGTCTCTTGATTCTACCTGGGGTCAGATATGCTCTTTGTAAATCATATGTGTTGATCAATTTAAATCGAGCGTTCCTAGAGGCTCTTGGGATCCAAGTCAGTATTTCTTCCCAATCTCTGTCCTCTATAGCGGCCCCCAAATCCGTTTCCCATTTGTGTTTAAGGCCTGTCAGTGGGTGGGTCATTGTGGTTCGTATTTTTCTATTAAGGTAGGTCACCGCCCTATGTGTCCCTGTGGCGCTTATGAGATACTGGGTCACTTCCGAGGAAGGGGGTTACGCACTCCCGGTATGCCAGTGTCTGCCCATCATGTCTGTAATAGCTCTGTGAAGTAGGAAATTCCCCGCTGGGATCTGATAGCGGGTTCGAAAGTCCTCGAAAGGCAGCAGAGAGTCTGCCTCATATAAGGTTCCCAGGGTGGTAGCCTCCACCCTCTCCCAGTTCCTTATTCCACCCCTGTTTCCCTTGTGTGGTAGCATTAGCAGGCATTGCATCGGTGTCTCAGTAGCATAAGGTCTGGGGCATCTTATCTTACGTAGGTGGCGTCTTCAACATTTTTGGATTACCTCCAGCGCCTGAGGTCTAGGGGGTGCTGGAAGGCAAAGAACCAAGATGACCCTGGTTAACGAGGGTAGTTCAGGGGTAAAGGGTAATACTTCATGTCCGCACGTCACACGGTCCGCCATCCATCTGGTCAACCATTGTAGTTGAACTGCTAAGTAATAAGCTTCGAAATCTGGAACAGCCAGTCCTCCTTCCTCAGGAGATCTTTGTAGCACTGTAAGCGCTAGTCTCCGCCTGCCCGTTCCCCATATGAATCCCATAATCATAGAGTTCAGGTCTTTAAAGACATTCCCCGGGATCCACACTGGTAAGGTCGTGAAAAGATATAGCAGTCTGGGGAGAGTTATCATCTTTAGGAGCGCCACTCTGCCTGCGACTGAGATAGGCAGGGTAGCCCAGAACCCCATAGAGCCCCTAACGCCCCTCAGCGCTCTCTGTATATTGCTCTCGAACAAGTTCTGAACATCATGGTAGACATGGAACCCCAAATACGTTAGACATCTGGGTTCCCATTGTAATTCTCAAGGATAAGATTTATAATAACACAAACTCCCCCAGTTGCCATCTTGGGAGAATCAGACCACTATATTACTGATAAAGTATTAAAAATGAAATAAGAGCTTCCTGCCAATCAGCTCTTTGCCCCACTTAAATCTCAAGTTGAATAAATATTCTATAGCAAGTGCACTTCCAATCAAAGAAATGTCTTCTTGTGTACATCTCACCAACACAAGATCGTGCAAGGGCATTAGGTGAATGTCTATTTAAGCTCTTCAGGCTTTACCATCCTCTAGACCTAATTTGCATCCCAACAAACTACCCTTCTTCAATGCATAAGCTTGACCAATCCCGCCACATAAATCTCCAAAGATCTGATCGCTATGGAGGAGCCAACCATAATCACTGCTAATTTCATACTTAACCATACGCTTTATCAATCCCTTCCGAAGTAGTGTTGTTCAGTACTTTGCTCAAACACATGCAAGACTGTCAATTTAACCTACTTTTCCTTTGTGCAAGTTATTTTCTGGATGCATTCAAAACAGGCCAAATATCCCAGTTCTAATAGAACCCACCTCGACCACAAAATAGTACACCACAAGAACCCTATCACAAACCATTCTCATAAAAGCAAGACCACTGAAAGGCCATTTATAAGTCATCTCTCAAAACATAGTACTGAAGAAAACCTCTTTGTCCCTATCAATTGGAGTTCAGCATTCAGCTAAAATAGTCACTGAGCTAACTGATTAAGCCCTCAACATTTTAAGTAGATGTTCTCCTTATTTATGGACATGAAAAATTGGTCTTAACCCTAAACGTGAGCATGGACTCTCACAACATAGGTTTTAATTTATTCATCTCAATCCTGAACAACTATTAAGGAGGAAAACAGGAAATGTAACCTTGGAATCTATCTGATTCCCCATTCTCTATATTTCCATCTGGAAACAGATTAAAAAACTGATTTAACTATTAACCAATTGCTATACTAGAGGCACATAAGAATCAAAGATATAAATGCATCTTTAAAACACAATGTTCGATGGAAGACAAATCTTATATGCTCAAAATGCAAGAGAAAGAATTTCAACTTCTCAGGCTAAACACTTCAATGGACTTCGCAAATTTAGGTGACCTAACCCTCCACCAGTGGCCTAACACAATATTGGAAGCTAAGTCCTTGACTGTCCTGCTTCAGTACCATCTTCTCTAGACTCACGTCAAACATATTCTTGTACGCTCTCAGATACACTCTGGCAACACTGTAGTTACAGCCTTCCAAACTACCACATGGACATCACAAAAAAGTAAACTTCAGAGTGCACCTCACTTCCAGTTCAGGAGCACCAGGTCTCATCACTCCGGTATTATAGGGGCTTTGCTGTCTTTCTCATGTGAACAAGAACGTTTAAACTTGCCTTCACAACTCTTTTAGGCTTCACCTCCTCCACATGGATTCCTCCTATCTGTTACACAATTTTTATTTACCTTCCACTTTTTCCACAAAAAACATTAAGCTCTCACTTTGCAAATAATGCCCCTGAAAGTCGTCGTTATGTATTTTCCAATATGAAAGATTTTCTTCCTTGTCAACCATGTTCCCCTTCTGCCCCGCCAATACTTCTTGCCCTTGAGGCAACACCTCCCACTGCTTCCAACCCATTTTAATTTGGGTAGTCTCTAATAGAAAGTACAATGTTTAGTGCACCATATAGTAGAAACCCTACTCCTTCATCTTCAAGTCAACTGCTAGCTGAAAACCCCCTGAGGCACTGGTCCAAGAATTTGTATCAAATTGCCTGATGAATCTCCCATAGTGGAGATGTTTATTCAGATTTGGACCTCTTGCATGTTCAGCCAAGAGAATCAATCTATATCTCAGTGACGATTCTCAATGAGGCCGGATTTTGTGTCGCTGTTTGTTGTTTCTTGCAACCGAGGAAATATGGTGTAGCAGATCAGGTAAGGCTGCTCTGTTTGTGGTGATTACTGGGCAAATTCTTATGAGGATGTTCCCTTTCTTTAGAGGCACAGATGAGTTTAGAAAATAATAGAAATGTTGTCTGAAGTATTACCTGTTGTTTGCAAGGATCCATTTAAGAGTTTTCATCACAGTTTGTTTTATAGTAATAAGTTATGGAAAATATGGCCATCATTATGATTTCCATACTTTTCCTCAGCAACAGGGTCTGCCCAATACAGCTATGCTGTGAAAATACATACTACTCTGAAGCTAAAAAAGAGAATGGACTTACGCCATTGCAGCCTCCACTCCTGTTTGCAGCTGAAAAGTACATGAAACAAACACCTGAAATTTAACACAGCAAAAAGTGAAATCCTCTAAGGCAAGAACTGGTGGACCATCCCAGCCATGTGCCCAACAGACAAAAGAACTTGTAGCCTCAATGACCCTGGTCTGCAAGATAAGTATCCTTGACATCATCATGGACACCAAAGTCTAATAAACCATGCAAGTTAATCAAAGCAACATATCCCTCAGTCAGTTTACCTGAGTTCAGAAGACAGCAGATAAATTACTCCACCTCCCAATATGGGACAGCTTCATTCTTGCCTTATGTCCTCTGTAATAGCTTCCAGAAGCCAGATGTACCTCATTTATGGCACTTTTATCATGCTCTTAACCTCTTTTCCCACAACAAATGCTCAGCATCTGCCAACCAACGAGTAACTGAGACACAAAACAGCCCTACAAATATTCATCAAGAGGTTCAGGAAATGACAAATGGGAGATGGTGCTTTCTGTGCTTAGACTGTCCAGCTTTGGAATAAACAAGTTGAAGAGTGATCAAGCGTAATTAAACTTGCATGCTGTTTCAGTGAACTCCATATCATCACCAAGATTACAGTTGGGTGGAACTTAGCTCTTGTCCAGGACCTGTGTGGGGATAGTTGGAACAAGAAGAAACTGCCAGGAGGGTGGGAATGTTGGATTTCTTGCTGCCGTCCTCAGTTCGGGCACCAGGGAAGTGTCTCTTCTCGCAAGGTGAGTGTCGCTTGTATTTAAATACAGCACAACACGCAGGTTTTTGCTTGGAGCCAGTGAACACCATGAGGGGGAGAGACTTTAGGCTCCTTCGCCTGCCACTTGATACCTTAGAGTATTTCCCAATCCATTATGCTTTCTTTATTCCTTTTGGGTTGCATAGGGGTTCATTTTCTATGAGTATTATATTTAAGGTGCTGTTATCACCAATATTTACCACCGAGCGCTACCAGATCGTTTTTCCAGTGTTGTTTCAATTCCAGCTTTTCACTGCCTTGCATTATGTTTTCACCTTTTTCAGTTTCAGTTTTTTCCTTAGGACCTTCTTTTCTGTTTCCTTCAGTTCGTTTTTCTTCTACCCTGAACATTGTTACCTAACACCTTGGGTGGAATGGCTTTGACTAGCCACAATAATGCTACTGTCATCTTCAAATCCCTATTAAAAATTATTTATGCGCCTGTTTTCTTTTCCTCCAAATGGGCAATACCTTTAGGGGGACAATAACTTTAATCACTGGCTGGCTGGTAGAGTAACTACAAAGAGGGTTGTCCCAGGCTTTAAAACAAAGAGCTTCAAATTCAAGGGACAGCTCTTGCATCCCACACTCAAGACATAACAAGCATGAATCAAAGAGCAAGGTACATGCCTGCTTTAAGACAAAGAGGCAAAGAGTATACAGAAATGACCCATGTGGAAGAGGTGAACAACTCTGGAGGGTTGAGAGACAGGGCTTATGGACAACGGATGGGAGGGTGTAGGGAGTGTAGTAACCCCACTACAGCTCCACAGAAGCATAAATAGTTTTCCAGGACAGAGATTAAAAGTAGAACATTTGCTTCTAGCCAGACATTGTACCCATGGTCATGATTTTTTTTGTAAATAAGCATTCATTTATTTTTTAACCTGTTCTGTGCCTTGGACGAGGTGACCTCGTCCAAGGGTACAGTTTCCGTGTGCCTTGGACGAGGTCACCTCGTCCAAAGCACACGGGAACTTGGGGGAGCGCTAGCGCGCCCCCGCTGTGCACTCCCCCAAGGCGGGGATGAAAGGGGAAGACCTTCCCCTTCCACCCCCGACCCCCCTGTGACATCAATGTATTTCCTTCCCTTTGAAGTCTCTCCCAGGGTTTCAAAAGCCAGATTGCTTGCAATCCGGCTTGTGAAACCCCACTAGACACCAGGGATTTTTTTTTTTTGTTGAAGAAAGTGACAAAAGGGAGCGACCCCTTGGGCAAGGGTCGCTCCCGGGGGGGGGGGGCATTTTTCGGGAAGGCCTTTTCTGCCCCCCCCCCCCCCCCCTATTATTAGGCCGATCTGCCTTTTTTTTTTTAGGTGGGGAGCGACCCCTTAGGCAAGGGTCGCTCCCCTAGGGGGAAAATTATATTTAGGCCATTTCTGCCCCCCTTGGGGGCAGATTGGCCTATTTTGATAAGGCCAATCTGCAGAAACCACTAGACACCAGGGAGTTTTTTTTCTTTGCGTGAATTTCACGCAAGGGGAGCGACCCCTTAGGCAAGGGTCGCTCCCTGGAGGGGGGGGGGGAATTATTTTAGGCCATTTCTGCCCCCCCTATTATTAGGCCGATCTGCCCCCAGGGGGGGGCAGAAACCTCTAGGCGGCAGGGCAGTTCTTTTTTTTTTTCTGTTTTTTTTTTTTTTTTTAGAGGTGGGGAGCGACCCATCAGGCAAGGCAGATTGGCCGATTTTAGGTCAATCTGCCCCCAAGGGGGCAGAAACCACTAGGCACAGGGATTTGTTTTTTGGCGCCAATGTCACGCAGGGGGAGCGACCCCGTAGGCAAGGCTCGCTCCGGGGGGCGTGGGGGTTGGGGGGGGCAAATTTATTTTAGGCCATTTCTGCCCCCCCTGGGGGCAGAAACCTCTAGGCACCAGGGCAAAAAAAAAATTTTTTTTGTTTGTTTTTTTAGAGATGGGGAGCGACCCATCAGGCAAGGGTCGCTCCCCTGGGGGGCAAATTGTATTTAGACCATTTCTGTCCCCCTTGGGGGCAGATTGGTCGATTTTAGGTCAATCTGCCCCCAAGGGGGCAGAAACCACTAGGCACCGGGGATTTGTTTTTTGGCGCCAATGTCACGCAGGGGGAGCGACCCCGTAGGCAAGGGTCGCTCCCGGGGGTGGGGCGGGAGGGGTGTGGGGCAAATTTATTTTAGGCCATTTCTGCCCCCCCGGGGGCAGATCGGCCTATTATTAGGCCGATCTGCTCCCAGGGGGAGCAGAAACTTCTAGGCGCCAGGGCAATTTTTTTTTGTTGTGTTTGTTTTTTTTTTTGTTTGTTTGTTTTTTTAGAGATGGGGAGCGACCCATCAGGCAAGGGTCGCTCCCCTGGGGGGCAAATTATATTTAGGCCATTTCTGCCCCCCTTGGGGGCAGATTGGCCTATTTTGATGAGGCCAATCTGCCCCCAAGGGGGGCAGAAACCACTAGACACCAGGGAGTTTTTTTTCTTTGCGTGAATTTCAAGCATGGGGAGCGACCCCTTAGGCAAGGGTCGCTCCCTGGGGGGGGGGGGGGGAATTATTTTAGGCCATTTCTGCCCCCCCTATTATTAGGCCGATCTGCCCCCAGGGGGGGCAGAAACCTCTAGGCGGCAGGGCAATTCTTTTTTTTTCTTTTTTTCTTTTTTTATTTTTTATTTTAGAGGTGGGGAGCGACCCATCAGGCAAGGGTCGCTCCCCTGGGGGGCAAATTGTATTTAGACCATTTCTGCCCCCCTTGGGGGCAGATTGACCTAAAATCGGCCAATCTGCCCCCAAGGGGGCAGAAACCACTAGGCACCGGGGATTTGTTTTTTGGCGCCAATGTCACGCAGGGGGAGCGACCCCGTAGGGAAGGGTCGCTCCCGGAGAGGGGGTTGGGGGGGCAAATTTATTTTAGGCCATTTCTGCCCCCACTGGGGGCAGATCGGCCTATTATTAGGCCGATCTGCCCCCAGGGGGGGCAGAAACCTCTAGGCGCCAGGGCAATTTTTTTTTTGTTTGTTTGTTTTTTTAGAGATGGGGAGCGACCCATCAGGCAAGGGTTGCTCCCCTGTGGGGCAAATTGTATTTAGACCATTTCTGTCGATTTTAGGTCAATCTGCCCCCAAGGGGGCAGAAACCACTAGGCACCGGGGATTTGTTTTTTGGCGCCAATGTCACGCAGGGGGAGCGACCCCGTAGGCAAGGGTCGCTCCCAGGGGGGGGTTGGGGGGGCAAATTTATTTTAGGGCATTTCTGCCCCCCCCTGGGGCCGGCTGAGCTAGAGGCCAAAATCCACAGGTAGGCACTTTGCAAAAAACACCTCTGTTTTCTGTGAAAAAATATGTTGTGTCCACGTTGTGTTTTGGGCCATTTCCTTTTGTGGGCGCTAGGCATACCCACAGAAGTGAGGTATATGTTTATCGAGAGACTTAGGGGAACGCTGGGTGGAAGGAAATTTGTGGCTCCTCTCAGATTCCAGAACTTTCTGTCACCGAAATAAGAGGAAAAAGTGTTTTTTTGGCCAAATTTTGATGTTTGCAAAGGATTCTGGGTAACATAACCTGGTCAGAGCCCCGCAAGTCACCCCATCTTGGATTCCTCTGGGTTTCTAGTTTTCAAAAATGCGCTGGTTTGCTAGGTTTCCCCTGGTGCCGGCTGAGCTACAGGCCAAAATCCACAGGTAGGCACTGTTTTCTATGAAAAAATGTGATGTGTCCCCGTTGTGTTTTGGGCCAGGAGACTTGGGGGAACATAGATTAGCAAAACAAGTGTTATTGCCCCTTGTCTTTCTCTACATTTTTTCCTTCCAAATATAGGAGAGTGTGTAAAAAAGACATCTATTTGAGAAATGCCCTGTAATTCACATGCTCGTATGGACACCCCGGAATTCAGAGATGTGCAAATAACCACTGCTCCTCAACACCTTATCTTGTGCCCTTTTTGGAAATACAAAGGTTTTCTTGATAGCTATTTTTTACTCTTTATATTTCAGCAAATGAATTGCTGTATACCCGGTTTAGAATGAAAACGCACTGCAGGGTGCAGCTCATTTATTGGCTCTGGGTACCTAGGGTTCTTGATGAACCTACAAGCCCTATATATACCCGCAACCAAAGGAGTCCAGCAGATGTAACAGTATATTGCTTTCGATAATCTGACATTGCAGGGAAAAGTTACAGAGTAAAACGTAGAGAAAAATTGATGTTTTTTTCACCTCAATTTCAATATTTTTCTTTTTCAGTTGTTATTTACTGTCTGAAACCCTTGTAGGATCTACACAAATGACCCCTTGCTGAATTCAGAATTATGTCTACGTTTCAGAAATGTTTAGGTTTCTGGGATCCAGCATTGGTTTCATGCCCATTTCTGTCACTGACTGGAAGGAGGCTGAAAGCACAAACAATTGCAAAAATGGGGTATGTCCCAGTAAAATGCCAAACTTGTGTTGAAAAATTGTGTTTTCTGATTCAAGTCTGCCTGTTCCTGAAAGCTGGGAAGCTGCTGAGTTTAGCACCGCAAACCCTTTGTTGATGCCATTTTCAGGGGAAAAACCACAAGCCTTCTTCTGCAGCCACTTTTTTCCATTTATTTGAAAAAAACGAAATTTTCACTGTATTTTGGCTAATTTCTTGGCCTCCTTCAGGGGAACCCACAAAGTCTGGGTACCTCTAGAATCCCTAGGATGTTGGAAAAAAAGGACACAAATTTGGCTTGGTTAGCTTATGTGGATAAAAAGTTATGAGGGCCTAAGCGCGAACTGCCCCAAATAGGCAAAAAAAAAAAGGCCTGGCACAGGAGGGGGAAAAGGCCTGGCAGCGAAGGGGTTAAACAGACGTTCTGGAAATGGTCAATATGGTTCTAAATCCCAAAGTAATTCTTGTGCTGATTACATACAACCAAAGCCAACATACTAATGTCCAATTGTGAGAAATATAATTTCTAAATAATATTAATAATTTATCATTCAATGTTAATTTCTAAACATCACCAGATCACTTAGCAGTAAGTATTAAAACATTCAGGGCCTGATTCTAACTTTGGAGGACGGTGTTAAACCGTCCCAAAAGTGGCGGATATACCACCTACTGTATTACGAGTTCCATAGGATATAATGGACTCGTAATACGGTAGGTGGTATATCCGCCACTTTTGGGACGGTTTAACACCGTCCTCCAAAGTTAGAATCAGGCCCTCAATCTTTAAAAAAATAATAATAATAATTTTGTAAACAGTGACAAAGAGAGCACCGACTGGTGCTCAATACATAAGATATAGCACAGCAGGAGGACATCAGTACTACAGGTATTTCTCCATAGTTCCACAGCGAAGAGACATGACACATTAGTAAATTCACATCATATCGGCATTCAGAGTACATCAGGTTACATGTATTAGGTATTTTTGACTGGTAGTTCATCATGGGCTTCATCCTAAATGTCGAGCTCATAACAATTGATCCAACCACCCCATATTTTGTGAAACTTACGTGGGCAATCTTTGGCTTTGTATCATGTAAAGATCCATGCCCTTCTCCATTCTTGTATAGGTGGTGCCTCAAACCTAGCATAATTAGCATGTGAGGGTTTATCAGTGGTAAGAGTAGCTCCTGTACATACTTCCTAGAGTTAATGAGGTCCTCTGACAGCCTTTGATCTTTGGCAGTTGTCGACATATGAATATCCTCAGCTGGCATCTATTTCTTTAAATTTCTTAGCCAGGACCCTAATGTAAGTGTTCTCAGGTTCAACCAACTGATCACTAAGCACTAATTAGCCAGCAGCAAGCTGGGGGCTTTTAATTGCGTCTTACTTTCCCCTCTAAAGCCAATAGTTCAGTTTCAGATGGCATCTTTTTGTGACTCTGCCCCAGGACCTTTCCAATTTAGGGCACTTCCAGGCCAGATGGATGCCAAAGGTCTGCTTTGGACTCCCAAAAACAATTTAAGTGTGAGACTTACCTTCCCAGACTAAGAGGTGGTGTGTTTTCCAACTATTTGGAAGGCTAGAAATTGACATCTATTTTGTACAACAGATAACTTAATGTGGACCAATTAAGATACAGCATACCTAAGGGTACTCTTGTATTCAACCTATTTTGTGATAGAATGCTTAGTTAAAGACAGTGAAGGTGGATTGTAGCTCTAAATGGTAATCATATGCACCTCTCTCTCAGGGCAGCGGATACTGATACATTTGCAACAGGGGTCCTGCTACTTGTGGCTGAAGTGAACTTAGTGGCAAGTAGGAAAATGGATAAGAGGTAACAGAGAGAGACAGATTCAGTGGAGTTCACTTGCCTACTGAGGAAGTCCTCAACAACAGGAATGTAAGTGTGTGGTGTGCCGCCCCTCCAAATTGGACAAATCAATCAGCTTTGGGATCTAGGCCCTCTTTGCATTATCTGATTTATATTCCAGGATCAAAACTGACTTCATAACACCCTACTAGTAGGCAGCCAGCCCCCTATTAATCTTTTTCTGTTGAGTGATAAAGTCCTCCATGAATGTTTCTCTAGCCTGTTTTTTTTACCTACGCTTTCATTTTAAGTAATTTATGCCATCATGTTTTCACATCTCAACAGCACATCCATCAGTTTCGACTCAATCGCATCATTCTTTTTTGTGGAGTCTCTTTAGAGGTGATGTCAAAAGTTTCTGTTTTTGGGATAAGTATGTAATAGTGTTGTTGTCACCCGGTTCACAAGAGCTCTTGGCTTTTGCACCATACTACGGCAACAATCCCTAGCTGCTTGTTTATTAAGAGGGCCTCCTTATGCTTTCTCCCCACTGCCAACTCTTCTGTAGTGCGGCTCCTGCCACCCCTCATTGGAGGCCAGACACTCTCTGCAGGCTGACCAATACTCAGCTGTGCTCTGTGGGATCTAGAGCACCCTTCATCCACAAGCAGGTATTAGCCTGCTATCGCACTCTGTAAATTGAGTGAGGAAATCACATCATCACAGTGCGGATTGAGGGAAGGTGGTGGAAGGCCCATATGAAAACCTTAGTCTCACAAGAACTAGGAAGAGTCTATGCGAATATCCATCTGTTGCAGTGGCACGGTCTACAATCATCAGAAGTCTATGTCCCCACATGCTTAAAGCTCTCACCCGCTCTCCAGGGTGGCTCAGATGCCTTTGATGTGTGTGCTTATCTTTTGCACACTTTGGGATGGATAGTGAAGAGGTAATCCACTGCTGATTTCGTCAGCGCATGCCTGATTCATAAATCCCCATTTTTCATCACTGTGGTGCTGAGACTTATATCATTTGTATCATTCAAAACATACACAGTAACAACGGGAACCTGTGAAGCATGAAGGAAATGACCTGAATGATGCAGAGCTTAGGGGGACGCCGCTACCCTATGGCTTATTTTGCCATTGTGCCTTGGCCTAGATTTTAAATGCTTTCTAGTGTTGAACCATCTTCTTCCTCCTTGTCCTACCTGTCTGAAGTAATCGAAGCGAGACATAGTTTAACTTTGTATATATAGTAAGGATAAATCGAGAGGCGCTCTAACAAAAGCCAAAGCTTCAAGGTCTCACACAATAAAAACCATAATTTAGTTCTTTATTTGAATCTTTCTTTAAAGGTAAACAGCCACAACCGAAGCGTATAACTCTGAAAATAACTTCTTCCAGGCATCAGTATATACATTGGTCTAAGTGTAGTCCACCAAAGGGACAATACACAAAAGTGTGGAAACTCTCCAGAAATACATAGTCATGTTCTTCTATTTATATGTTGTATTACAGATGTGGAAGCCATAATCCATGGCTAAACCTGCACACCACAAATGGCGTTATGCAAAATATTAATATTATGAACTAAGGCACATAAAGTCATGCAAGCAAGAAGATCTGTACATTTCTACTTCATTCACAGAATATCCAGAACACATGATACTCTTGATGCAAACAATGCAGGTCTTAACCTGAATGTATCTATTTCAGAAGGTACCAAGGAGGCATTAATATCTCTGTTCTCTGAATACTTTTACAATATACCCTGGCCTGATTAAAAAAAACAGTAAAAGGAGGACTAAAGAGATGACAAAATGTGCTCTAAAACCTTAAACGTCTTCCCTTGTTTATGTACGTATCAGGCACCTTGCCAACTTAATAGGTAAGACAAAAAGGGAATGAACGAGGACAGGGAAACAGAAATGGTCATTACACCTGTAGGCATCTGTTCATAGTGTGCAATGCTATATATCCACATGCTCTGCATACTCCTGCAGTCTACTGTTATTTTTCTTAGAAGAAGTCTTTCGAATCATGGGGTGTTGAGTGATTCCTCCTTTAGCGGGTATTGCGCATACGCATCAACTTCAATATTACATTTTTTTCACACATCAGGTGAGCATAAGTGTGGAGTGGAGGGTAAGGGTGGTAAGATGACCATGTGCACATTGGCTTCTGGGAAATGGATGGATGCATGCAAATCTACAGCTCTAAATGCTAAAAACAAATGCTTACAGGACAAATAACAATTTCCGTTCATAGCATGTGTGGCTGTCTATAAACATGCTCTGCATAGATTGTAAAGCAGTACATCCAAAAGTGGTGGTTAGCCACTTAAGGCTGCCCCTCACTCAAAGAAGTGATTACGGCTGTCATGGCCAGTCCAGACTGTAAAGATCCTGGCCCAAATGGAGTCCCTCTGGTCTTATTTAAGAGTAATATGGGACTGTGGGCCTCTCTTGTTGTCAATGTCCTCAGAGCAATGAACTCTTCTATCAAGATTTCCTCTTGGTCTACCTCTCTTTTCGTCCCAATCATCAAAAAAGGCAGTTGGGAAGACTCTGGCTGCTATCGCCCCATTTACCTCTTGGACTCCAGTGTGAAGGTGCTAGGAAGCATCCTGCTACCCCGTCTGGAAATCTGGGCAGAGAAGAATGGCACTCTATCCGATATCCAGTAGAGGTTCAGGAGAGGGATGGCGACAGAGGACCAGTGCATTAACTTGTGTCTCTTCCTGGGGGAATATACAATCACCAAGAAAGGCGCTTTGTACCTGTTTTTATGGATCTGTCCAGTGTGTTTGATCACGTATCTCACTCAAATTTGTGAGGCATCATGGGAGGCCTGGGCACAGATAATCATATTAATGCCATTAGGGAATTAGGGAAATTTATGGCGATTCCAGCGCTGCTGTTCAGGGTGGGTGGGACAGTTTGTATAAATCATTTGGAGAAGGACTTAGGGCCAGATGTATGAAAAGTTTTTGCACTCGCAAACGGTGTGAATCGCAAAAATCGGCCGTTTGCGAGTGCAAAAACGTGGTCTGCGATGCATGAAAGGCATTCGCAGACCAAAAATAAGAAATCGCAAAATTTGCGTTTTTTTGTGGTGCGACCTGGTTTTGCGAGTCGCATTTTGCGATTCGGTATTTCCAGTAGAAAATTGCGAGGTGCAAAATGCGATTCGCAAAATCCAAATCGCAAATAGATGCATCAAAAAATCGCAATTAGCCATTTTTCGCAGAATGGCATTTTTCACATACCACCATACCAAGTGAAACCAGGTGGTAACCAGGTGCAACCTATATAAAGAGGCCCAGAATGCCTCAGACTCTTTTCCACAATGGCTGCACTCTACGTCATGGCGAGGAGGATGAGGATCTTGGCAGGTTTGAGGAGAGGGAGGAGGAGACAGGAGCGCATTTTCAGAGTGCGCATTACACTATTTGACCTGACAGAGGAGGAAATATTTGAGAGGTATAGGTTGAACTCAGCCATGATACTTGATCTGATAGCTGAGCTACAACCCATACTGCAGCGCACAACACTAAGGACTCACAGCATACCCACCCATGTGCAGATATTATGCTCCCTACACCTACTCGCCTCAGGGAGTTATCAAGGTGTCATAGCAGCGGCGAGGGGGGGGGGGTGTCACAGAGTACCCTCTCCAGATTTTTCAATGCATTTATCAACGCCATGCTAAGCAAAGTCCAACAGTACACCAGATTCCCCCACACACCACAGGAAATACAGCAGACAAAAATAGAGTTTTACCAGATAGCACAGTTCCCCCACGTCATAGGTGCCATAGATGGCACACATGTGGCAATATGTCCACCATCAGTCACAGAGTATGTGTACCGAAACCGTAAATACCAACATTCCATGAATATACAGGTGATATGCAATGCCTCCTATATCATAACTGATCTCGTGGCCAGGTACCCAGGGAGCACACATGATTCTTACATCTTTCGTCACAGCGGCATTCACACAAAACTGCTAGCTGGGGAGTTTGGTGAAGGATATCTACTAGGTAATGTCACTCTGTACACTGGCGCATAGATGACAAACCCATGTCAGATGGCAGAGTTACTCATCACACCTTCTGTCCCTTCCAGGAGACAGTGCCTACGCAGTGCGCACCTACATGATGACGCCCTACCTCAATCCCGCAACACCAGCAGAACGGAGATACAATGCAGCACACAGGGCAACACGCAACGTTGTGGAGCGCACATTTGGCCTGCTGAAGAGACGCTTCCGTTGCCTCCACAAAAGTGGAGGGGCACTACAGTACAGTCCAGAAACCACATGTAGAATAGTGGCTACTTGTGGAATCTTGCACAATATAGCTACAACCAGGGGCATACCTATAGAAATCAGTGACACTGAATCAGATGAGGATGACGATCCCATACCACCTCTACAGCCAGCAGACAGGACCAGTGCAGCAGAGGGAAGGCAAAGGCGTGCCGACATCACACACAACCGTTTCAGACGTGAGTATGAATGACAAAAATCTACAGACAACTGTACCTGTAGTGATAGAAATGTATTACCTTACGTCAGGTAATGAATGAGTGATAAATGAAGTAAACAGGTGATGGAAAAAACTAAAATTAACAAAGGAACTAAGTCACGCACTATTACGTCATAGTGGCAACACCAGTGTTAATGTGGCAAGAGTCACTTTCTCCTCCCACGCACACCACTCGGGTGCCCAGTTAACTCACTGGCACCCTGAATGTCACCTTCAGTGGCAGTGCTGCGCCTGGCACTGCGCCGTCTGGTGTCTGCTGCAGGTACGGCCACACTACTGAGGCTAGAACTGTCCTCAGTGTCCCCCAAGGCTACCTCACTGGGAGTGGCAGATCTCTGTCCCATGACAAGTTCAATCACATTAGTGATGTGCACAAGGCCCTGGACCACGTCCCTGCTGGTGTGTGCAGCCTCCACTTGTGCCGCCACAGCGCGACGGGCAATGAGTGCTGTGGAGTTCGCCATCCTGTTGGAGGACCTGCAGTAGCTTGCAAACATTGTCCTGAATCGGTGTTCATGTCTGCGCCGGCTAACCCTTTCAATTCAATTCAAAAGAGCTTTATTGCGGCTACAAGAGCCAAAAAAGCGCGAGCAGTAATAAATACAAATAAATACACATAATCAAAATTACAGGTAAATATAATGATAAAAAGGGAGTAAAAGATAAGAGAAAAATGGAAAAAGTGAAATAAAGGTGGAATAAAAATGGAATAAAATAAAATAAAATGCGCTGCGCAGGATGTTGGGACAGTCTTATTTAGAGTCTTTATCCATAAGAGTTTTCCCTCTGACAAGCCAACTAGCTCCGAGGAATTTGGTGACAGCGATCACTAGCGTTGGCCTGGTGTCTGATCTGAGGATTAGCAGGGCTAGCGCAGAGCAGCGGACTCCCAGTAGTCTGCATGCCGGGGCCAGCCCTTTCCTACGGGGCGCGGTGTACGCGGGGCAAGCAAAAAAGAGGTGAGGGAGATTCTCGACGGGGGCTTTGCAGGCGGGGCATGCGGTTGATTCATTGTGTGACCAGCTACTGGTGAAAAGTCTTAATGGGAGTGTTCCAATGCGGAGCTGGAAGTACAGTTTCCTTTCCCTTGGGGCCGTGATTAGGTCCCAGAAAGCTTCGTACTTGCATGACTCTTTTAGGTTGGCAAAGTCACAAGATAGTGTAGTGTGCAGTGTAGCCCTCGTGTCTTCGTGGTTGGCCATTTGCCAGTATAGTTCCTTTAGTTTGCTTTTCGAGGGAAAGACTAACGTGGCTGGTGAGTTCCAGAGATCATCGAGCCCGAGTGAGTACAGTTGATCCTTGATGCATCGTAGCCAGGGGATTCTGTGAGGATGGTCGGCTTTTAGGATGACCTGTAGAGCTTCGGTGAAGATGTCGAGCTCCGGAGTGGTCCAGAGACGCCGCCAGTACAGCAGGGGTCGCAGGCGGGCTTTGTGACCAATGCGTTTGATGCTGAGATCCTTGAAAAGAGGCAACAGTGGGGTGCTTAGCGGAAGGGACACAAGGTTTCTTAGGAAGTTGTTTTCAGCGGTGGTTAAGTCTTGGGTTTTGGTATAGCTCCAAAGTCAGCCCCGTAAAGCGCTGAGGAAACGGCCTGTGCTTCGTATAACTGTAATGCTGGGCGAATTGGTTTTGTGTGTGAGAGGTGGAAATTTTTTAGTAGAGCCCCTGTTGTTTGTCTTAGTTTTAGGGCTTGTTTTCCTATGTGTGGCTTCCAGGACATGTTGTCAGTGAATGTTATGCCCAGGTAGCTGAAAATGCCCACCTTCTCAAGTGAGGAGCCCTCCAGAGTAAACTTCCCTTTAAAAGATCTGTGGGGATTAAGGGTCATTAGTTTTGTTTTCGAGGCGTTGATTTCGAGTCCCTGTGATGAGCAGAAATGCTCGAAGCACGCAAGGAGTTTCCTTAGACCACTAGGGGTCTTGGATATCAGAAGAGTGTCATCGGCAAAAAGTAAGACTGGGATTTTTTTTTGTGTGCCAAGTGAGGGTGCGTCAGCCTGCAGTCTGAGGAGGGAGGGGACAATTTCATTGATATACAGGGAAAAGAGGGTCGGGGCAAGTATGCACCCTTGCCGCACACCCCGGGAAACGTGGATTCTATCTGTTAGTTGGCCCTTGTTGCCCCACCTGACTTGTGCGTAGTTGTCCTCGTGGAGTCGTATCAAAATGGCAAGAATGTGCTCCGGGATTCCCATCCGAGAGAGAGTGGCCCAAAGTTTATTGCGAGGTACTAGGTCAAAAGCAGATTTGAGGTCCACAAAAGCTACATAAAGGCTGCCTTTACCAATTTACACTATTTTCCAATATAATAATAGGAATCTGAGGGCTTGGTCAGTGGTGGAAATCTTCTTTCGGAAACCGGCTTGGAGGGGGCTAAGGATATTGCAGTCAGTCATCCATACTTCGATCTTTCCTAGAAGGCAGTGGCAGAAGACTTTTTGGACACAGTCAATTAGGCTAATAGGTCTATAGTTGCAGGGAAGTGATCTGTCGCCCTTTTTAAAGATTGGAATAACAATAGCCGCTTTCCAAGACGTGGGGATTGGCGCCCCAGATGCTATTGCGTTAGCTAGAATGGTGAGGTATCTTGACCAGGATGCTAGGTCTGTTGAGAACAGGTCTGCTGGGGCGCAGTCTGATCCAGGGGCCCTGCCGCGTTTTAAGGTGCTTAGAGAGTAGGTTATATCGCTTTGGGAAAACAACAGGGGTGCTGCGGTGGTGGGTGCTAATGAGAGATTTAGGTGGGGGCCCATATGAACAGGGATGGGGCTATCATGATCAGGGGAGTACAGACTACTAAAGTGAACTATCCAGTCTCTTGGGGCAATGTTGGTTGTGATGTTCAAACCACTAGTTTCTGGGCCTCGCGCTGCCAGGGACCAGAACAGACTATGGTTCCTCTCGCGCACAGCGTCACTGAGTGCTGTCCACCATTTGTTATCTTGATCACGCTTGGCTACGCGTATTGCAGATTTATAGGACTTCCTAGCTACGCGGATGGCGGTGGGGTCCTTGGATTTAATGGCTTGAACTAGGCGCTTGTTTAGGGACCGACACGTTTTGTTGAACCAACGGTGCCTACCTATGGGTCGTTTGTCGTCGTGGGCTGGAGGTACTGAGAAGTGAGCTGCGATATCCCTAAAGCAGGAGGTGTGGATTGAACTTATTTCCTGGTGGGGAATTGCAGAACCTGCCTCTAGTCCCATTAGTGTGGATTTTAGGGTGTTATTGGCAGCGTTAATGAGTGCGGGCCGAGCCACGACCTTGTCCCATTTTAAGTGTCTTTTATTGTTGGCCAGGCTAATGCCCTCGGGTGCTACAGCTGCGGAGTTGGACGTGGCTGGGAGATTACCTGGAGCTAATGTGTGGACAGAGAGAGGGTTGTGATCACTTTCAGTCCTTTCGATGATCGTCATGTCGATGACTAGAGGCCATAATCTTATATCGAATAGACAATGGTCGATTCTGCTGGTGTGGTTGGTTTTATTGTACGTATGACTGCCATTGGTGTCTGAATTGGTTCTGCCATTTAGCGCCCTGAGCCCAAACTCCATGGTCAGTGATTTGACCTGAATAGCGACCGGCGTCCATCTCTTGATGGGTGGGATTGACAGGGCGGGGATAGACCAGGCTTGATCTTCCTCGTGGGTGGACCTGAGATCATCCCAGTCAAGAGGTTCGAATGTGACGTTGAAGTCCCCAGCCACAATGGTTTTGTGGTGGCGGGGATAATTTTGTAAGAGGGCTACGAGGGCGCAGAGGATTTTGGAGACTTGACCCCCCCTGACCCCTCTAGTGTAGATATTAAAGATGTTCACCACAGAGTCAGGCCCAAAGGATAGACGAATGCCTAACAGGTCGGGAGAGACAGTAGGTAGCTGTGATATATGGCAGCTGAGTGATGTTTTGATCCAGATGGTCAGACCCCCTGAGGGTCTGCCTCTCGTGCCGGCCACAGCGGGGATGTGGAAATTTGTGTAGCCTGTTCGGAAAAGTGGGACGAGTGACCATGTTTCTTGGAGGAGACATATGTCATGTTCGTCAATAAAGGAGGAGAAGGATGGCAAGGGAAGGATAGATTTCAAACCTGCCACGTTCCATGAAACAAGTCGTACCCCGGATTGTGGCTGAATTATCCTGTCTAAATGCCTGGGGTTTGTAAGGTTGGCTGTCGGGGGTTGGTCTGACAGATGAGGTTGAGTGAGCAGAGATGGGTTGATACCAATGTTTGCCCGTGAGGCTTCCGGTGGTTGGTGATGTTCCTCTGTTGGAACTGGCCTGGTCCTGATCCAGGAAGTGCTTGCAGGCCTAGGCAGCAGCACTTGGTTTGGTGGGCAATGTGCCTGCAAGATGGAAGGAGCATCGTTGTTGTGTTTGTTCAGTGGACTGGAAGTGGTCTTCGTATCATGGGTAGGGGAGAGAATACATGGACAAGCAGTGGTGGGGTGAGAGGAGGATCTGGGGGTGGTAGAAGTTAGAAGGGTGCGAGGTTTGCCTGCATAGAATTTAGGTGAGGCTGTGAGTCAATCATATTTACCAAGAGAGGATAGGTATTCTGTTGGGAGGTAACTCGAGCACTCCTCGTAGAGCGTGGGTGGCCTGGGGTGTTTAAACTGGATGCATGAGTGTGCTGGTGGGCTTGTTCTTGCGTCTAGGGCCACCAGATTGTTCACCATAGTCCTGTTCTTGAGTGTCAGTTTTAGGATATCAAAGTGTGTTCCCGGGTCTGGCCGTCGTACTACGTTAATTATGTCCTCTCGTATTATGGATCGGCAGCCTCTAACATGGCGAATCCAATGGATTGCCTTGTTTTTGATGGGGTCTGCCCCTTCCCTGCGTGTCAATGTGGTTAACTTGGGAACGTTAACCATTAGGACTATATTATCTAGATGGGACTGATCAGTGGCAGGTTGTGCAGAGTATTTTGAGGCAGTGTTGCTCATGGGTTTGGGTGTTTTATGATAGATGTCTAGTGAGTTTCCTATGCCTGAGTTGTGGAAAAGGGGTGTCTGGTAAGAGTTCATGGTCTTTTCTCCGGTAGGGTGAGGGCCGGAGTGGCTAGAAGCTGGGGAGTTGGGCGGATTTGTTATGATGCCTGATAGGGTTGGGTTTTGGGCAAGGTTAGTGGTGGTCGTGTTACTTGCGTGGGTTAGCTGTTTTACTATTGCGATTAAGGAGTTAACCATATGCTTGAGTTCTGTGACTTCCTTCCTTAGGACTTGTATGCATTCAATATGCTGAGGGGTTACATGAGGAAAATGCATATTGGTTGCTGCTGGCTCATCTGCCAGGGTGTCTGGGGTGATGTCGTCGTGTGATTCAGGGATATTGGTTAAGGGATCGAAACGGTTGCTGAGCTGGATGGAATCGTTGGTGGCAAGTGGTAGGTCTTCTACTAGAGAGGGGGCGGTATGGGTGATAACGTTCCTACTTTCGCCCAGTCCTGTAGTGTCAGTGACTTGCTGCCCACGTTTCACGAAAATCTCAGTGATTTTCATGGGACCATCCTTCCTGTTAATTGAAGTGGGCCCCTCCCCAGTTTCAATAGAAATATTACCCTGGGGACTAGTTAGTATTCCATTGCATTCGCCCAGGAGAGAGTCGATTCTATCCATGACGCAGTTGCTAGCTGCATGCTTATGCCTTTTTCGCTTGGCTTTTAGCACTGCCCCGGCCCCTGCCTCTATTGCTTTCCTTCTGCCCATCTGGTGTTGGTGTAGGTGCAAGGTTGAACGATAAGGTGTCAGATTTAGTGGAGCAGCTGACTGGGGACACAGAGTTGGCTATAGCAAATGGGACTAAGTCCAATGTGGCCTTCTTGGGTGAAAGATGTCAGGGGGGTGGCCCAGCCCGGCCTCTGACGGGCGCAGGACGGGCCCGCCCTTGGCCCGGGCGCAGCCCGCGCTGCGGGAGCGCGATACTGATTTTAAAGGGCTCCTGCCCCTCCAACGGCTTCACAGCGCTTCCCGCGACGGCGGGAGCGCGATACTGATTTTAAAGGGCTCCTGCCCCTCCAACGGCTTCATAGCGCTTCCCTTTCATGGCGCAGCTCCTGGCAGAGTTCACGCACTGCACTAGTAAGGTCCCTAGTGTCCTCAGAAGCCTGCACCTGTCCCTCACGCAGCTGTGTGATGTTGCTGTTCAGTGCGTCCAGTTGCTGATGCAGGCCCATCATGTGTCTATTGTGGACTCTCAGGTTCCGGTCCAAACTAAGTATGCGCTTGTTTTGCAGGCGCTGTTGCTGCAACATAGCAGCCTCAAGGCCCCCCGAACAAGGACGGACCCTCACCTGCCTCATGAGGTTGCTGCTGGGACACTGTGGCACTCCTGCGTTGTGCTGGCTGACCCCTGCCCTCCAGTATCTGGCTGCGCCTGTCTGGTGCAGACGGTGTGCTTGGCCCTTCCTGCTGCACATCCGAGTCGCCGCTGAAGTCTGGCAGTGGTAGTGCCCTGGGCCTGCGGCGCACAGTGGAGGGACCCACTGGTGTTGGTGTCAGAGGGCTGCTGGGTGTCCGTCCCCCCTACACATGGACTGTGTGTGGCTGCTGGGCCTGGCCCACCTGCAACAACAATATGCAGCATGTCAGTTCTGTATGTTACATTATCTGTCTGAAAATGGCACTAAAGGTACAGGTACTGCTCTACATGGTGTTGTGTGTGTTGTATGCTTCATTACATTGTTATGCTACTGTCTGTACTAGTTTGTGGACCGCAACTCCCATAATGCATTGTTGTGCTGTTTCTAAGATGTGGACTGGACTACTTCACACACTACTTCACATTACATGCTAATTCCTAAGGGGCTTTGGTGCATACACATATCGGGTTCACAAACAACATTGCACTTACCTTGGCTGGTACTCGGTTGACCGGAGGTGTCGATATTTGTGACCCCTGTCACAGCTTCAGGGAGGAGTGTGGATTCCACCAGGTCCTCCAGTGGTGTGGATGGTGGTTCGGTTGGTGGTCCGCCACCTGTGCCCCTGGCCTCCGCAAGTCTCCTTGCCACCCTCTCCTTTGCCCGGGAGCGCAGGTCGTACCACCTTTTCTTAATCTCCTCTATGGAGCGCTGTGCCACTCGAATGGCGCAGATTTTTCCCTGGATGTCCAGCCATAACCTTCTTTTCTCGCTCTCAGGAACCTGGAGTGAAGATTTCCCAAACAGGCGGTCATGGCTCCTCACAACCTCTTCACTCAGTACCTCCAGCTCCTGTTCACTAAACTTGAGCTTGCGCTTCCTCTCCTGCTTCTCCTGCGATGTTCCTGGGGTCTCCATCCTGGCTCAGGTGTTTCTGCTCCTGCTGAGTGCTGCTCTATGTGGCTGGGCTGCTCTCTCTCAGGATGCTGGTTTGGGTGTGGCACCTGTGACTGCCTGGAATGACTCATTTCCTGCTGGTGATGTCATCAGGCTCCTCCAGGTGTGCATTCTCGAACTTTCTCGCAATTTGCGATTTCTTACCGAATCGCAAAAAAATCGCGAATTGCGAGAATGCAAATTGCGATTCGGTAAATGGGCCTCGCAAACCACAAATAGCGATTTTTAAGAAATCGCTAATTCTGAATCGCAAATTTGTTACATGGCCAATTGCGACTCGGAAATAGCGATTTCTTAAAAATCGCTATTTGCGATTCGCAGACCCCAGTTTTCATACATTTGGCCCTTAGTCTTAAGGGGTGGGAGCATTCCCCAGATTGGAAATCTCCCCATCCCAGCCCTTTTGTATGCAGATGACACGCTGGCCGTAGAGCCTTTGCCTCCTTTAGGCTAGATATGAAGATTAATACTAACAAATATTTTGTTATGACCTGCCGTCATAGGTCAGGCCTCAGGCCCGTCTTTAAGCTTCAAGTAACCCCAGGTAAACATGTGACTAACTTTAACTATCTGTGGGTAACCTTCAACTGAAGGGTGTCCTATTCCTCCGCAGATAATAGAAATAATCAGTTTGCAAGGAGTATCAATGCAGTTTTCTCCTTGGGTGCTAAACTGGGTAACAGATCACTCACTCACGTGTTGGGAATTTATTGTGCTAAATGTGTTGGTCTGGCCACCTATGGCACAGAGGTGTGGGGCTCTCAAGTGTAAACGCCATTAGGGATCACTGAAAATAAATTTACACGCCGTCTTTTGGGTTTACCACCGTACACCTCCTCGTTTATTACACATGAGGAACTAGGACTTGAGTACCTTGACGACATTTTAAAGATTCGTCCATTGTTATTGTGACACAGGATCTGGGTGAGTGAGGCCCTCTCCCTAAACAGATTGAAAGGGACAGGCAGTCCGTATTTAGCAAAGTCCCTAGATCCCCTGGCTGAGAGGCATTAGGGATTTGACAGTGGCGCAGTGCAGGCAGGACGTATCTGAAGAGCCCTCGCGATTCCTGTCCACAATACCCAAAAAGAAACTGAGGGATACATGTTATACATTCTGGGAGGAAGAAAGACGAGCCAGAGGTCTGTACTTCCCTCTGTTATCCATTACCTATGGATAATAATACACACAGCAAGCACTATAAACACTTTCTTTTGCTCAAGTTTCATCTTCATATATTCCACAGACTAGTCACCTTTTCCTAAAAAAATTACTTGTTGCGGATCCGAGTGCCTTGCCCATGTGATCAGATGTCAGTTCAAAGTACTTTACATGTAATGGTTTTTTCTGCACTTTTTACTCTTCTCACAGATCTATGGTTCTATAACATTTTTAATCAGGCATTCCTTGCGTCATTGCACAGGGGATCAGAGGAGATTGCTTTTACGGTTTATTGCATTTTGAGGCTGGTGCTTAAAATAAGGAAATTGCATGGGCAGCCTTGCCGATAAGAACAACACTTTTCTATACTGTGGCCACACACTAATTTTCAGTCCTTTTTTTGGCATTGATTGCACAATTCCTGATTGTAGAGCTTCATTCTAATCTATGTATTGTTATCATGTTATGGTAAATGTCTTGTCTTTGTTGTGTTACATTTGGAACTGAACCACTGGGACTGTTTTTTGTGTGTACTAAAATTCTATTTTGGGGGGCACTGTTTTAAATGGCTATGTTTTATTCTATGATGTACTGTTTCTATAAACTTTTATGGTCTATTTTATATGACAGGATAAAGTTGATTTGACTTGACATGGAGCTCAACTGCTTGGTTGAAGTTGAAGGAAGATATGACTTTGGGAGGGATTTTTGGTTGGTTTCAAGGATGACCCTATCATTACACACCTGAAAGAAAGGCTCTTACAGGGTAAACACTTGTAGCTCACCAAACAGCCATAAAGATGCAAAAGACACAAGGAAAGACAATTTCCAAGAGAGGAACTGGAAAGGGCATCAGTGCAATGGTTCAAAGGGATGTCCCATTAGCCATGTAAGAACAATATGAAGGTTCCAGGTGGGAGCAGGTGGGATCACTGGAGAAGAAACTCCTTTGAAGCCTTCAATACAGCCTTAATGACAAGATTTCCAAATAGTGAAAAGTGTTATCTGTTTTGTAAGGAAGCAGCCACAGCAACTAAGTGTAAGTATAGATGTGTAAGCTAACCCTGTCTTCTGAACATAAAGTAGGTAGCAGACAATGTCCTGGACAGTGGATTTGTTTTGGCATACAATAGAGGACAAACCTTTTCCACTTAGTGGCATAACAAGCGTGTGTTATAGGTGTGCAAACGTCTTTGAGGATGTCCATGCACTTTAGTAGCAAACTGAAGTAACCAAACTTTAAGACCTTAGGTGCCAGGTTGCTAAGTTATGCTGCCTGGAAACAGGGTGTCTGATCCTGCCTTGGTTTTACGTGAGAAGGTCTGGCATTATTGGGGAGCTTCTTGTGGGAGAGACAGACATCTTGAAAAATATTGTGAATCACGACTGTCTAACCCAGGTAGGAACTACCAGAATGAGAGTGAGGGATGTTTGCCAGAGCTTCTTCAACACCTATAGGTGAAGTGGGAGAGAAGGAAAACCATAGGCAAACATCCCTGACCAGCGTCATCCATACAGCATTGCATTTGCACTGCAGGTGCAGGAACCTGGTGTCTAAGCTTTGGCATTTTACGTTTTCGTGTGTAGCAACCAAGCCTATTTATGAAACACCCCAGAGATGGAAGTATGGGAGCAGGACTTATGGGTGGGGTTCCCACTCGTGGACTTGTTGATTCATCCTGCTGAAGAGGTCTGAAAAGTCATTGTCCACTCTAAAAAGATACTCCGCTAGAAGGTGTATTTGGTGTATGGGCCAGTGCACATTTCGCTCTGCTAGCTCTGAGAGCTGCTGACAGTTGATGCCCCCAGCTTCTGCAAGTAATCCAGAGCAGTCATGCTCTATTTTGACAAGTACAGCCTTGCCCCTATATTTCTTGAAAGAAGGCTTTGGGAACTATATGAATAGCTAGAAGCTCTTGGTGACTGATGTGCATACCCTCTGCTGACAGGACCATAACCCAAGAATTGTTATGCTTTAGGGATGCACCTCCCACCACGAGAGGGAGCTGTCAGTAGTGATGGTAACATGCAGAATGGGGTCTAAAAAGTGCCTGCATTACAACAAGTTGTTGCTGTCCCACCACTGCAACGAGCAATGGGCACTGGCCATTATCAACACTAGATCTTCCTAGAGACCCTCCGCTTGTGACCAATGTACTGAGAGGGACGACTGTAGCAGGTGCATGTGGAACCTGGCATGGTGAACTATGGCAATAGAAGAGGCCATCATGCCCCCAATATGCAATAATGTTATGACTGTGAGTTGATGAGGCTGAAAGAGATGCAGCAACTGTTAAAAAGCTAGTATTCTCTGTTGGTTTGGGTACGCATTGCTGGTGATAGCATTTAGGATGGACCCAAGAAAAGGTTGCACCTGGTGGGATTGTAGATGTGCCACGGTGGAATTTACAGTAAACCCCAAACATTGGAGGAAGGAGTTGGGCAGTTTGGGTGTGGGCTACGCACTGTCTCCTGCCTTCACTTTTGCTCAGTCAATCTTCTACATAATGAAACACACTGGTGCCTTTCCTTCTGGGGAGAGGGGCTACCACTGCAAGACATTTTGTGAAGACCCTTGAGGCTGTGGTGATCCATGAAAGGCAGCACTTTGAATTGTTAGTGTTGCCCTCTTACCATAAAGTAAAGGTAGCGCTGCTGAGCAGGGTGGATAGATATATGAAAGTTGGCCTTGAGGTCTAGCACAGTCATGAAGCTGCCTTGCTGTCAGAGGCATTTTAAGGCATGGGAAAGTGGGCAATTCCCTGTGGCCACCACCTTACAAGTGCCCTCCCGGGGAATGTGAACGTTCTATTTTACTTCTATTCTATTTCTCTACCTAAACATCTCTACCTGCCTCTACCTCTGACTCTGTCTATCCACTCAGTGTAATTTTAAGTATTTGTGGGCTCCCAAACAATACGTATTTCAGCTATTTCTGCGTGCCTTTGTTAAAGTTTAACATATAACTTAGTGTTCTTTGGCATCCTGCGTTCTTGAATTAACAGGAAATGGGTAATAAAATTCAAATTTTTTATGCAAAGAAGCTCCTAAAATATGTCATGCCCAGGGCCCCAAAAATCCTTAAGATGACACTGCTTGCTGCAGCAGAGCAATAACATCTAACGGGGTTGTCATCTGGAAATTTTCTGAGATAACATACTTGTTGAGGGGCCTGAAATCAAGGATTGGCCTGAGACAGCCATCTTTGATCCGAATAGGGAAATATTGGGAGTACACCATCTTGCCCTGGTGATTATAAGGCACCAGCTATATTGTTCCTTTTAGGAGAAAAGCTTGGACTTTCTCATGCAGAAGGCGCTCTGAACTCAGGGTGTATAGGCGGGTGGAATATTTGGTGGAGTTGAAAGATAGTCTAGGCAATACCTGTGACAGATGATTGGGAGAAGATACTCGACCCCAAGTGACTTTCTCCCAGGGTAAACAGAATCTTGCCACCTCCCCCCAACAGGTAGTACGTGTGATCAGGGCGAAGGTGGGGGTCTGGAGGTAGAGGCTCCCTTACTAGATACCCTTCTACCCCTACCCTTGTTGGAGTTGTTACCCTTGTAGACCCCATGACAACAACCCCAACCACCCTGGTGGTATGACTGCTGCTGCCTCTGGTATGTGTGTGTTTGCTCAGGAAAGTGGTCTTAGCTATTGCTGGTACTGCTGATTATGACATTAAAGCAACCATTGCTGGATGAGATCTGCAGAGCACCCCTGGACTTCTCAAAAATCTGTGTCCCTTTGGATGTTTTTAGTATCTCATCAATCTGGATTCCAAAGAGGTGGTTTCCATCAAATGGCACGTTGATGGGATGCTGCAGGACCAGTGGCTTGTAGCCAGGCACACCAGTCCATGTTTAACAGAAGAGAATTATGGAAGTCCATACTCCTCTAGTAACAATGTCAGCAGAGTCAAGGGTGCAGCCAGTAGTGGCACTGACCGGTTGAGCAAAGATGTTGGGAGCCACCTTAAGCATTCACTTAAGCATACAAAGGAATTGCACTGAGCACTCAGATTTGGACACTGTCTCAAATAGGAAATCCTCCTACTCAGGCATGACATGGATATCTATCTCGTGATAGGAAGCTGCTTGTTGTATCGCCCCATAATAAGATGGAGTATCATCTGGGGGAAGTCCCCTGGTGGATCGATGTTGTTGTCTTCCCATGAGTTGCCATAGGCTTAGAATAGAATGGACCTCTTGAGTCCTCTGGATGGGTTTTGGGGTTACCTACATCTGAGCCAGATTATGGAGACCCCTGAGGGGAATATGGTGAGGTTGGCTGACATCCTTTGATAGACCGACACCTTTTGATGGATCCTGTTTTGGCACAATGCCTACCCTAGGTGCTCACCGCAGTCCAAAAGCAGATGAGGCCCTGTGGTTGGCCGCTTCTTAGGCACAGGGCTGGATTTCAGGGATGGGTGAAATTTTGTGTTCCGCCCACGGAATTGTTGGAATTTTGGCCACTCTGTGTTTCTCTTTAACACACTGTTCTGGCCAAATTCCGCCTATAGCCGCATGGTTGAATTTTTCTTCCCCCAGACTCCAGAACATGTGAGCAAGATTTGGCACCCCCAGCACGATTTTCTAACAAGGGCGCTGCCTTCATTCACAGTCAGAAAGCTGCCATTTGAGCAGATCTGATGTCGCTTAAGTAGATTTTCTATCCGAGCCACAGCAACATCAACTCAAATGGACATGCGTTCTTGGCAACGTATGGTGCTGTTTGCTCTGATTTGCAGCACTGCTCAGGCTATTAGTGCTAAATTGCAGCACGAGCTCCGTATTTTCCACCCATTGGCTAAATTCTGCGGAATCTCGCTGATTTTTTGGTAACTCCATGGAATTCTGCAGCATGAAAGTCTGCGAGTTTCGCCAATTCCCTACTGGATTACCGAGAGAGAGAAAGAAAGCAGTGCTCCGGCTCCAACTGGGATCTCTTATGAGACTTACAGAGTACTTCGGTTTGGACCATACTCATGAGTCTGGGTGTTATCTATGTGCAGGAGGCCAGAGTCACCTGTGGTAGCTGGAGCCCCCCTCTTCATTAGTCTCAGACGCTATAGAGCCAATCAGTTCCAGGCTGTTTTCATGAGGCGGGACACCCGAACCCTCGATGTCTTCTTCCTCTGAGTGGATCTGGCTCTCTGAAGAAGTCAGCAGATGATCTGAACATGGATGGTTGGTCTGACAAATGGTCAAAAGGACTGACAAATAACCTTTTCGAGTGCTTACTTCAAAGCCTTGCTGGGTTAAGGATAAAACAAACAAAAGAACATCTGACAATTTTGCTTTGTAAAGGGACAACACACCAGGTTACAAACTTGTTCATGAGGGGCGTCTGCTGGGGAGGATGATAACTAACATCTCAGGTGACAGATCAAAAGAGGCCAAATGCCACCACTCAATCTACACACATGAAAGCATAAGTGGTGTAGATTCAGACTGAGGACTCTTCCCAGCCGCTGGGACAGAAGGTCCTCCCAAAATGGTAGCCTAATTGGTGGAGAAATGCATATTGTATTGTATTGTAATAGTATTTATATAGCGTTTACTACCCCTGACGAGGTGTTGAAGCGCTTTTCGGTGAGTAACTCAGAAGCTCTCGGTATCACACACTTCTGGCACAATCCAGAGCCACCTGGATGACTCGGGCCCAGTGTTGGAAATGGTCCTTTCTTCAGGGTTTGTCTCAAACTTTTTGCCTTTCTCCTCCTATTTTTGTGACACTCTTTTTGTTGGGTTTAGGACTCTGGGCACATTACCACTGCCAAACAAAGTTAAAGTACATGTGCTTTCTCCTCTAAAATTTGGTATAATTGGCTTACAACTGTTTGGCTTATTTAATTTACCTGTAAGTCCCTTGTAAAGAGATATACCATATGACCAGGGCCTGTAAATGAAATACTACTTGTGGGCCTGCAGCACAGATTGTGCCACCCACAGAAGTAGCCTTTCAAACTTGTCTCAGGCCTGCCACTGCAGTGCCTGGTGGCACAGTTTTCTGCCACATTGACTTGGCAAGACAAACTACTTGCCAAGGCCTAAATCTCCTTTTTTACTACACTTAAGTCACCCCTAAAGTAGGCCCTAGATAGCCCCATGGTCAGGGTGATGTGTATGTAAAAGGTAGGACATATATTTTTATGTGTTACATGTCCTAGTAGTGACAAACAGACTTTTTCGTTTTTCACTACTGTGAGTGCTGCTCCTCTCATAGGTTTGCATTTGGACTGCCCTTATATATGTCTAGGAGGTCATTCCTGATCTATAAGGAGTAGCGTGGGCATGTTTGGTATGTTTGAAATGGTGGTGAAAAATCATGATTGTTGGTGTTGGGGGATTTTCCATTACTATTTTAGAAATGCCACTTTGAGAAAGTGGGCATTTCTCTGTGCTTATAACTCCAATCCATGTCTGGGACAGAGTGACAGATCCACTTGGAGCATACCTTCCAGACAGCCATAATACAGGAAGGTCTGGGTGTGGCAGAAGAGGCATCTGCATAATGATAGTCATCCTGGGCTGGGGAAAGGGAGGGTCGTTAACAACGTACATGTCAATAGGCTGTGTCCTGCCCTCAGGCAAAGGGCTTGTTTACCCCTACTGATGTCTGGAGCTAGGGCTGGAGTTGAAAGGGGGTGTGGGCACTTAAAAGGTTCTTCTGAAGTGCACCATAGAACAAAGGTATTTTTGAGTATAAGTAGAGGGGCTCTTGCCCCATGATTTTATAACACTTTTGGAGCTGGGGCTGAACCTCTGCCAGACAGACTGCTGGACTGTACAAAGGACTCATCTGGACTGTTCTTCGGTTGTTGCCGTGCTACCTGCTGCTGCTCGGTGGCATAGAGGATTCATCTGGATTGCTTTTCTGCATGTTGCCCTGCTGCCAGCTGTACCTTGATATTGGACTGCCAAAGTGCTGTGGTTCTAGCAGGAGAACACTGTTGGAGCTGCTGATTTTACTGTGCTGGTCTGCCTCTCACCTACTGCCTGCTTTGTGCCCTCTCCAAGTGCCTTCCAAGGAGCCCAGTGCAGAAGGAGCGCTGTTTCCTGCTTCTTGGTTTGTCTAACCCAGCATGTGAAAAGCACTCACATAATTATTGCATTAGCGCAGGGTAAGAGCTATCCTTAGTTGCTCTCTGCCTTTTCTTGAGAGTAGAGCATGGTGAGCTCTTGTCAGCGTATGTAGAGTGTTGCTTCCCTGTTCCTCCCCGACATCTGTTGCCCTGTGGAATCTCCCGCACAACGCCCCCACTCAAATCTTGGAAATCTGACACACTCACTGTTAACTTCGTGAGAGTGGTACCTCCCTGCAGCACATCAGGAACCCCCTCTGAAGGGCCCTACCTTTGCGAGAAGCACCATGGCCAGAACTCGCAAGCGGACCCAACCCGAGGATAGCATTGGAGGTGTCTAGTCTGGAGAGGCAAGGGTTTAGCAGGAGTGGGCCTCGTCCTCAAAGACCACTGGCGCTGCTGCGGGCTTCAGTCTCATCGAAGGCCACAGACAGCCAGAAAGGATTCCCCTGAGGCCGCGCAGCCACTCAGCACCACACAGGACACTAAGTACTGTCTGCAGCCGCCACATACCTGTGCGGGCCGTTGCCGGGAATAATTCTGCATGCAGGGGAGACCACTGGCGGTCCCCCCTGCTATAACTCCCAGTGTGTGTAACCCCTTCCCTGGCTCTGCTGGAACTGCCAGCAAGATAACTTGCAGGGTGCTAGACTGAGGCTGTGGATCGTGGGACATTGCTAGCGGTCTTTGGAGACCCAGGTGTTTTTCTTTCTGATCTAGCATGCACAGATATGCTGTGTGTGTGTGTACGTCCTAGCAAAATACATTTGCCTATTCAGGATAACCACTCATGGGCCGATGGTGCTCTGGGGTGAAGCGTGTGTCTCACTGAAACTAAGGTGCTTGTGGGAACACTTGGTAGTCTGTGTGTGATTACTGTATTTCATGGCCTGCTATTATAACATATGTCGTTTTGACCTTTGCAGGGTCAGGATAACAAATATTATTTCAAGACTACATAATATGCCCATTAATGATGTTTTGGTGCCATGTGCAAACCAGAAACCTTCTTCTCCTATTGTACGCACTGTACTGTTTATGACTATGGACTAATATAAATAGTAATTCTGGATTATGATGTTCTGGTCTATTCATGCGTTTATAATATAAGATACCTATATGTTGATAATACTGTGTGGAAACTCTTTTGTGGTGTATTTACTTTGTCTCTGGTGTGAGAATGTTGCACAAACGCTTTACACATGACCTCTGGGCATAAGCCTGACTGCTCTATGCCAAGCTACTAGGGGGTGAGCACAGGTTATCTTTGGTGTATAATTTACTTGCTCTGACTAGAGTGGTCGGTTCTGCCTGGTCAAGGTGCATACCCTAGCCAACCAGAATGAAAATGTCACTTACCCAGTGTACATCTGTTCGTGGCATCAGTCGCTGTAGATTCGCATGTTTTGCATAGCTCGCCATCTGGTGTTGGGTCGGAGTGTTACAAGTTGTTTTTCTTCGAAGAAGTCTTTTGAGTCACGGGACCGAGTGACTCCTCCTTTTGTCTCCATTGCGCATGGGCGTCGACTCCATCTTCGATTGTTTTTCCCCGCAGAGGGTGAGGTAGGAGTTGTATTGTAGTAATAGTGGCCATGCAATGGAGTGACTAAGTATGTACCTATTTAAGGTTAAAATAATATATATACAAATTGTTGAAGGTACCTTCCGAACTGCTACAGGCTCCCGGGGAGGCGGGTGGGCACATGCGAATCTACAGCGACTGATGCCACGAACAGATGTACACTGGGTAAGTGACATTTTCAGTTCGATGGCATCTGTCGCTGTAGATACGCATGTTTTGCATAGACTAGTAAGCAGTTATCTCCCCAAAGCGGTGGCTCAGCCTGTAGGAGTGGGAGTAGTCTGAAACAATGTTCTTAATACGGCTTGACCTACTGTGGCTTGTTGTGCGGATAACACGTCTACACAGTAGTGCTTGGTGAATGTGTGAGGCGTAGACCATGTGGCTGCCTTACATATTTCTTGCATTGGGATGTTTCCTAGAAAGGCCATGGTAGCACCTTTCTTTCTGGTTGAGTGTGCCCTTGGTGTAATGGGCAGTTGTCGTTTAGCTTTAAGGTAGCAGATTTGGATGCATTTAACTATCCATCTGGCTATACCTTGTTTTGATATTGGGTTTCCTGCATGAGGTTTTTGGAATGCAATAAATAGCTGTTTAGTTTTCCTGATGCTCTTCGTTCTGTCAATGTAATACATTAATGCTCTTTTGACACCTAAAGTATGTAGTGCCCTCTCAGCTACGGAATCTGGCTGTGGGAAGAACATTGGAAGTTCCACTGTTTGATTTAGATGGAACAGTGAAATAACTTTTGGTAGAAATTTAGGATTAGTCCTTAGGACGACCTTATTTTTGTGTAGTTGTATAAAAGGTTCTTGTATTGTAAACGCCTGAATCTTGCTTACTCTTTTTAGAGAGGTAATGGCGATGAGAAATGCAACCTTCCATGTTAGGAACTGTATTTAGCAGGAGTGCATGGGTTCAAAAGGTGGACCCATATGTCTAGTTAAGACAACATTTAGGTTCCATGAAGGAACAGGTGGTGTTCTTGGTGGAATAATTCTTTTAAGGCCCTCCATGAATGCTTTAATGACTGGTATCTTATATAGGGAAGTTGAATAGGTAGGCTGCAGGTATGCAGATATTGCTGCAAGGTGTATTTTAATGGAAGAGAAAGCTAGGTTAGATTTTTGTAAGTGAAGCAAGTAACCCACTACATGTTTTGGGGTTGCGTGTAATGGTTGGATTTGATTAATATGGCAGTAGCAAACAAACCTCTTCCATTTACTGGCATAGCAGTGCCTGGTGGATGGCCTTCTGGCTTGCTTTATGACTTCCATACATTCTTGGGTAAGTTGTAAGTGTCCGAATTCTAGGATTTCAGGAGCCAGATTGCTAGATTCAGCGATGCTGGATCTGGGTGTCTGATCGTTTGGTTGTGTTGTGTTAACGGATCCGGCCTGTTGGGCAGTTTGATGTGGGGTACTACTGATAGGTCTAGCAGCGTTGTGTACCAGGGTTGCCTTGCCCAAGTTGGTGCTATTAATATGAGTTTGAGTTTGTTTTGACTGAGTTTGTTTACCAGATAAGGAAGGAGAGGGAGGGGAGGAAAAGCGTAGGCAAATATCCCTGACCAGTTGATCCATAGGGCATTGCCGTGGGACTGCCTGTGTGGGTATCTGGATGCGAAGTTTTGGCATTTTGCGTTCTCTTTTGTCGCAAACAAGTCTATTTGAGGTGTTCCCCAGAGCGTGAAGTAAGTGTTCAGAATTTGGGGGTGAATTTCCCATTCGTGGACCTGTTGGTGATCTCGAGAGAGATTGTCTGCGAGTTGATTCTGAATTCCTGGGATAAATTGTGCTATTAGGCGAATTTGGTTGTGAATTGCCCAACGCCATATCTTTTGTGCCATCAGGCTCAATTGCGTTGAGTGCGTCCCCCCTTGTTTGTTTAGATAATACATTGTTGTCATGTTGTCTGTTTTGACGAGAATGTATTTGTGAACTATTATTGGTTGAAAAGCCTTTAGTGCTTGAAAAACTGCTAGCAGTTCTAGGTGATTTATATGCAGTTTTGTTTGATGTACGTTCCATTGTCCTTGTATGCTGTGTTGATCGAGGTGTGCTCCCCACCCTGTCATGGAAGCATCTGTTGTTATTACGTATTGTGGCACTGGGTCTTGGAAAGGCCGCCCTTTGTTTAAATTTATATTGTTCCACCATAGAAGCGAGAGGTAAGTTTGGCGGTCTATTAACACCAGATCTGTAAGGTGACCCTGTGCTTGTGACCACTGTGATGCTAGGCACTGTTGTAAGGGCCTCATGTGCAGTCTTGCGTTTGGGACAATGGCTATGCATGAAGACATCATGCCTAGGAGTTGTAATATCATCTTTGCTTGTTTATTTTGTGTTGGATACATGCGTTGTATGATGTTGTTGAAATTTTGAATTCTTTGTGGACTTGGAGTGGCTACTCCTATTGTTGTGTTTATTATGGCTCCTAGGTATTGTTGTACCTTGCGCGGCAGAATGTTGGATTTTGCGAAGTTGACTGTGAACCCTAGTTTGTAGAGGGTTTGTATAATTTGATTTGTGTGGTGTGAGCACGTTATTAACGAATGGGTCTTGATTAGCCAGTCGTCTAGATACGGGAATACATGTATTTGCTGCCTTCTGATGTGTGCAGCGACTACTGCTAGACATTTGGTAAAGACTCTTGGTGCGGTTGTTAAACCGAAAGGCAGTACCTTGAATTGGTAGTGTATTCCTTTGAATACAAACCTTAGGTATTTCCTGTGCGATGGATGTATTGGTATATGGAAATACGCGTCTTTGAGGTCTAATGTTGTCATGTAGTCGTGTAGTTTCAGCAATGGTAACACTTCTTGTAGTGTGACCATGTGAAAGTGGTCTGATTTGATGTATGTGTTTAGTATTCTTAGGTCTAGGATTGGTCTTAGCGTTTTGTCCTTCTTTGGTATTAAGAAGTACAGTGAATAAACTCCTGTGTTTATTTGTGTGTTTGGTACTAACTCAATTGCGTTCTTTTGCAATAGTGCTTGAACTTCTATCTCCAGGAGCTCGGAATGATGTTTTGATAAATTTTGTGCTCTTGGTGGTATGTTTGGAGGGAATTGTAGAAATTCTATGCAATAACCATTTTGGATAATTGCTAGAACCCAAGTGTCTGTAGTGATTTCCTCCCATGCTTTGTAATAATGACCTATTCTTCCCCCCACTGGTGTTGTGTGGAGGGGGTGAGTGACATGTGAGTCACTGCTTAGTTGTAGGGGTTTTGGGGCTTTGAAATTTTCCCCTATTCCTAGGGAATTGCCCTCCTCTATATTGGCCCCGAAAGCCTCCCCTGTACTGTCCCTGGTAACTGGATGGTGTTGCCTGTGAGGTGCTGGCTTGTGTGGCCTGACCCCGAAACCCCCCTCTAAAGGGTGTTTTGCGGAAGGTGCTGTAATTTCCTCTGCTCTGCGGGGAGTAGAGTGCGCCCACGGCTTTAGCAGTGTCCGTGTCCTTTTTAAGTTTCTCAATCGCCGTGTCCACTTCTGGATCGAACAGTTCTTTTTCGTTGAATGGCATATTGAGAACTGCCTGCTGAATCTCTGGTTTAAACCCAGACGTTCGTAGCCATGCATGCCTTCTGATGGTCACAGATGTATTTATTGTTCTTGCAGCTGTGTCTGCTGCGTCCATGGAGGAGCGTATCTGGTTGTTTGAAATGTTCTGTCCTTCTTCAACCACTTGCTTTGCCCTCTTTTGTAGGTCTTTGGGTAGATGTTCAATGAGATGTTGCATCTCATCCCAATGGGCTCTGTCATAGCGCGCAAGAAGTGCCTGTGAGTTAGCGATGCGCCACTGGTTTGCAGCTTGTGCTGCGACTCTCTTTCCAGCTGCATCGAACTTGCGGCTTTCCTTATCTGGGGGTGGTGCGTCCCCAGATGTGTGGGAGTTGGCCCTTTTCCTAGCTGCTCCTACAACGACAGAATCTGGTGGCAGCTGCGAAGTTATGAAAATAGGGTCTGTAGGAGGCGCTTTATACTTTTTTTCCACCCTTGGTGTGATTGCCCTACTTTTGACCGGCTCCTTAAAGATGTCTTTTGCGTGCCGAAGCATACCAGGGAGCATAGGCAGGCTTTGGTAGGAGCTGTGGGTGGCAGAGAGGGTGTTGAATAGAAAGTCATCCTCGACTTGTTCTGAGTGGAGGCTTACATTGTGGAATTGTGCTGCTCTAGCCACCACCTGAGAATATGCAGTACTGTCCTCTGGTGGTGATGGCTTTGTAGGGTATGCCTCCGGACTGTTATCTGACACAGGGGCGTCGTATAAGTCCCATGCGTCCTGATCCTGGTCACCTTGGCTCATGGTGGTGTGAGCCGGGGAATGTGATGGAGTTTGTGCTGGCGAGACGTGAATTATAGGTGGAGGAGAGGGTGGCGGAGTAACCCTTTTCACCATTTTTGTTTGTGGTGTTTGGTCAGTTTGAAATTCCAGTCTTCTCTTTCTCCTAATAGGGGGAAGGGTGCTTATCTTTCCTGTCCCCTGCTGTATAAAAATACGTTTCTGCGTATTGTCTACATCGGTGGATTGCAGGTCTTCCTCAAACCTATGCTTTCGCATTTGGGAGGTCATTGATTGCTCTTCGGTATAAGAGCCTGAAACTGGGTCGGTTGCAGGTTGTTTCGGCACCGAAACCCTGTCTGCATCTTTTTTCGGCTCCGAGGTGGCTTTTTTCTTTTTCGGAGTCGAAACATCTCGGCGTCGATCTTCATCGGTGCCGCTGTCTCGGCGTCGAGCCGTGTCTACACCGCTATCTCGGTGTCGATGTATGTCTCCAGCACTTTCTCGGTCCCGAGAAGGCTGCGTGCCGGTGTCTCGACCGGAGTCGGACGGTCTCGGCACTGATTGGGCCTTTTTTGGTGCCGACGGTCGGTCACCGAATTTATGGGTGGAGCCATGGCCTGGTGGCAGTGGCGTCCCCTGGGCCTTGACAATCTTCGTATGAGTGGTTTTCGACGTCTTACTCACGGTTCGTGGATCGTCGAATTCCTCGGAGTCCGATTCGTGTATCGAAAAGGTTTCTTCCTCTTCCTGTACCTCGAACTCTCGGTGCGCTATTGGCGTGGACGCCATTTGAAGTCTTCTGGCTCGACGGTCTCGGAGTGTTTTTCGGGACCGGAACGCACGACAGGCCTCGCAAGTGTCTTCACTGTGCTCAGGTGACAGGCACAGGTTACAGACCAAGTGTTGGTCTGAATAGGGGTATTTTTTGTGGCATTTGGGACAGAAACGGAACGGGGTCCGTTCCATCGGCGTTCTTCTACACGCGGTCGGGCCGAGTAGGCCCCGACGGGGATCGAAAACTACCCCGAAGGGCTCCGGAGCTCTTCGATCTTCGATGCGGTGTTGATTCTAACTACGCCGATCCCGAACGCAACAATACCGACGAAAATCTTCCGAAATTTAGCTGTTTTTCCGTTCCGAAACTCGGAGCGACAGGAACACGTCCGAACCCGATGGCGGAAAAAAAACAATCAAAGATGGAGTCGACGCCCATGCGCAATGGAGACAAAAGGAGGAGTCACTCGGTCCCGTGACTCGAAAGACTTCTTCGAAGAAAAACAACTTGTAACACTCCGACCCAACACCAGATGGCGAGCTATGCAAAACATGCGTATCTACAGCGACAGATGCCATCGAACACCTCATTTCTAACATCCAGTCATTCTTGACATTCTTCAGAACTTGGGTAGGAAAGGAGGAGATTTAGTGGCGGGAAGGTGTACAGAAGTCCCTTGTTCCATTCCAGCCAGAATGCGTCTCCTAACAAGCGCTCTTGTGGAAAATCCAACACACAAAATTGCCGACATTGTGCATTCTCAGAGGTGGAGAAAAGACATACCCTGCAACACAATGGCCTGTAGATGCCACTCATGGTCTGCCAGATGAAGTCTGCTCACTTTGTCTGCACTGGCACTTAGTGACCCTGATGTCCCAACCACCTCCAGAGGCGCAAAGCCTCCTGACAAAAGACTCCACTCCACCCTGCTTTTTTCAGAAACACATCTTGGTGGTGGTGTTGTCTGTGAGAACCTTTACAAGCCTTCCCTTGATAGACGGCAAGAATGCCATCAGGGCCAGATGAATGGCCCATAGCTCCAGCATGTTGATGTGGAGCCGGCCTTCCAACGGATACCAGAGTCCTCTAATCTCCACCTCCGCCAGGTGACCCATCCCCTCAATGCATCTGTTACTACTGACTGCTCAGTCTGAGGAAAAAAGAGCTGTCTGCCCTTGGTCAAGTGTGATTTGTCAGCCACCAATGCAGATCTTGAACAGCCTCTTTTAAGACCTGGATGGTGTTAAAAAGAAGACCTCAATGCTGGGGCCACTGGGGTTTCTGGTTGCACTGTAGGGCTCTTGTGTGTCACCTTGTGTGGTTGAAAAGAAGGATACACAATAATAGGATCTGGGCTCATGTGAGCATTTTTTATTCACTCTTCCGCAAGAAACTATTAAGCAGTTGGAGTCCAAGATACGCCTAAGGCCCCCATTCTTTTTTCAGAACAAAGAAATAGCGAGACCAACAACCCCCATCTTTCTCCAAGTCCAGTATTCTCTCTCTGGCACCCTTGGTGAGCAACAGGTGTTTCTCCTGTGGTAGGGTTGATAGATGTTCTAATGAAATTTGTTTCGGTGTGGGAGAAATATTGAGTGAGAAACAGAGAAAAAGTAGGATGTCACCTATTTGCAGTGGCAGTTCCTCTATTAGGGTGGAGGAGCGTCGCTCCAAAACAAAACGCTGCAGAGTCGAAAAATAAAATGGTATTAAAATTAATTTATTCAATTTTATTTTTCACTAGTGCCAAACCGAGTGTCAGGGCGGAGTGGGGCCATTGCTGCTGAGTGGCAGCAACAGGGAAGGGTGGTGGGCACATAGGTTTAAAGTGCGCATGTCACTTTAGATGGCTGTCTTGCAGCGGCCATGCACATCTTAAACCTCTCCAACCCGAGCTAGGTGGAGAGCAGGCACAGGCTCCCAGTGCCTGAAAAGCATTGAGGCAGCCCGCTCCAGCCAACAATGGCGCTTCTCTCATGCGGGTAATATTAGCAGCAGCGTGAGAGCATCATCAGTATTAGCAGAGTGGCTCTGAGACTCATCCCTGCCATGGAGCCTCAGATTGCAAGAGGACCAAAGAGGAACACGAGCATGAGGTAGTGAATAAGTCGGCTATTTTATTTTTTGCTAAAACTGCTTTCATACCCACTTGCAGGCAGTGTGAGAATCTTCCACTCTGTGCTGGTGCCTCTAAGTGGGTCAACAATTTCACCCAGTGCTTTAGAATTCAAGCAGCCTCTACTGCCTGTTTGTAAAAATGACAAGATCATCTGGTGGATGTGATAGATCGCCAACCTGGAAATAAGTGTTGAGTACTGACTGCCCCCACCCCCACTGGTTGGACATGTACCGTTGAGGGCAAACTAAAGAAGCTTGATGGCTGCTTTAGCAAGAGAAGAGGAGTTGACAGTCTGTTTGCCCTGCTATCAGGTATGGTGCCTGCTGGATCCACTTCTGCAACCTTGAAATGACTTACTGCCTGCTGCGAGGGTGGTCTCTGTCCATACCCCAGCCCTCTGGAATACCCCCCACATCTCCAGAATTGTGTGGAAATTTTTGACAGTGGCCAACAGTCTCGTGCAAAGTGCAATAACTCGGCTATCTTAAAGCGTTCTAAAGCATAGTCCGCTATCTCTCAGAAGAGGCAAGACCCATCCCAGGACATGTCCATCAGCAAAATCTGTATATCATTGTAGAACCCGGAGGACCTCATCCAGTCATGTCTATGAAAAACAGCACTGGTATTGACTGCCCTATCAATTCAATTTGTGATATTCAGACCAGCGTGTCAGGCATCATCTGAGCAGGAGAGGCCCCAAGATCCTCTGGGAATGCCAACAAGATCCCACAGGCCATGTCCCAAAGTGCATGATTGTATTGGCCAAGCAAACTGTGTTTATGGATCGCAACACCAAGCTGGCAAAGGAAAATATACATTTACACCAAAGGTGTCAATCCTATTGAATGCTCTTTCTGGAAGACTGATCCGAAATGTGTTTGAGTTCACCTTACCAGTCAAGGCTTTGTTCATTAAAGTTCTCAGGATTGGGACGCTTGTTGAGAAAATCCACATTATCAAGCAGCAGTCTATCATGGCTGGCCACTTGTAGGCTACCAGACAGGCAAGAACATGGCTCGACCAGACTGCCATCAGTGAAGGCATCATTAAATGAGAGCAAAGGCTCAGATGTTGTCAGCCCATGCTACTAATTTTGTCAAAATATTTTAGTCTTAATGGAAAGCAGCTATAATTTTAATGCCTCGGTTGTTCTCTGAACTGCTAGAAATGAGGCACTTCCTCCCACTGATGGCCCATGTGGTGAGACAAGTTCTATCTCAGGGAACATATCAAGCTCACTGGCATTCTGTGAATTAAGATATAAGCCATAATGAGTGCAATGTGTGGCAGAGCAAGCCATTCTCATCATCATCAATATTGGTATCCTGGGGTGCACCCTTCTCTGTCACAGGATCAGAGTCAGAACTGGAAATATTATCCAGTCATTTTATGATTATGTTTGGACTTTGACTTATCAGTAGACTTTGAACTGGAAGTGGACTGGTCACAAAAAAGGATCCATGACCAGGACTGTGCCCGCAACTTAGAGAAGGATCTACGCAAAAGGCACAACTTCTTCTTGTGTTCGGAGTTACACAACTTTGCCTCCTCATCTTGAATCGCCTCTGGGTGCATGGGGGTGCGCTTACCACATGACACTTGTATCATAAGGCCAGGTAACAGAGGCACATCTCTTGTATATCAATGAAAACCTCTGCTTCTTGTACTTGCTGCATGCCTTGAATCCCTGACATTTTTGGTTTGGGACATCATTCTCTAGCAAACTAAAGAAAGGTTTTGGAGTCATCAGAAAACTCAAATATTTGTGAGCGGAAGTCTGAGTCAGCATTGGAAGGCGTGTAAAGAAATAAACTGACATTAGCATGCAACTGTAGCACTTCTATGTGGCTCTGCTTCGTCACACCTGAGGCAGAGCCACTCAATGCCTCCTAGCAGCATTAGAGGACTGCTACAAAAAACACACCAGTTTGGTGCCTAGGGCCTATTATAAGATAAGAAATCTGTGGTTAGAAGTACTCATAAGAACACAAGTTACAATTTAAATAATGTATTGTACTAGATTGAAAACATATACACCACTTGTAGACACTGTACTCTTGGAGAAAGCACAGCCTTGTAACAGCATGATACACAAACACAGGGTAAGAATATCTATTTTTTTAACGAGAATGAGTTGTTTACCACGGAAATATTGTCATGGCATTTGAGAGTGTGTCCCCACTAAGGATCGTATCAGTCAGATTTTCACACTGACCATCCAAGCTCTATATCATATTCTTTTTCTTTTTTCTGCCAGTGTCCAGATCAAAACTTTTATGGACACGGTTTATCCGACACATTAAATTCTTGGAGGATGAACATGAATTCATAATCTGTTGCAACTTTTTGCTACTGTAGTTCCAGTTTTTTTTTTACAGTTTCTTACCACTGTTTTTACTATTATTATATATAAAATGGACTTGTGTTGTAATACAATTAGTTAGTTCTGGCTAATTTAAGGTTGTTTTAGCTAGTTTGTTGATGGAGCTATGATGTTCTCTTGTCAAGGACAAAAACACGTACAAATGAATGAATACATTTAAAAAGTAAACGTATGTTATAGTTCAATAATGCCATCAATGAAGATTGCTGACTTAATAATCCACAAAGCCGATGGCAGGGACATTGGTAAATATCCCAAGAACCACGAAATAGCCTTGCTGGTCCATATATCACGTTACCCATCATGTTTGTTAAAATCATGTTGCCTTTGATACAGATAGCAAGGAAAGGGAAGATGTTTATTGAAAACAATACATGTGACTATTGGACTATGCCGTTGGACTGTCTGCAGTAAAAAATATTAAGAGGAAGATATTTCTTAATATTTGGGTTTTATGGAAACCAAGTTTTTTATTGTATAAAAACACATTTTGTCTGTAGAGGTAAAAGTGATGTCTAGATGTTGCAGTAATAATAGGCACTGGTTGCAATCAGTATGTTTAGATGTGATTTACCTCTCAGGAGGATGGCGCTAATTAAACAAGGAGCAATGGTGAAGCTAAGAGAAGAGTTTTGGTGTTTTCATAATCTAAACGCAGTCAGATGCCTAGATGTTATTTAGCTCACGGGAAGGGGGTAAGGCTGACACTAGCCTCCCTTATCCCCCCTCCCAAATTCAGAATTCATGGAAATAATGCATTTTCGTCAATTTTCGAAAATATTTCGTGGGCATTAGATCACATATATGTGCATTTATAACTACAGGGCAAATGTTCCTTGTTCTGGTTAAATACCTTGGTTTATGACTGCTGCACATGACATCACACAATGCATAAACCATATAAGTCGACATTAATAAGCTATTTATTGTCATTGCTGAGTGAGGTTAGGGGCATCATTGCCCATTTGAGGTTTCATCTCTCATGAGGTATGGACCCTCCATACACTCACCCTCAGTCTGGACGCGTGGCAGCAGGGCTTACGGTAGCTGCATCTACAGCGAAAATTAGTAAAGGAAAACCCCATCTTGAATGACTCACCATAGGCCCAGCCCCAGACTATGTGTACATACAAAATTTCAAATTAGCAACAAGACCAGAGTGGAATCCAAAGTAAGGTTTCTTTATATTGCCCTCTTAAATTCTTTGCACACTTAACAGAACTATGGAGAAGGCATAGGAAACTGGTTAGACAAGGTCCTGAAGAATGACTATGAACCTTAGGGCAACAAAAATAGGAAGAAACATGTTGACAACTACTCATAGGTAGGAAGGGTCTTTATAACCTTCCCCTGTACGTTTTTAATCTTGTAACTTCACAAGAATGCCTAATAAACAGATGAATTGTTCGTGTTAGGCACACTTTTACCAAAAAATGAGATACCCCTGTGCAATCATAATTCCTTGCACCAAAATAGTTTGAAATAAATACAAAACGAGTTCATGGTGAGCCCACCCTCCCATCAGCACCTAGCTTAACACAGCAAAAAAGCGGATTCCAGAAATGGGCCGAAAGTGTAGCATTACAACACAGGGAGGAAGACAGAAAACTGAGAATAAAACTTATGGCTGATCAGTGGAAATAAATCCTGATTTCCTTTAGCACAGTCAGATTCATGACAGGGCTAGTACGGGAGTCAATAACACAAAGGTGTAATCCCATGAACAGGGAGTGCAATACTTCCTAAACTAGCCCCCCAAGGTGAAATACTCAAAGAAGAACCTGCAAAGCCCAAAGCACACAAGTAACCTCAATAAGAGGTCATATAATAGTATCTCAACTTCCAGCCAGGGCTGCCATTCCGGCTACTATACTAGCTTGTAGATAGACAATATTACAATTATTAATATCATCAAGAACGCCTCCTAGAACAATCTTCAATACCTCAAGTGAAACACTTAGTTTAGTTTGTATAAATATGTTTTAACTTTAAATAAGGCACTGTTTAGAAACACCATCATCACTGCCAGATTTGACAAAGGCAAGGGTATGAATTAAAAGAACCACGATTTACATAATTAAATGTGTTACAGTTATTTATATATAGTTTGCAATAACGATTCAACACGATACAAGCATGCAATACCAAACAATGGCAAAAACAAGTGATTTAAAACGAATAAGGTGTGCCTGCCCTGCAACATTTATTGCTGGTGAAGTGCAACTCCACAGATGAGGCATGCCACCATGTATGGGCATGGTGTCTCCATCCGTTATAACGAAAACCACTTACCAGGTTTTCCTTTATACAACAGCTTACAATAAAAGAAGGTGGAGTAGGAAATTCGTTTCCACACTTCATTTGCCCTAGTACTTCGTTTTGGACCTAAGGTTTTGGAGGGTGCAAAGCATTCTACTTCCTTCCCTCAAATGTAACTTTTTCCTCCATACACTCAACAAAAGTAATGAATTGAATATTACCCTCTGCACATTTCATATATATGAAAGATGTGTGTGCACATAAAGTTTTCTGGGGAGTCTAAGTAAGAGTAAGATCATATCTGCATTTAACACTTTATCAAGCTCTCCACCATCTATCTACATTTTAGTAACATTATGTGCAACGTTTCAAACTGCTAATGCCAAAGAATCCTTTACATGTCGCAAACAACCATTGAGAAAGAAAAACAGGAACCAAAAAACAGGAACCTTGCCTACAGCTCCTGGATTATGGAAACTGGCTTGGCGATTCTCCCAAGGCCTAACCATGCCTGTAAGAGTAAAACATAGGTTCTGATTCCATTTGTATGGAAACAAACACAATCAACCTCCACCAAAACAATACAAGCACCTCTTACCTAGCAGGGTATAACTATGCAGGAAGGTTTTGTTGATCAGTTGAGATAATTTGGGATTATAAATGAAAAGGCTACAAAAAGCAAAACATTTAGGAACATCCACTTTAATACCCCATCACTATAAGGCTTCAGTGCCTCACCAACTCCTACGTACATTTGACGTTCTGCCTGGGACCGGGACAACAATGCCAGAAGATCATATTCCATAAAAATATTTAAAGATCTTTTAAATTTGAAAGTGGATTTTAAAGAACTTATATATCTATCACCACCTGCATAGCTGCTGCACAGACAAAAAACTAACTGTACCTACCACTGAAAAGGGGTGACTCTTAGCCTCTTCACGTATATTGGTGAATGGAGATTCTAGTATCAGAGCTTCTGGAGGTGTTTCTGAAAAAAAAGTAACAGTTATAATTGAGAAAACAGTACTTTCTTCTAAATGATCAAGTAAACTATGAAGGATAATGGTTTGAGATATTTGAGCAACGTGATGCAAAGAAACTACAGAAAGCTGATTTACAAACCAGGGTGGCCCCAGGGTGACTCAAAATAATATGTTGCTGGGAACAGAATGTCGACAGAAGAAAGAACAAATGGAACATTTTCTGAGGAAGGGTTTGTACAAGGGTGATTTCAAATTTTTGATCATAGTGCACAATATAGCCAGGCAGGAAAGCTAAGGCATTTAATATTAAACATTTTCTTTTCTTAACACGTTCACTGTGTTTTAGACTGGCTTTAATTAACCAGAAACAACTTAAAGTTGAAATAACTCCTTCTACTTGCATAACAGGACGCCCTCAGCTGCGGCACATCTTAAGGATACAGTGATCAGCTGTCAAAGCAATGCAGTCAAGGATAAGCAAAATGCCCCCCTTCCTTATGTAATGTGTTACTGAGACACCAAAGAAAGTGATGAAGTGAGAAGTGAAGGGGCTTTGCCCAGTTGGCCCAACACCAGGGCTGTCAATTTATCAAACTGATTATGTGTGACACTCCTACATGTGTAGTGTGGTTATGTGGGACATTGCCATGATCTAGGTGTGACACTTAATGTGACACTTTACTGAGGGCAGAAGTCGGATATAGTTAGTTTTTTTTTTTAAGAGATCCTTTTTTACAATATTGAACTTTCCCAAAATGATCTAGTATCTAAGGGCGCTACACCTCACTCTTGTTGCATTCAAATCTCCATTGGAATTTTTTGTTAATTTCCCTCTCTCTTAGGACAAACTCTTGCCTCTATTCTTTACCTGGAGCTCTCTCTCTACCACTACTAGTCATAGAGTCTCCAAGCCATCATGCACACTTCACTACATCTCCTACAGCTGTGTCATGTGTTATTTCCAATGTCATCTCCACCTGAAAGGTATTTTCCTTCATCTCCTCAAAAACTCTCTTGTACATGTTCATCAGATACTCTCAGCTCCCCAACCACATTGTGTACTCTTTCCCTCCTATTATTCTTCAGACACTCTCTTGCCTCACTTTAAGAAAGTACCTGTGATGGGTTGATTAATGTTATTTTTTCATTTCATCCTTGCTGGCCATCACTGGGTCTGCTTTGCTTCACAGTTTGTGTTTAGCGGTCATATGATTTCTATTAGACCTCTCAGTCTTATGGTGGTCTTCTCCAAACTTTTTGGCCTGTGTGCCTCACATTTTTGCTGTATCTTTTTGTTGGCCTTATGACTGTGATCACTTTACCACTGCTGACCAGTGCTAAAGTGCATGTGCTTCTCTCCTAAAACACGGTAACATTGTTGTATACACAACTGGCATATTTAACCTAGTGCCTGTAAATTAAATGCTACTAGTGGGCCTGCAACACTGATTGTGCCACCCACTTAAGTAGCCCTTTAAATATGTCTCAGTCCTGCAACTGCAGAGCCTCTGTGTGCAGTTTCAATGCCACTTCGACTTGGCATTTAAAAACCCTTGCAAAGCCTTAACCCCCCCCTTTTATACATATAAGTCACCCCTAAGGTAAGCCCTAGGTAACCCATAGGGCAGGGTGCTATGTAAGTAAAAGGCAGGACATGTATATTTAAGTTTTACATGTCCTGGTTATGAAAAACTCCCAAAGTCATTTATCACTACTGGGAGGCCTATTCCTCTCATAGGCCAGTATTTAGAATTGCTTAATATACTTTAAGCTGTAATCCCAGACCAGAAGGTAGTAGTTACATCATGTTTCATATCATTGACATGGTAATAATAAATCAGATTTAATTGGCAAAGTCGGATTTAACATTACTATTTTAGAAATGCCACTTTTAGAAAGTGGGTATTTCTCTGCTCTTACTGTTCTGTGTGCCTTGTCGTCTGTCTCCAATACAGTCTGGGGTATGTGGCTGCTACACTTTGTACATTCCCTCTAGACAGCCACAAACACAGGAAGGTTAGGTGTGTCTGAACACTCATCTGCTTTCTGATGGGCATTCCTGGGCAGGAAGGGTGGAGGGGAGTCTACACTTACACTTGAATATGGAAGTGCCTGTCCCCACACAAAGGGCTGATTACCCCTTACTAGCTGTATGGAGCCAGGGCTAGGAAGAAAGGATCTCTCTACACTTAAAACACTCTTCTTTGAAGTCACCCCCACTTTAAAGGCACATTTGGGTATAAAAACTGGGGGTCTGATCCAACCAATTCAGTACACTACTGGACCTGGGAAGACTTCTACTGGAGTAAAGACTGCTGTGCTGTACATAATGCCACTTTGTCTGAACTGACTGTTCTGAGGAACTGTTTCTCTACTTTCCTGAGCTGCCCTGCTGTCTGCTGATCTCTGCCCTGCTGAGGACAAGGACTGGACCCTCTCACTTGAACACAGAGTGACTGCAAGGACTTGCTGGCTCGCCTCCTGTTTTCTGACATTTCAGGGACACAATAGACTTATTGCAACTCACCTAGTGCTGCAGGTCTCTGCCACCTGTGAGTCCTTGCCTGAGGTTCCCACCCCCAGTCATGGGCCTTGGAAGTGGGTTCTTCAGATGTTTTCTACAAAAACTGATGCATTGTCACCATTACGCCGGTCGGAATGGCAGCATCACCCTTCGCCACTGAATCTGTTCGACGACAGTAAATCCACAGAATGTGCGGCCCAACAACACTATGCATGGCTCGATGACGATGCAATGCGTTAATCTCAACGGAGTTTGACACGGGACCCGACTGCAAGTCTTGCCGACAATGCTTCAACCCGGCTGAGCGGACCGAAACCGAAGCATCGCCTTCGCAGTTGGTCTTTGACGTCAACATTAGCTCCATCCAAGGTACTCTTTCAATGGGCTCGTCACGAGTCCTGTAGCAGGCCTGCCCTCCATCATGGTTGGTCTGAACTTGGATTTACCCCAGTGTAGCGTGACCTCAAGTACCCTTTTCACGCTATTCACTTCTAAGCACTAGTTTTGGTTTATGCTTAAAAAATTCATATCCCAACTTCTACTGATTGGATGTTTGTTATTTTGGTCTTTTTTTCCTCAGATAAATACTCTCTATTTTCTCAACCTGTGTGGAGTTTTTTTGTGGTGTTTTCAGAGAGCGAGAGAGAAAGAGAGAGAGTGTGTGTATATATATAAAGAGATATATACATATATGTACATATACATATATAGCTCAAATACTTTGCTTCTTTGGATAAGCCTGCCTGCTCTGGGCCAAGCTACCAGAGTGGGAGCACAGGTTATTTCTAAGTGTGTATCTAGTGTACCCTCACTAGAAACTGTGGTTCCTGCTTGTACAGGGTGCATACTCTGACAACCAGGAACCCCAGTTCTAACAATTTCCACCACCTCAGAAGAGGGTAGAGCACAGAGGATATTAGGTTGCTCTCTAGTCCTTCACAGATTTAAAGCGTTTTCTAGAAATCACAATTAATGGGTTTGCTAATGAAGATACTTTGTTGTGTTTTCAGTTTGATAAAAGAATCTAAGAGAATTTGGGTCACTTTGTATCCAGCAAACTGCGGTGCCGGTGGTTAGTTAAATGTCAAGGGAAGGCTTTGCATGAGAAGTGTGGGAACATGTCACAACAGAAAAAGCAGAAGGTGTGGGGCATCATTACACTGGACCAGGGCAGAAATAAAAAAATAAAAAAATTATGAAATCTAGAATTATTTTCTACTAATTAAAGCCATGTTCCCCAGTTTGTCAACACCTCACAACCAATTACCAAAATTACCAATACACTTAGTCAATGAAATGCCTCATGTTGTGTTATAGCACCATACATATGACATCTTGGTAGTGATTTAGGCAGCCGTCCAAATGGACCAGGGTAAAGCCATCATGATAAATGAAGAGTGCTAGACATACAAGGAGAGGGGGAGGGGAGTTAGCTAACGAGCGGGAGCAGGGTGAGACCTAGCAAGCAGGAGACAAAAAGCCAAATAGAAAGCAAGAGAGGGTGAGCTAACAAGAGAGCTTGAGAATAATGAGTGAGAACTAAACCTAGGCCAAAATGTCCAGACCAGACCCTCGCTGCACTGTGATAGAAGTTAGATGCAAACACGCCTTCTCCAGTGTGTGTGTGTGTGGTGGGTTCTCCCCTCCAAACAATGGTCAAAGCCGTGCATGTAACACCAACATTTGTAATGTATATTCGTTTAAAACCCTAGATTTAATAAGATTTAAAGGGTTACTTATGAATTATGTCATTACTTCATGGTATGTACTCATAAAGAAATGGCGTGTCACAAGAAATAACAAACATTGACAAAGCAACTGGTGTGACCGTGGCTACTGGGTGTGATGGTGACATTAGTTCTAATTATTTATTGTAAGCATGTATCATAAAATTAAAAGAAAAAAATAACACATGCTTCTACCTAAAGATGATGGTCATCAATGTATATTTTAAAAACTAACCAACACATATAGTTTTTCATAGAAACGCACAAATCCTTCGTAGCAGGGAGGTGTACTTTACAGAAATCCTACTTAATGAACATCACAGGAAAATATGATTCTTACTGGAGCAAAGAAAAGGTTCAATTGGCTCCGAATTACGGTAACATGTAGAACTAGTTTAAACACATAAGGGCTTGAAAATAAAATAAAAAAGAGGGGATGGAACCTCCCACAATGGTATTTACGACTGTAAAGTAAGTACAAGTAACTTTATGACTTTATTTTATGTTCCACTCAGTAAGAAAACAGATCTGCTACTGGGGCAGAGACCTCTGCCAGGAGATGGAGACCCAGCATGTGGACATTTAATAAAGTTGCATTTTTAATATATGGATATGATTTTTAATGTATAATAGGCAGGCAAATTCATTTATGATATTTAATATTAACCTGGAAAGAATCAAATTAAATTTTACAGCATATTAACTCCTCAAATTAAATGTGCTTTTAATAATACAAGGAATATTTTATTATTATTTTTAAACAATAACTTAAAAATACTTAACATCGCCAACAGTTTTATTTTTATACAATATTTAACAAACTAGGTTAAACATTAAGAATATTTCATTAAAATAATATAAAAAATTTGAGGTGGATTTTAAAGTCTATTACTAGATGTAACAATTGTAATGCTTATACATCATTTTAATTATCCTAAAATATAGTTACCTTTATAAATGTTGAACCAATCTACCGTATTTTCCGGCGTATAAGACGACTGGGCGTATAAGACGACCCCCTACTTTTCCTGTTAAAATATAGGGTTTGGACTATACTCGCCGTATAAGACTACCCCTCTTCCAACGCACACCAAATAAAAATTAAAAAACATCAGATTTGATTTTAATATGGTAATTTTAATTCAAATGCTTATGACATGCAGGTACGTAGTAGGAAAACTCACTTATAAACATAAGGCTGTTTGTCATCAAACATGTAAACATAAAACAGTGCAAGTGGATTAAACTTTTCCTAATTCACTCTAAAGCTGAAAGGAAGGATAAGACAATAAACCCATGGAAACTGCCATGCTGTTTTTTTTCTAAGCTGTCAACCAAACTGGAACTGATGATGATAGGAGGAAGATAAACAAACAGAGAGAGAGAGCAAGTGCCGGGCAAGATCCTAGGGAGTCAGCAACGCCCATCATAACTCCAAGCTTTTTTTTACAGGACTTGCTGGCTTGACAGTTTCTCTTTAAAAGCCTTCAAAATCCTCCTGTTCGTCATCTGATATCATAAGTAAATCAATTACATCTTGTGGTACATTTGTAAGGCAGTCATCCTATGGATCTAATTCCGTATCAGATGGTGTGGTCTCATATTTGGCTTTCTCTTCATCTTGCCACAAGTAGTCGTCCTCCATACCATCTAATGAATTTGATATGCCACACTTCTTGAAAGACTTGATTACTGTTTCTGCATCAATATCATTCCAGGCTTTTATGACAAACTTGCACAAAACATCCAACTGTGGAGCACGCATGTTTCCTCCTTTTGTGAATGACTTTTCGCCGCTAACCATCCACTCATTCCACTGTTCTCGAATGCGATCTTTAAATGGCTTGTTTAGGCACACATCCAGTGGCTGTACCAACGATGTCAATCCTGCAGGAATCACTGCCACATCTGTGTTTATTCTTGCCAGCCTTTGCTTGGTGCTGGGAGTTAAATGAGCCCTGAACATATCCCACACCAGTAGACTACGTTTTTGAATAAGTCCACCTGGTCGCCTGCTCCATACATTATCAAGCCATAGCTTTACCCCTTCTTCATCCATCCAGCCTTTTTCATGTACATGTACAAAACAACCAACAGGAAACTTGAGTTTCGGCATTGTTTTTTTTTTAAAAATAATCATTGGTCTCAGTTTGGCACCATCAGCTGTGCATGCTAGTACCACTGTAAAACTGGACTTCTCATGTCCTGTTGTTTTAATTAAAATTGTTTTTTCACCTTTTGGATGGACAGTTCTATTTCCAACCATATCAAAATTCATTGGAGTTTCATCCATATTTCCGATACTACTTAACGCATAGCCATGTTTATTGCGCTGTTGTATTACATATCGATGGAAACTATTTACTTTGGCTTCAAGATCTGCAGGTAATTTTTGTGCAATTTTCGTCTTTTGCCTCAGTACCAGATTATGCCTTTCAAAGAATCTAGTACACCAGGATACAGTGGCCTTAAATCTGTTGCTGTGATCTGGGTTAGATTTGGCCCACTGAAGGGCAAACAAACGTATTTGATTTCGTGTCACTATATAACCACTTTGGCGATGCTCATTCACCATGTCTGCTACATGTTTTTCGAGTTCTGGCCAATGTGGGGTGCCTCTTCTTAATGCACACTTACCCCTTGGCATACTCCTTGATGCTTTTTCATTTGCTTTCCAGTCCCGAACCATCTTTTCTGTTACTCCATATTGTCTTGCAGCAGCACAGTTATTATGTTCCATGGCAAAGTTTACAACTTTAAGTTTGAAACCGGCTTCATATTTCTTTCTTCTTGCTGGTGGAGCCAGGATGGGGTCTTGTCTGTTAGCCATTTGTATACTGTACTGTATGTACTGGTGATGTACTGTATGAACTGGTACAGATACTGGTACTGGTACTGGTGCTGTGCTGTACTGTACTGTATTCACCACCACATGTATCTGCTCACCAGATAGACTGCCTTCCTTCAGAATCAGCAAGTATACAACAACCAGCCAATCACAGAGAATGAATTTACATTTAAGATTGTTGAAACTGCAGTACAACCAAAGTTAAATGCGGTCAAAATATATATTTTTTTACAATATTGTCATATCCCAATCCAAAATGGCTGTTACTATATGGTAATTCCCTAATATGTGCCATGCGCGAGAAGAAAGAAACAGAAAACAGAAAACAAATCTTGTTTCTATGGGACCGTAATATCGCGATTTGAATAGCCTGGGGCACGCGCAGGAACACGCGCCTGCCCAGACAACTGCCATGGAGGATTTCGGCATACAGTAAGACCGATCAGCTCCGTGTCCACAAGTACGGTAACTGAATCTTTGTGGGACGCGGAGTCCATCGTACGCTTGGAATTCATTTCCAAATGCAGCGTACAGTGGCTCAGCTACAGGGTACCTGTCCCTGAATTTCAGCACGCCGTATACCGGCGTATAAGACGACACCCGACTTTTGAGGAGATTTTCAGGGGTTAAAAAGTCGTCTTATGCGCCGGAAAATACAGTAATTAATTTAACATTATTTACTATAAGGTGTTAGCTCAATTCCCCGTCTAAGTTGGTTTCTCTGGGACTGTGCGCTGCAGTACCAGTTGTTGGCCATGTGTGGGGCTCAACTTATTCCAAGGCTGGGATTCTGTACATTTACACTTGTTGTGACAGCTTTAGGGTTTTAATAATTTAAAAGTATTTTGTGAATTGCAATTGTCTTGTGTGTTTTGAATTAGCATGTCCCCCCAAAGGCGTTCCTTAAATTTTGTTAAACCTTTCCTATGTGTTAGTACTTCCAATTTTCCATTCATTCATTCATCTTTAGGTTATGGAGAAAAATGGGGGCTACTAGGCAGTATCCATAGTGGACAGTGTTGTTTACCACCGATGTTTCAGGTTATAAAACTATTTCATTCTATTTGCATGATGGAAGTATTTATTTTGTAAACGTGTCTCTCTAAAAGGGCCAATACAAAGCATTCAGTGCTTACCCCAGGATGTGGATAAGGTGTTATAACTCACTACAGTATGAGACCGTACTCAGACTCTATAAGCCCAATATCTGGCTGAGTGATATATTTTAAAAGGATCTGATTTAGAGGAAGGGACAATAGGATTAAACTTAAAAATGCTTTTTGTGACTTACAATACCGTACTCCCTAATAAATGTCTGCATCACTGTAGGTTACACCAACAGTTCCTTGAAAATATACAGAAGAAAACTTCTTATTGTTGTGCAATGTATATCTTGCACAACAAACGAAATAACAGACATGAAAATCTAATTTGAAACTTGATAAATGTTTTGTAAACTTAACCCAGCATTTTCTTGCTGGGAGGATTCCTATTTGCTAAGGTATGAGCTTGAGCAGACTGACATTTGTCAACCTCTTTTTTATTTTCTGATTTTGTCAATTGCGTATTCTTCTGTCAGTGGAGAAATCTGTATTCTGTGCATGTTTTTGAAATTTAGAGCACTCCGCGTAAAAAATGTGACCAAGGAGGTTTATAACGCAACACATTTACAACTGCACTGTTTAGCAATTGCATTTATATAGCTGTAGGAAGCTGGCCTGGTGTGTGGTGGGTACCTATGGTACTTATACCGTATACCAGGTCCAGGTATCCCCTCTTAGTGAAGGGTAGGCAGTGTATAGAAGCCAGTCTCTCAAGAGGTAGCTGTGGATGAGCAGCCAAGGCTTATCTAGGAGGCATGTAATACCAATGTAGTCACACAGCACTGACACACATGAAAAAAACACTCAGTTGTACAAAAATAAAGGTACTTTATTTTTGGAACAAATCACCACAAAATACTAGAAAGGTAACCCACCCTTAGGAGGTAAGTAATAAACTAAATATATACACTAGTAAACAGACACAGGCACAGGAAGGGTCTAGAAAAAAGTGTGAATAACAATAACCAATAGTGACCCTAGAGGGTGCACAAACCATATACTAAAAAAATGGAATGCAAACAAGATACCCCCACCTAGATAAGTAAAATGTTTAGAGGGGAGCTGGGAGTATTAGAAAACCACAGAGGTAAGTAACAGAACCCCCCAGAGACCTGGAACACATGAGTAAATCACTGGATTTTCCCCAAACCACCCAAAAGGAGCAAAAGAAGAAAAAGAAGACACCCAGACAAGACTCCAAGAAAACCAGTGGTGGATTCCAGAAGAAAGAAGACCTGTAGAGAAAGGGGACCAAATTCAAGAGTCACAGTGGAGTCCAGGAGTAGTAGCAGCTACTATCCACCCAGCTGTGGATGCAGGAGTTGGACAACGGTGATGAAGAACAGGTCAGCACTGCAGCCTCGAGCCGGAGAAGAGTTCATGATGGATGCAGATAGAGTCCCACGCTGGAAGGAAGACTGCAGACGGGCGTCGGTGGAGGAATTCCACCCACAAGCCTTGGCAAATCAAAACTTGCGGTTAGTGGAAAAGGGGTGCTGCCAGGGGTCAGCAAGGCCCAGGAGGACTCAACCTAGGAGTGGGCGCCACAGGGGACCTTCAGCGCCGCAGAGAGTCCACAGGAGCAGAGGCAGCACCCACAGGAAGGGGACACAGGAGTCGCAGAAGAAGCCCACACAGCACTACAAAAGAGGATCCCACGCCGCAGGAGAACCACACAGGCAGCTGTGCTTTGCAGGATGTAGTGCTGGGAGCTGGAGCTACATGTAGCCTGAAGATCCCTTGGAGGAGATGCAAAAAAGCCTTGGCAGCTGCAAGAGACGTGGTGTATGGGGGTACTGTCCTGCATGAGAAAGCAAAGGTTTACCTCCACCAAAGTTGGACAGGTGGCAGAGAGGACCAAGAGGATTACTCAGGACCACCACCCGAGATGCAGGATCCACGCAGCTCAAGATGAGGGGAGATCCACGCAGCCGGTCGCTTGTTGTAGGTGCCTGCGGTTGCAGGAAAGTGCTTCCTTTACTCCAAGGGTGAGTGCTTCTTCTTCTTGTGCAGGCTGAAGATTTGCAGTCTTCTGAGGATGCACGGCCGGGGAAATGTTGCAAAGCTGGCAGGAGATGTGGAAAGAAAGTTGCTGAAGAGTCTTCATAGTTGTAGCAGTGTTTGTCGGTTCCTGGGGGGTCCAGTGGCCACAAGTCGAAGCAGAGGTTGCAGAGGAGTCCTGTTGGAATCTTGCAAGCCGAATCTGAGGACCTACCCAAAAGAGAGACCCTAAATAGCCTTGAAAGGGGGACTGGTCACCTAACCAGGTAAGCACCTATCAGGAAGGGGCTCTGACGTCACCTGCCTGGCCTGGCCACTCAGATGCTCCCAGAGCTCCCTGCCAACCTTGGAAACAAGATGGCAGAACCCAGGGACCCTCTGGAGGAGCTCTGAGCACCACCCCTGGGGTGGTGATGGAGAGGGGAGTGGTCACTCGCAGGAACCACGGCCAAACTCCAGAAGAGGCTGCAACGCATCCTGAATGCCTATGCATCCCTCACCCTGGACATCCCCCACCACTGCCACATCAAAGGCCGTCTGAGAGACCTGCACTGGCTCCCAGTCAACAAGAGAATCACCTTTAAACTCCTCTCCCACGCTCACAAAGCACTGCACAACACCGGACCAGAATACCTCAACAGACGGCTTTCCTTCTACACCCCGACCCGGCATCTCCGCACTGCCGATGTCGCCCTTGCAACTGTCCCACACGTTCGGCAGCAGATCATTCTTGCACCTCGTCGCCAAGACGTGGAACACTCTTCCCACCCACCCGCGTCCGACCAAAGACCTCCTTACCTTTAGGAAACTTCTCAAGACCTGGCTGTTCGAGCAGTAGCAGCACCTCCCCCCCTAAACTCCCCACCTCAGCACCTTGAGACTCTCATGGGTGAGTAGTGCGCTTTACAAATTCCTGACTGATTGATTTCCATTTTCCAGTTTTGTGCCAGAGCAGGGACTGGGGGTACCTGAACCGGTGTGGATGGTTTATGCATGGAGGGCACCAAATGTGCCCATCAAAGAAAACCAGTGGCTTGGGGAGGCCACCCATCCCAAGCCAGTCACACCTATTTCCAAAGGGAGAAGGTGTTACTTCCTTCTCCTAAAGGAAATCCTTTGTTCTGCCTTCCTGGGCTTGATCAGATCAAGCAGAAGGAGGACAGAAACCGGTCTGAGGGGTGGCAGCAGCTGGGTTGCATGGGATCATACTTCCAATACTTGCAACAGTATTGGGGTATGATTCTGACATGTTTGATACCAAACATGCCCAGGTTCGGAGTTACCATTATGTAGCTGGACATAGGTAGCGACCTATGTCCAGTACACGTGTAAAATGGCGTCCCCGCACTCACAAAGTCCAGGAAAATGGATCTGGAGTTTGTGGGGGCACCTCTGCTAGTGCAGGGGTGCCCTCACACACAGAGGTGCCCTCACACACAGATGCCTGCACCCTGCCCTCTAGGCTGAGAGGACCTACCATAGGGATGACTTACATTGACCTATTGTAGTGACCAAAACAGGTGTATGCACCCGTTTCCAGCAGACTGCAATGGCAGGCCTGCAGAACCCTTTGTGTGGGCTCCCTATGGGTGGCAGAATAAATGCTTCAGCCCATAGGGATCCCCTGGAACCCCAAAGCCCTGGGTACCTAGCTAACACATACCAGTGACTTACATGGGGGGGACCAGTAGGCCAATTGTGGGGAAAAAAAAGTTACTAGCAACCAAATTTAGAGGAGAGAGTATAGTCACTGGGGTCCTGCTTAACAGGATCCCAGTGAACACAGTCAAACACACTGACAAACAGGCAAAAAGTGGGGGTAACCAACATAGGACAAGGCTACTTTTCTACAACAGTGCTTGCTACCAATGATGAGGCGTTGAAGTGCTTTACAGGGAGTAGCATGCTACCCAGGAACCCAGGACTAGTGGCTAATCCAGTGGTTATTAAATATTGTTTTTGATTTAGGATTACTCATGTGCTCTAAGGCAACCATTGCAAGCATTTTGCATTTTGTTAAAATTATACGGTTATCTTGAAAGTTGATATTTTAAATGCTTCAGGATATAATATTCCCTTGGAACGTATTTTTATAGCGCTGTGCGATATACAGTACACTCCTTTTAAAAAAAATGGAAGCAATGCCTGACAAAATGTTTAGTCGGACAGGATGAAACTGGTACGAATAAGTAACTTTGAAGTTTGGGTAGGGTTTCTAGATGTTATGGAGCCACCATGATTTCAACTACTATGCTATTAATTACCAGATGGATAAATTGTGGGAATTGTAGTCCAGAAAATAATGGATTATAAAAGAAGGGCGGAAGGGCGGAATGATGACTCCTCGGGTAAATTAGACGAAGCAAGGTTCTCTTGGCTATAAGAAAAGTCCTGGACTCGCATGAAGGTGGGGAGCACAGAAGGGCAACTAGAGACATAACGATTCGTTCATATGCAGTAACATTCCGACTTTGCTTACCTCTCACGATGGCACGTGCAAAGTGTGCGTGTGGATAAGATCTGGGCCATGACCTCATTAGGGCTCGCCCAACTAGTACTCGTCCTTCTCTGGAAGCCAGTGGAACCGTGAGAGGGGCGTTGGGTGGGAACCCCTGCTCAAAATGCTGCCCTTCTTTGTCCTAGCAAGTAGAATCTGGGCTTTTGAAAGACTGTGTTGTGTCCAGGTTACCAACCTTAAGAGCGCTTCCACATGTGTACACCAGTAGGCGGCATCCCTTCTCTGTCTTTAAAAACATACATGGCAACTGCTCATGTCAGCAACTCCCATTCTTGCCCTCCGGACATCATTTTACTCATCTGAACATCACTTCTGCCTTGCGCGTGCAGCCATACCAATTAATGGCCCTTGTATGATTGCCTCTTTCTTGGTGTTCACGCATAAATACGCGCATTTAGCCCTGCTCTGCGTGCACATCAAGCCTTCTGGGAAGGCCTTGTGCTGGTGACGGATACAGAGTGCAGGTATCCAGCGATGACTGTCTATGAGAACGTATATGTAATAATACACGTGCTGTGCAGATTTGGTGACACAAAATGCGTGGCTTAAAGTAGTAGTCCGCCTCACAAGCTGCCAGACCTGGGATAAATATTAAAAGATCAAGAAAGCAAACGGGAACAAAACAGCTCTTGGGTTTGTGGAACATGACAGAAGGTTCTTGAAGGCAGAAAAAGGTGAAGTCAAATGCACTGTTCCAGAGGGAAGCGGTTTCGTTATAAAGCTACGAGGAGCGGCTCCCAGTTCTGCCACCAGGTGGTGTGGTACTCACACATGGAGAACGGGAGCGAGTCGGAACGTAGGAGTAATATAATTACATTCTCAATATTGCTCATGTTGCATGCGTAAAGCATAATTTTTTCATTTTTAACGAGAAGAAAATAATTTACCGATTATGCTCTTACCTCTCTCACAAAGACGTCTCACTAAGTTCGTTGCAACGCTAGAAGAAAACAAAGCAGGTGCATTACACTTTGCTTACACGGTGATGGTACACAGCTACAGTGAAAACAAAAAACAAAGGCTGAAGGAAATTTCCCTTGGTGAGGCTGGGATGTGACCCTGGGCCTAATTTATATTTTGGCGGACGAGGTTAACTCCATAAGAGGGACTCCGTCGACCTGCCAGGGGCATGATTTAGAGTTTGGTGAAAGGAAGGCGTTACTCCATCACAACGGTGACAGATATCCTGTTCACCGAAATATAAACCCCAAAGAATATAATTCGATTTATATTCGGATGACGGGAGATCCGTCACTGTTGTGACAGAGTAACCCCCCCACCAAACTCTAAATCAGGCCCAGATTCTCCACCTGCCCAGTTTGGAAATGTCTGCTAGGCCAGCGGGCATTTCCAGCATTGGTAGGAACAGCCGTCACTCCAAGATCTAAACTTTTATGGTTCTTTGAAAAATAGTTCTGTATTTTGCACGTGGTAGTTTGTGCTTCCCTTGAGTAGTGTGGAAGTGGAACTGAATATGCTGATACCGACTTATCCTCCCCTCCCCTGTAAAACTGGGGCTACTTTCGGAGTGTTTTGACCGTGCACAGAAGCTCGTGCAAGAGAACGACTATTTTTCTTGTTCAAAAATCATGTTTTGGCCATGGCTTACTTCCTTTGGATACCAAACGTTGAACAATATCTGCCTCTATTTACTTCTGTGCATGGTATTTATTTAGAATAAATGTTTTATTCTTCCATTTAGTTTGTGATGGGGTCGCCTTCAACTATTTTTAATATTGCTCTACACATAGGTTCACTCTATACGAGTGGCAGCTGCATCCACATATTACTTTGAGGAACCTTGTACACTAAAAAGTTAATTACTGTGATACTATGAATGGGAATAGGAACTGTCAGCAATTGTACTCTGTAGCTGCTCGATTATTTCTGAAAAACTAGTGGACCGCTCTGGTCCTAAACGACAGGGTCATGCCAGATTTTCATGCTGTCACAAAAAAAATACTTTCACGTTTTGACATTAAAGGACGTTTATAGGAATTGTTATATAGTTTGGGGTAATACTGAAAACGTGGGACAGTCTTAGACATAGTACCATGGAGGTGTAATGGTGGGGGGGGGGGGTTCCTCCCCTGGGGCACTATGGTATTACAGAAGGGACTGCAAATGTTTGTGCGGCCCCTTCTATAATACTGATTGTGCTGGCTCACTTATAGCAACAGCTCTATCTTCAGAGGGTGTTCCTTCATTTGCATGGGGGCCTGGCCCCATGCAAATGAGGAAATCACACCATATCATGGGTGCAGAGCCAAATGTCCTTAGGAGGCGCAGTGAAAGTATGCCACAAAAAGTGACGCACTGCCAGTGCACCTTTGTAAGCCAGGAGGTGGGACGGGGTTCCCATGACTCCCCCTTAGAGATCCCCCGAAGGCGGGTGCAGTCACTCTCTGCTACAGATTTTCTCAGTCTTCTTTAAAGTGCTGGCAGCATGCCGGCGGCGTCGTGAAACACGGAGTGATTTGTAAATAGCTGCTCTGTATTTCACTGAAAGTGCAGCATCCCCTCACCCCCCAGAACGGGCTCGATGCTGCCTTGAGAGCAGCACCTCCATCGTTCAAAGGTGCACCAAGGTTTAAACAACGGTAGTGAACCCTATTTGTAATATGGACCCAAGTGTGGATTTGTCCCTTTGCCTTTGCCTGGAAAAGCAATACACTTCTGGCTGCAGTTACAGAAGGCCTGCAAATTGTACGGTCGGGCTTTATTAAATCACATTAATTGTTAAGCTAATTTTTGTATTATAGATAAAAATCATTTCACAGGAAACTTTTAATACGTGATATTCACCTTCGAAAATGTAAGCAGATGCATCTACATAAACCAAACGTAGGTCAAGCAACCTATGTATGGAAGCTGTTCAGATCTTAACCGACACATGCTCCATCTCTTTTGCGCTCTTTCCTTACCCTGTGCCCAGTGAGTGTCCCCAAACATACACAGGGTTGTCTCCACTGCGTGCCTTTATCCAGTCGAAAACGTGGAGGGCATCATAGGTCATACCTCTTTCTGATGGGGTACCTAGTGAGTCTCCCCAGCCTGGAACAAAGACAAATTCAATTGGAGTTTAACATGCAAGGTACTCGGGGAAACAAACTGACAAGCAGGTAAACACACAGATGAAGAAACTGCAAATATGGATTGGTCCTACTGTGGTGAAATCAAGCGCTGTGAAACTCCAGTGCGCCAGGGAGGGCTGAGGGCGGCCGAGATGGAATGCTGCTCCCTGCCATCTGAGCTGCAGTGGCTCCGGAATGGCCCACTAACAGACACAGTAGACTACAACTGTTAGACGGATGTCACGGAGACAAGTGTCTTATATAACCAGTTTCTTGCCGTGATGCGGGTTCTGCTACATAGTTTCTCTAAAGCCAGTGCTTTGGTGCCTTGATATTCAGATTTATCATGAATAAGTCACCATTAGGGAACCTGGAACCCTAATAGGATTGATAGCAGATATACAACAAAGAAACACCTTCATAAGGGGGGCAGTTATGCACTTTTAAAGAAGTTAAGACACAGTGAAGGAAAGCGCATGCTAGACTTACTAGGGCCATGCACACTACAAGGGACAGGTGTCTGGGTAGGCTGGTGGTACCTAGAACCCTAATGTAAATACTAGAATTTACTCAGGGATGTCTCCCGCTTAAGCATGGTCTGGGGCAATCTGTCCAAGGCAGGAGTTACAGGGCAGGGCAAAATGAAACAGTGACTGGGGTACTCCACTTATAGATGATTAACGGAACAGACTGATGGCGTAAGTCTAGGAAGCAAAAGCTGTATTACTCATTTCAAATATTTTCATAGAATATACCTTACACCTGAATAGAATATACCTTACACCCGAGTACTCCACTGTGTATGTCAATTGCCCTAAATTGTAAATCGGACAAGACTGAATTCTCCACATAACCTGGTTGTGCATCACTGTAGAAAAAAAATTGGGAAAAAGGGCATCACTGAACCACAAAGACCAGTAGTTAATAGAGTTAAATTGGAGCTTAAACATTGTATACTGGGTCTTCACCATGCCAGAAGAGGGAAAAACATGTAGTTCTGACTGATGACAATGGGGCTAATTTTGGTAATGCGCGTACCACAATCTCCTAGTAACAGGATAGGAGCTAAGTGTTCCAATCATGGCATAAAGGCACAGATTAGTAAATGCTAGTGGATAAGCTTTGCTTAACTCTGGTCTGAAACAACTCCAAACTAGGGCCAACCCCTATTACGTTAAAAGGACAACATCAACTGCAGACTGGAGTGAGGTGATAGCCTGGAGGCCGATTCTAGGTGGATATGAGCTGACTGCATCAAGTAGGGTGGGCAGGTCCACCAGGTAGAGATTAAAATCACAGGAGCTAGGACAAAGCCTTGCTTAAGGCCTCTCTGTGTATGAATCGTGGCTATTATGCACTGGTTCATTCCAAGCTGTATGATCCAGTCGTTTGGGGCCCACAAGAACTGGTTTGCAGAGGACTTCAACAGGACTAAGGGGGTTATTACAACTTTGGAGGAGGTGTTAATCCGTCCCAAAAGTGACGGATATACCACCAGCCGTATTACGAGTTCCATAGGATATAATGGACTCGTAATACGGCTGGTGGTATATCCGTCACTTTACCGTCACTTTTGAGACGGATTAACACCTCCTCCAAAGTTGTAATAAACCCCTAAGTGTTTACAACAGAGAACATGCCTTAATGGTTAACATGAATAAAACTAGAGTGGAAGTGTTCAGAAGAAGGGGAAAGTCCTTTAAAGCTTAGCATTTAAATGGACAGAAGAAAGAAAATGACTTTTCTTAGTATTACCTTGACACCATTTATAATGATAAGGGTGGACTTAATGAAAATCTACCCTTTGCAAAAAAAAAAAAGTAATACAAAAATAACACTGCTGCCTCCTTTGTATAGAATAACACTGATTTACCACAATCTACCACGTTCAACAAGAAAGCCGATTTGCACTGTAAATGAAAGCAAAATGTTACCGGCCTACAACTGGGAACGTGGGAATTGTTCTGGAACAGTTGAAGTGAAACTCAATTAAATTCATATCTGTTAAGTGCACAGTTACCACAACAGGGCAGCCTGAAACTAGTCCAAAGGTGGAAGTACTATCCCAGATAAACTGCTTAGAAAAGGGAAAGGGAAAGAATCCTATAGAAAAAAAAGGAATTTTCAAAGCATAATGTTCCCTTCTCTGCTTTCTCTTTCTTCTAATCCAAACACCACCGCGCGAGCACAGATTCACCTTGAATTTCATTTCCCCAGACAAACCCTGTATCAGGGAGCCACGTTTCAGGAATGCTGCTTTGTGATAATAAGTTCAGATCAATGCCCACCTATGGGCTTAGGCTGAATTAAAATATAGGCCCTGACCGACCTGAACTCATGCAATAAATGTTTTTAAAGGGCACTAGAAAACCTGGATGCGGTTGCCTTGTGGGGGTTAGTCGGTGCTTATTAGTAACTTTCAAGTAGTTTTTGCCTTTGAGCGCTTAATTGTAATGTTTTAACCGTGATTTATGAGATCTGTGCAACAAGAAACTGTGACTATGCGAAACATTTTATTTGCCTGGAGACGCACCCAGTATATCTGTATTCGGCCGGACAGATAGGAATTTGGGGCCATATGTACGAACACATTTTCCCATAGACACAGAATGGGTAAAACCCTTTGCTACATCTGGCCCTTGGTTCTTTCGCCTACAGCTATGTGGCACCTAGCGATGAGAGGTCAGAGGAAGCACAGGTTCTGTAACTTTCCAAACAGTCTTTTCGCCATATTGTATGCAATGGCAAAGGGTTGGTGGTCTAGAAATGAAGCATTATTTAAAGGACGTTGGCTTTGCTACGGTGTATGTCCTTGCAAAGAGGCTGTACTGCTTTGTCTGTTGGGGGAAGAAATGTAGATAACTGCATTGGTGGGAAGATTTATGAACATCACGTTACAGAGGGTAGGGAAAGAAAGGGCATCTGCATAATCTCAATTCACACTAACCACGTTGTTTGAACCCAGCCCGTGATGAGTTATAGTTAACTGGAGTAGCAACAAGGCCTACTCATTTTGTGAGAGAGCAAGTAGCAAAAGATGGATCAGCTGCTCAGTATCAAGCACTATTTGTAGGAGGCTGGCCTGGTTTGTAGTGGGTACCTTGGGTACTTACACCTTTTACCAGGTCAGTTATCCCTTATTAGTGAAATGTAGTAGTGCTCTAGCAGCTTAGGCTGATAGAGGTAGCTGTAGCAGAGCAGTTTAGGCTGGACTAGGAGACATGCAAAGCTCATGCAGTACCACTTATAGTTACACAGTACTTATACACACGAAAAAAGGCAATACTCAGTGTTACCAAAAATAAAGGTAGTTTATTTGGGTGACACAGTACCAAAAATATCTTAGAGGCAATACTCCTTCTGGAGGTAAGTATTATACACAATATATACACTGGATACCAAAATTAGAAAAGTAATTAGTCATAGAACAGTGCAAACAAAAGAAAATGCTATAGAATGCAATGGGAGAAAATAGGTCTAGGGGCAACACAAACCATATACTAAGAAAGTGGAATGCAAATCACAAATTCCCCCCTAGACAAGTGTAGTGTGTGCAGAATCCCTGAGAGATTAAGAATACAGTAAAGGTAAGTAAATTACCCCACCCCAGAGCCCAGAAAAGCAGGAGTAAAGTACTGCAAATTTCCTTAGGACACACTACACCTCGTGATTGGGATATTGTAGTAACCAACCAAGTCTGCAAACAACAACTGCTGGATTCCTGGACCTGAAGACCTGCAAAAGAAGGGGACCAAGTCTAGAAGTCAAAAGAAGTTCCAGGAAGGACAGGAGCCCCTGCCAACCCAGAAGAGGGTGCAAATGAAGAGTCCCCAGTTAGTCGAAGACTGCAGGAATGCACCCTAGGAAGATGCCAGCAGGTTCCTGTGTGATGCAAGAGATGCTCTATGACGTGAAGATGGATGCAGATGTGATTTAGTGTTGGAAGTTGCTAACAGGCCTTGGTTACGACAAATATGCGCTTTGTGTCAAAATGGCGCTGGCTGGACTCAGGAGGGACCTGGGGGCCTCAACTCTGTGTGAGGAGGAAGAGGGGGCTCTCAGCACCATAGAGGGCCCTCAGAATGGCAGACAGCACCCACGGGAGTCCCAGGACACGGGGACAAAGGCGGTGCAAAACACGGTTGGTGCAGCACAACAAAGGAAGGTCCCACGCCGCTGGAGAACAACTCAGCAAGTTGAGCGTTGCAGGATGGAGTGCTGGGGACCTGGGCCAGGCTGTGTACGAAGGAATTTTGCAAATAGTGCACAGAGGCCTCAGGAGGTGAAGAAGACGCAGTACACAGGAGTACCCTCGCTCTCAAGGAAAGCAAGGTCTTACCTCCTCCAAAATGCGTCAGCAGGACCTCAGGACAGTCTATGTCAATGGGGTCCACCCTCTGTGCCCTTAGGAGCACGCTCGTCACTGTGAGAGGAGTCTAAGGGTACCGGTCGTCGTCTTGGAAGGTGCCTGCGTGAACAGGGGAGTGACTCCGTCACCCCACAGGAGATTTCTTCGGTCCTTCTGGTGCAGGGTAAAGACAGGGAGTCCTCAGAGTGTGCACACCATGGAAACTGTTGCAGTTGCTGGCTGGAGCTGAAGTTGCAGAGGAAAAGTATCCCTGTGGATACTTTGTTGCTGTTACAGCGGTTCCTGGAGCGGGCTGCGGTTGATCCGAGGTCAGAGGATGAAGTAGTAGTTGCAGAAGATTCCTGAAGGAAACTTGCACGCAGAATCTGAAGAGAACCCACGGGAGAGATCCTAAATAGCCCTGAGAGGGGGATTGGCTACCTTATCAGGTAAGGACCTATCAGGAGGGGTCTCTGATGTCACCTGCTGGCACTGGCCACTCAGAGCCCTCCAGAGTGCCCCCACACCTTGCAAAGCAAGATGGCTGAAGTCTGGGACACACTGGGGGAACTCTGGGCACCACCCCTAGGGTGGTGATGGAGAGGGGAGTGGTCACTTCCTTTTCCTTTGTACAGTTTAGCTCCAGAGCAGCGGACAAGGGGTCCCTGAACCGATGTAGACTGGATTATGCAAGGAGGGTACCATCTGTGCCCTTCAAAGCATTTCCAGAGGCTGGGGGAGGCTACCCCTCCCCAGCCTGTAACACCTATTTCCAAAGGGAAAGGGTGTAACACCGTGCTCTCAGAGGAAATGCTTTGTTCTGACTTCCTGGGACTGAGATGCTCAGACCCCAGGAGGGCAGAACCCTGTCTGTGAGGTGGCAGCATCTGTAGCTGCAGTGCAAGCCTCAGTGAGCTGGTTTAGCAGTACTGGGGGGGGCATGCTGGAGCCCCCAGGATGCATGGAATTGGCTCCCCAATACAAGATTTGGAATGGGGGACAATTCCATGATCTTAGACATGTTACATGGCCATATTCGGAGTTACCATTGCAAAGCTACATATAGGTATTGACCTATATGTAGTGCACACATGTAATGCCGTCCCCACACTCACAAAGTCCCGGGAAATGGCCCTGAACTATGTGGGGGCACCTTTGCTAGTGCAAGGATGCCCTCACACTTAGTAACTTTGCACCTAACCTTCAGCAAGTGAAGGTTAGACATATAGGTGACTTATAAGATACTTAAGTGCAGTGAAAATTGCTGTGAAATAACGTGTGAGTTATTTCACGCAGGCTGCAATAGCAGGCCTGTGTAAGGTTTTGTCTGAGCTCCCTATGGGTGGCAAAATAAATTTTGCAGCCCATATGGATCTCCTGGAACCCCAATGCCCTGGGTACCTAGGTACCATATAGTAGGGACTTATAAGGGGGAGTCCAGTGTGCCAATTCAAATTGGTAAATTAACTCACTAGCCTACAGCGACAAATTTAAAAGCAGAGAGAGCATAAGCACTGAGGTTCTGATTTCTGATTAGCAGAGCCTCAGTGACACAGTCAAGCACTAAACAGACACACACATTAGGCCATAACCTATGAACATTGAGGTCCTGACCAGCAGGATCCCAGTGAGACAGGCAAAAACATACTGACATACAGGTCAAAATGGGGGTAACATGCCAAGGAAGATGGTACTTTCCTACACTATTAAACTGTGTTTACATTGAATTTGATAAGGTATTTGAATGTGTTTTAATGATTTAATATTGTGACTATTACTGTACTTTCAAGCATCCCATAATTACAACTTTTGAGTTTTTCCCTATCAGGGTCAGAGTGTTTTTGTGTGATTGTTTTAAATATTGCAATGATTTTAATTCATCTGAGCAACAATGTATTTGTCTTGACTTGACCCCCCTCTCTGGATCTAAGATGGTCTTTTATAATTGAGCCAACTTCTCATCGATGATTTTCAGTCTATGCAGAAATCCAATTGCAGAACAAAACAACAGCTTTGAGGTGATCTTTAAAATAAGACATGCATGTGATTCTTGTATTGGGTTAGAGACAATTTCAAAAGCTGTCAAGCTACAATTCTACTTATCAGTGTGAATTCTGATATCTTTTCTCTCTACAGCAGACATGCCAGGAATGGCCTCTTTCCTTGTTACGAAAAATGACAGAATACTTTATGAGGAGGATTAAATTAAACCTCCCAGTTTATTTGCTGGAGAACCAGAGAAATCCCTTTGACCCTTATGTCTGAACTGGAGGAATTTGAAAAATCCTCTGGAGTTAAGGTAAATAGTAATAAATCTGAGTTATTGATGTATCCATGGGTCCTAGAAAGATAGCCAAACTGAAAGAGTTCACTCATTGTAAATGGGCACAGGTTTCAATCAAATACTTGGGTATTTAATAAGGCAAAAGAGTAGATTTAGTCTGTGGTTTAACTGGCCAAAACTAAAGAAGGAAATCGTGAGTGACCACGGGAAAATGAGTTAACATTCTATCTACTGGCTAAGTATGAATATTAAATTCAAAATTTACACACTCTCCAGATTCCTATATCTGTCGAAGGCTATACAATCAATCATTCCCAAACAGGGAACAGGACATGATAGTCAAGTACGTGTGGACAATGAAGATACCTAGACTAGCAAGGCAAATCATAGCAGAACACATGCATGTACATCTGACATTTGCAATTTTATTGATGATCTTATCTGTATATATTTGGATATGGACAAGCTAAGAAAACAGTGAGCAGTTGCTCAATATGGGTCATTCTCCTTCTGGTAGGGCCATGTTTGACCTGCTGTGAATACTGAAAGAAACTAAAGCACATGAACTTTACTTTTGTAAAGTGACTAGAGAAGTGTTTGAGATATGAGCTGAGCTGGTAGCTCAACAGTGGGCAATTACTTCACTTTTCACTAGCATATATTTCAATTCCAGCTTCACAATGGCTTGCAATCTGGAACCCTTCCAAGGTAGAAGGCAGGGAACTGGATACCTCTTTCTAAGGGGGTCAATCAAAAAGATCAATGTAAAGAGTACAAACAGAGCAAGAGGGATAGACTGATACTAGGTGATTCACCATACCAGTTGTCAAGCTACCCAAAAAAAACTGACCTCATGAAAAAAAGAAACGTATTCAGAACGCAAGGGCAGTGGAGAGATCAGCAACAAGTGGGGCTGAACTCGGTAACATTCTCCACGTTTATTAGCATCTTCAATATATGCAAAATCATTGCAAAATAATATTTCAATGGTGTCTGTCAGCTGTATGTTTCATGGTCACTGAGATACCTACTGTGATGTGGGGAGATAGAGGAAGGCTTTCTACATGTGTTGTGATCCTGTTCAAAACTATTGTTTTTTTTCTTTAAAGGTATCCTAAGTACTACAAACGTAGTGGAGGTTACCCCATTTAATCAGACTCATGGGGGCCATGCCATTCTTCTTCTATATGTTCTTCATTAGCCATCCTAGGGCCTGCCATTACTCTGACCTTAATGCAAACACAACTCCTATAGCAATCATAACCAAGGACCAGACGTAGCAAAGGGTTTTTCCCATTCTGTGTCAATGGGAAAATGTGTTCGTACATATGGCCCCAAGTTCATTACTATAACTTTAAACATAACATATTTCCTTAACCACTGGTCTTCCACTGTAGCCCAAACCCAATATCTAGACTTAACCTCGCCTGGTCCTTAACCTCATCCCTCTTACCCTAACCATAATTCATACACCTCACCCTAACCCATAACAACTTCCCTTACATCACTTGTTACCCCATGCCATACTCTAGCCTTAAACCCATCCCTTAGTTAACTCTAACTCATCTATATTTTTACATCTTTTTGAAACATTTTTGTACATTCTACTTTTAGTGGCCTTAGTTTCTATTTTTTTTCTTTTTTTATTGCTCTTCTGGTCAACAGATCTACAATATGTTAAACAAAAATGCAAGTCGCAATAAAAATTTAAAAAAATCGCACCACCACTCAAAAGAAGAAAGAACAAATGAGCATGGATTGGCATTCAATGGAATAAATAGGAAGTGTGATAAGATGGAATTTGTAACAATTACTGACATTTTAATAAAGTGGAACTGAAAAAGATATGGACTGAAAGATTATAGAAAATTACATGGATGAATAATTGTAATAACAAAACTAGGGATAGTGAAGTTTGGATAACCGGAAGTATCCAATCACCTGGTAGTTCTGTGGTCCAGAGGTCTACTGCTTTTCTGCTTTTAGCACCATATGGCATATGAATCAAAACACCGGGCAACCAATGAAGATGACTCAAGCAGGAGTGATGTGATTAGACTTTGGGATCATCGAAATACATCTTGCTACAGAGTGAAGGGCACTTTTTCAGAAGAGCAAGAGAAAGATCAAGGCAGCAGTCTGGTCAGCATGGCATTTTATCGATACACTTTTGAAAGAATCAACCTTCAGATGTCTACTTTAGAGTATGACAAGATAGAGTTTTACAAGTGAGGCAAAGTAAATCACATCAATGGGCCAGCCCAGCCCAAGAGCAGTAAAATGGGAGCCCATGTGTATCCAGTGACAGTTCTGCTTTGGCCCACAGGCCAAGTCTTTCTGTTAGACTGCAAGCAGCACTCTGGAGGTATTGCAGTGAACTGCCATCTGAGCTATTTAGCAGGGCTGCAGCTCTGAGCTATGAAGTCAAACAGAAAAGGAGGGAAACCTGTGGTGGTAGGCTCCCGTGTCCTTACTGCAATGACAGACTACATTGCAAAGCAGGGTATGGAAGAACAGAGAGAGAGTAGAGGGACAGGCACATGAGTAGGACTAAACAGGAAGGGTTGTGAAGCCTACCTGGACATGGAGAAGTCCTAATATACTATCAATTTTTCTTCTCCAAGCCGGAAGAACCACAAAGAATTGCCTCTTGGAAACTAATAGAACCTGGAGCTTGATGAACACTTGGGGGTCTAGAGATGGGAAGCTGTACCTAAAATCCCAGAATAAAGTGCATTATGGATGCTGCTGTATAGGACAGAGTGATGATTATGGGTTCAGAAAAGCAATGGAATAAGGAAGAATGTTTGTTTAGTGTGCGATTAGGTTGTTTCAGGAAGTTAGGCAGGAACTGAGATGGTGAGCCCATGTTTTGTCTGTTAGTCATTGTGAGAAATTGGGTTTCTGCTTGACTGGGGTGTGAGCCCTGGTCAAGCAGTGACCACAATCTTTATCAAGGTAATGCACAAGCGAACCCCAAATTAACCTGTGCTCACCCTCTGGTAGCTTGGCGCAGAGCATTCAGGCTTAACTTGAAGGCAATGTGTAAAGTACTTGTGCAACACTTCAAACAGTAAAACAGTGAAAACACCACACATAAAAATGATCCAACACCAGTGTTGGACCTGGCTTTTTGACAGGGACATCCCCAAACTTTTTGCCTCCTTCCTCCTATTTTTTCTGACCTGTTGTTGTTGGCTTTTGACCTCTGAGCACTTTACCACTGCTAACCAGTGCTAAAGTGCATATGCTCTCTGTGTAAATTGTACTATTCATTGGTTTATCCAGGATTGACTATTTAATTTACCTGTAAGTCCCTATTAGAATGCACTACATGTGCCTAGGGCATGTAGATTAAATGCTACTAGTGGGCCTGCAGCACTGGTTGTGCCACCCACCTCAGTAGCCCCTTAACCTTGTCTCAGGCCTGCCATTGCAAGGCCTGTGTGTGCAGTTTCACTGCCACTTCGACTTGGCATTTAAAAGTACTTGCCAAGCCTAGAACTCCCCTTTTTCTACATATAAGTCATCCCTAATGTGTGCCCTAGGTAACCCCTAGAGCAGGGTGCTGTGTAGGTAAAAGGCAGGACATGTACCTGTGTAGTTATATGTCCTGGTAGTGTAAAACTCCTAAATTCGTTTTTACACTACTGTGAGGCCTGCTCCCTTCATAGGCTAACATTGGGGCTGCCCTCATACACTGTTGAAGTGGCAGCTGCTGATCTGAAAGGAGCAGGAAGGTCATATTTAGTATGGCCAGAATGGTAATCTAAAGTCCTGCTGACTGGTGAAGTCGGATTTAATATTACTATTCTAGAAATGCCACTTTTAGAAAGTGAGCATTTCTTTGCACTAAAAACTTGTTGTGCCCTTCAATCCACGTCTGGCTAGGTTTAGTTGACAGCTCCTTGTGCATTCACTCAGACACACCCCAAACACAGGGTACTCAGCCTCACTTGCATACATCTGCATTTTGAATGGGTCTTCCTGGGCTGGGAGGGTGGAGGGCCTGCCCTCACACAAAGGACTGCCACACCCCCTACTGGGACTCTGGCAGACAGGATTGAGCTGAAAGGGAACTTGTTGCATTTCTTAGAGACTCTTTGAAATCACCCCCACTTCAAAGGCACAACTTAGTATAAAACAGGGCCTCTGCCCTACCTCATCAGACACTTGCTGGAGAAGAAACCTGAACCAGAAACTACATCCTGCCAAGAAGAACTGCCTGGCTGCTCAAAGGACTCACCTGTCTGCTTTCTCCAAAGGACTGCTGTCTTGCTGTTGCCCTGCTGCCTTGCTGAACTCTTGTCTGGCTGTGAAAGTGCTCTCCAAGGGCTTGGATAGAGCTTGCCTCCTGTTCCTTGAAGTCTCAGGACCAAAAAGACTTCTTCCTTTCACGTGGACGCTCCGTGCGCCGAAAATTTCGACGCACAGCTTGTTTCGCGGCGAGAAAAACGCCGCACACCGACGCTGATCAACGCGACGCCCTCGGGACGATCGAGACTTCGACGCACAACCTCGCAAGGACAAAACCGCCCGACTTCCAAGGAGAAATCGACGCGACGCCTACCGTGAGTGCGAAACTTTGACGCACGGCCTCGCAAGGACAACGCCGCCCGACTTCCAAGGAGAAATCGACGCGACGCCTGCCGTGAGACCAAAATTTCGACGCACGGCCTCGCAAGGACAACGCCGCCCGACTTCCAAGGAGAAATCGACGCGACGCCTACCGTGAGATCGAAACTTCGACGCGCAGCCCCGCAGAACGACGCGCAGCCGGAAAATAAGCAGGAGAATCCACGCACAGACCCGGGGCATCTGGTAATCCCCGCGATCCACAAAAAGAGACTGTCTGCGCGCCGGAAAACGACGCCCGACTTCCCCGCGTGGAAAAGAACGACGCAAGTCTGTGTGTGCTGAGGAGAAATCGACGCACACACCCCTTTTTCCACGCATCTCTTCTCCTGTGGCCCTCTGAGGAGATTTCCCACCAGAAACCAGGTACTCTGTGCTTGAAAGACACTTTATTGCTTTTTAAAGACTTAAAGACTCTTAATATCACTTTTCAGTGATATCCTTACAAATTCGTATTGCAACTGTGATCGTTTTGACCTACAATTACCCAGATAAATATTCTATATTTTTCTAAACACTGTGTGGTGTATTTTTGTGGTGTTATACTATGGTGTTGTATGATTTATTGCACAAATGCTTTACACATTGCCTTCTAAGTTAAGCCTGACTGCTCGTGCCAAGCTACCGGAGGGTGAGCACAGGCTGATTTTGGATTGTGTGTGACTTACCCTGACTAGAGTGAGGGTTCTTGCTTGGACAGAGGGCAACCTAACTGCCAACCAAAAACCCCATTTCTAACATTGGTGATCAGCGGTGAGGATAGGACTTGTGTTTGTGCAGTGACATACAGTAGCTAAGTATTTCACTACCTACCCACAGTTGAAGGTCAACTTGATTTTTTTATCTTTTTTTGACTTTTGGTCTCTGATGTCCTCCTGGATATACTATTGATATTTTGGACTTTGGATTTTGGTTTTTGCTGGTAAGATCCTATCAGAATGGGATCGCTTACCTACTTCTTTTTGCCTACTGACCACCTCACTAAGGCTGACCTAAGGAAGCTTTGCAGAGAATGTGGCCTTCCTGTAGCAAAGAGATCTACTAAAGCAGAGATGCTACATGCCTACATAGTCTGGGAGGAAGACAGATGGGCAGAGAGAGAGGCAGCAAGAAACCAAATGACTAAGTACCCCTCAGAGGAGGAGGAGGACGACTCAGATGAGGAAAGAGACCCAGTGAAAAAAGAATGGCTCATGGCTCTAGAGCGGTGTTTTGAAGAGCTAGATGAGCAGCTTGAAAGGGCTGAGGCAGCAAGTCTCTTAGCCCTGGAAGAAGAAAAGATTGCAGCTCAAGAGCTGAGCTGTAAAGAGCTGAAACTGGAGGCCGGAAGGGCTGAGTCCAGTTCAGATGGTGGCAGCAAAAATCTTGCATCTAGTACTGCTGAAGAAGGGCACAAGCCCAGAGATGTGGTACCCAACTTGAAGAAGAGAGTTGACACACCCCAGGCGGTTCAAGGGTATGAGGTAGTTCCCGTTATGCACAGGGTCCCTGAGAAGGATTGGGGAACTGGCACAGGGAGTCATATTCCTACTGGGGGGAGGGACACTTTACTGACTCTAGCAGAGAGTGACAGAGAAAAGGGTTCCCCCCTGGTGGACGTCCTGGATATAGAGTGTAGAGACATCCCAGAAGAGTTTGGGTTGAGTGTCAGGGACAGACAGAAACTGTCTCACCAGTCTCAAGAGGGTGAGGAAGAGTGCTTTTCCAAGGCTGAGTTACTAGGTGGTTGGGTGAAGGGTACTGTGGTTAATACATGTGAAGGGCAGAGTGATGTAATTGCTGGAGAGCATATGTCTGGTCCTTATTTTCCAGAGCTACGCCAACACCAGGTGGAGTGTGAGTTCTCTGACCCCAGGGAACTTACAGTGGAGGCAGACTTTTGGGTGAGTACCAGAGAGTCTGAAGAGGCATTTGGGGGTGCTCCTGAAGGGAGTGGTCTAGGTGGTTCCCGACCAAGTGAGGTGGGAGAGGATTGTAGTGTCCCAGGTAGGTCTCAGAGCCTAACCTGTACCGTAGGGCCACCTTTTGAGGGAAGCCCCGCAGTGTCAGAAGAACTTGGAGGGATGACTGTAGACAGCATCCCAACAGTTCTGGTGTCTGGCAGTACCACTCCTAGTGAGGGGGTGCAGAAGTCCAGACATAGGGTTGAGAGGGGGTGGCAGACCCCAGTGGAGGATCTTGAAAGTCAGGGGTCAGCTCTGAGAGCAGAGCCCCCCAGGAATGACCCAGGTGAGACCGTTTCTGGTTTGGGGGAAACCCAGACTCTGCCGGATGGGCAGAGGTCGGGAGACCTGCGCCAACCAGACTCTTGTGTGGCCCTTGGGGACGGCGTGTCCCTTGTGGGGGGTGAGAGTGCCCCCCAGGAAGTCCTGGCATGCCAGGCAAAGATTCAACCTCAGGGTGGTGACTCTGGGTTGGATAACCGGGTTCAGAGGTTAAACTTTGACCTGGTGGGGGGTAGATGTGCCCCCCAGAAAGTCCTGGAATGCCAGGCAATGGCTCAACCTCAGGGTGGTGACTCTGGGTTGGCTTACCAGGTGAAGAGGTCAAACTCTGACCTGGTGGGGGGTAGGTGTGCCCCCCAGAAAGTCCTGGCGTGCCAGGCAGTTGTCCAACCTCAGGGTGTCGACTCTGGGTTGGATGGCCAGGTTCAGAGGTTAAACTCTGACCTGGTGGGAGGTAGGTGTGCCTCCCCGAAAGTCCTGGAGTGCCAGGCAATTGCCCAACCTCAGGGTGGTGACTCTGGGTTGGCTAACCCGGTTCAGAGGTCAAACTCTGACCTGGTGGGGGGTAGGTGTGCCCCCCAGAAAGTCCTGGTATACCAGGCAATGGTTCAACCTCAGGGTGGTGACCCTGGGTTGGAGAACCAGGCTCAGAGGTTAAACTCTGACCTGGTGGGAGGTAGGTGTGCCTCCCTGAAAGTCCTGGCCTGCCAGGCAATGGTTCAACCTCAGGGTGGTGACTCTGGGTTGGATATCCAGGTTCAGAGGTTAACCTCTGACCTGGTGGGGGGTAGGTGTGCCCCCCAGAAAGCCCTGGTGTACCAGGCAGTTGTCCAACCTCAGGATGGTGACCCTAGGTTGGAGAACCAGGTTCAGAGGTTAAACTCTGACCTGGTGGAGGGTCAGTGTGCCCTCCAGGAAGTCCTGGCGTGCCAGGCGATTGTTCTACTTCAGGGTGGTAACTCTGAGTTGAATGGCCCAGTTCAGAGGTTAAACTCTGACCTGTTGGAGGGTCAGTGTGCCCTCCAGAAAGTCCTGGCGTGCCAGGCAATTGTTCAACCTCAGAGTGCTGACTCTGGGTTGGATACCCAGGTTCAGAGGTTAAACTCTGACCTGGTGGGAGGTAGGTGTGCCTCCCAAGAAGCCCTGCTGTGCCAGGCAATTGTCCAACCTCAAGGTGTTGACTCTGGGTTGGATGACCAGGTTCAGAGGTTAAACTCTGACCTGGTGGGGGGTAGGTGTGCCCCCCAGAAAGTCCTGGCGTGCCAGGCAATTGCCCAACCTCAGGGTGGTGACCCTGGGTTGGGGAACCAGGCGCAGAGGTTAAACTCTGACCTGGTGGGAGGTAGGTGTGCCTCCCAGAAAGTCCTGGTGCGCCAGGCAATTGTTCAACTTCAGGGTGGTGACTCTGAGTTGAATGGTCAGGTGCAGAGGTTAAACTCTGACCTGGTGGAGGGTCAGTGTGCCCTCCAGGAAGTCCTGGTGTGCCAGGCAATTGTTCAACTTCAGGGTGGTGACTCTGAGTTGAATGGTCAGGTGCAGAGGTTAAGCTCTGACCTGGTGGAGGGTCAGTGTGCCCTCCAGGAAGTCCTGGCGTGCCAGGCAATTGTTCAACTTCAGGGTGGTGACTCTGAGTTGAATGGGCAGGTGCAGAGGTTAAACTCTGACCTGGTGGGGGGTAGGTGTGCCTCCCAGGAAGTCCTGGTTTGCCAGGCGGTGATCCAGTCTGAGGGTACAGACCCTGGGCTGGAAGACCAGGTTCAGGGTGTCCCCCCGGACCTGGAGGGAGGGGCTACTGATAACAGTGCCCCTACCATGTTGTCTTCTGAGGAGGCCACTCCTAGTTGGAGGGTGCTGGACCCCAGAAGGGAGGGCAGGGGGAGGGAAGCCTCACCCCGGGCCCTAGTCCAACCTGAAGGTACAGACCCCAGGTTGGAGGGCCAGTGGCAGGTTAACAGCCCTGCACTGGTGGAGGAATGGTACAGGGCGACTTCTGTAAGCCCCCTGGCCATGTTGGACTCTGGGGGTACCGCTCCAGGAGGGAGGGTACAAAGCCCCAGAGGGGAGGACCAGGTTCAGGCTGTCATCCCTGACCTGGTGGAAGGGAGAGTGGTTAAAGGGTGCCCAGCACCTGGGGCTACCGCCCCCCACTCTCCACAGCCACAGTGGTTGGAGAGCTTTGAGAGGCCTGGGGCCTGGCTCTCATCCCTGGCAGCTGTCAGTAATCACTGTGGCTTGCTGTCCGGGTGGACAGAGTTATCCCTGGGGAGGGGACAAGTGTCACACCCCAGGGGTAGAGTGGGCAACACCACTATGTTGGTCATGGGGGTACTATCCTGCTCCTGGGATACATCTGTGAGCAAAGTAAGGTTAGGTGCTGCACAGATGGGATCCGCAGGAAAGGAGAAAGGTTCCCCATGGATGGGCTTAGTGGGCCCTGAGAGTATGGACAGAGGGACCCAATGGGAGTCAGGAAGGCGAAGAACTGGAGCATGCCCCTGCTGTTGTGGGCCTGGGTCCTTGTTCTGTCGCCTCAAACAGGGAAGTACATCAGGATAGTGATTGTTCTCCCCTGGCTTTAGGCTGGTGGGGGGTCATGTTGGACCTGGCTTTTTGACAGGGACATCCCCAAACTTTTTGCCTCCTTCCTCCTATTTTTTCTGACCTGTTGTTGTTGGCTTTTGACCTCTGAGCACTTTACCACTGCTAACCAGTGCTAAAGTGCATATGCTCTCTGTGTAAATTGTACTATTCATTGGTTTATCCAGGATTGACTATTTAATTTACCTGTAAGTCCCTATTAGAATGCACTACATGTGCCTAGGGCATGTAGATTAAATGCTACTAGTGGGCCTGCAGCACTGGTTGTGCCACCCACCTCAGTAGCCCCTTAACCTTGTCTCAGGCCTGCCATTGCAAGGCCTGTGTGTGCAGTTTCACTGCCACTTCGACTTGGCATTTAAAAGTACTTGCCAAGCCTAGAACTCCCCTTTTTCTACATATAAGTCATCCCTAATGTGTGCCCTAGGTAACCCCTAGAGCAGGGTGCTGTGTAGGTAAAAGGCAGGACATGTACCTGTGTAGTTATATGTCCTGGTAGTGTAAAACTCCTAAATTCGTTTTTACACTACTGTGAGGCCTGCTCCCTTCATAGGCTAACATTGGGGCTGCCCTCATACACTGTTGAAGTGGCAGCTGCTGATCTGAAAGGAGCAGGAAGGTCATATTTAGTATGGCCAGAATGGTAATCTAAAGTCCTGCTGACTGGTGAAGTCGGATTTAATATTACTATTCTAGAAATGCCACTTTTAGAAAGTGAGCATTTCTTTGCACTAAAAACTTGTTGTGCCCTTCAATCCACGTCTGGCTAGGTTTAGTTGACAGCTCCTTGTGCATTCACTCAGACACACCCCAAACACAGGGTACTCAGCCTCACTTGCATACATCTGCATTTTGAATGGGTCTTCCTGGGCTGGGAGGGTGGAGGGCCTGCCCTCACACAAAGGACTGCCACACCCCCTACTGGGACTCTGGCAGACAGGATTGAGCTGAAAGGGAACTTGTTGCATTTCTTAGAGACTCTTTGAAATCACCCCCACTTCAAAGGCACAACTTAGTATAAAACAGGGCCTCTGCCCTACCTCATCAGACACTTGCTGGAGAAGAAACCTGAACCAGAAACTACATCCTGCCAAGAAGAACTGCCTGGCTGCTCAAAGGACTCACCTGTCTGCTTTCTCCAAAGGACTGCTGTCTTGCTGTTGCCCTGCTGCCTTGCTGAACTCTTGTCTGGCTGTGAAAGTGCTCTCCAAGGGCTTGGATAGAGCTTGCCTCCTGTTCCTTGAAGTCTCAGGACCAAAAAGACTTCTTCCTTTCACGTGGACGCTCCGTGCGCCGAAAATTTCGACGCACAGCTTGTTTCGCGGCGAGAAAAACGCCGCACACCGACGCTGATCAACGCGACGCCCTCGGGACGATCGAGACTTCGACGCACAACCTCGCAAGGACAAAACCGCCCGACTTCCAAGGAGAAATCGACGCGACGCCTACCGTGAGTGCGAAACTTTGACGCACGGCCTCGCAAGGACAACGCCGCCCGACCTCCAAGGAGAAATCGACGCGACGCCTGCCGTGAGACCAAAATTTCGACGCACGGCCTCGCAAGGACAACGCCGCCCGACTTCCAAGGAGAAATCGACGCGACGCCTACCGTGAGATCGAAACTTCGACGCGCAGCCCCGCAGAACGACGCGCAGCCGGAAAATAAGCAGGAGAATCCACGCACAGACCCGGGGCATCTGGTAATCCCCGCGATCCACAAAAAGAGACTGTCTGCGCGCCGGAAAACGACGCCCGACTTCCCCGCGTGGAAAAGAACGACGCAAGTCTGTGTGTGCTGAGGAGAAATCGACGCACACACCCCTTTTTCCACGCATCTCTTCTCCTGTGGCCCTCTGAGGAGATTTCCCACCAGAAACCAGGTACTCTGTGCTTGAAAGACACTTTATTGCTTTTTAAAGACTTAAAGACTCTTAATATCACTTTTCAGTGATATCCTTACAAATTCGTATTGCAACTGTGATCGTTTTGACCTACAATTACCCAGATAAATATTCTATATTTTTCTAAACACTGTGTGGTGTATTTTTGTGGTGTTATACTATGGTGTTGTATGATTTATTGCACAAATGCTTTACACATTGCCTTCTAAGTTAAGCCTGACTGCTCGTGCCAAGCTACCGGAGGGTGAGCACAGGCTGATTTTGGATTGTGTGTGACTTACCCTGACTAGAGTGAGGGTTCTTGCTTGGACAGAGGGCAACCTAACTGCCAACCAAAAACCCCATTTCTAACAACCAGGTTAAGTAAACAGAACTTAATTTAATAAATAAAACAAGACAACAATGACAAAAAATCCAACAAGCAGAATTTGAGTTATTAATTTTTAAAGCATAAACTGAAAAATACCTCTTAGAGGCAAGAAACACCAACCGGTGATATCTGGTCATGCCAGACCTGGACAAAGTCAAAAGTTCAGGCCAACACTGATGGAGTACGGCTAGCTACAGGGACCCAGTACCTTAAATCTTGGTTGCAGAGTGTTGCGTGGATTTGGAACAAAAATGCATTTCACAGCTGAGGCGATGCACTGGTTCCGAGATACGCCAAAGCTGCGGTGAGATCCTTATGCATGGTCGTTGGGGATCCTGTTGACAGGGCTTGTGATGCAAAGGCCGGTGTTGAGGATGCGTGGCGCAGCAAAGGCGATGCACTCTAAAGCTGCGATGCACAGGTTTGGCATTGTCATCGAGGCTGCCATCAACAAGAGGTGCAAGCAGCTTGTGCTGGGGGAAATCGTTGCACAGTGACGGTTCCAAAACCTATGCCTTGGTCTCAAGATGCATGGTGTACCGGCGATGCAAGTCTGTTTTATCGGTTCCAACCCATGCAGTGGCGGCAATGCATCGGTCCTGCTCCATGCAGCAGCAGCGATACATCACTTCTGCTCCCACAGCAGAGGTTCCACTAGAGCGAAAACACCTTAGGTCCACTTCCAAGGGTCCAGGACTGGGGTGACACCACTTGACAGGACAGACTCACAGGTGAAAGAGTCCAGGTGCAGGAACAGGGTGGCTGGAAGTCTTTATATTCCTGAGACTTCAGATCAGGAGGCCAGCCTGGTAGGCCATGGAGTCACTTTGGGATCTGGGCTGGAGAGATGAAGTCCAGTCTTTCTCACTCCCAGGCAAGAGGGCAGCAGGTCAGCACAGCAAAGCAGGAGTCCAGCAAAGTGGCAATCCTTCAACAGAACAACAGTTCTTCTTGCTGGCAGAGACGTTTACTGCAGTAGTGGTGTCTGAGGCCCAGCTCTTATACCCAGTGGTGGCTTTGATGTGGGGGAGACTTCGAAGGCATACATTGGCAGTGCACAGATGCCTTGTCCTTCCTGCCCTGGCTCCAGACTCACTACAGGGGGTATGCAGCCCTTTGTGTGTGGGCAGGACACAGCCTATTCAGGTATAAGTGACACTGTTTCCAGATCCTCCTGCCCTTCCGGCCCATCAAGTCACACAGGGGGAAATACACAAAGCACAGCTGTCCCCCACCCCAGATATGTGATCAGAGATAAGCAGCAGGCACCAAATGGCTAACATAAGAGAATGGCAACTTTCTAAAGGTGCCATTTTCAGAACTGCAATTTAAAATCCGACTTCATCATAAGATAGGATTTTAAATTGTGATTCCAGAGAGGGGTTATCTCTTCTCATTTGGAAATTACGCTTATAAAGTGCAATAAGGCAATTCTAATGTTAACCTTTGGGAGAGATAGGCCTTGCAGTGGCGAAAAACAAATTTAAGAGTTTTTCACCACTAGGACATGTAAGACTTAAAAGTACATGTAAAACTGTAAACTGTAAAACTGTAGGCGGGACTTGAACCCTGGTCCTGGGCCAGATCTCTGCTTCAGGGTCTGCCACTCTAGCCATTGTGCCACACTTCTCCACAGGACTGAGATTAAAAGAAAATGTGTGCGCAATGCCCCAGCCAACAAAATCTGCTCGGGTGCTATTTCAGCAATTTCACCAGTCTTTTCAGACTATATGGATGTCTTAACCCTGTAAAAGTATGGTTGAGAATTTTTTAACAAAATATTGCCTGTGCTTACACTGACCCGCTAAACATTTTTTCTCTGCTTCTTACTCTGTTCCCACAAACCAGAGTTTGAAGAGAGCTAGCTGCAAGACTGGGAAGTTATGTCTGTTCACAATCTCTCACACCCTTCTCACCAATAACCACAAGCCTTACTCACCCGGTATCAGGCAAGATCTGTTTGAAGCTGCTCCCAACTTGAATACACTAAGGATAGGTGAAAAGGCAATACATGGCAGTGGCTGAAGGGAGCCTTGTGGAATGCAGTGCATACGTGGCTTTAGACCGGCCTATTCCTACGTTGAACATATGAGATTTTTAAAAGGAAATTTACATTATCCGTGATATTAACTGTCTTGTGTCATTGTCTGCAATTCACTAACTTTTAATAGAAGCAACCACTGCCTTTTCTGTGCCCTGCACAAATGCAAATGGCGCATACCTAAGATGGGGAGATATGTTTTAAAAAATAAGTTTGACCTATTTATGATGACTTCGTGTTTTAAAAGGTAGCACTGTGTTTAAATAAAAAAAAAGCTTCATCATTCAAAGCACAGCAAATCTTTGCAAAAGTGAAACTACTGCTGGTTTGCAAGGCGAACGTGCTTATTGTACGATGCATTAACACTTGTTTACAACAATCAGCACTGGTATATGCAGAGCTAATTTGAAATCAAAATCAAGATAGCCATTCTGGCTTATACAGCTCTACACAGTGTTCTCCATGAACACCCATGGAACTAATTCTCTAAACAGTGACAAAATAGTAATTATTATTTTCATAGCGCACACAAAAAAATGTTTCAAGTGCTTTATTACACAAGTAGGTCTAACTATTACTCAAGTCAACTACATCAGAGGTTGATCACCTCTCTTGCCATATTCAGAATTTATCTAACCCACATGATCAAATTGTTTAACCTTACATATTACAACAATGCAGATGATATGCAAATCATTCTAAAAAAATCAGGGTCAAAGAGACTTCTACAAGTCAAGACTTGGCAACTGCGTCTGTGTCTCAGAAGCTTGGATGAGGAGTAATCACCTAAATTTCAACTCGCAAAGACAGATCATGGCCATTGGACAGTGACACAAACACCAGCCTACCTGCACTTGACCCAGGGAACTTAATACCCCCACTAGCTACATCAAGAGAAGTGAGAAACCAAGAACTAATGGTGGACTCAGATCTATACCTGAAACCACATGCAACCTAGTTCACAATGAGCAATTTCCAAATAATAAAAACACTGCAACGCCTCTTCCCATACCTTAGACACCAACAAAAACTACAAGCTACTCTCACAATCATAATCCCCAAGCTCGACTATGCCTATAGTCTACACCTTGGCTTCCCCTACCTAATCATATACAAAATACAACAAATACAAAGTGCTGCAGCAAGGCTCCTCCTCTACCGTAACCCCAGAGAACACAGGTTATAAGATGTTTCCATGGAAACATTTACATATACATATTACAACTTGCATTAATTACAATAACATTTATATTGCATTGTAATGTACCTCTATGGAAATTACATTTACATCACAAACATTTACATAGGCTTACATTTACATTTCATTTTTTAGTATGTATTGTAATTTCATGCTTATTTCCTATTTTATGCTTTCATTGTCAGTATGTTATAAAAAGTGTTTGTGTTCTATTTAGGGAAGGAGTTTGTCCTATTCAATTAATGATTATTTAATAATAATGTATTTAATAAAAATATATAGTTTATTTTCGAATCATATTATAAAAGTGTTATGGGACAAAGGGTGGGAAGTAATTTCTTTTAATAAATATTTCAAAAGTATCAGAACTCGAATTCGATTCTATCTGTTTAGGAATTTTCTAAAGTGATATCGAGCAAAGTGTGGGAATTAATTTATTTAGAAATTACAATGTGTTTTATTTATTATAATATTTATTAAAAATTAAACATAACCCGTCCTTTCTCTAAACTGGACACAAACAGTTTTAAAAAGTACTGACAATGGAAGCAAGAAATGAAAAATAAAAATGAAATTACAATGCATTGTAGAAAGTGTGATGTAAATAAAAGTTTATGTAAATGATTACAGTGAACACATTATGCCAGTCTTGCAAACACTTGATTTGCTAGCTGCAGCAAAACTATCAATTTTCATAGCCCTTCACGTCATCCACAGAGCATCCAAAGGAAAAGGAACACTATATCTATAAATTAAGTCAAATAAAACAGCACATTGAACTCTGGGATAGCACCGAAGATCATCATACCACTTTACAACAAGAAATGCACTGGCCGCTCTGCTTTCGCAATACAAAGTGCCTAGCTCTGGAAATCACTGCCAGACAAAATTTGAAGTATTCAGGTGTATTACAAGAAGAGAGATGTAACCATGTTTGTTCCCACAACAATTACATCAGCCACTGACTCTGGGATACAACTCTGAATGATAACACTTCTACCAGTCCTGACCAGCACACCATAGCAAGAGCACAGACCTAGGCAACTTGACCCAACTTGGGATGTTCCACCCAACAATACCTAGCAAATAACATTTACATACTGATGGAATGTAACAATTTTGCCATCTCATCCGCAAGATATGTCTCTCTAAGCAATACTAGAAGTAGCTGCTGCTACTATGCACCTGAAGACCTGCAACCTGTCAAATGACATACAGGGCTTTATCAACAGGCCCCTTCCCCCTTCACAGACCTAGAAACCCCTACCTTCGAATACTAATCACAAAATGGAGGACAGTGACTCTAGACTTTATGATGGTCCTCCCAGTATCAATTTTATATAATCCATGCCACCGTATATCACATACAAATTTACTACATGATCCTTTGCTGTCAATAGGACAGGCAAACAATGTATGAAAGGATATGTGGAATCTTGCTGGCAACTGCATGGCATAGGTACAAGCTACACCAGCCTGCTGAAATAACCACTCAATACTAACTGGACAGAGTAGCCAAGAGGTCTGCCACACTTTGGTAGTCAAAAGAGGATTGTAACATTGACCACTCTGTATGTCCCAAACAGTCACAGACTTTGAGAAAAGACATCCTATGATGACAAAAAGGATGAGGGTGAGGATGAGCTCTAACTAGGCAAATCTTTCCAACTGATATCTCATAATTGCAATCATATAAAGTAGGTCTGTATCACAGTCTATATTGGCAGATTGTTCCTCCCGAACACTGTTTATCCACAAGCTACTTCTTCCAGATCCATAAGATTACAGAGTGGTCAGCATAGGAAATCAACACAACTGAATCACCTGCAGAGGTAATCAGAGCTGCTAGTACAAAATAATTTATAACACTGCATGTCAATCTCTCTGACTTTCTCATCCATCACACCTCTAAGTGCTGCATCCAATAACACTACAACTGCATTTCAGTGGTCGTCATGGTAGACATAGAAACACTTCCCACATTAGCTTAAAGACAATATTCTTCCAATCACATCCCCATGTGATGTAGCGTGTTACCCTCTTGGTCAAGCACGTCAGTGACACACATAGAAGCAGTGAGAATATTATAATACAATAAATCTTGTCATACAGTACAATCCATAGTATAACAGAGTCACCATTATCAAATTTAATGTCTTAAAGTATGTTCTGAAATCCATGGAAATGGTACAACTTACTTCCCCTAAGAATTACAATGCATTATTGAGTGTCAGGGCCTAGGCCTTTTCTTCGTACCTCCAAACAAATTCTTGGATTTTAGCTTTTAATGACTGGACACTTCTTAGTCTCGCACAGAGACAATTGTAGCTCTCTAGCCTGGTTTGCGTGATTATAACAATTCAAAATTAAAAAATAAAACACACACACAGACAGGCTTTGTTCTGCTCTCTTCATATACAAAACTCTTTAGTTGTTGTTCACAGTTTGCTCTAGCTCACCCCAGCAAACAGTGTGAGCCAGTGGGACATCCCACTTCAGTCCTTGGCTTTCTTGAGCTCTGATTGATGGCATTTGTCATACTGTGATGAGGGCATCTACCCAAAAAGTAGTGTAGTATATGCTAGTGCCAGGGCTGGTGGGCCAACTCCAATCTCCTTTTTTTTGTTGTTGATGGTGGCAAGAAACATTTCTCATCTTTTGTTTTTTACATTGGTTTTAGACTACAAACCCGTGATTCCACAACTCTTGTCCTTCTGTGGAACAAGCTTGGGGACTAAAGGATCCCTGACCAGTTATTAACGCAGATCCAGATACTGATTCAGTTTAGTTGGGTATTGGACCACACAGGCTACAGGCAATAAACAGATTCTGAATAATAGGGTTGCTACTCTTACTGAAGTGAAGGAGGACTGTAGTCTGACCAAATTATCATAAAATCTGTATACTTCTGTTATGGACGTGGGGTTGAGGCACACTGATAATTATCTACCTAGGTTGCATAACAAGCGACTTTCTACTGTTCTACATGGATGACTCAGCTACACTTAGCCATCATATGCATGGGTGACAAGGCCCTCTATTTAAGGTGTTGGACTGTTGTTTGGGCAAAAACATTATGGTCAACAGGGGTAAAACCAAGTTTATGGTCCTTCAAACTTATAGGTCTGTTAGATAGTGTTCATGAATACTGTGAACTCAGAGTCCAAGTCGATAAGAAGCTACCCAATGCTAATACCTTGAAAAAACAGAACTTGTTTAATCACATGTTTGGGGTACTTTGATTAGCAACTGATTAGGGAGTATACGCCATGGCCATCCCTCAAATGACATATGTGGGGCTGCCTTGCAGTGGCATCAAAAAAGGACCAGTTTTGATAGGACTGCAAGCTCCCTTTTGAATGAAGGGTTCATGTGTTAAGAAATTCAATTCCAGTTCAGGGTGTTAAAGATGAGCATGGACTTCAACTGATTAAAATGAGAGGTTCCCAGGAAACCTAGTCACTAAGGCTTGAAATCTTTATTGCTGGTCTGGGTAACTTAACTGTTAAAGCCGAACGGACGCTCGGATGAAAAAACGAGGTAATCGAGACCTTTTAAGGTAGAGTTTGTTCCAGACATTACTTGATCTTAACATGCTAGACACAGCATTTTTGCCTGTGGTTATCCATTCTTCTCTCTCCCTCGAGACCGCCTGCCCTACTATTGTGCAATAAACAACTAAGCCCACAAACTGGTATCAATCTATTTTCATATTTTATTGTTTTTCCGGTGTAGGGTATCCAGGTTTCAGCATGACACTTGCCAAAAGCGCAGCAGAAAAGAATCATATGACTTGCGACCCAAGGCAAAGTTCTTGATTCTCAGAACATGATGCACAAGTGAGTGGCACAAAATCAAGGTCCCAAGGAGTGTACAGTTTATATGAGCCCTCCAAATTTGTGAAAGTTATGCTGTCTGTGTGAATGAAACCTTTCAGGGCTGCTCAACGCTGCAGAGCTCCCACTCAGAGAGAGCAAAGCTGCTCTTGCTAGACTTTTCTCCTACAAGACCCTGCCTGAGTCTATTTCACTATCCAGAAAACATGTGCCACACAATATTCAGTTTAAGGTCATGTGTGCAGTGCACTGAGCACACTGGGAATGCTGGGAACACACCCACAACTACCATCACTCCCACTACCATCTAGAAGTCACAGTAACCTTCTCCCTTATATTTAAGTGGAAACGGCTCCCCAATCTCTGCTCATCTGCACGCATACTGGAAAAATTGTGAAAATGTTCTTATATGGAAAGCCATCTGACAAATCCAGCACACCAGAATATGGTTCCTGGCCATTATTTGTGCCAGGTCACAGTATGTTAGCCTTCGAGGCTAAGAAGTTAGGCCCTTAAGGCTACATAAAATAAGTATGTCAATTGTTTCTTGCTAGCAAAGTATATACAGTTAACAGTGGTGTAACAAAGGCCCCTTCAGCCCCCGTGGTGCGGGTGGGGACGAGCTCCAGAGGCTCCCCTCAGCAAAGTACTTTGACCTGGGAGCTCCTGCGTGAGCCGGAGTGGGGGGGATGAAGAGGGGTTTCATGTACATGTGCGGGGTGGGGGCCTCGAGATTGGTTACGCCTGTGAAAGTTAATGATTCAATAGCATGCGGCTTACTTTTTTTTAAATGATGCATGTGCGACATTAGGTAACTGTATTAAAGTGTCCTATGAATAATGGAAGCAACTATTTCTTCTCTAATGTATACACTTTTTTCTTTATTTGAATTGCAACACTGTAATAATGAATCATAGAACACACTCTTGCGGATTCTGTGTAGTTGCATAAATGAGGTCAATAAAATGTTTACTTGTTTGCATAGAAGTAGTATTAAGCACTACTGGAAATGGTACTGACATATCCACATCACCACAGATTTTAGGTTTGCACTTAGCAAAGACCTTTCGGATTTACAAAAAATCGTATACTTCTATAAAGGGGCTTTCAAGCAGCCCTTTTAATCTGTTGCAAAAAGAACAGATGATGGACAGAATGCTGAAAAACATCAAACATTCACCCCCACTCAGAGATCTGGGCCTAAATCCATTGTTTTGCTCGCCAGCAGTTCCAGTTTGGATCCAGCCATATACACAAATCGGTCTTGACCATGCTCCCCATGGGAACAGTCTGGCCAATCCGCCAGGCCAGCTCCCTCCTGGACCGGAAACAAGCATTCTGGGACCGGTTTCAGGGTACCACCCCATCAGCCAAGCTTGCAAAATTTGGGGACACTAGCATATGTTCTGAGGAGTCCATATTGCACAGGGACCTTCTAGAGAAGACCTATCCATTCCTTAAAAGCATTTTCAAAATGGTTTACACCTCAAACAGCACACAATATGTGTGTTTATTTCCCACTATGGTTGACTTGGCCTAATACATGCAGAGATATATTTTACAATTTCCTCTGGCTTAACTTTACACTTCAGGTTTTGACTACCCATGAATTGGTTTAGGATTGGGATTCATATTTCATTTTCTTCAGTTCCAACTATCAGAAGCACTATACATTATTTGGAGCAATTCATCTACTGTAGTATGTCAGAAGTTTGGTTTATGGAAGTCGATGGTGCACATGTTGCCACTGAATACTCTGCAGGGCGGAGCAACACTGGAATACATGGGCATAATTGTAAGAAGAGCCCGTGTGTTCGCACTGGTGCAAAGCACCCTGTTATGTCCATCAAATAGCCTGATAAAGGAAACCAGTAGAATCATTGAAAAAAACAGATTTACAAGAAAATAACCGGCAACAGCTTTGTAACTAAGTCATAATAAAAATAAGCATTTTTTTAAAGAAAATAATGGAGAAACAGCAACCGAAGCTCAATTTCACACTACCACCGATGTGGACCTTACCTCGATAATCAAAAGCAATCACATGGTAACCAAGTGTACTCAGGACCTGCAAAGAATGAATAAAGACTTAGCACTTGCATAACCATTGACTGTTATTAGGCAAGAATATTTTTTTTAAGTTCTAAATGTTTAAAGCAGCAGAATTACAATTTTGTTTCCTGAAGCCTGTGACTAATTGCTGTATCGGCATCAAATGACTCAACTATAAACTAGTTGTTCAAAAGTTGGAGTAACGTTTTGAGCAAAAGAACAAGCTACTAACCTTTGATAATGCTCTTCTGGTACAGACTCTATCTAGTCACAGTTTACTTACCTTTTGAATATTTCCTTGGAGCCTGGCAATCTGTCTATTGTTTCAGGGGGGTAGAGCATGGTTTGGCCCAAGCTCCCAACCAGGTATCCATCAAAGCATTTTTAAAGGGAAAAAGAGGCTTAGAAAATGTTGCTTCGGTTGGAGAACTTCTGTCAAGACATTAACCTCCAACGTGGGTACGTGCTGCGCACAAAATGTGGCCATCCCACACATTACCGTGGTGTAGAAAGCAGATTCCGGTGTGGCTGGTCCAGAGGGAGAAAAAAGACTTGTGTCCAGGAAAGTATTGAGGTCACTAGCCTCCTGCAAGTCCTCGTACTAGTTGTCAACTTGATATGGCTTAGCAAACTCATCACTCGGCTCACAGTCGTTATCGGAATTAGTCTCATGAAGGGAAAGTAAAGAATGCTGTAGAGTGTGTGGTAAGTCCAGTGAGGAATGCGGCGCCTCAGTTGGATTTGGGCGTGACGTTGGTCAAGGTCGGACCAGCGTTGAATCAGGTTCGGAGGAAAATCGGAGCTGGTTCTTCAGGTGGTGAAATCTGCATCAGAGTCGACATGCCTGGGGCCAGCTTGGGTTGTGGTTCCGGCAGAGGAGTCGTAATTAAGACAAGTGGGAAGGGTCCAGCTGACGCACAGGGTGAACCCACCAGTGGGATCCCTGGTGGAAGACCTCTTGTCTCCTTGGGGCCCTAAGGCCAAGGGAGTTGAAGATGGATCACTTCAATGTGACATTGCGTGGCTGAAAGCCCCTGAAACTCTGATTGTACCAGAAACAGCTGCAGGATTGTCCCCAAAGTCAGTCAACTACAGGAGCAAGATCGAGAAGGGTGGCACCGCTTCCGCACTTGGTCAGGCAAATGCGAGTAGTGCAAGGGAACAGAATCCTATTTTGATTTGATGTGTTTCCTACGCTTATGCAAATGCTTACAGCAAGATGAAAACCAAACTATGGAGCAGCTCCATTGACTTTGGGAGCATGAATGGAACCGAGAACGGGCTTTGGACGCGGAGTGGGACTTCGGATAGTCCTGGTGTGGAGGCTTCTTATGCTTGGTGACAGTTTCCCTTCATGTTCCCTGATTGCCTTCGGATTTATTGACGGCAGTCGCAAGAGGCCTTGGAGTTGTTGTTCCACCCCAGGCATGCCTGATGGGGATCTCTCACAGACATTGTTTGCGACAGTCCTTACAGGGCTGGAAGCCTGTTGTTTTACAAGGTGACAGCCCTTGCACACTGAAAGAATTTCGAGGAAAGAGTCTCAGAGAGACGAGAGGGAGCTCTGGATCCATGTCTGGTGGTGCGGAACGAAAGGAACTGACATTCAGTGCATGGAAGTGATGCCTATATATGCCACGCACGTAATTTCTGGAGTGGATGGCATCAGTGCAGAGCAGCAAAATGATACCTTCTGGCATGCAGAAGTATAACTGAAAAGTTTCAGGATCCAGGCTGACACATTAGAAATATACAAAAGGTGAAGAATCTGCACCTAGAAGTCTCTATCAGCATGGGGACACATTGATGTATGACAAAAAGATAACAGCAACCTATAATACTTCTTCTTGACTTTCCTACCTCTTCTTTTCCAACGACATAAAGGTCCTATGATTACAAACTTTGTTCTTGCATAACAGGGAACACTCACTATGGATACAAGTTTATTCTTCACTTACCAGTGCAAAGCTATGTGCCCCCCCCCCTTAGTACACATATGCCCATAAGCACACTCTCATGAAACACAATAAAGACCCACACTACTTTTTGGTCCTCTTACTCCTCATTTCAGCCTTTTACCACAGTTCACAGCTGCATAATAGCTGGATATCTGTCCTAGTTTTTTTTAGCTTTATTCTTTTTAGGTGTGGAATCAGGAATTCATCCTTATTTAAGTCAAATCCTCCGAGTTCATAGGACCAGAAGCTTTAGGGAGGTATGTAGAAGGTGCCATGTCTAAGATGGCGGACGGGACAGTCCCCTGAGAGAGCTCCTTTCTGTTGCCGCATTTATCTGGACCCATCCCCTCGTACACTTGATGCCCAGTGCGTTGGGAGAATAGACTTTGGAAGGCGAGTACCCTTTGCTAGGCTCTCTTCGACTACTCCAACCGCTGCGTGGTGGACATGACATTGTGGCCTCCGGAGTGCCACGGCCCGAGGTTGGACAGACGGACTGGAACTGCATGGGATCGACCTCTTATTCCATTACTGGCCCGGACAAGGCTCAGCTGGACCCCAGGGGGTACTGGAGCAGCATGGGTCAAATTAACACGACACGGGCCAGATCGTTGGGAGTTCCGCACGTCAAAACTAAAGGTAAACTGTGTGTTGCAGCCTAATTGGAGCCCTGGCTTACGCTTAGCCACCCACCATTGGATATAGGGACTGGGGGAAGCTTATGTGGGTTGTGCCTGGAGTTAGAGCATCGGAGCGAGACAGTCACGTTATACATGCATTTGGTGACAGCAACGCAAACCCTCTACTGACGCGGACAGGCCATTGCAAGCTTGGACCGCACATGGCATCCCTTCCACTATCTCGTCTCACGGCAGTGGCCCCATAAGGGCCCACGCAGAGGCCAAGCAATAAGAGGGCACGGAGGAAGTGGCACGAGCGCATGGTCAGGTCTTGGATGGACTTCAATGACTAGGCGGCAAGTATTCTTTGCAACACAGACGAGGATCAGGCCCGGAAGACACAACAGCAACCCAAGCAGGCGCTGCAGGGCACAGGAGCCACTGAGGCAGGATGAGTGTCTCATAGGCGCCATTGGTGCACGTGTAGGAACTCCCACCCCAACAGTGAAGTAATTACCGCACCGTGAGACATGGCAAAGGGGAAGGAATCGGCTAGTATCCCGTTGGCTTCTGCTAACCAGTTGGCCCGGGAACCCAAGTGACTCTCACACAAAATAGGTCCTTGGGAAGCACTTCCAGCATCATTACACCTGCGGCATCTGAGGACGCAGACACACATGGAGGTCGTTGGGGCCCCTGGGCCTGGGATCCAAACTCAGTGAGAGGTTTTACACTGTCCTGGACAGCGGGGAACAGCTGCAAAGTGGGCCCCTTCATATATTGTCACTGACAGCGACATCGGATTGAACCTGGGCATGCTGTGAGATTCCCTAGGGAGCAAGACCGCTGCAATAACCTGCAACCTCCACTGCCGCCACTCCACAAGGGATATAAGAGATTCCTCCGGCATGGAGCATGGGCCTGGACTGGGGCTAGCGCCAAACGCACTGCGGACTCCCTGATCAGTTATGGGGTGAGTAGACCACGATACATAGGCACATAAATATGGCCAAAGTAAAGACCGGGAAAGGTGGAGAGGGGCCACAGATGACGCTTTGACCTGTGGCGGAGCATGAGCTTCCACCCCAGCAGACTTCAGTGGAGCATCTGCTGCAGGATCACACAGAGAAATATGCAAAACTACTTACTGCTGTCAGCAGTCTCAAAGCCTCTCTGGAGCCAAAGCTAGATACCTTGATGATCGATATGGCATTTCTCAGGGAAGATCACAAGAAGGGTACAAGACATAGAAACAGATATGCCCATCCGTGACAGAGCATCACCAACAGATAGTGTTGCTCCAAAAAAGAGTTGTGGGCCAGGGTGAACGAAGCAGATGGATACTCCAGAAGACATAACACCAAGGTGGGGCGACTACCTGAGTGGGTGGACGAGCCAAGCATGGACTTGTACCTGAGGACATGTCTGGTTGAGCACTGGGGTTAAGACGTCCACGTTCTTTCGGTCGAGAGGGTCACAGAGTGCCGGGCTGTCCTCCTGCATCGGATGCCCTGCTGTGACTGGTGGTCGCTAAACTGTTCAACTTCTGAGACAGAGACAATATCCTACAGATTGCCAGGGCCAAGGCCCATGGACTATAATAACAGTACTATCACAACATTCCGAGATTACACGGTGGAGATACGTAAACAACATGGTCATTCCAAGATGTAAAGCGGCATCTTCGCACCCTGGGAATCAAGTATGCCTTGCTGTATCAGGTGCAACTGAGGGTTATCTCAGACAACAAGGCTCTCTTTTTTGGGTCCCTAAAGGAGGTGTGGGCCTGGCTTGAGAGGAGAATCATAGGGCGCACCCCCGCAGGACCATGGGAAAGAGTGGATGACACAATAGACCCACAGGCGCTCTACCAGGAACATTCAGGACAAACTCACCAAGGCACAGGCAGCAATGAGAAGGGCAGAAGTAATAGCCAAAGTGGGACATTCAACTATGTCCAGATAAAATGGCTGGGAATCTGATGAGAACTCAGCGGGATCACTGAATGCGTCACAGGTGGTCGAGATACCAGAGGAGCTCCGTGGTGGCCCCCAGTTCACACCAATGACAGCTGACCTACTGATGTGCAACTGAGCAACAAGATACCGTTTCACTGATGGCTCTATTGAATAGGGGATTATCTGCTGGAGAGGGGTGCAGGATTCGGGCCACTGAGTATCTGCAATATTGTACGGGGGTGTTTATGCAGTTCTGTTAGCAGGGACTTGGACTGCAGAGTGAGACGTGGGTTCATCTGGACTACCCTAGATTCAGAGAAGACTATGGGGGTCATTACGACCCTGGCGGCTGGCAGTATGTTGGCGGTAACACCGCCAACAGGCTGACGGTGTTCCGCCAGCAATTATGACCGTGGCGGAATTGCCAAGGCCATACCGCCAGCCCCTCCATTTTCCCGCCAGGATTCTGCCTGGCGGTCATAATCCCCAGGGCAGCTGTGCAAGCACCGCTGCCCTGGGGATTATGAGTCCCCGACCGCCGGCCTGTCCATGGCGGTACACACCGCCATGGAAAGCCCGGCGGTAAGGGGACTTGGGGTGCCCCTGGGGCCCCCTGCACTGCCCATGCACTTGGCATGGGCAGTGCAGGGGCCCCCATGCATAGCCCCGTCGCGCATTTCACTGCCCGAATTTCGGACAGTGAAATGTGCGACGGGTGCTACTGCACCCGCTGCACATCAGCATTGCCGCCGGCTCTATTACGAGCCGGCTGCAATGTTGATGTGACATTTCCGCTGGGCCAGCGGACGGTAACACTGTTACCATCCGCTGGCCCAGCGGAAATGTCATAATAGGGAGACAGAAATACCGCCGGCAATGGCGATATTCTGTCTCCCGCGGCCTCAGCAGTCTTTTTAAAAGACCGTCGAGGTCGTAATGACCCCCTATGTGTTGGTTGCCAAATCATTGATGGCATTGATTGGCTGTATCCGATTGATGGTGCAGCCAGGGCAGTGGATTTGTTTGATATTGTTTGTGCTGTTGCTTTGTTAGTTTTCTTCCATTTGCTCCACCTGCTCTCTCCCAAGCCTGTCTCCCTCTGAGTATTCAGACGGGGAGACTATTAGGCATACAGGACTCACATAACAAACCGTGAATATTGCATGGGGAATGGGCACCTATAGCAAACAGTACAGGATGCATTTGTACCTCAGTCGACGCTGGATACAGTTTGCCTGCCTTCAGAAGACCCATCTGACAGCGGGGGAGCTAACTAGGTTTTTCAAACGCTGGCAAGGCATCTTATATGTTACTATTTACTCTGCTTTTGCAAAGGGTGTCCTGCTTTGGGTAGCACCTGGGGTCCCATTTGTAGTGGAACATACTTTAGTAGATCCAGGGAGGTCACTATGTCATATCGGAAGGCACTTTGGATGGTTGTTAGACCTGTCAGCCCTTGCCGTGGTTTCACTTGCCCTTTTGCTTCTGACCTCCTGTTTTTGATCCTGTGCTTATTTTCATTTTTGCTGGCTTTAGAACTCTGGGACCTTCACCACTTCTGACCAGTGCTGAAGTGTAAGTGCTCCCTGTCTAAACTGTATTGGTGATTGGTTTATTCATGAGTGGCATATCTGATTTACTAGTAAGTCCCCAGTAAAGTGCACTATGCACATGGCCAGTAAGTCAAATGCTGCTAGTGGGCCTGCAGCACTGATTGTGCCACCCACGAGCAGCCCTATACACATGTCTCAGACTTGCCACTGCAGTGTGTGTGTGGGCAGTTTTAAATTGCCACTTCAACCTGGCAAGTGCACCCACTTGCCAGGCCCAAACCTTCCCTTTTACTACATGTAAGTCACCCCTAAAGTAGGTCCAAGGCGACCCCATGGACAGGGTGCAGTGCATTTAAAAGGTAGGACATGTACTGGTGCGTTTTACATGTCCTGCTAGTGAAATACTGCACTATAGTTGTCATTATTGTAAGGACTATCTCTCCCACACGGGAACATGAGGATTGCCTTGAAAAATCTTTTAAGTGTAATTTCCCATTGGTAGCAGATAGAGATATATGGAGTTTGAGGTCTCTGAACTCACAATTTAAAAATACAACGTTGGTGAGGTTGTTTTTTAATTGTAAGTTTAAAAATGCCACTTTTAGAAAGTAAGCATCTTTTTGCTTAACCATTCTGTTCCTCTGCATGTCTGTGGAATACATGTCTGGGTCAGGATGACAGTTGGGCTGTTTGTAAATTCATTCTATACAGTCACACAAAGGAGACTGAGGTGTGCCCTCCATTTCCTGATGGGTCTTCCTGGGCTACAGTGGTAGGAGGAGCTGACACTTGCACCAGAATAGGGCTATGCCTGTCCTCAAACAAAGCAGTCTCCAACCCCCTGGAGTGTCTGGGGCCATGGAAGGGTCCTGTGCACCACAACAACTTCTCTTTGACGTTTGCCTACTTCAAGGACAGAAGTACTGGATCTCTGACACCACATATTTAGACCACTTCTAGAATGAGGACATTCTGCCAGGAAGAAGAGCTTCATGTTGTAGAAGGGACTATGATTCTGCCTGTTGCTTTGATGTGCTGGCCTGCTGCTTGCTGATTCTGTCTGGGAGTAAACCGAGTGGACTTTGCTTTCTATATCCTGCTTTCCAAGGTTCTCCAAGAGCTTCAATTGAGTTTGCCTCCTGTTGAGAAGTCTCAGGGACATTCAAGACTTCATCCGCCAGTGCCTGGGCTCTTCTGCTAAGAGTCCTGACTTGCCAAGCAGTGCCAACTCCATTCCATGAGCCCTTAGAATTGTAAGCTAGTGACCTGAAGGAGAAAATCCATGCACCAATGCGCCGCAGCTGAAAAATCGACGCACCACCTACAGAATTGATGCAGCGCCTGTCTCACGGAGGAAAAATCAACACAGCGCCTGTAGAATCGACACAGCGCCTGTTCCACCACAGTGCCATCATCACAGTAGGTCTGGATTTTCCACGCATCATCCCTGGGTGTCAATTTCTGATCGACCCCGCACTGCATTAAGGAATCAAGGCTGTGTGTCTGGAAATCAACGCATCACCTTTCCTGCGAGGAAAGAATCGATGCATCACCTCCTCTGCCAGTAAGGCACAGACGCATCGCCTCACCTGCGAGGAAAGAATTGACTGATCATCTCCCCCCTGTGCAGTCAAGAACTGACGCATGGCTTTGGTTTTTTGGCACCTCACCTACCCTATGGTTCACATCGTCTTTGTTTTTGATGCATCCCAGGTACTTTGTGCTATAAAAAAAAATACGATTGATTCCTATAAACTAAGACTCATTGAAACCTTCAAAGAGTGATATCTTTACTTGTGTATGCTGGATTGTTTCCGTTTTGGTCTTGTTTTACTCAGATAAATATTGGCTATTTTTCTAAACTGGTGTGGAGTACTTTTGTGGTGTTTTCACATTGTTACTGTGTGTGTGTGTGTGTGTGTGTACAAATACTTCACATATGGCCTCCGAGATAAGCCTGCAAGGGAGTGAGCAGGGGCTATCTTGGGTGTGTAACTCCCTTGTCCTGATTAGAGTGGTGGGTTCGGCCTGGCTTAGGTGCCTACCCCAGCCAACCAGAAACCCAATTTCTAACAATGGTAAACCCCTAATACTGCGGTCCTGTACGCAACAAATGTGGGACAGCCCTTCTTCCTTACCTCCCTAGCCCTCTTCAGGTCGGCACTATCCCCAGTTTTCTGGTGTGAGGATTTCAACTGCATCCCAGACTTGGTGTATGACCAATCAACACCCCCCCATGGAGGAGGCCCAGTCACACACCACTACTAAGCAGATACAACAATGGGCACACAATATGAAGGTGGTAGACATTTGGTGCACCTTACACCCACCCACACCTGCGGGAGTACTCCCATTACTCTGCACTGCATCCTCTCCACACACGGATTGCCCTGATCTATAGCATTGAAGTTCTGGTGGGCAAACTTATTCAGATGGAACACTTGGGCAGGAGGTTATCAGATCACTGCCTCTTAATGGTAACTTTTTCATAGAAGCAACTCCGGCCCGTGATACCCACATGACGCCTACAACCGTACGCATTAGTGGACACAGCATTCTGGACACAGGTGGAGAAGCACATTGACAGATATTTTGCTGACAATGAGGGGTCAGACATAGATGTGGTGGTGGAATGGAAGACCTTCAAGGTGGTTATGCAGGGGGTATGCATGAAAATACAGTATGGTATGTGGAAAGGTCTACAGACGGAAGTACTGGCTCTTGAAAATAGACTGACACCACAATTTACCACACACTAGCAGATTTCAGAACGTAATACAAGGAGGCGTAAAGACAGCTATCAAACCTTTACTATAAGGACAATACTAAGCACCAACATGAGTGGGGCAATAAGGCCCAATAAGGCTATTTGCCTGATTATTGAGATTCAAACACCCATGCAATTAGGTCGAGGGCTGGTCCCATAGTGAATTCCCAGTTAGCAATTAATGAGGAATTTGAGGCCTACTACAGGGCCTATAAAGAGCTCCCAAGGGTGTGGACCATGGAGCGATCTCGGCCTACGTAAGAACCATAGAAACCCCTCTCCCTGGATCGACTACAAAGACAGGGGCTGGACACCCCTTTGACGCTTGAAGAGATCCCGCTGGCCATCAAACAAATTGCCAGAGGCAAGGCCCCAGGCACTAATGGGCTGCCACTTGAGTTTTATGCCACATGCCATGCGCAACTGGCTCCCCAGCTCTTACGGGTATATGAACAGGCTAAGGAATGGGGCAAGCTCTCAGACACCATGAGGAAGGCTCTGATTGCAGTTCTACCAAAACCCAGGCAAGATCCATATGAGGTGGCCTCCTACCGCCCCCTCTGTCTGCTTAACTTTGATTATAAGGTTCTGGCAAATAGGTTGACTCCTTTGGTCCAAAGTGTAGTTCACCTAGACCAGAATGGGTTCATCCTGAGCATGAATACGTTTCTGAATCTCCAACACCTGTTCTGTGTCATGGACTGGGCACGTCGTACAGATACATACTGTTGGGTGGTGCCAATAGACATTGAGAAGGCATTAGACACCCTGGGGTGGACCAACCTGTAATCCGTATTATCTAAATTTGGGCTGGGTCTGGAGTTTGGCAGAATGATAGAGGTCTTATTTGAGTCCCCTATTGCCAGTGTGTGCACAGGCAAGATAAGTCTCTGGCGGTTTTGATATGGGGTGGGGCACCAGCCAGCGTTGCTCTCTGTTGTTGTTTGCCCTGGCTATGGAGCAACTGGCTTGCCTGCTGCAAGTCCATGCCCATTAGTGGGGTGTGTGGGTCACCAGCATGTGGTATCCATGTACACCCTATGACGCCTTCTTATTTGAAGGCGGATCCACTGGTTCTCCCAGACGTCATGGATCTCCTGTATGAATTTGGGTGCATTTCTGGCTTTGTATAAACTACTGCAGACACCAGAGCCCATGCATCATGCAGACAAGATTTACTTCTTGCGTTGGCAATAAGATACCATCAAGCAGCTAGGGGTACAGATCTGCCAAACAGAACTCAACCTGGTAGAGGGTAATTTGGGTAAAGTACTTACCTCTCTTCGACAGATATTACCCTTTGGGACACTGTTACCTCTATTGCCTACGGGTAGAGTGTCCATACCAAAAATGCTGATTCTCCCATGGCTCCTTTACTTTTTTTGCTGCACTGCCAGTGGTCCTGAAGATGCCATTCTTCACAGACCTGCAGAGCCTGCTAGCCTCCCTGATCTCGGGAAACAAGAGACACAGTCTGGCGATTACTTCTCTGTATGCGGCACTGGAGAATGCAGGTTTAAGCATGCCTAACGATGAGCTTTACTACACAGCAGCCTCATTCCAGTGGCTACTGTGGTGGCTGAGGCACACTACGAACCCTGAAAGGGATATGCTGGCTTTGAATTTCGGGGTAAAACAATGTTGAAGTGGTTTCTAGGCTATCCCTCTGTTTTCAGCATCCCAATGTGCTACTGAAAGTGGTGGTTTGGTGCTGGATAAAGTATATCCATCAGAACAAGAGGGGCGTACCCCATGCCCACGGTCTACTGTTCTGGGCCCTTCCACCTTCCAGGTGGTTGACGGAGACTTACTGGGCTGGAAATTGGACCACTGGGGGATTCACTCAGTGGGGCGATGTGGTATTGGAAGAAAGGCTCCACTCGTTTTGAAGATCTGGTTACCGTTGGTAGCATAGATCCAGGACAATTCCTACTTTACTAAGCCCTATGTGGATAAGATGTGGGGTTCCGATGGTGAATTATGCCTGACGGCAGGCCCAATGGAAATGGTGGTGACCTCGAAAGGCACAGGGCAAGTGATGCTGGTCTTTATGGAGCTCTGCTTGAAAACCACATCAGAGAAGGCAATCAGGCACTTAAGGGGTGGTGGGAGAAACAATCAGCGATAGAATTTTAAGAACCCGAACGGTGGAGATGCTTGGGATCAGTTAAAACGGTCACACGGAACTCCCGCTTCAGCTTCACTCAGTTCAATTACATACATCACACATACCTTTCACCAGCCAGGATAGGGATGGACTGCCAGGCGTCAGGGCAGTCTGTTCTAGATGCCAGAGGGTTAATGCACACTTTCTTCATATGATATAGATCTGCCCTGTGACTGTTGACTCTTGGTAGGAGATGACTCACTGCATATCAGAGGTCATTGCCTCTATCCTTCCGCAGAATCCCGCTCGCTGCCTTCTTCACATTGGGATGGTGACTAAATGGATGAAACAGCTGGCTGGGTCTGAAGGCTTAGCTCTGGTGCTCCCAAAACGCCATATCACCATGACCTGACAGGCAGTGACGGCCCCACCTATGGCAAAGCGATGTGGTCCGCTGTGCAGGCCCCACCTATGGCAAAGCGATGTGGTCCGCTGTGCATCAGCAGAATTATCGATGCATGATGATATGGGAGCTAGGGATGATATAGGTCGATTTCATTAACTGACTGAATAGGATACTTACCCAAGACCAAGATAAGGTTGGTAATTCCTCTGTCCAGTACAGATGTGCGAGCTGGGGTGGTGCCCCCTTTCGCTGCCGCGCAGGGGCTTGCCTAGTGAGACAGTGCGGTCGATCCCAGAGCGTGCGGCAAATTGGCCATTAGGGGTGTTCCGGTAAGGGCTGCATAATGGGGGTTGTGTACTGTTGACACAGATGAATGGGTGATGCATATGTGCATTTATATTGGGATGGGAGGGATAAGTGGTGGAAGCAATTTTTTTGTCGTGTTAGCTGGATGCTTTGCAGTGATAGAGTAATCCCTCCATTTAGGGATGGGAAGCCACACGGATATGTTACAATGTTGCTGTACATTTTCAATCTGCTTTACCAGAGTACTGATGTATCCACGGTATGGGCCACTTCTGCCTGCAGTGCTGATGATACTATTGTTGTATGTATAACGCAACTGTTCTATTCAAAATGAATAAAGATATTTTTTTTTAAAAGAGAGATGCGTAAAATTGTGTGCTTTGACAGTATAGCCACAAGAAAAATGTCCATACTTCCTGCATGAGATGCATAGTGCAGATGTTGCACCCTCTTGTCATCTGCTGGTTTCACTTGTGGTGCAGTTAAAAAGGAGGTCATATGATTTCATAGCCAAGCATTTGTTATAACAGCCACTATGTGCATCAGTGAATGAACGGCCATTATGTCTCTAGCTGGCTTGCCATCATGGTTGTTACTAGAGTCGGCATATCTGCTAGCCTGCATGACAGGGCGTTGTCTGTTCATCACTGTGAGTCCTCTGTGCTCTGGGTTACTTTGCTTTAACAGTTTTAAGGTTTTTATTATTTTTATGAAGGGGTCGTATGGGTTATGTGACATTTTCTTCTCAACCCTTCCAACACTGTCAACTGTTTTGGTGGACTCCATGTGTGGGCAGGAAGATATTCCAAGACGCCTAGTGAGGGGAGAGAAAGGAGTGAGGGGACTGTGTACTTCAGGAGCAGAAAAAGAATGATACCCATGTGGAGAGGAGCAGAAGCAAGTGGCAATCCAAAGATAAGAAAGCCTGATATGTTTAAGAGGTAACCGTGGGCTCTATGAGGGAGGGAGAAGATGGAAAATGTATAGTTTACTGAAACATTATAATGCAATTAAACTATTGAAAACTGATAATAGACATAGTTTATTGTACACAATACTAATTCAAGATAGTAAAACTCTGGAAGATACTTCAAGAGATAAATTGGTAGAGCAGTTGTAGTAACAACACTGTGGCACCCCGCTATTAACCACGGTGCCGCACATTGAGAAGTTCTCTCTAATATTTCTGGACACTTTTAAACATCGTAATACCAACCAATTATAGTTATGAGATGTTGATCCCTGACTGAGTAACAGGATGCAATTTACACATCATGCAAACTAATAGCAGGTCAACTGAATCCAACCCTGGCCGATACCCAAATACACTAGCAATGTTAACAGTGTGACTGCGTAGAGAAAATGGCTGGTAGCGCACTGGGTACATGTATCATGATTCATGAGTGGGAGCTCGTGGTGTGGCTCCCTGCATCTCGAAGTTGTTTCAGCAGTTTCCGTTGGATTCTAGTATTCGATGCCTCGAGCCTAACATCTGGGTAGCCACAGCCTGGTTGCCCTTCACATGGTCACTCACAGAGGCATCACAGTGAAGAAATGTGCCAGGGCAAAGCACTTCACCTAGAGAAGAAGTTGAGCAGTAAGAGACCAACCGACAGAACAGGAAGCACCTACTGCCCACTATTCAAAGAGCGGACTGATTTGCAGCGAAAATGTGGCACAGATCTTGGGAGGGATTCAGGTGTCTCCTTGGAGGTCCTGCATGTGGAAGGTCTGGGGGTAGGTGGAATGAAGATACACGTGGAGTTTTCTTGCAACATTCCAAGTTATGCACCCCCAGTTGCAAAGTGCTGAGAGAAAAAGAAAAGTGAAAAGGAGATGAGGTGGACCTTACCAAGTTGTCGAAAATTCCCATGAGAACACCAGCCCTAAGACGCACATATAAAGAGCAGCATTTGTGTATGTACACACGTGCTGGTTATGGGACACAGCACAAACCTAGCTGGAGAGCGACGGAGTGCTACACGTTACTGGGGGGGTGGGGGACTAAACCCAATCGTGTAGTCAGAGGGGATTTACACGTCTCTTTAGCGGTATCATTGCATTACATTCTACAGCTGCACTCCATGTCACAATCTACAGTTTTCATGCACAGGAAGCATACTTGATCTGACCACAGTCACTTGATCTTCAGTTTGGTGCCAGGGTCAGTATTAAAAGCTAGTCCTAGGGGTCTCAATCTCTGTGAATGAACTCAGGTGCCACATTACTTGTGGAGGAACAATCGCAGCCAGCCCAGGTCTCTGCTCCTCAGAAGTTCACACAGGAGTCCCCCCACCAGGCCTCCTATAGCTTCTTCTTCTCTCGCCATGACTGAAGCACCCAAACACTTGTTTGATCCTGATATCTCGAACAATGAAAACTGACACCTTCTTGCCTGCTTTGAGTCACAGATGAGATTAACGACTCCCATTTTTTTGGGTCTGGTGGAACGAGTGTCGGACTGGTCTATAGGGCAATCCGGCAGTGCCAGATGTACTGGTCTGACAGATCAGCGTGTGGGCCAGATTTCTAGCAGTTGTGGGCCGATTTTTTTTTGCCAGATGGGCAGTTTTTACTGTTCATTTCCATATATTACCTCGTTTTTAATTATGCTTCGCTAATGTGGGCAACTTTTATTTTGATGCCAAATGTTTGTCCCAGTCCGATCCTGGGTGGAACCCAGACACATCTCTGTGTTAGAGCTGATCGTAACGGCTGAGTATCACTCCAAGTCGGATTAAACTACAAGTGGGCGTTTATGGGTCTTTTTCGGGGACAAAAAGGGTGCAATCGGCAGGGAGGGAACACGCACATTTAAAATGCATGCAGATGCATACAATAATTTAATTTGCCATCAGCCGGCGATGAGAGGTTTGAATTATGAACCCTCGCCCTCCCAATTGTCGCCTCCTTCTTCCAGTCTGTGCCTCCAGGGACTGGTGTCCATCGGGGTATGTGCAGTGTGCTTGTTCGGTAATACCGTCTTGCTCTGACCAATAAGCAGTATTTGTGAGAGCAGGGCTTTAAGTGCGGCGGGTCCTGCCGGGTCTGCCACCAGGCAATAATTCACCACTGATTTTGAAACGGGTCGCTGTCGGGCACTATAGTCATGACCTTAACTATACAAGCAAAAATACTGATCGATTTCTCAAAAGTAACTGCAAAAACCATTAGGGTAACCTATGCATGTGATGCAGCCATTTTACACGTTTTACTTCATGGCCAATTCCCTAGGACTGTTTTCTTTTCAGACGCTGTGCTTCCGTAGTTTTTTTCAGGCAACATATGACTGTTGTGTTGTGCATGTCGTGAACTAGGTCTCCTGCTGGTGTCTGGATGGGCTCAGGGTGCAGATGGGTGTTTCAGAGCTCTGGAGTTGAGGCTGACGGCTCTCACACATTGCCTCTTACTGGGTCTTAAAGGGCTTATTCTACATGCAAGTAAGTACACAGCTGTCGCAATATGGACAAAGTAACAGGAAAAGAAAGTGCCGTGCTTACAGACAGGGTGGGTTGCATCTGGGGGCATGGTGAAGTGGAGCAGATGAAAGGAAATGCGAGGAGGAGAAGGGCGTGAGTGCAGGACGAGTAAAGGCGTTAGTCACTAAAAAGTTTGAGAGACTTTAGAGAGTGGTGTGAAAGGGATAACGGGAAGGATTCAGACTCCGAAGGCCATTACCTCCATCTACACAGGTTAACAATGTTTAATTTACAGTGTCATATTTTCAGAATCGCAACAGTTTCATTTCAAATAAGTCACAAAAATATCACTGCTCTTATTAATAATATAATACTATTAGCAAGCACTAGCAAAGCCAATAGGTCTGGTTTATTGAAATGTCTGTTGTTGTGCTATATCTCTGGATGCAAAAATAGGTAACGCAGAAAGGCCTCAAACTACTGGTCAGGGGGCATGCTATGAGAACCACTGGATTTAATCTGAGGTTTTAAACCAAACGTGGCTCATCTCTAGGAAAGGATTCCATGCCATACCCCTTTTAGAGACCCCTCCTCAACCCTCTTATTCCAATTTAAAGCACTTTGTGGGAGTTAAAACGAATGTTTTCAACACCAGATCATGCTGTTTGTGTTTTTTGTTAATAATCACAACTAGGTCCTAAAAGAAAAAAAACAGGATGGAAATTCCAAGAGTACTGCTCTTGTGGGAGCATTTGTATCCAAGTTAAGGTTTCAGAACTGTGACCAGTGATTTGGAACATCTGTTATCTACTCAAGAATCCCTCATATTAGCTTCAGAATACTAGGTAAGTACTATGATCAATATGAAATAAAACATTCACTCCCTCCCTTGCATCCTTGCCATAATAAGAACACATCTGTACAAAATTCCAAAAGGACCTAAGCAAATACTCAGAAGGGACTTCACACATACCCAAAGGTGCCCTGCCAAATACACGTACCTTGACAAATATCCTATAGAATATTACAAATACCCGAAACAACCAGGTTTATAGTCAAAGATACCGAGCAAATAACCTTAAGAGACTAGCCCTAATTTACATATTTAAAAGCACTGCACACACCCAAAACAATCCTGTTACACACCCAAAAGAACTCTAACTTGTAACAAAAAAACCCTGGCATATAATTTTTTAAAAATCTAGCACATAAACAAAAGAACCTTGGCAAATACTGAAGAGTACTCCTGGCAGCTACCAAAAAACCCTTTTCAAAAACCTGCCAAAACCCCGACATACAGCCAAAAGAACCCTGTTGAACACCCTAACGGACCCTGGCACATAACTAAAGTAATCTTGGCATATAAGAAAAAGAACCCTGATAGATACCCAAAATGACACTGGCATATACACATAGTACCCTGGCACATACCCAAACGTACAACCCGGCAAACACCCAAAAGTACCCTGACATAGCCACAGGATCATATGCATGTGCCCAAAAGGTTGGTGCCATATGAGCGGAAGAGTCGCAGAAAAGCCCAAGGAGGGCAGTGGTATAGGTGCACCACCGCTTTGGTGCATATACCCAAAGGACTGTGGATATAACCCCACAGACCACGCACACATACTCAACAGAGCATTAGCAAACTCCCACAAAACACAGGACTTGTATTTTATATACTGTAGCTCGGTGCATAAAAAATGAATTTACTTACAGACAGTTTGAAAAACATACAGAGATTAATGTCAGTAATTTGGTTGATCGTTCTTTGGAGCGGAAGGCTGGTTGTGAAGTTTCTTTTAAATCAACGTGTACTCGGTTTTAGCATGTTTCCTCTTAACCATTTCTTACAAAGGAATTGTGAGCCTGCACGTTAATATGCACAGTTGCACTTCCACTTTTATCTTATTTAAGATTGTATTTGTAATAAAAAATATTGTTATGGTTTGAATTAATTAACACGATAACGAAACGTTGAATTGAACTGAAAATTTACTTTAACACAAATTCGACATGTATTAAACGTTAAAGTAGCCAGCATCACCCACAGGATCCCTCGGACAGAGTAAAATAACCAAGGCCAGCAAAACAATATCAAAGTCTGCCTTGGTACATTTACTGCTTGAATGAGGTTACAATGCTCTTGGCCTCTAAATCCCTGTAATCCATTATCCAAACGAGTGCCAACTATAATATCCTTTCAGCCTACAAAATTAGAGGTCAACAGCCTCCTGAAATTTGCTCAGTAGACAGTTCTATCACACTCTCCTTGGTTCAGTTGTTAAAACTCCAGCCATGTCCGGACGTTTCTGCTAAAAGCAAGATCACAGCGATGTCACGTTGGCAGAAGTTCACATTCCATTTCAAGCGGGGTTTATCACTCAGGGAAAACCTTTTACAAGAACCCAAGTTATGAGAGTATAATTCACTGTCAGCGATCCGTTCTTTACCGCACTCCTACAGACTCACCTTGTACAGCTGCACGCGGTGGTCTCCACCCCTGAAAGAAATACAGATGAACAAAACAGACAGGTTAACAGTGATCCAACTGCACTCTGTTTTTAATAACCTAAGAAGTAAATTAAAAACTGTCACTTTACGTTTAAGGTCCTGTCAAAGTTTATGTTTTTCACAAATGTAATTTCTCATTCTGTGCAACGTTTGACATCACACAAACCAAAACAAAAATAAAACACTGCGAAAGCCTAGTTCTCGCCTTAGAGACCCATTGGTTCTGCCAATGTATTTTCTTCATGCTGTACAGCACAAGGAACGGATAAAAAAACAGAGTACGCACAATAAGGCGGCAGGCCAGGCCATGGGATTTTGTAGACGCGAACAGGTGGTAAACACGTGCACGGGCTGAAAAATGACAAAGCCCGGCGGTCCATCAAGGCGCCGTTTGATTTCTTTTTAATGTTAATGGGTCTGGAGGCGAGAAGCTGGGGGAGGACACGGGCCAGAGACAGCACTACGGTGCGGGGGCGGGAAGAATCACATGAAGGAACGAGAGCAGCATAGAATGGCGGAGGGCACAGATTCGCATGCACGAACAAGAGCAATACAGTGGGCCACAGAAGCACTTGGAAGTGAGAGGGCAACATAAGCGCGGGTGAGGACAAAAGCACATGGGTCAGCCAGAGACGTGGAGGGGAATAGACGGTCGAGGGGGAGTGGAGGGGGAGTGGAGGGGGGCGGGGGGGGGCGGAAGCACTCTTAGAGACAGCGCGACGCGCGATGCTGGAGCAGAGAGAAGCACGTGTGGGAGACAGCTGGAAAACACGTGCACTCTTGCGTGCTTAAATACAAAGAATAAAGTAGCTCCCCTAAGGCAAACAGTGGAAGTAAAGTACTTTGGCTATGCTCCAGGTGAATGGTAAACACAAGAAGGGAACTAATGCCCACAAAAGATAAAGAATAAGATGCAAGCAAATCAGAGTGACAATACAGTGATAAGCAATGAGTAGGCTCTTAGGTGAGACCTAATAACACTGTTTACAAATCGGTGATTAATTAAAAGTGCAGACTTGAGCTTCAAGGCCATATTTACTTTGCTCACACAACTCGTGATTACACCTCCCGGTCAGAGAAACTACCTAATGATGTCCACTTATGTGGCCGGACTCCGCCATGGACAACAACAAAGCACCAGGGGTACCAGAAATGATTTGATGCACACTTTGGCGCAACAGCATCACATGCTGCGTCTCCTTAACAACCTATCTGCTGCCTTGCGGCTAGGAAAGCACAGAATGGGAACCAGGAAAAGGACAAGTAAAGAGGACGCTCCCTTCCTCTGAGTACATTCCTGGTCCTCTGTCGCGTAGGGCAGCAGGAGGAGTGCGCTGGCTAACAAGCCCCTGCAGCCGGCCTTCATAGCCGCACTCAGATGGCATCCCGACGAGATGCTTACCAGTGCCTTGGACTCATTTTTTATTTCGTTTTTGGGAGACGAATGCATAATGAATATTAAAATAAGATGCAGAGCGTCCCACTGCATTTTTGTCTACCTGAGATCCATCTGCGTCAGGGCGTAAAGACGAACGATCTACAACTAAGCATAATTATTCACAGTGTCCCCAAAACGCTAATAAGCATACTCGTTCCTGAATATTATTATGTAAATCTTACCATGCTCAGTCATTTTTAATAGCTTAGTCGCTCTCATAAAACTAAGTACACAGTAAATTGACTATCTGGTAATAAATAAATGTTCCATCTTGGTAACACTCATTTCATGAAAGTCGTCGGGAATGTCAATAGCGCTTCGAAGCGCTCCGAAGTTGTGCTGCCGAGGCGTCTATTGAGATATATCAAGTGTATCAGTTAATAAATAAACGCAAAGTGCCAGATTCAGGTAAATATGGCGCTACATATACCAGTGGCAAGCTGGCCTTTACAAATCTGCGACCACGCGGTGCGCGTTCATAAGCTGGAGCTGGAGCTGGAGCTGGGCCTGGGACCAGTACTGCGCCTGCAGTCCCTGGCCTTCATCCGCGTGATCGCTGACCGAATGTGTATTCAACCCACGAACCAAGTGGGTGGAGCCACAGGCCTGCTGTTGACTGCAATTTCTCATTTTCACCCAAGGTCTCCTGGGGAGTAATGTGCCATGTACGGGCCTTACAGGCCCCTTAGATGCCAATGCGTTTCATTTCTACCCTTGTGTGGGCGTAGATGTGTATTATGTACTCCACAGGCCACGGCTTCCACGAGTGATGGAGTATACTGGGGCCAGAAATGCTGCCATTTCTTACCTGCGTTGTGTCTTAAGGCTGCCATAGGGAAAGGAGAGGAGTGGCCAGCCACAGCGGAGACATCCCACGGTGGATCTGTGCATGCTTTCAACTTGCTTGGCCGCACCCACATACCTCTCACCGGGATCATATTTGAGTATGCAAGGCATTTTCGTGCACACACTGCACTTTTTCCTCCCCATGTGCGCATCAAGTTTGCGAATTAGCTCAAGCACTCCCACCAGCCCACGATCTGCACTGACAAATATCTAAAAAAAAAAACACTTCCAAAAAAAACAAACATGAATCGCAACACGATTACACAAAGAAGCCATTCCAGGGGATCAGCTTTGGGTATAAAGTTGCATAGTTACATGCAATCACGCGGTTACACAAGGAGAGTCACAAGCGGCCTTAATGAAGTAACAGGCTGAAAACTGTGTAGCCATATAAGGTGATAGTCATGAGTTCATGCCATGTTGGACTTACTGGCTGCCTACTACCTAAGTAAGCATTCAGCCTTGATATATTGAGTGTTTTATGCAAGTTGGGGACAGGGGTCAAGTTTCCATATTTTACTGCATGCTCATTGTCCTAAGGTCTGCTTCTGGGGAAGGTATAGAATGAAAATGTCACTTACCCAGTGTACATCTGTTCGTGGCATCAGTCGCTGAGATTCACATGGTATGCATTAGCTCGCCATCTGGTGTTGGGTCGGAGTGTTACAAGTTGTTTTTCTTCGAAGAAGTGTTTTCGAGTCACTGGACCGAGTGGCTCCTCCTTCTGTGCTCATTGCGCATGGGCGTCGACTCCATCTTCGATTGTTTTCCCCGCAGAGGGTGAGGTAGGAGTTGTACTATAGTAATAGTGCCCGCGCAATGAAGTGTGTAAGTATGTACCTATTAAAGGTTTAAATAATATATATACAAATGTACAAAATTGAAGGTAACTTCTGAACTGCTACAGGCTTCCGGGGAGGTGGGTGGGCCCATGTGAATCTCAGCGACTGATGCCACGAACAGATGTACACTGGGTAAGTGACATTTTCAGTTCGATGGCATCTGTCGCTGTAGATACACATGGTATGCATAGACTAGTAAGCAGTTATTTCCCCATAAGCGGTGGATTAGCCTGTAGGAGTAGAAGTTGTCTGAAATAGAGTTCTTAATATAGCTTGACCTACTGCGGCTTGTTGTGCGGATAGCACATCTATACAGTAGTGTTTGGTGAATGTGTGAGGCGTAGACCATGTGGCTGCCTTACATATTTCATGCATTGGGATGTTTCCTAAAAAGGCCATTGAAGCACCTTTTTTCCTGGTTGAATGTGCCCTAGAAGTAATGGGCAGTTGTCTTTTTGCTTTAAGGTAGCAGATTTGGATGCATTTAACAATCCATCTGGCTATACCTTGTTTTGATATTGGGTTACCTGCATGAGGTTTTTGGAATGCAATAAATAGCTGTTTAGTCTTTCTGATGTTCTTTGTTCTGTCAATGTAGTACATTAATGCTCTTTTGACATCTAATGTATGTAGTGCTCTTTCAGCCACAGAATCTGGCTGTGGGAAAAAACAGGTAGTTCTACCGTTTGATTTAGATGGAACGGTGAAATAACTTTTGGTAAAAATTTTGGATTAGGTCGTAGGACGACCTTATTTTTATGTATTTGTATAAAAGGTTCCTGTGTTGTGAACGCTTGAATTTCACTTACTCTTCTCAGAGATGTAATGGCGATGAGAAAGGCAACTTTCCAGGTTAGGAATTGTATTCCGCAAGAGTGCATGGGTTCGAAAGGTGGGCCCATGAGTCTTGTTAGGACCACGTTTAGGTTCCATGAAGGAACAGGTGGTGTTCTTGGTGGTATAATTCTTTTAAGACCTTCTATGAATGATTTGATGACTGGTATCCTATACAAGGAAGTTGAATAGGTAGTCTGCAGGTATGCAGATATTGCTGCAAGGTGTATTTTAATAGAAGAGAAGGCTAGCCTTGCTTTTTGTAAATGGAGCAAGTAATTTATTATATGTTTTGGAGTTGCGTCTAGTGGTTGTATCTGATTATGATGGCAGTAACAAACAAATCTTTTCCACTTACTTGCGTAGCAGTGTCTAGTGGATGGCCTTCTGGCCTGCTTTATGACCTCCATACACTCTTGGCTAAGTTGTAAGTGTCCGAATTCTAGGATTTCAGGAGCCAGATTGCTAGATTCAGCGATGCTGGATCTGGGTGTCTGATCTGTTGGTTGTGTTGCGTTAACAGATCTGGTTTGATCGGCAGTTTGATGTGGGGTACTACAGAAAGATCTAGCAGTGTTGTGTACCAGGGTTGTCTTGCCCACGTTGGTGCTATTAAAATGAGTTTGAGTTTGTTTTGACTCAATTTGTTCACTAGATAAGGGAGGAGAGGGAGAGGAGGAAAAGCGTAAGCAAATATTCCTGACCAGTTCATCCATAGGGCATTGCCTTGGGATTGCTTGTGTGGGTATCTGGACGCGAAGTTTTGGCATTTTGCGTTCTCTTTTGTTGCAAATAAGTCTATCTGAGGTGTTCCCCAGAGTGTGAAGTAGGTGTTCAGAATTTGTGGGTGGATTTCCCATTCGTGGACTTGTTGGTGATCTCGAGAGAGATTGTCTGCCAGTTGATTCTGGATCCCTGGAATAAACTGTGCTATGAGGCCAATTTGATGGTGGATTGCCCACTTCCATATGTTTTGAGCTAATAAGCTTAACTGTGTTGAATGTGTTCCTCCTTGTTTGTTTAGATAATACATCGTTGTCATGTTGTCTGTTTTGACAAGGATGTATTTGTGGGTTATGATTGGTTGGAAAGCTTTTAGTGCTTGAAAAACTGCTAATAATTCTAGATGATTTATATGCAGTTTTGTTTGATGTATGTTCCATTGTCCTCTTATGGTGTGTTGATTGAGATGTGCTCCCCACCCTGTCATGGAAGCATCTGTTGTTATTACGTACTGTGGCACTGGGTCTTGGAAAGGCCGCCCTTTGTTTAAATTTATACTGTTCCACCATAGAAGCGAGAGGTAAGTTTGGCGGTCTATTAACACCAGATCTAGAAGGTGACCCTGTGCTTGAGACCACTGTGAGGCTAGGCATTGTTGTAAGGGCCTCATGTGCAGTCTTGCGTTTGGGACAATGGCTATGCATGAGGACATCATGCCTAGGAGCTGTAGTATTGTTCTTGCTTGTATTGTTTGATTTGGAGACATGTGTTGAATGACTGTTGAAATTGTGAATTCTTTGTGGAGTTGGCGTTGCTACTCCTTTTGTCGTGTCTATTATGGCCCCTAGATATTGCTGTACTTTGCTTGGCTGAATGTTGGATTTTGCAAAGTTGACGGTGAACCCTAGTTTGTAGAGGGTTTGTATAACTTGATTTGTGTGGTTTGAGCATTGTGTGAGCGAACTGGTTTTGATTAGCCAGTCGTCTAGATACGGGAATACATGTATTTGCTGCCTTCTGATGTGTGCAGCGACTACTGCTAGGCATTTTGTGAATACCCTTGGAGCGGTTGTTAAACCGAAAGGCAATACTTTGAATTGGTAATGTATTCCTTTGAATACAAACCTTAGATATTTTCTGTGTGATTGATGTATTGGTATATGGAAATATGCGTCTTTGAGGTCTAGGGTTGTCATGTAGTTGTGTTTTTTGAGCAATGGTAACACTTCTTGTAGTGTGACCATGTGAAAGTGGTCTGATTTGATGAATGTGTTTACTACTCTGAGGTCCAGAATTGGTCTCAGTGTTTTGTCCTTTTTTGGTATCAAGAAGTACAGTGAATAAACTCCTGTGTTTATTTGTGTGCTTGGTACTAATTCTATTGCATTTTTTTGCAGTAATGCTTGAACTTCTATCTCTAGAAGCTGTGAATGGTGTTTTGATAAATTTTGTGATTTTGGTGGTATGTCTGGAGGGAATTGCAGGAATTCTATGCAATAACCATGTTGGATAATTGCTAGGACCCATGTGTCTGTAGTTATTTCCTCCCATGCTTCGTAATATTGACCTATCCTTCCCTCCACTGGTGTTGTGTGGGGGGGGTGAGTGACGTGTGAGTCACTGCTTGTTGGTAGTGGTTTTGGGGCTTTGAAATCTTCCTCTATTCCTAGGGAATTGCCCTCCTCTATACTGGCCCCGAAAGCCTCCCCTGTACTGTCCCTGGTAGGTGGACGGTGCGGACTGTGATGTACTGGCTTGTGTGGCCTGACCCCGAAACCCTCCTCTAAAAGGTGTTTTGCGGAAGGTGGTATAAGATCCTCTGCTCTGCAGGGAGTAGAGTGCGCCCATGGCCTTGGCAGTGTCAGTGTCCTTTTTGAGCTTTTCTATGGCTGTGTCGACCTCCGGACCGAACAGCATTTTTTCGTTTACTGGCATGTTAAGTACTGCCTGCTGAATTTCCGGCTTGAATCCAGACGTTCTGAGCCATGCGTGCCTACGGATGGTAACCGACGTATTAATGGTCCTTGCGGCTGTGTCTGCTGCATCCATAGAGGAGCGTATTTGATTGTTGGAAATGTTTTGACCTTCTTCAACAACCTGTTTTGCTCTTTTTTGTAGATCTTTTGGGAGATGTTCAATGAGATGCTGCATCTCATCCCAGTGGGCTCTGTCGTATCGCGCTAGCAGCGCTTGTGAGTTTGCGATGCGCCACTGGTTTGCTGCCTGGACAGCGACCCTCTTCCCGGCTGCATCAAACTTTCTGCTTTCTTTATCTGGGGGAGGTGCATCCCCAGAAGTGTGTGAATTTGCCCGTTTTCTGGCAGCCCCTACCACCACAGAATCTGGTGGCAGCTGAGAGGTGATGAATACAGGGTCTGTAGGAGGCGCCTTATATTTTTTGTCCACTCTAGGCATTACTGCCCTGCTTTTGACTGGCTCTTTGAAGATCTCCTTTGCATGGTGAAGCATGCCTGGGAGCATAGGCAGGCTCTGGTAGGAGCTGTGGGTGGAGGAGAGGGTGTTAAATAAAAAGTCATCCTCTACTTGTTCAGAGTGTAGTTCCACATTATGGAACTGAGCTGCTCTAGCCACCACTTGTGAATAGGCTGTGCTGTCCTCAGGTGGTGATGGCCTAGTTGGGTATGTGTCTGGGCTGTTATCAGACACTGGTGCATCGTACAAGTCCCACGCGTCCTGATCTTGGTCATCGTGGCTCATGGCGGTGTGAGCTGGCGAATGTGACGGGGTGTAAGTTGGTGAAGCCGGAGTTACAGGTGGAGGCGAGGGAGGAGGTGTTACCGTCTTTGCTGTTTGTTGCTGAGGAGCCTCTCGTGCTACAAACTGAAGTGTTGTCTTTCTTTTGACAGGTGGAAGGGTACTGATCTTCCCTGTCCCCTGCTGAATAAAGATACGCTTCTGCGTGTGATCCACTTCAGTGGATTGCAGTTCCTGTTCGAATCTGTGTCTTTTAATTTGTGAAGACATAGAAAGTTCTTCAGTATAGGAGCCTGAAACTGGGTCTGTTGGTGCTTTTTTCGGCTCCGAAAACCCTGTTGTTTGTTTTTTCGGCTCCGAGGTAACCTTCCTCTTCTTTTGTGCCGAAAAATCTTGGCCTCTATGATCTTCGGCGCCACTGTCTCGGCGTCGATCCGTGTCGACACCGAACTCTCGGTGTCGATGCTTCTCTTTAGCACTCTCTCGGTCCCGAGGAGGCTGCGTGCCGGTGTCTCGACCGGAGTCGGACGATCTCGACACTGAATGGGCCTTTTTCGGTGCCGATTGTTGGTCACCGTGAATTTGGGTTGAGCCATGGCCGGTTGGCAGTGGCGTCCCCTGGGCCTTTTTGCCTTTTTTAATTTCTGATCTCGACGTCTTACTCACTGTTTTTGGATGGTCGAGTTCGTCGGAGTCTGAATCCTGGATGGAAAAGGATTCCTCCTGTTCCTCTTCTGTCTCGAACTGTCAATGCTCTTTTGGCGTGGACGCCATCTGCAGTCTTCTCGCTCGACGGTCGCGCAGAGTTTTTCGGGACCGGAACGCCCGACAGGCCTCACAGGATTCTTCGCTGTGCTCGGGTGACAGGCACAGGTTACAGACCGAGTGTTGGTCCGTATAAGGATATTTGTGGTGGCATTCAGGGCAGAATCGAAACGGGGTCCGTTCCATCGGCGTTGTTCTCCACGCGGTCGGGCCGACTAGGCCCCGACGGTGTGCCGAAATCTACCCCGAAGGGCACCGAAGCGCTTCGATGTTCAATGCGTTGTCGTATGTGTTTATCTCGAACCGGATCGCAACGATACCGTCGAAAATCTTCAGTTTTCAGCTATCTTTCCGTTCCGAAACTCGGAGCGACAGGAACACGTCCGAACCCGATGGCGGAAAGAAAACAATCGAAGATGGAGTCGACGCCCATGCGCAATGAGCACAGAAGGAGGAGCCACTCGGTCCAGTGACTCGAAAACACTTCTTCGAAGAAAAACAACTTGTAACACTCCGACCCAACACCAGATGGCGAGCTAATGCATACCATGTGTATCTACAGCGACAGATGCCATCGAACATAAATGTTATTTAACATAAACATAATGCTTCTAGGTCGCACCACCTAGAGGCATGCCATGCATTATCACTACACAGCACTTACATCTTTACTTCCTTCACAGCAGATCTGAAGGGGCTGAAGTGCTCAGCTTTTCCAGATATGTCAGGTTTTGGCCGGTTGAATGAAGCCTACTAGATTTAATCTCCAGTCATAAAAGAAAGAAGCAGGGGTTTAAGTAGCCACGTGTGTTATGTCAGAGTGATCTCTTGGCTTTAAAGCGACTGCTGCTGACACAGCTTGTGATTTTTGGGGAAACGCAAACTGTGGCTTATCCTCTGTAAAAATGGTGCACTGAACCACACAAAGCCAGACGGAAAATTCACCTGCCTACACAAAAGATGGGTGACACCCCAGCACATGCAGGGCATGGAAAAGTTATTGAAGGGTACGAACTGTAGCTTATATCTGAGAATGATGAATATTAGCATTTATATGACTAAATGCTTAATGTTATGCAAATAAACTTGGCGTAGGTACACTAGTACTAACATGGACTTTACTCAGATCGCCAACAAAATTGAAACACACAAGAAAGGTTGCAAAAGTTTATGAATTGTACTCAATAAACATCGAGGGAACAGAACTGTTTAGATGTATCAGTAAAAAGATCTGAAGTAAGGAAAATAAAGATACATAGTGCAGAGATTATACTACAATACTTGACATGTATAATGCTAGAAAGCGAACTAGAGACAAAGGAGCAATGCCAATGATAAATTACTCAAAGATGTTCTGTATTTTAGGGATGCATGCAAGCCTGATCTTTATAAAGAACAAACGTAGGTAAAGAAAAAGAAGAGATGCACTGACACGGATCTTACAATTCAGGTGCAATCTCGGTGAGGTTGGGCACAAGGGAGGGTGAAGGGGAGGTGGTCAGGGCTTAGCTAGGTTGCGGTGACAACAGAAGAAAGGGAGTAGGGATGGAACACTTGGAAACATCACAGTCTGACAGGAGACTCTCTCCTGGACTGGTACGCCTTTCTCTCAGTCTACACCCCGTTCTAAGGAGCGCAGTGTTCTTTTCCTTGTATGGTGCTTGTGCTGGGTTATGGAGGTGACTGGCTCCGGGAAACAGCAGGGAAACTGCTGCGGTGTAGGTGAAAGATTTTCCTACGGTGGCAAAGAGCTGGAAAAACCTCCCCATGCACCTCAGACAAAGCCCATCGCTCACCATCTTCAGGAAGAACCTCAAGGCGTGGCTCTTCGGATGTGGCTCCTCCCCTCCCCCCAGCGCCTTCAGACCCTCACAGGTGAGTAGCCACCCTTTACAAATATTGATTGATGGACTGGCCATCTTAGTCATTCTTTCAAGTATGTTTTAGCAGTTTTCTTTATGTTCATGTGTTGTTCTAGCTCACTTTTCATTTCATTATTCATTTTATTTCCCCGTATGCCTGCTGCAAAGGTGAGCCTTTGCTAGTAGGTATGAGTAGCTGGACTCCAGTTAGCTTTAATTTATTTCTTCCCACTCCTTTTCTTGCTAGGCCTTCGCGCCCAAAGTAAATCGATGGGATGCCCATCATTTTGTTGGGATTGCCCTGGGCTGCAACATTTGTCTTAAGTGCAACTTTTCTCTGATGTCGATGGGACTTAAAGGTCCTTCGAAAAAACAATGGCTACGGGGCCACCCAGACTTCCAACAAAGGATACTGGGGTTGGTGAACTGTAACGTAGCTTGTGCATTAATTAATGTACAGTTGTTAAGTGAAAATAAAACAGAAGCCATGGCCTTTATTCAATCATATAACTTAGACTGGCTCTTCATTACTGAAAATGGGCCCGTGAACACTATGGACCTGATCTTGCGGAGGCGGTACCTAAGGGATATGCTACTGCTGGGCAAGATTGCCGTACCAGGCTGGGGCATGGACTCGCTATTATTTTTGGGGTTCTTTGCACTGCATGATTGAGCCACTCTGTTCTCAATCAAGTCCTATTGTGAGGCTGCTCTGTTCAAAATAAAAATCCATGATGCTTTTACCTTTACAGGCCTTCTTGTCTATCGTTCACCCAGCTCCAGACCAAGCTCCTTGTCCTCCTGGGGCCAATTTATTGAAACCTTTCCTTTAAAATCTGATTTCACTATTCTTGGTGATTTTAATTTTCATTTAGATGCCTCTGGTTGTCGGAAGGCCTCTGTTTTTACCAATCTTATCTCTAAGCAAGGGCTTCACGCAGCTTGCTCAGCTAGGCATATTCTTCACGGGATTTTTACTAATTTCATCAGGATTCAGCTAGAGGACGTCACTAAGTTATGACGGTCGGACTACTGGGCAGTAGATTTCTTGGTTGTCGTAACCCCTTCTCTGCGGCAGCTAGGGCCTTTAAGTATGTCTAATATGAGTAGAAATCTAATATGAGTAGAAATTAGAAAAAATGTTTAGAACAAATCTGCGGAAAGCGCTCGCTGTTGCTCCTTTTAGGCCGTGCCAAAATGCAGATAAGTTTAATGAGTTGAAGCGGAACTCCTGCAGGCAAGAAAGCAAATAGCGTTTAAATTTGAATCAGACTGAAAAGAGAACATGCAGATCTCTGTTGCAAGCCTACAAAAGAGCCATTTTTTAGGCTAAAGCGAAATTTTTCACAATGAAAATACCCCTAAGGGGCTTTTTAAAATTGGTAACTCTATGTAATTCTCTGTCTTTGCTGAACTCGGGCATCTTCCAATCGTTTTGTGTTGACTTAGTGGTATTCTTCGGAAATAAGGTCTTGAATATTTCTTCTGCGTCCAGAAACCACAGTGATTGGGAGTTTTTAGGCCCTATGCCTACCCCTTCCCTCCTTTAGAAATCTCCTGTGCTCTCTTGTTTTGCACAGGTCTCCGTGACGCAAGTTAAAAAGTATCTGCTGGGAACTAAATCTGGATTTCCTTTAGATCCATGCCCCTCTAAAATTCTGCAATTAGTTCCTGACATAGTGTTGAAACATCTCACTCAGACTAATAATATAGTCATAGAAACAGCACTTTTTCCTGGTTCCTGGAAGGAGGCGATTGTTATTCTATTGCTTCAGAAACCTAATTTAAACTTTGAGGAATTTAAAAACTATTGGTTTATCTCATTGTTGCCCACCCCATCGAAAATACCGGGAAAGAATCTCAACCAGCAACTTGTGGAGTTCATCGATACACATGAACTTCTAGATCCATCACAAGCTGGCTTTAGAAGAGAGCACAGCACTGAAATCACATTGATGGAGGCTGTCAACAGGATCAGAGGCCTGCTCCACTAAGGGGGAGGACACAGTCCTTGTCATGCTTGACCTGTCTGAAAGCCTTTGACACAGTCTCTCACAACTGAGCATTGAGGGTAAAGCGCTCAGTCTACTGCAATTCTTCTTGGTTGATAGATCCCAGATAATGAGATGTGGACAATTTATGTCAAAATCTTTTAGCCTTCCTTGTGGAGTTCCTCGGGGCTCTTCGTTGAGCTCAACTCTCTTCCATTTGTATGTTTCTTCCCAGGCAAAATTGATAGGATCTTTCGGGTTTCAGGTGTTGTAGACGACACCCACATTATTGTTTCCATTATGGTTAATGTCCTTTCTGTGGCAGCAAGCTTTAAGGAATACATGTCTAAAATGAGCTGCTGAAGGGAGGATATTTTTTTAAAGCTTAATGCTGACAAAACCAAGGTTCTGGTTTTTCGAACACAATATTCTGTCAGTCCACTGCTTGGTGGCCTGAGTCTTGCGGTCACCTGCTGCTCCATTTAGCTCATCTCTACTGATTTGTGCAAAGCAGTGGTTCTGGCATTGGTGTTGTCCCACCTGGACGATTGCAATGCACTTTAGCTCAGCATCAACCAGGCCTCTCTTAATACGTTTAAGAAAACTCAGAATGCGGCGTCCCATCTCATTCTGGATATTCCAAGACATCAACCTGGCTTAAAGGGCTTGAAGACCCTGGATTCGTTGCTTGTTAGGAAACATGATATGTTTAAGGTCTAGTGCATGGCTCACAATGTCTTAAATAACATGGGTCCGGGGTGGTAATGAGCCTAAAAGGCTGCTTCATTCTACATTTAAGAGATATGTGGTAGTATCAAAAATGTGCAGAACTAGATGAGGTGGTAGATCCTTTGCCTACGCTGTGGCCAAGCTCTGGAACAAGTTACCCATCCACACCTTGGGAATGGAAATTCTTTTTTAATTCCAGCCCTGGTAATCAGATTTTATTGTTTCTTAAATCTTCTCTTTCTCTCTTGTCAGTACTCTGATGTTTTTGTGGTTTTACTAGCGCCTTGACACCCGTGGGTATTGGTTGTGCTCTATAAATATATTTTTATTTTCTTTTGTTTCATGGAATTAAATCATTAGGAAGGGATTTTAAACGGGGAAAAGAGTATGTCAGCTATTGTGCAAGAACTGTTCTTCAGGCTCTCCACAGCGACTGATCCCATACAGATGCACCTGTGTTACAACGTATTTCCAATCACACATTATATTTTTGAAAATTACATTAATAGGCATTTCTATATTTGTATGTAAATTGCATTAATCGGTGGCGCAACTAAGCTTAAGGGGGCCCTTGCAAAGTACATGGAGTGTCCCCCAATGTGAATCCCATTATAAACATGCATCATAAAACGTCTTTTACAAGTACATGAAACAGTGAAAATAAACGTGTCTCATCAACAGACACTTAAGTATGGGCTTACCTAGTGCCAGAATTTCCATGTAAGTAAAGAATCACAGGATGGTTTAGAGCCAATGTTTCCTCATACCACATTTGATCCTTTTCTTGGGCATTTTTCCATAAGGCTGCAGGGAGTGTGTGCCTACAATTAAATCACATTAAAAAGACGCAAATAAGTACTAAGCTGTGGCCATGTTATTTTCAGCCACCCTGATAGCCCCATGCAGAATACAGTAGGCTAAGAGTGTGTATATCAGACAAATGACCTCAATGCAATAGGTCTTACCTAGAATCAATGAAGACAATGTTTCATAAACTGAGAAAAGATACTTTGATTTGCTTTCTACTGGTGCGATTGACAATGGATGAAGCTCTTCTAATAGAACCACTGTACACATGAACAAGACATTACATTAGAACACTGACAGTGAGCAGTACATAAGCTGGTGGGACATCATTAAAACAGTACATTTCACATAATGATTACATATGTTTACATAGAAGATAATACACAGTTTAGTCAGACTCAGGGGTAAGTGTTGGGCATACAAAGGGAGGCATGGATGGAACTACTGCCAGGAAAAAATGCCAGTTGTGGGGCAGTCATTGAGTCCTCATGATTGGAGAAGTAGACCACAGGTAAACTTGAATTGTTATAGGGATATGTCAGCTTAGTGTTCAGTGGGCAGGGTGGTACAGCAGCAATGTACTCATATTTTAAAGACTCTAAGCTTGCACAGGGTGATTTAGGAATCAAAAGGTGGCTCAGAGCTCGGTGTTCATGCCTGAGTATAAGGGTAATATTTCTGGGAAAAAGAGAAGTCATATGCCATCTGTGCCTTCAGGTTATGGACACGAACTTCCTACAGTGCTCTGTGCTTAACAGAAAGGCAGCAGGCCTTTTAGCTGGAGAAACCAGCAGCTGTGTTTTGGGGAGGTAATAAAGTGTATGGTTAACAAAGTACATTACTTTGTTAAGGGAAAAGAGCTAAGTATAGAGCCAACCCAGAAAGGAAACCGGTGAAATAGTCGAGCGTGATCATCAATGAGGTGTTGACTAGGCATTTGTCACTTTGAAAGTGGAGGGCATGGCAAATCTTTCAGATGCTGAGTATTTTGAATCTGGCAGTCATATCACTGGAGTTGATGAAGTACGTAAGCTTTATGCTATAGTCAAACTGCATGCCAAGATTATTGTGGTGGGGACACAGAGGAAGGAGAAATGGAGAAAGTGTATGTGCATGCATTTGTAGATTGGTGCAAAGAGAGTGGGGGCCAAAGGATGCTGTCAGCACATTACCTCAGTCTTACATGAATGAAACAGGAGGGAAGGGAACACCTTCCAGTACGGCTTACCAATAAGGCAGGTGGAGATTCTAGATTAAGGGTGAGGCTCAAAAGATGGCCAATAAGACGACCTACATGATCTACGCACGTGGCTCCTTTTATAACAGAGGTGATACAGAGTCAAAAGGTGGTTTAGAAAGGATAAGATGCAATGGTCCGCAGCTGAGGGAGCCAGGGTAGAGCGACTTTAGATGAAGGGAAATAAAACAAACAGCCAGTATTGTCTTTAAAAACTGGATTACCACAAGAGAGTAAAAGCTTGTGCTTTGTGTGAAGGGGTGATTAAAGAGCGCTTGTAGGTAGGACGCTACACTGGATGCATAGGCAAATGTTTTGATGACTTGGGGCCCGGAAGGGTTTAACGAGGCGCAGAAGCAGTTTAGCAAATAAAAGCATCATCATAAGCTCAGCTGATGAGATGGGAAAAATATGTGCAGTGGCAGAAACAGGGAAGGTTTATGGAGCATGGGGGGAATTATGATGGTGTTGAGGTACTACTAATGAGAGGTCTGAAAGCAACACAGGAAAAAACCACTTGTTAAGACACTCTCTCCTTCATCAAGAACTACATAATATCAATGCATGGCTCGAATAAGCATTCACATATGTAGTGTACCCCCACTGATTAAAGTCCTCTCTTATACATCTATGAAGTGAATGACAGTAATGATAGCAGATTATGGCGGTCATTCTGACCTTGGCGGACGGCGGAGGCCGTCCGCCAAGGTACCGCCGTCAGAACACCGCACCGCGGTCGAAAGACCGCGGCGGTGATTCTGACATTTGCCCTGGGCTGGCGGGTGGCCGCCAAAAGGCCGCCCGCCAGCCCAGGGCAAATCAACCTTCCCACTAGGATGCCGGCTCAGAATTGAGCCGGCGGAGTGGGAAGGTGCGATGGGTGCAGTTGCACCCGTCGCGTATTTCAGTGTCTGCTGGGCAGACACTGAAATACTTTTTGGGGCCCTCTTACGGGGGCCCCTGCCGTGCCCATGCCATTGGCATGGGCACGGCAGGGGCCCCCAGGGGCCCCGTGGCACCCCCTACCGCCATCCTGTTCATGTACGCCATCCTGTTCATCCACGTTTCTGCACCGCCTTCCCTTTCTTCGCACCCACATAGCCAACAAAGAGTTGATCGTCCACCCGGAAGTCTTTAGTACGATTGAGGTAGAACGCCAACGCTCTTTTTGGGTCCAGACGGTGGAGTCTCTCCTCCTCATGGGAAGGATGTGGGGGTGCGTAGAAGGTAGGCAAAGTGATGGACTGGCCTACATGAAACGGTGTAACCACCTTAGGAAGGAAGGAAGCTCTAGTGCATAACGCCACTTTGTCGGGGTGTACGGACAAGTACGGAGGCTTTGAAGAAATGGGCTGAAGCTCACTCACCCTGCGAGCAGAGGTGATTGCGATAAGAAAGACAGTTTTGAATGTGAGGAGCCGTAAGGGACAATTATGCATAGGCTCAAAGGGAGTAGACATCAAGAAAGTAAGCACAAGATTAAGATCCCACTGAGGCATGATGAAGGGAGTGGGAGGAAATAAGTGGGTGACCCCTTTTAAGAATCTACTCACAAGAGGAGATTTAAAGAGTGAGGGCTGATCAGGAAGCCTAGGAAAGGCGGAAATGGCATACAGATACCCCTTAAGGGTGCCCAATGCAGAGCCTTGCGGGGCTAAGGAAAGAATGAATAGAAGAACCTCTGAATGAGGGGCAGATAGGGGGTCAAAAGATTTGTTGGTGCACCATGCCACAAATTTATTCCAACGACAGGCATATACAGTTTTAGTCGAGGGACGCCTGGCTGCCAAGATAACATTGCAGACTTCGGGTGGAAGGGCAAATGCCGTCAACTGTTGCCGCTCAATCTCCACGCATGAAGGCGGAGGTTGGACAGGTTCGGGTGGAGGACCGTCCCCTGCTGCTGAGGCAGAAGATCCGCCCGAAGAGGCAGTCTGAGTGGAGGATCGATGGACATGCTCAGTAGCTCGGGATACCACACGCTTCGAGCCCAGTCCAGAGCCACCAAGATAACTTGGGCCCGGTCGCTCTTGATCTTCTTGAGAACTCTGGGCAGAAGAGGTATAGGTGGGAAGGCGTAAAGGAGGCCGGAGTTCCACTCAAGACGAAAAGCGTCTCCGAGCAAGTGCCGCCTTGGAAACTCCAACCCGCAAAATAGCTGACATTGCGCGTTCTCTGCGGAGGCGAACAGATCTAGCCAAGGCTCTCCCCACATGAGAAAGAGACCTTGCGCCACCTCCGGATGGAGACGCCATTCTTGATCGACAGTGCGTCGGCGGCTGAGTTCGTCTGCTCTGGCATTGAGAGAGCCCGCCAGATGTTGAACCATCAGGGTAATGCCCTGATGTTCCAGCCATGTCCAGACGCGTAGTGACTCCTGACAAAGGGTCCAAGACCCTACCCCGCCTTGTTTGTTGGAGTACCACATGGCGGCAGTGTTGTCCGTGAACACCTGCACCACTTTCCCTTTGAGAGACGGAAGGAATGCTTTAAACTCAAGTCTGTTCGCTCGGAGCTCCAGCATGTTTATGTGGAGTCCCAACTCCGCCGGAGACCAGAGGCCTCTGATCTCCGCCTCTTCCATGTGGCCACCCCAACCCAGAAGCAACGCATCTGTCACTATTGAGAGATCTGGTTGGGGAAGAGAGAGGGATCTGCCATTGACCCAATTGGGATTCGAAAGCCACCACTGCAGGTCTTTTGCAGTCCCCTCCGAGATCTGGACCATGTCGGAGAGATTCCCCTTATGCTGCGCCCACTGGAACTTCAAGTCCCACTGCAGAGCCCGCATATGCCACCTGGCATGTGTTACTAGCAGGATGCAGGAGGCAAGGAGGCCCAGCAGCCGCAAAGTCTGTCTCACCGAAACCCAAGACCAAGGCTGAAGGATCGGAATCATAGCCTGAATGTCTTGGACTCGCTTTTGGGGAGGATAAGCCCGAAACCGCACTGTGTCCAGAACTGCCCCGATGAAAGGGAGCGTCTGAGAGGGAGTCAGGTGTGATTTTGGCACGTTGATAGTGAACCCCAGCTGGTGCAGGAGGTTCGCCGTAGTCTGGAGGTGTGAGACCACTGTCTGGGGCGAAGGCGCCTTCAACAGCCAGTTGTCTTCCAATTCGATCACTGAAGTCTCCAGTGACATGAACGAATTACAACAAGATGTAGGCGCAATGAAACTTAGCAACTTGGATACTCCAGTCACTAACAACAGCCCTCTAGGCGGCAACACTAGAAACAGCAAAACCCTCTCAAAAAGCCATCTTCCAGCAGAATCTTCTAACTGGAAGTTGGGGGATCTCGCCTGGCTACACTCCTCGCTTCTAAACGCCCTTCACACTTCAACGACAGTCCTTAACATGCAATCGGACAAACTAGATTTACAAATTGACCTAGTGAATGTTATGGCCACTCACATTGCAGATATTAATTGGAAACTGGGTATGTTGGCGATCTGGCCACCTGTTCCAAAGGCTAATGTGGATCAACAGCAAGACCCCTGCAAATGTGGACCGATTATCGACAAATCGTGTACACTACCAAATATTTTAACAGACATGTTAGAAAAAATAAAAATAAATAAGAGCAACTTTTTTACTCACAATAATCATAAGCAAGGACTATCCCACTCAGTGCTTCTACAAAAGAAACCAGGAGCAGTGTCAACGAAAGATTGACACTGAAGCTGTCCAGTAAAAAATGGGGCAAATACTCAGGGCACAACCTTTTTGTGCAAATGATGATCCAAAAGCACAAAGTAGGCCATCTATAGCCTTAGGCTCTCCAGATGTTGTTCATGCCAATGCAATGGGGACAAAGACGGAAAAATCAACGTAGAGAAATTCAAATGGTACAGACAAATTTACACAGACGGGAAAAACAGCGTTGACAAATTCAGATTGTACAAACAAACCTTTAGCACCAATACCCAAATGTCCATCTGTAGGAGAGTAGCCTCTTTCTAGCATGGTTACCCCGACTTTTGGCCTGTTTGTGAGTGTGTGTCAGTGTGTTTTTACTGTGTCACTGGGATCCTGCTAGTCAGGACCCCAGTGCTCATAGATAAAAACCTATATGACAGTATATTTTGCCTGTCTCACTGGGACTCCAGGGCTCATAGTTTGTGGCCTAATGTGTATGCCTGTGTAGTGCCTAACTGTGTCACTGAGGCTCTGCTAACCAGAACCTCAGTGCTTATGCTCTCTCTGCTTTTAAATTTGTCACTGTAGGCCAGTGACTTTGTTTACCAATTTCAATTGGCATACTGGGCCCCCCCTTATAAGTCCCTAGTATATGGTACCTAGGTACCCAGGGCATTGGGGTTCCAGGAGACCCATATGGGCTGCAGCATTTATTTTGCACACATTATTTCACAGCCATTTTCACTGCACTTAAGTTACTTATAAGTCACCTATATGTCTAACCTTCACTTGCTGAAGGTTAGGTGCAAAGTTACTAAGTGTGAGGGCACCCTTGCACTAGCAAAGGTGCCCCCACATAGTTCAGGGCCATTTTCCCTGACATTGTGAGTGCGGGGACGCCATTACACGTGTGCACTACATATAGGTCAATACCTATATGTAGCTTCACAATGGTAACTCCGAATATGGCCATGTAACGTGTAAGATCATGGAATTGTCTCCCCATTCCAAATCTGGTATTGGGGAGCCAATTCCATGCATCCTGGGGGCTCCATCATGGACCCCCAGTACTGCCAAACCAGCTCTCTGAGGCTTGCACTGCTGCTACAGCTGCTGCCACCTCACAGACAGGGTTCTGCCCTCCTGGGGTCTGGGCAGCCCAGTCCCAGGAAGGCAGAACAAAGCATTTCCTCTGAGAACATGGTGTTACAACTTCTCCCTTTGGAAATAGGTGTTGCAGGCTGGGGAGGGGTAGCCTACCCCAGCCTCTGGAAATGCTTTGAAGGGCACAGATGGTGCCCTCCTTGCATAAACCAGTCTACACTGGTTCAGGGACCCTTTCTCCCCTGCTCTGGTGGGAAACTGGACAAAGGAAGGGGAAGTGACCACTCCCCTGTCCATCACCACCCCAGGGGAGGTACCCAGAGCTCCTCCAGTGTGTCCCAGACTTCAGCCATCTTGCTTTGCAAGGTGTGGGGGCACTCTGGAGGGCTCTGAGTGGCCAGTGCCAGCAGGTGACGTCAGAGAACCCTCCTGATAGGTCCATACCTGATAAGGTAGCCAATCCCCCTCTCAGGGCTATTTAGGGTCTCTCCTGTGGGTTCTCTTCAGATTCTGCTTGCACGTTTCCTTCAGGAATCCTCTGCAACAACTTCAGCATCCTCTGACCTCGGATCAACCACAGCCTGCTCCAAGAAACGCTGTAACTGCAACAAAGTGTCTACAAGAGACACTTTTCTTCAGCAACCTCAGCTCCAAGTCAGCAACAGCAACAGTTTTCACGGTGTGCATGCTCTGGGAACTCCCTGTCTTCATCCTGCACCAGAAGCAATTTGGAGGAGGTAAGACCTTGCCTTCCCCGAGAACGACGGTACCCCTGTGTTTAGGTCTTCCTTGCCTCCTAAGACCTCTGTGCACTGTTTGCAAAATTCCTTTGTGCACAGCCTGGCCCAGGTCCCCAGCACTCCACTCTGCGACGCCCATCTCGCTGAGTTGTTCTCCAGCGGCGTGGGACCTTCTTTTTTTGTGCTGCATCAACCGCATTTTGCACCTCCTTTGAACCCAGATCCTGCGGCTTCTGGGGGTGCTGGCTGGCATCCTGAAGGCTCTCTAAAGTGTACAGTCTACAGAGTTGAGGCCCCCGGTCCCTCCTGGATCCATCCAGCGCCATTTACATGAAAAAGGCTTGTTGGCGCCTTCCAACACAAAATCTTGTCTGCAACGATCTTCATGCCGTGGGACATTTTTTGCATCACGTAGGAACCCGCTGGCATCTTCCTAGGGTTCATTTCTGCAGTCTTCTACTAACCGGGAACTCTTCTTTTGCACCCTCTTCTGGGTTGGCAGGGGCTCCTGTCCTTCCTGGAACTTCTTTCGACTTCTGGACTTGGTCCCTTTCCTTTGCAGGTCTTCAGGTCCAATAATCCAGCGGTTGTTCTTTGCAGACTTGGCTGGCTGCTGCAAAATACCAAAAACGAGGTGTAGTGTGTCCTAAGGAAACTTGCAGTACTTTACTCCTGCTTTTCTGGGCTCTGCGGTGGGGTAATTTAATTTCTATTACTGTATTCTTACTCTCCCAGTGATTCTGCACACACTACACTTGTCTAGGGAGGAATTCGTGATTCACATTCCACTTTTTTAGTATATGGTTTGTGTTGCCCCTAGACCTATTTTCTCCCATTGCATTCTATAGGATTTCCTACTGTTTGCATTGTTCTATGACTATTTACTTGTCTACTTTTGGTGTCTATTGTATATATTGTGTATAATACTTACCTCCAGAAGGAGTATTGTCTCTAAGATATTTTTGGTACTGTGTCACCCAAATAAATACCTTAATTTTTGGTAACACTGAGTATTGTCTTTACTTGTGCATAAGTACTGTGTAACTCTAAGTGGTATTGCATGAGTTTTGCATGTCTCCTAGTTCAGCCTAAGCTGCTCTGCTATAGCTACCTCTATCAGCGTAAGCTGCTAGAACACTACTTCATTCACTAACAAGGGATAACTTGACCTGGTGTAAGGTGTAAGTACCCAAGGTACCCACTACAAACCAGGCCAGCCTCCTACATTGTCCATCTAAAAGGAAAAAAACGAGTCAGAAAGGAAAAAAACATACAGCAAAGACAGTAGTGGCAATTGTTACCCCCTATTTTTGACACAATCAAAGCCACAAATATGGATTTTTGGTTCCTCAAGCAATCGCCAGGTTTCAAATCATGTGAAAATTACAAGGTAGGGGCAGCCAATGGTTCAGTTCAGTTAATCTCCGACGACATACAATCTGCTGCCGCTACACTATCTGCAAAGCACAAAGTGCACCGGCAGACGGAACAACTTCAGATTAATTTACACCGTCCGAACACGTGGGATGAGGAGATCTTGGGTTTAACTTCAGGCCAGGGGTGTACATTGTCAGCATCAGAAAATGTTAGCACATATAGGTAGTGAAAAACCTGTGGCTCACCAACCATCCGCGCAGGACCTTCCAGGGATGCCAGTGGCATCAGTACCGAAATTAAAGGATGCCTCGCAGACAGTGTCATCGGGGGACAATCTGTCTCTAGGGAATCCGACGTAGTCGGTGCACTCGAGGCCACCCGCACAAGGTGACTTCTTGCAACTTACAGCTATTTGCCCAGCTGCCTTAACGGGCAACTTGCCGAGCACCAAATCACAGACACAGAACAATAGCGATGCGGGACAAACACAGCCTATTCATCAGTCCAGCAAACCATCCCCCTCAGCAAATCATCCACAGTCCAGCACTAAGAATGCTTGTTGGGAAACCATTTCGGAAACAAACCTAAACTTGAACTACTTCTCCAGGGTGGGGACAATTAGTAATGAACAGGGCTAACAACTATAAAAGTTATGTTTCAGAACACACAAACTCTTACAACCGAAGTACAAAAAAGTCTTCCTTAACCAGACAAGTGGTCACACCTATGACAGGCCCAAAATAGCAAATAGCGAGAGGGCGTTCAGCCAAGAAAGCCAACGCCATACGGAATCACGGATTTCCCCCTCCAACCTCAGCACAGCCATTACTCACATAATGGCTGGGAATCAAGGCAGATCATTTTAACTCCACAATATACATCACAGGGTCAACAAGACGGCTTGAACAGGGGTAACATCCTGAGGCTGCTGGCTGAGTTGCCATCAACTCAGAAGATTGTATCTACAGACTTAATGTCAGTGAAATTCCTCTCCAGCAGCGACCAGTACGGGACAGAGCAAACATCCACCACTTGGAGAACAAGGGAAATCGTTACATCAATCATGGATGAAAAAATTCAATTTGAAGCATGGGGCATATTGTTGTCAGAACCATCTAGATCACACTACCCTCTACCTCTGCTGTCCAGTTCTATGGAAAAATCAAATCATCGATCGGACTTAAAGGCCAACATATATGCACTGGAGCTGAATATAAGGGAGTCGGAGAAGCGGCAGTATAGTAGGGGGGAAGTCAACCAAAAAACTTCACATTACTCCCCAACTGCGAGAAGCCATATGCCAATACCCCCCGACCACACAATGATGATCAGGGCGAACAGATGTGGATGGCTCATATCTTAAACTTAAGAAGTGGCAACTGACTTAATAATTACAACGTAGAAAATATGGATCAGGGTTCTGCTGTTACCTTCATGTCCTGGAATATTGCCGGCGTCAAAACCATTATTACAGACGGATTTGCACTAGTAAACAGTTGTAACTAAACTATAATTATATTGCAAGAAACACAGCTAATAAACCCAGTCCAATTAGGTGGTTACACATTACACCACGTTAGTGCCGAAAAATGAAATAAATCAGGCAGGCCAAGTGGAGGTTTAGCCATGTATGTCTCCACGGTGCTACACGCTACAACAGAGCAGCTGGCATTCTCAAAAAACTATCTGCAGGCCGTCAAACTCATTTTCAGTGCCAATCGACAAACCCCTCTTGTAATTTTTAATGTTTATGCTCACCCGCAGAAACACCGGAAAACCCTGCTTTATGAGAAATTACTGAATAAAGCAGAAGAGATAAGATGCGCTCACCCAACATGGGACATTTTAGTGACGGGCGACTTCAATGTCCACTTAATCCACACTCCTGAACCTGGTGAGCAATTGGCAGCTAAAAAAGCTTTATGGTCAGTTCGGCCTCAACTTCCACCAATACAGAAGAGAATGGACGCAATGGGCAAGCAATTGGTTGAGGCATTACAGCATCTTAGCATGAGGGTTCTAAATGGCAGGACCAAAGATGGAATGCTGCCTCGCTACACCCACTATAGCACTACGGCTGCAATCATAATAGACATTCCGGCTGGGTCTCTTGCCCTGCTATCTCGTGTCAGGAAATGTAAAATTAAAACGACTTTCCACAGCGATCACTCATAACAACATAAAGAACTGGACTTGAAGGCCCCACACTTCTTGCCTGTTGCTGCTGAACTAGGAAGTATTGCATCTACTAAAACGTCTGATTGGTCAGAGTCTTCATTACCGCAGCTGTGTGAAAAGATAAAAACTCTGTTTCAATCTGCAACACTCTAGGACTCGCCTGCAGTGGAAGTCTGGGCCACCTTTCTAATCTCGTTATCTTCGCTCAGCTTTGCTAAGCGCCAATCACCAACACAAAATCGGATGGTGTCTTCAAGTCTATCAGAGAAAATTCTAAAATTAAGAAAGGAACTGAGGCACGAGCTCAGAGTAATAAAAAATAGACCTTTCACAGAATCTACATGTATCCAAATAAAGACCCTTTGAAAATACTATAAAAGTCAAGTATGGCGTGAGCGCATTAAGAGGGAGGACAACCTCTGGCTCAAATTACTCTATAGCTTAAAAATAACAAATTCTAGGGCCTTTTGGGCAACAGTCAGCGGCATTGACCAGAAGTTAAGAGTAATTTGTTGTTCATCAATTCCCAAAAATAAATGGGCGCATTACCTGGCCAACATCTTTTTAAACAAAACTCATCTGAAGCAAATTCACACCTGAAGGAGCCTGCAAGTCCTAAGGTCCTCTGTCAGATCAACTTTGGATACAGCGCTAAGGCAGTCTCCCAAGTAATTAGGAGGGGGCGTAGGGATGGTGCCCTCTGCCCCAATGGCCTTCCACAAGCAATATTTAAGGCCGATCCGGAGTACTGGTCAACTACACTGGCAATCCTTTACACTGAAGCAGAGCGCAACATAACCATTCCTGACAGTTGGAGAGGATATATCATCAATATGATATTTAAAGGGGGTGACAGAACAAATCCAGCCAACTACAGACTGATTGCTTTAATTGACAGTGAGGCCAAATACTTTGCTACACTGATCTTGGATGATCTGCTCCACTGGTCCAATTCAAACAACCTTGTCCCCCTGAATCAAACTGGCTTCCGGAAGGGTTACGGCACAATTATCAATATTCTAGCGATAAGTGACATTGCTGACAAAGCAAAACACCTAAAGAAAAAGCTACATCTATGCTTTGAGGACTTCAAAAGCACCTTTGATCAGGTGGACAGAGCAATTCTTTGAGGCAAATTGTGAAGCTAGGGTCTGCAGGAACAGCTTCTCCGCAGCATCGAAATGCTATACGATAAAAATGGGTGCAGCTCAAGGTAGCAGATGGTTCGAAAATGTCAAGGAGGATTCTAACAAACCTAGGCTTAAAACAAGGATGTGTTCTGGCCTGCACCTTTTTGACCTTTTTATGGCTGACGTTTTGCCAAAGCTAGACGCGACCAACTCACACTCTCTGAGGATGGGGAACCTGCTTATATTACACCTCTCATATGCTGATGACATTGTTTTTTGAGCCACACGAAAATAGGGCTACAGCGGCTAGTTAGCACCCTGGACGATTTTGCAAGATCAACAAATTAGAAATCAATACTACGAAGACAAAAATTATGTCTATAGGATACCTTTCTAACTCTGTAAATAAAATTAAGTTGGGCGGCGTTAGCCTTGAAGTGACTCGCTGTTATAAATATCTGGGTTTTTCTATAGACAACAAGGCTAACCTTGCGCCGCAAAAGCAGCACATCGCTCAGAAATGCAAATCGCTGACATTCGCTTTTTGCGCCCTAGCCAAAAGGGCCTTCGTATAAACCTTTACTGTCTGTCATGTCGGCCAAATTCCTTCCGCTACTACATATGGAAGCACAGCACTATACCGGAAAGACGCCTTGCTCCTGATCAGCAACAAATAAAAATCTACAAACAAGTTTTCAGTCTTCCTTGCACTGCTTCCTCTGCTCAAGTTAGGCTAGAATTTGGCCTTAAACAACAACAGCTGGACAGGCAAGTACATACGATAAAGACCTGGAATAAAATACAAAGAAACAACACCAGCCCTTTAGTCATGGCTTTATGGAACTCAGTAAGCAATAATTCAAAGTCAGTATACAACACGTACTTGCAGTACTCACTGCAAGAGACACACATGACATATCTATGGGACTCTAATATGTCAACATGTGTTGTGTGTTAAAAAAGGAAATAGGTCTGCAATTTTTGCTAGATGATAAACACAAATTTGCACAAAACTCGCATGCCTGGTTTCTCATGCATACTTACACTACCCTGGCACCATCGCAATATTTGATCTCAACATTTTCAGTACACGTCAAACGCCACCTGCTCGCGATACGGCTAGGATCCTTTCCATCAAGAGTAGATCAACCACTGTGCAAGAATGGGGGAGAGACGTCATGCAGGCTATGCAATGCTGCCAGGGAGGACATGGTCCATTTGATCTGTATCTGCCCGGCCCTAAGAGATGCACGTCGCCAACTGCTGAAACCAGTTTTTAGTACAAACGGGATACGATCTTGTCAGCCAGCAGTGATGAAAAAGTTTGATTCAACTGATCCACAGATAAACTGTGGACTTGTTAAATTTCTGTCTGCACAGACCAAAAGTTTAAACCTGCGGCCTGTGACTGTTAGTACACCATAAAGATGTAGATTATGTCCTTGAAATACGCAGAACCCGGCATACTGAAAAGTTTGCACTTTTAATAATTGTTTAGTTACTCTTATTATTGTTTTAGCATAAATTCAAGAATTTTGAATCTTAATTGTGTTTAGTTTGATTAAATATCACTAAATTAAATAAATTAATACATTAAATAAAACTAAAATAAAACCACTTAAACATGCAATTTCGTCCCCCAGCGGAAGAAAGAACATGCACAGCGGCGAAGATGTGTTCAAGCGGATGAAGAGCAAACGAACGAGGAGGCCTTCCCACCAATCATGTCAACAGTACTCTGATAAACCTCATGACTGGACAACAAAGGATAGTCGCTCAGTGTTATGCAAGCGGAGCCGCTTTTGGGGGGGGGAGGGGTCTGGGTCTCGGTCACAAAGATGAATATCAGTGTGTCGTGTGAATTTTCAATGACCGCAAGAAAATTCAACCCTTACTTTAGTCTAGTTGGGAAGCAGGAGGAAGTGTACAGGAGTGAGAAATGTCAGTAACCATTAACTTCGCGCTGTAGCTTGTCTCTCCTTTAAGCAAATTAAAGTGCAGTTTTTTATTGATCCTGTTAAGGGTACTTAATACCCCGCACTCGGAAGGGTATGTTAAGCTTGCCGGCACTTGACCTTCTGGACGCTGTGAAGTTTGCCACTGTGGCCATTTAATGCACTAAACAATAGTAACCTCGGGGAAAGCTCAACGCCTGCACTTCCTAGGCAAAAAAAAACAATCTGGTCGATGATAAAAAAAACAGTTGCTTAATTCTTGTACATATACTTATATAAACACATATATAAACACACATATATATGTACATTCATCAACAATATCGAAAGTAGGCGCTGCATATGAACGGCGCAGTGATTGTGATTAGTGAACAGCAGTGCACAATAGTATATAAAATCAAAAGATGTTTACTTAAAAAATGAACTTTTCCCTGAACTTAGGCTCAAAATCGCCAGTGTGGTCCGGATAAACACTACTTAGCAAGTGTTTTCTTAGGCGTCGAATGGCGACTTATAAATGTTGACTTTAATGAAGCTTTACTGGTAATATTGGAACTTGTATGGGAATTTTGAGACTATTTTCAGGGAAATGTGCATCTTCTGGTTTTATATACTATTGGGAACTACTGTTCGCTATCCCTCACTAATCACGATCGCTGCACCGTTTCTCTGGAGCACCTACTTTCATTATTGTTGAGATATATTCATATTTTCACTTAAAAAAACACGCAAAGACGTTATAGTCCACCATACACAGCTTTCTAATCAATAATTTCACTGGAAATGTTGCAGTGATATTGCCAAAGATGTCATAGAAGATGATTGATGTAATATGTGGAGTGACTAGCATTGCATGAAGAGGGCACAGGTTATAGTTACCGTAGTACACAGGTTATAGTTCCCTGAGATAACTATAACAATAACTGCTGAATTTCTTTGTTTGTGTAAAATATGAACCTGAGTAGAACATCCCTGTAACCTTTGTTTTTTTCAGTGAATGTCTAAGGTTTTTTTTATTTTCTATTTCCTAACTAAAATGTCCCTGTAACTGTTATTTTTTTAGTGACTTTCAATGTTTTTTTCAAAATCTAAATTGTACTACGATTTGACCCATAAGTTCAATTCACTGCTCCAAAAAAACATAAACGTTTTTGGACAATTTCTTGCCCATGAGGGGGCCCTCACAGACCCCTTCATCAGTCACATGGGGTCAAGGTACCTCTACACTGACCCCTTCTATCACTATATTTCCCCTGCTGGAAACAGAGTCTCAATGAACAAAGTGGTGGACCCAACTTTGCTCTTGGCCAGCCACTCACGGCATTGCTGATGGCGCTTGGATTCTCGAATCTGCTCAGATCCGCGGAGGATCTGCGTCTCTAGATATACATAAATCTTTTTACTTTAATAACTCCAAAACTACTGAACAAAATTACAAAAAGCACTCTTTCTGAACCAAGATCTAGCATTCTGCCGATTTGGTGTAATTCTTTTCAGTGGTTTGGGTTGTAGTCGTGTCTAAAATCCCTGTGGGAAATTGCATGGGGAAAACTTGTTTTGGGACCCCCTGCTCTTTTTCTCCACCCCCGCTTGACGGATCACTCCGAAACTTTACAAACAGCAGCTGAAGTGACTGTTCAAACAATGCCAAAGTATTTTCCTATGGAAACTAGTTCCTTACTATAACTACTTCCTGTAGGCTATATATATATATATATATATATATATATATATATATATATATATATATTTATATATATATATATATATATATATATATATATATATATATATATATAACATTATATATATATTTATGTTAAACAACAGTTTTTGTTTTTAATTTTAAAATCATCCACCAGATTGTTTTTGCTGTTACCTAAAAGTCAGGCTTTGAGCTTCCCCCGACGGAACCATTGTTTATTGTAATGTGTATTTACCCAGGTTCCCAGGGATACTGGGTTACCCGTATTGTGTTTGAGAGTGTGGCCATTTAGGCAGTGAAAGGCAATTGGATGATGTTGATGTTGTTAGCAGGGAAGTGGTGATTGTTGGTGTGTGTCGGTGTGCGCTACTGAACAGAGCACAAGTGGCAGAGCAGAGAGGAAGGTGGAGTTTATACTTCTGCCACTTTCAGGCTCTCCGACACTTAGCCTCTGTGAGTAAAAGTTAGCCATTGTTTTACTGGTGCACACAATACTTTTGTGGCAGTTAGTACAAAAGGCCTGAGGCATCAAGAGATGATCAGCTGCATGGGCTGCAATATGGAGAAAAGGAGGGCGCTGGGGACTGGGGTGGAAGGAAGTGAAGAGCAGAACATGCTCAGCAGGGAGGGTGTTACTGTTTTTATTCCTAGATAAGAAGGTTTGTGGTGGTTGCTCCCTCGGACTAGTACACCTGTCCTTCAATTCTTTATGTATAAAGAAAATAGGAGCTAGTGGTACGTGTGTTTTTTCTTGTTGTTGTCTGCCATCAGCCATCCATTGCAATCATTTGTTTGCTTTGGCAATGTGTTTTAGCCATGTTGTACACAAGTGTTGCTGCTGTTCAGCGTGGCTAAAAGTTAGATGTGTGGAGTGGACTGGAGTGTGGTGGAGTCGGTTAGATTGGACTGGTGTAGATTGGAGTTGGGCAGATTGGAGTTTAGTCGATTGGATAGATTTGGGTAGACTTGTGTGGGGTAGACTGAGGAAGGGTGGAGTGGGGTAGATTGTGGTAGCATAGAGTGTGGAAGAGTGCAGCGCGGTAGATGAGTGGGAAAGAGTGGGACAGACTGGGTTAGAGTAGAATGGGGTAGACTGGAGATAGGTGGACTGTAGTGAAGTGCAGAGGGGTAGACTGGAGTGAGATAGAATAGTGTAGATTGGAGTGGGGTAGATTGGATTTAAGGTTGATAGATTGGGGTAGACTGGGGTAAGTTGGGGAAGAGTGGAGTGGAATGGGGTAGGGTGGAGTGGGGTAGATTGGGGTAAATTGAGGTGGATTGGAGAGGAGTGAAATGGGGCAGATTAGAGAGGAGTGGGGCCAACTGGGGCACATTCGAGTGGAGTGGGGTAGACTGGAGTGGGACAGATTGGATTGGGGTAGACAAAAGTGGAATGTAGTAGGATGTATTGTTGATTGGGGTAGACTGGGGTGGGTGGAGTGATGTGGGATGGATTGGAGTGGATATGATGGGGTGGAGTGGAGTAGACTGGAGTGGAGGGGGGTAGATTGGAAAGAGGAGGGCGGGAATAAAAAATGTTTTTTGTCTGTGGGCTCAGACAAGTTAAAATGCAAAATGCAGTCACTCAGAGTTTGTGTTGCCATTGCCCCATGCAGTTTGTTGCAATGAGTCAAAGAAACAGTGAATGGCACAACAACAGACCAATGAGCTAAGAGGGCTTGCTGAGAGCCCCTATGTGTAAGTATATTATTACATATATAATTTTCACTGAAAGCAAAAGGACTTGGCTAATACCAGACCTAAATAAGAGAAAGCCGAAACATCCATATTTGCCAACAATGTCTTGACTAATATGTGGCTATTAGATGCCACAGACACACTACACTAACAGAGCTGCTGGTTTATCTCGGTCTGAACCATATAAATGTGAAAAATATTACTAGATGCTTCCAGGACAATACACAATTAGAGGTTTAACAAAATGGATGACAATGTTAAGTATTGGAGATCACTGAACAAAGCTGCATCAAGCGGACCTTATTTCATTAAAAAAAAACAACAAAAAAAACACTACCTTCTTAATGTACACAGGTAGGGTACACAATGACAGGCCAAGGGAGACAGCTGACAAATTTAGCACCTCCTCTCCAAAAACATTCAAGCACATACTCCACAGTAGTGACTGAGTTAGGAACGATCACTATGCAAATAAACTTCAGATTACTGAAAGCTGCACATAACCCCATCTACCTAGGGTAAACTCCTATTTGATTATACAAAACACTTCTGCCGGTGCGAAACAGTAAGACATACTTGCTTACCCAACCTCTCAAATAAAGATCATGGAAGGTTCCAAACCTTGAGTGTTCAGTTTGCGCCCTGTGATTTAGTACTATATAGTTCTTATCACTGATAATATAATACACTTGTGAAGTGTAGAATCTGTGAGACTGTGCTATCACCATATCACACACTCCACCTGCTGTCATCTTCTACAGTCTTTGTCTCCAAACAGATTGGATTGTCTAGAGTTTTTACCCCACTTTATTGAACCATAAAAAAGATAAGGCACAGGCCTGTCCCAGCACATTCAAAATCTGACCAGCATTGCAGGGACTGAGAGAGCATGGAAGTACATGGTGGTGGCAGCCAAATTAGGAAAATAAATAATATGGCACTGCAACTTCCACAACAGGTGATGCAATTTTTGGCCAAGAGTATAATATTTCCATTGACGAAGAATGATAACCAGAAGGAAATGTCCTCCTTAAAATCCATTGCCAGATATTGGTCACCTTGGCAAATGATCTACGCTACAGGCGAGTTCACTGGAATTATTAAGTAATGGAGGCCTAAATTATGCTGCAGGGTTGGCTTAATTATGCGACAAAAAAGACAAATTATGTGGCATCATTGGGCGCATTTTGGTGGCATTAATATGCTGCTGCGTTGTAATTTTAAAACATAATAAAACTGAGCAAAAGGTTCACCTCATTGGTAGCAGTTTAACCAATGATAACAATCAGCAAATTACCTGTTAACCTTTAGAAAGGGTCTGTAGCTGAGCAGCAATTGGCATGGCACTTTGTAAAGTAATTTTTGATCTGAACTGGAAACAAAAAGTTACTTTTTGTTGAAATCTTGAAATTATGCAGCAGATACTACACTATGTGGCAACTATGTGCCACAGACTCGAATAATTCCAGCGGCCCTCATTACTGGGACATAAAAATGGCATGATGCACCCACGTGCAGGACTATATCCAGGACTTTATCCAGGACTATAGATGTTGTCTGCATAACATTGTTACACAGAACTTCAGCCTCATCAGAGTAAGAGGATTTTTCTTCCAGTTTTGATAATGTTAGATAGAACATTACGGTAGTTACTTGGGATATTTTTGATGGTCTACATGAGTAAACACCCATTAAACAGACTCAGACGTTATGTGCATCAAATATCTATATGGAGATCAACTAATACAGGAAAGGATATTCGCCACTGCTTGGAAGCACTAGCTGCCGATCCCTTAAATTCTCCTTCAAGGATGTTGCTTGGCTCATGCTATATCATTTGTAGGACGACTGTCCGGAGGTTTTACTGCTAAGGTGCATGTGAATTTGACAGTAAACGTTGGGTATGGATGAAGAGGGTAAACAATGCCCATGTTATATAATACCTCGGTAGAAATATATACCAAAGCTGTAAACAAATCATTAGCTTCATGGATGTCAATGAATCTTCGGAGACCCTCCTAGCTAGAGATAAATTAGGTATTTCAGACAGCTTCCGGAGGGGGCAAGCAGGCCAGAAAAGGAGGCAAACAAGAGAGTATTAGGAAGAAAGGAGGAAGCATGAAGGGGGCTAATACGCTGGGTTCATTAAAGGAAGCAGCTGGCTGAGGGAGCCTCATCCTTCCAGCAGTGCATTTCCATGAGGAGTTAGTGGCTGTGAGGGCAGTGCCTGCACAGGGGACTTCTTGCTCTGAATTTAGAAGGACAGGTTTTTTCCACTTCCATACCAATGAGTTGTGTGACTAATCCTCTTTGAGATGATCCTTACAACACGACGATGCCACTGAACGGAAACTTAAAAATGGTTGACCTCAATATTCTTCAATGGTGCATTTCTTTTAACATGGAAGGTTCATCATGCAATGTTACCAGCTTCAACACTCGTTCATTTATGACATGCTAACTTTATTTGTCAATAGATAAGTCTATCATGACCATGGGAATACGAAATGTGCAAGCCCTCTGTCAGTAAAGAGAACAATTAGGGTTGCGAAAGGTGACAAAAATAACAGAAAATCAATCAAAACCAGGAGCAATATAAGGAAGATACCACCAGAGGGAGTGGCACACAGTCTTGGCCAATGCATTATATCGAACAACAGCCCTTTCACAGAAAATGACAGAAGCAGCAGCCCTCATGTGGAAGGCCACGGGATGCTTGTTTTTTTAACCTTGCTTACCAGACGCCAATGGTTACATCCTCCTCTGGCTGCAGGTAAAAATTGCATGTATGGTTTAAACCTTGGTCCTGTGGTTTCTTAAGGTCAATGAAATATGGCACCCTCACTGCAAGGAACAGAATGCACAAGGGTTAGTCTACTTATCTACAGGAAATCATGATAACTGCTGTATAATGACATTTGCACGAACGTTGAAAATAAGCAAATCCAAGGATTGACTGGTACATCTTTGAAAATGTGCTACATGCAAAGACTTGCATATGTTCGAACAATGAGAAAAGTATAAACCAGCTATGCCTCTCGTTTATAAGGGTAGTCAGGTGTAGGTAGACGTGATGCTGTCAGTTCCCCAATATTGCTAGCAGTAAATCATGGCATTAACAGAACATGTAAATGCTACATGTTTCTATCTTATCATCTTCACTCATTAATTTAGGTGCCGGTTAATGAAGGTGGGATGCTACAAGAAACCCCAATTTTACACCAGTTGTCAGGTGAGTGGATGCCATTTTACACTTTTTTTTCTAGAAAGGCAGAACTGGACAACGTCGGGAATGATGACACCAATCTGCTGCTATAAAAGCTTCAGGGTTGAGACATAAACAATATATCACAGTCACAACTTGCTTTTCTCCGGGCGTAGAGACATTTGCAACATAGACTAAACTAAGGGTGAGAACAGAGCTGGCACAGGAATTAACAACAGTAGTGAAACAAACACACAAGTTTAAGCAATCGAAATTTTTACAAGAAGACTTAAAAATAAACTTCTTGAAGCTCCACCAGATCCAATTATTTCAAGGTTGTTCTGGCAATGAAACCAATTGCACAGGGCTTACCATTTTTTCACCTTGGACAAAACCATACATATCTCCTCTCCTGTGAATCACACATCTGTACAAGCCGTGCTCCCTTCTGATGAAAACCAGACTGTGTAAACAAAACTTGTTATTTTGCCGAGGGGAACAATATTTTTTAACAGTTTTATTTATTAGGTTTTTGTCAGTACAGCATGAGGGTGACCACCTGGCATTGAGGCAAATTCTGGACAGGACTGTAAAAATTTCAGGACAACGGGTGAAAATTCAGGACAAAAATTCAGGACGAAGGGTGAAAATTCAGGACAAAAATTCAAGAACAAACGTCAGTTTTACACACACACACCTAACAGAGGGCATACCTCATTACGTTATCAGTGCATTTATTTACTCTTTTTTAACATAGCACTATTTATTCACTGTGGTCTTTTGTGATTGCCTCCTGGTATGCTACATTCAAGTGTCACATTACAGGTTTCTTGTTCAGTAGAACATTGATGCCCTTCAGCACTGTGTCAACCAAATCTACTCAATCTTTCTTAAAGAGAAAGTAACAACAACATTTTGATTATGTTTCTGAACAGTTTAAAAACCCTGGCAAACAGTTTGGGAAACATTAAGGTAATTAACCTCATGCTAGTTTAAACAAATTGAACACAAACATCTGACTCACCCCAACCGCCCATGTACTTTCAACCCCCCCAAAAAAATTGAGGAGGCAGGGCAGATGGTGTGGGTGACAGTCTCACACCTAATTTCAGGATGTGAGGTACCCACAACTTGTCTGTAGTCTAACAGCACTGGAGTGTATATCTGGGACTTTACATTTATCTCAGAACTGGGAACCTGGACTACCAAACAAAGAGGATAAAAGAGGAGGATGAAATTAAGATCAAATGGGAGGTTGTTGCTAAGAACAGGATAAATAAGGAAGAGAAGAACAAGGCGGGACAGTTCCTAAAAATCAGACAAGATGGGCCCACCAAGACTTTCTGAAGGTATTTGGCACTTGGGGAGTTGTCTCTGCAGGAAGGAGAGAAAAAGAGGCACTGTCAAGTGTTTGAACAAGCAACACCCACCCACCTTGGCAAACTCTTCTGGTGCAATGGTCCGCTGTTCGTGCTTGTGAAGGGTGAGCAGAGGCCAGACCCCTTGCAAGGTTATGCAAGGCAATTGCCCGCTTTGGCCATGTCTTAAAATGGTTTTGAAATTGAGCAAAAGCCAAACTAGTGATCTAGGTTATCTCTAAGTGTTAAATACACATAGAATCTTCAAAATATTTGGGATGTAAATTGCACAAACAAGATGTGAACATTTTAAAATTAAATTAGTGTTTCTTTAACATATGTTACTGTTTTCCCTTTTACATACAATTACACCTCAGATTGAACTGGGAACTAGTTACCTTTTGATACCTAGTGATTAATATCTACCATTCTCCCACTGATTTGCAGGATGGAAATCTCGGCAGAGCCTCACGGTCCCTCCGAGCCCAGTTTGCTTTTTGGTCTTCTCTTCTGTTTTCTGTAGTAGGCCACGTGGCACTATTTAAGATGTTGTGCTACCCCGATGATAGTATTATTTTGCAAACCATTCTCTGCTTGTCCTTTTTTTCTTCAGACATGCCACACATATGATTTGATTGCTGGGGTGCTGTCGGGTAGCTCTTTCCACTCTAAAGCTACCCGTGACTGCGGGTGGATTAGGCCTTCTGGACTTAAAACGCTATTATTCAGCTGCACAGGTCCAATGGGTGGCTCGCTGGCTTTCTTCCCACCCCACCACCTGCATGAGATGGGGGTTTATCTGTAAAGACTTAAGGAGGGCTTTACTGCACTGCTCATTGTTTCCTACTGAACATTCTATGGATCGCCATCTGGGGTTATCATGCATGGCTTTCTCTTGCCTTGCTAGAACCTGTAAACTCACTAACATAAAGAAACCCTGTGCTCCTGTACTACCTTTGCTAAGCCTTCCCACTCGCACAGGATTGCTGTGCTCAGCGCAACTGCATCAGTGGCATGCTGCAGGTGTCTTAAAATTAGGGGATTTAGTTCTGGATGGCGAGCTACTAAATTTCCAAACCTTGTGGCAGACTACCATCTTCACCCTGGTCAACACCTTGCTTACAACCACCTTTAACAATCATTAAGTGCCCTATTTCATGTCTGCCACCTAGCACTAACCCTACATAAGGTGGGTTAGAAGCTCTACACCATATGGACTGGTGGCAAACTGTTAGATTGGGTGTACAGACCTTCCCTGCAACATTGAGACCGCTCCGGGTCTTCTCGTCATACTACCTGGGTGACTGATGTGGCCAAACCTCTGCAAGATACAGACTGGACGAAAATACTGAAATTCCCCCACAAAGTATCCCACGGCTGTCACTTTAAGTACATTCATAGAGCTTACTTGGTAATGCATTCTGCCCGTTGCTTGACATTGGCTTTGTGGTTTGTAACTCACATTTTGTTGCTTACAATTTGCTGGCTTTATTTGTTCTAAGCTATGCAGCTTGAGTTCGTCCCTTCCCTTGCCAAACCCTATTTACAGTATCCTTCCAAGTGCTACCTTTCTGTAAACCGGCCTGTAAATCTTGTTCTTATTTCATCACATTTGCTGTGCATTCAAAGAACAAGGTAAATGTCAGACTCTATCTTCGGTGGGAACTTAGTGGTTACTTTTTTTTCTCTGACTTCAAAGTGAGAGGATTTATGCAACAATCTTGCTGGATGCTGGGGTTAGGAAAGAGTTTTTTTTCTATCACATGACAACATTTAAATAAACTTCAGAATATATCTGAATCGGGAATACAAATGAAGCCCATTTTTGTTAATTCTGAACTGTGCTGGAAACAAATATCTTTATATGATTGAAACAAATCATTGTATTAGGTAATGCAATTTCCACATATCATCGTATGTGCACTGTATAGTTTTATTTGAAAAACTGTATATCTGTGCAATGTGAGTCATTTCAATCAAAAACGTGTTGTCTGTAATGGCAGTGTGTTACCACACCATGCATATTCCATTCTGCTCTGCACCACTCCACACCGCTGCACCCTACTCTGCATCACTCCAATTTACACCACTCCATACCACTGCATTGTGGGACACTGCACTCTACTCTGAACCACTCCACCCTATGCCACTGCACCATATGCTACTTCCCACTACACCTCTCTACTCTACACAACTCTACTCTGTGCCAATGCACTTTACGCCTCTGTACACCACTGCTCTCTGCGCCTCTACACACTATACAACTCTAGTCTAGGCAACACCAATCTAGTCTGCACAACTCCACTCCACTCTATGCTAACACACGCTATGCTAGTGCACTTTACTCTGTAACACTCAACTCTATGCCCCTGCACTCTACATCAATACACTGTCCGTCACTCTAATCTACTCGATACCACGGCACTCTACACCACTTTACTCTATGCCATCACACACTATGCCACTCTATGCAACTCCACTTTACCCTACACCTCTTCACTCTACACCACTTCACTCTACTGTGAAACAATCTACTTTATGCACTGCACTCTGCCACTGCATTCTATGCCACTGCACTCTACTCTGAAACAATCTATTCTACGCCACTGCACTCCACGCAACTCTGCCCCGCTGCACTCTACTTCAATGCACTCTACACCAATGCACTTTAAACAACTGCACTATACGCCACTGCACTCTGACACTCTACTCTGAAACACTGCACTGGCCGCCACTATACTCTACACCACTCTACTCTGTATTACTGCATTCTGCACCAATACACTCTATTCCACTGCACTCTACTCCGCATAACTCCACTCTACGTCACTGCACTTTACAGCACTATACTCTACTCTGCACTGCACCACTCTACACTACTCCACTCTGTAGCACTCTATGCCACTGCACTCCATGTCACACAAGTCTACTCTGCACTCTATGCCACTACACCACTGCACTCTCTGCCACTCTAGTGTATGCCACTCTACTCCACTGCACTCTATGCCACTCTAGTGTATGCCACTATACTCCACTGCACTCTATGCCACTCTACTCTGTCCCACGCCACTCCATGTCACTGCATTCTACGCCAATGAACTTTAAACAACTGCACTGTACCCCACTGTACTCTACTCTGCACCACTGTGCTCTACGCCACTGCTCCTATGCCACTCTACTCCACTCTACACCACTATGCTGCTAACGTTTAGCCATGCTGGACAGCAGCCACTCTGGTGTATAACATGGCTAAAACACATTGGCAAAGACAATAAACTCTTGCATAGACAAGACCTATTGGCTTTGCCAATGTTTGTTAGTACTATGAGGCACCAAGGTCCTTGAAAGAACTGTGAATGTGTAAGTCCTTATTTTAAACATGCATTACACACATAGGCTGCTACAAAATAAGCGAATACATTTTGGGTAAATAAAACAAGTCCTTCTAAAATACTGCTGCTCGAAAAGCCAGGTTTTGAGGAGTCTCCGGAATGCGGAGTGGTCCTGGGTGGTCCTGAGGGTGGTGGGGAGGGTGTTCCAGGTCTTGGCTGCCAAGAAGGAGAAGGAGCTCCCACCCGCCGTGGAGCGGCGGATGCGAGGGATGGCAGCGAGCGCGAGGCCAGAGGAACGGAGGTGACGGGTGGGGGCGTAGAAGCTGAGGCGACGGTTGAGGTATTCCGGTCCCTTGTTGTGGAGGGCTTTGTGTGCGTGGGTGAGAAGTCAGAAGGTGATCCTTTTGCTGACTGGGAGCCAGTGCAGGTGTCTCAGGTGTGCGGAGATGTGGCTGTTGCGGGGTACGTCGAGGATGAGGCGGGCTGAGGCGTTTTGAATACGTTGCAGGCGTTTTTGGAGTTTAGCGGTGGTCCCAGCATAGAGGGTGTTGCCGTAGTCCAGGCGGCTCGTGACGAGGGCGTGGGTCACGGTTTTTCTAGTGTCGGCGGGGATCCAGCGGAAGATCTTGCGGAGCATGCGGAGGGTGAGGAAGCAGGCAGAGGACACGGCGTTGACTTGCTTGGTCATGGTGAGAAGAGGGTCCAAGATGAAGCCGAGGTTGCGGGCGTGGTCTGAGGGGGTCGGTGCGGTGCCAAGGGCCGTGGGCCACCAGGAGCCGTCCCAAGCGGACGGGGTGTTGCCGAGGATGAGGACCTCCGTTTTGTTAGAGTTCAGCTTTAGGCGGCTGAGCCTCATCCAATCTGCGACGTCCTTCATGCCCTCTTGTAGGTTGGTCTTGGCGCTGGCGGGGTCCTTAGTGAGGGAGAGTATAAGTTGGGTGTCGTCGGCGTAGGAGGTGATGATGATGTCGTGCTTCCTTACGATGTCGGCGAGGGGGCTCATGTAGACATTGAAGAGTGTCGGGCTGAGCGATGAGCCTTGAGGTACGCCGCAGATGATCTCGGTGGGGTCTGAGCGAAACGGTGGGAGGTAAACTCTTTGAGAGCGGTTTGAGAGGAAGGAGGCAATCCAGGCCAGGGCCTGTGCTTGGATCCCGGTGGAGCGGAGGCGGGTTATTAGGGTGCGGTGACAGACGGTGTCGAAGGCAGCCGAGAGGTCGAGGAGGATGAGGGCGACTGTTTCACCGTTATCCATCAGGGTTCTGATGTCGCCTGTGACTGAGATGAGGGCGGTTTCAGTGCTGTGGTTGGTTCGGACTCCGGTTTGTGAGGGGTCGAGCAGGTTGTTGTCTTCCAGGAAGGTGGTAAGCTGTTTGTTGACGGTCTTCTCTATTACCTTGGAAGGGAAGGGGAGGAGCGAGATGGGGCGGAAGTTTTTCAGGTCGCTAGGGTCAGCCGTAGGTTTCTTTAGTAGGGCGTTGACTTCGGCGTGTTTCCAGCTTTCGGGGAAGGTAGCAGAAGAAAATGAAGAGTTGATGACGGCCTGGAGGTGCGGGGCGATGATTTCGTCGGCTTTATTGAAGATGAAGTGAGGGCAGGGGTCCGATGGGGCGCCGGAGTGGATAGAGTTCATGGTGGTTTTGATTTCTTCAGTGTTGACGTGGGTCCAGGCGTTGAGGGTGATGGCCGGGGGTGTGGGTTCGGTGATGCTTGGTAGGGTCTGGTGTCCGAAGCTGTCGTGGAGGTCGCTGATCTTGCGATGGAAGAAGGTGGCGAGGGAGTTGCACAAGTCTTGTGAGGGTGTGACGGCGTTGGCGTTGGGGTTGGAGAACTCTTTGACGATGCTGAAAAGTTCTCTGCTGTTGTGGCTGTTTTTGTCCAGTCTGTCGGTGAAAAAGTTCCTTTTGGCTGCGCGGATCAGGTGGTGGTGTTCGCGGGTTGCGTTTTTGAGGGCGGTCATGTTGTCGGCGGTGTGGTCCTTGCGCCAGGCCTTCTCGAGGGCGTGACATGTTTTCTTTGATTCTTTGAGGGTGTCAGAGAACCAGATTTTTTGGTGATGTCCTGTTGATGCGTGCGTCTGAGGGGAGCAAGGTTGTCTGCGCAGTTGGAGATCCAGTTCGAGAGGCTGAGGGCTGCGTCGTTGGGGTCGGTGGTGAGGGTAGGTTGGTTGACGCCGAGTGCGGAGAAGAGTTGCTCTTCGGGGATTTTGTTCCACTGTCGACGAGGGATGGGTTAAGTGCGGAGGTGGCGGGTCTCGCGTCGGAATGTGAAATGGACACAGCTGTGGTCGGTCCAGTGTAGAGCAGAGGTGTGGCTGAAGGAGACGTATTTGCTGGCGGAGAAGATAGGGTCAAGCGTGTGTCCGGCGATGTGGGTGGCGGTGTTCACCAGTTGCTTGAGGCCGAGGTTGGCGAGCAGGGCGGTGGTGTTGGGGTCGCTGTTTTGTTCCAGATGGAAGTTGAGGTCGCCTAGGAGGATGTAGTCCGGCGAGGCGAGGGCGTGCGGGGAGATGAAGTCGGCAATGGAGTCGCTGAAAGGGGCGCGCGGTCCGGTAGACGAGGGATCCTCTGAGGGTGGTCCTGGGGTCGGTGCGAATCTGAAAATGCAGATTTTCAGCGGCGAGAGGGGTGTCTTCGGTGGAGGTGGTGACGCTGATGGAGTCTTTGAAGACGATGGCGATACCTCCTCCTACTTGGTTGGTGCGGTCTTTCCTGGAAATCTTGTAGCCTTCGGGGATGGCAGTGGCGATGTCTGGGGCCGAGGAGGCGTTCAACCAGGTCTCCGTGATGAAGGCGACGTCCGGTGCTGTGGAGTCCAGGAGGTCCCAGAGTTCAACGGCGTGCTTGTGGACAGATCGAGCGTTGACCAGGATGCACTTGAGGTGGTTGATGGCGCGTGGGCTGGTGGTCGAGGTAGTTGCGAGGTGGAAGATGCGTTTGCAGGAGTTGCAGGCGAATGGACCATGGGTGCGTTTGGGGTGAGCTTGGAAGCAGGTGTTGGAGCGCCCTGGGTTGAGGGCGTGGAGGGTGGTGGGGTCGTAGCGGAGCAGCGGGGTTTGGGAGAGCTGGGGACCAGGGGTCGTGGCGCTGGGCGCGGGCCAGGCGCACACGGGCTTGCCTCTGGCGCGCCTCTGGCGCGCCCGCTGCGCGGACGTGCAGCGGCCGCCATAAGAGGGAGGAGGGGGGGAGGGGTCAGCTGGGGGCGAATGGGAGCTGGGGGCGTGCAGGAGGTCGCGGCGGGAAAGCGGGAGGGAGGGGGGGGGACAGGTAGAGTGAGAAGAGCTGGGGGAGGGGGGTTTAAGGGTGGAGGGGGGTGAGTGTTAGGAAGTTTAGGAGATTAGGGAGAGAGATAGGAGTAGGGTTGGGAAGATAGGGGAGGGGGGGTTGTAGAGGTGGGTGAGGGTGAGAGGTAGAGTCAGAGGATAGGAAGATAGGTAACAGAGGGGGTGGCGGGAGGGGGGAGAGGTAGAGAATTAGGTGGAGAGCTAGAGAAATAGGTAGATAGGTGGTGAGTGAGGGAGATAGATAGTGAGATAGGTAGATTGGTATATAGGAGGAGTGAGGGAGGCAGATAGAGAACGGGGTAGATAGGGGTGACAGAGAGGGGGAGGCGAGTGAGGGAGAGAGATGAGACAGGAGCAGGAGGGCAGGCGCGGGAAGAACAGAAGACGGAGGACGAAGAAAACAGAAGAACAGAAGACAGAAGAACAGAAGACCGAAGAACAGAAGAACAGGAGACAGAAGAGCAGAAGAACAGAAGAACAGAAGACAGACGAGCAAAAGAACAGAAGACAGACGAGCAGAAGAACAGAAGACAGAAGATGAAGAACAGAAGACAGAAGACAGAGGACGAAGAAGCAGAAGACAGAAGATCACAGAAGAAGATACAGAAGACGAAGAACAGAAGGCAGAAGACCACAGAAGAAGATGAAGAAGAAGAGAGGCGACAGGAGAGGCTGAGAAGCACACAGATGAAGAGAGAAGACGGGGAAAAGAAGAGTACAGAAGAGGAGCGAGGAGGAAGAACAGAGAGGAAGTAAAGAAGCAGGAGCAGGAGAGAGGGTGAGTAGCGCGGGGCAGGGCGAGGGGCTCAGAGGTGGGGGGTACTTACTGTGAGGTAGCTGGGCGGTCTCAGGAACCTGGAGGAGCTGGAGGAGCTGCAGCGGCAGGGGGAGCGACCTACCCTTGGGTCAAGGGTCACTTACAGTACTTCTCTAAAAGAGAATATCTTTGTCATCAGAAAGCTTCAAGTGACTAATTTGATTAAAGCCAATACAGGTTTCCAAGTCCTTTTACATTTGCAGATTTACCAGTTGGGCACATTTGCATTTCTTTAGGGAAGGAGAAACCCTGGCAAGAAGGCCTTTTCCTCTCTGTCTGCCCCTCCCTTCCTCCGAGCACAGGAGAATCCCTGCCTTTCCACCCAGCTGGGTAAACCTATCTGTCCTTATTACATTTTGTCCTTTAGGTGAAAGGCTAAAATTATGGACAAATGCCGTCCCTTAAGCCTTTCATCACGGACAACAACGACAGGGCGAAATTACGGGCAGTCCGTGAAAATTATGGACGAGTGGTCACCCTATTCAGCATCACAATACATAGAATTATAATAAAGAGGTCAATTGATATGTTGCAACAGGAGTACACTGCTAACTATAACAGAATGGAATGTGCCCTGTTTATACTTTTAAGAATCATAGGCGGTGGACATTCTCACTAATCATGACCGCCCTATTACCTAGGGAACAAATAAGGCTCATTTTTCACGTGTATGCCAACTGGGGACCCATTCCCTCTCGATTTTGTTGAGATGATTGTGAAGTATTGCTGTCAACTTTTCCATGGCATTAGTCAATAAGGATCTCACTACAAATACGGTGACTAAATTGTCAATTCAGAGCTAAAACCCTGGTGACGCCCAACAGCTTCATTAGAATTATAACATTGAGAAAGTCATGAGCTCTTTGTTTCTCTCACAATCTACCTCATTGCTACATTAGCCATTCCTGGCCCTTGCGGCGATCTCATCCCATGTGGACAGGCCTTTCCAACACGGAAGCGTCCCTTTTAATACTTGTTCCTACCCAAACAAATACAAATTTTAAATTTTGGCACTGGAGATGTCCTGTGATTTGGAGGGGTGCGCCAGGCATGTCCTCATTGTACAGACAGTAAAATACTAAGCCTGTTGCGGGTTTAGTACATGGAGCAGTGGTGCGAACATACCGTGTTTTGTGAATACATAGTAGTGACCCGAGCTTTTTATCTGTGTCACTAGAGGTGAGACATAGTGCCTCACTTGTGTAAAGTTTTGCTTCACTAACCTACATCCTAGCACTAACATTGCGAATGTATGTTGTGAGTGTTTGGGTATGTGGTGAGTATGAGTGAATCAGATTAATGGAGGCCTGCGCAATCCATTTTGGATGCCCGTGGTCTGTCCTTTTGCACAAGATGGAAGTGAGGTTGTCTTCCCTGACAGTGGAAGTGTTTTGGTGACATTCCTGAAGATGGAAGGAGGAGACCAAGACACTGGGGTGAGAAAAGTGTAGACAAGCTCATTTAGAAATTCAACTAATTCTTTTGCTGACAGAAGCTGTTGAATAGTGTTACTGACACTGCAGTTTAATAGGTAGTGGGGTGAATGGTGGGTGTGTGTCTCTTTTCTTTAAGGTGAAAGAGACGCCTTAATTGAGCGCAGCTCTTAGACTTTTCCCTGGTCACTGTTTGGTGTGGTCTATCGGCAGCCAGGTGCAGAAAGGTCAGACCTCTTTCTGCCTCTGATGTGCACCCTCTACACAAAGGGTGTGTCTGGAAAGCAGTCTGCAGAAGACACTTGAACCAAAGTTGTTTCTGAAAGTACAAGCAGTAGATCCTAGTAAAAAATCGTAATATGTTTTGGGAAGGGTACTGAAGGGTACCCACCAACTTCAAGGAATCATCACAATGCTTGTAAAGGTGAACCCTTAAAGTCACTAAATTAGTCTGAGCTCAAACTCCTGTTAGTTATGGTTTAGGGCAATGTGTAAAGTATTTATACAATACAAAAACAGTATTAATTCCCAAGCCTAATTAGAAACAGAGTAAAATTTTACTTCAGACTCATGCTCTGCCTGGAAGAGGGTGAGCAAGCGAGAAACAGACAACCAGAGAGAAGTGCCAGCCCATTAACGGACTGAAAAGGACTGAGTTAAAAAGAGTGTGTGCAAACTCAAGAGTATGTTGGGAATCTCCGAGACTAATCAAGCTAGTACCAGAGCTGGAGATGGAACCAAGTGGACCATAAGGGAATAGGGGCCACGATGAAGAGCGAGAAGAGGCAACCGACCTACTTTTGCACTACACATGACATTAAATTGCTTCATGAACACTTTTTGGTGCATTTCCTTATGTGTAATATTTAGTTCTACAGTGCACTTCATGAAAGTCAACCTCTTAAGGGGACAATTGTTTATTATACTAGCCTGAGCACTACCACACTCCGAGAAGCCTGTGACTGCTTCCCATTGCTGCCACTGAAAGTTAAGTTATGAAGGTGGTTGTTATTGGTGTAGTTTGCACAGTCTTAGTAGGGTGGAACCCCGAATACCAGAGGCAAAAGACCTCAAACTCCACAGCATAGGCCCAGTAGCTCCTGCTTGCCATGTGGCCCTACCAAACATGATCTGACCGTTTCTTTCTCAAACTCAGGAGGAGAAGGGTGTGTCTAAGAAAGAAAATGGGTGAAAGTTTACTTTATTCTACTGGATGGGATATTAGGACCCATTGTAGACATCCTTCACAGCACACCTCCTCATTTGCGACGAACAAGCTAACAGCTTGTAGTCCCACCATCATGAGAGATTTCCACATTATGTCACACAGTTCCAGAAGAGATAGACTAATCAGTGGCTGATGGACCACCGTCAATCAAAGCAAGAGAAACTGACAGTGCCTGTTAACCCCTTTGCTGCTAGGCTCTTCTGGTTGCTGGGATATATAGGGTTTGTATGTTTTCCAAGAACCCATGGTACATGGAGTAAATAACTGAGCTCACCATACAATGTTTTTTTACTGAGTACGAAGTATAGACCAATTCTTATACTGAAATGGGCACAGGATATCGAGTTTAGGAGCAGTGGTTATTTATACATCTGTGAATTTGTAGGTACTCGTACTAGCATATGATTTATAGGGTATTTTTCAAAATGCCATGTTTCTTATACACTGGCTTACATTTGAAAGGCACAAATGCAGTGCAATCCAGTTGGTAATAACAAATGTTCTACTATTCTATGCTCCTATAAGTCTCCTGATAAAAATGGTACCTCACTTGTGTGTGTAGACCTAGTGCCCGCAGCAGGAAGAGACCCAAAATGCAAAATTAACGCAGCACATTTTTCCACCAACAACTGACCCTCTTTTTCCAATGTGGGTAGCTCCAGATTTTGGACTCTAGCCCAGCCAGCACCTAGGGAAACCGAGCCAACTTTAACATTTTTGAAAACTAGACACCTAGGGGTATCCAGGGTGGGCTGACTTGCATGGCTCTCACTACATTGTTTTACCCAGAATCCCTTGCAAACCTCAAACTTTGACTACAAAAACAAATTTCCTCACATTTCTGTGATGGAAAGTTCTGAAATCTGGGGGAGCCACAAAATTCCCTCCACCTGGCATTTCGCCTAGTCTGCCGATAAAAATGGTTCTCACTTGTGTGGGAAGACCTAGGGCCCGCGACAGAAAATGGCCCAAAACGCTACATGGCTGCAGCACATTTTTCCACCAAAAAGAACTCTCTTTTCCCCGATTTGGGTAGCTCTAGGTTTTGGACCCTAGCTCAGCTGGCACCTAGGAAAACCTAGCAAACCTTAACATTTTTGAAAAACAGACACCTAGGGGTATCCAGGGTAGGCTGACCTCCTTGGCTCCCACTATATTTTTGTACCCAGAATCCCTTGCAAACCTCAAACTTCGACTGAAAACACAAATTTTCCTTCCATTTCTCTGATGCGAACTTCTTCAATCCTCAGGAATCCACAAAGTTCCTGCCACCCAGCATTGCTTCACCCGTGCCACTAAAAATGCAGCCCTACTTGTGTGGATGGGCCTAGTGTCGCAACAGGAACAGATCCAAACCAAGGACAACAGGAGCCCTTGAGTGGAGACTCATATTGACCACAGCTGGATCCGTTCTTGTCGCTGGCACTAGCCCCAACTAAACAAGTGGGACAGAGTTTTTATCGGCACAGGTGGAGCAATGTAGGGTGGTAGGAATTTTGTGGATTCCTGCAGTTTCCACCACAGAAATGTAGGAAAAATGCAAATTTGGAGGTTTGCAAGGCATTGTGGGTAAGAAAATGGTGTGGTGTGCATGTTAAGCACACCACCATGGACTCCCCCAGATGTCTAGCTTTCAGAAATTTTTGGGTCTGGTAGGTTTTTCCAGGTGGCAGCCTACTGTAGGAAGCTGGCTCTGTGTATACTATATCAAAGTGAGATATAGTGTGCGCAGAGTCAAGGGGTTCCCCAGAGGCTTAACAGAGGCTAAAGTAGATAATACTAATACTCTCTTTGAGAGGGTAGTGCAAAGCATTTGTTGTACACACACAGAAAACAGAAGAAGCACACACTCAATGACTTAACTCCAGACCAATGGTTTTTATATTGCAAAAATATATATTCTTAATTTATTTTTAGAACCACAAGATTCAAGTTGCAGGTAAGTACCTTAAAAGTTTCATATTTCACACAGGTATCAACAGGTCTTTGTTTCGAAACAGGTAGGTAATACAGTTTTGGACACAGTGCGTTTTTCAAACAGTTCCTGGGGGGAAAGAAAAGTTAGATCTGTTTACAGGTAAGTACAACACTTACAGTCTAAATCTCTGGGTTTTAGGAAGTCCACCGGTTGGGGTTCAAGTTAACCCCAAACACCCACCACCAGCAACACGGGGCCAGCCGGATACAGAGGTAAAGGTTGAGCAAATTTAAATTGGGCTCCTATAGAGACAGGACTACTCGGAATCCGGTCAGCCAGCAGGTAAGTACCCGCGACTCGGAGGGTAGACCGGGGGGATTAGAGAGCACTGGAGGGGCCACAAGTAGTCACCAAACACACACCTTCAGCGGCACAGGGGCGGCCAGGTGCAGGGTGCAAACAGAGCATCGGGTTTCTAATGCTGGTCTATGAAGAGACCCCAGGGTCACTCAGAGCCTGTAGGCGAGGTCCGGGGGAAGTGTCTCTTGCACACCACTGGTCGGACAGGGAGGAGGGCCGCCTGCTGAACGATGAGGCACCGGGGGTCAGTTTCTCCAAGGCCAGGGGGCTGCAGCTACAGAGTGTTTTTCAGGCGTTGAAAATCTTCGTCTGGAGCTCGGGGTCAGGGGGAACCTCCGGGTTCTCTCTGCAGGCGTCGTCGTGGAAGGGTAGAGCACTTGCTCACAATCACCTGGGGACCCTTTCTTGCTGGGTAGACCACCTGGACACGGGCCATGGGCGTCGGGTGCACAGGGGTCAGGATTCACACATCTGGAGTGAGGTGGGAGTCCTTAGTTGTAGGTTTCTTCAGACAGAGCTGCTGTCCTCTGGAGTTCTTGGTCCTTTTGGGTGCAGGGCAGACTTCTGGAGTTGGCAGAGGTCTCTGGGCCCGCTGGCTGCGTCACTGGTTTTTTTGCAAGGTCTTTGAAGCAGAGAGACAAGCCGGTAGTGCTGGGGCCAAAGCAATTTATCGTATTCCTTCTTCTCTGCTGGGGTTTTCAGCTTAGCAGTCCTTCTTCTTCTTGTAGGTCAACAGGAATCTGGTGAGCTGGGTTCAGGGAGGCCCTTAAATCGTAGATTTAGGGGGTGTGTTATGGTCTAGGGGCAGTAGCCAATGACTACTGTCCCTGAGGGTGGCTACACCCTCCTTGTGTCCATTCCCTTTGGGGAGGGGGGCACATTCCAATCCCTATTGGTCCCTGTCCTCCAAACCAAGATGAAGTATTCTGCAGGGAGGGGTCACCTCTGCTCTGGACACCTTAGAGGTGGTCCTGGCTGGGGTGGTCACTGCTTCCTGTTTTCCCTAATTTTCCTGCCGGACTTGTAGCCAAAAGTGGGGCTTTGTCCGGGGGGCGAGCATCCCCACTAGCTGGAGTGCCCTAGGGCATTGTAACCTGAGGCATGAGCCTTTGAGGCTCACTGCCAGGTGTTAAAGTTCCTGCAGAGGGAGGTGTGAAGCACCTCCACCTAGGGCCAGCTTTGTTTCTGACCACAGAGTGCACAAACACTCATCCCATTTGGTCAGAAACTTGTCCGAAAGTGGCAGGCTGGCACAGACCGTCCAGTCCTACACTAGCAGTTGGGCTAACATACAGGGGGCATCTCTAAGATGCCCTCTGTGTGCATTTTTTCAATAAATCCCACACTGGCATCAGTGTGGGTTTATTGCGCTGAGATGTTTGATACCAAACTTCCCAGTATTCAGTGAAGCCATTATGGAGCTATGGAGTTCGTAATGACAAACTCCCAGACCATATACTCAATATGGCTACACTGCAATTACAATGTCTAAGAATGGACTTAGACACTGTAGGGGCATATTGCTCATGCAGCTATGCCCTCACCTGTGGTATAGTGCACCCTGCCTTAGGGCTGTAAGGTCTGCTAGAGTGGTGATTTAGCTATGCCACAGGCAGTGGTTTGTGGGCATGGCACCCTAAGAGGGATGCCATGTCGACTTTGCCTTTTTCTCCCCACCAGCACACACAATCTGCAAGGCAGTGTACATGGGCTGAGTGAGGGGTCCCCTAGGGTGGCATAATGCGGGTTGCAGCCCTGGGACACCTTCCCTGGTCACAGGGCCCTTGGTACCATGGGTACCTTTTACAAGGGACTTAACTGTGTGCCAGGGCTGTGCCAAATGTGGAAACAAAGGTACAGTTTTAGGGAAAGAACACTGGTGCTGGGGCCTGATTAGCAGGGTCCTAGCACACTTTCAATCGAAGTTGGTATCAACACTAGGCAAAAAGTGGGGGGTAACCATGCCAACAGTGGCACTTTCCTACACCTACCCAATCTCAAAAAAGTGTGGCCGTTCACGATTGCAAATGGGACTATATTGGGAGTTAGCCAAGCTCTCTTGTCCCATATGTAAAATCAACACCCAAAAGTCAAATGTCCTCTTGCTTGCCTTTGGGCTGAGATGTTTTAGTCTGCAGGAGGAGCAGAAAGACTGCTTCCCCTTCAGTTGGGGTGGGGCATAACCATGCCCATGGTGGAGGGCAGCCCCAACCCCTCTGTGTTCTTTTTAGTTCCCTGGCATCTAGTGGGCTGTCTGCCCCCCTGTGGGGCAGATTGGGGGCTACTGCCTTTTCTGCCCCCCAAGGGGAAGAAAGACCGTAGTCCCCATATATTTGGGGTGGGGGCATGCCATGCCCATTGTGGGCAGCCTCCACCCCTCTTTTATAAAAAATAGAAATTCCCTGGTGTCTAGTGGGCTTTCTGCTCCCCCCAGCTTTGCCCCCTTCTGCCCCCCAGTGGAAATGAAGGGGAGACAGAATGACTGAATTAGGGAAAGAAATATTCAGGAGGTGAGCAAAAGCCCTTGCCCAAGGGGTTGCTCCCCCCTACCTGGTGTCTAGTGGTGGATCCCTGCTTGGGGATCGCCCTCCTGTGGCGATCACCAAGCTGAGATCCACTAGGGAAAGGTACCATTCATTGGAAAGAGGAGATTCTCCCCTTCCCAACGGTACCATTTGCACTTAAATCCCATGCTGGGGGGTGGGGCTGAGATACGCCATCGAGCACAATGGAACTGAAAGTAAATGAGCCAATCTAAACATTTTACTTTCATTTTTCCTGTAATGATGGATCGGACCGTCATTACACAGTGGGGATATTTTCAGCCTTAGTTCCTGAGGAAGCTCTTACCCAGCAACCAAGGCTGAAAATGTTAAATGGAAATCCCTCTGGTGCCCGGACCAGAGGGATTTTCTTTGCGTGTGCGGAGGACGGAACAGTTCCATCATCAACACATGCCCTTTGTGGCTGAGGACAAAACCGTTTAGCCCTCAGCACGACAGCCCTCATGCTAAACTCCTCAGTAAGCAGATCCAAAGATTGGGATTTCATGGGCCTTAAGCAAGCCTGCTGTTCAGATTTCAAGGAACCTGGTCTTAAGCCTGCTTCCACAATTGCATGTTGAGCAGCTTAGGAAATAAATAGGTCCAACAGCATTAGTAACATAAGCAAAAGCCTACACCACCATAGAAGATATCACAAATTTGTAATTCTAGGCACTGATGCTAGAGCTTATGCCTTCATTACCGCAGACTTAAAATGGACCGATGATAGAGGTCATAGCTGACCCAAAAGACAACATTGTCTACTTGCCATAGCTGAGCATAAAACCAATGGCATTCACATCATGTTGCCTTTGCACTGCAAGATGTGAAAAGAATGAAGCAGCTTGATGATTTCCTTGCCTGTTTCTACTTCCACCCCTTGAAGGTGAACCACTGAAAATGTTTACATGCCAATAGACAAGCAGAATGGCATTTCATGTTTGTATTTTTTAAATCCAAACAGAATATCTCATTTTGCATTCCATATTCCCCTCCTCCCCTCCTCCCCCCAAATTCTTTGGAATTCCTTTCCTGCAAATTCCTACTTACTTGCCAGTATCTCAAGGGATAAAAACAAAAAAAAGTGGCAAAGGTAAAACAATGAAAAAAGAACCAAAATAGACCCACTAGACATAGAAGGGAAGAACTATTTTTGTCCACAAAAGCCTGACAAGGCAATAACATGAGTTCCCAAACACCACAGAACAGTTGTTCTTGTCTTTTGTATTCTGTGGACCCCCGTGTAACTATTAATGGAATAAAGGAACCCCACTGAATCACTATTGGAACCTCTGTCCCCCACTAAGGGCTATATGTACGAACACATTTTCCCATAGACATAGAATAGGTAAAACCCTTTGCTACATCTGGCCCCAAGTCTCTTCTGCAATCTGGGAACCCAGGCCTAAGCAATTTTGATTATTTGAACCACACAACAATACACAAAAATACAGAAACAAGAATTGATCAAACTAATACACAAGTGAAGAAATATTTTATTTAATTCACAAATATAAATAAATCAATGTTTTAATGGGAAGGTTGGAACTTTTCTAAATTCAATTGAGATCATTCATGACCATACTATGTTCTGTTTGATGCACTTGCACTGCTCGCACAAATCAATATGAGGATACCAATATGAATTTTAGCCTTCAATTTCAAATTCCATAACACATTTACAGAATGTTTTGAAATGTTACATAAAAAAATTAATTTATTTATTTATATTCACCCTATTAATCTGTTATTATTTAATTTTTTAAGCAGTCGCAGACTCCCTAAGTAGGAGTTGCGGACCACAGGTGTCCACGGATCACAGCTTAAAAACCGCTGCCCCAGAAGTTAAAAAAGCACACCAGCGCGGTTATCAGTGTCTTTTTCTGGCAGTGGCATATATGTGTCAACTGTGGACTGGAGGCGGCTGCATAAACAGTACTAGAGGGGGGAAAGGCATGGGTATTAACAATAACAAACACTAATGCCTCAAGATAGTGTTGTAAAAGATACAATAATATAGAAAACATAAAATGTTGCAGAGATTTATGATAAAAATCTAGAATACTGGAGAAAATACTCACGTAGTGATAATTTGCGTGATATTTGTAATTAGCCTTTTGCAAAACATCAAGCCACTAAATTAAAGTCACTGCCAGGCAAGTTGCACATAGGAAAAGAGAGTTACGAACTGGATTTAAACATTTCAAAAGCAAACGAAGAAACTGGTAAACTGACCTTGTACAGAAAGTAAATCCGATATCAAACTTACCAAAATTTAAAAATACCAGCTTTGCCTGGATAGCAGGACACACTTTCACAAGTACTGGAATGGCAATGTAGAGTCCCAGCAACGAGACTAGCACCATTCGTAATCGAAACCAGAGGCCATAGCGCCTTAAAAGGGAAAACAAAGAAAAACATGTCACAAAAGTAATACTGAGCACTTTTAGACCGAGGCATTAGCACAATCGTTCATCATTCTTACGTAATTACATTTTCTATTTTTGTCTCACTCCCTCCGTTTCAAAATAGGAGAGAACAGTGGTACTGAGTGAAAAATGTCAGAAACATTGGCAAATACAGAAGACATAAGTGCAATGCTCCAGTGAACTAATAGACTGTTTTAATCCATACCCAGTAATGTGGTATGTAGGAGATAAGGCCATTTTGAGTTAACTACGGTGATCCATTCAGATAAACCCCTAAATCTCTGCAGTCAGCTGAGGTGCCCACTGGTTGGTGGTTGTTAGGAAATTCAACAGTGACAGACAGAGAAGATGGGTTCAGGAGGTCCCTGGGACCACAGGAGAATAACATATGTTTGGCCTCAGTGCACTACAACTTTGTAAACGTTTCTAGGCAAAGATGGGGAGTTTAGGATTAAAACAGCAGGGATTAGTAAACTAATTTCATAGGGACAGTGTTAGAAATCACTATCTTGGCCTACGCTAGAAGCAGGAGAACCAAATTCCAATCTCTGTAGCAAGGGGGCACGATATAACCTAGGATACCCTGGAACAGTGTACTTAAGAACAGAACCACAGTGGGATACAGAAAAGTAACCAGAAAATAGCTAGGTTTTTAGTGGTTTACGGAATATGAAGTTTGGGTGAGCTTCTCAGGCAGAGTGGGGCAGAATTCCACTTGCATTTACACACATTCATGAGTACACAGATTTATAAGGCCGTCTAGCTCTTGCATTAAAATAGGTTAGGGAAAGAAGTGAAAAAAAATCTTATAATTGTACTCTTATACATTGTTTGCAGATGCCCCATGGCCACCACATCCACCTTTCACTCTTCATAAACATCATAAAGCTGCATCAAGTGCCTCTGAAAGTTGCTGGTCAAAATGGATGGATGATCTCTGTGGTTGAGGTGGGCGAGCCACTGAAAGCTCAATCCAGATGCCTGGCTCTGGCTGAGCTTGAGGTCCTCTGGGAATCTCGAGCCCAAATCAAGTCAAGCTCTCACAGGAGGCCACATGGTTTAGTGGCTACAGATACCAACTATGTAAAGTGGGGAACCAGAGTCAAATCTCTGCAAATCTCACTATGCCAAAATAACTGGATTACTTAGTCTGTGTCTGCTGTCAAGCACTCTTATGTCATTGGGTAAGGCTTATGGCATAGAAAACCGCCAAACATAAAATATGGATTCTGCCTGTCACCCACACTCTCATCTCAACCCTCAAGATTGAAGTCAAAAGTTTTAACCTTTGATCTGAGCTTCAGATATCGAACTAGTGACTGAATTGCAGAGTACAAAACTGGTAAACCCGTGATCAATCTCAGCTTCCTTGCATGGCCAAATTGTGTGATCCTAGACAAGCTTCCTATAAGCTCATTATCATACCTGAGAGCCCATTCAAATGGGTGATTTCAGGTGTGCAGTCCAAAAACCTCTCTTGTATGATTTACAGTCTCTAGAAATGCCCCATCTAGAACATGAATCTAAGCCACATAAAGGGTACACACTACAAATGACTTACCTCTTACTTGAGAATTTTCCTCAGGGAGGGGGCAGAAATATTTCTCAGTTCAAGTTTAAAAACTCCCATTTTTCAAAAATATTCCCAGTGCGGTGACATAATCTGATGTTCCAAAGCAAGGAAGTAGCCAGAAACTCAAAATACCACCCCGCCTCTTTGAACTAAAGCTCTGATGACACCAAGCAAGAGAAACAAGTGAGCCCGACTCTCCCCAGAATAGTCCCCTAATCTTTTCCATTCAAGAATCTATCCATTCATCCTTTAACCCTAACATCTATTCGCTGAAATGCACCATTTCACCTTTATATTCTGCATCCATTCATTCTTTTATCCATCAGTCTTTCACCGTTCCATTAATCTATTCATCATTTCACCAATCCATTCTTTCACCAATTCACTCATCCCCACATCCTTTCACTGATTCACCCGCTCACTCATCCTTTCATCTACCCATGCATCCTTTCACCCATCCACTTTTTTACCCATTCTTTCACTCATCTATTCATTCTTTCGCCCATCCACCCTTTCATGCATCCTTTGACCCATCCACATTTCACCCATTCTTTTACCCACCACCCATGCAACCTTCCACCCATCCCTTTTAGGGTCTGGCGCTTAAGATCGAGTGCACAAGCGCTCCGTCCCTGTTGTGATCTCTCTTTGGGCTTTTAACCACGCCCATTTCATGCCTGTCACTTTCATTGCTTCGTGGGCTTGCCTTTTAAAATCCGCTTGATTTCATTAGTGAAAGGCATGCATACGTCATGCCTTTTCGGTGTTTGGCCCTCCTCGCACTGGCCAGCTTCTGAAAACATACGAGGCTCCATGTTTTCAGCCTGGTTTCTGCACTAGTTTATCTTTTTATTTTCCACACAGCGCAATCGATTTTTTTGGTTTTCAATTTCAGCGCGATCGTGCTGGGTTTTACATAGCGCAATCGCGCTCGTTTTTTTCTTTCAATTTATGTGGCAAGAAAAGTCTGGGTAGGAGTTTACAACACTAATAACTCTAACTCGAGCAAATGCGAGACCTCTTGCATTTCAAATGCTTGTTTTCTACTTATTAACGCTGAAAATGCTGTAATCATGTGAACTATCGCACAGGGAAACTTCAGCTGTATTTTCGCGGTCCTGCGTCATTAAGAGTTTGTAAGAAACATAAAAGCTACTTTGCACGCATTTTGTAACTGAAAGGCCCATCTACACCGACATAAAACAGTGTCTTTCTGCAAGTTGTTGTTAACATGATAGCCACTGTGGCAGCTTCGCATTGAGAAAGAGGAACCGTTCAGGGCCACATGTACGAATATTAGGTTTTGCGACTCACAAATTGCAAATCGCAAAAACCTGATGTACAACAGTGTCAATGACACTGTTTGCAATTCCCAATGGGTTACAAATGACCTACCTCATAAATATTTATGAGGTAGGTTGCAATTTGCGGCCCCATTGGGAATGGCGCCCTCACACGGATGGTGGCCTGCTGCGGACAGCAGACCACCATGTCTGTGACTGCTTTTAAACAAAGCAGTTTGTTTTGTTTTTTAAATGCAGCCCGTTTTCCTTTAAGGAAAATGGGATGCATTTCAAAAACGAAAATGATGTTTTCTTTTTATTTTTTCAGAGCAGACAGTGGTCCGTGCTCTGAAAAAATATTTTCGCTCCAATTCACAAAGGGGAAGTGGTCCAATGAGACCCCTTCCCGTTTGCGAATTGGTTAGCACCAATTTGAAATTGGTGCTAACTGCGATTATTTTGTGACCACATTCACAGTCACAAAACAATCCCACATTGCACTGCAACTTCGCAATTAGGAAGGGAACGCCCCTTCCTAATTGTGACTCGCAAACCCATTTTGTGATTCGGGTAATAGATTACCGAATCGCAAAATAGGGTCTGTACATACCAAAATGTTTTTTTCCTGTCGCAAACGGCCCGATTCTGCAAATTGTGCCGTTTGCGACAAGAAAAATGGTACGTACATCTGGCCCTCAGTGAACAAGGAAAAGTGCAGGAACATCACAATCAAAAGTTGCTCCTGTAATTATGCCGATGCTGCCAATTCACGAAAAGAACAGAACTAATACATGATACACCGTATCTGTGTTTCAGAGGAGTTTGGCGCAAGTATTCAAGGACTGATGACAAGAATGAATCAAGTTGAAACGTATTGGGTCTCCGTTTCCGAGGCACTGGTTCATTCAAGGGACGGCTACAGGGGTTACTGAACTTTAGGAAGCATTTTGCAGTGCCCTGTTGCAGGTTTTGGTCACAATGCCAACGAGTACATGTATTTCTCAACAGAAACTCAAGAATGGTATGTGGTTGAACCGGATTTTCAAGCGTTGACCTTTACTATCCACCGACTGTGACTGCAACGACTGCACTCTTGTGGGCTGTCAATTCATGAGCAAGACAGAATACATAAAGTTAAATTAAACGTCCCGAATGTGCAATGATTCTTAATGCGGACTTGATGGGGACACTTTGCCAGCCAAGTGTCCTATGAGCAGACATGATACACTTATCTGCAGGGTGGGGGGTATGATGACAGGGCAACAAGACAGGCGTTAGTTGTTGACTGTGGTAACTTGCCATGGATCTCGTCAGGAGGCCACTGCAGCTTGCACCACACATTGTCCCTGCAATGCTGTGCATGCTATTAGCAACACGACTTCTAACCATCACACTCCTGCAAGTGTGACAATACGGACTATTCCAGGCCCCCAAAGCTATAAGAATGGTTTGGGGGGCAGGTAATAGTCATTTTTGATGTATATTGCATTAATAAATAACTGCTGTCGTGGTCGTCTCTAAATTAGCCAGATAGTGCCACCTTGTAGCAGACTGTCACAAGCACCGGTGTTGACAATTAAGTGCTGGTGCCCACACCAGAAACAACCAGATCAAATTAAACAATGACTGAGGGTATATGTATCTGCTTCACACTTTTAGGACTCCTGACTCCATTACGGATCTGAGACCTCAGAGGTCCCTGCTCACTGTATTCTGGTCTCTCAAATGATGGCAGTGCATACTCCCTGAACCAGCGGCATCCGCATAAGAGTGGGGGTGTCAAGCTCTTTTAAAAGCAGTTAGTTGCGTGAATTTTTAAAAGCGGGAGGTGTTGTATGTTACAAAAGGCAGTACTAAGGAAAACATACCATCCCCCACTGATGACGACATTAATCCTGGCGATGCACAATGTGATGGATTCCCAACTCCCAGAAATGGTCTGCAGTAGTACGGCGAGAGCTAATCTTAAACATTAAATACTAGTTGTATGAGTAATCTGAAAAAGAAGTGTCAGATGCAAAGACAACGTGACTGACTGTTAAAACAAGCTTCGAATGGCAGCGGCAGAACCCACTGCAAGCCGCAATGCAGAAGACAATGGAAAGCAGAAACTGGTTGTTCCATGGATGACTCTGTCCCTGTTGTAATCTCTCTTTGGGCTTGTAACCACACTCATGTCATGCCTGTCACTTTCATTGGTTCGTGGGCTTGCCTTTTAAAATCCGCTTGCTTTCATTTGTGAAAGGCATGCATATGTCATGGCTTTTCCGGTGTTAAGCCCTCCTCGAGCGCACCGGCCAACTACTGAAAACTTACGAGGCTCGATGTTTTCAGCCTGGTTTCTGCACTACATTATTTTTTTTATTTTCAACGCAGCGCGATTGCGTTGGGTTTTACATAGCGCGATCGCGTTGCGTTTTATATAGCGTAATCGCACTTATGTTTTTTCTTTCAATTTGTGTGGCAAGAAAAGTCCGGTTAGGAGTTTACAACACTAATAGCTCAAACTCGAGCAAATGCGAGACCCATTGCATTGCAAATGCTTTTTTTTTTCCTGTCAGTCACAATTAAATTCTGCAGACTGCTACATACAGGATGGGGCAACTGGTAAGCCTACGCCGAGTTCAGCCACAGGCTAACTTAATGGAGGACAACAGACATTCAGCTCTTTCACAAGGAGCACAAACACCCTCAAAATAGTTCCCTTCAGTGTCAGGGACTACAGTGGCAAAGTGTACTTTCTGTAGCCAATACAAATATTTTTGCTTTTAGTATTTTTATGTGTTTATACTGGTGTGGGCCTGGCTGCTCCACCAACAATAAAAACTTGCAAAAAAACATATCAAAACAAAACAAATACTGACAAAGCCATAAAGTTGGCAGCCAAAGACAGACCTATTGGCTTTGGCACTGCATGTGCAAAGTAGCAAAATACTTACCATACAGGGTAAGTGGATTACTTTGACAACACTCCACGAAAGCACGTTGTGTTTTTTTTTTTTTTTAAACTTTCCTCTATTCTAAAGTCTACACAACTCAAAACATGGCCACATCACGTTTCCTGGACACAGTGGTGAGTCAATTATTTGTTTTAATTCATGATCTCTATCTTGATCTCACACGTTCTCGCGACCATTTTGAGGAGAACCGATGTAATTCAGGTCTTTTACCTCTGATGACCTGGAGCCTGACCTACACATTACTGAAAACTGCACGCCAAGAACACTCTTACAGAACTTGAATCTCGAGGCAGTGAAGCAAGCAGTCCAAAGGTTCTCAGTGAGGTAGTGTATGAGGTAGAAACTCCAAACACAACTTTCACTCAACAGAGCCCAATAATGGCTGTTCAGAGTATTGCATTAGCATCGGTAATACGGAAAAGTACTTTATTACACCAGCTAAGGAATACAACACTGCATTATCAAGGAAGGTGTGCAGGTAAGATAATGGCGATCCTTTAAGGTAAATTACTGGTACAGACTCACAATGGGAAGCGTGAGCTGGTTTTTGTGTCTAAGCCCCACAGGCCAGTCTCTTAACAGTACCAGATTTCTTAGTGGTTTGAAATTAGGCCCAATAGTGGCCCCAAGTCTCATAGCCAATCCCAGTGTATCTCAGTGGCAGTGCTCAGTGAGTGTTTACCTTTTTTGCTGCAGTGGGTCCCCAGTGCAATGTCATCTCGGATGTGTTGCTTGCGTCTCGCCCTGCCTTTCCTCTTGGCGCTGCTGGGGGCAAATTCCACATAAGTTCAGCAAAGGCAAGTAATAACAGCCCTGGATCTCAAGGGTTCCCCTGCTACTCTACAGAGTGCCAACTCTTCATTCAGTAAGAAACCTCGGATCCATCTGAGGAAGTTTCAAGCTCTCGCTCATCGATTTCCAGACAGGGAATGTTGATTCCATTGCCGCTGTCTTGGAACTGGTTTGAAAAAGTTCCCTCAGTACATGCATCCCCGTCTCCTGATCAGTTTTTGTCTTCAATCGACAACAGCACAACGAGTGAAACCCTCACACCGGCCTGCCATCAGCCGCGCGAAGTAGCATGTCTGGCAAAGACAAAAGGCTTGTCCTCACAGAACGGTTCAACCTGCACTTGCAAAGGAGACTACTACCTCCAATTCCTGACACCTTCTATCTATTCTAATAGGAGGGTTCACGAAGAAAGAATCAAGCAGGCCAATGCTGAAATATCACTGATACATTTCTAAAGGAAGCCCTATCGACATCCACTCACACCTTCACAAAAGCTCCAGAAATGTCTGCAATGCACTCTGTTCGTTTGGAAGGCAATTGCCCAGCCTTCATCTTGTGCCATGCTTCACGAGGGGAAATCCAAAATGAATGCCACTAGGCTCATAACTCTCGCAGCCATACAGATTCATACCAAGCTCCTGATACTCCTTGCACACGTACCAGACACAAAAAATATCAGCAAAGAGCCTGGCCTTGGTGCTTTAGCAGAACGTTTGAAAACTAGGTTGCCAGGCTTCTCACACTCTCTACCTGGGGCTGGATAATGACATGAATGGTACTAGAGATTCAAAAACATAATGCTGCCAGCACCGCCAACTGCCTACCAACCAGTACACTTGGTGAACCCCTCCAAACCACAGAGCCCTGCACCTGGTCATCAGTACATTTGCATATACTAGACCTAAAGGGGCACACACGATTGCAGCAAACGCCGGACCAAGAATGCTTGGAGTTGAGTAACTCAGGCCAGGTGGGCATACCCGTAACACCCAGACGGTGATCTTCCCATTCCGAGGGACGCTGTGTCTTATTTTTAGGTAAGCCTTCCACATTTTCTGACTACAGCTGATTGCAATCTAAAGTAACGTCATTTAAAAGAGGTGTGAAGAGAAAGTCTTCTGGTGGGTCATCTCTTCCCACACCACCACCAGTAGGGATGGCAGCTTTATTATCCAGCCGTACAGTCTTCTGCAGTGTCTCCTGCCACCCGGCCACCCGTGTATTGCTTAGTTCTCAATATTTATCACTGAGGTGTCGCCAGTATCACCTGCATGCCCAAACTCTGGCATGGGTTTGCCAGAAAAAAAAATGGAAGTACCTAAATATTTTAGACTCCAAATTTAGAAATGAAGCACAAATAACGCCACAGACAATTTTGATGGGAAGAAATCAATACGTTATTCTAAATGAGACACATGCATGTTCAGTTCCTTAGATGTGTACACTCGATGTGCTCCCAAAGTCAATGATGGGTGCAACACCCTCCTGTATAGTAGTAATGTCTTCTTCCAAAAGTGATCTGCTGCTAGACACCATCGTTTTCCGCAGTCTTCTGCATCTTGCTTTATCACAACAACTGCATGAGTGTGATGAGCACAGGTCCTATCCTACAGTGCTGAGAGTCAGCTGGAATAATCTAGTCATTGACAACTTCTAGTTCTTTAGTTACAAAAATGTATCTTGCTCTCTCTGCAAGGAAGCCTGCAGGGTAAAAAATAGATAGTTTGCTCAGCACAACAAACAATAAAGGGATTCATCCTGCGCTCTTCTGTGTGTACCGGTCTACACTTCTTATGCACTGATTGAGAACAGTAACTAATGTTCGCAAAATCCACTGTATAGCAGATTTCACACTAAGGGCTGCGCAAATTAAAAAAGTGGTTTCCCTCAAAGGTAAGACTTTGGACTCTTTTTCATAGAGGAATGTCTGCCACCAAAATGTAACTGGAACTTATCACCATGTATCACCTTGATAAGGTACATTTAGAAGACATACATTGGAGAACCCTCGATTTCTACCCTTTTCTTGATGGACTGTATCACTGAGACAGACACTTTTTTGAGAGAACTAGGTCTATAAAAATGGGAAAATCCCACTTCAAGTTTTGTACCTTCTCAGTGGTTTTTATTACAGGGAGTGCAGAATTATTAGGCAAATGAGTATTTTGACCACATCATCCTCTTTATGCATGTTGTCTTACTCCAAGCTGTATTGGCTCAAAAGCCTACTACCAATTAAGCATATTAGGTGATGTGCATCTCTGTAATGAGAAGGGGTGTGGTCTAATGACATCAACACCCTATATCAGGTGTGCATAATTATTAGGCAACTTCCTTTCCTTTGGCAAAATGGGTCAAAAGAAGGACTTGACAGGCTCAGAAAAGTCAAAAATAGTGAGAAATCTTGCAGAGGGATGCAGCACTCTTAAAATTGCAAAGCTTCTGAAGCGTGATCATCGAACAATCAAGCGTTTCATTCAAAATAGTCAACAGGGTCGCAAGAAGCGTGTGGAAAAACCAAGGCGCAAAATAACTGCCCATGAACTGAGAAAAGTCAAGCGTGCAGCTGCCACGGTGCCACTTGCCACCAGTTTGGCCATATTTCAGAGCTGCAACATCACTGGAGTGCCCAAAAGCACAAGGTGTGCAATACTCAGAGACATGGCCAAGGTAAGAAAGGCTGAAAGACGACCACCACTGAACAAGACACACAAGCTGAAACGTCAAGACTGGGCCAAGAAATATCTCAAGACTGATTTTTCTAAGGTTTTATGGACTGATGAAATGAGAGTGAGTCTTGATGGGCCAGATGGATGGGCCCGTGGCTGGATTGGTAAAGGGCAGAGAGCTCCAGTCCGACTCAGACGCCAGCAAGGTGGAGGTGGAGTACTGGTTTGGGCTGGTATCATCAAAGATGAGCTTGTGGGGCCTTTTCGGGTTGAGGATGGAGTCAAGCTCAACTTCCAGTCCTACTGCCAGTTCCTGGAAGACACCTTCTTCAAGCAGTGGTACAGGAAGAAGTCTGCATCCTTCAAGAAAAACATGATTTTCATGCAGGACAATGCTCCATCACACGCGTCCAAGTACTCCACAGCGTGGCTGGCAAGAAAGGGTATAAAAGAAGGAAATCTAATGACATGGCCTCCTTGTTCACCTGATCTGAACCCCATTGAGAACCTGTGGTCCATCATCAAATGTGAGATTTACAAGGAGGGAAAACAGTACACCTCTCTGAACAGTGTCTGGGAGGCTGTGGTTGCTGCTGCACGCAATGTTGATGGTGAACAGATCAAAACACTGACAGAATCCATGGATGGCAGGCTTTTGAGTGTCCTTGCAAAGAAAGGTGGCTATATTGGTCACTGATTTGTTTTTGTTTTGTTTTTGAATGTCAGAAATGTATATTTGTGAATGTTGAGATGTTATATTGGTTTCACTGGTAATGATAAATAATTGAAATGGGTATATATTTTTTTTTGTTAAGTTGCCTAATAATTATGCACAGTGATAGTCACCTGCACACACAGATATCCCCCTAACATAGCTAAAACTAAAAACAAACTAAAAACTACTTCCAAAAATATTCAGTTTTGATATTAATGAGTTTTTTGGGTTCATTGAGAACATGGTTGTTGTTCAATAATAAAATTAATCCTCAAAAATACAACTTGCCTAATAATTCTGCACTCCCTGTATGGCCTCCAAGACAATATGCCTGTAAAAGATAAGTTCACTTCAGGACTAGAAGTTGTCTCTTTCTCAAGCGAGACTTACTGTTCTGTAGCTTAAATTACATGCCACAGTATGGTTCCGAGAACATTGTCCTAGTTTTAGATGTAGTTTGTTATGGAACAACTGGTTGTGAATGATGTTTCTACTAAGTGTCAGTAGGTTAATCGAGAATGATTTGGCTTCTACCCGCATCCTTTACATTACTAATGATTTATGTCTATTTGGAAGGCCTTGCCCACCAAGTCTTTCCTTATGCCTCATCCGTGTAACTGCAACATTTAGTTCATTCATCACCTCAAATGCATATAGAAGCCATGAATGTGACGGTTTTGAGGAGTGGGAGCTTAGTAAAGGCCAGGTGGCATTAAGAATAATCTCTATTGCGAGCTTAAGTAGATTTAGAGCGCCTCATTTTCCATTCCTGGCATCAACCCAGGGAGCCACCCTTTGCATATGTGGAAGGAAAACGAGCAAATTGACCCTTCTGTGCTTACTGACTTGAATTAGGGGCAGGGAAGTGTGTGACTTCTTAGAGGAAGATGCATAAGTGGGGTTTCATACAACAGTTTCAAGGCGCCCTAAATATTTTTGATAATGAATTTCACAAAACTACACCACTAACTGATAATATGTTCTTCATTGTAGATCTCAGCAAATGGAAACATGTATTTGCAATGCGATAGGTCTCGCATTTGGTTGAGTTAGAGCTATTGGCGTTGTAAATTCATAACTGGACTTTCTTGCCACATAAATTGGTCTACCCTGCCTCATAATTTTGTCTTTCCCTGCCACATAATTCCAGTGGCCCTGCATATAACTAAAGCACTTCCATTTACCTTCTTCCTCTATCGGCAGCCAAAAATGAAAATGTTGCCATTTAGCATCCTAATTTAAGGCTGTTTTACTAATTTTAATAGATTACCACTTTTACCACCCTGCCATCAGAGTAGCTAGCTGGCTAACACAATTACCCAGAAAAAGACACAAGACAGCCACAGAGGAGTATCAAGAGAAATAAACTGGAAGGGTTACCCAAACATATCAAGTGTTCAAACAGTCATAGTGTAATAAGGCTGTTAAATTGGCCTGAGTTATGTTCATAATTGCAATAAGGAGAGATTAATAAAACATATACAATTATCTTGTAAACCCAATAAAAACCTTTATCACAAAAAGAACAACTTTTGGCATTACACTGTAATGCTCAGAATAGCCCCTAGATGACACCACAATGAAAATTTGTAAGAAACATAACCATGTAACCATATAGTTAGCCCCTAGAGGGCATAACCACATGAAAAGAAAATGGCAGGAAGTAATGCAGTGTAACCATATATTTAGCCACAAGAGGACACAGTGCCTTACACATTTTCTGAGCTGACAGGCCTACTGCAATGATATTACAAACACAGCCCTTAAAACACAAACTACTTCCAACAGTAAAACAAAAGTTCCAGCCATGAGAGAGCTTAAACAGACATTGAATGGTGAGAGGGGTTATTATTTTGGGGTCTCCACTAACCTCTCGTGGGGACCCAGAGATGATCGAGACAGAAATAGCATGTTGTCGGGAACGTTTTGTTGGTGGTCCCATTATCGTAGGACCACCACAGGCTGAGTTATGAGCAAAAATGTTTTCTAAAAGTATTGGCCTGCAAAGCATTATGGGGCGAGTTTCATGAGTGCAGTGAATATTGTAGTATCGGCTTTCCCACTGTGCCGGGAGAGCCACTTTGAGGATTTCAGTGTTTTGTACATAAAGTACTTATCAATTACAAGTGTTTTTGTGAAAGCTATGGAGTGTCGAGGGGACAGCCAAAAGAAAGGACTCTGACTAGGTAACAGTGTGAACAATGTGACCAGGGCTTCAATACTGCTGATGGAGTTCACACTGTTCTACGTGGTGAGTGCCATGGCCGCCATGGAGCAAGAAGCGGAGAAACAAAAGAAAAAAAATAGTTAGCCCACACTGAAGTATATCGGCGTAGTAATCCATGTAACAGGGTCAGTCTGCAAGGCGGTAACAAAACCGCCCCAAGGCAGGACAAACGTAAAGCATTTACCATTGACATAAAGGGATTTTTGAAAAGCAAGCCCATGAAGAAGTGAAAGTGATGGGTGTGGTTAAAAGCCCACAGAATACTTACAACAGGTCGAAAAGCGCTTGCCCGCTCGACCTTAAAATGGTCAGGTCATTATGGGCTAAACAAAAGTAAATAATTCTAAAGCTCTTTCAGGTAGAAGTCTTTGAAATAGCCTCTTAAAAGATGTAGAAGACACAAGTATCATGAGTGTTCAGTGTTGCATGCTGGAGAATCTATTTAAAGTAATGCCTTATTTCAGTTTTTCTGTAAAAATCTACAACGAAGAACTCGTGCCAGATGGAGAGCGATGAGGCGGTCCCATAGGAGCTTCTGCGACACATTCACTCCCAAGCAGCTTCTAATGAAAAGGCTTTTATTTTTAGAAAGAGTCCATGTGCAATTACTCAAGCAGCGATGTGCTGTGAGCAGAGTATTTGTTGGTCAAATGATAAAGTGAAGGGACCGCACAAGAGACAAAGATAAACATACTGTTCAATGCATTCTAAGTATCCCTTTCAAAAACTAGTAGTGAATATCAAGAATCATACACGCTAAATCACCATTCAGCCACATGTTCTCCAAATGTACTTTAAATGTCGAAGCAGTCGTAAACACCCCCCCCCCAAACAAGCATTGGCAAAGCCGATAGGTCTTGCCTATACAAGAGCTATTGGTTTCCGCTATGTGTTTTGCCATTTTGTACAGCAGTGTGGCTGTTGTTCAGCATGAGTAAATGTTAGCTGTGTGGAGTGTCAGAATGGAGTGGGGGAGTACAGTGTCATAAAGCGGATTTGTTGGAGTGTCGAAAAGTGGAAAAGGGGGAGCTGAGAGTCATAGAGTTTAGTAGATGGGAGTAGAGTTCAGTGGCCGGGAGTGTTGTATAGTGTTGTGGGATGGAATAGGGTGGGGTGAGTTATAGTGGATTGAGGTAGTGTAGTGGATTGGATTGGAGTAGAGTGGTGTGGGGTGGATTGGACTGGGGTACAAAGGGGTGGATTGGAGTGGGGTGGACTGGAATGAGGTGATGTGGACTGGATTGGGGTGGATTAGATTGGATTGGGGTGGGTGGTTTGGATTGGAGTGATAGGGCTGGGGTGGGACTGAGTGGAGTGGGAAGGGGTGGATCAGATTGGGCAGGAGTGGGGTGGATAGGACTGGAGTGGGGTGAACTGGACTGGAGAGGGGTGGAATGGATTGGAGTGCAGTCGATTGGAGTGGGGTGGATTGGACTGGAGTGGGTGGAATGGATTGGAGTGGGGTGGATTGGATTGAACTGGAATGAGTAGGGTGGATTGGAATGGGGTGGGCTGGGTTGTGGTAGAATGTAGTGGGGTGGTGTACTGAAATAGAGTGTGGTGGATTTGAGTGGGGTGAACTGAAATGGGGTGGGGTGGACTGGGTTGAGTTGTGGTGGGCTGCAGTGGGGTGGATTGGATTGGTGTGTGTTGGGTGGGATAGGGGTGATTGGAGTGGGGTGGACTGCATTGGGGTGGGGTGGGGTTGAAGGACTGGAGTGGGGTGGACTGAATGAGGATGGGGTGGGGTGGATTGGGTTGGGGTGGATTGTAGTGAGGTGGACTGGGATGGACTGCATTGGATTGGACTTGGGTAGGCAGGCTGGATGGATTGGAGTGCAGTGGACAGAACTGGGATGAGATGGGGTGGATTGCAGGAAAGTGCAATGGAGTTAAGTGGATTGGAGTGGGGCAGAGTAGATTGAAATGGGGTAGGGCGGATAGGGGTGGAGTGGACTCAGGGTGGATTGGACTGAGTTGGGTGGATTAGATTGGGGTGGAGTGGGTTGGCTTGAAGTGGGGTGGATTAGAAGGAGGTGGATTGGCATGGCGTGGGTGAACTGGGGTGTACTGGAGTGGGGTTGATCGGATTGGGGAAGTCGGATAGGGGTGGATCGGATTGGAGTGAGGTGGATTGAATTGAGTGGGGTGGATTAGATTGAGTGGGGTGGATTGAAATGAGTGTGGTGGATTGGGTGGGTGGAGTGGGTGGGCTGGATTGGATAGGAGTAGGTGGGCTGGATTGGCTTGGAGTGGATTGTGGTGGCAGGCCTCGAAAAATCACTAGATCTGCAGGTTGTGTAGTTTAAATAATCCACTCGACCTAACTGTAATGTGCTTGACCTAGAGACAGGTCTCAAACTGTGTGATCCTAGGCAAATATTGTATTTTACAGAGTCACTTTTTTCTCCATCTTCACATATGAGTGCACCTTCAAATATGTGAGTTCAGCATTTCTGGTGTACAAAAAAAACCTCTTTTGTTTGATTAAATATACTCAGGGGTATATTTGCAAGCCCCTTGCCCCGCCATAGTGTCATTTTTTGATGCTACGGTGGCACTAACCGATCCCCAACCCTGCACAGTATTTACAAAGTGGTGCAATGGTAGCATTGTGCCACTTTGTAAACCCTTACGCCACATTATACCTGCGCCAGGTATAATGTATGCACGGGGGCATTCCCCAGCAGGGAGGCCCAAAAAAATGGCGCAGTGAAATTTACAAGATTTCACAGCGCCATTCTAGTGTCATTTTTTAACGCTTGCTCAGGGCAGGCGTTAAAGTGATGCTAGGCTATTTCCTATGGGCCTCCTCGAACTTTGCAGGACTTGCGTCAATATATTTGATGCTAGTCCAGCAAAGCACCACAATAGCGTTAAAATTGTTGGCGCTATTGTGCTAACGAGTGCCATGGTGTGCTGCATTGTAAATACAGCGCTACCATGTCGTCATTAAGGGGCGTAAGGAAACTGGCGCATCAGAGCCGATGCACCAGTTCCTTGTAAATATGCCTCTAATCGTTTACTTTAAGTATAATAATTCTAGCCCACATACAGGGTACACATGAACCATGGCCTACCTCTTAGTTTACTAACAGCTTTGCCATCAGGGCAGGAGTGTTTCTCAGTTTATGTTTAAACACTCACTTTTAATAGGTATATTATTAAAGCATGATGTGGTAGCACATTGTCACTTACAGACAGTACATTTTCAAGAAATGTCCAAAAACCTTCCCACTAACTTGCAGCTTTACTAAATAGCTCGACCTGATAAAATATGACTCCCCAAGTAGAATTTTCAAGCCCTGGGTGGACTGGACTGGATTGGGTGGATTAGACTGGAGTGGGTTGGATTGCATGGGAGTGGGGTAGATCAGATTAGAGTGAGGTGGATTGGGGAGAGAATGTGGCATAACAGCCAGAGCTGCGGACCTTGGAGCTGGGGAACCAGATTAGAGTCTCAGCGTCGGCTCAACATCCTGTGATTCTGGGCAAATCACTTAGGGGGTTATTCTAACTTTGGAGGAGTGTTAATCCGTCCCAAAAGTGACGGTAAAGTGACGGATATACCACCAGCCGTATTACGAGTTCCATAGGATATAATGGACTCGTAATACGGCTGGTGGTAAATCTGTCACTTTTCCGTCACTTTTGGGACGGATTAACACCTCCTCCAAAGTTAGAATAACCCCCTTAATCTCCACATGTCTACAAAAAACATGAGTGTGTCCTTTTGTAATGTAACTGGTGCTCATGTAAAGCGCTCTAATACCTTGGGGTCGAGTTCGAGCTACATAAAACTGCAAAAAAAAAAAAAAAAAAAAAAAAAGAACATTGGTGTGTGGTGAATTAATTGGAGAGGGGTGGATTGGATTGGAGTAGAGTAGATTAAGGTGGTTTGAAGTGGGGCGGACTGGACTGGAGTAAGGTGGATTAATGTGGACAGGAGTAGGGCAGATTAAAAAGGATTGTATTGAAGTGGGATGAATTGGGGTGGTGTGTGTGGATTGGAGTGAGAAACAATGTTGCTTTACAATATTTAGAACTAGATAATCGTCATCTTTAAGGACAGCACCCACAAGCCAAAACAAAAGAAAACATGAGGGCAAAGTGAGAAAAAAGACTTGGCAAAATAAAAAAAAGGTTAGCTATAAAAAATAAAACTTTGCAATTTTGTTTGTCCTGCTGGGCACGTTTTTGCCAGTCACAAGCCTTCTGTTTGCAGGGCACTAGAAGTTAAAAAGAACAAAATAGTACCTCAATCACACCGGGAGCAGCAGACGGGCATTGATTAAGTTGAATTAATCAGTTCTTGCTCCCTGCTCCACACAGAGGAATGAAATTTATGCCAGATATGTAGTGATGAATTACGAGGCTGTAAAGAAGAGTGCCACACAAACCAACAAATGGTAAGTGACAGGCGGGCTCTAAGCCATTTACTGTGCACTGAGTCTCACATGCGAGACACGTGTGCTAGTGCATGCACTCGCAGGCTCGAGCCTAAAAATGTCTATGTCATAGATGTTGCTACACATTAGTCCTTTGGTATCAAAATCTTTGAAGACAAGCCAGATTCTGGCTAGAACGGAAAACAGCTTTATGAGTGCCCCAGTATTTAGAGAGCAGACATCATCCTGCAAATACCAACACTGCAATTTTTAAGTACAGAAACAGTGCGTATTAACTCGCCAATCACAGTTTCACATACATTAACGGGGGATAACAAGATAGATGTCTGCTTCCTCTTGAACTACAAAACTCTGAATGCAGTGAATGGTCTATATTTTACCAAACAAATTTTACCTGGCAAATTTACAACCTGGATTTGTTTATATCAGTGGATATGTAATGAGACCGATAAGAGCAGTGCAAACTCTTTTCACAACTGTCTTTTTTTCTACTCTGAAAACGTCAGCGCATCACCACCTCACCTAAAGAAAGGCGTGTTACTGGAATACTCTACCAGTTTCATCTTAGAGATTTTTAGGGGCTTCGGGCAAGACATTTTAGACACTCCTGTAAAGAAAAAATTTGAATTTCATTACCCATTTCCTGCTAATTCAAGTCAGCATGATGAGCAATACTACACTATATGTTGAACTTTTAACAGGGCACACAAAGACAGTTTAACAGTTGAAATGTGTCTTGTGTGGGACCCAAAGATGACCCTGGGTAGCGAGACAGAGTCAAAGGTAGAAGCAAAAAGAGAGGGAGAGAGGTTTAAATAGAGGAATGTAATAGACACGAGTCAAACAGAAAGTTCACTTTCCCAGGGGTCCCTTGGAACGTGGGGGCCCAATGCAATTGCTCACTTTGCCCGTGCCTTAAAACGTCTCTGCTTTATGTACGCAATATTACACACTGTCAAATACATAGATTAAGGAACTAAGCTTCCCAGTAAATGAAACGCCTAATAATAAATTAAACGTCCAAATATATCATATTATGCTAGATCTAATAACAGTTCAATAATAGTACAGGCTAGAATGAACTGAGACCTGAACTGTGAATAAGCATCTATTACAATAACGTGTTGCACACATGTTGAGCTGAAGTAAGGAACGGTAGAAACTACTGGTGGCAATATATCCACATAGCACGCTACCCAGACAGGCTGGAGGAGTGAGGAGGTTAAGCCCTCAGAAAATATGCCCTGTCAGTGGTGTAGCAAAAATCAATATTAGAAAATAAACTCCACTCCCGCCCCCTGTAAGATAGGAGATGCAAAAAATCACCATACGGGCATTGTATACGGCTCTTCAAAGCCCCGGTGCCACAGCACCTGCTGCACCATTGATAGCTACACTGCTGTGTATAACCTTTATGATGACCCCCATGAAAACGTACTGTGATTGGAAAATGAGCAAATTGTTTTCATTCCTGTGATGAACAATAGAGTCCTTACTTTATTGATACTTGGCATTTCTGAAATATCACCAGAAGCAGGTAGAGATGGAGTGATCAAGCTCAGGGAAAACAGCCACAATTATAAATACAGAAAATGAAGGACACATATAAATAGGCCAAATGGCACATGCTAATAACATCACATGAAAATAGGACATATTTAACAGAACCCAAAGCAAAAAATGTCCATCCCGCCTATTTAACAGAACCCAAAGCAAAAAATGTCCCTCCAGCAATAGAAAGAAATCCAATCAACAATGTTATGACACCAAAGAGAATGAAAGGGATAATGGTCTCCATTCAACAGGGATCCATTGTTAAATATAGCTCTTGCTCCATGCTATAAACCGTTTTCTGTCAAAAACAATGCATACGCCTTTGAGGGGATTGGACTACTACTCCTGGGCCACGCCTTCTGCCATACCATCTGTCCTATTCCTACACTGTGCTTACCCTGCATGCAATTGTGTAACCTGCGCCCTCGCCATGCACAGTTTTATCTGTCAAAAGTTTTACTGCAAATATAACATTGCTATTATCAATTTCAGACATCTTCTGATCAATCCCGATGGGCATCCACAGGAAAGTAATTATCTTTCAGTTTATATGCTTCATTAAAGCAATCTCCTTTTTGGAAAGGTTGTGTCAAAGGCAAATAATTGTCCAAATGGGAGATCATCCTTTAGGGACTGAGGGTAATGGCTATTATGTCTCAATATTTTATTACATGCCATGGGTTTTTTGTATACAGTAGTGTCCCTTTTATTGTCCTCTGTCTTGATTGTAATATTCAAAAAGTTCATCACATTATTACTGTAATAAATAGAAAATCTCAAATTGCGGTTACATGTCTTGATCCAGGAATGAAATTCCAAAATACATTGTACATCATTTGAGTAATTGTTCTTTTGAGGTATGTAATTTATTATTTTGACATTATGTCCTAACATTGCAGATTTCAAATAAGCTTGTTTAGTAACATTATTTTTTCCGAATAAGTCCCTTGTTGGCACGGGTGAATGAACAAGAGCATCAGAATATTCGTCACCAATGACAAGTAAAACATATGCATTAAGGCACAACAGTTAAACGTGTGCCTATGGAGACATCACACTTATTCTGAGCAAACACATGGGAACACAGAGGCTGAATTGTAAGACTTTTCGGATCACTGACAAAGTTTAAAACATTATTATGTCTATTGATAAGAGCCATGATCGAATGTCTAATTGTAAGAGACATTAAGAGCAATAGACTTTAGATAGCCATTATAATTGTAAGCCAATCAATTATTTGTTTATTATCCATTCAGTTACTTCAGCACCATTACACTTTTTAAAGTTAGTATTCAACAGAAAGTTGTCTCCTTCAACAGAAATATTAGCTACATTTTTGTTTCCTAAGGCAATTACAATGTGATTAATGTCTTGATGAATTATTCCGTTAGCAAAAGTTACTCAATGGGCATGACGTCGGTGCCACTCGATTCCATCCATATTTTACTTCTACAAACCACTGCAATGAATACAACTCTCCTAATGCACTTGGTTGTTAAAGTCCAGAAAAGAAAAACTGGATGGCAAGGGTTTAGTGGGAAACCTCACTTTATGGTTCAAATCTGTTGTTATTATTGATAACTATCAGCCAACAGATAGTAAGCGTAGCAATGCATATGACAGGAGTAAAAAAACATGAGAAAAAAAACAGATGCAACAACCCCTGGATCCCTTCCCCCGCCCCCCTGGGGTACTCACAAGCTTTTGCCTTGTGACAGGATTTTCACTGTCTTGTGAAAGATCCACCTCGGCACTGGTACCTTGGTGATGTAGGTGGGACAGTAATTGGAAGAATTAGCAACCTTAAGTATTTAGGGCACGTCAGTTCACGGAACTTCTTGGACAACAGAGTTAAATCTGGTCGCCATAGTTTACTGTAGGAGTCCTTTTGGGAAGTAAGGATAGCTTTCTATTCCCAGAATATGCGCCAGTCAATGGAGCCAGCTCATATATGTGGAGATTGAGGCAGTACCCCAGTGTGCAAGAATGGTTTGGTGGGCTGTCCCCGATGCTAAGCTGATGTGCCGTCCTCTGCGGGATTTGAGCGGATAGGTGAGTGTGTTGGGCAGCCCCAAGATCGTATAGGTAGGCAATCTAGGCAGGTGAGTGTCAAAGTACGCATCTATGTCATTAAGGAAGTGTTCCCAGAATTGTGTGATTTTAGGGCAGTGTCATAATATGTGAAGTAATGTGCCAGGTGACTCCGCACTGTCACCAACAGCAGGGTAACTCTTTTGTAAGCGGGAGGTGTATGGTACCAGTTGGTGATGATTTAATGGCTGTCTCAATACTAGAAGAATTGCGTGCAGTGTGACGGGCTCTATGATGTACCTCACCCCATTCCTTGGGTGTTAGGTGCCTACCCAGCTCAAGTCCCCAGCGTCTCGGCCCTGGGGTTTTAGTCAATGGGAAGGCATGGAGTAAAATGCTATAGAGCTGCGTAATCATATGCTTATCTGAGTTTTTAGGGGTCTTTGGGCTCTGGCTCGTCTGCTAGGATGAGAGACAGTCAATTTTGGACCTGTAGGTTATGGAGCCACTCCGTCTCTGGAAACGCAAAATCCTCACGTATCTGATCAAAGGGGAGACAGCCGTCCTCCCTGAAAAGGTGGCCTATAGATCAACAACCACTTGATTGCCATGGTTGGAGCATGGTATGATCAAGCCCCGGCGCAAAATCCACATTACCTATAAAGGCGGCAGAGGAGAAGGAAATGAGGTCAAGCATTTGCGCACTGTTACACCAACCCATGCTTTCAGCACTGACTTGGTGACTGGGTAAGAGTACAAACCCCAAGCATGTTGTGACCTCTTCAGGAATGGATCCTTCCACAAGTGTATGCATGTGACCACACAGTCCATGAAAAGCCAGTGTGTCACAGATTCGGCCATAGACCATTTTACGAGGTTTGCAGAGTTGAGTGGCTTGGTAGGGTCTAGAATACTCAATCCTCCCCTCTGTAGGAGGCCGACAGCTTTGCTCACAGTTCATTTGTGGGTGTCTATTTGCCCACACGAAGCAGTGAATTGCCTATTGTAAGGCTTTGATCATTCCAGCGGGAGGTAAGATCGGAAGGGTCTGAAAAAGAAAGACAATTTGCAGGAAAGCAGTCATTTTGAGCACCGCAATCCGGCAGAGCCATGAGAGATGATATAATATCCATTGAGCGAGGTTGTGGGAGACCTGTCAAAGCAAATTTCGATAGTTTAGTGTTGCGGTGTCTCCCACTGTCAGAGCTAGCTGGATCCCCAGGTAGGGGATTGAGGTTGACGACCACTGTATTGGGAAGCCACAAGAGAGTTGCGCTTTTATGTGGGAGGGGACTGAAAGTTTGAGTGCTTGAGATTTGTGAATTTTGATCTGATAGCCAGCCGCTCCCCCAAGCAGTCCTGCCTCCTCCAGGAATGCCGTAAGGGCCATCAGAGGGTCATCTAAGGCCACAATAACATCATCCACCTACAGGATGATGGTGTGGTCCTCCCTGCAGAAGCGGAAGCCTGTAATATTCGGGTGATCACGAACTCTATGGGCAAAGGGCTCCATGTACAGCCCAAAACAACAGGGGTGATGACAGACACCCCTGACGGGTCCTTCTACAAATGGGGAAGGATGTCAACATGTGGCCGTTCACTCTGACAGTCGCTCTCGAGTGGCCATAATTGCTCAATATCCAGTCACGGAATTGCGATCTGAAACCAAAATGGGCAAGTGCAGGTAGGGCCTGTGGACGTGATCAAATGCCTTTTCATTGCCTACGGCCAATAACAAACTTTCACATTAAGAGCAAATAGCCTTGTCAATTATGTGAAAGATTTTTTTGGTACTGTCGCTGCATTGCCAATGTGGGACAAATCCCGATTGATCCGGGACTATCAAGCCAGTTATAATCGAGTTCAGGCACGCTGCCCAGAAGCTAGTAAATAGCTACATAGGAGATGGGTCGGTAAGACCTGCACTGTTGTTTGTCTTTCCCAGGCTTAGGGATAACGACTACAGGTGCTTCTATAATAGATGGAGGCATAGTAGAGGGACCAGTGATTGAGTTGCATAACCGGGTCAATATTGGGGCCAGCACGTTACAGAAGGTCTTATAGAACAGCCCCGGAAACCATCTGGTCCTGGCGACTTATGGGGTTTCTGGAAGGCTGTGGACGATATCACTCCTCAAAGTGGACTTGGAGGTCTAGCTCGTCTGCTTGTGCTGAAGTGAGCTGAGATGGTAAATGTCTATGTTGTCTGTAGGGAGGGTCTGGGCTGAAATACAAGTCCTCGTAAAAGTAGTGGAATTGGAAGACAATGAGATCGTCATTCTCAACCTCTGAACCATCACCCCTCACCAGCGTTTCAACTCTTGGGCCTATCACAGGAAACACAAACTGTTGGCCAGGGGCCATCCTCATCTATTCACCCCCACATAAAAGGAGTGCTTAAGGCAGAGAAGGGAATACTCTTCTCTGTGAACGTCTAAGCCCGCAAGTTGTTTCCTAGCAACCTCTAGTGGCTGCCACACCCTGGGGACACCCATGCGGTGGTGTATGTGCTCTCGTTCTCTGATCTGTTGTAGTTGCTCGCTCTTGTTAAGGCATAATTTATTGGCTGCTGCAGAGATCACAAGGAATTCTCCCCTGATCACGCCTTTAAAGCATCCCACAAGAGCTCGACAGAGGTATCTGTCATGTCATTTACTGTCAGATAGTTGCGGATGGCCTGCTCTATTTGCCTGATCACTTTGGGTCTATGGAGGAGGGTCTCCTGAAGGCGCCAGGTTTGATGTACATGAGTTCTTGGAGGGAGTGATAAGTCTACAGTCACCACTGCATGATCAGATATGGAGCGCGGTTCTCTGTCTATAGTGGTGGTCCTGCAGGTCCTTAGTCCTGAGGAAGTGGTCACAGTGGGAGTACATTTTGTGAGCATGTAAGTTGGGATTGCAGATAATAAGCTGTCCATAAATTTGTGACCCCGTTTCCTGTAGCCATTGAGTGCCCTTGCGAGAGACCTCCCCATCCCCTGTGACGAAGCACAGAGCGACCCATGTTATTGTGGAATACAAGATTAAGGTCCCTCCATCAGCAACATCTTCGTTTTCTGGGAGATCATAGTTTCTGCTACCGCTCTGTGGATAAAATGCCCTAGTTCGGGGTGTAAATGGAGCCAAGGATAAAGGAATGCTCCCCATCTTTAACTGGGTAGGCCAACAGGTGACCCCTAATTTCGGAAAGCTTATAATTCACTTTCCCCCTAAAGAATCTAGAAACCAGAAAGGCCACCCCTGCTGTCTTACTGGCCACCAAGGACTGAAATTGCTGTGGGTAGATCCGGGACTTGAGACGGTGCCAGTCCTTCGAGATCAGGTGCGTCTCCTGGAGGAGGCAGATATCTGCCTTTGTTTGGTCTATGTACAACAGAATGGCCTGTCTCTCTACCGGGTTATTGAGGCCCTTCACATTGAGTTTAATTAGCTATAATTTATCATGTCTGGAAATGTGTTCGTGTAAACGCTCTGGCAGTCACTATATTTACAGCCTTTCTAGGTGTTTTGTGTACGCTGTCTGAGTACAAATCCATGGCTTGTAGAGAGACTGCTCGGGAATAATACCCCTTGAAAAACATAAGTACCCCCAACTAACAAAAACAGTAACAATGTCCCTGTTTGGGTATGAGCTCGATCATGAGGGTTGAGGGTCAATCTTCCAACCTTATTGCACACCCTCCTCCGCCTCAGCGGAGCCACCCAGAACCATTCAAAGCACCCATAGGGCCCACCCATGCCTCAGGTCAACTCCAATTTGTCAGATTCACCAGATAATGTCTCCAGCACTGCTTGTCGTTGTTGCGCTATAGTTCTGGGGTTCGGCTGCAGACCTCTACATGAAGTTGAGTTACTCTGCCACCTGGAACACCTGGAAGCCTTGCGGTCTGTAGGGCTGGGCCGATTAGCCATACTGGTGTCCCTCTCAATTCCCAACAGTTCACATGCGGTGGTCAAGGAACGAAGAAGCTTTGCCTCCCAGCAGAAGATGATACAAAACAGTGACACCAGGAGTAGAGGACCCCCTTCTCTCAAAGGCGAGCAGTTACAGGATGAAAGTCCCATCTCTTCGGAAGTGTTAGAGGAGAGAGTTCTTGGTATTTCATCAGGGTGTGACCTCTGAACTGCAGGGGATGTAGCTCTCTCGCCTTCAAAGTATCTGTTCCTTCAAAGGGAAATCGTGGACTCACACCAAGATATCAGCCGGGTAGGAGTTTGGCAAATGAGGGAGGCACACCCTGTGCACTCTATCTAGCTGGATGTCCGTTTCCAAGAACTAAAGGATCTGAGCAAAGAGGGCCCTCACATAAGACCCAATGTCAATCGCTTTTGTAGCGGTCAGGGCGCCGCTTATGAGAATATTGTTGCATCGCAACCTATTATCAAAGACTTCCACGTGCACTTGAAGGTCTAATTGTTGTTTCTTGAGGTGGATGATCTCCTTTTGGAGTTGTTCAATTTGTTCATCCCTGCTGGACACATTGTCCTCTAGCATGGAGACTATCTCCAATCTCCAATCTCCGCCAAGTCTCTGTGGACTGTCTTTACGTCCTGGGAAAAGTTTATTTTAACCGTCTGAACGTCATCATTGAGAGATGCAAAAAGAGCATCTAAGAAGGAGTAGGTTACTGGACCCTCTGGGTCCTCACTCCCTGGCTGCGAATCTGGTCTGGTCTGGGAAGGCTGGTTGCCAGTCAAAGGCCCCGTCAGCTTCATGGTCATCTCTTTAAGGGAGTAGTATTTCTTAGAACGCACTGTCTCAATGGGTGCCCCCTCCCCCGGCCAAAGGAAACATCTCAAGTAGGTCGTGGATCAAGGATAGGTCTGAGTCCCTCCAAGTGTAGTGCTACTGGAGTCATAGGTGACCCCTAAACGTGCGGGGTTGGAGAGTAACCTTCCAGCAGGCCACGCCTGGCAAGCATCGACCCATTCTAGTGCTCTTCATACAGGCCTCTGCAAAATGGGGGTGGGCAGGGTCCCAAGACTCGCGAAGACTCAGTCTCAGTGGTCTCCACTATAATGCAGCAGACTCTAACACTCAAGCTCCCACAACCACCTGGGGCAGCCCACCACCATCAATCTGCAAAAAAAGCTCACCAGCAGGCCTAAGGCCCCTTTGAAGGTCCAACATTGGTGCCCCACTGCTCACGCAGAGCAGCTGGACTTGGCAAGATTACCTCTGTGCTCGGCGGGCCAGCAAAGTTCACTGATTTGTGTCCCCAGGTGGGGTCTGCAGGTATCCCGTACAGGGTGCGGCATGGGCGCTGGCGATGCGCAGAGGCTCCAGTGTTAGATAGCCAATGATATTGCATTAAGGCTGCTACGCAGCAGAAGCAACAGCACAGCTCCCTCTTCTCATTCACAGTCAGCGACGCAAATAGCGGTATTGCCCCGCAGGAGGGCCCCAACTCCCTGGGAGGGGATGTGACAGTATGGCCAGGCTCATGAAAAACAAGGTGTCATCAAAACATCTGGAGGGCCCCAAGATGATGAGTCCCACTATCGTCACTGGGAGGGCTGGGCCGCATGTCTCTGGGCCAGGCACACCTTCCACGCTGTATATAGATGTCAAGGGTGGTGGGAGGGTGGGTCGCCGCACCTAGGGCCTACCTTCATGCACTGCATACAGCCCCCGCAGCAGCAGTGGGTTCCGCTGGTGTTTCCCAGGGTGTTGAGGCTGATCAGGGCCGCTCTAGGTGTAGGCTGGCCAGGTGCTGCCACTGAGCGCCCTCATGGTCTGCTGGGGAGAGGAGCCACAGCGCAGTGCCCAAGAGCCATCTGAATAGCTCTGGGCGCCCTACCAGGTCTCGGGCTGGAGATGGGAAGGCTCAGTGATCATGGCCCCTGCCCGTGCCCTTCCTGTCTCCTGTCCCTGCCAGCAGTCCTGGGCCCATATTCGGCTGACACCTTATGAATGGCTTTCCAGTAGCAGTTGAGGTGTGTTGCACGTTAGGCCGGCAGGAAAGCCGGTGTCAGGGCAGCTGGTGTAGGAGGCCCGCCCCTGTCGGCGGCTGGGGGGGTGAACTGCAGTGCTGTGCGGGGAGATCTTTCAGACAGCTGTAGGTGCGCTTAAAGCAGCAGCCTCCGTCTTATTTGAGCCATGGTGTAATGTGCACCACCCGCCATCTTGGGTCCAGTGCTGCAGCGTGGTCTCGGCATTCGAACAACTGCAGCCAGATACCTTGCTGTCTGGCTGGATATAAGGAAATGTGGAGCCCTAGTCACGGGGGAGATAAAACAGGCCTGCTGTAGGCCCCAGCAGGAGGATTAAAAGGGACCCACAGGGTGCAGGGGCAGAGGGCAGGAAAACGCGTCCTAGCTGTCCACCATCTTGCCCATGCCCCGTAACCTTACCTTAAAAAGCCTTTCTTTCTTCTTATTTCGGACTCTGGCTGCTTTTTCAATCCGAGTCACCTCTTCCACCCACTACTTGCTTTAAGGTTAAAAATCCCAACATGGTAGAAGAGAGATTCCATGGTGAGGCAAGTGACCTGTAACATCACTGGCACATTGAGTCTTAAGGTTACCCGCAAAAGTGGAAGGAAATTAACAAACTCAGTTTTAATACATTGTGAGCAGTTCAACTAATCTTTTTAAATTAGGATCACTGGGATCTTATTAACGTGTGATTGGCACAAGGAGCCTAATTAAACCTGAAATATGCACCAGGTAGCTCCATTTCTCCCACTATAGATAGCCCACCACCTATACCACGGGTTAGCATTTGTAATGAACCAGATGCTGTCTCCTTACCACCATTATTATTATCATCATCATCATTATGGCTGGTACACTACTAAATAGAGAACAATATTGTTCAAAGCTGCTGAACTAGCCTGTTGATGATGGTGAAGTGAGAGTTTAGCTGAATGCCTATGGAAAGAGGTGTACTTTCATCACTCCTCTTAAAGTAAGATCCTTTCCTTCACTTGTCCTGAGTATTCAACTGAGAAACACGGATCACTGCCCTTCGGAATCCAATTTCTTTCTTTACAGGATGACCAGTATCAGCCAGAGGAGGAATGTAGGTTTCTTGATAAAAGATCCTGCAGCAAAGGTGTGTCTGGTCTGCACACACTGGACGAAAGTGAGAGCTTTGAACACCAAATTTCCCAGTTAACCTGCAGGATAGTTGAGATTTTATTAAGTATGTGGATGCGAGGATTATGCTCTTCTTCAATTGTCTACTCACAGTAAGTCAGACAATGACATGACGATAGGTTATATGTGGTCTTTTGTCTTGAGACTGAAGATTTGGAATAACAAGACACAGTAGCAATAATTAAGGTAATAATGTTATGAGATTGCCAGAGGACTGAGAAGGAAACACGTGCCATGCATGTCACCCTATATGGTCACCTTTTTCAGTGTGATTCAGTAGATCGTTCTTTTGTATCGGACTTAATTTAAAGTGAAGGTGTAAGTCAAAGGGATACCAATAGATTGGGGTCCTGCAAATACGGTGTAGGTACGAATTTCTGTAAGTGAGGATTTCTATTTTGGAGACCCAAAGGCTCTGACAGGTAATCTGTATTCGTATGCCCACATAGGCACACACGTAAATAGATGGATTGACTCTCTTTTTTGCAAGCTTTTTGCTTTTACATACAAAAATAAGACAATTATGTGTGTCTCCACTGTCTGGCTCCTTCCAAGTCCTCTCACATTATAACTCTTGAACCAAATCCAGGCAAAATGTGAATTTTGTTTCTCGAGTCCACAAGTGTTTTTGGATCTTATAAGGTTTCTTTTTGCGCTAAACCTGGATTCAAGGAAGCAAAGGCACAATTTTCTTCTCTTAGCCACTTGAGAGTCAACAGAAACCATGTTTCACAGTTTGGTCATTTTATATGTAACAGACTGTATTTATAGATTGATATTTGATAAAAAGTATCTATTTTTCTCAGGATACAATATGGCATATGAATGATTTTAAGTCATGGCTGATATAAGTTAGATATGAGACGAGTGTTCATCATGTTGCAGCTCTGCATCCAGATCAATATTCTAGTTCCAGAAGGGCTGCATCCAACGCAGGTGCTCTTCAGCCCCACTGTAATTTTTCATGCTGAGGATGAAATTTTATCAGCCGGTAAAAACCCTGCATGTTTCCTGACTCGACTATTTAAAGCCAGTGAGAAATAAAATCGGTCTGTCCGCTTAGTACAATTTCCTGTCTTATTCAGCAGTTATTTTAGCTGCGTAGGCGATTTGGAGCTATAGGAGACTTGCTGAATGCACGAGCCCTAGAAAAGCTTGAAAGATCAAGAGGAGTTGCAGAACAGGCACAACATGGAGGATGAATCAGCTGCTAGACATCACGAGCTACGCCGGGAGGGGCCTGAAGGTGGTCGGGGGGAAGGGGGAGGGTGTGCGGGTGGCCCTCAATCTACCTTTGCCTTACTTTCTGAAAAGTTCGAAGATTTGACGCTTTCTCAAGTAAACAAACAGTACGCATTGCGTGAGTGACTGCCTCAATTATTTCTTCAAACTTCCCGTGTGCCTGCCTTAATTCCCTGCCCAGCTCCCAGCGAGAAGGACCATGGGGCTAATTCCTGGTAAATACTATATTCAGGAAAGGGTGGAAAAACAAAAGTGAGCAAGAAGCCTTACTGTGAATGGAAAGTGAGACCGCAATGGGGTGCTTGGAACAGAGAAAATATGGACAAGAAAAAAACACAGTTGTTGACCATAATCCGAGAAACAAGAAACCATAGGAATAAATAAAATACTTTTTCATAACGTAGGTAATTTTAATTGGTCGACATCCATCCGCTGAGAACATCCATGATTGATCTGGTTGACTCTAAAAAAAAGTTCAGCTTACAGTGCCTCACGTACACTACACACTACATTGTCCTATAAAAGTTACCATCCAAAAGCATTTAGGTATAATCTGCCTGTGGGACAATTTCTCTGCTGAGGCAGAAATGCTCCCAGGTTGCCAAATTCAAGGAGCATGCCCGTGATTTGACCGCACAACTAATACAGATAAGTATTACCTAACTAATACCTTGCATCTTTGGTACACAGTGTGTGAACTCGAAACAATAATCATGCCACCCTACTTGAAACGAGATCACCTGACAGGGGCAGCTCCTCCACAATGGCGGAGGAACGTCGCCCCACTGGCTCAGAGCCAGGAGCAGAAAAATAAAACTATACTTCAATATCGTTTTATTTTTTCTGCTGCTGGCTCAGTCAGCATGTGAAGGGAGGGGCGGGGCCATGGGAGGTGGGAGGCGGGATTAGGAACTGAGTGCACTAAGTGCGCATGTGTGTTTGGACGGCCTAAGACAGCCGACCAAACACACATGCGCACTTAGGTTTTTCCAGCCTGGCTGTGTACGCAGCAGGGCTGGAGAAACTGCACAGGCCACAGGGTTGTGTCTGCGTGGCAGTCCGAGACGGTCAGACCAATCCTGACCCTGCTTTCATGCTAGCTTTAGCATGAAAGCAGCACCAGGATTGCTGGGAAGCCTGTTCTTCTGTCCTAGTGAATGCTGGGAAACCAAAACAGGAATGGAGGACGAGCGAGGCGGCATGAGATGAAGGTGCCAGTGGCGGTGGTGAACGGTAAGTCTATTATTAAAATTTATTTGTACCCCGGCCCTGTCTCCAGGGTCCACCCCACACCTCCCCTTGATATTTGAAGCAGCCGCTGCTGCCATCTGAGTGTCCGCCAGACAGACAGTGTGTGTGAACATCTCCAGCAGCTTTTCTAACTTTATGAGAAAAGTGGTGTGTAAAAACAGGCAAATGCTTAACACAGGAAACCAGACCATCCAACGGCCACTCTTTGCCTACAAGCGGAGCCAAAATCTCAAGGATAAACTGGTACTTACAAGACCTCTCCCCTCTTCTTCCAATACCAGACAAATGACACTATGAATTTACCACCTGTGAAGGGCCATTTCCCTTGTGGGTCAGGAAGGGTGCGTGCATATACTGAACAGACTACACAGGAACCCACACTCCATGGGAACTCTGACAACACTTCAAAGGCAATAGTGACAAACTGATTTATCTCACCACTTGTCCATGGGGTATTCAGGCTAAAAAGTCATGAGATAGCTCTTAATGATGAAATCACCTGGACCTCTTTAACTTAGATATATTTACTTATTCACCTACATGACATTTGCAGCCTTTGAGCCCAATCAAAATTACACAGCAAAAATATAAGATTATGTTAAGCTTGGTCTCTGCATGCCTGGGGGAGCTTAAGTTATGTTAGTGTGATTATACATATTCTTTCTACTGTACACCAAAAATAAAGGGGTCGGTCCTTATAACCCTACTATATATGGACTGGATATCAAATCATCAAAATAACATGTACATAGTAGGGATAGATATGCACACGTTACTTACACAGTCACAATGTAATTGTTCACCGGAAACCAACATATTTCTTTACACTGTTTGTTTTATAATATTTTCCTCTTTCATTTCCATGGTCATGTTCTCCCACCTGTTATTCCAACAACACAGTATTGTTCCTATACCAGTTCTTATATACACCTAGTCCCTCATATCTATTTGGCGCAACATCAAATCACAAAACAATACACATCATTATACATCACTTATCGCTAACAAAATATAAAAAAAATTCAGCGTATTATGCTTCCCAATTTTTTCAACCAGGTTGTCATATTAGATTCAAAAAAGCAGTTCTCTCCTTTGAGGTAGTAGAATAAGATGTCCACAACCTTTGACAATTACATCATTGTGACACATTTAGATGGTCTCATCATTTCTTCTATTTGAATTCACAAATTTCCAATTCTTCTCAAATCTTTCTGTCAACGCGTTTCGGCCTTTCTTACTTCAAAGACTCTTCAGGGCATAGGAAGACATGCGATACCTAGATATAAAATTACACTTGTGTATTTCTCTTAATCAATAGGTGACATTCCCGTCAGGGTCACATATCACCCTGTTCACCAATACATGTCTGTACACTTATCCAATTATAGCACCCTTTGAGATTATCACTATATTTATCTCTATTATCTAGCCTTCATACACATTTAAGAAATTAAGGTACTATTGTGTAGCACATACACCCCGTGATGTCAATTCCCTGACGTCTGAATGCCACATCAAATGGAGTAAATTATATGGTCCAATACACACCTCCTTTCTCTCATGTGTTGCCCAAAACCCAATAGCACTGACCTTGCAAACTCAATGTTCTATTTGACTCTGGTCATGTTCTGGGAGAACGGGGTATACTCCTAGCTACAAAGCCATTTCCAGCTTTATCACTTATTTGACTTCGGATTAAACCTCGCAAAGCGAAACATCCTTTCTTAAACAGTTGCAAGGCTAGATGAACGACCAAGGTAAAAAATAGTTGTTACATATTGTCTAGCATATCTCTTCAGTCATATTCACCCCCTAATATTCTAGCCCTATTTACCTTGAAACTGGTACAACCGTTGCCTTCATTCCACTGCTACATTTCATGCCGCTCCAATAGGCGTCTAGATAAATTTCTGTTTCACCAGCGTTATATTGCGCTTTGGCCCTTACGTGGTTACCATGATAACCACCAGTTTTACATTCATCCTTCAGTTTTTGGGACGTAAAGAGCCTCTAGGATGGCAGCAGTTGTTAAATGGGGAGTCTAAGCATAACTTACAATGTCATCCCAGAACTTTCTATATTTTCAATAGTTCAATCTTATTGCTGTTGGGACGCAAACACAGGTTTATATTTAAACCCATTGGTAATTAAAACCCAATTGATTTATAACATTAACAAGGGTTCTATATTACATGACTTTATCTAATCTCACAGATTATAAAGGCCTGACACAAGTGACGATATTTAACCCTTACCTCATACAAATTTTGAATAGTTTGTTATAGTACCAGATCGTGGTCATATTGGGTACATGTGTCATAATGAGTCCAAACTGGGGTCTGACATACTATATGACAACCTCTCACATTAATGTCTAATCAAAGACTACATCTCATTGAAGTCATTCAGGCCATTCCGTGCCGTACTGCATCTTTCAATCATTCTGGCTTCCATTCTATCAAGCAATTGGTTGGCCTCAGTACCTTTTGTTCCTGCCACAAATAATACTTTCCAGTAGATATCATTCTCACTATGTTTCTTATTAGTACAATGATCTACCAATGAAGCACCATGCACCACACATTTAATCCTTGAGTGGTGTTGCAAAATGCAAGATTTCACTGGTTGTATAGCTTGACCTACGTATGTCAAGTTGCAAGGACACTGTAAACCATAGATTACATTTCTCATATGTCAATTTGAAAACCTTTACTGGTTATATATTTTGCCATTAATTTCCACATTCTTATGATTTGTAGTGAATTCGCAAGCATCACACATATTACACCTAAAATGTTCAATCACAGGTGGGAGGTTGACCATTTCTCTTAGATCCTTTTTCTTTGTGATTTTAGTCAAAGCATGAACCAGAAAGTCTTTTATACAACGTCCTCTTTTAAAAGAGAACAATGGTTTGGGTACATTTATAAAGACTAAGGGGGTTATTACAACTTTGAAGGAGGTGTTAATCCGTCCCAAAAGTGACGGTAAAGTGACGGATATACCACCAGCCGTATTACGAGTTCCATAGGATATAATGGACTCGTAATACGGCTGGTGGTATATCCGTCACTTTACCGTCACTTTTGGGATGGATTAACACCTCCTCCAAAGTTGTAATAACCCCCTATGACTTTCCAATTCATCTCTATGATTGAGTGTACCTTATTCGCTTTTGGATTATATGTTATCACGCAGGTCAGTGGGGTACCACTTGTTCTTTTCTTAGGAATTAACAATTCTTCCATTGGGGTGTACCCTGCATGCTTACACGCACTTTTGACTAGTTTTTTTGGAAATCCTCTTTGTATAAGCCTGGCTATTAAGTTGTCAGCATTATTAAAATAATCTGTCTTGTTGGTACAGTTCCTTCAAATTCAAAGGAACTGTCCGTATGGGAGATTTTCTCGCAGAAAACGAGGATGGCTGCTGGAGAAATGTAATAATGTGTTCCTGTCAGTGGGTTTTGAATACAACTTCACCTCAATCAATCTATCCCTTGATTAATTCCATAAATCTAGAAAATTGATCTGTTTAGGGTCCAAGGTCATTGTGAACCGTGAGTCAAGAGTGCGTTGATTCAGCCAATTCTGAAAGCCAACCAAAGACTCTCTGTTTCCCTTCCATATCATAAAGATATCATCAATGTACCTTAGCCACTTAATGATTTGTGCCCCAAGTGGATTGGTACTTCCATAAATATATTTATTTTCAAAATAGTCCATTACCAAATTAGCGATTTCAGGGATAAAGCTACATCCCATTGCTACTCCTTTTATTTGGAGGAAAAGATCATCGCAATAAGCCAAATAATTGCTTTTCAAACATAAAGCTGCCAAGGACACTATGAACTCTGTAGGGACTTTGTGGGGATGTGTCCTAGAATCCAAAGTTTGTCTCATCACTTCTATTGCTTCATCTTGTGGAATATTGGTATATAGGGCTTCAATGCCCAATGTCACTAAAAATTGTGTCTGTTCATTGAAGCTTGTACCCTCTAGTTAGTTAATCATATCTGTAGTATCTCGTACAAATGCCTGAGTTTTCACCACAAATGTTTTCAAGAACGTGTCTACATATTGGGCCAGTGGTTCAAGTAAGGATTTATTGGTCTACCTGGAGGATTATTGCGATTCTTGTGGATTTTCGGAAGGATATATATCCTCGGTGTACGGATCACACTCTTGTTTAAAAATTCTAATTCTTTTTTACATTTCCAACCTTCTTCAAATGCTTCTTTAGTTTTAGCAAGAATGGTATTTTGCAAACTTTTAATGTTCTATTTAACCCTGGTCATGTTCTGGGAGATCGGGGTATACGCTTCTCCACAAAGCTATTTCCAGATTCATCACTTATTGGACTTTTGTCTAGCATATCTCTTCAGTCATCACCCCCCTCTAATATTCTAGCCCTATTTACCTTAAAACTGGTACAACCGTCGCCTTCATTCTACTGCTACATTTCATGCCGCACCACTCGGTGCCTAGATAAATGTTTGTTTCACCAGCGATAGAGATGAGGGACTAGGTGTATAAAAGAACTGGTTTATGAACAATAAAGTGTTGTTGGAATAACAGGTGGGAGAACAGGGCAATGGAGATGAAAGAGGAAAATATTATAATAAATACAGTGTAAAGAAATATGTTGGTTTCTGGTGAACAATTACAGTGTCACTGTGTAAGTAACTGGTGCATATCTAGCCCTATTATGTACGTGTTCTATTGATGATTCTTTCTATTGTGACACTGGTGACATTGTGCATAATCATGGGGCCATTTTACTGTGAATCCTCCCTCCTCCTTTCTTGTTCTCCACACCCCACTCCCTCCACCACCCATGGAGGACGCTGGTCCAGTCATGCATTTTCGTTTAGCAGCATGAGAATAATGAGTCTATCTATATTAGCTTTATGTCTTTGCCTGACCCAAAATACATATTTTTTTTACAGTGACCTGTGCTCTGTATAAGTCACTATAATTTAGTATATCTGCATACATCTGTACAAAGTATGTTTTTTACCTTTTTACCCTCATTCACCATTTTACCCCTTTGGCTTGATCTAATATACACGCATCATCATGGCTCCTTGAACTTGCGGTAGCTAGGGACCACATCTCCCGACTTGACTGGGCCAGCTGATGCAAGGTACATGCATTTCAAACTGACTTCTGGTTTGTACAAGTGATCAGCACTGGGTATATTTGCATACCTTTATACAGGGTACCTTTTCATAGTGACTTCTGTTTTGTAAATGCAACCAGCTCTTGGTATAGCCACACATATCTGTACTTGATGTTTTTTCTTACTATTCTGACCCTTTTTTGTTATAATTGACATACATGCATCATCACAAGTGTTTTACAGTTCCCGCTGCACTTGTATTAGCTGGGGACCAAATTTCTCTATTTGCTTAGTGGCCGGAGTGCTGCTTGCGCATTGAGCACTCTGCTTCATCCTGCCCTCATATTGAGAGATATGGCTACGGCCAGGCACCCGCGATCCTTGCGTGCTGCGGACTCACTGAAGAGGCCCGTTGGAGGAAAGCAGCATATCGAAGCTATGCTCCGCATGGTTTCTGCACCAGGTTTGCTTACTATTAGCTTTACTCAAAGCCTGGCTTAAAGATAAAATGGAGCGGTGCGGCTCCACTCTTTCTGGGTTGGCTTGGATATCCATCTGCACAAAACTTATTATCCTTATCCGTATCTTAAAGCACAGCATTTTCTATTGTCATGAGGTAGCGGCACGGCAGGGCTATTCTCCGTGTCTGCGCTTACATCAGTCGCGGCTCGCTCCTACGCAAAAGGGAGGGGCGGGGCGGCGCACCTTGGAGGGGGGAGGCACATTTAATAAAAATAAAAAAATAAAAAAAACTTACCTCCTCTGTTGCTGCCGCTCCTCTGTCCCTCGTCGCTGGAGCTGCAGGCACAGGGTTCCAGGCTGCCCTGCACCAATCCAGATGCTGCAGATTGGCTGGGAGCCTGTGCAGGCTCTCTCCAGCCCGGCAACTGTGTGCCGGGCTGGAGAGAGCCTACAAGACTTAGGAGGCCGGCCAAACAGACATGCGCTCTGAGGCGAGCGCCCCCTTTTTATTATTCCTTCGTGGTGAAAGCGTAGCAGTGTCTGCTGCTGACGGTTGGGGGGCAACGCTCCTCTGCCCTTATGGAGGAGCTGCCCCTGGCTTACATTACCATTCTTCTTTTACTTTTTCTTGATAGACTCTTTTGTTTGTTGCACCTGACTATATTGTTAGTGACCAATGTTGCTGAGTGGGCCAGCAAGAAGGTTGAGCCCTGTATCTTGAGTTGTATTGGACATGATTTAGCTCTGTTTTGTCTATTGGTCATGAGGCTTCATTCAGTTGACATAATCAAGCAGACAAAGTTAACTTCTATGCAGTATCTGTACATATGAGTTTCTCCTGTAATGCTATGTTTTAAACACCTCATGTTTTTACTTCCATGATAGTGTGCAGCCTGAGCCTTCCGCCAGGGCATTTCGAGTTGAGACCCAACACTCGAATTCTGCAGGTAAGCATACATGTTTCAATATGTGTTACCACTGTATTTTATGTTAACAAAACTTCAGAGGAAATGTTTGTTCCCCACATTGGTCATTGGTGGTACTGTTAACATGTTAGGTGTTACTAACACTCATTCTTTTCAATCTAGATGCCGGCTTGAGCAAGTTTATATTTCCCTACAGGTTGTTGAAAAATTGATCCGATGATAAAATATTGGTAACCACTTTCTTTATGGTTTCGTATTTTGTTTGCACTATACTATACGTTGTCCTTACTGAAAACATCGGTATGCTGCTACCAACGCTTAATGTCAACAACCTCCAACATGGATCTAAGTCCCATGCCAGCATAGAGGGCACATTTGGTGCATCTCTTTGGGTCGCAGAACAAGTTTCTGGTTTTTGAAATATCACGGACAAGCATAGGCCTCACTGCACACAATAGATTTGCAAGTCAGCTGGGTCGACAAAAATGTCAAGATGCTAGTTTCACATGTAGTCTGATTATGGTCACTTAGGGTAGGGGTACGCGCTTGTTTACCATGCTAGGGACATTCTTGCTAAAAAAAACTCTATACTGCCTATAAATCTCTTGTTCTAATCCACCAATCAGGAACAAATAGGAGAAACTCCTCTTCACCACAGGAGGGAGACAAAGGATCTTGCATATCAGAGTCAGATGGAATTCTGGGAGGGGTAATTAGTGGCTCCATCTCTACTGTTCCCTGCAAAAGCTCAGGAAGGGACACATTTTTTTGCTGGTTGACAGTCTGTAGGAAACTAGCACTTGTTGCAGTTACCCCTGCTACATTTTGCCTGATATTGATGTTGACTTGACTGAGAGTGTGCCCGAGACACCCCCTTGGACCTCACCTGCAGCCTCTGAGTGACCCCCGGGGTCTCCTCATGGAACAGCATTGGAAGCCCAACGTCCTGTTTTCACCCTGCACCCAGCCGCACCTGTGCCCCGGAGGGTGTGTGTTTGGTGCCTACTTGTGGCCCTTCCAGTGCTCTTTCAATCCCCCCCATGTCTGCCCTCCAAGCCACGGGTACTTACTTGCAGGCAGGCCTGATTCCATAGGAGCCCACATTAAAATTATTCAACTATGACCTCTGCACCCGACTGTTGCTGGCGGTGGGTGTATGGGGTTAACTTGAACCCCAACCAGTGGACTTCCTAAAACCCGGAGACTGAAACTGTAAGTGTTGTACTTACCGGTAAACCAAACTAACTTTTCTTCCCCCCAGGAACTGTTTCTGAAAATTGTACTAAGTGTCCTTTTTTAAAACAGATAATTGCCAACATTTCAAAAACTGTATTACTCACTGAATTCAAACAAAGTACTGTTGATACCTGTGTGAAATACGAATCTTTTAAGGTACTTACCTGGTACTTGAATCTTGTGGTTCTAAAAATAAATTAGGAAAATATATTTTTGCAATATAAAACCACTGGTCTGGAGTTCAGTCATTGAGTGTGTGCTTCTTCTTGTCTGTGTGTGTACAACAAATGCTTTGCACTACCCTCTGATAAGCCTAACTGCTCGACCACACTACAACAAAAGAGAGCATTAGTATTACCTACTTTAGCCTCTGTTAAGCCTCTGGGGAACCCCTGGACTCTGTGCACACTATGGGGGTTATTCTAACTTTGGAGGAGTGTTAATCCGTCCCAAAAGTGACGGTAAAGTGACGGATATACCACCAGCCGTATTACGAGTTCCATAGGATATAATGGACTCGTAATACGGCTGGTGGTAAATCCGTCACTTTTCCGTCACTTTTGGGACGGATTAACACCTCCTCCAAAGTTAGAATAACCCCCTATATCTCGTTTTGATATATTATATAAAGAGTCAGCTTCCTACACAGTCACATAAAGATCTGCACATGTGCTGACAAACACATCAATTTCCTTCCCGAAAGATGAAGAAACTCTAGGCTTTTGGGTCCCAAAACCTGAGGGGGTTAATTCCTCCAAATTAAGGTCAGTCTTTAAGTTTAAACCCATGTGCTAGTTAGCTGAAACTGCACAATTTATTTTACCAAGCATATGCTTCACTCTTTATGTATATATACAAATATACTCATACAGTAGAGCTAGCTGGAAAGCAACAGAGCACTGAGGGCCATTCAGTGACGATATCCAGGTCTCTTTCTGCAGTCGATGACATGGCTCCTTAAACCATATCACTAATTTTTGCCAGCAGAAGAGCCAAGTCCAGCAACTCAGATCTCCAATACCAAGCTACACCTTTTAGGGATCCCAGCAATATCTGGATATGAAGATCAACATTTCATTTTTCGGTCGTCGTTGCCTATGGCTATACTTTACCTGTAAGACCCACCTCAGAGCATTACACTTCCTGAAGATCAGGAGTATATATACTTCAGCTCAAACAGCAAGTCATTTTGATCATCTTTCTTGGATAATATTTGAGGGCTCACTTTTTGTTCTAAGGTAGTAATGGTCTATTTGCTCCGGACAATTTGTTTAAATGCCACTAGCTGGCACATTGCTCTTCCTATTGACCAGGGGGTAGATACAACAAGGTTCACCCAACTTTTAAAGAAATCGGCTTCAATTATAGGAGTCTTCAATAGATGAAGGTATGTGCCTTATGAGGTAGGCTTCACTTGTGCACTTCCTTAGTCATGGTTTTGTACCAGGAGATCCAGGACTACGCTTTGATATAAGACTGCCTAATGTGGCATCAGGAACATCTGGTGTGGTGCCTTTTGAAGTTTAGGAGACAGTAAAACCTTACATCTCGTGCTTTATCTATTGCAACCTGAATCTTGCATGGGACCCTACGGTATCAGCCTTGAATCAGAAGACCAGTCCCACCAATGCAGCCCCTGACCTGTTGTACTCAAGAAATAGGAGTCTTGTTTCTCAAAAGATTGCCCGGAAGGGTGAAAGGGAAGGTGGGTCCTACTTGTTGTCTAAAAGTTGTATAAATTGGCCAGGGGCACCAGGTCCTACTGCTCGGAAATATTGTGTTCATGGAGCTGTCCGTAAACTGGTACTAGCTGCACTCTAAATGACAGCATTACTTAAAGCTTGCGTGACACGACATGTGCACGTCAAGGCACTGGACATCTATGGTCCTTTATGGTCACACACACCCATCACGTTAGCTGAACCACCACCCTGCCCATGCCTTGAAAACAAAAACCATAGGGAGAAAAAAGGCAGCTAGTAAGTTATGAGCAAAGGGGACTCGAAGATAATGAGTTGCCCTAGTACATTAAAAACATGTCGTGATAAACTGCCAGTAGCAGCACTAATCTCATTCAAATTGCTTTACGAAAAATATCAACCAATAAGGTACAACTGTAAAAGAAAATTATCAAAATTTTTCTATAAACTGAAAAACAACACATTAACACTCTACACCACTATTATTAAGCAGAGAGCTAGCAAAGCAGCGATTTATAAAAACTGTGCAACAAAAATCAGACTTTCACGTAGGGAGGAACGTTAAGAGCACAGGAGAGAGTACATTAGAGTTTAAAAATGGTACAGCACAATGTTCTTTTCTTTCTTTAAGCCAACCTAGACTTAACTCTATGTTAGTAGTGAAAAAAATGCCACGGCATAAGAGAGAGAGAAATCTACTGTTCTGCAGCACAGCCAAGACCTGCATGTGATTGTAGTCAAAAACAGATCACACTAAAAGTACTTATAATTACATTCTGGCCTCAAAAAAGCCACATTTGTGAGTAGAGCATTAACTGAAAGAAATGCTGGAAGGGGAAACCTGCATAGAGCCAATTGAAACTTTAAATTAACTCACTGCTGAGATGCCCTCAGTTGACTGAGTTTCCTTGGTGCCCCGCCTGTCCATGTTCTGCTTTAACAGAGGACTCACTTGAGAAAAGTCTAGAACACACTAACCACAATTTTAGCAGCACAACAGTGTCGGCTCCAGTATAATTGACAAAATAACAGAAAGGTAGTCATTACTGGAGCTAAGGTCCCAAATAAACCACCCTTATCAGTTTGATAGCTGTTACCAATAGTATCAACATAAAACCCTGTAAAAACCAGCAACACAAACCACAATTTGCCCATCTCAAATACTATGCATGAAAGGGTGAATGAGTGCAAGAGTTCTTCATCGACCTATCCATTCAATCACCCACTCATCCACCCACACACGGCCTCATTCAACTATCCACATGCCACCCATGCGATGAACCTCTGCCACATTAATTTACTCACCCAGCCACACAAAATCAACCAACGAAAAGAACATCCTCTCATTAAAAAAAAGCCAGACCTACTGGTTTTGACAGTGCTTGCTTAATTAGTTATGCGGTCCAACTGATTACATTTTAGACAAAAAATCGAATACAAAACACAAGACACTATAACAGTGTATTATTAAGACATAAGTGACGGAATTGGAATGTATGAACGCTTGAGGGTAGTAATGTTGTCACACTGCTGTGGGAATGTGCATGTCAGCCTTACAGCATCTTCATCAGGTACCTCCATGAAATTAGGTTACAAACGGTTAGACACAAAAATGCAAACTGGATCCAGAGGGAGACGAAGGATATTCACCTTTAGAACACAATATGCAGGCCGTTCAGCAGGATCTTAGCGAAAGACTGTTTACTGAATTGCCATTATTGGCCTATGGTGCACTCCATCAGTTTGAAGGTTAATTGTAAAATCTTGGTTTTTAAACGTTTGATTTTATCTAGGTTCATTCTTCCATCGTAGTTTAGCACATGCGCAAAGAATGTATAACAAAAAATGTGCATGATTAGTTTGTCACCTGGCCTAAATCCATCAAATGCACAATTAGCTGAGGGGTTTAATTAATTGGTTGCTGATCTTATAGCAGCTATTTTACAGCCTAATTAGTAAGGCTGATCAACATCATGTCCATGAGATTATTCGTACTGGTGCTAGCAATGGCAGGCATTCATTTATTTTTGGCAGTTCTTCCATTTGTTCGGATGGACCACTCACGTTTTGCAATGACTCAGTAGCATTGCAAATAAAGAACGCACAAGATGGCTTTTGAAAAGGCAAGGAATCCTTTTGTTTCCCATCAAGTGCAGCAAATGCCAACAAATAAAAAATAAATGTTACCATTATTAGAGCGTCGTTTTGTCCATCTTCTCTTTCGTTCTCTGTTACGCTCGCGAAGAATTTCTTATTGCCTTTCACAATGCAGCAATGAACCGCACTCCAAATACAGTTATATGAAATCCTGAAAGCCTGGTCTCCTTTGGACCCACACCCCATGCGAATGCTACAAACTACGGCTGGCAAATTGGGATTAGAATCCTCTGCGCTCGCCATCCTGAATCAGTGCTCAGTAGACTGGGGAGTTCAAAATGCCTGTTACTAGTTAGCCTACATATTATTTAGACGGGCACATTTGTCTTCCCCGTCTCAGGCTCGCTTCTGCCCTTTCAGAGCGGTGGGCTTGGCCCCATGGGGCTCTTCTTTATCACTGCAGTATATCCAGTGGCAACAGTATCCCACCTTGATATCCTTAGGTTTGCCAGAAGGGGCGGACACCTTCAACCTTACCATGCTGGGGAATCATCTCCAGATCCATCCTGGGTTACACTGTTCTAAACTGTTCCTGGCCTTTTGTGCTGCTTCGTTTAATTCTGCTCCTAACAATCTGCTCCAAAAAATCTTCTCCGTGAAGTAACTCTGGGGCGCAACCTGTCCAACAGCCTTTTTATTGTGCATGTTGCCCTTCTGTTTGACGTTATCCAGTTACAGGAAGTTATGTTTTGCATATATGCTAATGACAGCCAGATCGTCATTCAAGAGGGAGTTCGGAGTAAATTTAATGTTCTGAAAATTGTGTAAGGGACACTTTGGAGTGGAATAGGAGCCACAGGCTGAAACTACTCATAAAATACAAGTGGTGATGCTAGTAGCAATGAGAACATCTTGGTCCCCAGTTTCGAGTCGAATGTTGACAGTGTTTTCCATCTACTGAAAAGCCGGTAAAAAAATCTAAGGATACACATTTGATTTGTATCTATCACTTCCTTGGAACCTGCAGACATTGTTCACTTCTTTCAGACAGGGCTGTTGTGGAAAATTCTTCCTCCTCTAAAAGCCGCTGGCCAAATCTCAGTGGTTACTGCAGTAGAAGGGATTTGATTTGATTATGGAAACACCCTAACCTACACTATGTACCACATATGAGGTTATTTAGAAGATGACAGCTCAATGTCTGTTGGGAGCCAGAGAAACAATCTATGTTACAACTCTTCTAAAGGCCTCACTTTTTGGTTAACAAAGTGGACTGAAAGATCTTACAGATTTTTTTTTATATAGTATAGTTTTTCATCTCTTTCAGTTCGCCTTTGGACCATACCTGGCAACAATACTCAAACTCTATGGAGATCTTTAGCTACCATTCTCACTCACCTATAAAACCGATCCTTATCTTCAGGCAAGTACCAGACTTCTGGAAGAAAGGCATCATTCTTCCTTATTACAGCACTCCTTAGGTTCTGCAACCAATGACATCCACATGTTTTTTAGATGAATTTCAGGCTGATCTGGTCCTATTGGGCCTCTCTCCAACCGTTGACACAGTCTATCATCCCATTATAATTAATCATTTAACAAACATGAATAGTGGTGCACCGTCAGACAGAAAGAATTCCAACAAAAGTATCCAATATTCCAAATATTCTTTTATTTGATTTCAAAAACTTCACATAGTTTCACATTTCCAAACGTTACAGCCAAAGACACAGCCAAAGCGTTTTGTTTACCACCGTAAACTTCTTCAGGGCTGTAATATTAACAAGACATACATAAATAATGTGTAGAGTGCCCAATAACACACATACTACACCATAAATTACTTTCAAAACATGTTAAAAACACATAGTGTTTGTCTTTACAAATACAAAACAGGCATAATATCCTTTATATTTAATGTCTGAATTAATACATTGTAGGCTTCAGTGTGATATTACTGCGCCCGCTATGACTTTAGGCCATTTTTTGATACAGTGGCGACAATATGGCAAAGGCTTGTGTCTCGCTGCAATGATTCATGAGTACGAGTCGTCTGCATATTGGATACAATGGGTTACTAAGGGCCAGATGTATCAAGAAGGCCATTTGCGAGTCGGAAATAGCGATTTTTAAGAAATCGCTATTTCTTATTCGCAAAATGCAATGTATCACATTTGCGAATCGGTAATAGCGATTTCTTAAAAATCGCAAATGCTATTACCGAATCGCAAATTGTGATACCGGCCCCATTCGCACCTATGGGCCTGTAGGCCCATATTTGCAAATTTTGGGCATTTCTTAACTGGAAATCGCAATTTTGGAAATGCAAAACCCCAGGGTGCTGGGGGCCTAAGGACCCCTCTGCTGCTCCCCAAAAAGTTTTTTAGGACATGTAAGGTGCACATATGCCAAAAGGGCATGTGTGCTTTACATGTACATTTTAAAAATGCATTTTAAATGCATTAAAAACATTTGCACATGGTTACCACCAAGTTCAACTTGGTGGTAAATAGCGATTCCTTAATGCCCAATTCGCATCAAGGAATTGCTTCTTACATGTGCTTTAGAAATCGCAAATAAGGATTCCTTATTTGCGATTTCTTATTTAGAGAGTCGCAATCTGCGACTCTCTAAACAGGGTCGCAATTTTAAGGAATCGCTCTTTTAGCGATTCCACAAAATTGCTTTCAGAATGCCTTTAATACATTCTGAAATGGCTTTTTGCATTCGCAAACGGGCATTTGCACCGGTTGCGAATGCAAAAAGCTTTCATACATCTGGCCCAAAGTCTTCTATTTGCACAATCTCTCTTGGTTCACTTCACAATTTTTGTTATTAAGTATTTTCTAGATAATAATTTCGATTTCAAGTTCTTGTCTTTTATACTTGTTTCTTTTATATTTAGATTTGGATACACCTTTGAGTATATATATGTTATATTCATATTATTTTGTTAGGTGCCTTCCACGGAGGTGCACTGGTCTGAAATATAAAGAGCAGGTGTTTGAAATAAAAAACTGGAACCTTGTTAATAATTGACAACCTATGAATGGGGACTTACATGTTGATGAACAAGTCTCTTTGTCAAATTGGCTATACTAGATTTGAATGGTATGTATAACTGGATATTGTACGTATTGGTGCAGAAGTGTATTATGGATACGAAATGGGATTATACCTGTTTTGCATTTTGTAAACACAAACACTATGGGGGTCATTATGACTGGCGGTCTCCTGACCACCAGGGCAAAGGTGGCAGTTTCACTACCAACAGGCTGATGGTGAAGACTGCCACATTATGAGTGTGTCGGGTTGGGGTCTGCCAACCCGCCACATCTCCACTCATACTGCCATGGCGGTCGGAGCCGCTGGGCCAGAGGTGTGCACCTCTGACCTGACAGTCCACAGAAGACTGCTGGCGGTATAAGAAGCCTCCTTTCCACCAGGGTTTCCGCAGCGGTAGCACAGCTACAAAAACCATTTCTTCACTGTCACCGGTAGAAGACTCCCTCCACCCTAGCAAGCACCAAACCCACCCACCCCTCCTCCAGATACAGTGCCCCCTCCAGACACAGCGCCCCTCCCCCACCAGACACAGTGCCCCCTCCCCGAATACATGCACACAGACACCCACACACACCACGCACACACTCATTCACCTAAACTTACATACACGCATTCACTCACATGCATCCATACTCGCATTCACCTCAGTACCCATACATGCATTCAACCATGCATACTCACAACCATCCAAACACACACTCACACCCATCCAAACATGCATACTCACACCCTTACAAACACGCTTACTCACAGGCAGACAAACACATATTCACCACAACACTCATACTCGCATACACACATGCATACACACTTACATACATACACGCAATCACTTCTACATTCAGACACACATACACACATTTATGCACAGACGCAGACAACACACACTCACACAAGCATACACAACATCCCTCCCCCTCGCTCCCCCCTCCCCTGACGGACGATCAACTTACCAGGTCCGGGGAGGAGGTCATCCGGCAGGGAATGGGAACGGGCGCTTCCACCTCTGCAGCGCTCTGCCAGCAGGACACCGCCAGGCTGTATTATTGCACATAATTCAGCAGGAGGTGTCCTTCTGGTGGGGTGGGCCGGTGGTGGAACCGCCCCAGCACCTCCCCCGCCAGCACGACTTTTACTGGATTTCTGCCCATAGTGTGGCAGAAATCCAGCAATACTCGTAATATGGTGGGCGGAAAACCGCCAGCACTGGCGATCTTCTGGCACTCGTGGATTTGGGGGTCTTCAAGGAAGGCCGCCAACGTCATAATGACCACCTATGTGTTTTTTTTAACATGTTTATAAATTATAGTGTAAAATGTGTGTTATTTTCTTTTGTTCTTTTTGGGTACTGCGCACATTATGTATGTCTTGCTAATATTCGAGCCCAAAAGAAGATTACAGAGGTAAACAAAACACATTGGCTGTGTCTTTGGCTGTAACGTTTGAACATTTGAAACCATGTGAAGTCTTTGAAAAAAAAAAAAAAAAAGAAGATTTGGAATACCGGATACTTTGATTGGACTTCTTACTGTTTTATGGTGCATCACTATTCATGTTTGTTTAAAAGCTGTAAATCTTGGAGCATCAGGTTTTTATAGTGTGCACATCATCTCTTGCATTTACTGATATTGGTACAGAAAGTAGCTACTGTTCATTAAGCTCGCTGCTCTGTTTCTTAGTAATGAGTAATCGTTTGTTCACAATCAAAGTGAGAAATCTAACCATAGACTGGCTAAACTCTTTGCTGGTTAATTATTCTCTGGCCCCTGAGGTCTGCCTTGAGAAGCACTCTTTTCAACATGTGTGGCCTCTCTGGCCACTCTGACTCTTATCTTTGCCATTAGATGTAATACTAGTGCTGATGACACTCAACTATCTACCCAAGTGGAAATCACATCTTTCCCCAAAACCAATTCCAGGACTGTCTTCGCTGTGTAGCTTCCTGGATAGACACCAATTCTGTAAGCCTAAATTGGGATAAACCTAGCACCACAGTCTTTGGCAATCCAACACTACTGGGGACATCGCCTGGTGGGAAACTGACCAGAGCTCTCCTCTCCTGCCTTCCGAGTCAGCAGCTAACTAAACGGTAATTTTCAATTACCCGCTTTCTTTCAATGATCGTATAGCTAAGAGGTCGTCCTCTTGCTTATTTCTGTTCAAAGTTAAAGACAAAATCATGGCCATAATCATTTTCCACATGGACTATTGCAAAGTCCTGTTACCCATCATTACTTAATACTTAATCCATCAAGTGCAGTGAACCTAGAATACTGTCGCCTGTTGGACTAAAGCCTTTAAATGCCACAATTACACTCTTTGTACTTCCTACCCATGAAATGACTTTTCTAACTGCTTTGTCTCTACTATTCTTCTATTAACCAGCACACTTTATTGACCGGGGCTCTTCTCTATACTCAGATTAGAGGCCTGTGCTACCCTGGTGCTCAGAATCACACTATCCTCTGATTTGACCTTTCTCAGATAGAAGGCCTGGCTATTTATTTCACCGCCGAAGCCTCAAATAGACTCTCTCTTTTCCTTTGGACTATCATTAGTAAACCTTTGAAAACTTTCTTGTATATACTGCCTAGACAGTCATCTGCCCTTTCCCAGGGGTCAGCCTTATCAGTACCAGAACAACGAGTTTCTGTGTAACAGAGCACATTATAAACACTAATCAAATTAATGTTGGTCTCTTTGCTTCTGGCAAAAAGTTCGCCAGAGACATATTTATTCTGTATGTCACTGCACAACCCCTTCAAACTGCATCTTTACACCTTAAGAGACACACTAGCACAAGGAGCAACAAGCATTGGCAAAGTCAATAGGCCGTGCCTTTATAATGCGAGAGCCAAGCTACTGGCTTTGACAATATTTTTCTGTAAATCAGTTGTTAAAAAAAGTTAAAAGAAAACAAAATCAAAATATTGCATTAAAAGCAAATACATATATTAAAGGCATCTTGAAACTGTAACTTGAATACGTTTTCAATAATTATAAATGTCATTTGAATTTTTTTTAATAGTTTTCACACAAGAAATTCTAAACAAAGTTTTAAAAAGCATAGATAAGTTTCAGAATTAGAAGGAAAATGCTTGCCAAGTTCTAATGTACTTTCTTTGGGAATCAAAACAGAAACAAGTGATCCACCTATCCGGTGGTCTGTAGCATCCTGTTAAAATATGTAGGAGCCTGCCTCTTCCCCATAGTTAAAAATGCTGCCTTTTGGTGACAAGGCCTTGGCTTTTATGCAAAGTGTGGAACACAGGAGATAGAAAAACAGCATCACTATAAAACCTTTTTCAATGAAAACAGCAAAACATATCTTTGATTGTGTTTTTATGGTTGAGCTAGGAGTGTGGGAGGTGAGGGGGAAGCAACACATAGGAGAAGAGAGCAAGAAAGCATACGCACTCCCAAAGAGTACCCAGAAGAAAAGAACGTTGTAAAGCTTTAGAATAATACAAGTCATTCAGGAAAGCCATCAGCTAAGTATCAAGCAAATGAGATTGATAAGAACATTAACAAATGATAAGTAATGGGCTCAACAAAGCCCATTTTAATAAAGGGTATATAAAGCCCATTTTAAGTAAATGTATTTTACACAATAGGCTTTCAGCAACAAAAAGCTAAAAGTTGTCTATAAGCGAGAGCTAAAAAGGTGGCCGGCTACCAGGAGCAGCTCGAGGGTAGGGAAGAAAATGAATGTAAAAAAAAAAAAAATCACTTGCCTGCTTTGCTCCCGCGCCCATCCTCTCCCGTCGCTGTTGCAGGCAGAGACTCCCAGCCTGCCCTGCACCCAATCCTGACACTGCTCAGGGCAGCATCAGGACTGGCTGCGAGCGCCCGAGACGTCCAGCCAAACACACATGCACTCTGAGGGGAGTGCACAGTGCACTCCCCTCAGCTCGTCACCCCCAATGCCTCGCCCCTTTCACATGGAAAGGATAATAAACAGCGTTTATTATCTTTTCCATGTAACAGGATTTGCTGCGGTTGCTGCTGGTGGGGGGGGAGGGCGGGGACGCTCCTCTGCCCAAACAGAGGAGCCACCCCTGCGGCTACACTTACACACTTTTGGACCCCGTTTTTTTTTTTTTTTTTTAATTTTCTGACTTGGGGCTACCAGATATTTATTATCATTAGCAGTTTCACAAGCGTATAAGAACATGGTTACTCTCAATGGGGGTGGGTGGAATGTTACATTCCACTGGTGGAATTTGGCGACTTCGGTTTGCTCTTGTAACACAGAGATATGGCCAACATCCACCAAAGCATGAGGCAGTTTTTTTTTCTGTGAGGCTCCAGAAATAAGAGCTGGCAAGCACAAGTTAGATTTGGTGTCCCCTAGCTCACTTTTCTAACATTGGCAGTCGCAGTCAGAGGGCTGCTTCTTGCATAGATCTGCTGCCACTTGAGTGGACTTTCTACTCAAGCTGCAGTAAATTACACTTGAATGGCCATGTGCACTTGGGCACTGCATGGTGCCCTACGTGCTGATTTTTTTCAGCGCTGCGCACGCTACCAGTGCTAAATTGCAGCGCAATGTGCATATTTTCTGCCCGTTGGTGAAACCGCGGAATCTTGCACAGTTTTTATTTCACTCAGTGGAATTCCGTAGAGATTCACTCCGTGAGTTTCGCCCACTCCTAAAGCTCACTGATGTAGCCTCTGCCCTTTTCTATTCCTCTGAAACACATCAGCCTTCTAGTTCATTCATAGTAATAAGATTCTCCCGGTGATAAACAGGCGTCTTATAAATAAATATTTAAATCCAATCCAATCCAAGCAGAGGGTGAACTCTTCGTGTTTTGCTAGGGAATAAATCCTGAACTTCAATTTTTCACAAGGCGGAATGTCAGAGCCCCAATCATCCTCACAGACAGACTATGTTCTGAGCTACATTAACAGCACTATATAAATTAAACCATTTGATGGAGTAACAAAAAACAAATCAGCATCCAGTGTTTGCAGGATTCTTGATTCAGTATTTGACAACCAGCGTATTAGTCACCAGGGATAAAAAGAAAAAGGTTGCTTAGGCAGTACAGCAACAGCCCTGTTTGTTATTTTGCAAACTGATAATTAGTTACTGGAGAGGCTGCGTGGTTACACGACGCTGCTACTTAGTGACATTGCTACCGTAGGAAGAACGCTCTGACAGCACGTCTAGTTAAAAAATAAGTAAATTTAATTCCTTTTCTGTACACCTAATGACAACAATGGAACACCTATTTCCTGATGCTTTCTGCACTGCGTGAATCATACGTTTTTCATTGCTATTATCTGAATTATTCTCCTTTAAAGTTAGGGTAGCATGTTTTTATTTCCACTTATTTTCTTTTGGAGGCAGGAGACAGAAGGTACCAACTACTCTAATAAAGCATAACGAAAATAATGTGTTGTCAGTATCTCTAAAATCAATGTGCTTGAAATAAAAAATATTCTACAGCTAAAAAAAGGTTTGTTCTATACCCTTCGGACAACCAAAACCCAATTACAATGATCTAGTAGATTGTACCAACTGGTAGAAAACGGACATTTATTGCGAGTTTACAGCAACACAAACTTGAAACAGTAGAGGCATGCACAAACTCATGTAGGCTAATGGCGAGATAAGAGAGACTTAGAGACCAGCCAAAATATTAATTTCAGTAGGCGATGAGCAACAATGGAGCATGGGAAAAATGACGGATCTCCATTACCAAATGTTTTGATGCTTCGAAATTACACAATTAACAAAAAAACAAGCCCTTCACAGATCATAGACCATTATAATTCAATTTTAGACATGCAGACCTTCTTCATCATTCCTATTACATTTATCGCACATTCATTAAATAGTTTCAAAACTTCACGTGTTTTCAAATGCTTCCAAAACATAAAATCATTACGCTATTAATATTCTAATTGTCAATTGTGAGCCCCAGCCGTGCCTTATCAACAACAAAAATTATGATTTCCTAACCAATAAAAATGCCCGTTGCAACTTACTACCCCAGCAGCTGGAACAGCTACGGGCTAATACCGTCCCACAAGGTCGCTAGGTACGAAATATTCTTGTGATTTTCAGTGATGATCCTGAATATACAGGAGATTTTAGCAGCATAGGAACTAAATATTCCAGTGATTGGATGCTAAAGTCAATAAAAACACCTGGCCACCTTGAAAAAAACAGAAATGGAAGCGATAAAGGAACTTGAAGAGAAAATTCAAAACAACTCAACTATTGACGAGTCTAAGCTGTTCCTTGCCAAACTTGAGAAAGAGATTCTAGAGTTTAAGGTTAAAACTAAGGCGGTCATTACAACATTGGCGGTAAAAGCCGCTTACCGCCGTGCAGAAGCCCGCCAACACAACGCCGCGGAATTCCGCCACAGCTATTATGACCCACATCTCGGAATCCGCCAAAAGTCAGACACCCACACAAGTCCGCCACACCAAAGGTCAGTGATAAACTGGCGAAAACAGAACCTCCACCGTCACGCCAACAGAAATACGCCCAGACTATCACGACACACGAATCCACGCGGCGGTCTTTCAACCGCGGTATTCCATTGGCGGTACACACTGCCGCGCTCAAAATACACACACTCTTACAAAACACAGCCACATTGGACAATTCAAAATACACACACCTGATACACATACATACACCACTCCCACACATCCAATACAATATAAAACACACACCCACATCACCCACAAACCCCTACGACAAAAAATTCAGAAAGAAGGCCAGAGAGAGACACCACCAGCAAGAACAACAGCATCCACAGGCACACAACACCATCACCCACACAACTTCCACGCACCTCACACAACACACCACCACATATCACCACACTTATCTCCACACACTCCACCCCACACATCACCCACACCACCCCATGGCACGGCAAAGACACCCCAGGTTCTCGGAGGAGGAGCTCAGGGTCATGGTGGAGGAAATCGTCCGGGTAGAGCCACAGCTATTCGGATCACAGGTGCAGCACACCTCCATGGCTAGGAAGATGGAGCTATGCCGAAGAATAGTGGACAGGGTCAACGCAGTGGGACAGCATCCAAGAAATCGGGAGGACATCAGGAAGAGGTGGAACGACCTACGGGGGAAGGTGCGTTCCGTGGTCTCAAGACACCACCTGGCGGTTCAGCGGACTGGCGGCGGACCCCCACCTCCTCACCCACAACTAACAACATGGGAGGAGCAGGTCTTGGCGATTCTGCATCCTGAGGGCCTTGCAGGAGTAGGCGGAGGAATGGACTCTGGCAAGACAAAGCTTTACTATTACATCCCCCACCCTACCTGCATGCTTTCACATACCCCCACCCTCACCCCCAGCACCCCAACTCCTCACATATGTCCCAACATCACAACCCACACATCCCAACACCAAGCCCTGCATGCAACAACAAAGCATGGACACCCATCACCAAAGCATGCCCACTGCACAGACCCATACACCCCCCTAAACCACCATCACACAAGCTCCGACACAGGAATGCTAGCACTGGGGTACACGGTCACCCACCTATTGCACACCATTACACACACAGATTTAATAAACATCCTTTTATACCCCTGCAGGACCCCTACCCAACGTCAGCGGACAGGAGGGTCCACACATGTCCACACCACAAACAGAAGAGGCCCACAGTGATGACAGCACCTCTGTCCAACTGGATCTAGATGACCAGCCCGGCCCATCGGGGACCTCTGGACAGTCGGTTCCCCTCACACAGGCACAGGCCACAGACCTTCCCCCCTCAGGAAACACCAGCACAGCACCAACCCAGCGGGCCCATACCTCAGTTCCCAAGACACGTCAATCAGCTGTGTGTCCACCACTACAGGCAACCCAGGATAACCCACCACCCCAACAACAACAGGGACCTGGAGTCAGTGGTAGTGGGCACACGGCCCAGGGGACGGAGGCCCAGGAACACAGGGGAACTGGGAGGGCTGCTGTGTGGACAGGCCAAGGGAACCCACTCTCCACGAGGCCCTCTCCTCCATCATGGGAGCCTACCACCACTCCCAAGAGACGATGGCAACGGTACTGGCCAAGTTTCAGGAGACCCAGCGCATGCAGGAGGAACAGTATATGGGCTTCAGGGAGGAACTCAGAACCATCAGCTCCACCCTGGGCACCATCGTAGGGGTGTTGAAGGAAGTACTCAACACCAGGAGGGACACTGTGGCACTACAAGGGGACCCTGACACTAGCATGGACGATGAACTGTCCACCACCTCCGCCGGCGCTAGTGGACAGGATGCCCCGCCACAGGACCACCACACCAGCACCCCACCCCCTGCAGAGGGAGAACCACCCCGCAAACGGTCCCTGAGATCCAGGACAAAGACAGAGCACGATGCCATGACCCCTGCCAAGAAATGAGACCACCCTGATTGTCATCCTACTGTTCCACTTTGTCACCCTGTCCATAATCAAACTGCCCCAGCTCCACTTCCTATGCCCATATGGGCAATGCACCTGTGAGACTAATAGACTGGACTCTGCCATGGACATTCCTCCGCCATCACCCCTCACCATTTCACTACCCCCTCCAATATTGAGCATTTAAATAAACACACCTAAAGCACCAAATGATCTGGAGTCTGTCTGTGACTTCAAAATGGTGTATTAGCAATTACAGTGAAAAAATGTTTTTTAAATAGTAATGTCAACATACCTATGTCACACAGCTCTAGTCCATGAGGAATCTAAGCAGATGTCACACAGTGGGACTCACATCTGTGAAATCGTAAGGGAAAGTGACAACTCAGTGACCATACACTGGGTGAAAACGACAGACAGGAGAGAGGTAGTGGTGTCAAAGTACATGTAGTAGGCAGGTTTGTATTCCTACCTGTGTCTCACTGGAAATATTGCAGGATCACTGAGTCCCTGTTGTGCATGTCTTCTTCCTCTGCTTGCTCCTCATCAATGTCCACAGGCTCCACAGCTGCAACAACCCCGCCATCTGGACCATCCTCCTGCAGAAAAGGCACCTGTCGTCGCAAAGCCAAGTTGTAAAGCGTACAGCAGGCCACGATAATCTGGCACACATTCTTTGGTGAGTAGAATAGGGATCCACCTGTCATATGGAGGCACCTGAACCTCGCCTTCAGGAGGCCGAACCTCCGCTCGATCACCCTCCTAGTTTGCCCATGGGCCTCAATTTAGCGTTCCTCTGCCCTTGTCCTGGGATTCCTCACTGGGGTCAGTAGCCATGACAGGTAGGGGTAACCAGAGTCACCTGCAAATGGCGAGGGACAACTGTTAGACACACACTAACCTGGAGGGATAACCCCAGACCCAGACAACCATTCCCAATGACTTGCTTCCAGGTGCTCACCTAATAGCCACACACGGTGCCTCTGGAGTTGACCCATCACATAAGGGATGCTGCTATTCCGCAGGATGTAGGCGTCATGCACTGAGCCAGGGAACATGGCATTCACATGGGAGATGTACTGGTCTGCCAAACATACCATCTGTACATTCATAGAATGATAACTCTTCCGGTTTCTGTACACCTGTTCACTCCTGGGGGGCGGGACCAAATCCACATGGGTCCCATCAATGGCACCTATGATGTTGGGGATATGTCCCTGGGCATAGAAATCACCTTTCACTGTAGGCAAATCCTCCACCTGAGGAAAAACGATGTAGCTCCGCATGTGTTTCAGAAGGGCAGACAACACTCTGGACAAAACGTTGGAAAACATAGGCTGGGACATCCCTGATGCCATGGCCACTATTGTTTGAAATGACCCACTTGCAAGGAAATGGAGCACTGACAGCACCTGCACTTGAGGGGGGATTCCTGTGGGATGGCGAATTGCTGACATCAGGTTTGGCTCCAACTGGGTACACAGTTCCTGGATTGTGGCACGGTCAAGCCTGTAGGTGAATATCAAATGTCGCTCTTCCATTGTCGACAGGTCCACCAACTGTCGGTACACCGGAGGATGCCGCCATCTCCTCACATGTCCCAGCGGACGGTGCCTATGAAGGACAACAGCGAGCACAGAGTCAAACAACTCAGAGGTACGTACCCACAGTTTACCCAGAACACCAATCATACACAAAAGGTGGCCTGTATGTGTGTTGAATCTAGGGCTAGGTATGTGTGACGCAGTTGAAAATGAAGCCATGTGGGCCCCTGAAATGGCGGCTGCCTGACCTCTAAAGTGGGACAATGGGATGTGAGGTAACTGCGCTGCCGTTGTACACCGTCGCGGTAGGCTGTCGAAGACCGCGGCGCAATGCAGCATTGGTTAACATTGGACCCTATGGGTCCCAGGAGCCAATGACGATGTACGCCGGCGGTGACGGTAAGCACCACCGCGGACGTGACCGCCATTTCCTATCACTTCAGTCACTCGATACCTGATCTTCGACAGGAGAGGACCTACACTGCAAGTGCTGCTGTGACCTCGGTATGGAAGAGACAATGGCTTGTGCGTCTGGGGAAAGTGCCCCTGCCTTCACATCGGAGGAGTTGGAGAAGCTCGTGGATGGGGTCCTACCCCAGTACACGCTACTCTACAGTCCTCCAGACAAACAGGTAAGTACACAGGGAGCATGTTGTATGGGCTATGCCTGTGTGGAGAGGGCTGGATGTAAGAAGGAAGGGGGCAGAGTGCTGCGTGCATGAAAGACGGTGAATGCATGTGCCACATGGCAAGGGTAGGGATGGGGGCCAATCACTTTGACGGTGCAGTTGGTAATGACTTCTCTTCTTCCCCTGTACATTTCATGTAGGTCAGCGCCCATCAGAAGAAAGATATTTGGCGTGCCATCGCCAAGGACGTCCGGACCCTGGGGGTCTACTACAGACGGCGCACCCACTGCCGGAAAAGATGGGAGGACATTCGCCGCTGGAGCAAGAAGACGGCGGAGGCTCAGCTGGGGATGGCCTCCCAACGTGGGAGGGGTGCCCGTCGCACCATGACCCCCCTGATGTTCAGGATCCTGGCGGTGGCCTACCCGGAGTTGGATGGGCGCTTGAGGGCATCACAGCAGACACAAGGGGGTGAGTACACTCTCATTCTGCTGACTTTGCGCACAGTGGAGGTGTCTGGGTGGGGGAGGAGGGCTGTGGGTTTCCCTAGGTCAGGGCGAGTTCCGTAGGCAAGGCCCCTCCGTAAGGCAGGCCATGTGGCACCCCACCCGACCTCTGTAGAGTGCCAAGTACACCTAGTCATGCCCCTGTGTCATCTGTGTGTGCAGATGTCGTCCATAGCGTTGTAGGCCATTTCCCAGGAATTGAACAGTGGAGCCCAAGAGCGCGGCGTAGTGCAGGGGGCTTCTGTGTCTGTCGTGTCCGCCAATGGTAGCAGTAATCCATGCACTCAACATGTCTTCCTTCTGTCGCCCCCCCCCTTTTGTGGTCTCCCTGTTCTTGTGTGCATTAGCATCATCAGGAGGAGGAGCAGTGGCACCGGAGCAGGAGGGAGCTGAATCCCACATGGCCCTGGAGGGCGAGACTACGGACTCGGAATTCACCAGTGGGATGGAGGGCGAGGGGAGCTCCACAGCGGGGACAGGAGCTGACATCAGCGACACGGACTCATCCTCTGATGGGAGCTCCCCCCTACCAGCACCGCCCTCCCAGCAGCCCCTCAGCCTTCGCCCCGTGCCCGCTCACCCAGGAGGGTGGGCATCACCTTCGCCCCAGGCACCTCAGGCCCTGCCCCAGTCACCCCTGCTGCCCTCAGTGAGGAGGCCATTGACCTCCTCAGGTCCCTCACTGTTGGGCAGTCTACAATTTTGAATGCCATCCAGGGTGTAGAAAGGCAGTTGCAACAAACTAATGCATTCCTGGAGGGCATTCATTCTGGTCAGGCGTCCCTTCACCGAGCTTTTCAAACTCTGGCCTCAGCACTGATGGCAGCCATTGTCCCCGTCTCTAGCCTCCCCCCTCCAACTTCCTCCACCCAGACTCAATCCCCTGTACCTCTGCCTATCCCAAGCACACCATCAGACCAGTCTGCACACACCTCAAGGGCCACAAGAAACCCGGCAAGTCTGGGAAGAGCTGCACGGCGGAGAAGACCGCCATCATCCCCGCTGCCCAGGAGTCCGCCGCCAGCCCCTGAACAGCTGCCCAGGAGGCCACCGCCAGCCCCAGCCCAGCTGCCCAGGAGGCCACCGCCAGCTCCAGCCCAGCTGCCCAGGAGACCACCGCCAGCCCCAGCCCAGCTGCCCAGGAGGTCACCGCCAGCCCCAGCCCAGCTGGGCCATGAAGGACCGCCAGCAAAAGCCCCGCTGGGCCATGAAGGACCGCCAGCAAAAGCCCCGCTGGGCCATGAAGGACCGGCAACTCAAGCACCGCTGAACAGGGCACCGCCAACTCAAGCACCGCTGACCTGGGCACCGCCAACTCAAGCACCGCTGAACAGGGCACCGCCAACTCAAGCACCGCTGAACAGGGCACCGCCAACTCAAGCACCGCTAGCCCATGAGCGGCAGGGGCACTGACGCAACTGGGTCCGTCACGGGGTGAGTGATGCACTCTGGGCACCAGTCCCCCTCCAGAACCAGTGGAGAAAGACATCCACTACCTCTGTCCTTCACAGGATGAAGCACTCTGGGCACCTGTCCCCCTCCAGAACCAGTGGAGACTGTTATCCACTTGAGAGACTGTGGCTTTGCACTCCCCAGGATTGTACAGTGGGCAAGCCACCCACTGTAGAGACTTGAGAGACTGTGGCTTTGCACTCCCCAGGACTGAACAGTGGGCAACCCACCCACTGTAGGGACTTGTGAGACTGTGGCTTTGCACTCCCCAGGACTGAACAGTGGGCAACCCACCCACTGTAGGGACTTGTGAGACTGTGGCTTTGCACTCCCCAGGATTGAACAGTGGGCAAACCACCCACTGTAGAGACTTGTGAGACTGTGGCTTTGCACTCCCCAGGATTGAACTGTGGGCAACCCACCCACTGTAGGGACTCGTGAGACTGTGGCTTGGCACTCCCTAAGATTGAACAGTGGGTATGTGGCCCCCTCGTGGATTTGGCGTCGTGCACTCAAGCGGCTGAGGTGCCCCCCCTTTCCCTCCCCCTGAGGTGCCTGTTTTCTTGCTGTCTGATGCCCCTGCAGTGTTCTCTCCGTCATGGTCGGGTATCTTGTGTGGGCCTCGCCCATACCGTGTGGTCCCAGTGTTCCACGGACTTTCTATGTGCAGTACCTGGACTACTATGCCTGGTATATATTTTGTACATGGTGTATATATATATATTTCTGCCTACTTGTTTGTAATATATTCCGATGGTTACACTCATTTTTTTTGGTCTTTGCATTCTTCCGGGGGAGTTTGGGGGGTGTAACTGTGATGTATTGATATACATTAGTGTGTGTGTTGTAGTGGGTGAGGGTGGGGGTGTTGCGTGTGTGTGTCCCTGTTTTTTCCCTCCCCCCTCCCCTGTGTCGTAGGTGCAGTACTCACCGTGGTCTTTGCCGCCGGCGTTCGTGCTCCTGGTAGAGAAGCAGGAAGACTATTGCAGGTAAGATTTGGAGTTCCGGTTCCATGGTGTCCTCGTTCCTCGTGGAGTGTGTAAAGATGAGCGTTTTCCCTTCGGAATTCCTGTTTCCGCCGTGTTTTTATCCGCAGTGAATCCGCCCCGGAAAAGGCGGCGGATTGGCCTGTCATAATAGTGAGGGCGGTACTTTGTCTCCCGCCTGTCTGTTGGCGGTGTCCGCCACGCTGTTTGTTTGTACCGCCATGGCGGTCGAAGTGTTAAAGTGGATGTCTTTGTTGGCGGTTTCCTCCACGGTCGTAATTGCTATTTTTTAACCGCCGGCCTGTTGGCGGTCTTACCGCCGCTTTAACACCGTCCGCCAGGGTTGTAATGACCACCTAAGAGTTTAAAACTGAGGAAACTTTAGAAAGATCTATCTAACTTGAGCCTGATAGTACTTACCCTTATTTGAAAAAGGATTTTTATACAAAATCCCGAAAATACGAAGATATTGAACCAATATCAGGAAAGCAGCAAAAGACGTTTTATTATCTTTCCAGAAAGCTCTTCCTATTCAGACTCAAAAAGTGACTCAGAAACACAAGCAAGCTCCTTCAATTCCGAAGGAAGAGGTATTTTTAGGAAGAGGACAGCAGGGGCAGAATATGTCAGGGGGGGGGAGACAACGGGGGATACAATGTTTTTTTTTTTTAAAGGAAAACACTTACCGTTTCCATTGCTCCGCCTGTCTCCCGCTGCCACCAACGGCCTCACCCCTCTTGTGGTGTCTCAGCATTTGCTGGGACACCAGCACAGGCTCCCTAGCAATCCCAGAGCTGCTTACATGCTAAACATAGCAAGAAAGCAGTGTCAGGTTTGGTCTGAGCGGCTCGACTGCAGCTCGTACACAAGCTTGGGGTCTGTGCTATTTCTCCAGCCCTGCTGTGTATACAGCTGGGTTGGAGAAACCTAAGTGTGCATGTGTGTTTGGCCAGCCTCAGATGGCCGATCAAACAAACATGAGCACTTAGGTGCACTCCCCCCTCCTCCCATCTCCTGTGGCCCAGGCCCAACCCTCCCTGTACACGCTGCTGGCTGAGCCAGCAGATGAAAAATTATGAAAAATAAAATGATAGCAAGCTATTGTTTTATTTTTCATCTGCTGGCTCAGCCAGAGGGTGTCGCCCCTCCGCCACTGCAGAGGAGCCACACCTGGAAGAGGCATAAGGAGGAGAAGGGGAAAAGGGTGGCAAACACAAGGGATAGAAGAAATAAATACTAGATGACAGACACACCATTGGGAAACAAAGAATTAACACATTTATAATATCTCCTCCAGAGTACTGAATGAGGAACAAAGGAGAGTGCTTAAGAAGAGACTATCGTTTGTCGCAAAGCAAGCCACAGATTTTACACAGGTGAGACTATAGTTAATGCAATTTTTCCAGAATATCAGTTTAAAAGAATTTGGAAACAAGGATTCAACACAACCAGCAATTAGTACTCATTTAAAGAATCCATCAAGGTTTTGCCCTCCAATCAATAAGATACCAGCAGAAAGCATAGCCTCTGAAAGGGTGGTATTTAAGGAGGAGGATAAACTTTAAGAATCAAGGAAGTACATCAAGTTCAATTTGACAAAATCAGAATCAGGTGCCTTCTGCAAATTACAGTAAACACAGGACATTATAATAAAACGTGCTGATAAAGGTGGAGCAATTGTAATTCAAAATCGTCAGAAGTAAGAACAGGAGATTATTCAACAATTAAAGATGCTAACGACAGAAGAACTGTGTATGACCGTACTAGGGAAATACAAACAGTGATTAAGAGTATAGTGGATGAGGTTATCAGGGAGGGATGGCTGACTAAAAATTAACATGATTTCTTGATAATTAAGAGTCTGAGAACACCAGTAATGTTTATACTGCCTAAGATCTTTAAAGACAGAGAGAATTCCCCAGGAAGACCAATTAGATCAGGAATTAATTTGATTCTAGAACCCCTAGTGAAGTAAATTGATATGTTTTTTAAATCTTTTTTTAAAGATGTAACGTTATATGTTAAGGGCACTACTGATATAAACCAGACTGAACAATGTGAATTTAATGATCAGCAAGAAATATTGGCCACCTTGGATTTGGAGAGTCCCTACACCAATATTCCCCACGATGTTGCATTGGAAACAATGGAGTGGTGTTTAGAATCAAGACCACAACCACACCCTGTCCCTACCCACTTCATACTTTCACTGGCTAGGATTTGTCTGAAGAAGAATTTCTTTAAAAGTAACCAATCATTTTATTTTCAAACGAAGGGGACCGCAATAGGGTGTTCCTTTGCACCGGAATTAGTAGTTCAGTTCATGGCATAGTATGAGAAGAAATGGATACCTAACAATAACCCTTTTAAAGATCAGCTCTCCTCATGGATAAGACAAACTGACAATGTTCTCCTTAAGTTAAAAGGGAACATCAAGGAGTTGATGGACTTCCATGACTGGATTAATGCACAAACACCAGATATTAAATTCTTCATTACTTACAACAAAAAGGGAATCAATTTTCTTGATTTGACAACGCAACATGAGGAAGGGAGAATTTATACAACAAAGTACAATAAGGAAACTGACAGGAATTCTTTCCTTCTCCACTCAAGGTTTCCTCCACCTAACCTCAGGGATAACTTACCCTAGAGTCAGTTCCTTAAGATCAGAAGTAACTGCTATAAGAGAGAAGATTATTGTTTCATGCAAATAGACTCCTGCAAAAAAGAAATCGGTAAATAGAAACTAATCACGAAAATTATTAAGAAGACCATTAAAAAGAGCGTGGTATACACCAATGGAAACAAAACCCTACTACAGCAAAACACTAATAAAAACTGACAAACACTGTATGCGTTAAGACATATAATCAACATACTGATTTAGCAAAAAGATTTTTTTTTAAAGCTGTCAAGAGGAACTGAAATTTCATTAGAAATCATGATCCTACTATAGAGGAACTCCTCTTTCCTCTCTGACGAATAAAAATATCAGACAAATACCTATACATTCAAACACAGAGAAATGTAAAGGACCCAATACTTTGCAAAAAACGACTCGGTTTTCCACCCAGTGTGAGTCCCCATACGTGTGGCAACTGTTCCTTTTGTCATTCAACCGTGGAAAGGATAAAGGAAGTGTTTAGGCAACGCAAAGTTAAACACCTTGAATTTACAAACTGTGATATCAAGAATGCGGTATACTTCATTAAATGTCCTTGTGACCTGGCATATATTGGAAAGCAACTCAAAAAGTAAGGAAGCATATAATTCAACATAAATCTTGTAGGTGATACTCATGTGATAACATCGCACACCAGTCAAGGCGAAACTACAAATCCCATGATCCAAAGCCATACTAAGGAAGCGATGAGAAAGTGATAAGCATGTGATAATCTGGAACAAAAATCCCAAGACTCTCCAGCCAGAGGGACGCAACCTTTTTCTAGGTAGTTTAGAAATAAATTATGGATTGCGCATTGTGCGCCCTGTTAGGGTGAAACTACAAATCGCGTGATCTTACAGCCATAAAGACACAGGATGTTACAGAGTACTAGTAATATAAATAAAGGATCACACACTTAGCGCCATGCTAGCGAGCACTCTGTTGCTGTAGAAGCAGGCTGTAGAAGCAGGCACTGTGTCGTAGATGAAGTTCCTCCACGGATTAGGCTGATGAAATGCATCTGAGTGAAGGCAAGTAACCACAGCGCTCCCATTTGCTTCCAGTGCGTCAAGGAGGGAGCACATAATTTTGGTAAGTTCTTTACCGGGGTTGGGGTGAGGGGGAAAACAGACACGTGGGAAAGGAAAGAGGTTTTTCCTTTCCCCCATGTCTGTTTTGAATGGATTCCTGCTCCACAAGGCAAGGCAAAGCCCGCAATCGTGGAGCAGGAATCTATCCGCTGGACCACCAGGGATTTTTTTTGTTGATTTAGGGGAGCAACCCCTTAGGCAAGGTTCTCTCCCTGCAGGACAAGAATGCGTGTTTCGGGCCCCCTTGGGGGCTAGATCGTCCATTCTCTCGGCTGATCTGCCCCCCCCCCAAGGTCAAAACCCACTAGGCACCAGGGATTAATTAGCTTTCTATATTTAGGGCAGTGACTCCTTCGTGCAAAGGTAGCTGCCCTGGGGGGGAAAAAGTTTTTCTGTGTTTCACCTCACACACTCCCCCTTTTTTGATGGACCTGATACGGAAGTCTTCGCTGTGTTCATATTGGTCTACTAGTCCCTTGATGGCAACAGCTATATTTCCTGCAACCATGAGTCGTAATTGTTATTTTCTTCTTATTCGGATGCTGCATTTTGTTGATAAAGCTTTAGCGTTGCCACGAGATCACCCTGATTGTGACAGGCTTTTTAAGGTTCGGCCTGTCCTGGATCACTCTGTAGACTGATTTTCAGAGATGTGTGTTCCAGGAAAAGAGATAGCTGTTGATGAGTATTTGGTCCTGTTAAAGGGCCGTTTGATTTTTAGGGAGTACATTCCTAGCAAGAGGGCTCATTATGGAATTAAGATGTATATGCTGTCTGAGAGTAGTACTGGATATGTCTATAATTTCATAGTGTACACCAGTATAGACTTCCCTGGTTGACCATCCACATTTGGAGTTACTGATAAAATTGTGTGGGAACTTGGTAGAGGTCTTTTTAACAAAGGTCACCATTTGTACGTTGATAACTTCTACACTGGTGTGCAAATGTTCAGGGTATTGTTTAAAGTGGACACTATTGCTTGTGGCACACTCCGCTCTAACCGAAAAGTTTATCCAAAGGAGCTTGTCTGTAACAAAACATGAGAGGGGACAGTGCAGTGCCTTGCGTAATGATGAACTGCTAGCTTTGAAATTTTCTGACTGGAAATATTTCTATATGCTGACTACCATCCATGATGTAAGTACTTCACCTGTGACTATTTGGGGTCAGGTTCCTGAAGAGTGCAAACCTATGACCCTTTTAGATTACAATAAGTACATGGGTGGTGTAGATAGAGTAGTTCAGAGGTTGGAACCTTGCACTGCTGTTCATAAGGCGTACATTTGGTATAGGAAGCTGGCTACCCATCTGTTCCATTTAGCTACCTTCAATGCTTTTGTTGTATTCAAGGATTGTTCTCCAGAGTCAAAGATGACTTTTGTTCAGTTTCAGGAGTGTGATAGGCAGCCTTACTGTAGTGGAACAGGCAAGAATTCCTAGAGAAGCCGTGGTGGAGGATGTGGTTTGATTTAAAAATCGTCACTTTTCTGATCACCTTCCACCCACTGTAAAAAAAAACGTTCCCGCTAAGAAATGTAGAGTCCATGCCTGAAGAGGGATCCAGAAGGAGAGTCGTACGTACTGCCCAAATAAACCATGAGACCACCCCGATAACATTCTCTCTAACCGAAACAAGAGCAGCAATAGACTCATTGAAATGGGGAAAGGCCCCTGGCCCAGATAAGATTCCAGGCGATCTATACAAATCAAGACCAGATATATGGGCACCATATCTCAACCTTATCTGCAACGCTATTGCAGCAGGGCCCCCCCTCCACCCACTTGGAAAGGGGCTGAAATAGTACCCATTTTAAAAAAAGTAAATCCGAACAGCCCTGCCAATTATCGTCCGATTAGTCTCCTTGATAACTCCCAAAAAATCTATGCAAAGCATCTTCGGCTCCATCTTGAGGAATGGATTATGAAGTCCGAAGCTCTTTCTGACCTACAAGCAGGATTTAGACCTGCAGTGAGTACAGTTGACCAAGCCCTAAGATTCATGTCAATAAAATGGAAGAATGTTGACCTGGGGAGGGGCAATCTTTACGTGGTCTTCATGGACCTCAGAGCCGCATTTGATTTGATCCCCAGGAACCTGCTGTGGTCAACATTATCAAACATGGGAGTGCCATCTGGTCTCCTGAAACTCATTGCTCAACTGCATGAAAATACTTTCGCTCAAATTAGATGTGGCCAGGGGGGCGAGTTGACTGACCCCGTAGCTATTAAAAAAGGAGTTAGACAGGGATGTGTCCTGGCACCCACTCTTTTTTTGCTATATATCAATAATTGCATCCACTACTTAGAGAACTGTATAAATGATTCACCTAAATTGGTTGGGAAAAAAATCCTGTGTCTGCTATATGCAGATGACACAATTTTGATATCTAAATCGCCAATGGGAATCCAAAACCTGATCAACCAATTCTGTGTTTTTTGTAGTGACTATGGTCTGGACATAAACATTAAGAAAACAAAACTCATGATATATAGTACCTCCAAGAAACGATCACGCGTTAGCATAGAAAGGAACTCGATTCCATTGGAGAAAGTAGAAGAGTTCGACTACTTGGGTTTCAGACTATCGACCACAGGCAAATGGAAGGCAGCCATTGACAAAGGGGCTCTCATTATAAGCCAGAGAGGTGGGGCCCTTGTCCGTAGATCGAGAAAGGCTCCGAGCCCTCCCCTGAACATACTTGCAGAGATTTACAATGTCCAAATCAGAGCAGCGGCCCTTTATGGAGCGGAACTTTGGGGGTCCCACAAAAACCTTGATACTCTGCAAACCAAGGAAAACCATTTCCTTAGACAGATTGCCCGGCTAGGTATGGGCTCACCAATGACCCCTCTAAGGCTAGACCTAGGTTTAAACAGTATTAAAACCACAGCAGCACTAAGGCCTCTCTCCTATTGGATTCGTTTATGGAAATCTGTTGAACTCGAACCATACAGGCTGGCTATAAGAGAGCTCATAGCCACCCCCCAGGCACTGGAGAAAATTCCATGGCTGAAGGAAATGAAATCTGCCTGGGTCAAAATAGGTTTTCCTTCCTACTGGAAATATCCGGATCAAATCCCCGATAATGCAAGGAAACTTGTCACAAAAAGATATTGGGAGAAAGTTAATGAACACTCCTTGCATCAAAAAGGGGCGGGCAGGCTAACAATGGAATTTCTCCAACTCAAGCACGAGCCCTGGCCTGAGAACTTCTTGAACCTTCCCATGCCTCCGTACGCCCGTGCTTTATATCTCCAACTAAGATATGGTACACTGCCTATTAATGGTTTTACGGCTCACTGGTCATCTAACATCGCTTCAAATGATAGATGTATCTCTTGCCAAAATTGCAAAGAAACAATAGAGCATATACTATTTTTCTGCCCTTTGTATAAGAGTCCCAGAGGGAGGTGGATTATTCCCCTCTGCAAAAATATGTCATTACATGATAGAGCAAACGCCACCAGAATCTGTACATACGACTCATCCTCCGTGGTAGCTATTACGGTTACCAAATTTTTAGCGGAGGCCTGATACATCCGGCGTAGGCTTATTGTTTCAAAGGGCATGTGAGCCATCCTGACATTAGTCGACAGAAGGAGTCTCAACTGTTATTTTTTTAGTAGTATCAGTAGGAATTTTTTAGCAGGAACTTGTTGCCCCCTATATGAGGATTGACGAGGGCCAGGTCTTACGGGAAAATAATTGCACACATTGGTATGTTAGACAGAATTTTATATCCTAGCTTTTATCCTTTTTCTCTTAACATTTTTAGCCATGTCTTATTTATTGTACTTTTTATCTACAACCAAATACTTAGTCTAGTTGATCTTATTTTTATACTGTCCTGATTATTACTGTTTTTATATTGTTATTTTGTTTTTTTTAACAAATACTATTTATCATGTATGATTGTTATCTTTGTTACTCTAAATGGTCTAGATCTCTAGACCGAATGAACTCAAATAAATAAATACTGCCCCAATTGTCCTCCTAAGCCTGGGCTGTGTGTGCCCACATGTTTTAAATTGTACCACGCACAACAGAGTTTTTGGTAGCAACCGTAAACGTAAAAGTACACTCATCATGTTATGTTTTTTGTTCAGATTTCACTGTTGGCATTAGTGTGATGTGTTTAGATAGAGCTACTGTGTTTGTAGTTATAGTTTTGTATCTACTTCTAACTGGTGTGTTTTCTTTTTTGTATAAAAAATGTGATGGCTGTGCGCGTGGACTGCCACTTGGCTGGCGCTGTGTGTGGACTAGCGCTTGGCTGGCACTGTGTGTGGAATAGCGCTTGGCTGGTGGTGTGCATGGAGTGGCGCTTGGCTGGCAGTGTGCATGGACTGACGCTTGGTTGGCAGTGGGCATGGACTAGCTCTTGGCTGCTGGTAGGCGTGGACTGGCGCTTGGCTGGCATTGTGTGAGTAGTGACTTGCTGCTCGTCACTACACACACTGCTAGCCAAATGCCACTGCACACACTTTGTCAACCGCCAGCCGGTGTGATTGCTGTGCTGGTCATGTGGTAGTATGAAAGTGTGGGGCCCTTGAATGGCGCTGTCTTTTGATGTGAGCGTTGTAATGTGCCGAGCCCGCGACTGGCAGTGGGAATGGTCTTGTGTGTGTGATGTATGAAAGGTGTGTGAATGGCCTGTAAAGAGGTTGGTGCCTTACCGCGGCTTTACAGCTCACAAGCTGTGAGTCATTGGTTCAGGTTTTTAATCTTTTAATTATTGACAGTGCATTTCATTTGTGTGTAATCTCTTGTTAATACAAATTTATGCTTTGAACCTTCACTCACCCTCGTACCAAATCCAACCAGTATATGTGTGTACTTGAGGTATAGTTGGGTGTGAAGTAATAGTTGTCTTTTCTGTCTTTCTCTGCCAGGGTGTACATTGTCTCTACATTGTCTGTTGATGTGTGTGTTGTAATGTGCTGGGCCGGCGACTAGCGGTGTGAATGGTTTTGTGTGTGCCACGTATGAAAGGTGTGTGACTGGCCTATAAAGAGGTTGGTGCTGTGCCGCAGCTTTACAGCTCACAAGTTGTGAGTCATTGGTGCAGGTTTTAAACCTTTTGATTATTGACAGTGTATTTCATTTTTGTGAAATCTCTTGTTAATACAATTTTACGCTCTGAACCTTCACTCACCCTTGTGCCAAATCAAAGCAGTAAGTGTGTGCACTTGAAAAATAGATGGGTGGGCAGTAATATTTTTCATTTCTGTCTTTCTCTGTAAAGGTATACATTGTCTCTAGGTTAAATCTACCATTTCTAGATATTTTAGTAAACTTAAAACCCAGGGGAATACAGGGTGTAGTGCCCCTCATGGATCCCAACAAGTTTTGTAACCCACAATGCCCTGCAAACTTCAACATGTGACTACAGTCACACACTGTAGTTGCATAACTGTGCCATATTCTTCCAGAATCAGAAATAAACCACAAAGTTCCTACCACCTAGTGTTCCCTTCTGTATCCTGAGTAAAATGATACCTCACTTGTGTAGCTGGGCCAAGTGTTTGTGACAGAGAAGGGCCACAAATATGTAGAGATTGAGAGGATATCGCAGTAAGTTGATTTTTTAAATACGTTTTTAGGCTGACTCTGCTTTGGGGCCCCAAACAAGTGAGGTATCATTTTACTCGGAAGACCAAGGGGAATGTGGGTGGTAGGACATTTGGTCGGCATGGTGATCCTACATAGAAATGTGAGTAAAATGTGGTTTTTTTAAAGCTAAATTTGAGGTTTTCAGGGGATTCTGGGTAAGAAAACATTGGGGCATCCGCGCAAGCCACACCTCCCCGGACTTCCCCCGGGTGTCTAGTTGTCAGAAATATCTGGGTTTAGTAGGTTTCAATAGATGGCTGCTGAGCCTGGGACCAAAAACGTAGGTGCCTCTCCTGCAAAAACAGGTAGTTTTGTAATAGATAATTTTGATGTAGCTACACTAGGCCTACCGATACAAGTGAGGTACCATTTTAATCAGGAGACTTTGGGGAATGCTGGGTTGGAGGAAGTTTGTGGCTCCCCTCAGATTCCAGAACTTTATATCACCGAAATATGAGGAAAATGTGCTTTTTTTGCCAGATTTTGAGGTTTGTAAAGGATACAAAACCTGGTAGGAGCCCCACTAGTCATCCCATGCTTGATTCCCCTAGGTGTATGGTTTTCAAACATGTACAGGTTTGCTAGATTTCCCTAAGTCCTGGCTGAGCTGGAGCCCAAAATCCACAGCTAGGCACTTTGCAAAAAACGCTGAGTTTTCAGTGTAAAAATGTGATGTGTCCACATTGTACTTTGGGGCATTTCCTGTTGCGGGCACTAGGTCTACCAATGCAAGTGAGGTACCATTTTTATCGGGAGACTTTGTGGAGAATAGCAGAACAAGTGTTATTGACAATTGTATTTCTCTGCATTTGCACCTTCCAAATGTAGCACAGTGTGTAAGAAAGAAGTCATTTAAAAAAATGCCCTGTAATTGATATGCAAGTATGGGTAGCCCCAAATTCAGAGATGTGCAAATAAACACTGCTTCTAAACTCCACATCTCGTTCCCAATTCAGAAATACATAGGTTTCCTTGAAACCTATTTTTCACTCTTTAAAGTTTACCAAATAAATTGGTGTATACATGGTACACAATGAAAACTCATTGCAAGGTGCAGCTCATTTATTGGCTCTGTGCCTTGGGTTTTCCAGGTGAACCTACAAGCCCTATATATTCCCGCAACCAGAAGGGTCTAGCAGACATTGGAGTATTTTGCTGTCATATATCTGTCATAACTGGAAAAAGTTACAGATCAAAACCTAGACAGAAATGGCTGTTTTTCACTTCAATTTCAACATTTGTTTTCGTTTCAACTGTTATTTTCTAATGGAAAACCTTGAAGGATCTACACAAGCGACCCTCGCTGAATTCAGAATTCTGTCTACTTTTAAGAAACGCATAGTTTTCCGGGATCTACCATTGTTTTAACACCCATATCTATCAATAACTGGAAGGAGGTTGAAAGCACAAACAAAACAGGAAAAATGGGGTAAGTCCCAGTAAAATGCTAAAACTGTGTTTAAAATTTTGGTTTTCTGACTCTAGTCTGCCTGTTCCTGAAAGCTGGGAAAAAAACAGATGCTCTCTTAGGCAGCACTTTTTGAAATTTTTTCCCAAAAAAACCCAAATTTTAGCTGTATTCAGACTAATGCCTCGGTCCCCATCAGGGAAACCCACAAACTCTAGGGACCTTTAGAATTCCCAGGATGTTAGGGAAAAAAGGATGCAAATTTGGTGCAAATAGCTTATGTGGACAAAATGTTATGGGGGCTGAGCGCAAGCTACCCCAAATAGCCAAAAAAGGCTTGGCACAGGAGGGGGGAAAAGGCCTGGCAGCAAAGGGGTTAATCCAATTGTCTGTTCAAGGGTTAGTCATATTTTCCTCCTGCCCATCAATGCATATAACATGGGGTAATTGGTCAACCCACCTCATCCTTTGGATGCCTTGTACTTTCAGGGATAATATTTTGCCTAACCACATGTCCTGAAAAGGATAAGATTTTAGTGCTGGGGATGGTGTGCCTGGCACTGAGGTCCACTCCTTTATATTTTTGCCATTTTTTGCATTGTTTGGAAAAAAAGGACTAAAATATTTATCAATCTTGCCAGAGTTAGACCTTTTGGCTTTTCCAGTGCTAATTATGTATGTTTTCATAAAGTGTTTCACATAGGTCTTATAGGATTCATTTATATAATAATTTTTTTATATAGCACAGTTCTTATCCCTGTTGGGTGTCAATGCGCTCTACATAGAACACAGCCTCACAAAGAATCAAAATAAGGATTGGTGCTTGACTTAAGTGATTGGAAAGAACTTAGTGCTAGAAATATATGGACACGTGTGAGAATGACGGGATGCCGTGACAGAAGCAAGTTGAAGATGAGAGTTCCCTGCAGTGGTACTAGACAACCTCACTCCATAGACCTTAGATACAAAATATGAGGATGTTTCTGTGCAAACACCAAGTCTCTTCTGTTTTTCAGGTGAATTTTACTTATACAATTTGAGCTTCTCCACCACAGTCCCTTAAGATACTGGTGATACCTACAGCCATGTTCTTCACACGGTCAGCAGTCCAGTCCTGATGGACTTGCAGAGCCACAGCCGAGGTCCAACCCTGACTCGCTTGACTTTAAAAGTGCTGTTACTTCTGCATGATACCACTGATTTTCTGTTATTTATGACGGATAATAACCACGCTTTGCCAATACTGTATGCCCGTTCACTCATTTTACCATTCAATAAAATAAAAATAAACTATAAAAAAAAAAAGATACCCGTGATACCAATTCTACTAAGTACTCTGCTGCTTAATATTTCTTTAAAAAAAGGCAAAAGTGTCTGAAAGTTTTTCCAGTAGCCAGCTATCAGAGTAGCTGAGTGGTTAGCAAGACTCAGGTAGGGCGTTATTCAACATATCATCAGCTACAAAAGACTACACAATAAAAAGCCTACTCTTTGAACATAACTGCGCAATGACTGGAAGGTAAATTTCAGTGTGGCCACCTCTTGTTTAAACTTTTATCCTGGCATCTGAGGTTGGCTACATCACATAGAAATGAAAATCATGGCAGAAGTAACATTTGGTGGGTAAACTAGGTTTTGTAGCCTAATTCACTGCATCATCTTTTTTCCAACAAAGAATCGGATGGTTCCCAGCATCTTGATTATTGTCTAAAATTAGAACTGGGAAAAGGACCACACAAGTGTGATGGCTAAAGTCGTGCTGATAGACTGATGGCATGTTCAGCCAGGTTTTGACAACTCTTTGTTAAAAGTACATTTTGATTTCTCTTTAATGTCTAATGAAACAAAAAATATAAAAACCTTCAGCCCTTTAAAATCACAAGGATTCCATTATACAATTTATCATAGAGGAAAAAGGAGGGCCAGAATGAAACTCTGACAGGAGCTTAAGCAGGATAACATCATGCAGAATGCTATTCTGTACTGCCATCCTTTCAAATTATAGTTCACACTGTTGTGAGGAGGAGAGACACTTGCCCCCTTCGGTCACTATTTCAATGTGCGACCAGATGGCAAAACGTAACCTGCTGTTTCCATTACCATAAACCGGGAAAGGCTAGTATTCTCCACTGCAGGATGTCCTTCAGGAGTCAAACAAATTACCATAGTTAATTTGCAAACATAAAGAGATAAACTAAGAAAAGGTTGCCATGAATCCAGCTTGGAGCGCCTGTCAAGGAAATAGGTGAGGGTCTGTATTTTGAACAAGGCCCACACACTCTATTCAATCTCCTCTCATCGAGGTATGTCTGGTGGACTTGGATATGGGGTATCATAAAAGAGAATGGGATAGGACTCTGCAGCGGGTAGGGATAATGGCACTGATGTGAAATGCTCACTGCCACAAAGCACTGCAGATCCCAGGCTTTTCCTAAACTCTCCATAGAGTGAGTGTGGCAAAATTGGCTGGTTGTTCCAGAGCAAATGGAGACATTATTAGCACCACAAAAATGATTTAAAGAACAAATACCAAAACAGGAACCAATTATCGTTAACCTGCAATTTATTGAACACACATAGGAAGCATGACGCTGCATATACGTTAATGGTAATTGTTTGCATACACCTTCTGGAGCCTGAGGATTTTTGTTTCAGTATCCTCAGAGAAAGGTGCCTGAAAAACAAATCACTATGCAGGGTTCGAAAAATCTACTGGACCACTATAGCGAGTTTTATTTTATGAGGTCGAGCTATTTTTTAGATTCCACTCGACCCTTCTGGCGAGTGGACAAAAAACAGGTGTTCTGTTCAGTTAGAAACAGAATTAGCAATTAAGATGCCTTTAAATCTTATTCTTGTCATTTGCTCTGTGTTCAGAGACAGAATCAAAAGTCTTATTTACTTACTTTCCTTTATTGTTGTCAGCCTGTCCGGCCATAACAATTACAAAATTACAGATTCAAATATGGTAATTTAAAAATGGTGATAAAATATTCAATATATCAAATAACATCTATGGTTAATCATAGTTCACTTATATTCAGACAGTCCTTGCGACACCATGACAAATGAAGCTATTACAGAATATGGCCACTAATACTCATAACCTTCCCTTATCACTCATAAGACTATTAAGCTAGTGGCTCTAATTATCCTAAAGCTTACATTCTGCAAATATTTCATCTATCTAATCTACATTGCCCCAGTCTGCAAGAGTCACTTCGTTGACAGTGAACAAGTGACCCCAACCATCACTTCGCTATGGTCTGCCTACCCAACTGTCAAAAGTCAGTTTGTCTTCTTGCAATGCAAATACTTTTCCTTGTGACTGCAGAGTTCGAGGATTTTGTAAGGTGAACTGTCTGGCCTATGTGAAATGAAAGGCTTTTGGTACCAGGTTTTTCCTAACACACAACATTTATATAACTAAGTCAACTTTACAAACATTTCAAAATATATTATAGTAACTGTGAAAGACCATTTTTTCTACTTCTGTGTGATGAAAAAAATATTTTAATAGAATGAAAAAAAAGTCAGAACACTTTACTTGATGTGCCTATGATAAATGTTTTCTGAAACCCAATTTTCACAGATTATTGTTAATACACTATATAGTTTTATCAGTAAAGCTGCAAGTTAGTGGGAAGGTTTTTGGACATTTCTTGGAAATGTATTGTCTGTAAAGGACAGTGCACTACCACATCATGCTTTAGTAATATATTTATTAAACGTGAGTGTTTAAACATAAACTGAGAAACACTCCTGCCCTGATGGCAAAGCTATTAGTAAACTAAGAGGCAAGTCATGCATCGATCATGTGTACCCTATATGTGGGCTAGATTTATTATACTTGGAGCAAACGTGTTGTGTATTTAATCAAACAAAAGAGGTTTTTTTTTTACAGCAGGAATCGTGAACTCACATATTTGAAGGTACACTCATATGTGCGAATGAAGAAAAAGGCGACTGTAAAACACAATATTTGCCTAGGATCATTATTCAAGCTACTCGACCTGCAAGTCTAGTAAACTTTTTATGATTTTTCGAGGCCTACTACGTAAGAAAACAAGCATTAGCAAATGCAATAGGTTTCATCTATGTGATTATATATGTATTTAAGTTTTAGCTTGGTGAGCAGTTGAACAATACAAGTTGACGAAACTCCATAAAAGTGTTATGACTCGTTGGCTGGGAAAGGCAATATATTGTGCAGTAACTGGTGGTAATATAAAGTGCTCCTGTACATTTGTGTGATGTTGGTGCTATATAAAACTGCTATGTGCTATTGTTTTACACTTCAGGAGTCATCGGGTTGTTCAGATAGCCAACTGCAAGTTCAATAATAAAGTGGTAAAATTAAACATGCCTGAAAATGAAAAACTGTGGACACAGTCTAACTAACACAAAAGCTGGAGGAGCCTCTGGTGACCTGCGGCTACAGAAAGAACAGTGTATTTTGTGGGACCTGCTCCTGCCCAAGAATCTCGTTCTGCATTGCCATGTACAGAATGCTATATAGTGTAGCACTTCCTTAACCACACAGCTAAAGTGAAACAGTGCTTGGCTTTCTACATTTGCGTTTCAAGTCGTCTGTGAGAACTACTGTTATGGCAGAGTTGTAGGTACAGCTGTAAGCTTTGAGAAAGTGTCCCTTTGAAGGTCTCACACAGGCCTTGGCAGTGCTTTAAAATGGATGCCACTGAAATGGCAGCAGGTATACTTTATATGACATGTATTAAAAGGTCTGTCCTGGGGATATAATGTTTAGCTTCTGTACAGTTCTGGAGCTGTGTGCTCATGGTCAGTAGGGGGATGGTACAGACACATGGATGGGCATGTGAGGTGTCTGAAGACAGAACAGACATGGTAACAGGCTTCCTTGCAAGGGTGCATCCACCAATGGTGGCAACAGGCGCAGTGGCACTGAGGTCCAATGGCATAAGAGGCCCATTGAACTCTGATTTTTGCTGTATTGTACTATACAACCAGCAGTCACAGGGGCAAGTTAACATACTTGCACAAGGCTCTTTGCATCCTTGCAATGCCAGAGCTTCCTGACGGGTGAGGGAGGCATTTTTAGAGTACACTAAGGAGAGGATTGCAGTCACTGTCGCAGGAAGTTGGTATTTTGAGTAATTTTACAACAGGAATGAAATTGCAAAAAGAATCCTGCAAGGTGTCTGACAGCAAGCATGGTTGGCACTATGCTGGCTCTGTACGGACATGCCTGACAGGAGCTTCAAATTAGCAACATCTAGGCTGTAAAAAATAGTTCGGGCAATTTGATGGATTTGTTTTTACCCAAGGCACTCAGGGAGCACATGACATGTGGTGTTATTTTTAATGAATGCGACAAGTGTTGTCATAAACAATGCATTAGTTTGACATTATCTGCAATAAACCTGCAACTATGGGCCAGCAGTTCTGTGAGGAGGTGAAATGATACAATGGACACAAGTATGAAGTGGTGGCCAGGATCACTGGCGATGGTGGTGCTGTCTGTCTGCTTCACTCTCTTTGTGTGCATCTGCAGTGTCTTCACTGCCCTGCCTTGTTTCGATCTATTTTCTAAAAATGTCCCTTGGCCACTGCAGCAGGGTTGACCTTGAGAGGTTATACGGTATGCCGTGCCTCTGCAAGAGTCAAAGCAAAAAGAAGAGATGATGGACGAAATGCTGAACAATGCTAACATTCACCCCCAGTCACAAAGATAAGAGTTTAATCCATTGTTCTTTTGCCCGCCACAACACCACAGTTTGGAGCCAGCCATATGCAAATCAGTCTTGACCCTGCTTCCTGTGGGAACAGTCCAGCCCGAACTGCCAAGCCAGGTCTTCCCTGGACCGGAAACAAGCATCCTTGGACCGGTTTAAGGGTATCACCCCTCATCAGCCAGGCTAGCATGAATCCAGTAGCGCAGTGAACATGGGACTCACGTCTGTGCAAGAGCCGAGGGTCTGTACTCACATCTGCGTAAGGAGCTATTGCAGGGAATGGACGGGCAGTGCAGGATCCTGCGCTTTTGTGTTTAAATAGACAGATGTGCATGTAACGTGTCTGTCGGAACCAAACGGCTCAGGGATGAGTCTGTTGGTAGCAACAGTCAATAAGGGCGGGCCCGGCAAAGGATTGCAAGGCAGTATACTTTGCATGGAAAATATACCAGTGTTAGAGGTTAAAAAAAAAATAATAATAATAAAAATAAAATCTAACTCAGCCTGCAGGTGTGCGCGACTGAGTAAACTGCCCAAGGTTAACAGTGTTAGCATGCGAATGTGCGGGTACAATACAGGATGTGCAGTCACAGTGTCCACGCTCGCTGTTCGAGGGAAGGGGCAGACCTGGTCTCGCATACAGGTTAATTTGCAGGTAGGCAAAGTAAAAATCAAAGGTGGGAGAAGGGAAGAGTGAGGCTCTACTACGTTCCCATGGTGTGGAAAAAGGGCTGTGCAGGCAAAACATAAAAAAGGTCTCTCAAAAGTTGATGAAAACGGTACTTGGGCCATGGGAAACTGATAACACACAAGACAAGACAAGAGGAAAAACAGGAAGTAATGTGCTACAGCCAATAGAAACGGAGGAAAAGTAAGAGGCAAGCACACAAACCAAAAAAGAAGGGTGGGATGTAAGCCACATTTAAGACATATTAAATACAATAGATTTCACAAGCACAGCGCAAGCGCTGTGCAGGCGAAAACTAAAGACAGAAGTAAAAGTGCAGAGTAGGCTTTTTTCTTGTTTCCGTGACACACCGGAGACGATGCAACTCTGCAAAAGTAACTGGCAAGAGCACAGAAAAGATTGCTACTGTCAACTGACTGACTCACTGTGTTTCTTCACTGCAGCAACTACAGGGAGTGCAGAATTATTAGGCAAATGAGTATTTTGACGACATCATCCTCTTTATGCATGTTGTCTTACTCCAAGCTGTATAGGCTCGAAAGCCTACTACCAATTAAGCATATTAGGTGATGTGCATCTCTGTAATGAGAAGGGGTGTGGTCTAATGACATCAACACCCTATATCAGGTGTGCATAATTATTAGGCAACTTCCTTTCCTTTGGCAAAATGGGTCAAAAGAAGGACTTGACAGGCTCAGAAAAGTCAAAAATAGTGAGATATCTTGCAGAGGGATGCAGCACTCTTAAAATTGCAAAGCTTCTGAAGCGTGATCATCGAACAATCAAGCGTTTCATTCAAAATAGTCAACAGGGTCGCAAGAAGCGTGTGGAAAAACCAAGGCGCAAAATAACTGCCCATGAACTGAGAAAAGTCAAGCGTGCAGCTGCCACGATGCCACTTGCCACCAGTTTGGCCATATTTCAGAGCTGCAACATCACTGGAGTGCCCAAAAGCACAAGGTGTGCAATACTCAGAGACATGGCCAAGGTAAGAAAGGCTGAAAGACGACCACCACTGAACAAGACACACAAGCTGAAACGTCAAGACTGTGCCAAGAAATATCTCAAGACTGATTTTTCTAAGGTTTTATGGACTGATGAAATGAGAGTGAGTCTTGATGGGCCAGATGGATGGTCCCGTGGCTGGATTGGTAAAGGGCAGAGAGCTCCAGTCCGACTCAGACGCCAGCAAGGTGGAGGTGGAGTACTGGTTTGGGCTGGTATCATCAAAGATGAGCTTGTGGGGCCTTTTCGGGTTGAGGATGGAGTCAAGCTCAACTCCCAGTCCTACTGCCAGTTCCTGAAAGACACCTTCTTCAAGCAGTGGTACAGGAAGAAGTCTGCATCCTTCAAGAAAAACATGATTTTCATGCAGGACAATGCTCCATCACACGCGTCCAAGTACTCCACAGCGTGGCTGGCAAGAAAGGGTATAAAAGAAGGAAATCTAATGACATGGCCTCCTTGTTCACCTGATCTGAACCCCATTGAGAACCTGTGGTCCATCATCAAATGTGAGATTTACAAGGAGGGAAAACAGTACACCTCTCTGAACAGTGTCTGGGAGGCTGTGGTTGCTGCTGCACGCAATGTTGATGGTGAACAGATCAAAACACTGACAGAATCCATGGATGGCAGGCTTTTGAGTGTCCTTGCAAAGAAAGGTGGCTATATTGGTCACTGATTTGTTTTTGAATGTCAGAAATGTATATTTGTGAATGTTGAGATGTTATATTGGTTTCACTGGTAATAATAAATAATTGAAATGGGTATATATTTTTTTTGTTAAGTTGCCTAATAATTATGCACAGTAATAGTCACCTGCACACACAGATATCCCCCTAACATAGCTAAAACTAAAAACAAACTAAAAACTACTTCCAAAAATATTCAGCTTTGATACTAATGAGTTTTTTGGGTTCATTGAGAACATGGTTGTTGTTCAATAATAAAATGAATCCTCAAAAATACAACTTGCCTAATAATTCTGCACTCCCTGTATACAACAAGAAATGCATTAGCTTACATTAAGGCTGTGTTTAATAATCCTGGTCTCCCTCCATATATGTTTGACACTGTAGGCGTGTTACCTATGATTAAAAAGTGGCGCTAATACACTTTGAGAAGGCCTACTTGCACTAAACGTGCATTCCAGTTACACTGAGTGTGCCACAGTGTGAGTTAGAAGAATACGACTACACATACCTGCTCCCGCACCAGGACAATATTTAGTAGTACAAGTCGTGAAAGGCCAACAGAAAAGGAAAGATTCACCAATGCAACGAGTATTATAGGACTCATATTAAGAGGCTTTCAGTATTGCAGGAAAAGACACCCCCTTCCGAGATGGAGACAGAATACACACCAAAATAGGCAAGAAGTTGAGGAAAACAGCAGCAATCAATAGCTAATCATGTTAATTCAGTTCTGGCTGCTTCAGTGTTCGAAGACAAAGATAAGGATGGCTCACTGAAGGATGAGCTGGGTCGGTAACTTTCATGTGGCATGCTCTACTCAAGTATAAAAAAAGGGAAGGGTGTAATGCTTGAATTAATCTCAGCTGCTGTTAATTGCTTTGGCTGCATCAGAGTCCATTGTTATTTTGCACACCATGCCACTTCACTTTGGACACAGCCACATGCAAATCAGTCTTGACCCTATTCCAAGGGGAACAGTCCAGCGTGAATGGTCAGACCTGGTTGTCTCTGAACCGCAACATTTTCACCCTGGTCTAAGCATATCTTACACTCCACTTGGTACTGGATAAGCTGCAGTTGTTTTTGGGTTTGTGTGCGTGTGAGGAAGTCTCTTTTATCGTTTAATAGATGGGTTCTCGTTCTGTGGAGGTCCCAAGGCATGGCAGCATCCGCTTCCAACTGCAGAAGTCAGACATTACTGCTCAGACTAGATCATGGTTAACCGACCATTCATGGCATGCTTGACTTCAGACCAGAACATCGTGATCCACAGTCACAGCGCCCCTCAATCCCTCTCATACCTGCGGCAAAAATCCACTGTCAATTCTGTCCGGTACCCTGCTGCATGGATAGAGCTGCTGCACATCTCAAATAGGGACGATAATCGATCAACTCTTGTATAGTGACTGCATTCTATGCAATCACTGCTTTTGTACAAATTAATATCATGAGCATATTAATGATACTCTGAAGATGTAACACATATACCATATTGGAAACGAAGCGACACACTAGAATTTGTGTCATTGATCAAAGCCTTTATGGAAAATCACAAACTGGCATTCTTGGTCCACTGTAATAAAAACAAATCCATTGTTATGTTATGTTGATTTGTATAACGCACTAATCGCCCGAGAGGGTATCCATGCGCTTGGGCCAGGTGTGTAGGTGTGTGGTCCCAAGGTGCTTATATGAAAAGCCAAGTCTTTGAGTAAGGTCTCATGTGATAAGGGCGGTTGTTCCATGTCTTGGGTGTGATGTAGGAGGATGAGGGAACTCCAGTTTTGCTTTTGGGGATGCAGGGCATGTGGGTGAGTGAGGCGGAGTGAAGGTGTCTGGTGGGTTGGTGCAAGTGTATGTGGCTGTTCAGGTAATCTGCTCCTGTGTTGTTTTAGGACCTTGTAGGAGTGCTTGATGAAAGTGTGATAAGTATGTGATGAAAGTTTTGCAAAAAAAAAAAAAAAGGTCAGGCACCAGTTCTGGGGTTCCAAGAGCTGCTAGGTATTTGTGGATAATGAGGAGAAATTTATGGCAAGAGGCTTGGGCAGTGGTGCTGGTGGTTTTTAGGTCTCAACTCTAGATGGCACGCATGCGCTGTCTTGAAACGAGACATGCTGCATCTAGTTTGAGGGCCCACCCGCAAGCTTCTGATTTGTTCGCTCCATGGTCGCTCATCTAATCTTATTCCTCATTTGTAATGGCATGTATGTGTCATGCCTCTTCCTGTCTTTATCCCTCCCACAAGAGCAAGGACCAAGTTCTACCATTCACCCAGTCCTCCATTTTAGATTAATGTTTAGGGACTACTTTTTTTTGTTTGTTTTCAGCACTTAACACAAGCGCTTGTGCTTTCAGCCTCTCCATGCTCCAACACGCATTTTTTTCTTCATTTTGAGCACTTACCACAAGTGGTTGTTTTCAGCTGAAAACAGAAGCTCTCGTGTTAAGTGCTGAAAACACACAAAAAACGTGTAGGGGAGTGGCTGAAAACACAAGCGCTTGTGTTAAGTGCTGAAAACGAACTAAGCAAATGCTTGTGTTTTTCCGCCGCTCTGTTCTCTGAAGCACATTTTATGCACATACATAATCTGTAAAAGAACAGAGCGGCATTCTTGTTATGACTGCTAGCTTTAGTGTAGTGTAGTGTTTAGAGCAGTGGTTCCCAACCTTTTGACTTCTGTGGACCCCCACTTTAGCATTACTGGAACCCGGGGATCCCCACTGAATCATTATTGGAATCTGGGGACCCCCTACTGAGTCATTACTGAAAGCTAGGGAACTAATCTAATATATTTTTATTTTCTAAGGAGTCGCCGACCCCCTGAGGAGGCTTCACGGACCCCCAGGGGTCCCCGGACCACAGGTTGGGAACCACTAGTTTAGAGGACATTCTTGGGAGTGCGGGAATGCCTGTATTTCTAGCATGTGTATTGTTGCCAGCTGATCACATGAAGGTAACTGGGTTTGTAGTGGGCTTAGGAAAGGCGACCAACTTAACACCAAAGGGAGACGGGTTTATCTGCCAAGATACTAGTTCTACACTGAGGTGCGTGCTCTAGCTTCCGCTACTCATGTTTATTAACAACTGGCGTCTAAATACAGTTGCATTCTGGGAGAAGAAACGTACTGCCGGCAAATGGCAGCCACACTGAGTGCCTGCACATATTAACTGCACCTCTGTCAAAGACTTACTTTATTTTTTGGTCCATTGAATAGCTATCCGTTTGAAAGCCAGTGTTGTGTTTTTTTGTGAGGCTTAGGTTTTCTAGTTGTCTAAAATATACATCTATCTGCGATAAAAAGATAAAACAAATATTAAGAGTATGAAAACAATCTTGATGATTCGGGCCAACATCCTTTATGGTGCTAAAGAATCATTTAGGCAAAGCGTTATTTTTCACTATTAATATGTCCCCTGTCCACATTGACGCCACTTGTGCCTCCCATTTCGGTGTTTCTGGCATAGAGGCTGCAGATACTCGAACAACCTGTACGCGGGCTGATGTGAGCCGCTCAGCTGCTCGACGAGTTAATGGGCAAGGAATGGAATTTGGCTCCTGGCGAGAAGAGGTGTAACGTGCACTGGAATCATGACAGAGTGAGTGCTGTCACTGCCAATAGGTATCGGCGATGTTAATGCATTGTGTATATTAATAAAACCAGCCCCACAGCCGTACATAACGCATTAACATTGCCAACGACTATAGCTCTCGGATTGCCAAGACCTATTGGCATTGCCAATGCTTGTGTAAGTGTTGGACATAACACAGCAAGCAAGCTGGACTTCTATCAGGGCAGTTCGGAGGGAGGGTTGTCTTCAGCAAGAAAAGTTTGAAAAAACTGGGCCACATTGTGCATTCTCCAGCACAACATTCTGCATAAAATTAATAGGTTATGTCAGGGCACTCTCGAAAAATCGAATTACTTCATGGTGAGCCGAGGAAGCCTGACCCTTCCTTGGATGCAGTATGGATCTGTCAAGTATTTACCCGTCTCCCAAACTGGTGGCAGTCTTCTAGAGTGCACATGCTAAAAAGTAGAGGGCTTCGCAGGGTGCCCGCCACAAACGAGCAGCCTCTGCCTTTAAATTGAGTCCTTACGTACCACTGAAATCAGCAGCAGTTTGTAGTCCATAGATAATTTCCACTGAATTTGTATGTGTTGCATACTACATAGCGGAGTTAGGTTTTTAAAGCTTAGATATTTAAATATACAGTGGTCGTAGTTTGTCGGCTGAGAGCAGGAACTGCAGATATGAAATTTTTTTACAACACACAGGCAAAATAACTTGCAGAAAGGTCACTGAAACATGCAGTGCAGGTATGAATCATTACAGAGGGAGTGAAGGCCCATTATCGCTCTTTACCACTGCACTTGGAGTGATTAAAAATAGGTGAGAAGCAATGGGTGTTCCTACCACACCCTTCGTGCCTTACAATTTACAACTGCGTGTACTGAAATGCTCATTTCGATATCCCCAAGTGCAGTGCTTTTTGATACATTTAAATTAGTTTAATAAGTTTCAAAACCAATAACTTAATGCTTCTGTCTGTTTTATGACTGAAATAACTTGTCATTATTTCTCAATGCACAACCCCTTAAAAACACTATACAGTACTCCTTATGGAACACTCTCCTTTACATTATGAAACAGAATACTCAACGTAAATTCATTTTAACAGGCATTGGCAAAGCCAATAGGTCTCGCCTACACAAGACCTATGGCCTTTTTTTGCCATGTTGTACACCAGTGTGGCTCCTGATCAGCATGGCTAAAGGTTAGTAGTGTGGAGTATCAGGGTAGAGTGGGGAGTAGAGTGTCATAGGGTGGATTTCTTTGAATGTTGCAGAGTGGAGTAGGAGGATCAGTGTTGTGGAGCTGAGTAGAGAGGAGTACGATTCAGTGACAGAGTGTTGTGGAGTGGAGTGAGCTAGAAAATGGTGAAGTGGGTTAGAGTGGATTGAGATACTGGGGTGGACTGGATTGGGGTTGCTTGGGTGTAGTGGGGTGGACTGGATTTGAGTGGGTGAGGTGAATGGGATTGGGGTAGATTTGAGTGGGGTAGATTAGATTGGATCGGATGGGTGGTTTGGATTGGAGTGATAGGGCTAGGGTGGGGTGGATTGGGGTAGGGTGGGGTAGATTGGGGTGGGGTGTGTTGGATTGGAGTGCGGTGGGGTGAATGGATTGGGGTGGGGTGGACTGAACTAGGATAGGGTGGGCTGGATTGGATTGGGCTGGGGTGGATTCAAGTGGATTGTGTTGAAGTGGGGTGAATTGGAGTGGGGTAGGCTGGATGGATTGGATTTGGATTGCAATAGCCTGATCTGGGATGAGTGGGCTGGACTGGGCTAGAGTATGGTGGACTGGAGTGGAGTGGGGTGGGGTGGGCAGGGGGTGAGGTGGACTGGAGGAGCTGGATTGGATTGGGGTGGGGTGGACTGGACTGGACTGGGGTGGATTGCACTGAGGTGAGGTAGATTGGATTGACATGGGGTGGGGTGGTTTAGAGTGTGATGGTGTGGATTGGATGGAGTGTGGAAGATTGTATATGGGTGGGGAGGACTGGATTGGGGTGGGGTGGATTGTATTGGGGTGGAGTGTGGTGGACTGGACTGGCGTGGGGTGGGGTGAATTGGATTTGTGTGGGATGAATTGGATTGGATGGGGTGGATTGATTGCAGAGTGGTGTACTGGATTAAAGTGGGGTAGATTATACTGGTTTGGAGTGGGGTGGATTCTACTGGAGTAGGGTGGATTAATGTGGACTAAACTGGACTGAATGGGGTGGGTTAAAGTGGGTTGTATCGGAGTGAGGTGGATTGGGTAGCAGTGAACTTGATTGAAGTCGGGTGGGTTGGTTTGGAGTAGGGTGGGTTGGATTGGACTGGGGTGGGATTGAAGTGAGTGGGATGACTGGAGTGGGTTGGACTGGAGTGGGATGGGGTGGACTGGACTGGGGTGTGGTGGATTGGGGTGAGATGTTTTAGTGTGGAGTGGGATTAGATTGAACTACGATGGATTAGGGTGGATTAGAGCGAGGTGTTCTGGGTTCTAGTGGGGTGGATTGGAGTGAGAGGAGGTGGTTTTGATTGGAGTGGGACAGATTATTTTGGGTTGGAGTGGGTTGTTTGGCATAGTGGGTTGTTTGGAGTGGGTTGTTTGGCAGGTTGTTTTGGATTGATGTGGGGCAGATTTAAGTGGCGCAGATTGTTTTGGACTGGAGTGGGTCAGATTGAAGTGGGGCAGTTTGTTTTGGATTGCAGTGGGGCAGATTGGAGTGGGACATATTGTTTTGGATTGGAGTGGGCAGATTGTTTTGAATTGGAGTAGGGGAGTTTTTTTTAGGTGGATTGGACTGGGGTGGATTAGGTTGGTGTAGGGTTGACTGGGTGAGAGTGGGGTGAATTGGGATGAAGTGGGGTGGATTTGAATGGAGTGGGTGGGGCCTATTGTTTTGGATTGGAGTGGGGCAAATTGGAGAAAGGTACACTGGAGTGGGGCAGATTGTTTTGGACTGGAGTGGGGAGATTGTTTTGGATTGGAGTGGGGCATATTGTTTTGGATTGGAGTAGGGCAGATTGGAGTGGGCAGATTGTTCTGATTGGAGTGGGGCAGATTGTTTTTGATTAGAGGGGTACTGGATTAGGGTGGATTATATTATTTGTGTTGGGAGGACTGAAGTGGGGTGGGTTGGGAGGACCGGTTTGGGGTGGACTGATGTGGGGTAAAGTGGGAATGGATTGGGTGGATGGTAGTGGGGTGGATTTAAGTGGGGTGGATTGGGGTGTACTGCATAATTATTAGTTAAAGCATCATTTCCGTGATTACACATAATAAAGAAACACTGTTGCTTTGCAATATTTCAAACATGTTAATTGTCATCTTTTGAGAACAGCGCCCACAAGCAAAAACAAAAGAAAACACGAGTGGAAAGTGATAAATGGCGAATTAGCTAAATAAAAGGAGGCTAGCTTTAAAAAATAAAACTTTGCACTTTTGTTTGTTCTACTGGGTACGTTTTTGCCAGTCACAAGCTTTCTGTTTGCAGGGCACTAGAAATTAAAAAGAACAAAATAGTACCTCAATCACATCAGAAGCAGCGGACGGGCACTGATTAAATTACATCAATTAGTGCTTAATCCCTGCTCTACACAGAGGAACGGAAATGATGCCAGGTGTGCCTTAACAAATTACCAGGCTGTAAAGAAGAGTGCTGTGCAAATCAACAAATGATAAGCCACAGGCGGGCTTCCAAGTCCTTTACTGAACACAACAGAGTCTTGCAAGCAAGACGCATGCACCAGCACATTTACTCAAAGGCTCAACCGTAAAAAGCCTTCAGCTCTCACTACTCGCATTTACTCCTAAAATCACATGTAGTGAAAGCCAAACTAGCGGTCTCATTTGCAACTTCAAGACTAAAACGAGTCCTCAACTTTATAAGTGAAGACTCTACTTTATAAGTGATTCTACTGAATACAATTCAGCCCTTTCCAATTTCTTAAGACTTGACCCTGCTCCGTCAACCTACTTCCAAGAACACAACATCCTCATCCCCCAACGCTTACACCCTCAACGCCTGACACATCTTGCTTTCTCTTCACCGCACCACTCTTACTCATTGCATCTGACTTTGTCAACCAACTTCTGTCAAAATTACTTTGCTGTACACTTACTTTTCTTCTTAAATTACCTTGCACTCCTGCATATCTACAAGTCATTTTTTTCACAGCTAAACTCTAATTTTTCCCTCCTGCTTACCCAGCAAATCTGTTTCCCTTATTGCTGTCTACAAATCCCTCTTTGGGACCGAATGAACTATTAGGACCCCCTCGGGCCTTTCTCCCAAGGTTTCTTATGCTTGCTCTCTGTGTTTAACAATTCTCTTCCCAGTGACATATTCCAAGCCTGCTTCAACATGACTGTTCAACCTTTACTAAACAATAGTAGTCTGGCATCCACTCATTTCATTCCATAAAGACGGCATTTTTCCACATCACCACTCTCAGTCCTCATTTTGTGCGATCTCTAGCTAGAACTTGATATCATTCAGCATCCCTCACAGCACGTGCACCACCAGGCTATAATGACAATACTAAACTGGATCTCCTCCTACCTAACTAACCAGTCTTCTGGTGATCATCCCTCTCACACGTCTTTTCCCCGTACATGTAACTGCCTTAGGTGACAAGTATAACGTTTAGTTCTCCCTGGACTTCAATGCCAACAATACCCATGATACCTTATCTTGTCCATGCTTTACAATGCTCCTTCAACCTATTTGAATTGTCTAATCACTATATGCCGCTAGCTGAAGCAAATGGCTAATACTGATCTCATCGCCAAATGAAGTACTCCATTTCCCTGTCGCCACTGAGCCACATTCTTCACCCAACCCCATTTTTCCCTCCCTCATCTTCTGCAACAAATCTCCTAGGCCTGTTCAGCCAAAGCACGAGTTTGAAAACATTCATGATGACCACTGCTACAGGTGCAAGACACGTTATGTAACCCCACCCTCATCTTCAGTTTACAATAAAGTAAAATAACAGTCTGCTAGCCGTCAGACTTCAGTATGCACTCACAAAGACTGATAAGGTGATCATAGTTGCTGCACTGACACTGTAGTCTCCCTCTACAAATACCTACTATGCTTTTCTGACAACAGGCTGACAGCCTCTGTATACAAATGCAGCTTAGTCTACTCAATGATGTTCGTGTTGCATACATTTGGTCCAATACATCCTACCTCCACACTCTGCCGACCAGAAACGACAAACCTTGCCAGAATGGATTTCCACCCTTATCCTCCTAGGTGCTCTACTGCGTCTGGAATTCTCTTTATGATTAAATCACGAGTACCACTTCTTTTCCTTTCCTTGTTTCCCCAGACAAAGGACCACAGATACAAATAGCATCACAACCATCCTGTCCTGAAATATACCAATCCAATTTCTTACTGTACAATTTATTTTTTATCTATAAAAGGTTGACTCACTTATTGTCATTCTTGCTATGTTGTTTACATTACTCCATCATGTACGCATCTGTTGTTATAGGTCACATGTCCCTTCTTTTGAAACCTTGTACATTATCTCTGAAAGAATTGCTTCAGCTTGTTTTCACAATAAACAAATACTCCTCTTATGGTTGTCATCAGTGCGATGTATGGTGACACGACCAGCAAAATATAGTTTATTTGTAAAGGTGTGTAATGTATTATTTATTTTCGTCCACTTGAATGCCGTGAAACGGTATTGTAATCCTAAAGGATTAGTACCAGTCACTGGATTAAGGGACAAGTGCTCCAAAACACAGGGTTCTTTATACAAACCTATGTGGATAATCCAGAGTGGCGAAATTGAGAAATCTTTGTCTTTGGACAAAAGCCTCTAAACACCTTGGACCTCAGTTCACTACCCACAATTCACCTCTGATCTCCAGAGACACCCTGGCATAAATAGAAACTCACATTGTTGTGCAATGCAAGGTCAGTTTTATTTGACATGCCAAAGACACAAACGATACCCATTATTAAAAGTTGGTTCAGAATGCTGTACATTTAATGGTTATTGCTCTCTCAAGGTGCACATTTTCAGGTCTCCCCTGAGACAGCACATACACTATCAATTGCAAGACATTCGTTTACTTAAAAGGGGCTTGGGGCCTGCCCACGTCTTACCATTGGTTGTCTTCATCATCCCTCTCCTTTCCTTGCACACCTTTGGTCAGCGTGTGCTGGCTTGTATTTCTCTTTCTGTAGTTGACCCTCCCCTGGAGCATGGCTCAAGTACTGCTTCCTTTCTCAGTGGAATTCCACTGATCATGCTTTCTAAGCCACTGTTCTTTAGGTCTTGCATGCAACAGCGCATGTGCTGCAAATGCTCTCACTTGCAAGACCTAATGTATATAAGAAGGATCTGGCAGACCACTTACTGCTTAACATTTGTTGGCTTCATTGTTACTTATATGTGCTGCCTTCTAATTGGCCAGTGTGTGCTGGCTTGACTTCCTCTTCTTTTGCCTGGGGCACCGAAACATACTTATTGCTTCAGCTTGATTGTGGTCATTCTGCTGATTGTGCTGTGATTGAGTAACTACTTTTATTTTATCTTCTTCCCTGTCATCTTTGTTGAATCTCTTGCGATTTGTTGCTGTTTTACTGTGACACACACGCTTCTTTCCTTATTTAAAATGGATGTATATTGTGAAAAGATGTAATCACCTTTTATTGTGACAACAGATGTTATCTGCTTCCAAATTTATGTTCACTAAGACATGGACATAGATGCAACTGCCTTCTTTGTGTGATAAGATATTTTGCCAAATGTCTTATTTTTTTTTCTTTTTCAAAATGGGGAGATGAATTGATTTGCTTAGAATTACAGAGGTATTGTGCAGAGACCTAACAAGCATTGGCAAAGCTGAATGGTCTCACCTTTAGACTGTAGTCCCTGCCATTGCCTTTTGTTCATGCTTTACAGCTTGGGTATTTCTGACTTTGGCAATGATTTGTAGCCATGGTGTATAGCAGCATGGCTGAAAATATTAGTAGAAAAAGACTATGAAGCATCCAGTGGTAATGCACTTTTGGGAAAAAGCGCATTAGCCATGGCTGCGTAATAGTGGTTTCTTAAATTAGTCTTAGCCACACTGCAAAGCATCCGTGCTGCTGTACGAAATGGCTACAAAACACTTCCAACAGCTTTCATAAGTGAGACCTTTTGGCTTTACAAATGCTGGCTTCTTGTGGTAGCACTCAATAAGAGTTTATGTTTTTGCTTTGTCTGTTGTGTTGCTTGTCCCTCCCGCCTTCCTCCTGTTGTCCACCGTGTTGCTTGCCCCTTATCAATCCCTTCCATCGTCCATTGTGTTGCTTGACCCCCCCGCCCTCCTTCTGTTGTCAGTCGTGTTCCTTGCTCCTTCCCATCTTCCTGCCGCTGTCCCTCATGTTGCGTTGTCACGTCCTCAAGTGTTGTGTTGCTTGCCCTGCCCTTCCGTCCCCTAAATTGTGTTGTTTATCCCCTCACCCGCCACGGTGTGCTGCTTGCCCCATCCCTTCAGCATTGTGTTGCTTGTCCTGTCCCCTTCAGCTAGAAGAAGAAAAAAACGCTACGATGTGGCCATCACTGGTTGTGTCATAGCGCTTTTATTATAGGTCACATTAACAAGTGTGAAACTGAAATAATAGTTAATGTGTAAGGCAGGTGCTTGAAAAAAGGTGATATTACTATTATTCAATGTGCGTCTAGTTTTGTTAAGAACGGACAGCAAAACAGTTCTGGTCCCAGAGAGATGTGCACAGCTGTTACAAACTGGAGACCGAGTAACTGGTAAACGGATTACTTCATCACGGACCACAACAGGTGTAAAACAGGCAGTGGCAGCGCATATGTGCCCCCAAATGACTGGCAAATTGCTTAAACTCAGAACAGGAAGGGGATGGGCCTTCACAGTTCATGGTTCTTCAATCTTTGGCCCTGCTGCAAACAGGATAGCAAGGAAAGTGTCAATTGCAAGGAGTTTTACTGAAGAGGGTGTGGGCATGCTGGGTGAGATCACCAGCTCAATTCACAAAGACCACAATGTAGGCTAGCAGACCATAAAGGCTTTCAGTGGTCGTCAATTACCAATAAACCAAGGGCTTAGAAAGGTGAAGAATCTTAAATGCTGGGCAAAAACTGGTGAATCATTCATCCATTACACATCGTGCCTGCAACACAAGAAAAAAGTCACTTGCCCAAATACCTGTTTAGAACAACAGCTATACACATGACAAACCAAAAGGCAGGCGATATTGTTGCCTTTTTACACCGCTTAGTGTACTCCAATCTGTTTTGATTGTCATTTGAAGAATAGCAAGTCATTTATAGTAGCTCAGGTTTTAAGTGGTGGTGAAATTCAGCTGATCCATTCTGGGTGGTGGTAAAGATGCGAGGTTAAATGGTATCTCAGAAGATCTTTACCACTCTGTTATTATGTCCCTGGTGGCAATCAAAATCATGGGTTAGCAAAAAAAGAAGCAAAAGGCACGGATTTAACAAAAAATATATCAGGTAGACCGATCTATTGTCTGTAAAACAAAAGACTCAACGGGTGTTCGCAGTCATAGCAATTTTTTTCTAACTTTCAGCCATGCTGCACAGCGGTCGCGCTACTGTACAATATGGCTAAAAGCCACTGACAAAGCCAAATGGCTCTCCCATAGTCGAGAACTATTGGCTTTGTCAATGTTTGTTACCTTAGTATGCGTTTTTCATATGACGGCCAAGAGCCTGTTAAAGGCTGTTCTCTAAGAACAAAATCCGCTGTTAAGAATAAGTAGCCTTGTTGAGACTGAATGCTTAAAGTGATATTTTCTGCCCAACTTTTGCAAACAATCCCTGTTCTTTTGCAACTCTGTGGCAAAGCATTTCCTGGCGTGCATTTGAAACGGCGGGCTGAGTTTCGCTGCACGGGTTCTCAAGTTGGGGACTGCAGACCTTGATGCCACATTGGTCATTCATTCTCTGTGATGGAAGTTCAACCCTCTTCTTTGAAGGCCTGCATAAATCTGCCACGAGAGCATAGATGGTAAAGCCTGCCTTAACAAGAAAGAATGAAGTAAACAATCCTTTGAGGAAAGCTTGTTCTTTCTTTCTTACACTAAAAGTCTCATCTCTCATGATCTGAATTGCAAGATCCAGGAGGTTTCGTCTGATGTTTGGGTGTAGATATTTAGAGATAAAACCAGGTAATTTGGATGTTTTTAGCACATACTAGCAATTCTTGGGATTTTCAGGGAAATTGATATGGCTAGGCAACAGAATCGGTGGTGAGCATTTAGGCTTATGGCTGCCATACACAACATATGAGAGGAGTGAAGTAGGGTGGCAGAGAGGGGAATTCGGTACCCCTTGCATTAGGTGACTGGCTTAGAGGAGTGCGTCTGTGCATAAACACAAAAAGAAATAGAAGGCTTTTTGATCTCAGAAAGCTTGGGAGAAAGACCAGTTAGGGGTGCGATACTTGTCTCCTAGTTAGCACTATCCTTCAATTGCAGTGAAACACCACTCACCCCCCCCCCCCCCCCCATGCACTCCACCATTTATATTCATTTGACACAAACATCTCACAATGGAGATCCGATTATTTGGAATCCAGTAGTCAAAGAGTTTATTAAGTACTGGGAGAGGCAGGAAATGTTTGCCCCGCGATGACTGTCATCATGTTTGTTTCGTTTTTTCACATTTCTTGGGGGTGCATGCAGTGCAGCCGGTGAAATGTCCGGCGGCATATTAAACGCGTGCCAAAGTCCGCATCCCTATTCCTGACGGGAAGTAGTGCACTTCTGTTATAATGAATTTCTCAAAACAACCTTTGACGAACAAGAACACTATACATCTAAAACATGACTGTCGTGCACACTTTAAACATAATTTAAATATTATTACTTTTGTTGAGCTGGAAGCCGATTCTTTTTCAGTGACATACTTTAACACATTTTCCAAATGTTCAAATCAACTAAATAATCAAAAAGGCTTCAATATAAACGCTTTAATCCAAACTCAGCCGGTAAGAAGGAATACGTTCTGCACCTGTAATCAAGTATTTCTATTCTATGGGCTGCTTATATTATGGACTACTGGGGAAAGAAGTCATTGGATGGGCATGGACACAATGATGCAGTATCATCGTGTGAAGCTATTGTGCGGATTACATACGCTTCCCATAGGTATAGGGTCTCCATTCTCCAAGGTCACCTTAACTCTCTACCTCTACACATAAAAGCCCAAACAAACCAACTAAACAATGCCCTTACTATAGCCGGGGGTGGGGTTAGTCAATGCTATTTCCTGGAAGCCTGGAGAGCAGGAATGCCTCAATGTAAGTCTAACAGGCCGCGGCCGATCCATGCCTGGTCTCAAGGATAACCAAAGTCTGTAAAAAGATTAATTGTAGGTTACTTTAAAAGATTAGGCCCCCCTAGGCCTACAATAGACTCTCATGCTAAAGACTGAGTAGCAACATTAAAGGTAGGTTTCTATTACCTTGACACAGTTTCCTTATATTTCCCGGTTTGTGGGAGGTTATTACCAAGCAGATGATTTCTGAGGTGTGCTGAACGCCTAGGTAAGGTCTTGGGCAAAAGGTTTTTTAAGGAATACCTGTTCAGATTGGAAATTAGTTCCCCAATTTATATTTACGAAGCAAAGTCTACCGCTTGCTTGAAGACCCCAGGTGGCTGAACTACTGAGATAATGTATTGTAAAAGCCATTGACACTAAAACTGTGATGCCTCCCCTGAACCTGACTTGTCTCCTCCCAAGCCTAGTTTGGACCAGCAAGTATCTAGACCACTGGCATGTCCTGTCTTGTAGCCCCTCCTCAATATTACTTTTTGTCATCCACCATCCTATGACCATTCACACCTCTACTGCCTCCATCAATAGCTCGCTTGTGTTCTTCCACATTGTCTATGCATCACTTTCCACTATTCTCCCCATATTACGGTGATATAATTTTCTTCATTCCTGAACCATTCTGTCTCAAATGCATTACGGACTGGGCAACTACCATATTCCAACCTATTTTTATTGGCAATTTTGACAATTCAGTAAATCAACTGCAGTGAATTATTTCCATCCCATTAGGCTGGTATGGGCCATTCAGTCAACCCGATTTGCACCCACTCTGGACCATCTCTTCTGTACCATAACTGCTCCCAATTCTCCATATCTTAGAAACTAGCAAGGCCATGTGCGAGAACTCCCATCCTCCAGATCACGCTTTCCTCTTCTCCCTCAGTGCTTTGGTGTATTACCTATACATTGGTCTCGACTTACACAATTTGTCACTGACCACCACTAGTCATGATGCATCCCTTTGCCAAAGAATTCAAATCTTTTCTTAAGAAGGTTTCTTGCCAATCTGCCAACTTTCCTAGGCCAAATGTTGACATTCTCTCTGCTACAATCATAACACTGCGTTCCTTAAGCATCGCTCTGACCTCTGAAATTCGTTATTTTGATCCCCTTATCTCGATCAGCCAATTCAGATTTTACTGAGAAAACAGTTCTGGGTTTCTTGTTCAACAACAACACCGTGCTATTTTGCACACTCAACCAAACTGTCAGTCCTCGGGGTTTTTTCACCTGCACTGGCTGTGAAGTATCCTGCCTTGTCTTTGCTATCCTGACAGAGTTTCCCACGCTTGAATACGGCAAAAGTTTCAATTTCAAACTTATATTTCCTCTCATTTCAGGAACCTGAAAGCAAAAACTGCTGAGGCCAGACTCCTACCGGGTCAATGTGATTGTAATCATATTTTTATTTCTCTCACCTGATTGACTGGTTCAACAATCGGCATATTGTACCGGGCCCTCCTTTCTTTGTCTAAACATTCACACATATCTGACAATTACGATGTTTCCCGATGACAGCTGTAGGTTTTCTTTCAACACAGCAGGGCTAGGCTGACCCTTTTCAGTCCACACTCGCCTTGCTCTTTTTGGGATGCTGACATTCTTCATATCTTAATCATAGTCCATCCGATGGCGATGTACTCTGCTACAAATGTGTGATACATAAAAATAAGAGCCCAGGGAACATATAGACAGATATATAACATGATTTATAAGGGGGAAAAAGATTTATGTATGAAGTACGGGTTGTTCCTGTCTGTGAAAAAATACACTCAGTATAAAAGTAGCAAGAAACTAGAATGCACGGATTCTACAGAGGGAGTTGATTGACAGTATTTAGAAGCCAATAAGAAGCCAAGCCATGCACTCGAAATGTGTGTCTGCCAACAAGCAACGAATATTATTCAAATTACACTGACAATCTATCTCACTCCGAAAGAACCTTGTCAAATTATTTTTACTTTGAATCTTTCTAAATACTAGTCTCCTGGAAGAAGAACCGAGTTTCACAACGTCACAGTATATAGGTACACAATGAAGATAATATGCATTCAAATAACCCCATGGTTCCACCTCTCCAGCTCATAGCTTGTTTGTGGTAACTTCTACAGCTTCTTGATTCATATGCTTCTTAACCTTGATCTGTGAGTGTAACACATGGGGTTAAAGGTTGAGGAGGCTTGAAACCGTACTCAAGCAGGAACAACAAACCTTGTCAAGGTGAAGTCACAAGCAAACCCTAAAGCAACCTGTGCTCAACCCTTTGGCAGCTTGGAACAGAGCAGTCAGGCTTAACTCAGAGGCAATGTGCAAAGTATCTATGGTGCACTTCAAACAGTAATAAAGTGAAAATACAACACAACAGACATCCCACACTAATTTTTAGAAGAACTGAGTATATTTTAATAAATAAATCAAGAACAAAACAGCAATTTTAAAGAGTTCAGTGAATATAGCATCAAAAAGCACAAACCACCAACTAAGGCTATCTGGTTGTGCTTAACCGGGACAAAGTGACAAGTTCAGGCCAACCACGATGGAGCGCGGGCTGGCAACAAGGACCCAAGTTAGGTCCACTGAACAAAAGTACCTTAAATCCTAGTTGCAAGACTACTGGAGTCCCACACAAAGTCCCAGAGTTCTGGCTGAGGATATTGTGGTCAAGCTGTCTGAGATAATGTACTAGGTAGGGAGACTGGTGTCAAGATAGTGGCAGTATGAATTATTTCTGATTTGGCCTGATTATTTGCAAACCCCCATGCAGTGGAGGATGGTACCAAGGCATTTTGTGAGCTGTGTCTGTGAGGAGTGAAAGTTAGAAAGGAGACACAAGTTCGGTTCTAAAAGATCAGATCATAAGTGTGTTTCTGACTACTTTGAAGCAAAGGTGAAGTGTGTGTACTGTAGATTGTTAAAACCAGACATTAAAGCACTTCTTGTGTTCTGTACAGCCCCAAGATAACCCACCCATTATTTAGCCACACTTTGTAATTAGTAGCCTGTTGCCTACCTAGGGAGAGGTCTGCTTGAAAAATAGCAAGCACAAAGTTCATCTATTCAGTTGAAAAAATATATCAAAGTCCACAAAAGGATAAGAGTTGGTACCTTGAGGAATGATACGTCTGACTTGGAATAGTATTTGTGCCGTTGCAATTCATTATTATTAGATTCACCTGAATATGTATAGGGAAAAACTATGTTAACTTTTGGCACTGCAAGCATCAAATAAGAAATGTGTTTTTCTGACACCAAGTGCTTTCAGAGAACCCTTCTAAGGTCTACAGTTCATTTTGGACTTCCGCCGCCTTGGGTTTTACAGAATGACAATGGCTGGTAATGTCAACACGTGCAAACAGCTGCAATAAAGCAATTTTCCAGAGTGCTTTGTTCAGGTTTGTCACAGCTCTTCTTACAGTTAGTTATTGCCTTTAAAGGAGCAACAAATATATTTGATTTTGCATCAACCTTTAGAACTTGTAAAATACTCTTAAATTAATTGTTTAATATTCCTGGTCTCCAGCTAATTCAGACTTGGTTTGTGTCTCAACCATGGTGATTGAAATTGTTTGCCACTGGTGTTGTGGAATCTATCCTTTTATGGTTCTGCAGACTGGGCCACATACACCCTTACTGCACTGGACTTTCATGGTAGCGAGGGTGAGACATCAGAGGCTTCTCAAGGAGGTAGTGTAGGGTGTAAGAACTCAGATGTCAACAGTCAACCAACAGATGCAATAATAAATATCTACCATATTATCCAGCAACACCCCACCCCCCAGGTAGCAGTTGCCTCAGCATCTGTAATCCCTAGCGTATAACTTGGGGCAAAGACCCTTGGCCTCCTCACTGTGCAACGCAGTGGAGTTAGCTTCAGCCCATTATCTTACCATTGTGTGACAGGCTAAAGGTCTGGTAGGGAGGAAGCACACCACTTGATAGTCTGCATAATTGTACAGTACTTGCACCACATGAGGGCAAGTTCCAAACATCTGCTGTCCATTGTACTAGACTTGGGGCGTCAATATAAGTCTGGCAAGGATCCCTCCAAAGTGCCTACTCCTGCACGATTGAAAATAGACGCCAATGCGTCATGGATCTCTTCCCAATAAACGTACACCAGAGGAAAAACTCACAACATAGGTTGGAGGTCAGCGTCTGGGGCAATCGGAGCTAGTGGCTAGATCTATTTGTGTAATTGCTTGGGAGACAAATTTGGCGTTTCTGGGAATTCTCTGAGGATAAACTAATGCTTTCTTCTATTCCTTTTGTGTAAAATTCCTGCCAATATCTGCTTTTTACCACTCTCAGAGTCACCCAAATGAGTCAATCATCAAAGCCTGGAAAGACTGACAATCCGGAGAACAAATTTTCGACCACTGCCTATGGTGTATAGTATTTTTACCAGTAATTAATTTCAGTCGATGGCTTCCGGTGCTCAGCACTTATTTGTCAAGACCGGCACTGCCACATGGCAGCGCTGTTTGAGTAGTTCAGGATAAGCAGAACAGCAGCTAATTATTATTTCAATATGGATTTAAAACAACTAATACAGGGATGTGGAATTCCTATAGCCCGACGTCTAGGACATACTGTTTGGGGTCAAGGACAAAAAGGATTCATGTTTATGTTGTCCTTCGGACAAGTAGACCCAACCCCCAGCAGCACAAACCATTTGGCTGCCAGATTACAGGGAAGTTAACGTTCTGCAGTTGAGGTAATATTTGTGCCCATATGTTAATGCTGTTCGAACCTATATTTATGGTTCATTAATGCAAAGCCTTTATTATTAGGGCGAGCACTAAATAAATGCTGTAAGGTCACACTGCACTACTTACTGACAGTGGTTCCAGTAAAAAAAAAAAAAAAGTGAACACACGTTTGAAAAATTTAACAATATGAGGCTACGTATAATGCTCTCTGATTAGATGCAAATATTTGCAGAAGCATGATGCTTTGCTTTCAAAATAAAATGTTCAGAAAAAAATGCAAGTAGAAAAAAAGTTTTGCTCAATTACTGTGAAATTCTAGGTATTACTTCTTTGAAGCATTGTTTGCTAAAATGTGCTGATGGATGGTAGTATTTCCAAATAATATTCATAATGGAAAATCAGAACCTGACCAAGCATCTGTGCCACCTGCACCGCTCTGGTGTCTTTGTGCTTGCGGTTATCCAGAGAGGGCTTCCGTTAGCTGCATGGAGAGCATGCATAAGGTGTAGTAGTGGAACTGTCAAACGGAGTGTCTTTTAAGTGTACCAATATAAGCTTGCCATGCAGGGTGGTCGGTCCTTAAGACAGGGATGTGGAATTCCTATCGCCCCGACGCCGGGACATCTTGTTTGGGGTCAAGGGCAACAAGTTTTTATGTTTACTTTGTCCTTGGGACAAGTAGGCCCAACCCCCTGCAGCACAAACCCTTTGGCTGCCTGATTACAGAGAGTGGAACTCTCTGCAGTTGAGGTAATGTGTTTCCTAAAGATAATGCTGTTCGAACTTGTATTTATGGTTCATTATTTGAAAGCCTTCATTATTAGGGTGAGTGGTGTAAATAAATGTTTTAAGGTCACACTTCACTACTGACGTTGGTTCCAGTACCAAAAAAAAAACGTGTATACACATGTTTGAAAAGTTTAGGCTATAAGGCTAAGTATAATGCTCCCAGAATGCTCTCTAATTATATGCAAATGAAGTGTCATTTAGTAAAATGTGTTGATGCATGCTAGTATTTACCAAACATATTTCTAATGGAAAATCAGTGTAACCATTTTCAACACGATTATGGGAAGCATGAAAATAAACAAACACTGACAAAGCCAACTGATCTGACATATTTTTATGAGTCTTTTAGTTTCATCAATGCGTGTCTTGTTTTGACATGGCTTTTGTAACACTTTATTGTTGTGGGAGCTACCAGGCCCTCAACATTGTAACAAACACGGGCAAACCCCCCCCCCCCCAAAAAAGTTTTTTGAACTCTCTAAAAGCACACCAGCGGCATAACAAAGGCCCCGCAGCTGCCCTCCAGGGGGCCCCTTCAGCACAGCACCTGCCCTGAGTGAGTCTGGAGAGGGGGCTCCTCCATGTTCTTTACAAAGGGGCACCCTCCAGTTTAGTTACATCACTGATTGCCACTGTAGTTCCTGACACTGAACAAAACTACTTTGTGTGGCAATATACTCCTTGTGGAAGAGCAGAATGCGATCACTCACAGTAAAGCCGGCCGAAAGAGAGAGAAATAGAAGTTTAATAAAAACAAAATTTCTTTGTTAACACCAGACCTAATTAGGGACCAAGACCCACATGTAGGTAGCTTTTTGCATGTCGCAAACAGCGACTTTCGCTGTTTGCGACATGCAAAAAGCACACTGCGATGCACAAACCCAGTTTTGCGATTCGGTAACCTGGTTACCGAATCGCAAAACAGGTTTGCGACTCGCAATTAGTAAGGGGTGTTCCCTTCCTAATTGCGACTCGCAGTGCAATGTAGGATTGTTTTGTGACCGCGAACGCGGGGCGCAAACCAATCGCAGTTTGCACCCATTTCAAATGGGTGCTAACACTTTCGCAAAAGGGAAGGGATCCCCATGGGACCCCTTACCCATTGTGAATGTCACTGTAAACATTTTTTCAGAGCAGGCAGTGGTCCTGTGGACCACTGCCTGCTCTGAAAAAATGAAACGAAAATGTTTCATTTTTCATTTTTGTTATGCATCTCGTTTTCCTTTAAGGAAACGGGTTGCATTACAAAAAAAAAACTGCTTTATTGAAAAGCAGTCACAGACATGGTGGTCTGAAGTCTCCAGCAGGCCACCATCCCTGTGAGGGCCGCCATTCGCGAGGGGGTCGCAAATTGCGACCCACCTCATGATTATTCATGAGGTGGGCATTTGCGAAGCCCTTGCGAATCACAGATGGTGTCAGGGACACCATCCTACAAATCTGAACCTACCTACATGTGGCCCCAAATTCTTAAAGAAAGTCACAAAAGTGCACCCATGGTATATGTCTTACCCTATAAAATATTTGTGAACTGTATTTTAGCATGGGTAAATACGATGTGTAGATTTGCTCATGTAAAAATCTATTGAGCATTTGCAAGTTCATTTTCCCTCCAGCCACTTTCTTCCCAACCCTGGAAGAAGTTCTAATTCTGCCATTGTCAGGAGTAAATGTCCAATCTTTCTTATTATGGGAAAATATTAGAGAGAAGCTGGTAAAAATCTTTAAAACATGCAGGTTAGTAGGTTTTCAGACTCAAAGGCATTCCAGCCCTGGAACTATTGCTTACTGCTTCCTCCAGCCCCAGTATGCAGATCTGCAGAAAGGTGGCAAAATAAGGAAATTGCTACAGTAGGGATTGAAACTGCAAGTATTCAAGCCCTACTATGGTAGTAGCCCTGGCATAATCAGAGAGGTTATTATCAGAGCACTTACATAATGAGATTGCTGCCATAATTTGTCGCCACACTACATGGCACCAAAGGGACAAGTAGATCTTTTTACAGGACAAGTAGATTTGAGAATCAACCTGTCCACTGGACAAGTAGACATTTTAATAAATTCCACACCCCTGTTAAGATGATATGAGATGTTTCGAAACCAAGATGAAGCAGAGCCTTTTTCTGTGTTAGAGGAATAAAATAAATATTGAGAGGATGCCTATGAATAATTGTGAAGTGGTAAATATTTACATACAAATTAATTACATGGTTGTCTAGGAATACATTCACTCTGGGATATGGATGTGATTTAACAATGTAGTTTATTACTACATGTATTTCAAATCGTTCTACATCAGATAAATGTAACACTGAAAAATTAAGTATTGTGCAAAAGTAACAAACATTTGTTTAAATTCTTTTAATATCATAGTGAAACAAATTATCTTCCTTCTTTGCTTGGATTAGTTATTTTAATTTACAATATGACTATGCTTATATAATTTAATTTGTTTATCAAAACATTATGTACAACCTACATTTGAAGCCATACTCATATGTTTGCTTTTTCTTCTGTTCACTTTAAATTATGGATGAATACATTTTGGGTTTTTTATTTGTCCTAATTACCTCTTAAACTGCTCAATCTACAATCATCTTATTGTGATTTCATACACTATCTACAAGCATATGTGGGTATAAATAAGCCACCTGAAATGGATGTGGAAAATGCTTAGAAATTAAACATTTCCTAGCTATCACAACGGAAAGTTTCAATTCTATTAAGGACATGGAGGCAACAATAAGGCTGATCTTTCATCTTTATTTTGCACTAGCATCCATTAGTCAACATTTAATAAAACCGTACAAACTACATTTCCCATGGAACACTGGGAAAGGAAAACAGAAAACAATACATCCAATCTGAGGCCAGCATGTTCTTGAAGAACCTTCTGCAGACGCTCTATTCCCCTCTTTCTTTCTGCAAATACAACTCAGAAAACCAGACCTTAATCCTGTTTAGAAGATTCTGTTCCTGAAAGAAAATAGCACATATATAGTACCTTGTTTCTATATAACCGACAAAAATACAGGTTGACAAAAACCATGAGAAAAAAAACCGTTTAAAATAACTTTAGACAAACAATGCGACAAGATAAAATTCAACAAGCAAGATTACCTGTAACGCCTAACGATATCTGTGTAATCCCTTTTGGATTAAAATTTGTAAGGGTGGGAACAAGATTAAATCCCCCTAAAGGTGGGCTAATCCTCACCTCTGTGTCCTTAATAGAATTGAAACTTTCCGTTACAATAGCTAGGACGTTTTTCAATCTGTCAGGACCGAAGGAGAGGATTAGGCTGGTTCAAAGCTTTTCCAGGTGCAGGTTTAAAATTAAAACTCCTCAAAGTTGAATCAGAGGACCAATCTGCAGCATTAAGACTGTCCTCCAAACGGGCTTCCAATGAAAAAGCCTTGGATGCCATTGCTCCTCTGAGTGAGCGCCAAACTTGGAAATGTCAATACCAGTTTCCTGCATAGCCCAATCTAACCCACCTGGCAATGGTAGGAGAAGAAACAGCTCTCCGGGGCTTGGTAAGGGCAATAAGCAATTGTTGTTCACCATGTGGATGAAAATCTACTGTCAAGGACTCATAAGCTTTCATTGAATGTACCACACAAAATCTTGGAACATCTGGTGAAGATGACTATGAAACCACTTTTGAAGTACATTTCGGTCTTCTAGAAATATAAAAGGTTACCCCTTTTGGAGTATGCACTCTACCTGTTAAATCCAGAGCTCATACGTCTGAGGCTCTGTAACATGACACCAGGCACAGTAATGTGGCCAGTTTCGCTGACACCTGCTCCCTCGACAAAAATGTATTCAAAGACCATGAATGAAATAGTCTCAGGACTGGATCAACGTCCCATAAAGCAGAATACTGATGCATGGGAGGGACAGATAAACTGATGCCTCAGAGAAGTTTGCATACCAACGGGTGTTCTCCCACAGGACACCATCCAGAGGAGAGGGACCTGCTGAGAAGGCTGATTAAAATGTATTAATAGACCTGTAAGTCAGACCTTTCGAAGCTAAAGAAGAAAGAAAGTTCAAGATGTGAACAGCATCTGACCCCATGGAATCCACCTGCCTTTGATGACATCAATCCAACCATTGGGACCTGGCCGAGCAGTATCTTTTATGTGTGCTATCTGCCCAAGATTGGACATGTAAAGAGGCAGCTTCTCGAGAAATACCTGGGACTTTCCAGCGTTCCCTGTAATCCTCTATGCCATGAGACAAAGGGATGCTGAGAGAACCAGGTGATGAGAATTCCCCTGGGGATCACAGAGGAGACCCAGAAATAGAGGTAGAGGGATTAGAAAATCTCAAGAAAGTTCCATCAGAACTGGAAACCAAACTTGAGATCTCCAAATTGGGGTGATCACCACTAGATTCACCAGATGTCTCCGGATCTGCATAGACAACCTCATTATCATGGAGAATGGGGGAAACGCATAACCCTTCTCCTTCCTCCAGTCCTGGAGAAAAGCATCTGTCGCCACTGCATTTGGAACCGAGCACCAGCTGCAATACCTATCCAGCTGATGATCCAGACGAGAGGCAAACAGGCCCATTGTGAATGAACCCTGCCTGGACTGAATTGCTCGATACACCTGTGGGTGTAATTGCCAAAGACTGGTGTCCTCCCAAAGTCGTGAATGCAAATCTGGCACATGACTGTACTTGCGGGGAAGGTGTTCCACCCAGACCGAGATCTGATTGGTCAGACAGTAAGTCCAAGAGTTTTTGAACCCGTCCCTCCCAGAAGGTTGATGTAGCAAACCAATGCTACATTGATATTTTGAAAAGGACACAACAAAGGGTCGTCATTGATCCAACACTTTGCAGCAAAAGATCCCGCCATCACTTCCAGACAGTTTATGTGAAGGGACCCTTCTGCGAATTACAATTTTCCTCCTTTGGAGAATTCCCCAAAGTGTGCTCCCCAACCTTAACCCCTGGCAGCTGATTTTATTATTATGTTGGGTTGAGATGAAAACGGCACGGCCATTCCAGATCTCCATGTGGGACACCCACTGCTGTAGTTCTTCTCTCGCCTCTACCGAAAGAGGAACCAACGGAGTACTTGAGGCATTGATGGAGATGAAACGTCTTGAGGGGTTGTATCGTCCGGTAACGTACAGGGCCTGGTAAAATGGTCCGTATGGAAGAGGACAATAGGCCCATGATGCGGGCAAGGTGCCAAAGGCAGATCAAGGTTTTGGCTAAAGTTTTCCACAGTTCGTGCTTTATCTTGGATAGCTTTCGAGATGGAAGACTCAAAGTGGCTTTGACAGGATCCACCATGAACCCTAGAAAATGCATGCATGGATCTGGACGGGGTCAGAGAAGACTTTGGCTCGTTGATCACGTAGTCAAGAGACTCCAAAAGGTTGATAGTCTGTTGTAGTTGATAGGACAGATGTTCCAGGGATTGATCCGTAATGAGGCTATCATTGCGACAAATGATCAGACAAATACCTCGGGACCTCCAGTATTCTACCACCGGTTTCAATACTTTGCTGAACCACCATGGAGCAGACAATAGTCCAAAAGGGAGGGAGATGAATTTGAAGATTTGAGACTGAAACTGCACGAATCGCCTGTGAGGTGGGAAAAAGGTAATGGTGTGATAGGCGCCCTTCAAGTCCGTTAGCACCATCCAATCATTCGCCTGCAGCAAATCTCTTAGAAGATGGATGCCCTCCATATTGAAGTGGAAGAAGACCAGCCACTCGTTGAATTTCCTCAGGTTGATGATAGGTTATTGACCCCTGTCGATCTTGTCTGCCAGAAACAGGTTGCTGGGAAAATCATGAGGGTGTAAGGACGTCAACGTAATAGCCCCTTTGGCCAAGAGTTAGCCAATCTCCACCTCCACCACGCTGCGCAGCCCAAATCGAGAGAAGCGACCGCGCAGGAATGAAAATGTTCCAGCGGTCGTGCTGTGAAATAAAATAATGGATAGGCATTAATCAGCACAATTAACAGAGAACATTGGCATAAGAATAATAATGCGTTTAAGGTGACAAAATGACATGAAAAACAAACGCAGGAGCGGCGAAGAAAGAAGGGATAGAGCATCTGCAGAAGCTTCTTCAAGGGTATACTGGCCTCGGATTGGATGGACTGTTTTCTGTTTTCCTTTCCCAGTGTTTCATGGGAAATGTAGTTTGTACAGTTTTATTAGATGTTGACTAATGGCTGCTGGTGCACAATAAAGATGAAAGATCAGCCTAATCCTCTCCTCCAGTCCTGACATAGAATTTGAGTAGTACCTACAGGCCATTAGGTTCACAAACGTTCTGCTCTTTAGTAAGCTTTATGTAGTTAAACGCTCTTATGCCCCCAATTGCATCTTTTTGTTAAATTCTTCTCTTGCTTCAATTGCTTAGATCAGCCATAATATGGGCTTACTTTGAAATATGTGTTGTAATGAAGCTACGAATGCGCTGAATATCAGCACTACATTCCCCAGTGAAAATAAATGGGTACAGCGAGTGCCTATATTTGATTCTTTCGATACAGTTCCAATTTTATCTGTTAGACGTTTTATAAACTTTGAATAATAATTATTATAATAATAATTATAAACAGTCAATGACCCTCTTTTTGTGATGTCAAAATAGTAAATACTTAAAATACTAGGTTCTAGCCTTTTCATTGGTTTCTGTTTATAGAGAATGCTATGTTAACAACTTTTAATGGTCATCCACCAATCCAATTCCTTGTGTACCTGTTTCTGTCCTTTTATTGAGGGGGCTCTTTCTAACTACTTTGCTCTTGAAAATCCAACCATCAATTTGTTTATCAGCACAATCATTAGATTACTTGCTTCCATTGTCTAGATCAGCCATAAATAGGACTTACTTTGAAATAAAAGTGTTGTAATGCAGCTAACAAACACCATGAATAGAAATGCTACATTTGGAGTAACTCCCCAGTGAATTGTTTTTCATATTATTTAGATTAGATATTTTTGTAAACTTTGAAAATTACAAATAATCAATGTATCCTCTTCTCGTGGTGTCAAGATGGTTTATATTAGGAATGCACTTAATGTTATTAGTTCTAGCTTTTAATTCTGCTTCTTTGTAGAAAGAGTGCCCTGTTAGCAATTCCTAATGGCCACTTGCCCCTCAAGGACAAACCATACACTTTTCTAGTACTGATGTATTTATTTTTGTCCTTCTATGCCATAGAAACGTTTTGAATCTAATATTTGCTATTGTAAATCTAACCCTTAATCTGTTTATCAAACAAAACCCTAGGATCTTTTCTAAATGTATTACTAAGAGAAATTCCATATTTTTGATCTTAGTCATATTTAGTGCTTACTCCCTGACCCTTGAAGCATATGACCGCTATGAGATCCTTACACAATTATACTTATCCACTTGCTTGCTTCAATTTTATAGCATGATGCTAATTTGACTTTCTACTTAGTTCACAGCTACTAAACATTATACCACTGACAAAGATGTTTTTCTAAGTTAATTGGAACTCCTTTTTTATTCTGAACAGAATAACATTCAGAATTCTTAATTGTTTTGTTAATGTTGGTACTCAACCATTACACAATCTGTAAAAAATCTATATACTCAACAGAAAACAGCTGCTTTTTTTTAAAGATTAGGATTTAAAACTACTGTAGTTTGGTTAAGAGCATACCGTTATACGACACAATTGTAATATGATGATGTACTCTTTGTCTTGTAGTGTGTATTTATACCCTGTGTACCTTCATATGATTAAGGTGGTATTCTATATTTTACTTTTTAACTTTTTCTTATCCTGTGGAATGTACACAGCCTGGAAGACCCATCCACATGCCACAAAACATCTGCTAGATGTTATAGAGAATATTCAGAAGATTTACACCCTCAAGTAAAAAAGATTGTAAGTAAAAATGTGTTCTTGTTGTACAATACTTTGTTTTCTAATGAACAATGTATGTGATGTGAACCGACTGGAAAACTATTTTGTAGTAAACTGCATTGTTGAACCCCATCTATATTACAGTGAATGCATTCAGAGATAACTATATAATCATAATATAAGAAGATGTTTAATACTCATCAGCTAACAATAGGTACCCTCTAGATATTTATTATAATTCTCTGTTTCATAAATAGGTCAGTGTTTGGGTGACTGACCCGGTGGGTTTGAGTTTGTGCTGGGTCACGGTGTAGCTATATATGCCTTCCATCCTCTAAATTATCCTAATTTGTATCCACTTTTTTGTGATGCCATCTCTAATCTGAATCATACGTAAGAAGGCATTTAAAGTGAAGAATTCATCACAACACATTTGTTCCCTTACTTTTTACAGCATTCTTCACATCTTTGTTACTACATTTTGTCCCTGGTGGTTGTTTCTAGCATCTAGAACCTCTACTGGAAACTATTGGATTTTGTTGCTTGGCTCTTTGTTTCCCCCCAATGCAAGGGAATGTTTGGTGCCTTGTTATTCACTTCAGTATTAATCTATCTTCAATAAACAGCTGTTTGCCAAGGAGGGATTTTACCCTTTGTAGCTTTTTGCCCCTAAACAGGAACTTCTTAACCTGATAGGTGCGGGCGTCGGCCACTGGCCGACGCCCACACACCCTCCCTGGTGCGGGTCACGACCAGTGGCCGACACCAGGAAGGGTATCAATAAATCCTCGGGTGCGTCGCACCAGAGGATTTTTTTTTTTTTAAACCCCCCCCGGGAGACACGGAAGCTTCCGTGTCTCCCCCCGCCCCCCCACCCGCCCCTTTGTGACGTCAGCGCGCCTCGCGGCGCGCTGACGTTGCAAAGGTGTTTTCCCCATCAAAGCAGGAAGCAGCCTTGCGGCCGCTTCCTGCTTTGATGGGGAAAACGGCCTTTCTCACGTTCGGGAAGGCCTCGTAAGAAAGGGGAGTGTCTCCCCTTTCTTACGAGGCCTTCCTGAAAGTGTTTCCTGGCCCCCGATCGCAGCACAGCTGTGCAGTTTGAGAAGGCCTCGTAAGAAAGGGGGAGAGTCTCCCCTTTCTTACGAGGACTTCTCAAAGTGTTTCCTGGCCCCCGATCGCAGCACAGCTGCGATCGGGGGCCAGGAAACACCACTAGACGCCAGGGATTTCACTTTGGGGGGGCGGCCCCCTCGGAAAACGGGCCCCCCCCCCCCCCGGGGGCATAATTAACAATTTTTTTTTTAGATGTTGTAGGGTTTCCCTGGGGGCCATTTTGGCCCCCAAAGAAACTATACAACAACTAAAAAAAATAGATCTATATATAGATCTATATTTATATATCTATGTAGATAGATATATCTATGTACATGGATATATCTATAGATATATCTATGTACATAGATATATATATATATATAGAGGTAGATCTATATATACCAAAGAGATTTATAAAGTGTGCTACTCACCTGTGAGGGTCTCAAGGCGCTTGGGGGGGGGGGGCGGGGGGAGGGAAAGGGGCTGGGAGGTTCACCGTTCGAAAAGCCAGGTTTTGAGGCCCTTCCTGAAAAGAAGTAGGTTTTGGGTCTTGCGAAGGTGGGTTGTGAGGGCGTTCCAGGTTTTGGGTGCAAGGTAGGAGAAGGATCTGCCCCCGGTGGTGGTGTGTTTGATGCGGGGGACAGAGGCGAGAGAGAGGTCAGCTGAGCGGACGTTTCGTGTGGGGGTGTGGAAGGTGACTCTCGTTGAGGTAGGCAGGGCCTGTGTTGTGGAGTGATTTGTGTGCGAGGATGAGGATCTTGAAGGTGATCCTTTTGTCAATGGGGAGCCAGTGGAGGGATTTGAGGTGTGGAGAGATGTGTTCGTGTCGGCGGAGGTCGAGGATGAGTCGTGCTGCTGAGTTCTAGATGCGTGTAGTTTGCGCTTGAGTTTTAGAGTGGTGCCGGCGTAGAGGGCGTTTCCGTAATCAAGCCTGCTGCTGATGTGTGCGTGAGTGACAGTTTTTCTGGTCTCTGTGGGGATCCATTTGAATGTTTTTCAGTATACGGAGTGTGTTGAAGCATGAGGAGGTGAGAGCGTTGATTTGTTGGGTCATCGAGAGGGAGGAGTCTAGGATGATGCTGAGGTTGCGTGCGTGGTTGGCGGGGTTGGGTGCAGGGCCTAGCGTGGTGGGCCACCATGAGGGGTCCCAGGTGTTTTTGTGTGGAAGGAAATTTGTGGCTCCTCTCAGATTCCAGAACTTTCTGTCACCGAAATGTGAGGAAAACTTGTTTTTTTAGCCACTTTTTGAGGTTTGCAAAGGATTCTGGGTAACAGAACCTGGTCCGAGCCCCGCAAGTCACCCCTCCTTGGATTCCCCTAGGTCTCTAGTTTTCAGAAATGCACAGGTTTGGTAGGTTTCCCTAGGTGCCGGCTGAGCTAGAGGCCAAAATCTACAGGTAGGCACTTTGCAAAAAACAGCTCTGTTTTCTGTGATGTGTCCACGTTGTGTTTTGGGGCATTTCCTGTCGCGGGCGCTAGGCCTACCCACACAAGTGAGGTATCATTTTTATCGGGAGACTTGGGGGGACGCTGGGTGGAAGGAAATTTGAGGCTCCTCTCCGATTCCAGAACTTTCTGTCACCGAAATGTGAGGAAAACTTGTTTTTTTAGCCACTTTTTGAGGTTTGCAAAGGATTCTGGGTAACAGAACCTGGTCCGAGCCCCGCGAGTCACCCCATCTTGGATTCCCCTAGGTCTCTAGTTTTCAGAAATGTACAGGTTTGGTAGGTTTCCCTAGGTGCCGGCTGAGCTAGAGGCCAAAATCTACAGGTAGGCACTTTGCAAAAAACAGCTCTGTTTTCTGTGATGTGTCCACGTTGTGTTTTGGGGCATTTCCTGTCGCGTGCGCTAGGCCTACCCACACAAGTGAGGTATCATTTTTATCGGGAGACTTGGGGGGACGCTGCGTGGAAGGAAATTTGAGGCTCCTCTCCGATTCCAGAACTTTCTGTCACCGAAATGTGAGGAAAACTTGTTTTTTTAGCCACTTTTTGAGGTTTGCAAAGGATTCTGGGTAACAGAACCTGGTCAGAGCCCCGCGAGTCACCCCATCTTGGATTCCCCTAGGTCTCTAGTTTTCAAAAATGTACAGGTTTGGTAGGTTTCCCTAGGTGCCGGCTGAGCTAGAGGCCAAAATCTACAGGTAGGCACTTTGCAAAAACAGCTCTGTTTTCTGTGATGTGTCCACGTTGTGTTTTGGGGCATTTCCTGTCGCGGGCGCTAGGCCTACCCACACAAGTGAGGTATCATTTGTATCGGGAGACTTGGGGGGACGCTGGGTGGAAGGAAATTTGAGGCTCCTCTCAGATTCCAGAACTTTGTCACCGAAATGTGAGGAAAACTTGTTTTTTTAGCCACTTTTTGAGGTTTGCAAAGGATTCTGGGTAACAGAACCTGGTCAGAGCCCCGCGAGTCACCCCATCTTGGATTCCCCTAGGTCTCTAGTTTTCAAAAATGTACAGGTTTGGTAGGTTTCCCTATGTGCCGGCTGAGCTAGAGGCCATAATCCACAGGTAGGCACTTTGCAAAAAAACAGCTCTGTATTTTGTGAAAAAATGGGATGTGTCCACGTTGTGTTTTGGGGCATTTCCTGTCGCGGGCGCTAGGCCTACCCACACAAGTGAGGTATCATTTTTTTCGGGAGACTTGGGGGAACATAGAATAGCAAAACAAGTGTTATTGCCCCTTATCTTTCTCTACATTTTTTCCTTCCAAATATAAGAGAGTGTGTAAAAAAGACGTCTATTTGAGAAATGCCCTGCAATTCACATGCTAGTATGGGCACCTCGGAATTCAAAGATGTGCAAATAACCACTGCTCCTCAAAACCTTATCTTGATCCCATTTTGGAAATGCAAAGGTTTTCTTGATACCTCTTTTTCACTCCTCATATTTCAGCAAATGAATTGCTGTATACCCAGTATAGAATGAAAACCAACTGCAGGGTGCACCTCATTTATTGGCTCTGGGTACCTAGGGTTCTTGATGAACCTATAAGCCCTTTATATCCCCGCAACCAGAAGAGTCCAGCAGACAAAACGGTATATTGCTTTCAGAAATCTGACATCGCAGGAAAAAGTTACAGAGTAAAACATAAAGAAAAATGGCTGTTTTCAGCTCAATTTCAATTTTTTTTTATTTCAGCTGTTATTTTCTGTAGGAAAACCTTGTAGGATCTACACAAATGACCCCTTGCTGAATTCAGAATTTTGTCTAGTTTTCAGAAATGTTTAGCTTTCCGGGATCCAGCATTGGTTTCACACCCATTCCTGTCACTAACTGGAAGGAGGTTGAAAGCACCAAAAATAGTAAAAATGGGGTATGTCCCAGTAAAATGCCAAATTTGTGTTGGAAAATGTGGTTTTCTGATTCAAGTCTGCCCGTTCCTGAAAGGTGGGGAGATAGTGATTTCAGCACCAGAAACCCTTTGTTGATGGCATTTTCAGGGAAAAAACCACAAGCCTTCTTCGGCGGCCCTTTTTTCCCATTTTTTTGGAAAAAACTAAATTTTCACTGTATTTTGGCTATTTTCTTGGTCTCCTCCAGGGTAAACCACAAACTCTGGGTACCATTAGAATCCCTAGGATGTTGGAAAAAAAGGACGCAAATTTGGCGTGGTTAGCTTATGTGGACAAAAAGTTATGAAGCCCTAAGCGCGAACTACCCCAAATAGCCAAAAAAGGGCTCAGCACTGGGGGGGAAAAGGCCCAGCAGCTAAGGGGTTAAGAAGACACTCAACACCTTTGACATATACCATCCTGTGCAGGATTGCACTGTGGCTACTGACAGGAGTCATACTATCCTTGGACAATCGAAAAGGGAACTAAACAGACCATCTAAGCATCCAGTCCCTAACAAGGAAATTAGTTTGTGTTTACTCCAGATGACGAGGAGGTCTACTATTACTGTGATACAACCAGAACAGAGATGGTTAGATCGATTGAACCACACATGCAAGTCACCTGGGACACAGATTTTGTGGTGGTTTAGAGCGAAGTTCAAGATAGCCTCTAGGAAGATATCCATAAACGATGTGTTGTTCAGCAGGGATTTGTAAATCAGGAGGAATGAGGAAGTAGGTACTGGAGTGATTTGGACTTGGATCTAACAATGTTTTGAAGATCTGAGATCTATAAGGAGTCTTCCATTTGTCTTCTACAGAGTTTTGTTAGAATCTATATCCAGATTGGATTGCGTCAGGCAGAACTGAGGGTGCATTGCTTCCTAACAAAATTTTGTGGTGAATAGTTGGTCTAGTTAAGGGTCTGAGATCATATGGTAGATATTTAGGGCTAGATGTTTCAAAGGATTTTGCATTCGCAAACAGTGCGAATGTCCGTTTGCGAATGCAAAAATGCGTTTCACGATGTATGAAACGCATTCGCAGTGTGAATTTTAGAAATCGCAAAAACTGCGAATTTTTGCAAATGAGAGACAAATTTGCGTGTCGCAAGCAGCGTATCGCAAATAATGACATGATTTACCTAATCGCTGTTAGCGAAGTGCTAATTGGGATACAGACTAGCAAATAGCAGATAGTGATTTCCAAAATCGTGCCGCTATTTGGGAGATGCAGATTGCAACAAAAATGGATTCGCAATGCGATGAAGCAAAAAAAAAAAAAAAAAAAAAAAAAAAAGAAAAACGCAGAATGGCCGTTTGCACATGCAAATTACCAGAAACTGAAAACCAGGTGGTAACCAGGTGCAACCTATATAAAGAGGCCCAGAATGCCTCAGCCCCTCTTCCACAATGGCTGCACTCTACGTCATGGCGAGAATGAGAATCTTGGCAGGTTTGAGGAGAGAGAGGAGGAGACAGAAGCGCATTTTCAGAGTGCACATAACCCTTTTTGACCAGACTGAGGAGGACATTTTTGATAAGTACAGGTTAAGCTCAGCCATGATACTTGACCTGATAGCTGAGCTACAACCCACGCTGCAGCGCACAACACACAGGATCATTAGCATACCCACCCATGTGCAGGTATTATGCTCCCTACACCTACTAGCCTCAGGGAGCTATCAAGGAGTCATAGCAGCAGCTGGAGGAGTATCACAGAGTGCCCTCTCTAGATTTTTCAATACATTTCTCAATGCCATGCTGAGCACAATACAACTGTACATCAGATTCTCCAACACCCCACAGGCAGTACAACAAACCAAAGTAAATTTTTACCAGATAGCACAGTTCCCACATGTGCTAGGTGCCATTGATGGGACACATGTAGCAATCTGTCCACCATCGGCCACCGAGTATGTGTGACGCATCCGAAAAAACCATCATTCCATGAACATACAGGTGATATGCAATACCTCCTACATCATTACCAATCTCGTGGCCAGATACCCAGGGAGCACACATGTCTCCTACATCTTTCGCCGCAGCGGGATACACACAAGACTGCGAGCTAGGGAGTTTGGGGAAGGATATCTACTAGGTAATTTGATAGTTCACAATAATGCATTGATGTAAGCATAACGTCAGGCTGCAAATCTACTCATTGTACTCTCTGTGCATTCAGGAGACAGTGCCTATGCAGTGCGCGCCTATATGCTAACGCCCTACCTGAGCCCTGCCACCCCAGCAGAGTGGAGGTACAATGCTGCACACAGGGCTACCCGCAACGTGGTGGAGCACACTTTTGGGCCGCTGAAGAGCCGTTTCAGGTGCATCGATAGGAGTGGAGGTGCACTACAGTAGAGCCCTGAGACGACATGCAAAATTGTGGCCACATGTGCTATCCTGCACAACATAGCAACCACCAGGGGCATACCAGTGGAACTCACGGAGCCAGACTCAGGTGAGGATGATGATCCCTTACCACCCCTTCTACCAGCCGACAGGACCAGTGCAGCAGAAGGCAGGCAAAGACGTGCTGACATCACACGCAACCATTATTGACGTAAGTAATGACAAATCCACTTCAATATTATGTTTCTCAGTACTTAGCATCTTTATTACCTTGACATAAGGTAAACATTGTGTCAGTAGGACATAGCTATTCACAATGGGCTGAAATGATCAATTAACAGTGTCACACTATTAGCATCATAGCATGACTTAATTACACATGTTGAGGGGGTCCCCTGTAGCCCTCAACATCACTTCTTTCGTCCACGCACTCCACTCCTTGCTGGCACCTCTAGTAGCAGGTTCACCTGCAGTACTGTGTCTGGCACTGCGACGCCTTGGATCAATCACAGGGACTGTCAGACTGCTGAGGCTAGAGGATTCCTCACTGTCACCAACACCGAGTTCACTGGTTGTGGCACTGCGTGCTATTTGCATGGCATCCACTACGGTGGTAATTTGCACCAGTCCCTGTGCAATGTCCTTACTGCAATGTGCCATCTCCACCTGTGTGGCAACGGCACGCCGTGATATCAGGTCTGTTGAACTTGCAAGCCGATTGACTGATCTGTAAAACTTAGCCAAATATTGGTGATGGTGCCTGAGCTGGCTGACACGCTCCTGCCATATATCTGTGCATAGTTCCCCAATGGCCTGTGTCAACCCCTTGGTGTTTTCAGCAACTCTTTGCTGTCCCTCAATCAGGGTCTCCAAGTGCTTGTTTTGTAACCCCACATTGTTATTGTGAGACACAAACTGTCTGTGCAGTGACTTCAAATGTTTGCATTGCAGGCGCTGCAGCTTCAGCATGAAAGCTTCTAGGCCGCCAAAGATTGATGGGCCCACTCCTTCTGTGCCCTGTCTGCCTGCATCGTGACGCCTCCTGAGGGGAGTAGACTGGCGCTGGCGCATGGACTGCTGTCTTCCTGTGGGACTCGGCTCTGGTGGTGGTGTGGGGTCATGTTCTGGCATCTCATCTGAGTCCAGGTTGTACTCTGGCAATGGTAACACCCTTGCCCTGCGTCTAGTCGGAACAATACTGTAGGACTCACTTGTATTTGAGTCAGACTGTGGCTGTGTTTCTGCTTCCCTCACTTTTTCTGATCCTGCAGCAGCAGGGACCGAGTCATCTGCAAGGATAATGTGCAGCATATCAGTTCCAGCATTTGTCACAGATTTCCACAGTGTTGCTGTATATGTACAAATAAATTGTGTCACCCTGAGTCATTTGTGGGGTTTCTCTATGTGGCTGCCCACTATCTTGCTATTTATGTTGTGTATTCACCTTAGGGGTGTGTACTACCACTCCCAGAAGGCACTGTTGTGTTGCATGTAAGATGTGACATGGACTACTTTTCATTGTGCATCAAGCTAGGTTTTATTTCCCAAGGGGCATGTGTTCATGCAGATGTGGGGATACACATAATCACTGGCCTTACCTTTGCTGGTGCTGGGTGTCCCTGAGGTGTCGATGTCAGTTACACCACTGACAGCTTCTGGCAGCAATGTGGACTCCACCAGGTCTTCCATAGAGGTGGAGGATGTGTGGGTGGATGGTCCGCCTCCTGTGCTCCTTGCCTCCCTAAGCCTGCTAGCCACCCTCTCCTTGGCACGGGACTGCAAGTCATACCATCCCTTGTGTATCTCCTCCACAGAGCACTGCGCAACACCCACTGCGCATATTTTTGTCTGTATGTCAGACCAGAGTTTCCAATTCTCACTCTCAGGTACTTGGAGTGAGCTCTTGCCAAAGAGTCTGTCATGGTTCCCAACAACCTCCTCAAAGAGCACCTCCAATTCTTTCTCACTGAATTTCAGCTTCCTCTTCCTGTCTCCCTTCTCCTTCCCATTGCCATTGCCAGCATTGGCCGTGTTGCAGTTTGACCCTGGCTTCCTCACAATGCTGACTCCCTGGTGCTGGGCTGTGTCTCTCTCACTGCTCCTTTGGGTGTGGTTCCTGGAAACAGCATGGGCTGACTCACTTCCTGGTTGTGATGTCATCAGGCTGTTCCGGTTTGCCGTTTTCGCTATTTGCGAATTACATTTACCAAATCGTAATTTTTTTTGCGATTCAGTATTTGCATCTCGCAAATTGCGTATGCGAATTTTAAGAAATCGCTATTTGCTCATTTCTAAATTGATACATTGCTTTTTGCATTTCTAGAATTGCGATTTCTTAAAAATCGCAATTTGGAAGTCGCTAACTGAAATCTTGATACATCTAGCCCTTAGTCCTTTTTTATACGGTGATTGAGCATTAGTAAGAACAGGGATCATGGGACCATCTGAGGTGGTTGTAAGCAGCAAAGGGTGCTGGATAGAAGATGCGTGGGTAGAGGCGAGGAGGGGAGAAGTGATGAAGTCACTGGTATGTTAGGGTTAGAGAGTCTCTAATTCTGGTCCAAGAGGTCATGTAAGCATTTAATATGGTTAACCAACATGAGAAAGGCAGTTGGCTGAGAAGGACAGAAGAATGGCATTAGCAGATGTGGACAGCTGGGGTAGCCAGTATTGGAAAAGGAGAGGGGTCAATAAAGGATAGAAGCAGCCTGGAAGGTCCCGGAGAAGGGATCATAGAAAAACAGTGGCACAGTCACCTACATGTTAGATCACAAAAGGGGTGTAAGATGTGCATCAGGGAGGAAAGGGAAATAATGAAGTTTGATGTACCTAAAATAACTTTATAGATGTGCTGCTTGAAGACAGTGCTGCAGAATTGGTTAAGTAACAAAAGAGCTGGTGGTGATCAAATGAGAAGGAAAGGAGTTTCAGTGTAGTGTAAGGTTACAGGGGGAAATGTGGGGAGGAAAGTTAAGTAACGAAGTGTCAGATAGAGCAATATTAGATGTGAAAGTTCATGGAAGGAGGTTGAGTGGGGAGGAGGAATGAAAGGAGCATTTGGAAAGGGCAAAAATGTGGAATGAGGTTAGAGTGCAGATGAATGTTACATGAGGAGGAGTGATTAGGAAAACTGTAGGTGTATGTAAGATGCATTAAACCATGAGGTGGGGAGGGGCTGGAATGAGGCAATGCAGTGAGAGTAGAGAGGATGGTTATACGAGGAAGTGAGAAGGAATGCCGCATAAGTGCTGCCCAAAACTCAATTCAAGTCCTGTAAGTTTTGTTACATAAATCTCGCTATAACCTAAACAGAGTGCTTTTTTAACACAAAAGGAGCACCAACAAGGTATTTTACAGAGCTAAGTTTTGAGTTCTGAGACACTTCATCTGTTCCAAATCTGAAAACACAGAGAATTAGCTTACTTTCTTGTTCTGCACCACCATCACAGTCGTGTAGGTTTTTGGCACATCACGGAATGATTTGGCAGGAAGGAAAGAATGTTGTGCTGGCTAAGTAAAGCAACTGTTTCATTACTCTCCGCTGTCAATAACAATTTCAGAAACAAGAACAATCAACTGATTGTACTATTTAGTTGTGTGATTTTGTTCCCTAGACTGTGCTTGCAAGAATCCCCAGACCCAGGGTTAAGGCAGGCGTGGTAGCAGAAAATTCCCTCTTCAATTTATTTCATTGCAATTTGTAGCCTGCTGATCAAGTGACTTCATGGTTAAAGAGAAATATTGTATATGGCATTCCTGTGCTTGACGTTACTCCAAGAGGTAGGTCTTACTACCCTTGGCCAAATGCTCCATCAAAAACAAAGTTAAAACAGGTCACCATGTACAAATCATTGTTAAGGAAGGTTTGCCCATAAGCATACAAATATGTATTTAGAATCTTAGTTGCTGTCTAGGTGTGCTCTCAATTACGTAGTGAGCAACTAGTATTGTTTTTCACATCCTGCTCTGCACTTAGAAATGACAGACTTCTACTCTGAACAGTTGTCTTGTCTAATTTGTCTGGCATCGTTTGGATTGTTTAGATTCCAAATACTGTTTATTAGTCTTGCAGCAAAATGCAAGCTACTATTCAACAACCCACCCTGCTCCAATTCACAGAAGGGCTAACAAAAGAAATTCTGAAATCCTCACAGATCTAACAATTCTAAATTTTGAAATGTGGCAAATCCCTTAAACTGGTTGATTTTTTGTGTTTGCAAATACACTTTACCAGCACTATATTTAACAACAGTCAGTAGGCTGCAACGGAGACGTGGGTTGTTTCATACAAAAGCATTAACGTCATCCACCTGATATACTTAAGAGGCTATGAAAATCAAGTTCTTCATGTAACTGTACAGAACAACACCCTAATAACATAAAGGTGATACCCCGTGGCGGGTACATCTGTGAGTACACTGCTAGTTTAAGTCACAAAAATTAAGAGGAGGAACTTCACCTTAAGAGCCTTGCTGACTGTAATCACAGAACTCTTTGATGGCCCTCGAAAACAGAGATTTGAAATTATGCATTCTACTTGTCCAGTGGGCAATGACAAGACCCAGTTTTAACTGCTACCATAATGTGAGCTAGGGGAAACATTCTTAATATATTTAATAATATGAGGCTCTGATTCAGAAGGCAGCAATCTGGAACAGATTTAAAGCTATTTTTCAGTACTGTACTTTCAGGAAAAAAAGATGGGTTTCCACGGAGTCCTGGTTCAGAATTTTCCACTAACAAAAGAAAGTGGACACTCTCATACATATTAAAGCGGTATGTTCCAGGTATTAAAGAAGGAATGTAGCCTGCACACTTCTTAAGAAGACAGGTAGCTCTTGAAGAATGTATTCCTATTGTACAGATAAGCCTGGTTATTGGGCAGATGTCCATGTTTTGAGTTGTGTGTTTCAATCTTGCCTTCTGTCATGCTTTGCAAGCCTTAAATGTGTGGCACCCTTCCGAGGTTTATACATTGAGAGCCATTAAGTAGGATTGCAGTAACACCTGCAGTTATGGCGCTATGAAACAGACAATCTGCATTTGCAGGAGTTCTATAAAAGCAAGTTACATATTATTATCTTCTTTTTTTTTTTAGCTCTGTGGCTACAGGAAAAACAGATCTCAAAATCGGAAAGGGTGGGGAATATGTCATTTTAAAATTGTTAAGAAAATGTGGGAGAAGCTGAAAGAGTAAAGTGGTGACCCCAAAAGAGGGACATGAGAAACTGTACACATGGTTAAGGGAACCCCGATATACATTTTCGGGAGGGGTAATAAGATAATTAAATTACAGCAAGCTTCTGCTCACTCTCTATTTCTTATATAAATAGGTATCATCAATAGGACCAATGACACGTAGGATAGTTTGACATTTAATTTTTCCATTCTCTTCTGTTATTCTTTTTAAAGTCCTTCATAATTCACAACCTCATTCTATTTCATACTTCTAAATAAAAGCATTGGTTCCCGAACCATGAGCCACACGCAGACTTTTACATACATTTATTGCACACTAACCGGTCCTAGTCCAGTGAACCTATGCAGGAGAATTGGGAAAGCCTTTGGCAGGCAGACGGTTTAGAATATGTTGGAAGAGGGACAAAGTGTTAGAAATGGTCAAAATGATAAGAGGAGAACCTGTCTTAGCTGTGCCAAATGTGTATCAGCAGACCGTTCATGATTATTAAGCATCTGTTGGTTTCAGCCATAAGAAAGACTTTTATCAGCATAACGCGAGCACAGCCTGGCTCAACCACATAACAGCAATGGTCCATCCCAGGACATGAGGACTTAAGTCTCAAACATAAGTATAATGAAAGCTCTCTCAACTTCTGAATGACAAAATCAGTCGTTTTGTCCTACGCAAGTACCAGAGACCATTTTTTTTTAGCTGTATCATGAAGATGGTAATAGAGACCTCACTTCGCAGTGTAGAACGAGCTGCCTTCTATCTTCAACCCTGCTTAAAATTTTAAAACTTTCCATTGCAAAAGGACTTGTGATATCGTGGTTCGTGAACGTGAAGGCATGCTCCTAAACTTACCGCTCTGAAATCCCTCCCAGCAGTGTTACAAGCTGCAAGGTGAATAAAACACCTTTCTCCGTCGACTAAAAGAGTTCATGACAGGTGTTGTATTTCACCCACAGGCAGAAAGCCTGAAGAGTGAATTATTTTCTTCACAGTGGCTAGGATGGCTCACGGAGGTTACCATGAGTTAAAGTTAAGTCAGATTACTATAACTGGTGAATTTTAGTGAGTTCTTTTAGTTTAACATGGAATTTTTAACCTAAGTATTCACCTAACTATAACGTCTCCTTAACCTTTATTTTTTCAGTGAATTTTTAAGTATTTGTTTAATATAAAGTAATCTATTATTACCATATCCAACTATAACATCATGTTGACTTTTGTTTTTTTTCAGTAAATTTCAATTTTTTAAGGTAAAGTACTATTTGATTACCATACCTAATTGTGAGGCCCCTCCTTCCCAAAAGGGCCTTTGGGTGGGGATGGGGTGCGGAGTGGTTGGATGGAGGGGGGGGGGGGGGTACACCTACGGTCTTATGTTGTTTTTCAATTATTTCTAGGCCCCAGAGCCTCAAGATGGAGGATGAACATTTTACTCAGGTTGCGGCCAATCAATAAAATTGCCTATTTTGGCCTTGTGGAACCGCAGATCCTCCACTGAAGGACAACACAACTAAATATACATTTGTAACCATAATTTTCAAAAGCTACTGAACTGATTTGTAACAAATAACAAAGACAAGCTTTCTAGACTAAGATCTAGCTTTGAGCCAAATTTGGTGTAATTCTGTTCAACCATTTGCAGTATCTTGGACCAATTTACCTATGAAAAATTGCATGGGGAAAACACATTTTGTGGACCCCCCCGCCGTCCAGTTTGAGTTGGCTTTACCTTTTTTGCAGAAAGATTTGTCAGACTGTGCCACTTTCTAGCTTGGCATGGATGCCACTGTGCTATTCCTATGCCTAAACACTGCTAGAAAAACAGACATTTGAGGTGAGCAGATTCAGAGTGTTGCTGGTGTTGTAGGGTGCTCTACACAGGAGCTGCTCGCCACCTAAATTTTGGAACCAGTCAGACTTCCTTGCTTCCTTTTTTGCATTATTTATATGCGACTCCAAGGCCCTCATTACGAGTGTGGCGGTCTCAAGACCGCCACACTCGCAATGCGGTCAGACCGCTGCAGACATGGCCACATCTGCCACAGTCTGACCTCCGGCACCACCAGGTTGCCGCCTGTCGACAGCCTGGCGGTCTCAGCGGTCGCAATCCACCAGGGCAGCGAAGGCTGGCAGAAAGGGGGTGTCGGGGGCCCCTTGGGCAGCCCCGTCGCACATTTCACTGCTCGAATTACGGGCAGTGAAATGCACGACGCACCACAACATTGCCGCCGGCTCGATTACGAGGCGGCTTCAATATTGTGGTGAGTTTTTCACTGGGCCAATGGGCGGAAACGCTGTTTTCGCCCGCTGGCCCAGTAGGAAAACTCCTAAGAGGGGGGGCAAAAGATCTCCATTACTGTCCGTCTTTTGTCTGCAGCGGCTTCGACGGACCTGTGAAAGGACCACCGAAGTCGTAATGAGGCCCTAAGTCTGTGAGGGTATTGTTTTGATTTATATTTGATGCTATACCTCTCTGAAGAGCCCATAACAAGAGTGAAACATGTGTTAGGAGGTGCTTTAATTCACTGCAGATTCAGAGTATCGCTGGTATTGTAGGGTGCTTTTTATAGGAGCTGCTCTCCACCTAAACCTGAAAACTACCCAGAGCTTCTTGCTTCCTTTTTTGCATATTATTATATGTAAGTAAAGGTACGCTAAAGTCTCTATCAGAACCACGATAACAATGCTGCAATATATCAGGTCTGCTGGAATACAGCCATGCAGCAGAATGCAAGCTTATTAAAACAATTACATGATTCCTCTCAGATCCAAAATGGGACCTTGAAAAAGTATGCCAGAAACAGGCAAGAAATCCTACAAGGAGAACTTTAAAGCTACAACTTGAATTCAGTTGAAATACTTGATTGTTGAAACCCAAAGACAAATAGATGTCTTATGTTGTTGCCTATGTCACAGATGGGTATGTGGCATTGGTAAAGTCAGGTAATGGAGTGATGTTTTCTTTTTTATGCTTGGCTACATTATGCAACAGTCTGCAAGGCATACTGTTATCAAGTCTTGGTATTCAACTTAGAGACTTGGCTTTGGCTTTATCCAGGAGTATTATTCTCACACCTTATGCTATTGGCGGTCTGAGATGCAGGGAGGACTAATTCACATTTGAAAAGCACACTTAATCCTCACTTATGTGTCACATTCAATTTTTCATCGCATATATGCATTCTATACAGAACAAAATCAATCATTTTTTACATTTTTCCTAGCACCAGCAAAACCAATAGCACAGGTTTTAGTGAACAAATTACCTACCTTTGGTATCGCCTTTTCTGGTATAGACTCCATCTACCTGCAAATTCCTTACCTTAGAGTATCCCCAAGGCATCAGACTGGATCCAGAAGATCTTGAACAGTACCTCTGCGTGCCAGTAAGTGGCACAAAGGAATATGCACCAACTTTGTCCGCACCAGATGTGATGCCAGAAGTGACGAGCATGGTGCCTATATTAGTGCCACCACAGCACATTGACCAATGAGAATTCATGACACATTCCATGTCTATAGACCCAGAGCAACTTCAGAATGGTGGTGCCCAGCGTGCTAAAGCTAATGAAGACCTTCTAAAGGAAGGAGTGCAGTTCGTATAGCAGGGAGGAAGGGGTGGTTGGTAAGGAATCTGTGGTTAGATAGAGTCTCTACCAGGAAAGGTGGTACAGAAGGTAAGTAACTTGTTCTTCTGATAGAGACTTCTAACTGCAGATTCTTTACATTCAAACAGATACCAAGGTAATAACATCACAGAGGAGATGCTGCAAACTGACTTAGAACCAGAAAGTCCTGCAGGAAAGAGGAAGCAAAGTGCCTCTATCGATGGACCTGACCAGTCCAGGCAGTAGTGCTTTATGAATCTGTGGAGCAAAGCCCACGCAACCGCCTGAGAAACTGCAAGGAAAGGCACCCTGCATGCTAACACGGCAGTCACAGCCTTGTCTCTGATGGTGTGATCATGCAAGCCATCTGGAAGCTGCTTCTTCGCCAGTGTGTAACAGATTTTAATTCAGAGTACAATCTATCGAGGTGGCCCTCTTCTGCACAGCCTTTCTCTTCCATGGTCCTTTCCAGTTAGAAGTCCTTGGTATGTTCAATATAAAATGTAAGGACTCTCACTGAATCCAAAAGATGGAGCCTCTCCTCCTCTTTAGAGGGGTGAAGTGGAGCAAAGAACATCAGAAGGATGATCATCCAATGACGTGAAAGGGGGAAAAGAGGCAGGCATTCGGTGAACCAGTTTGTCCTGGTAAAAGGTAGTGTACAAGTGGTTATGGGGGTGGGGGAATGAACCGATGTAATGGCCACCAAAATTACGGTTTTAAAAAGTCAATAGCCTAAAAGGACAAATATGCATGGGTTCAGAGGAAGAACACATCAGGTAGGTCGAAACAAAAGTCAATTCCCACTGGAGCATAATGAAAGAAGGGGAAACAAGTGCTGCAAACCTTTCAAGCAATGAGACACAACAGGTTACTCAAAACACAAAAAAGCCAATACAGCCAACAAACATTCCTTAACAGTGCCAAGAGCAAGGACTTGCTCTGCCAACAATAGCACAAATAATAATACCCCAGACAGTTATGCATTAGATGAGGTGGGTCAGCACGTTTCCCAACAGTAGGAGTATACAGATTTCGTTGAGGGATGCCTGGCTGCCAAAATAACATTAACAACCCAGGAAAGAAGATTGGAAATGCTCATTTGTTGTCTCACTCTCCAAGCACTAAGATGGAGCGTGTGCAGGTTGGGATGTAAGATCCAACCTTGCTGCTGGGACAGACAATCCTCCTAAAAGGGGCAGCCTTATCAGAAGACAGATGCTCATGACCAGGAGTTCGGGATATCATACTCTCCATGCTCAGTCCGGAGCAACTAGCATGACTTGGGCTATGTTGGCCCTGATTTTGGGCCACGATCCCATCCAACCTGATTGTTGTAGAACCACATGATGATGGTGTTGCCCATGAACACCAATACCGGACTCCCTTCGATAGATGGCAGGAAGGCTTTCAGTGCCAAATAGATAGCCAGAAACTCCAACAGGTTTATTTGGAGGCAGGTCTCTCCCAGAGACCAGAGACCTCTGAGCTCCACCTCCCCCAGATGGTCCAGGGATGTGGAATTCCTATCGCCCAACGCCCATCTTGTTTGGGGTCAAGGGCAACAAGTTTTTATGTTTACTTTGTCCTTGGGACAAGTAGGCCCAACCCCCTGCAGCACAAACCCTTTGGCTGTCTGTTTACAGAGAGTCGAACTCTCTCCAGTTGAGGTAATGTGTTTCCAAAAGATAATGCTGTTCGAACTTGTATTTATGGTTCATTATTTGAAAGCCTTCATTATTAGGGTGCGTGCTGTAAATAAATGTTTTAAGGTCACACTTCACTACTGACGTTGGTTCCAGTACAAAAAAAAAAAAACGTGTACACACATGTTTGAAAAGTTTAGGCTAAGAGGCTAAGTATAATGCTCCCAGAATGCTCTCTGATTATATGCAAATGAAGTGTCATTTAGTAAAATGTGTTGATGCATGCTAGTATTTCCCAAAAATATTTCTAATGGAAAATCAGTGTAACCATTTTCAACACGATTATGGGAAGCATGAAAATAAACAAACACTGACAAAGCCAACTAATCTGACATATTTTTATAAGTCTTTTAGTTTCATCAATGCGGGTCTTGTTTTGACATGGCTTTTGTAACACTTTATTGTTGTGGGAGCTACCAGGCCCTCAACATTGTAACAAACATTGGCAAAACCCCCCCAAAAAGTTTTTGAACTCTTAAAGCACACGTTGCCACCAGCGGCATAACAAAGGCCCCGCAGCCGCCCTCCAGGGGGCCCCGTCAGCACAGCACCTGCCCTGAGTGAGTCTGGAGAGGGGGCTCCTCCATGTTCTTTGCAAAGGGGCACCCTCCAGTTTCGTTACGTCACTGATTGCCACTGTAGTTCCTGACACTGAACAAAACTACTTTGTGTGGCAATATGCTCCTTGTGGAAGAGCAGAATGCGATCACTCACAGTAAAGCCAGCCGAAAGAGAGAGAAATAGAAGTTTAATAAAAACAAAATGTCTTTGTTAACACCAGACCTAATTAGGGACCAAGACCCACATGTAGGTAGCTTTTTGCATGTCGCAAACAGCGACTTTAGCTGTTTGCGACGTGCAAAAAGCACACTGCGATGCACAAACCCAGTTTTGCGAGTCAGTAACCTGGTTACCGAATCACAAAACGGGTTTGCGACTCGCAATTAGTAAGGGGTGTTCCCTTCCTAATTGCAACTCGCAGTGCAATGTAGGATTGTTTTGTGACCGCGAACGCGGGCGCAAACCAATCGCAGTTTGCACCCATTTCAAATGGGTGCTAACACTTTCGCAAAAGGGAAGGGATCCCCATGGGACCCCTTTCCCATTGTGAATGTCACCGTAAACATTTTTTCAGAGCAAGCAGTGGTCCTGTGGACCACTACTTTCTCTGAAAAAATGAAACGAAAACGTTTCATTTTTCGTTCTTGTTATGCATCTCGTTTTCCTTTAAGGAAAACGGGCTGCATTACAAAAAAAACTGCTTTATTGAAAAGCAGTCACAGACATGGTGGTCTGCTGTCTCCAGCAGGCCACCATTCGTGAGGGGGTCGCAAATTGCGACCCACCTCATGATTATTCATGATGTGGGCATTTGCGAAGCCCTTGCGAATCACAGATGGTGTCAAGGACACCATCCTACATTCGTATTTGCGACTCGCAATTTGCAGGTCACAAATCTGAACCTACCTACTTGTGGCCCCAAATTCTTAAAGAAAGTCACAAAAGTGCACCCATGGTATATGTCGTACCCCTATAAAATATTTGTGAACTGTATTTTAGCGTGGGTAAATACGATGTGTAGATTTGCTCATGTGAAAATCTATTGAGCATTTGCAAGTTCATTTTCCCTCCAGCCACTTTCTTCCCAACCCTGGAAGAAGTTCTAATTCTGCCATTGTCAGGAGTAAATGTCCAACCTTTCTTATTATGGGAAAATATTAGAGAGAAGCTGGTAAAAATCTTTATAACATGCAGGTTAGTAGGTTTGCAGACTCAAAGGCATTCCAGCCCTGGAACTATTGCTTACTGCTTCCTCCAGCCCCAGTATGCAGATCTGCAGAAAGGTGGCAAAATAAGGAAATTGCTACAGTAGGGATTGAAACTCCAAGTATTCAAGCCCTACTATGGTAGTAGCCCTGGCATAATCAGAGAGGCTATTAATTGCTGCCATAATTTGTCGCCACACTACATGGTACCAAAGGGACAAGTAGATCTTTTTACAGGACAAGTAGATTTGAGAAGCAACCGGTCCCCTGGACAAGTAGATATTTTAATAAATTCCACACCCCTGTGGTCACCCCATCCCAGAAGTGAGGCATCAGTCAGAACTATCAGCTCTGAAAAAGGAAGGGAGAGAGGTTTGCCACTAACCAGATCACAATTCAGTAGTCCACTGCAGATCTCTTGCAGTCTTCTCCGAAAACAGGATATGATTGAGAAGATTCCTCTGGTACTTGCACTCACTGGGGCTTCAGATCCAACTGCAGAGTCCGTATGTGCCATCTGGTATGCTTCACTTAGCAGGACACAGGAGGCCATCAAACCCAGCAGCCTCAGAGTCTTTCCAAATGGAATCCAGGACGGAGGCTGAACCATCGGCTTCATTGCCAGAATGTCCTGGATTCCACGCCGAAGAAAGCCGCAAAACTGCATAATGGCTCAGATGAAAAGGAGAATCTGAGAAGGAGCCAGATGTGACTTCAGCACGTTGACATTGAACCTCAATGAATGAAGAAGGTTCGCTGTAGTCTGGAGGTGGGTCACAACTGCCTGGGGAGAGCCCCCCTTCAGCAGCAGGTCACTGAGGTAGAAGAAGGCTGGAAATCCTGACCTCCGAACATAAGCAGTCACCACACCATCACTTCTATTAACACCGAGAGGCACTGGTGAGGCTAAAGGGGAGCAAAGCAAATGGATAATGCTACTCTTCCACCATAAAACACAGGGAACGTCTGTGGGACATGAAAATAAGCATCCTGCAGGTTGAATGCTTCCTCCAGTCTCCATGGCAGACAGGACCTGGGCAAGGGTGAGCAGGAAGGCATTGAGAGGGTCCAGGTCTAGAATAAGGTGGAAGCTTCCATCTTTTTCTGGCACCAGAAAGTAGGGCAAGTAACAGCCATGAACCACTTCTGGTGTCAGAACCCTCTTGATGGTTCCCTTGTTCAAAAGAGCATGCACTTTCTGGCATGACAAGTACATGTGGTCCTCCAACATCTGTTGTACAGACTGTGGCGTGGCCGGCAAGGTTTCAAGAAAAGAAATGGCGTGACCCCGCCGAACGATATGTAGCACCCATTTACCTGAGAAAACAGACTGCCATTTTGGTAGAAAGTGCCACTTCTGCCACCCACTGGATTGCAGTGCATTGAGGAGGGCGCACTATAGAGGTCTGAGAGAGGTGGCAGTGGGAGGGATAGAGGATTGGGCAGTATGGTGCTTATGCTGCCTGCAAAGTTTGTGAGAGCCTCTGCCTCAGCCACAAAAGTACTGAAAAGCCTGCAGGCTTTGCGGGTGTGGTTGGTACTGGTGTGTCTGGAGTCCCCTACCCTATCCACAGGAGGGACAGAAGGAGAAATGTAGTTGATGAGGGGCAATGGTCAATCCTTGGGAGCAAACCGTGACCCTACTATCTTAAAAATGCTCCAGCGCTGCATCAGCTTTTTCCCCGAACAGGCGAGAACCACCAAACGGCATGCCCATGAGGCTCGCCTGGACTTCCCCTAAAAAGCCCACTGACTGCAAAAAAAGCATGCCGTCTAAGAGCCACCATAGAACCAATCACAATGCAGAGGGAGTCTGTGGTGTCCAATCCACATGGGATGACGAGTCTTGCTGGATCCCGGGTATCATGCATGGCTTGCGTCAGGATCACTCAAGCATCATCCAGGACCACAGGCAGCACCTGCGCCACTCAGTCCCACCCAGCCTTGGAACACCTGCCCAAAAGACAAGCGGTGGTGACAGACCACATGGCCAGGCTGGTGAAATATCTTCATAAAGGTCTCCAACTGGGGTCTCGGTGGGGCGCTGCATGAGGAACATAGGATGCCCTGGCGTGGGACAATGCAGATGGGCAACTAGATAGTTGACTGGGACGTTGGAACAGGGCTTGGACCAGGCCCCAAGTAGGACGTCCTTGAGCCCTTTGTTAAAAGGAATCTAGGGCTCCGCACTGGAGTGGCCTGGCTGAAGTACCTCCTTTAAGACATTAGTCCTAACCTTCACTGATAGGAGCTGGAATTCAAGGACCTCAGCAGCCACCCTCATTACCATTACAAATGATACTGACCCAGGAGGGGAGACTAGCCCGGAGTGCGATAGTGTCTAGTCTACTGGCATCACCCAACTCCTCACAACAGTTCTCCTCTGAGAAGGTTTGGGGAATGTTGTCAGTGGAGTCAAGGGCTGAGTACTCAGTGTCTTCGTCAAACTCTCCAAAGGACAGAGGCACTGTGTCAGAGCTTGAAGTCTATCTTGTCCCAAGCAGTGCCAGCCTTGACTCAGGACAATGTTGATGTGGCGCAATCTCAGAGTCAGAAAGGACAATAGGTTCAACCGCATTGTGCAGCATTGGGGATGACGGGCAACAGCACTGGGGGATCAAGACCAGGTGAGGGTATTGGAGAGGAAACGGGCCTATGGACCAGAATTGGTCCGGATCCGGGGGCATAGCCTGTGGGTCAAACCAGTGTCTCAGGAGTGCCCACCAACAGTAATTCGGGTGTGACATTTCTCAGCTCATTGGGACTTGAAGGCACTCCAGAGGGAGTCAGTTGTCCAAAGATATTGGCCTGGGCCTCACAAAACTCCTGAAGCTGGGCAAGAGTAGCACCAGGTCCAGGAAACACTGGGAGGTCTGGATAAGAGGCCTCTGGTGGCTCAGCCAGTGGTGTGCAAGAGTGGAGGCACAAAGCACAGGGACGGCCCAGCGCTCCTTCCCGGGACATATAAGGGTGTGGTGATGTCAAGCGATGATTTGACTTCTTTTCTTCTACTTTTTCGTTTTGGAAAGAATAACTTCAACTTGGAGGCTGAACGTCGCAGGAATGGCCCTAGCTATGGGACCAAGATCGTCTGCAGGAACGAGACCATCCTTGAGAGCAGGAATGACGCAGGGTCTTGCACTGCTGCATGAAGCTTCAGTAACCTCCCACGAATTGCCTTTGGGAGCATCGGAAGGCAGTCCAAACAAGACATGGGGTCATGTCCCAATGCGGAGCACCAAAGGCAAACCAAGTCAAGGCATCTGCATGTGACATTCCCCACAAAGGTAAAAAACTGAGGTTTCTATAGAGACATGTCCTTAGAATTGGAAACAGTTAAAAAAAAATTAGCTCAACAAAAGGTGAGAAAAAGTTGGTCAAAAAGCGACCGAGTTGGCTCTCAGGATCCGTGACTGTTGGTTCGTAAAGAAAGGAACTGATGTTAGCATGCTAAGAGAGCGCCTATACAGGCACTGCACACTTCACATGTGGCACACACCATGTTTACGCAGAGCCACTGGGGCAATTAGCAGCACTTGGAGACACTGTTCAAGATTTTCCAGATCTAGTTTGACACCTGGGGGATGTTCTAAGGTAAGGAATCTGCAATTAGAAGTCTCTACCAGAAATGATAAACAGCATTTGTGAATGTCTGCATTTGCATGCCTTGCCACATTTAAGACATATCTACTGGCGAGGCCAATGCTTCTTTGCACTGCTGAAAATATATTTTTAGGAATAATCCAGTCACAGGGTCCTTGTAGGTAACAACAGCTATGGTGCTCATTAAAAGAAATTGTGTAGCCTTCATAGGGTTCAGAAAAAATATTTCTGTGGCATGAAAATTACAGTCCAGCACAATTACAAAATCAAACAAAACAGATGCTCTAAAGGAAGCAATAGAGATCGGACAGGGTCATTTGGATACAGTAGACAGCAGGATGACCAAGATAAATATTTCAGCAACCCACACACATTACAATACCCATTCTTCAACCTTGTCTGTGTTTGTTTCTGATGGTCTTAAAAAGGCATAGTACTAACTGCAGGATAGTTATACAATGAGCCTTCTTTTCAACTCCATTTTCATGGCTTCTAATGCCTCTCCTATTTTCTGCACTGCTGCCAGGCAGGTAGTGACAGTTTTGCATTGAAAAGCATGCGCCATAATTGTGGGTAAACCCCTCGAAAAGTTGAAAATGCCTCTCAGTTCTAGCAGTTGCAGAATTGGCTAGTGAGGTAGAGGAAATTCATTGAGGCAGTTCAGGCTGAAGAGGGAAGACAAAATATCATGAAAAATTACAAATGAAAGAGAAGACAAATAAGGAATGGCAAAAAAGAAGAGAAATTGCAAACACTTGACAAATAAGGAATGGCAACGAAGAAGAGAAATTGCTAATACTTGGGAAAAGTTGCATGTTTATTGACTACTCTACCATGACTGGACACACTAAGCAGTGTACATGCAGGCAGAAGAAATGCCATTCCTAATCACTCAACAAAAAAGCAAAATGATGAAAATACATAAACTGCCAAGGCGAGCTGAAGCAACTACAAGCAACCCCCGGAGAGATACACTATGCTCTGATATCCACATATCTGTATGGACCCGGCACACTGTTTTGAGTTCCCTCTTTGCTATGGATGATGTGAATTAAAGAAATCCTGCAGCTCTATGCCATGAAGGATGCAGATCATAGTAGTCACTTGAAGGGGCACCCCATCGTAGAACATGCACTAACACAGCATAGCACGCACAACACCATTTTCAATTACACACTAAGGGGGTCATTATGACTTTGCCGGTCTCAGGACCGCGATGCTGGAGGCGGCAGTTGTACCGCCAATGAGCCGGCAATGAAGACCACCAAATTATGACCATGGCAGTGTTCCCAACAGAACACAGCCAAACTACCGCCAGTGTGGTCAGGCCGCCGCAGATGGCGGTGGGCAGCTTCAGACTGGCGGGGACCATGTTTCCGCAGGACAGATCACGAGGCCGCACACTGCACAGGTTTACGCCGCGGTCGCACCACCACCAAAACCCTGGCGGAAACCAACAGAATGAAAGGAGACACTCACCTTCAGGAAGTCATACTCGTCCGGACCTGCCATGGAACCTGAACTCGAAGTCCTCTCACTGGCTCCTGCTCGCACAACGACTCTGCAACCAGCAACGACAATGAAGACAACCATAAGTACACCCACCTAGCACACTGGAGGGAAATGCATTAATACAGACACAGCTCAGACGGCTTGCAACGGGCACACACGCGTAACCACACACCCATATGAACACACACACACACACACCTACATACACCCATACTACAGACAAGCACACCCAAACTAAACACAAGCCCAACACACACGTGCCATACACACACGAGCCCGCACACACACATCACAGCCACTGTCTAACACAATCATACACAACACCACCGAATCACACAACAACATCACAACCGCAACTACACAGAAGGTCAAATTGTAAAGAAGTAAATAACTATTTACATTCACAAGGCCATTGGCCAGTCTAATGTACATGCTGCCAAAGGCACAAATGGCACTTCACTGTGCCCCTACTTGACTCCTTACTGCAAAATGACCTCTGCAGGGTGGTGGCATCAAGGGGGCAGGCAGGCACCTCAGGGGTGAAAGTGCGGGGGGGAGGTTGAGCTTGGGAGGGGGGTCCTTCGGCCTGGGTTTGAGAGGGGGTCCCTGGGCTTTGGCTTGGGAGGGGAGGGTCCTTGGGGCTTGGCTTAAGAGGGGTAGACTTCTTGGCAGGGGGAGAGGCCTGGGAACCATCAGGGGGGCAGGGGAGGACTTGGAGGTGGAAGGGCTGGACTTGGGGTGCTTGGAGGTATCACAAGGTGGGAGAGGAATAGGGAACAGGGAAAACTCAGAGAGGAAATGCTTCTTAGACACACGGGGCGGTCATGGCAAAAGGGTTTGGGAGTGGAGGGAGAGGGATGGGTTGTAAGATGTGTCTGCATGGCGGTCTTGGGTGCAAGTGCGTGCGTAGAATGCTTGTGGGTGCTGGGGGGCTGTTGGGTGGATGAGTGCAGGCGTTTAGGTGTTTTGGGAGAAGGGTGAGGGGAGAGGAGGTGCTGGGTAAAGGGGGAGGTGCTGTGGTGGATGGGTGGCTGTCTGTTGGGTGGTGTCTGCAGGTAAGGTACATGTGCTGCATGTGGGGTTGTCAGTGGTTGTGATGGCTGCAGATGTGGTGATGGGTGGATGTCTGCAGGCCTGCTATTGTGCTGACTATGGGTAGGATTGTTACTGGTGGCTGGATTCATGAATGATGGTGTGGTGGTTGCAGGTGTGTCTGGTGTAGTGTCTGTGAAGGAGGGGGTGTTGGGGGAATCAGTGCAGGGAGTGGATGTTGGTGTGTCTGTAGGTGGATGTTGCTTGTGTACTTGCCAGTGGTGGGTCTTGTGGTGCTTGTGTTTGTCTGAGCTACCCTTGTCTGTTGAGGTGGATGCATACCTGTGTGTAGGTGTGCTTTGACTAGGTATAGGGAGAGGGGTTTGGGAAGAGGTAGATGGAGGGGGGAACGGGAGACAAAGGGACACTAGCTGCCATCAGAGTGGAGTCCAGAGCCTAAAAGGATCTCTGTAGGCCAGTCATGGCACCGTGAATGCTCTCCAGGAACGCACTGCTCTGTTGGACCTGAGCTGCCAGTCCCTGGATGGCATTCACGATGGTGGACTGACCCACAGAGATGAACCTCAGGAGGTCAACAGCCTCCTCACTGAGGGCAGCAGGGCTGACTGGGGCGGGGCAGAGGTACCTGCGGCGAAGGAGACACCCACCCTCTTGAGTGAGCAGACACGGGCAACTCGGTGGGGAGCTACAGGGAGGACGGTGGTAGTAAGGGGGTGGCAGACAAAGATGGTGCTGGGGTGATCCCAGATGGGTCTGCCACCGCCAGGAAGTGACCACTGTAGGAGGATTCCGAAGACGAGGTGGTAGATCCGATCTCCCCCCTCGCACTTCCCTCGCCCTCAGTCCCAGTGGGTCCCTGGACCTCACTGGTTCCAGCTTCCTGGGCCCGTTCTCCTTTGCCAGACAATGCTGAAGCACACAAAGAGAGAGAGAGGGAGGGAGAGAGAGACAGACAGGGGGGAAAAAGGTCAACATATACCTCCCATAGACACAGCATGTTCATCTGTGACAATACATATAATGGCTAGGCAATTGCTTTTGCCAATACACATTACCTACGTCATGTCATTACATGGCACTACTACCCACACCTGTATGCCAATCCTCACACCTACATCAATACCTAAGTAGGACTGCACGACTACAGTCATCCCCACTGTGCCAACCAAAGCCATTTTAGCTGGCACAGCATGCCCTGGATGCTGTATCAATAGCATGCCTGAATGTACATCTTACCCCTCCGTACCCCTTTCACCCATTGGATGTACAGCTGACTGAACACAACACTTCAGGTACAGTAGCATCACCTGATCAGTCCATGTCCTCTGTAATATGTCTATTACAGTGTAGACAACTCCACTCACCGACCACACAGCACCTATCTGTCATTAGCTGGCTGGCCACTCAGTACAGTGAAGCCATTGTGGAGAACAATTCAGATTTAGCCAATACAAGTCCGACACCCAAACATTTCACATCTGATGTGTACTATGTGAATCTGTGGTATAGCCATGTGATCAGTCAGACCCTATCACATTGCCAGATCAGCTGACACCCAACACATATATCACTACTCAGCGTACTGCTAAGTACATCTACAATGGGCTATGTCCCACATATCACACATCACTGAGTGCAGTGTCACAAAAGATGTACCTCTGGAACACACATATCACATCATGGACCACTACTAATGCCACCACACATGCAGCTACACCAGCTGTACTACGCACAATGACAACTTCAGCCTCCCACATACACCATTCTACAAATGGCAAAACCTGCCACCGTGCCCAGACAACACACATCTCAGAGGGGAAATATTTGCATCCATGAGGCACACATGGTCACACACATGTGGCTAAACATCAATTACACATCCCACAACCACATAAGGCAGCCTGAGGAGACAGAATATAAAATGTGGATCACATCTACACCCCATGTGTCATTCTATGTGTTAGAAATGGGTTTTTTGGTTGGCAGTCAGGTTACCCTCTGTCCAAGCAAGAACCCTCACTCTAGTCAGGGTAAGTCACACACAATCCAAAATTATCCTGTGCCCACCCTCTGGTAGCTTGGCACAAGCAGTCAGGCTTAACTTAGAAGGCAATGAGTAAAGTATTTGTGCAATAAATCATACAATAACACAATATAGCACCACAAAAATACACCACACAGTGTTTAGAAAAATATATAATATTTATCTGGATAATTGCAGGTCAAAACGAATAAAGATGCAATGTGAAATTGTAGACATATCACTGAAAAGTGATATAAAGTGTCTTAAGTCTTTAAAAAGCAAACAGTCTCTTGCAAGCACAAAGTACCTGGATTACAGTGGAAAATCTCCGCAAAGGGCCGCAGACGAAGAGATACGTGGAAAAATGGTGTGTGCGTCGATTTCTCCCCAGTACACACGGACTTGCGTCGTTATTTTTCACGCGGGGAAGTCGTGCGTCGTTTTCCAGCGCGCGGGCAGTCTCTTTCTGTGGTTTGCGGGATTACCAGCTGTCCCGGGGTCTGTGCGTGGATTCTTCGGCTTGTTTTCTGGCTGCGCGTCGTTCCGGGAGGCTGTGCGTGGAGTTTTCGTTCTCACGGCAGGCGTCGCGTCGATTTCCCCTCTGGAAGTCGGGCGGCGTTGTCCTTGCGAGGCCGTGCGTCGAAGTTCCGGTCGCCCTGAAGGCGTCGATCAGCGTCGATCAGCGTCGGATTGCGGCGATTTTCTCGCCGCGGAGCAAGTTGTGCGTCGAAATTTCGGCGCACGAAGAGTCCAAATGAAAAAGAGAAGTCTTTTTGGTCCTGAGACTTCAGGGAACAGGAGGCAAGCTCTATCCAAGCCCTTGGAGAGCACTTCAGCAGCAAGGCAAGAGTTCAGCAAGGCAGCAGGGCAACAGCAAGGCAGCAGTCCTTTGTAGAAAGCAGTCAGGTGAGTCCTTTAGGCAGCCAGGCAGTTCTTCTTGGCAGGATGCAGGTTCTGGTTCAGGTTTCTTCTCCAGCAAGTGTCTGATGAGGTAGGGCAGAGGCCCTGTTTTATACCCAAATGTGCCTTTGAAGTGGGGGAGACTTCAAAGAGTTGCTTAGAAGTGCACCAGGTCCCCTTTCAGTTCAATCCTGTCTGCCAGGGTCCCAGTAGGGGGTGTGGCAGTCCTTTGTGTGAGAGCAGGCCCTCCACCCTCCCAGCCCAGGAAGACCCATTCAAAATGCAGATGTATGCTAGTGAGGCTGAGTACCCTGTGTTTGGGGTGTGTCTGAGTGAATGCACCAGGAGCTGTCAACTAAGCCCAGCCAGACGTGGATTGTAAGGCACAGAAAGATTTAAGTGCAAAGAAATGCTCACTTTCTAAAAGTGGCATTTCTAGAATAGTAATATTAAATCCAACTTCACCAGTCAGCAGGATTTGGTATTACCATTCTGGCCATACTAAATATGACCTTCCTACTCCTTTCAGACCTTCCTACTCCTTTCAGATCAGCAGCTACCACTTCAATACTGTATGAGGGCAGCCCCAATGTTAGCCTATGAAGGAAGCAGGCCTCACAGTAGTGCAAAAACAAATTTAGGAGTTTTACACTACCAGGACATGTAAACTACCCAGGTACATGTCCTGCCTTTCACACACACAGCACCCTGCTCTAGGGGTTACCTAGGGCACACATTAGAGGTGACTTATATGTGGAGAAAGGGGAGGTTTAGGCTTGGCAAGTACTTTTAAATGCCAAGTCGAGGTGACAGTGAAACTGCACACACAGGCCTTGCAATGGCAGGCCTGAGACAAGGTAAAGGGGCTACTTAAGTGGGTGGCACAACCAGTGCTGCAGGCCCACTAGTCGCATTTAATCTACAGGCCCTAGGCACATATAGTGCACATTACTAGGGACTTATAAGTAAATTAAATAGTCCAATCAGGTATGATCCAAGGTTACCATGTTTAAAGGGAGAGAGCATATGCACTTTAGCACTGGTTAGCAGTGATAAAGTGTGCAGAGTCTAAAAGCCAGCAAAAACAGTGTCCAAAAAGTGGAGGGAGGCAGGCAAAAAGTTAGGGGTGACCACCCAAAGGCTGTCAGGTCTAACACTATGCCAAAACCACTCCTAGGCTGCCACTACCTATTACCCAAGCCAAGCTGTTATAGCCATAGGCCACCAGATGTGCCCACAAATTGCCATGATGACATGATGTCAGCAGTTACTCAGCGTTGCAGCATAGGAATTGCTAGGAATGCTGCATAGGAATTGCCATACATGCCATTTACAGATCATGGTGTCTCCTGCTCCCGCCCGCCGTGAGGCCCAGCGCTGCCGTGCAGACAGTGAAAGCGTGCTGAGTGGGGGCCGGTGCGGCCGGATCAGGCGAGGACTGGAATGCGCTGGGGGCGGTGCCCAGGGGCCGCGTTGCACCGAAGGTGCGCCTAATTGTGTGGAGACGAGGACTGATGGAGGCGGCCAGTGGCGAGGCCTCCTTCCCGCCTGATATCCCTTGCTCCCGCCCCACCGTGAGGCCTGGCGCTACCATGTAGAATGTAAGCGCGCTGAGTGGGGGGCCAGTGTGGCCGGGCTGGGCAAAGACTGGACTGTGCCGGGGTCAGTGCCCGACGCCCGTGCTGCCCAGAGGGTGCATCTTGCTGTGGGCCCGCGTGAATGGGAAAACGCTGAAGGGCGTGGGCCCCCCTGGGCCTGGAGATCTATGGCCTGCTGGTGCTCCCAGGAGGGGCTGGTAGGGCCTGCTCCAGAGCCGGCAACCAAGTGAGGAGGCCAGGTCCAACCTGAAAACCTGGCAAGACTGGTGGCTGGGACTCGCCTGGACTTATTAAGTGACGCAGCCCTCTGGCAACGGGGCAGACCCCATTGGGAGCCTGAATCTGATATAGTGACATTGGAAGGGCCCGGACAGCGCACTGATCCTGGAATTGCCCCCCAGGTGGAGCACCAAATGAGCGGGCTCAGTGTAAGGTCCTGAAGCTTCTGAGGTAACACCATTGATATGACAAACCTAAACCAATGTGCCTAAGCTGCTACTTGGGGAGACCTGGTGACGGAGAACAGAGGCAGCGACTGGGGGCGTAAATGGCAGAATGTCCTGGCGGTTGGCCCTGGTTTTGTTCCCGTGAGGAGGCGCGGAGCACAGAGACGACGGATGGCAGGCATTAGTAGCCGGTAACCATTAGAGTGACCTGCCTCGGAGAGCCCAAGCCGGGCTCAATGTGACCAGTCCATCAGAGCCCAGAGGGAATTGGAGGGCTGCTGAGGCCCATTCTGTGTCACCGGAAACAGAGCGGGTGACAGACTCCATGCACACCTACTTGGGGTGACCATCTGGAGAGGCGGGGTGACCCACGAACCCTAAGCTGACAATCCCTCAATAACATTGGGCAAAATAAAACTAATGCCCCGAGGATGGAGGAATATGTACAGCACCGCTCCCTGCCCTTGGAGGACTCTTCCGCCACGACGCAGGACTGTGTTCCCTCTACGAGAGCAGAGACACCAGGGGACAAGCTAGATCTTATTCTACGTGAGATACGTGACACCTGAGAAATTATGGAACAGAAGCTTGGCGCTATCACTACAGACCTCAACCTGCTGAAAGACTTTCAGCACAAACTGGCTGACAGGGTCAAATCAGCAGAACACACTTTAGCCACCTTGGCTTCGGGGCAGGTAGAACATGGCTCCATGTTGCAACAACTGCGCGAACAAGTGGAATAACTCCAAGACAAAGCTGAGAATGCTGACGGTAGAGCGCGCAGGAATAATATCCGAATAGTGGGTATGCCGGAAGGTGTCAAAGGAGATCGAACCACGCAGTATATCGAGAGCAGGCTACAATCGACAGTGTCTCCTGAGGGCCTGTCGGCTCTCTTCACAGTTGAAAGGGCGCACTGCGTACCCGCCAGGAGACCCTTCCCTGGAGCCCCGATGCGGCCCATAATGACTAAAATCCTGAGATATAGAGACATAGACATGTTGCTTTGGGCCACGCTGGAGAACGCTCTGCTTACAGTTGAGGGCACCACAGTATCTCCCTACCCGGACTATATGCTGTTGGTCCAGCAGCACCGGGCTTCCTTCCAGGAGGTCGAGAAACACCTCAGAGCACACGGTCTTGTATACACATTGATCTTTCCTGCAACTTTGAAAGTAATACATAACAAATGCTCTCAATTCTTTGACTCTCCTGCGGCGGCCAGGGAATGGCTCGATCAGAATTTTGAAGGAACGCGGAATGAACAACAACAGGAGTTTGCATCACAGGGCTCTGGTCGACGGAACCGGCACACCCGCCGTAAACATGACACTGTGTACATGACGGAGGGGGAGGTCCGTGCCCGAAGCAGGCGCGTGGGAGCCAACTGGAGGCCATCCAACTCACTACTACTCTGAGAGACCCCAACCGCAGATCTAGCATGGAATCGTCCATAGCCGGGGACTCAGACACTGAGACTGAAGGCAGTGTGACATTGTTCTGAACTATCACACTGCAGACCACACATGATCTGTGAAGAAAGAAGGCTGTCTGTGTTGTTCCTCGACCCCACTACGCAGATACTATGGACGTTGCTGGAGAGACCCTCCAGATCATTGAGCAGCGAACTGGATTGCTGCTTTGATGCCTCTATGATGATTCTGTGATTATCACGTATTCTATGATGATTCTGTGATTATCACGTATTCTTACTTAAATTATCACTTCCCATGTATACGTAATATCCTATATCATTGTATTATGTGCTTGACATTGGGGATAGCTGAATAAGTAGCTAGTTACTGATATGACCTGTGTTCGGACCATGTTGAGATGGTATATTTGAAGTACAAATGTATGGTTTGGCGTTTAATCAATCAAATAAATGTATAGAGTGCGCTACTCACCCGTGAGGGTCTCAAGGCGCTGGGGTGGGGGGGGGGGGGGGGGGGGAAGGAGGGTCACTGTTCTAACAGCCATGTCTTGAGTTTCTTTCTGAAAAGCAGGAGGTCTTGGGTCTTGCGGAGGTCGGTGGGGAGGGAGTTCCAGGCCTTGGGGGCGAGGTAGGAGAAGGATCTGCCTCCTGTGGTGGTGTGTTTGATGCAGGGGACTGTGGCGAGTGCGAGGTCGGAAGATCGGAGGTGGCGGTTGGGAGTGTGGAAGTTCACTCTTTCGTTGAGATAGGTTGGGTTGGCGTTGTGGAGGGACTTGTGCGCGTGGATGAGGATTTTGAAGGTGATTCTCTTGTCGATGGGGAGCCAGTGAAGGGATTTGAGGTGTGATGAGATGTGTTTATGGCGAGGGATGCCCAGGATGAGGCGTGCGGCTGTGTTCTGGATTCTCTGGAGTTTGCGTTTGAGTTTGAGTGTGATGCCGGCATAGAGGGCGTTTCCGTAGTCCAGCCTGCTGATGATGAGTGCGTGGGTGACTTTCTGGTCTCTATGAGGATCCATTTGAAGGTTTTTTTCAGCGTGCGAAGTGTGTTGAAACAGGAGGAGGTGAAGGCATTGCTTTGTTGGGTCATTGAGAGGGAGGGGTCCAGGATGATGCCAAGGTTGCGTGCGTAGTTTGCGGGGGTAGGTGCGGGGCCTAGGGTGGTGGGCCACCAGGAGTCGTCCCATATGGTTTTGATGGGGCCAAAAATGATTATTTCAGTTTAATTGGAGTTGAGCTTGAGGTGGTTGGCTCTCATCCAAGTGGCGGTGTCAAGGAGTGCAGCGTGGAAGTTGGTTTTGGCGGTAGTAGGGTTGCGGGTGAGGGAGATGATGAGTTGGGTGTCGTCTGCGTAGGAGAAGATGGTGATTCTGTGTGGTCGGAGGATGTTGGTGAGCGGGGTCATGCAAATGTTGAAGAGGGTGCGGCAGAGGGAGGATCCTTGGGGGACACCGCAGATGATTTTGCTGGCAGTGGAGTGGAAAGGGGGGAGGAGGACTTTTTGGGTTCTATCGGTGAGGAAGAAGGTGAGCCAGTCTAGGGCTGTGTGTCGAATCCCTGTGTTGTGGAGGCGTGTGCGGAGTGTATGATGGCAGACCGTGTCAAAGGCTGCAGAGAGGTCCAGGAGGATGAGTGAGACGGTCTCACCCTTGTCGACTCTGGTTCTGATGTCGTCAGTACATGCGATGAGGGCGGTTTCTGTGCTGTGGTTCTTGCGGAGCCATCGCAACCCCACTAGCGTAAGCCTTACTATTTTTCTGTTTCTACAGTTAGTTATGTCAGTTAAATTGGTCGAGCACAGTTGTCTCCGCTGAACCGCGCACTGGGCAGGGTGGTTACTTGTTCTTCGTATGCTTCCGTCATCACTATTACACATGAGCAACACAGTAGGTCCATGGGGCTGAAAGTCACACCTTCACAGGACAATGACCTCAGTTACTAAATCATACAATATAATCACTTGGAATATTAGAGGCCTGGGGACACTATATAAACGGCACAGGGTGTTAGCACAATTGCACAGACATCACACTCATCTTGCCTCCCTGCAAGAAACCCACCTCACTGCACCAGAAGCCCTAAAATGACAGTGCAGGTGGTGGGGTCAATTGTTCCACACCATCTATCTCAGCATATGCTAGAGAAGCAGCCATCTGGATAAGGGTGGGAATTCAGTTTTCAGACCAAGATACTAAAATTGACTCACAAGGTAGATATGTCCTACTCAAGGGTCTTCTAGATGGGGAGCAGATAGTACTGGGCTGTTTTTTTGCCCCACATCAGGAACAAGATGTTTTATATGCACGCTTGTCTAACATGTTAGCAGAATGGGCTCGTCTCCCTTGGGTACTAGGGGGCGAAACGAATGCCGTACAGGATGGTCACCTTGACCGCTCGCACCTGCCCCTCCCTAATGCCACACTGGTTTATCAGGCCAGAATATTGCGACAATGGGTTGAGGGCTGGGACTTGGTGGATGTTGGGCGGCACCGTAATGCGGATGCAAGGGAATATTCCCTCTACTCCTACCCTCATGTGCTCCATTCCCACTTAGACCGATTCTTATGTACTACTAGCTTGCAACCCCACATAACTCATGCTACATAATTAGGCAAGACACTGTCTGACCACAATCCGCTTGAGATCCAACTGACCTGGTGAAGGGTAATCACCCTGATATCAACGTGGCATCTGCAGCCTACACTCTTAGAAGACAAGGTCTTTAGAGAGACATTAGCTACTACCATAGACACATATTTTTCAGAAAATACGGACACAGCCACATCCCCACTGACTGAATGGGAGGCCTTTAAAGTAATTATATGTGGGACCTCCATTTCTATGAGGGTGGGAGCCCGGGCTGAAATAGTGTCCGACCTCACACAACTAGAGGATGAGTTGGGGTCTCTAGAACGAGAGATGATACTGGACGACAACAAAACAGAGCGATTATATGAGGCACGGATCCGGCATGCGGAACTCCTAGAGTACTTGCGTGTGGTAGATTACAGATCATACACCCAGAAGATGCATGTGGAGGCAGACAAACCGGGTGCCCTGCTTGCTAAGCTAATCGGGCCACAACAGTCTCCCACACCTATATTAATGATACAATCGCCACAGCTGGGTTTTCTAACTAGCCAAACTAGCATTAACGAGGCCTTCCGTCTATACTATGTGGATTTGTACGCAGCGCCGCCACCAGTAGACTAATACTCCCTTCATACGTTTCTGTACTGCCATCCGCAATAGGTAGCTATTGTATCCACCAGAAAAAGCGTTACCGAAGGTAAGTAACTTGTTCTTCTGATGGATACAAACTACCTGTGGATTCCTCACCTTATGAATAGAGTCCCAAAGCAGTACCGCACTCGGGGGAGGGTGCCTGCCTGATTACACTAAAAAATCCTGCAAAACAGAACACGCAAAATGGCCGTCCCTCCTCAACTCCGAGTACAAACAGTAATGCTTTGCGAAGGTATGGAGGGACGCCCAAGTTGCCGCCTTGCAAATGTCCACCACAGGAACCACCCTTGCCAGGGCTGAAGTGGCCGACTTAGCCCTGGTGGAGTGGGCCCTGATACCCTCAGGAGGAACTTTCTTTGCCAGTGAGGAGCATACTTTTATACAAAGAATGACCCACCTGGAGATTGTTCTTTTATGGACTAGCTCTGCCCTTCCGCTGACCAACATACCTCACGAACAGCTGATCCTCCAGGCGAAAGTCTTTCGTCCTCTCAATATAAAAACTGAGAGCCCTTCTAGGGTCCAATCAATGGAGTCTCTCTTCCTCTTTTGAGGGGTGGGGAGGAGGGTAGAAAGAGGGAAGGGTAATAGTTTGCCCCATATGAAAAGGAGTGACAAATTTTGGCAGGAAAGCAGTCCTGGTTTTCAGTACCACTTTATCAGGGAAAAACAAGGTAAAGGGGGGCTTTACAGAAAGGGCTTGAAGCTCCTCAACCCTCCTAGCAGAGGTTATAGCAATTAGGAAAACAGACTTAAGGACCAAATACCTTAAAAGACATGAATGCTTGGGCTCGAACGGTGAACCCATCAGAAATGTTAAAACAAGATTTAAATCCCACTGAGGCATATGAAAGGGTGTGGGAGTAAACTTATTAAGCAAGCCCTTAATAAATCTATTTACAATCGGAGATTTAAATACAGAGGGCTGGTCCGGGAGGCAAAGAAAAGCCGATAGAGCAGCCAAATAACCTTTAACTGTAGCCACTGCATAGCCTTTCTTTGCTAAATCAAGAGCAAATAACAAAACATCTGAAAGGTGGGCATTCAAGGGATCTTTCTGTTTCTCTCCACACGAAATCACAAATTTAGCCCACCTACCGGCATAAATGGATTTAGTGGAGTGTCACCTGGACGATAGAATAACATCCACTACATCCGGTGGGAGAGAAAAGGAACTCAGATTGCCCCGTTCAATTTCCAGGCATGTAGGTGCAGGCTCTGGAGGTGGGGGTGTAGAACCTGCCCCTGCGACTGCAAGAGGAAGTCTGCCCTGAGCGGGAAAGGGAGCGGAGGGCACTTTTGAGAGTTGCAGAAGGTCTGTGTACCACACCCTTCTCGGCCAATCCGGTGCCACCAAGATGACTTGGGCCCTGTCTGGCGAATCTTCCTCAGGACCCGAGGAATCAAAGGTATGGGGGGGAACGCGTAAAGCAACTGGCCATCCCAGGGTATTTGAAACACGTCCCCCAACGCTCCATGCATCGAATACTGGAGACTGCAGAACCACAGGTAGTGCGTGTTCTCCCGAGTGGCGAATAGATCTACCTGCAGAGATCCCAACATCCCGAAGATGTACAGGACCAGGTCTGGATGGAGACGCCACTGGTGATCGGCCGAGAAGTGCCGACAGACTGTCCGCAAGTACGTTTAGAACCCCGGCCAAATGATTTGCTATCAAGCAAATCTGATGGTCCTGAGCCCAGGACCAGAGCCGCAGAGCCTCTCTGCAGAGAAGGTACGACCCTACTCCTCCCTGCTTGTTTACGTACCACATCGCGGTAGTGTTGTCCGTGAGGACTTGAACCGACTGACCGCGAAGGGAAGGGAGGAAGGCCTTGAGAGACAAACGTATCAGTCGCAGTTCCAACAGATTGATATGAAACATCTGTTCCACTGGAGACCAATGACCCTTGATCTCCAGATCCCCCAGATGAGCACCCCACCCTAGAGTGGAGGCATCTGTTACAACTGTGGCCACTGGAGGTGGTAGTGAGAACGGCCTTCCTTGGGAAAGGTTGCCGTCCACTGCCCACCATTGGAGATCCGCTGCAGTGTCCCTGGAGATCCTTATTGAATCCTCAAGGTCTCCTTTGTGCTGAAACCACTGCCTGCGGAGGCACCACTGAAGAGCCCTCATATGCCAGCGCGCATGCGTGACCAACAAAATGCAAGAAGCAAACAGACCAAGCAGGCGTAAGACCTTGAGGACTGGAATAACCGCTCCATTTCGAAACATTGGAATCAGTGCCTGAATGTCCCGAATCTGCTGAGGCGGGGGTAGGCCCGATACAATGTTGTGTCCAGTACTGCCCCTATGAACAGGAGGCGCTGAGAGGGCTCCAGGTGAGACTCAGGCACATTTACCGAAAACCCCAGATCGAACAATAACTGGGTTGTCACCTGCAGGTGATGCAGCACCAGCTCTGGAGACTTGGCTTTGACCAACCAATCGTCCAGGTAGGGGAATACCGCTATTCCCTTCCTCCTGAGATGTGCAGCCACCACTGCCATCACCTTTGTGAAGACTCGAGGAGCTGAAGTAAGCCCAAATGGAAGGACTGCAAACTGGTAGTGTTGCGACCCCACCACAAACCGGAGATACTTCCTGTGCGACTTGAGTATAGGGATATGAAAGTACGCATCCTGCAAGTCGACAGACCCCATCCAATCCTCTTTGTTCAACAGCATAAGTACCTGCGCTAGAGTCAGCATTTTGAATTTCTCCTGCTTGAGGAACCAATTCAAAATCCTCAGGTCTAGGATCAGTCTCAGGCGACCGTCCTTCTTGGGGGATCAGGAAATATCTTGAATAACAACCCTGGCGCCTTTCCTGCTCTGGAACCAACTCTACTGCACCCTTTGATAACATGGCCAGAACCTCCTGTTACAACATCAGGAGATGGCCTTCTGAACAAAATGAGGGACGGGGAGGAGGGAACTCCTGAAAGGGGAGAGCATTTCCTTTTTCTACAATATTCAACACCCAGGAGTCTGTTATTATCAACTCCCACACGCAGAGAAAAAGACGAAGCCTTCCCCCTACAGGAGAGGCATGTTCGATAAGGTGGGGAAAACTAGGGCTGCTTCCCCTGATGTTGTGCTCCAGAGGAAGAGGATGATGATGAAGGGTGCTGCTGGGCTGCCCCTCTAGCTCTCCCTCGTCCTCTAAAGGATCGATAGGATGGATCAGCAGGTTGTTGGGCCGAGTACTGGGGCCTCCGAAAAACTGCCCCACGACCTAACCCTCTGAACCTGTTAAAGGGCCTATAAGGGGCAGCAGGGGTGGCCTGTAAGCCTAAGGACTTTGCTGTAGCCCAGCTGTCCTTAAAACGTTCAAGGGCAGAGTCTGCTTTCTCCCCAAACAGCCTTTCACCATCGAAGGGCAAGTCTAGTAAGGTGGTCAGTACATCTGAGGAGAATCCGGAGGACCTCAGCCAAGCGTGCCTCCTTGTAGCAACAGATGTCCCCATTGCCCTGGCAACAGAGTCCGTTCAAGAGTCTGGTATCAAGGCCAGATTGTATAATCTGCTGCGCCGCAGCCTGCGTGTCCGAAAAGAGTGTTCCAAAAGGCCTCTGTGCGTCCTGTGGCAGACCCCCGACCATAGCCTTGGCCGAGTCCATAAGGGAGTGGACATACCTGCCCAGCACACAGGTAGCGTTTGCAGCCTTGAGCGCCATGCTGCAAGACAAAAAGATCTTTTTCGAAGACTGTTCCATTCATTTGGACTCTCTATTAGACGGGACTACAGAGAATGAACCAGGAGCAGACTTTGTGGAGCAAGACGCTTGAACCACTAAACTCTCCGGGGTTGGATGACGTGAAAGGAACCCAGGATCCTCAGGCGCTCCCCTATGCCTCCTTGCTACAGCCCTATTCACAGCCGGAGACGAAACTGGTTTCCTCCACAAGTCCATAATAGGCTCCATCAATGCCTCGTTGAAGGGCAGAAAAGGATCAGCGGAGGACGTAGAGGGATGCAGCACCTCAGTTAGCAGATTTGTCTTCACCTCTGCTTCAGATAAAGGCAGGTCTTTCTAATAACCAAATGAAATGTCGCTACCTCCTCCGTAAACTCCCCTGGAGATGAAATGTCCCATTCCGGGGATGTATCCAGCCCACTGGCTGACCCCAATCCTTGGTATTCATCCGAAGGCTCTACAAGCTCGCCCTCCTCCAACTGCAGGTATTCTTCCTCTTCAAGGAGATGCAAGGCCTTCCTTCGAGATCTCAAGCGGGACTCTATCCTCCGCGTCGACATCGAATTCACCGACGCCGAAGACACCGCTTTCGAATCCCGACAGGGCACAGGAGAGGATGGATGAATCCGAGAATCACTCGGATCCGGCGCCGACATGGACTCCAACGGCGCCTTCTTCGGAGTCAGCTGGCACGAAGGTAATGGGGCAGACTGGCCAGGGGATAGCATCGGCTGACGTGGTGATGGCAACGGCACCACGGATCTGATGGTGACACCATACCTTGTGGAGACATCATCGGCGTCGGCCCGGCACCCCTAACCGGGCAAAACGGCCTCATCTTATATGGAGCCGGGGAGCCCAGTGAAAATGCTAATGGACCCGTGGGACCCGCCGTTGAACCAGCAGGGGCCATAGACTGGAAAACAACATACATAGCATTTAGAAATGCTGCCGGATCCACTCCCGGAGCCGGGAAGGCAGGATATCTCTTGTCTTGATCCTGCTGCTGCACATCAGGCTCTTGTGGCGCCTGTGAAAACTGAGGGCTACGAGGAGCTACTTCATAGACTGACGGCGTCGGAGATTTTTCTGGACTCTGGGGCTGTGGAGTCACAGTAGGGAATAAGAAAAGGTCCAGCCAGTTGACTTCCTTAAGTTGCCAAATTGATTGAAGTTGTTGTGAGAGCTCCAACCGGAGGCCTGGACCCTAAACCTCCCAAATGTTAAGGTACTGAGTTTAGTTGATGGTGAGCTCCCACTTTCAAAAATTTAAGATACTGAGCACAATGCTTCAATGTTGATTTATTCGCAGAATCAATAAAAGTTAGTTCCAAAGCTTTTAATTTCAAGTACAAAAAATGGACTTCCTTGAGTTGAAAGAAAAGAAGGAAAGAAATAAATCCCAGAATTGACTGCTTTGTCGTCCAAGCCAAGTTGGTCAAGATTGGAAAAAAGGATGAAGAACAATGTTCGATGGAGGACAGCCAACACGTGTTTCACCCCATTAGCGAGTTAGCGGGGGATTTCTCAAGGCTGTGAAAGATATGTATGGACAGTTATAAGTTACATGTCAGATCTTACCCAAGTGAGAATGCATTCCATGCATATCATGCAGGACATGTTGTGCTGCTCATCGTGATATATATAGAAAAAGTGAGATAGTGCCATAGCAGTCTCCCCAGTGTGAACCAAGGATTGGAACCCTACAAAAATATTAGTAGAGTGTAATGATAGATCAGTTTAGAGAGGTCCACTGTTCTTATTCTTGTTGTAGAAGGGAATAAGGTAATAAAAGATAATTAAAATCCTACTGAATAATAAGTGAGAAGAGGAAATTCTATACAAACTGGCACTCTCGTGGTGTAAGTACATGCTAAAGAAAGAAAATTATGAACAAGTGCTATTATAAAGTCAAGTTGTGTGAAAAGGAATAAAACTTGCGATATATACACATTTCTGAAACAAAGAATAACGTTACCCAATTCAAAGCATAGTAACAGACTTCAGACATCAATGGTCTCAATTGTCGGTGCAAATCTGAACATAAGAACCAAGTGGTAAAAACACACTTGTATAACCAATAAATACAATACAGAAAACAAAGATGACAACTTTTCAATTCTTGGGGAAAGCAACTACCCTCCTCTGACATAATCAAACAAAGCCCATTATTGTCATGAGCCTATTTAAATCCCCCAAAGAAAAAAGGAAGCTTCGTTAACACAGAAATTCTAAGTTCACTCAAATAAAGTGAGATATATACCCCAATCAAATCAGTAAAGAGGCATCACAATAAGGGGTAAAATAAGAATGGTACAAGTAATCAACAAAGCCACAAGACCTTGTTTATACCTATAGTGCCATACATGCCATGTAAAAGAGCCAAAGGCATTAATGGGGATTTTTATGAAAAAAGTTATTTTAGGCCGAAGAGCGTGAGTCTTAAACTCACCATAAATCATAAATGAAATAAACAGTGGTACCTGAAAGCGCAATAAGCGCATGAAGAAAACGGCGAAAAATCGCCGACAGGTCCCGCGTACAAACGCTGCAGGCGCGTTCTCACTGCAGTTTGATAGGCGTGATCGAGTGTACCTTCTCTGTTTCGGAGGTATCGAAACAGAGAAGGGACAACAAGTAACCAACACACACCAAAAAACGACGGCGGCCATATTGGATATTGCCGGGGCAGCAGCTGCACTAGTCGATATGGAATAGTGGGAGGCAAAATAGAAAGAAGAATATTTAAGGCAATGTACTAAGCTTCAAAAGTGACAAAAGGGCCATATTAGGCATTTGCAAAGGAGATAGATAATGGTAGTAATAGTAGAAAAAAGGTAATTAGTAGAAAAATAATATAATTGAAAGAGTTGGACCCATAATAGATGTTAAAGACAGAACTCAGGAAAAACAGAGAGCTTAAGAAATGAAATGGGAGAAAGAAAAAGAAAAAGGGCACAGAAATAGTCAAGAGAAAGAAATATAACAGAAAATAATAAAGATAATGCTAAAAATCATATTAACTGAGAAACAAAAATGTTTTCCCAAATGAATTCTCAAATGCAAATAATCCAAGTAGAAAAGGAAAAAGAAGTAAATGGAGAAATTAGTTAAAATAGCCAATAGAAGGGGGAAATCAATAAAAAAAGCTGGTTTAGACTCATAAGCAAAGCCAACAGTTGAAAAGTAAAAACAAGCAAAAAGAAGAGAAGAGGAATAGTAATAAGTCTACGGGTGTCAAAAAATTGATACAGCAAAGCAAATAGTGCAGTACAATAGTTTAAGCAAAGACAAGTTTTTACAAAAGCCAATAGTGCCATTCATGATCTTGGTTCAGGCCATTGTTCACTGTGTCGTATTGGATAATCATCCTGCTTTCTTCCTGGCGGAGGCGTAATTGTAGGTTCCCGCCCCGTGGGGATGACGTAAGACGACGTATACCACTGAATTCAAAGCGCCGTTCATTATGATGAAATGTTTTATAGTGATCCACTAGGGGCGCCTGAGTCTCCAATTTGAGAATGTTCCGAAAATGTTCTTGGATGCGAAGTTTTAGAGGACGGATCGTACTGCCAATATAAACCTTGTGGCATGGGCATACAATCAGATAGACCACATTTCTACTTTCACAATTGATGAAATCCTTGATCACAAGTTTGTTATTATTGATGTATAGGGTAGTTGTTCTGTTAAGTCCCAGTTTACATATTGAACACTTGGTACAGGTAAAGAAACCTTTAGGTTTAGAAAAATAAGGATCAGAGGCTTTTTGTTGAAAAAAGGAAGGACAAAGTGTATCTCGAAGATTAGGAGCCCGACGAAACCCCATTCTTGGTTGTTGTGTAATGTACTTTTGAATAGAGGTGTTGCTGCTGATAAGATGCCAATGCTTACGAAGCTGTTTCCGTATTAGATAGTGACCATTATGAAACTGGGTAATAAAGCGGATCGTAGTATCCTCTTTCCGTCGTAGTGATGAATTAATCATCTTAATCCGGTCCATTTGACCCAATTTACCGATGGACAAGTGCAGTAACTTGTGATTGTATCCCCTATTCAACAGTCTCTCCGTTATTTGTGAGGAGAACAGGTCATAATCTCTAGAGTTGGTGCAGTTGACTCTTGCTCGTCTATATTCACCTTGTGGAATGTTTTTAATAATACTTGAAGGGTGACAGCTGGAGGCATGTAAAATTGCGTTCGCCGCTGTAGATTTTCTAAAAAAGCGTGTCTGTAATCTAGCTTGTTCCACATAGATCAGTAAATCTAGGTACTCAACCTGTGAATCAGAGATGTTATATGTAATGTCAATGTCCCATTTGTTTGGAACCAGAGATTGCAGGAATTGTGTTAAGAGAGTTCTTTGTCCTTGCCAAATCAACAGAATGTCATCGATATAGCGCCCCCAGAAGATGATATTGTGGGAGAAGCATTCATTTTGATCACTCCATAGCCACTCTCGTTCTACTGCTCCCATTAGTATACAGGCATAGGGGGGCGCAAATTTCGCCCCCATCGCCGTACCCTGTAGTTGTAGGTAGAACTGACCATCAAAGAGGAAATAGTTATTTTCTAGGCAGAACTGTAACATGTTCAGTATCATACTATTATGAGTGGTGAATGATACTGGTTTAGTCGAAAGTGCTTGTCTGACAGCATCTATGCCGTCCTGGTGTTTGATAGAAGTATAAAGGCTGACGATATCTATTGTTACTAAAAGATAATCAGATTGCCAATCAATATCTTGAAGTTTGCAGATGATATCTTTCGTGTCTCTTACATAAGAAGGTAAATTGATCATGAAAGGCTGAAGAACTTGATCAATTAGAGTCCCTAATTTGGAACAGATGGAATTAACTCCTGATATTATAGGTCTACCTTTAGGGGGAAAATCTTTTTTGTGAATTTTGGGCAATAGATATAAAGTAGGAACAGTCGGGTGGGAAAGAAAAAGAGCTGTACGTTCTTGGTGTGAGATGACTTGGCGAGAAAGCCAATGATCCAAAAGAACAGAAAGTTGCTGTTGTATGTGTACTGTTGGGTTCGAATCTAAGCGTTTATAACACTGGACATTGTTAAGTTGGCGATAAGCCTCAGAGAGATAATCTGAGGTATTTAGAATGACAATATTTCCCCCTTTGTCTGCTTCCTTGATGATGATGTTAGGATTCATTCTTAACTTAGTCAGTGCTGATATTTGTTGGTTAGTAATATTGTGGGGGACAAATTTGCGCTTTTTACAATAGCTTTTGTGTTCTTTGTCTAGATCTTTCAAAACTACTTGTGCAAATACATCAATAGAATTCCCTGCTGGTAAGGTGGGAGTGAAAGTAGATTTAGGTCTCATACCCGAGGGGTAGTACTGATTAGTGTTCAGCTCCAAATGTTCAGCTAGTGAGCAGAGAGAGATATCAGGTTCAGAAACATTAGCCAGATTACACAGTAGCCCAATTCCTTCAAGGTCCCGAACAGAGAGATCTTGTGAAGGGGGTAAGGAAGCGGGCTGAAGAGAAGAAGAAGTAGGTGTGGAAAAAAAAGATTTAAGTTTGAGCTTACGTATAAACTTAAAAAAGTCAATTTTGGTTTGCGTTATGTTCCAAGAATTAGTCGGACAAAAGGATAGACCTTTATTGAGAATATGGAGTTCAAGTGGAGAGAGAGAGTAATCTGAAAGATTGACAACTAGTTGGTCATCGAGTTTGGGGGCCGGAGATTCTTGCCTTTGGCTCTTTTACATGGCATGTATGGCACTATAGGTATAAACAAGGTCTTGTGGCTCTGTTGATTACTTGTACCATTCTTATTTTACCCCTTATTGTGATGCCTCTTTACTGATTTGATTGGGGTATACTGTATATATCTCACTTTATTTGAGTGAACTTAGAATTTCTGTGTTAACGAAGCTTCCTTTTTTCTTTGGGGGATTTAAATAGGCTCATGACAATAATGGGCTTTGTTTGATTATGTCAGAGGAGGGTAGTTGCTTTCCCCAAGAATTGAAAAGTTGTCATCTTTGTTTTCTGTATTGTATTTATTGGTTATACAAGTGTGTTTTTACCACTTGGTTCTTATGTTCAGATTTGCACCGACAATTGAGACCATTGATGTCTGAAGTCTGTTACTATGCTTTGAATTGGGTAACGTTATTCTTTGTTTCAGAAATGTGTATATATCACAAGTTGTATTCCTTTTCACACAACTTGACTTTATAATAGCACTTGTTCATAATTTTCTTTCTTTAGCATGTACTTACACCACGAGAGTGCCAGTTTGTATAGAATTTCCTCTTCTCACTTATTATTCAGTAGGATTTTAATTATCTTTTATTACCTTATTCCCTTCTACAACAAGAATAAGAACAGTGGACCTCTCTAAACTGATCTATCATTACACTCTACTAATATTTTTGTAGGGTTCCAATCCTTGGTTCACACTGGGGAGACTGCTATGGCACTATCTCACTTTTTCTATATATATCACGATGAGCAGCACAACATGTCCTGCATGATATGCATGGAATGCATTCTCACTTGGGTAAGATCTGACATGTAACTTATAACTGTCCATACATATCTTTCACAGCCTTGAGAAAGCCCCCGCTAACTCGCTAATGGGGTGAAACACGTGTTGGCTGTCCGCCATCGAACATTGTTCTTCATCCTTTTTTCCAATCTTGACCAACTTGGCTTGGACGACAAAGCAGTCAATTCTGGGATTTATTTCTTTCCTTCTTTTCTTTCAACTCAAGGAAGTCCATTTTTTGTACTTGAAATAAAAAGCTTTGGAACTAACTTTTATTGATTCTGCGAATAAATCAACATTGAAGCATTGTGCTCAGTATCTTAAATTTTTGAAAGTGGGAGCTCACCATCAACTAAACGGAGTCACAGTAGGGCTCACCTCCCAATTGCCTCGACGTCTAGTAGATGGAGACCTCGACCTTGATCGGCACCGTGTTGAACGGCGCCGTGAGTCATGATGGCGCCGTGAGTCACCACAACGCCGCTTCTTGTGCCTCTTGGGAGAAGCGTGAGATGAAGCCCTCTTATGGCCCTTCTTCTTAGCCTTCACTAAGAAAAGCTTGGCCTCTCTTTCTTTTAGTGTCTTAGGGTTCATGCTCTGGCATGATCCACACCTCAACGTTGTGCTCAGAGCTAAGACACCAAAGGCAATCCCCATTCGGATCAGTGACCGACATCCGACCGCCACATTCATTACAAGGCTTGAAACCAGATTTTCTCGGGGGAGACATTGTAACTACTAAAGCTACAACTCTATCCAACGAGCCAGGAAAAAAAAACCTTAGTGTTGAAGGCACGGAAAAAAGGAAACTGCTGTCAGCACGCCAGCGAGGACCTCTTATTGGCACGGTGACGTCAGATGGAGTCACGTGGAGCCGCGCAATTGTGACGTGGAGAGCTGGGAAGAAGACTTTCCGTCGGATGCTGATGCAAGGACGAATTCATAAGGTGAGGAATCCACAGGTAGTTTGTATCCATCAGAAATATACATATATGTATGTGTTTGCCTCCCGTACAGGGAGTGGTACTCCTCAGTAGCTCAATAGTAAATGCAACCCATATGTCTTAACTCATATAATTAATAGATGGAGACGGAAGCTGGGTAGGGTGTGGGGTGGATGGAATAAGGCATTGTAGTTCAACATGAATGTTACATAATACAAGATCGCTAGAACACACCTGTAGATCTATTATGTGAAATGCATGTTCAACTATGATCTGTATGTGTTGCTACTTGATTATTACACTGTATGATGGAAAGTTGAAACTGAAAACTAATAAAATGTTGTTAAAAAAAAAAAAAAATGATTCCTGAGCACCCCTGCTATGGAGGCCATGGTGGCATTGTGGGCCTGCCACTGCTGCATGACCTCCTGGTGGTATTACCTCTGCAGCCTTTGGTTTTCCCCCAACATGTTGATGATCTGACCCATCCTGTCCTGGGTATGCTCCCAGGACTTGGGTGATGGCTTCCTGGTCAGGTGACTGCCTTGGGTGCCCCGTCCTCTTGCCAACAGGTTCCCTCCCACACATCTTGTCCCCATGTGCCTGTGCACCTGTCATGGTGTGCCCACTACCAGGGTCACCTGGACCTTCATTGTCTTGGGTGTGAAGGATCGAGTCTGGTCCCTGAACTGCGGGGCACACTATTGATTGAACAGTCCTTGGGTCACAGGCTTGTGGACAAAGGGTTGGCTCCGATGTTGGTGCCATGGGGGGGGGGAGTGGTAGACCGACCAGGGGGCCCAGATGGGCCAGGTAGGTTGTCACTGCCCAGACATCCAGTGGCGTTGTCCTCACTGGGGCCTTTCTCCTGAGAAGGGCTGGCAGTCTCTGGTATGCTCTCCATGGTGGCTCTGACAGGGGTACCTGTGGGTGGGATGAGAGGGGGGTTAAATGGTTGTCTCTTTGTCTGATGCATGCAGTGGCTTGACATGATTCTCAGCAATGGCAATGACAGGTACAGCACTGCTAACACAGTTTGTGGATAGTGGATTGTGACTTATGTACCAGGCTCCAAAGGGGTTGTGGTTGATCAGGCTTGGTAAATTTTGATTGCCTTGTAGGTTCTGTTCCTGTGTGATGGTTTACATGACACGTGTGCCCTTTTAGCAGATGGCTATTCAGGCTTACTTGATGGGAGTGGGTATGGCTATACACTGCAGCATGGTATCTAAGTGGGAAGAGTGTATATGTGTATGCAGGATTGCTTGTCCTGTCTGTACATGTTATGCATGGAGTACACCTTCTTACTTTCATGGCCATGATTAGTCCATTTCAGGGGTGTTGATCTGGTTAGGTGGCCCTTAGGTTTGGTGACAGTGCTGTGTCTGTGTTTGGCGTTGTTTGGCACTGTGTTGTGACATAGCATTGGTGTCATTGCCATGTAGTGGTCCTAAGTCGATGCATCCAGTTGGTGTAGCTGGTGCAATGGTCATACATGCAAGGGTTGTGATGTTTTGTGCACATTGCAGATTTTGATGGACAGGTGCATTGTGGGAGTTAAAATGATTGTGAGTGGCAGTGCAATCCCTGCACCTGGCAGGGAATGTGTGGGCACTGGGGTTGGGTGGTGGTGTGGCATGCTGGGAGGTCCATTCAGTGAATTGGTGGGAGGTTTAGTGGAAGATAGGGTGAATTGTAGAGTGATTGAGTGGTGTGGAAGCATGCTGGACCAGACAAATTGTGCCAGAGGAGAGTTAGTTACTCACCAAAGTCCAGTCCTTTGTGTATTCCAGTCAGGCGCTCTGGATGCAGGATGTCGAAGACCTTCTCCACCCACGCTGTAAACTCTGGGGGAGGGCCCACCGCCAGTCTTCAGCACGGCAATTTGGTGTTTTGATGTGATAGAACACACCTTCCCGATGTCATCCTTTGTGCATGGATGGTTACCCACTGAGTTGACCCTGTCGACAATTATGTGCCATAACTCCATTTTCCTGGCAATGAAAGTTTGATGTACCTGTGTGCCAAAGAGTTGTGGCTCTACCCTGATGATTTCATCAACCATGACCCTCAACTTATCGTCTGTGGTGCTTTTGATGGCACATGGTGGATGTGTTGTGGGTGACGGTGGGTGTTGTGTGTGTAGGGTGCAGTGTAGGGTGCGGGTGGGGTGTTTGGTAGTGTGTGCTGGTTGGTTGTGGTGTTTGTGTGCAGTAGTGAAGTGTGTATAGTGCTGATCGTGCAGTTATGTGATGTGTAGTGAGTGTGAAGTGTATATGTGCCTATGGTGTATAAGTACTAAGTTATAAGTTTTGTAGGTTCTCGCTCTCTCTGTATGTGTTTTTTGTCACCAAGGATTGTGGGTTGTGTGGGGGGTGTTATATAGTGCAGTGAGTAGGTGTGTGTGTGATGTGTGATGTGTGTCAGGTGTGGGGTATTTGAACTGCCCAATGTGGTGGTGTGTTCTGTCTGATGTGAGTTTTTGAGCGTTGTGGTTCAGACTGCAAAATGGTTTTCCACCATGGAAGAACCGCTGTGTTGATTTGTGGGTTGTAATGTGGTGGGTGGAAGGTTGTCGGGCTAGTGGTGGAACCGCCTCTTTCCCGCCCTCCAATGTCCTGGCGGTGTCGGATTGGGGCTGTTATTTGACTCTTAATACGGTGGTCTAATTACGGCCAACATGGCGGTCTTTCAGCGGCTGCCACCGCGGCGGTCTTGCAAAAAATACACCAAAGTTGTAATGAGGCCCTAAGTGAGAGCAAGGAGCCAGCCATCAAGACAATATATGGGCTTTTTCACAACTTGTGAAGAAAGGCTACTTCATTTCCAATCTCTGCACTGTCGGAAAGAGGTGGCAAATTGGCCTTAATACTCATGAAATGAGAATATTTCAGTTTAAAAATAGCAACAAAATAGGACTGCAGCAGATAACCGTTTTAGATGTTTCGGAAGGTATAGTGCCAGTTCTGAGCCCAGAGAATTTTACAATTGGTGTAGTGGTTGAACATTTTCTTGATGAAAGAGGCCTTACTACAGAGGTAGGCGTCAACTAGTCGGAGACACACATATCACATACCAATTAATGCAGGTAACAAAAATGGTGGGCAAACAGAGCTCTTCTCCTGCAGCTACCAGTTTTTAAAGCGTTATTTGTCTTTTCAGTTACATATACCAAACAGCATATGCTCTTCAAGGCCATCACAACATCACGTTTACCATAAATTAAATTTGCCTCTGTTTAGAACAGTACAATGTTACATAATATTAGATTACATCCCCTTTAATTATAAGTCTGACCAATAAAAGATCAATGTATTTTTTAAATAGCATAAGGCGTAGGAGGGCAAATTATATGGTGTAGATTCTGTAGATTGTTCTAGTGTATTCCAAAATTAGTTGAAAATTGGGATTGTTAAATAGGGATCATCATATACTGGAAGGTTAACAACAGTTCAACTTCATTGAACTTGCTTTCCGTAACAAGGAATGTACTGCTATCAGAAAACAACACACATATTTTGGGACGATCATACACTGGACATCCTTCAAAGATAGTCTGCCCTTCTGTGCCTCCAGTGGCCAGTATCGCTACCAGGTTGGGCACACCAATCAATATAATCCTAACTGTGTATCATCACACGGAAAGCATCAGATTCAGCATGCATCAGCAAAATGTCCTTTGGGAAAAGAAAATCCTTGAAATCATGCACACAGAGAAACATTTCGAAAGAACACGCAACATTGCTCTACATGAAGTTCCTTTACATTAAGTTCTTTGACAGAAAAATAATGATCACAAATCTATTTAAATTAACTAACAAATCTGGTTTTATGGAGCTTAGCATGAGAAATGTGCATGTAGGGTGATTTATGACACCCACAGCTATGCCATAACAGGATCAATCTCTTCAAATGTAGATTTTCAGCTATCCAACAAATGAGTGTCTATCAGGTACAAGAGTACCTTCAGTATGCTCCCTGGTTACACTCGGGTACACACAGAAGGCAAAGCAATATGTAAAGCAACTATAATGTGTCCATCCACAGCTCGTCTTGTGTCTAGTGATGGCTAGGAAAGGTTGAATCATATTCCCCTATTCAAACTGGCGGAAGAGTGGATTATTTAAAAGGAAGAGGAGGAGGCTGAACATTTTGAGCAAACTGCAGGAGAAAGGAGGCATCCTCTCGAAGGATCCAATCACAACAGCATTAAAGTGACAGAAGAAAACTACTTCAAGTATTCTTCACAACAAGGTGCACTTGATAAATCTGCCAAAAATACATTAGTCAGTATGGCATTCATAAACACACAAATTAAACACAGGCAAACTGCAAAGAGAGGCTCATGAACTCTGCACAAGCAGATTTCTTAAAATCGAATTGAACACATACACAATGCCAATACATCAAAAGATGGCAAACCAGCAGATCCTCTTAATTTCGAAGCTTGGCAGATTAAAACTCCTGGGTACCACCAAGGAAAGAGTCAATACTAAGTTTCTTAGATTACGAGCTAAAATTCGGGAGGCAACGAAGAAACAAGTACTGGCAAAGCCAATAGCTCTGGCGTTAGCTGCTAGCCATTTGGTTTGTCAATGCTTATTTTGTTTCATCATGTGTTTTGTAAACTGTTAGGCCTTCATGACTTTAAGAACAAATTAGGTAAAATCAAAAACGTTTTTGTTCTTAAAAAGCACTCATAGTAGTCACAGGCACTGAAGGGAACTACTTAGCATTTGGCTGTGTTCTTTGCGAAAGAGCAGCATGCTGTCACTCACAGTGAAGTTACTCAATGGCTGTAGTGGTGTGACCCTTGAAGAATGCTGTAAGTAGAAGAAAAACGCGAATGACAACAACAGACCAGCGGACAGAGGCTGCTGGCTGAAATGCCTTATAAGTTGGTATTTTACATAAGTAAGTAAATTATATGAAATTGTACCAAAACTGAAAGATCTTGGCTAATGCGAGACTTAAAAATAAATAAGTGTACTTTAAAGGAGCACCTACTCTTCTTGCTGGGTTACAGAATTATTGTGTTAACTTGGCTGCAACTGAACTCCTGAATTGCTTTCTGTACCAAAGTTGGGGTGGCATACAGACCAGATGATGAGGTAGGCTACACATTTGAAGCTTTAATCTCTAGCCATCACACCCTGGAGGCACATGATGTTGAATTGCTAGGAGATTTCATTTTGCAATTCTGTGCAGTACTCGGCCGTGCAATATGGGAGAGATTATAGCTTAGACCCATTCCTCTGCCTCTACTACCATGAAATGGAGAGGATAAGAATATACTTTCATTTCTTGGACAATACTGACCCATGCTACTTAAGTACATCCAAAGTAGTATGTCTTCTATTTCCTAAGTATACACTTCTTTTGATACATAGTGCCTTTTTACATTGGATCTATTTGTTGTACTACTTTCACCACCTACAATATCTGTTCACAACTCTATGAAATAACTTGTTGGTTTTACCAATGCTGCCTTTCGTGTTCTACTCAGGCAGCACCCCCACCTTCCTACACGTCCCTCATCCCTTCTCTCTCTTAAACCTTCCCAGTAGTAGTAGTAGTTCTTTCTTTATTCGGTTTTACAGAGAAAACCATAAAAGTACATCCAAAAACAACAGTAATAAAACACTAAAAGATTACAACATTCATTCATAAAATTTCCAATATAAAATGAATAATATAATATACAAAAAAAAAAAGAAAAACACAATCACAGATGCACCTAGAATCTGTGTTAATCACGTATGCACACAGGGAACCCAGCAGAGAAAGCTACATATAATTTAAAAATACAGTCTCAAATGAGTACTTACAAAGTTACTACATCTGTGCAGATCAAATAACACTACTCAAGGATCATATCTAGAACAGACATTTGAAAACCCCAACCTACTGTAGAGAGAGCCATAAAGCGCAGGTGCTAGCAAGATTCCCTTCTAAATGTACGTATGAATGTAGCATTCTAGGTCAGTGCTAGGGTGTTCTAATTCATCTTCAACACTAATATCAGTTTTTACGCCTAATTCGCCATGCATACAGCAGGTAACTAGATATCGCAAACCAGGGCATAGTATTGCTCATGAAAATTCTAGAGTACTCATTTTTCACCTTGGTTCACTGAGGACTGCCCAAAAGCACCCAAGCTACTGGTGAGACAGGGTGTGCCAAGGTCTATAGTCCTCTTCATTGCAGCCAGTGACAGGAGTGAATAAACCGGAGCACGCTGCAGATTTGCATCAACGAGAAATGTCCCAAGTTTCCGTGCACCAGAGACAAGACAACTCATGGGACAGCCTCCATCTCATCATTTATACCTTTTCTTTAAGTGAAAAAGCAGGTCATTCACCCTTATATTAAACAATGATTATTCAATGTTCTTTTCTTAACTAAATGGCTATTATGGGATTGATCTATAGGTCCAAATTATAAAGTGGCACAGAAAACGGAATATATCATATGTATCCAATGCCGCAAATATGTAACTAACAAAATACAATGACACAAGCCCTCTTTTTCACCAGTCCATAAGAAATCCTAGCATCTACGTTTCAAAACCGGATTGCGCTCTTCTTCCCACCCAACAATACACTTTAGAAATAGCCCCTGGAACCTCCATGCACTCAGAAAGCACCAAAGCTGTATATTTCATTACATGTTGCACCTTAACAGCACATCCATATCAAGGCCTATTTATACTTCACGCACATTCAATAGAGCACATTATATATACACACGTAATCAGCATAACCAGAAACATAAAAGCAAGCAAAGCACAGTTTGCTTAGTGTTGTCATCTCAACAGCACATTTACACCGCCGCTCTAGCCTACATATCTAATGCAAATACATTTTAGTTTGCAATACATTATCAGTACACGTTTGACATTCCCCAAACACAATTATATGCAGAAACACAGCACTAAACACGTGCAGTTGGTTCAGCAGAACATCTTTATAACAATATAGTTACATTGCACCTGACCCAACAGAACACATAAGACACATCACCTGACACCATCACGCGGACAGAACATAAAGGGCCACTGCATAGTGGGCTAATTATTGCCATTGCAAAATCACATTCATTTCCTCTCAATAACCTTACCAACCGTTCAAAAAGAAATTAACAAATGCACCAAGCACACTTAGGCACGACATTCAATGAAACCACAATCGGCTATGATACCATCTATCCGAACAAAACTCCAAACTAAGCAACTGTGCTCGCCAGAAGAATGACATAAATGGAAAAGACCTTCGGCACACACAAATCCATATGCACAATTCATAGAACAGTCATGAGAGGATCGAGCAATCGAATAGTCAATATCAACCAGGACTTATAACTACCTAATACTCGTAATAAAACACTAAACACAACCATACACAATGTCCAAAGATCATCTTAACTTCTGTTGTTAAGAATCCCATAAGAGGAATGGGCACCCAGACTCAGAAAGCATTACTGGATCATAAAAATGCTAGGCATGTCCTATACACAAGCACAACAGCTGCTGGCAACAGAGGGCGGGTTATCTGGACATAAAAACAAAGGAACCAGGAAGCATTCTTTCCCAGCAACGAAGGTGGCTTTCTCTGAGTGATGTGCAGGCCCTGGATTTCTTCAGGCCAGAAATCTTCAAATTCTGCAGAAAGTTAAGTGGGCCCACCAGGCAAGCTTCAAAGAATATGTTGCTAATGAAACTTCGATTGAGAACGTTTCAAGTAAACCCAAATTTACCATCGAACAATAATTTCGTGTAGTTTATGGATGGGGCAACGTGTTCACATTTCTAGGGCAGTCATGCACAATGCTGACACATTACCCAGTGCACCTCAATTCCTTTAACATTTGTTTACAAAAGATGAGTTCAACGGATTATGACTGAGGTCGTATGCAGTACGAAGGGTCCATAGTAGTCCATGACAATAAGAATGAGCTGACCAAGCCCAGGGGGCTCTGTGTATGATTGCTAAAATGTCATTCTGAGACGCTGATCCAAGCAGAAAACTGAAGAGACCGTAGAAGCGTCTAATTTTCTCTAAACAAGGAAGAATGGGTGGGGAGGAGGTCTCGTGGAAATTACCACAATGTAGTACAATATTGGGTTTTCGTGGGGTATTTAAATATTAAAGGCAACTAACATCGTGTTAATGGACATGCAATAAAGTACAAACTGCCAAGAGAAGAACAACCGGTCCTGGAAAATGTTATTAAACACTGCAATTACTGTCGAAACACTCCGATCTGTCTATTAAGTAGAACAATGAGATGTTGTGTGAGGGCAGGGAAAGGAGTGTGTTAAGCGTTGCAAACAAAACATTAAATCATGCCCATAGATATGCTGCAGAAGAAAGAACGATAACAGTCTAAAACCAGTTAAACTGCAACGAATTCCTGTAGGTGGACTGCAGAAGGGTTTCGCCGTCCCCAACTTTGAGGAATTGACAGAATCGCGTGGGTGACTCAGGCAACAAAGATTCCAAAGCCTCCGCCCAATTTTACCATTTTCAGAATCGCACTTCTGGTCATTTAAAGCTCAGAAGTTTCAGTTAGGTTTAAAAAAAATGCTCACAAAGGGAAAATTGCTCCTAAGAAACACAATCGTGTAACTTAATTACGTAACGAGTCATGCTTCTAAACCTGGCACATCCCCCGTCTTGTTGCTGGATGCAAGGAGAGCTTTTACAGAAAGGACTAGCTTTCTTGCAGGGTACATATTCAACTGCATAATCTGAGTAGAATTCTCAGAAGATTACGTGTGCACATGCATGCAAATTAAGAGTTCCTCTCATTAGTATAAATGATGGTGTCAATCAGGGCCGGTCCTAGGGTTCACGGGGCCCTGGCAGAATGCAAACATGCGGGCCCTTCGAGATGTAACATCACAGGAAGTGGCATAAATTGAACATTAATTTCCGGGCATTGCTGAAGTGCTTTGCAGGGAACTACTTATCTTGTGTGGATATCACTAAAATGGCTAAAAATATAAATAATTCTAAGGAAATAAGTACATACATTTTAAAGCTGTATAATGTGGTTGAAAAAGCTAGGCCTAGACTATCTCTATAAAACTGGTATGATTCTAACCATATTCACTAACAGTTTCCGGACTAGGGAATGATTAAAATTCCAAGTCCAGATTTTCTCAAAACTATACTAGGGGTGCTTAAAGTGAATTCCTAGGCCTCCCTTTAAGCTAGTGGAGTTGACAATAAGGCATTTGGGGTCATATGTACTAATTTTAGGAATACCAATTTCCTAATTGCGATTCTATCTGAATCACAATGAGGAAATCGGTATTCCTAATGTCTGAAACTTTTTTGAGTTTCATTAGCCATTTTCAGTGGGTTGCAGATAGACCTACCCCTCATGCATATTAATGAGGTATGTTGCACAGCTATCACAGGGATGGAAGCCTGCTGAGATCTACAGCCCACCATGTCTGTGAATGCTTTTTTAATAAAGCAAGCTTTTTTCTTAAATGCAGCCCGTTTTGGGATGCGTTTAAAAAGAAAAAAAATGAAAATTCGCAGTTTCATTTTTTTTGCCTGAATCTTTTTAATAATTTTTATACAGAGCTAGATATATAAATCGTATTCATCAATCACAGTTGGAGAGCTAGAAATTACAAAGTCCATGGCATAGTGCTCACTTCAACCATGCTGGGTGACGAGAGAATTTGCATCTGTTGACAGGTAAGATGTACAAGCAGCAGAGAGGAGTTGGTTGACCTGTTAGGACTAAATAACAACACCTGTCACCAACCTGCGGGGTTTTGTCAGCTTGGAAGACATATTACATCAACACATTTACACAGCAGGAGGCCGTCGTATATGGTACATCAAAGAGAGTAAGATTCAGCATAATTCTCATATACAACAATATAACAATGCAACAGTAACCTTGTCTGGAATCCAGCCCAGGTATCTTGTGGAAGCCTTGTGCCTTTTAGCTCTAGGGAAAAGGCCAAGGATACATGCTTCCCACGTGGACAGCTGCAGACGGGCCGTGCAGATCAAAAGTTGTGCTGACTCCGCCCTCCAGTAAGAACATAATGAGGGACAGGACCATAATATATGTAACAGGTTCGCCAGCCACCAAGTCGCACAGGGGGCAGGCTGAGTCCACGCGATTTGCTGTTTCATTTTTTAAGAGTAGGGAGTGGTTCATGGGAACACTGCTTGCTTTAAAAAAATGTCTGTCTTTGATTCTCAAAGGGGAAAATGTCCCCCTGGGAAGCATTCCACTTTGCGAATGGGTTACCACCTCCTTCAAGGAGTCGGTAAAATCTGAATGTTTTGCGACTGTAATTCAGTTGCAAAACATTCATACACCCCATTCAGATTTGGTATTTGGAAGGGACACCTTAAACACGCCCTTTCCAAATACCGAATCGCAGTCATAAAATGTTATTCGATCATGTGTTACCGAATCACAATCTGTGTTTTGTACATACCTAAAAGCATTTTTACGGTCGGAAACAGCCCGATGGAGTGTCTCCGACCACAAAAATACTTCGTACATGTCGCTCTTGGCCTTCAGAAGGCATGAGGCATCAACACAACAGCTGCATTCTTGATCAGGTCAGTGGCCTGCATGAGCTGCAAGAAACAGTGGCACAAATTCTAAAAGAAAAGAAGAGGAGACAGCACATATGTTATACACAGGTGGGACGACAACGAAGGCTGGAACGTTCCTGCACACGGAGTACCCAAACACAGCAATTACACTCAAACTCCATTTTTAAGAGCTGCAAGGAACAGAACTACCTTAAAGATATACAGAAGAGGGAAAACAGCTTCTCAACAGGGAAAACAAAAAAGACTGCTAATGCTGTACTGGAAGCCACTTTCTAAAAAGATACATTAAACAAAAAAAAGCTTACTAATGTAGACTGTGCAGTTTACAGTTCTATGGAAAAGAAATGTAGCAAAACATATTAGACAGGTTGGTGGAGGTTGTGAGTGACTATCAAAATAACGCTAAAGTAAAGGCAGAGACTTATAGTTTAAATTCATGTAAGTCATATGTCCCTACGATCCAAGAAGACACTTGCCAAATTGCACAAGGAGCAAAACCAAGTCACTCAACTCTTATTTAGAGTAAGAAATAATAACCATACTGTGTTTGCCTTCAGTTCAATCCACTGGATATTGGTTAAAGAAATAATTGAAAGCAAAACCATTTCCATTGTCCACAGGCCACTCCATTCCCTCCCCAGGTATCTAACGGAACACTTTTGGTCTTCCAACCTCCAATGCAAGATCTGCCTCCCTGAACCTGCTGGCTATTACTTGCATAGGCTCTGGGTTTGGCAGATCACTACATGTGCGTTGGTGTACTCTATGGAACACTCCCTTGCTTCTTAGCTTCCCTCCTCTCCTATGGTCCCCATCTCATGTGCACACCCTTCTTCCCCTCACCTATCACATGAGAACAATTCTATTCTGTGCTCCTGAAAAACAACCATTTTCTCAGGCTTCATAGTTACTTCCTAAGCTTTGAGATTATATGTTGTGAAAAGAAGCACACTTCATACTGTGTGCCAGGACGGCCCAATGTCATTCTGCACATGACAATGAGCTGGCTGGCTTTGCGAGCACAATCAGACTAACTGTGTGCACACCAACCTTAAGGCTGTGAAAGCCATTTGGGTTGTGCACCAGTGGCCAAGCCTTCCCAAGCAAGAAGCCCAGTTAATTTATAAAAACCTGGACCAATAATGGCTTCCCTACTCAACCAAACTGCGTGACCTTAGGCAAATATTTTATTGGATCAATCCATCTTTTCTGCACTATTGTACAACAAAGCATTATCCAATACATGAGTTCAGAATACCAGCTGTACCAGAACCTATTGAGCTGATTTAATTGGCTATAATATTGCCCTATCTATGAGAATCTTGGCCACATAAAGGGCTCACATGACAACTGTCTTGACTCTTAGTTCACTCATGGCACTGTCACAATCGCGGGGGCAGGAATAGATCTAAATTAGTGTTTAAAACGATTAGGCCTCTTGTCATGCTCCTGGCTTTCTGATTGGGTCAACCGCAAAAGGAAGCATCTACTATTTGTGGCTCTACTGTGGTAGGTAATTCAGTAAGAGCCTTTTAGCAACTAAAGTAAAAAAATCTCTATGACTGCATGAAACATTTTGCTTTCATTGCTGAGAGACTAGGTTTTCTTTTGTTGCGACCAGTATATTAACTATCGCCTCCTTTGTGCTTGCTAACTGACTTTGCAATTATTTGTGGATCGCAAAATTGCAAAATGCTGCTTTCTTCCATTCCAGGTGAGTAATGTCCATTGGTGATGTGACTTAATTGTTTCTTTTCATGAAAGCCACGCAGCCTGCAGGACACCCTGCTTTTTCATTCATACATGGGCAGGGCTCACTTCACACCTAAGGGTGATTTAAGCACTTATCATTGTTATTATGCAAATGTGGCAATTACATTTTTTAAGTCCTTACAGCCCACAGCTGGGAGGCCCAGGGAAGGGGCTCTTTCTCTCCTTCCCCTAGGCCTCAAGGTACTGAACCACTGCTGCTCCCTGGGCCCGGTAACACCAAAGCATCTGAAAAGTCGGTGTTTTGGTGCGGGCCCCTTAGATGTGAGCAGCTGCGAGGTCAGGGCAGCAGCCCACACCGTCTAGGCCCAGTGCCGGCTGTAATCACTTCCTAGTTAGGGCACGAGATTGGGCAAACTGCCTTTGGCTACAGAATCCGGGTCAAGCAAGCCACAAGCAATTGGCTTCACTGGCGCAAATTTTTGATGCCAGCTTGCAAACATCAGAAGGCGAAAGGAAGGATTTGGAATAAGTACAGAGGAAAATATCTGATCAACAACCTAGGTGGTTCAGTAAAACATCCCCAATGCATGCACCAGTAAAAGCCATTTGTCTACCATACACATGATTCAATGCAATCAATGGATGCTGTGACTTGAACTGTATGACATTAAACACACTATCCAACTATGTGCTATTCTCCTTAGAAATAACTGGTAACCAAGTGTTGTCCATATGAGAAATATGTTTCCACTGGTGACATTCTCATCTTAAACCAGAGAAAAAACGAAAAGTTAAAGGGGTGAAAGTAAAAAAAAATCCATTCTTCTCTTCCTTCCGTGTGGGGATTTATTTGAAATAGTAGAGTCCCTATGTTCCAATTTGTATGGGGAAAACTATAGTGTTGTGATGTAGCCTAACCTTTAGTACAGCCCCTCGTGTTACAAAGGACATCAGAACGTGACATTTTATATTTTATGTTAATTACAGTTTTAATGGTAAAACATGAAAAACTGGACTGAAACGCAATTTAAATGTGCACTTTCTTACATTTCAGAGTTCGACTTAGGTGGCATTTGAATTAAATTGAGATAAATAAAATTGATATTATAATGTACTTTAGACTCTAGACTAACAGTGTATGTAGAAACGACATTGAATTTTAGATGATTAATGCTTTTAAAATATGTGCAAAAGTGAAAGAAGTGCAGTTCTCTGTTGTACCCAATCAAATGCAGGAACAAAACTTTCCCGTGAGAAATGAAATGTATTACTCACAATAATTAAATATTGTTATTGCTAAATTTATACATTTGCACATTAAATGTGTTTTACTACAACATATTAATTAAATGCATTATTATGATTCCCTTGTGATAGCATGAGTGAGGCCTGTTGAAGCTTGTAATTTGTGATCATGCTAGAAATGCTGATTGATTTTCTAATGTCAATTTTTCTTTTAGGTAATGTTCTCATGAGAAGCTTGTAAATGGTAATAGATTCTATTGTTTAAGCATAGAGAGAAAGTAGTGTAGTGTCCTTGACGGAAGAACACTGCAAAATGTGTACTGGTATTGTATACAATTGCTTCAAACTTGCATTGAGTCACGGATGGAAGATGTTAACATGACTGTCCTGGGAAAAAACTGGACGATTACTACTGGATGATGCCTCTTCAACGTGACATGAACTGATTGATATTGGCTATTAGAATGATTTGTGAATTCTAAAATAGTGATGGTCATTTGAACTTTGAGCAGTCGCCGTAGTTTCTAGCAGCTTGCAGAGAGCTTCTAATGCTTGCAGACGTTTTGCTGATCCTGATGCTTTGCTGATGAAGATTCCCTAAATGCTGTATCCCTTGGAGATTTATGTCCCTCTCAGCCATTGCCTTGGAAATGCCCTTTTAAACTTAGAAATCCTTTTTATTTTCCCTTTCAGAAGACTCTTGACTGAGCTTCTGATATGCTGACACTTTCTCTTTTCCTTATCTTTTGTCTAACTTAGTGACCTCCAGTCATTATTGTTTCCAAATTATTTCTGTCCTTTTTATGCTTTTTGTATTCTTCCCACGTGTTTCTCCACACACATGTATTTCCCTGATTTGGTTAGTTGTAGGGTTGACCTGTCCCCAGCTAAAGATCATTGACGAATTTAAATTGACTGATGAATGCTAACTCTGAGCAACGTGTCATCTCTGTAACTCTGATATTTTTATTGACGATGTACATTCTTCTTCTTGAAAGCTTAGTTTTATTAATGTTAGTTCGCCCAAGTATTTTCCGAGGCCTTGGGCAACCTTTAGTGATTATGTATCTTTATAATTAGGTTTTGTGCACTGTCTACATGACTTAGAGCTTGTGTTTGTAATAAAAGTTTTAACTCTATTTCCTGATTGGAGATTTCCTTCCATAGCCACATTGGTCATGGTGTTTAAAACGTTTGGGGTTGTACTGAAATTTTGTCGATGGTTCTACCACACCACTTACAACATCCAAAGTTTCATCCACTTCGAACAGCATTGATTTTTGTGCAGGATGAAAATGCAACAACAGTAATATTATGAGATGATTGGGTCAAGGGCAGGAAGTGACAAGCTGGATCACACATCCTGCTGAATGTAAAAATGCTGCTACCGTTGTTATGCATCATGTCATAGTACACATCGAAATAAGTGGGGCATAGTGATCACATCTTATATAAATTAACACTAGCATGTTAAAAAAGGGGACAGTTATTCCTTGCAATGGGAGCTGAATTGACTCTAACAAGCTCTGTTCTTCTGTGACACTGATGGTTCCGAGTGCCAGAGTATGATTGACTGTAATGCTATAAAGAGTGAGAGAGCTGAGAGGGTTCAGAGGGAAGGCTGGTAAGTTTATCTTTTTAGTGTGTCTTTGATGGCAAGAATTCTGCCCAAAAAAACATATAATCAAACTGTATTTGCAAACATATAATTAGGACGTATACACACTGAAGGAATGAGAGAGGCTGGTTTGGTCTTTCTCTATTTCTCCGTGATGCAAATACCGGCAGAGCAAACTTCAGGGACGGCCAATCTGTCTGTGCATGGGCATGCAATGAGAGCGCTTACCACAATATAAAGGGGTGTCACTTTAAATATTGTAAATCTGCTGGCTTTCTCAAGGCGTCACCACATCAGTATATAAAATGCAGGCCTATTATCTTTGTTAAGTGGTCACCACATAATTATATATTGGTAAACGTATTGACTTCGCCAAGGGGTGACAACATCAATACACAAGGCAAGCCGACGGCTGTGTCAAGAGGTCAGTACATCATTATATGAAGACAAGCCTATTGGCTTTGTCAAGGGGTGGTCACACCATTATTCAAGAGACGTCAATTGGTTTTCTCCAAGGATGATCACAGAAACAGACATGGCAAGACTATTGCCTTTGTCAGGGAGTCACCACGTCATTATATAAAGTCAAACTGTCATAGTGTTTTCCCAGGGAGGTCACCGTGTTTCTGTTTATCCCTAAGAAATTGGCCAACCAGGTATGACTATTCAAACAGTCTTTATTTAAATTCCCAAACAGAATCCTGTTTAGTCAATATAGTTGGGTATATGTATCTCTGTAGGTCTAGTCCTCCTCTTCTTCTCCTCTTTCCTCTTTGGTGTTAGTTTCTCTTGTTCTTTTATTCCCTTAGGTTGTCAGGATTTTACCGTATCCAGCCCTCAGGTAGCCAGCAGGAGGAGGGGAAAAAACAAGCTGTTGTCAAGTAAGTGTTTTTAACTTGGTTTATTTTTATTTGCATGCAAATAGGGGCGGGTTATGCAGGAGTACCTCTGTGAAGCACAACTGTACACAAGTGCTAAGTGGTGCCCAGGTGCCAAAGGAAAAGGAGGGGGGTAGGAAAATAGTTGATCCTCTGTGTGGGATTTCTTCCTTTTATTTTCCCTTTCTTTTTTTCTATTTTTGGTGTGTATTTCACCGTGCTTAGAATTTAACAAATTAAGTGCCATGGGCTTCCTATCGTGTTCTTTATGGTTGTGGGTCACAGCGTGCTTCAAGTTGAAAAATGTAGGTGCCCCAGGGCTTCCCTTTACTTTTCTGCCCACCATCTCGCGCCCCTTTCCCTCCCGACCGTCCCCACCAGTTTTGTGAGCTGACCGCGTATGCGGTCACGTACCTGGTGGGACATGGCTAGCTTCTCCGCTTCCCCTGATCCTTTCCGCTGCTCCTCGGATCTTGTTCTCTGGTCCGGAGCTGTTTAGGTGTGGTCCCGTCTCCACTGGGTCTTTGCTAGTCTTCTCCTTTGGTCGTCCGTCTTCTTCCTCCCCAGGGTTCCTTCCTTCCTCTTCCTGTCGCTCCTTGGGATTATTGGTCCTGGTGAGGTAGGCACGCTCCTCCGGGCACGCTGCGGTTATTATCGTTGGTGTCCCCATGGGGGACTCAAACATCGGCCCGTGCTTCCTTCGTTGTTGTGCCCTGTCACACAAACCTATTAACCTTATCAAAGGATGACCACATCAATTAACAAGCATTTGCAATGTAACGGGGCTCACATTTGCTCCAGTTAGAGCTATTTGCATTATAAACTCTTAACCAGACTTTTCTTGCCACATAAACTGAAAAGTAAAACAGTTTCACATAAGCAAGCCCATGGCCACCATGAAGTGTGATGAGGTCACACAAAAGGAAAGAGAAGTTCGCTCGCAGTGAAACGTATCGGCAAAAGTGCAATTATCCATGTAACAGGCAAAAGTGCAATTAGCCATGTAACCAGCAAAAGTGCAATTAGCCATGTAAGAGGGTCGATGCCATGCAAAGCGCTCAACTACTGCCCAGCAAGATTGTGCTGCCTGAGAAATAAAGAGAAAAAGTAGTTCAGAAACCATACTGAAAACATGGAGCCTCGTATTTTTTCAGTAGTTGGCCAGTGCGCTCGAGGAGGGCTAAACACCGGAAAAGGCATGATGTATGCATACCTTTCACTAATGAAATTAAGCAAATTTTAAAAGGCAAGCTCACGAACCAACCAAACTGATGGGTGTGGTTAAAAGCCCAAAGAGAGATTACACCAGAGACAGACCCTAAAAATGCTACCCTATTGGCTCTGTCAAGAGGTCACCACATTATTGTACAAAGACAAGCCTAACTGCTTTATCAAGGGGTGACCACATCATTATACAAGACAAGCCTACTAGCTTTGTGAGAGAGTTACCAGATCAATAAGCAAGGCAAGCTTATTAGCTTTGTCAAGCAGTCACCACACTGTTAAATTAAGGCAAGCCTGTTGGCTTTGTCAACAATATAAAACACATTAAAGACTTTCTTTTACTCTCCTTCGGCCATATAATGCAGCCATAAAACAGCCACAAAGGGGCACTACAATTCTAAAGCTGAAAAGCACATGATCCAGCTGCAGAAATGGTTAGAAACACTACCAACCTTTCCTCTAGTCATGCTGTATACACCTCATAAAACAGAGTTACTTGTAATACATGATTTTCCAAGAGCTACTTGATCTTCCTGCAGCCATCACAACACTTTTGTAGCATGTTATTGGTGCCCCTGCAGAATGTGGCACCACAAAATAGGCAAAATGCAAAGAACGTCATGAAGGGCCGGAGCAGTGAATAATAAATTAGCCCTCCTGGCAAAGAGAAGGCATGAATTTTGGAATCTCCGCTCAACGTATAGATATCTATTGACTATTAAACACAATTTCTCAAAAACTGCTAAATAAAATTACATCATTTCACAAAAGACATGCTTTATGGGTAAAGATCTAGCTTTCTGACAAATTTGGTGCATGTCTGTTCAGCAGTTTGGGCTGTACCACTGTTCAAAATTCCCAATAGAAATTGCTTTTTGGGACCCCCTTTTTCTCTCAGTCCCTGCTTCATGGATCACCCTGAAACCTGAACCTTTTTTTCAGAAAGTTTTATGAAAATTCGAAAAACAGCGCCAAAGTTCTTTGCAAATTATGTGTTTTTATGTATATATAGGAGCTTGGAAGTAAAATTATGCTTACCTATGGTACGCTACTAGGTTTGTACAGTCCTCCAAAAACTGCAGTTCCCTACTTCATCCAAATAAACTGCAGTTCATATTTACACAGAGATAGTCTGATCCCGAGTTGTTCCAGATTGTGTGGATAGCTTTTTCAGCACCACTTGGCTTTACATTATAGTACTGCAGTCCAAAATGTATAATGAAAACAAACTCCCAGTACCGAAGTTCAATGGAAAAATAGGACTTGACAGGTTACCTGTCTGCCATGGGGCAAGCTGAGTGTTTATTTTTATTTTGTTGGGGTTTTACGTTTAGAGACAGCCTCCCCAATGCCATGCTAGCTAGCAGCTATTACATCACTTGCACGACTTAGTGGGAAGCGTGCAAGAAAGAGGATGCTGGCCTGGCCCATCCATGCTCCGATTATCCATAGAGAAGCAAATCCGAGGAACTCGCTTCTTAGGGAGTTCCTAAGCCTTGGAGAGGTCTTGCACTTGAAATGGTGGAGGTTTTAAACGTTATGAATGTCACTCATGAAATTAAATCACGTAGTGCTACTGTAGCAATAATGGTTCTTTAAAGAAAAATGCACAGCAGGCTGGACATGTCACATTCAAAACCATCACGAATGCAGGCACCTAAATTAAGTAGCGGTGCTCTAAAATGGGTTCCAGTGAAAACACGAACCTGTTCAAATTATGCACTGATCCACCTTTAATTTTTTCCCTATCTTTCATTCCTTCGTCTTGTCTATTCTTTGGCTCTCCGCCCTCTACAAAGGGGCTACCTCTGTCACTAGTTATGTGTGAGAGAGGTGCAGTGGGCATAAGGTAAGGGAAGTAATTATGACACGGCCCTAACAGCTGCAAGCACCTGTAGTTCACGAGTCTGTGCAGAAGAAACTCTTCAGAAATAGCAAGGAAGGACTTATACATGCTTCATTCGTTTGTTCAAATTATTTTTTTGTATGCTGAGCTATGTTAACTTGACTTTTATAAAGTCCCTTCATACCCCATGGAGTCTGACGGTGTTTGATAGATTTTCAAATAACCTGCAAACCACTGCTCTTCACAGTGCCCAAAAGGACAAATGATTAGCAAAAAAACAAGGTTTTAAGGTGCATTTTGAAGACGAACCTTGGGAGTTAATTTAAATGCAAAGGATGGAAGTTCCAAAGAGCCGAATCCTAAACAGAGAAAGATCTGCCCCAAATTTGAATTATTAAGCGAGGAATGTTCACCTGGAAGAACATAAACTTCTGGTAGTAATGTACCAATAGCGATGTGTCACACAAACAGGAGCATTTCCAATGGGAGGTCAGGGACTTTTAAAATAAATCTTGCCCTGAACATGAAGCAGGTGGAGCTTCATAAGGACATTGGAGGCAGGGTGGAATCTTGGTACTGTTACCCAGGCTTGCATCTTTGTCATCCGTAAATATTTAGAGGGCACTGCAATGGAGTAAAGACCACACCAGTGCAGCAACCTAAATGTGGTAAGCCTTTAAATGAGACAAGGAACATTATTTTGCAGATTCCTAAACTATAAGAGGTGTGAAGATGAAACGAATGACATTTTTTACATTTTTTTATCTGAAGTTTGGAAACACATTTAAAGTCAAGTTTTTTAAAAATATATTAACCGTGGTAGAAGAGTTCCCTATCATATGGCACCAGAAAACAGAATTTCAAAGGCCTGGGCTCCTGCCACGAAGAGATGTATTCTTTCAATATTCAGCTTAAACCAATGCTTAACCATCAACCCACCGATTTTACCATGCATTGCTTGAAAGCTAGCATTTATGACCCTTCTCTCCACATAAAGAAAGAATAACGGAGTGTTATCTGAATTCATATAAATGTGGAGGCTCTAAGAATGGATGAAGGTAGACAGGGGGGAGTTAAAGATATAAGGAAAGAGGGTACTGATGTCTGTGAAACGACACGTGAAAGAGGGTACACTTTAGGGGTAAACGGTGGGTTATGCTCATTGTGTGAATTCTGCTGAAAATGACTGAACTGCCCATGCAGGTGTCCTGCAGCCTATCCAGGAGAAGGTGTGATGGACAGTGTCAAAGGCAGCTGGACGGTCTAATAAAAGTCAGGGCACTGCCCTTGATGTTGTCTGCAGTTAGGCAAAGATTCCCTCACACCTGGACCAACATGGACCCCATAAATGCCTGGCCGTCATCCAAGATATCCTATAAGAAGATAGAGGGCTACCAAGCCACATGTCTTTTAAATATCTTGGTAACCGTTAGAAGCAATGAGACAGAAAGTTAGTTCACTGGATTTGCAGGGTTGAAATCCACTGAAATAAAAGAGGCAGAACCACTGTTCCTCCAGAGGTTTAGAACAAACCCTAACTCAAGGGACGGATTTATTAGGTTGCGCAGCATTGTTGTGATTGTTGAGACTATTGTGTTCAGACTGCATAGCAGGTATTCTGGGCAAGGGGCAAATGACAAACTTGATTTTGATCGAGTTGTTTCTTTGCTCTAATACAGATTCTTTACTCGAGGCACACGGCTATGGTTAGGGCTAATGGATTAAGTTATCCTTTCTTGGTAACCCAGAGCATGCAACAGGGATGTCCTCCGTCCCCATTATTGTTTATACTGGCTATGGTTCCCATGGCCATGAAATTACTAGAGTCCCAACTGCACAGGGGTCTGAATTTCGGCTTGGGCTGTATACTGTTATCCATGTATGCGGATGACTTTCTCCTGCTTGTTCGTCACCCATCGTAGGATTAATCCCCACTAATCTGTGAGGAAATAAGGTACAGCAGATACTCAGATACTTCACATTAACTGGGATAAAACAAAAATACTGCATTGACAGAAAACACTGAGACACCAGAACTAGAATTCCTGGTTCTTTGGGTAAATAACACTTCAAATATGTAGGAATAACTATACATTTGGAGAGGGAAGAGATAACAAGGTTGAATAACGCCCCACCAATAAATAAACACAGCAGCTGAATGCTTGGATTAAACTAGCGCTATCCCTGATGACCCGAGTAGCATCCATAAAAATGACAATTGTTCCCGTATTTTTCCATCTGTTCCTATTACCATAATTTTAAATAAAGCCTTCTTCCAAAACCTAAAAACGATTCTCATCATTCTGGTCTGGGCAGACAAGCAATTTAGAATACGGTGGGAGTCTCTAGTTCTACTGCACAAGAAAGGTGGGATTGAAGTACCTGATTTGGAGACATATTTGGCAGCGGAGAGACAGTTGATTTGACGGTGGTATCACCTTTACAGGAGACTTACCTTATGCTATACGAGAGAAAGAGCAAACCATGGACACCCCTGGAATCTCTACTGCCAGTGGACTTCTTCTGCCCCAGATCTGAGATCCTAACCACTGCAACCACGTGCTCAGTTTGGAAGATATTCAGACAAAAGGCAGGGCTTCCATTCTTACATTCGCTCCTCCATCAATCCCCTTCTTCCTTTAACAAGGCAACCAAAGTAATGCATATTCTGTCAGGTGCAGGGTTGAACGAAAAGGATGTATGCTAACAGGATATTCTTGTCTCTCAGTAAGCTGAGGCAGCATAATGAACAGATGCCACTGTCAATTTACACATATATGAGGCTGTGGCAGACAGCGCAAGAGAAACTACTAGGATTTCCAGAAAAGCCACAAGAAGTGACCACATTGAAACAGATAATTAAGTCTCCTGATGCCACCAGATGGGTCGCAAGGCTGTGGTGTGATATTTCCAGAACTCTGGAGAGAGGGCACACTACATTACAAGCAACCCTGGAAGAGAAATCTAGGGGTCGAGCTGACAGCCGCCAAGCGCAAATATTACTGCACACAAACCCACTTAGTATCAGTCAATCATAGTCATATGCTCATATAGTGAACTTTATTGCATCAAGCTTATTACATGCCTGCAAGCCAATCCAAGATAGATCCTTCCAGATATTATCTACGTCCATGATGCAGATCAGAATGTACAGATTTTGTTTACTTTGCCTGGGCCTGACAACCTATGCTCAAGTATTGGCATGAGATTTTTCACACAATCTGACATGACTGGAGGCAGGCTAACACCAAACCCAGAGAATTCACTCCTAAGCTATATCAAATTACTAACGAATAAGGCTCGTAGTTTATGCAGCTCTCATTCTATTGCTGGCCAAAATGAGGGTGGCCATGTATTGGATAGAGTTACAGCCTCGAATAAGGAAAAGTGGATATGAGACCTGGTACCTGCAATGATTGATTTGAAGTGCACGCCTCTATTCAGCCTATCTATCACATTTAGACCGAAAGACATTTGAGGACCCCAGAAGGCATATCTTGCCCAACTAGACCCATACAGTTCAGAAGCACTTTCTAAAATACTCACAGTTGAAGAAACAGGGAATATGGAATAGTGAAATAGACAACCACAAACCCACTGCAGGAGTTTATGTGATTCCTCATGGTGGGGAAGTCCACAACAGATAACCACACCCACCTGTTGATGACTATGGTAGATACACGGTCAGTTACCATATGCCAGAGATACCAGAGGCACTGTGATGTAATATGTTCAAATAACTATGTAACTGTCTGGAAGTTTCCAAATTATGTGATCATTCGATATAATTCAATAAAAAAATGTAAAAAAGGAGAGATATCTGATTTACCAACAAGAAATGGTCTGTTCTCATTTTACACACATATGCAACCCTTACAAAAGTGACTATTTCCTAACTAAATATTAATCTAGCCACGTCCAGGCAAAGTGTGACTTACTTTAGTCAGCATTTCATTGTAAATGAACTCACAATTTGACAGGGTGAGGGCTTATGCCAACAACAAACCTTATTCTGACTATACACCGTCCTTGACGCTACCAAAAAGCGTAGTTAGGCCAAATCAACACTTTTTCACAATACAAATGCCAAAGCTACTTGCTTTGTCAACGTTTTTCGTGTTTGTGATACCATGGAATAGTTTTGTGATAAACACGGATTACTGACCTACTGTACTCCGAATAACACGTTTTGGGCTGGTCATCATTCCTGTTTTTTTACATGTGCTCTCGTCGCAAATGGGGCTGCACTCTCAGAAAGCTAAAATACTTTTCTAACTCTTGTCTTTGAATAGATGAGAAAAGTACAAGTATACTAAAATTAGTATAGGATGTTAATTTATTATTCAAGCTCCAGTACTAGTTAATTGTGGGGAAAGTGTAAGATTACAATATTGCAAATTACTGTCCAAATTATAAAACTTTGTGCACCACTTTAGTACTAGCACTGCTGCATGTGGGTACAAAATGCAGGCAAAAAGTAGAAACCTGTGATTTGGAAAATTACTGGGCAACTAAATATGGGTGGAATAACTGATGACATCACACCCCCTCCACCCTTTAAACTGAACAGGAGGGCCTTTGTCAGCTTTAGAAAAGAGTGTTTACTTTCACCTTCCCAACTGTGCCCCTCCTCTACAGGACGACAAACACTTGATAAAAAGGAACTTGTAGATAAAGGGCGAAGTGGACCACTCTACTTTAATACTCTGATTAGAAAGCCAGTGGAGTAAAAACAAAAAAAAAAAAAACATATCACAATTTTTACTATGCTGTCCCTCAGCACTACCTTGTTCTTCTTGGAACAAGAAGAGAACATGGTTTGTGGATATCATATGAAAAACGATTTACAGAAGACAACAACAGCTTGCTTTTTTCAAAATCCAGCTTTAATGAAATTAAAACATTGGAATGTTGGGAGCTCCACTGAAGACATTAGAGTAGCTCTGGGATTCTAATGGCTAGTAAAAGCCCAAAGTTCCAACATTCCAATGTTTGTTACACAGCAACAACTATGAACAAAGGCCTCATGGAACCCAAGGGGATTTCAACCCCCTCGTGCTCTAAGAGGCTCTTTTTTTTATTTTTTTTACTAATTAGAACATTCTCCTCTCTAGAACCAGAATGCTCTAATAACCTTATAGCCCGCACAGCTGGGCTATACCGGCCATTAAAGGTCCACAACTTTGTTAAAGACTCTCGCCTTTGGCTCTGGCCTTTAACAACGGAGTCGGATGGAGAGGATATATTAGAATACTGGGATATTGGGAGCTCCTCTGAAGACAATGGAGTGCTCCTGGCTTTTAATGGCTGGCAAAATTCCGGAGCTACAACATTTCAATGCTTGCCACACAGCAACAGCTGTGAACAAAGGCTTAATGGAGCCTGAGGGGATTTCAATCCCCTCGGGCTTCGTGAGGCCATTGCTTTATTTATTAGAACATTCTGCTCTCTAGTGGCGGAATTATCTAATAGCTTTATAGCCTGTCAAACCTGGGCTATACCAGCATTAAAGTCCAGGTCCTTGTTAAAGGCCCGAGCCAAAGGCTTGGGCCTTCGACGCTGCAGCAGGTCTTAAATGTTTGGTATACCCTGCTACGGCGTGCTATAAAGCCACATTGGAACACTGGAATGTTGAGGACTCCATTAAAGACAATGGAGTACCTCTGGGCTTCTAATGGCTGGTAGAAGCTGGAACATCAACATTCCAATGTTTGCCTTTCACAGCTCTTGTTGTGAACAAAGGCTTCAAGGATCCAGAGGGGATTTCAACCCCCTCAGGCTTTGTGAGGCCTGTGTTCCACTAAATGGAACATTCTGCCCTTTAGGGGTGGAATTTTGTAATAGCCTTATAGCCCTCTGTCGTTGGACTATACCGGCCATTAAAGCCCCGCTCCCTTGTTAAAGGCACTTGCCTTTGGCTCGGGCCTTTAACCCTTGAGTAGGCCTTTAATGGCCACCATAGCCCACTATAGAGGGCTATAAGGCTATATTAAAGGAATCTAGGGCATCTACGTTAGCAAATCCCCTACCGGATACGATGAGAAGCTATGGCAAGTACAAACCTCAACCAAGCAAGTGTTCCTTTTCCGTAACCAAATCATTTCAGTGAGGAGGATTGGAAGTGTTTTTTACACAGGCTGTTAAAATGTGTGACAAGATGTGTAAGGCTACGTTTAACAACAATTTTACTGGAATGGTTGCAAAACTGGCAGCTGACTAAAATCGAATACCTTATCTCGGTTGCAGCCAACCTATGTACACAGCTGTAAACACAGCACTAGCAAGGATTCAGTCCCAAGGGCATTGTTAAACTTCATCCAAGCAATCAAGGTGTTCTATTGAACTTCTAACACTGGCCAGAAAAAAATATCAAACACATATTAACTTAGTGTGGCTCCCTTATTTTAGGCGATGCATTCTAGATTAGTGGGAGGGGGTATTATAAAACTAATGATGGTCAACAGTGCTTTTCATTAACAACTGGTATTCGTTTTTTCCAACTAATAAATGTTGCCTGGTTTAGTTATGAGACAGAAGAGACTGTGCAGAACTGAAAAAAGGACACCTCTTCTCCAGAGCTTCAGGCGTCCGAAGGTGTCTATAGCGCTAGCATAAAAAATGCAATTTAATTTTCCAATCTACATCTTTAGCAACCATCACTTTAAGATACTAAAAGCTCAAAAAGAATGAAAGCAATATCATTACTAAACACCATCCACACCAAAACAAAAATCATGAGCTCACTTTTGCAGTCTTCAAGCTGAATTTCGAAGCCTTTAGTAACTGACTTGCTGCCCCACCAATTTCAGCACCTCTTTTCATCCACCAGGTCAACCTATTTTCTCCTGCTCCATGCCCTCTAACCCACTGATACACTCACACACACCTCATCCTTGCTCCTCTGCACCAAATCTACACTTTCTTCCACAGCCAGATTTTGAGTATTTTTTGTGTATTATATTATATGGTATGGCTGGGTGTCCATACCGTGTAATACACTCACAAAAACTGCTCTGGATCCATCTGCAAAAACTTAAGCTCAACCCTGGATAGCTATGGCTTTGAGCAGCACGGCTTAAACAAAGAAACTAGCGTGAAGCATTCAACAGTACCAAACAACAAGATAAGAAAGCCACACAACACAAAAGAAATCCGACATCAATTTCTAAAAAATATATATATATTTTTATGAATTTTAAGAAACTAAGATGAGCAAACTCCACCAGAGGGTTCCAGAAATATAGATTTTTAAAGAAAACGTAAATCGTAGTTCAACTGCAAACAGGCACTGGTAACAGCAATGTTTGTAAACCTTTGAAAATTTTGTAAGAGTTGAGTTAGATTACTCCCATGGCTTGAGCAACCAAATCCGACAAGGTGAAGGGGGCCAATAAAGATTGTTTAGACAGCGACCTGGCCACCAAATCGTTTTCTAATCCAGTTCCAAACTTTACAGCGCAACGTCAGACTTCAATGGAGTGGTCCTGATGCTGCAGATGCTAGAGATAAAAGATACTCAAGGATGCTCTTGATGCTGTGTAGTCCACAGGGGTTCCTCTGCCCTTATTCCTCGGTCCACGGTTCAGGTGGGACAACTTTAGTCTCAAAGGTCAGGGGCTCTTGAAATACTTTTTCAGACATTAGAAGGCCGGCTGCGGCTGAACTACTGGTCTCCAGCCACAGCAGCCCCAGTTATATCCCTTGGTGGAAGATGGTAGCTCTCTTGGGCGACCAATCTAGACTCAGATGACACTCCTGGGTCCGGCTGACTCAGGTGCAACTTTCAGCCATCGAGAATCAGTCTCTTGGGGCGCCCAGCAACAGACAGCTATGACTCTTCTGGAATGGCTACTGACTTACTGAAGTGGGCTACTTAAGCTTTGATGGCCCTGGCTCTGGGTCCAGGGTGTCAGCCGATTGACCCTTGGAGTCACTTCTTTGATGTGAGGCTGGGGAGAAAATTTTCCCAGAATCAGGATCCATGGGCACAGTCCTCTCTCCGCTAGCCCAGGATGCGGCTGGTGCAGTCCAGCAGATGGTGTGGCCTCTCTTTGTCAAGTCCAGGGATTAGCAGGGCAGTCCTTCTTCAGTCCTCTTTCCAGTTCCAGCGTGATCTGAGGTTAGGGTGCCAGGGGTGCCATATTTATGCCCAGAATGTGCCCTTGGGGGGATGATGCTATCACTAGCCAATAGGCTACTCGGTCCCCCTCCCCCAAGGTGACAACTTTCCGGCTATCTGTGGCATCTAGCAATCCCAAATTGCACTATCTTACCCACTATGGAAATTTCTGTACCCTTCCTTGGATGGTAGGATCTTGAAAGCCCACCCTAGAGGTGTTGCTACTTGTGAACTACACACCCATGGGAAAACCAGTTTGGACACTGGTCTCCCCTCTCTGGCCCCACCACCAGCCTGTCTACTTGAACAAAGGGCAGCCCCTTAGGAGTGTGTTCACCATTTGCAATACCGGTGGGCCAATTCTTACGATTGAGACAAAATTGCTTGGATCTGTCCAACTACAAAAAAACGCTCAAAGATTATCCACAACACTGCAGGAAAAAGACTATCCTGCACGTAATAACAATAGAGACCAATTGTTAGAACCCCACCAAAGCAAACCAAATACCAAACAGATAGTGTGTGTGACAACATTTAACCCTCTATCTAACAAAATCCAGAAAATAATCAGGGAAGACTGGAAAATTCTGACCTCTGGTGGCCTCCCTTTCCCACAACCTCTACATGCCTACAAGAGGGCTACAAATATACGAGACATGGTGGTCCACACACAACCCATCATGAAACCTTCCAACAACCAGACAACATTGTGGCCATTACCACCTCCAACGGGTCACTATCCCTGTGGAAACTGTAGCGTTTGCCGGTTCACGCAGAGATCCACCACGGTGAACTTAGGTCTAAAAACCCCATGGATATTGAAATCTCTCACGAACTGCAACAGCAGGAATGTGATTCACATGATAAAGTGTCCCTGTCAACTTAAATACATTGGGATGACAATCAGAAAGGTGGGCTCCCGCATCTGTGAACATAGAAGTACCATCCGGTGCAAACGGGACGCCACCAAACTCACCAGCCACTTCATTAAGAGTAACCATTCCCCAGACGAGCTGGAATGGACAGTTTTGGACAAACTATCACCAACAACAAATGACTTGAACCAGAAACCTTTCTACTATGAACAACGATGGGTGTGGAGACTGCACATTGATACTACTGGATTGAACGACAAAATACCCTGGTCATTACTAACTAGGTGATATGACACGCAATCAATGCTCATCTAGCACCACCAGTGCTAACTTATACTTTTCGTTCTTCCTGTGGTGGCTTTGCTACTAGGTGATATGACACGCAACCAATGCTCATCTAGCACCACCAGTGCTAACTTATACTTTTCATTCTTCCTGCAGTGGTTTTCTTGAACCTCCCCTCCCTCCTTCCCTTATCCCACACTGCCCTCGACACCTCCACAACCCTCCTTTCTTCCCTCCTCCCCCCTCCCACTACACCCATATAAACCATATAACCCTCCTCCACCCCAACCTCCCCCTCTTTTCTCTCCCCATCACTCCTTTTCAAGCCACTTTCTGTTTTTCATAAACTTTTCTGCCTATAATCTTTTATTTTTCTAATTAGCCTCTCTCTTATTTGTCTTTACGTTCTCTATCCTCAACCTTCTTCTGCCTCCTATTCTTACTGCATGCTTCGTTCCTTTCCCCTCTCTCCCTCTTCTCTTCACTATGTGTCTTCCCCTCCTTTTCCCCCCTTGACCTCCACTTCCCCCTACCTCCCCCCTCCCCGTTTGGTTCCTCTTCTTTTCCTCCCTCCGCCCGGACCGGCTCTACCGAGCTCCTGGGCCTTGGAGCAGCAAACTACGATTACCAAACTCCTCGGCCGTCAGCTGATCGCGGCGTTGCGTTACCACCGTCCTGCTCACCACGCCCCCGGACGCACACCGGGGCTCTTCATTTACCGTCCTATCCCTAGACCCGTTACCACAAGCGGTCTAGGAAGGGAGCGGAATTGGCGCTGAGCGAGCGCCTCCTTTGGAGTTGTGAGTCTTTCTGAACCCCCATACAGTGGTGACGCCCACAGCAGAGATAAGATTTGGATATTTTCGAACTTGGTTGTGTGTCTGTGCCCCTTTGGGTTATATGGGTGGGTTATATGGCTGGACGTCGGTGGCCTGAGAATGTTCAATATCTATGACCCCATGATGTTTACTTTAATTCATTGATATGTGTGCTTGAGTCTGAAATTTTACGGTTCATTCATTAACCTGCTTGGACTTCAGCTATGTAGTATACCTCAGCCCCTATGCTGCTCTCCCAGCGTACACCACCCTTGGCCACCAATTAGTGGACCACCTCCGGCCTCCATAATGCTCATAGGTTGTTTCCTGTTCTGTTTTGCCTTATTCCCTTTTCTAGTGTATGACTATGAGGGGACACCCCCCCTCCTTTTGACCTGAGGCCAGTAGCCCTTCAGGATTAGGGTAAGAAACCCCTTTTCCCTTAAACACGTATTATTCACGTTCACATTGCATGACTCTTTGCTTGCTGTGTCCCTTCTTCGTGTGCTGTGCATTGGTGTGTGTCACAGTTATGTATAAAGTATTTCCTTTTTGTTTCCTTTAGGCCTCCATAGGGTATCTACCCAGAGGTAGGCCCTATACTTTTATAAAATCTGCACTCCTCCTAGTGGAGTAGTCCTTCTCTTGCCTCGGTAATGCATTATAATTAGGGATCCTAGGCCCTGAAGAATGCCCCCAGACCTCCTTTGGCTCTTAGTAGTGGGCAGAAACATGTTGGCCAGTAATTATCAGAGAGGTGACCTAGTGAGTCTTTATTCTCATATTGGTGTCCCATCCTCGGTTCTTAACCTCACCAGTAGTCACCACGAATAAAGGTGTACTACTATACAGGTGACTGTCTAGGTGTTTTTACATCTTCCTTAGCATAGCTGAATCCCATATAATTCCAATTTGAATTTCCGCACTCCCTCCTGTTCTTTTAACGGTGAGGTTGAGTCCGCCCAGGTGGCACTGTCCTACCTGGGTGGGGCTAGGTGGTCATATGATGAAGCAAGACACTATATAGTGTGTGGGACCACCTAGTCCGTAAAGGAAACTTCCCTTACCACATAATTTTTCACAGCACTCAATACAGAACTCACAGTGTGAGATTGAGGAGCCCTAGGGAAATATTTTGCCAGCGGTTCTGTCTTATAAGTGAACCCCATACTACTTGTGTTTATGATTTACCATTTGCCCACCAAAGGCAGCTTTGTCTTTGAAGCTCACCTTTTGGGCTAACACCTTGAGTGGCTTCCTGCAAAGGGAAGGTGACCCATTATCCTGTGGCGGGCTGCTATTGTTCCTAAGCCTGCTAGTCGTTCACACAACTCCCCAGAAGGGCAGAAAGCTGTGTGGTGGCCAGTGGCCGTTGTAGGGCCACTAGACAAACTCAATCACAAAGTGGCAACTTTCTAAAAGTTTCATTTCTTTAATAGTGACATTAAATTTGACTTCAAAAAGAACAGATGATGGATGGAATGCAAACAAATCAAACATTCACCCCAAGTCACAGATCTGGATTTAATCCATACGTTTTTTGCTTGCCATGCCATTCCAGTTTGGACCCAGCCATACACAAATCAGTCTTGACCCTGTTCCCATAGTCGTGCCTGAACTGTCAGGCCAGGTCCTTCCTGGACCAGAAACAAACATCCTGGGACTGGCTTCTGAGTATCACCCCTCTTCAGCCAGGCTAGCTTGAATCTGGTGGCATAACAAGCATGGGACCCAAGTATGGACATACTCTTCCCACTTAGGAAGACAAATGTAAAAAGAACAGATGGACGGAATGTGAAACAAATCAACCATTCGCCTCCAGTCACAGATCTGGATTTAATCTATCAGTGTTTTGTGCTTGCCATGCCATTCCAGTTTGGATCCAGCCATATACATAACAGTCTTGACCCTGTTCCCCATGGGAACAGTCCAGCCCAAACTCCCAGGCCAGGTCGTCCCTGGACCAGAAACAAGCATCCTGTGACCGGGCAGATGTCTGTGGTAGCAGCAGTTGCTCTGGTGGACTTAGCACGCAAGCCCTCAGAGAGTTGTGTCTTTGCCAAAGTGTAGCACATTTTTATGCAGAGCAATACCCAACAAGAGATGGTATGCTTCTGCACCGCCTTCCCTTTTTTCACACCCACATATCAAACAAAGAGTTGATTGTCCACCCGGAAATCTTTAGTAAGATTGAGGTGGAACACCAACTCCCTTTTTGGATCAAGACGGTGGTGTCTCTCCTCTTCATATGAGGCATGTGAGGCTGCGTAAAAAGCAGGAAAAGGGATGAATTGGCCTACGTGAAACGGCATAACAACCTTAGGAAGCAAGGAGGCCCTTGTTCGAAGCACTACTTAGTCAGGGTGGACAGACAAACATGTTGGTTTAGAAGAAAGAGCTTGACGCTCACTCACTCTTAAGGCCTAATGCCTTAGTGGGCATGCTATAAAGGTCCTGAAAAAAGACATTTTGACCCACTTAGGCAATCTAAGCACATTGGCGGAAAAATGTCGACCAAAGGTCTGGATGAAGGCGCACATTACATCTCCTCATCTGTCCTTCATTGTTTTTAGTCTTGTCTAGGGGAATCACTATTAAGCTACACCAATTGGTGGGTACTCCGCAGACAATTTTAACTCACTTCTTTTTTGAGTACTGGCCACGAAAAACCACCCGCTCCTCTGTAATCAGGCATCATAGCACACCCTCGATGTGCTAGGCATCTCAGGTGCTACCCCCATAACAATCTCTACACACAAACAACTGACTAAAGAAGGTAACCGTTTATTCTAGATCATTTAATTTATTCAAAGGTTGTGCATTTATTCTTTTAAGAACAGTCACAAAATAGATAGGTTGGTGAACAGCAAACTGTTGAAGGACTCTCGTCATGGGTACAAGACTGTTGGTTTCGGGAAGCAACACAACCACATGTTGGGGACTGAGTCTTATCCCACACCGTCTGATATCTGTCAGCCTAACCCTTTCGCCTAGCTAGCAGAATCTCAACAAAACCCAAAATAAAGGTGATTTGTTGCAGCATGACACTCTATGACTTCCCAGGGTAGATGTGGTGGAACAGATCTTACCCCTTTCCCTCAGTTATATAAGTTTAATATATGCAAAGACAAAGAGAAGCTGGCTTTGGTTCAATATATTTATTGAAACAACTGCGTTCTATGTAAAAAGGCATGAATTGTGATTATTAGAACAATGAAACACAACACTATTATTGCAGTGACCAGAAAAGTGAAACCGATAAAAGGTTCCAACATTCTGTTATAATAGTGATTCTAAAACCCCTACCTGAACTACTAAAAATATCCACATGGAGCAATAGCAGGGGTAGCCCTAATTTGCCCATACCGCTCTCAGCAAGGAAGCCCCACCTTGATATAAGAGTAAATAGCAGGGGGGGGGCTACTGGTTTGCTGGCAGTCCTCCTGAGTAGATGAAGAGAAGATGCTGAGTTTGGCAGAGATGCGTCAATACAATACAGCATAAGATGGCTGGCTGACTACTGAAATGTCCTCCTCTGCCCTAGGTTCGGGCAGTGTGTTGTTATATAATAAAACATGTTGTTGTTCTGAGAACTGCCCTGACGTGATCATGCATCTTTTCTGTGTAAGGTACACACTGTACTCTTTGGACCGGCGAAACTCTGTAAATATTCATATACAGTCTCGTACAGCCTTGGTAACTATTGATAACAATAATAAAACAGCTCCACTAAAATGAAGCCTTCCTGAAAAAAAAAAGGGAATAAACGAAAAACAACTAGGTAAAAGGGCACAGGCCTCAGGACTAAAGCTAAACTAAATGTGACCATGCAAAGAGCTAAAATAACCCCATGACAAAATGTGTAGATAGAAAAGAACACAACTAAAAAGTTGAGCAAATTTAACGAATATCCAGTATTAAATGGTAGATCCCTACCATTTTGTAATTTCTTAACTTAGTTGTATGGTTGCATTCTGTATGTTAAGCAAGACAAGCACAATAAAAGGCATTTGCCTTCCTCAGTCTACCAGCCTACCTTTAAGATAAGGAAAAGCGTCCATAGTCGTGAAAAGGTAGACATGTAGGACCCATGGCTCAAGAAATGCGGAACTAAACACTAGGGAGCAGTTCCATGGCTGAAGCATTTATTTCCATGTGTCAGGCCAAATCTACTGCTGGTTTTGGAGACTCTCATTATTCCTTTTTACCAGGAAACATTGGCACTTTGGTCAAAGGAACATTATACATAATTAGTAACAACAGCTTGCATCATAGCTCCACAACTGAATCCAATAACAGTCACTGTAAGATTTTGTCATTTTTTAAAATAAATAATAGCTGGAGTGTGCGAAATTTCATATGTTTTGCATGAAACGTTACAGTCAGTATCTTGTAAGATAAAAGCAGGCGACTGGTTCAAGCAGAAATTATTTCTCAGCAAAAGATATTGAGTGAACGAGTCTCCCACTGGTATCTAATTACACTTTTTTTGCAGCAAGCTTTGATCTTGCATTAAAAAGGTATTTGAAATTGAGTAAGGTGAATTTCAAGAGTTTTCAGGAACTGCAGAAAACACAAAATTAAAGAATTTCATCCAGACCCATTAATAGTCAAAATGTGGTGTAAAATCCCCATATTTTTCCAAGACAAGTGCCCATTTCTTCCTTCGAAGAACTGCTGTTAACAGTTTGCCATGCCCCATGCACATAGAGGGTCATGTGAATCAATGGAGACTAGGTACCAAGAGCAAACTCTTCCTACTGCTAAATAACCTACTAACCTGTTCTTCTCTTCCATGGATCCACATACATACTTAGTTTAGGGTGCACACTGAATTAGAAAAAGTAATCACCAAGCAACAAGGGTCTGCAGCTCATCCATCCAAACCAGAGTTCAGCCACAGAGTCAGTGTCAAAACACTGGAGGTTTCCAAAATTGAAGAAAGGACACAATCTTACAGTCAATTGGATCCCCAAACCACGCATACCTTGGAAAACCACTATATTTATTTTTTACCAGAGAAGGAGAAACCCTAATATCTTGGTTTATTATTATCTACAAAATTACATGCTATTTGCACAATGAATCAGTTTACAGAATGTACATGTAGAAGCCATTTTAATGCCAACTCTTGAAAGAACTGTTGAACACTTTGTGTAGCCCCTGTCCGAGATGAAATAAAATTGAGTTTTGAGTCAATAATAAACCCTATTGCATGTGTTGTATTAGACCTGAAACTGTAGACAGTGCTATAAACTGCATTCATATCAACAACTGACATGTAAAATAAGGTTTTGTGCAGAAGTCCACCACAAATGGTAAAACAGAGTGTAAGGTCAGTTATAATACTCAGCCCACTTTTTAAAGTATCCCCACTGAAGGAGTAACTAAATGTACAACGATCCTTGATGCAAATTGATAAACCAAAAAGCTTAACTTGTTTATACAAACTGAATTGAGAAATATAGAGGGAGAGAGGCTGCCTCCTTGATGCACATACATAAATAGAAGTGCTGTATCACATAAAGTGAACAGTGGAAGGGCGAAAAGTTGTGGGGTGAAAAGTGTCTTAATTGGTTGAAGAGCTGGAGCAGTGGTATTGTAACACCTTAGAAAGTGATAACTGGTTGTTAGCCACTTGGGTTTAAAGTAATGTGCAGCTATATAAGCAGCCTTTGTCAATGTCTCTAAAGGAAATAACAAAATAACACAAGGCAAAAAAGTGACAACTAAAACATAAAAAGGTACAACACAATAAAATAGTCCAAACATAACCCAACAAAAAGAGTACAACACAATGTCAAAAGCCTACCTCAATGGAGGAAACAGTCCTTTTGACCTTAGGTGGAAAAGTCATGGTCTGGTTGTATGGGCTATTCAGAGTCCCAGATGTTGGTGCACCATTTGTAATTTTCTGAACAACAGCACCCAGCAGGCTACGTTGTCTGGTGGTGGGTTACACCTTGGTAGCATTCAGAAGTACTATTCCCACAATGCTGAGTCTTCCAGCACTATGGCAGAAAAGTCCAGAAGAAAACGGTATATTAAACATTGAGGAAAAAGGCAGGAGGAGGAGTTAAAAAGAACATAATGCCACTAGATCTTTGCTGTACAATCTGGATTCGAGGAGTTTCTGCCATGCTGTGAAGAAATCTAGTCTCTTTTGTTGAGTGAATAGTTTCTAACTGCTGCTAGGAAATTCTTCAGCCTCTGAAGGAGTTTCTTCTTACTGTTAAAAATTTACACTAGATTGCCCTAAGTCTTACTTAGGATTAGTGATGTAGTTAGACTCTGGGAACGTTATATTTTCAATTGTGATTGTCATTTTCTTGGACATACATCTGAACTCTTCCTTATGAAGGCACATTTTGTTCTATCCATGGAAAAGATTTTCTGGATGTGTAGAATATTAATTGGATGTGACAGAAACGAGTATGCGCGACAGTCTCCTGTAGGTCACGTAGGGCTGCTGTCACATTTCAGTCACGTACATCTTTTTCTATTAATTTTGTGTGATACTCCAGAACACAAGGGTGGGGGGCTTGCCACCATGCCTAGGCAGCACACCCCGAGAGCTCCCTTGCCACCTTGCACATTTCTGGCTCCTTGCAGCCCTCATAACCACCTAACTCATAGGGAGGTAAACACAGAGTCACCCCTCAGGCCTCCGGACTGCTTCCCTTGCAGCTGCGACCGCGCCGCCTGAGTGAACAATGGCGGGATCATCCCTGGTGGGGGCAGGACCCCCTCCCTCCTGTCATCGCTGGGCCATCAGTGGAGCGGAGCTCAGTGGCTCCACCCACCTATGCTTCTTGGACTCAGCTTGGTGCAGGGACTCCGGTCTGGCACTGATGCACAATGTTGATCTGCATTGTCTCTGTAGGGGACTGTGCTGAGAGGAGCAAAGTGCCTGGGGACAGAGAAACTCAATTTTTGGGAATAATCTCTGGTTGAGACCAGAGCTTCTTCTCGTGCTGTTACCCCCTACAGCGTGCAGGCTGAAGCTGCTGCCTCTTGATGCGGAGGGAATGTTCCAGCCCGGTAAAGTCTCCCCCATGAGCACTATGGTTTTCACGTGAGCATGGACAATGTTTTTGGGTACCCCACTAGCGGCTGGCCTTCATCCTCTGCCTTCCAACCTACACCCCAGACCTCTATCCCTGGTGACCCTAGTCCAAGAAGTCAGATGAACTAGCCTGCTCAAGCACCACAGCCAGAGATGTAGAAGTTGGTGCTGAGTCTCATTTATTAATCTGACTTCACAAACTCAATGATTGTGTAGATTCTTCCTAAAAAATGTTTGGTGCCTTTTCCTTCTGGTAAGGCTTGTGGACTCCATATTCCCCTACTCAATTAGGTTTCTCAGACCTTTACCTAACCACAGATCTTGGGCTGATGGGACATTCTCTTTGAAAACAAAAGAAGTGGAAGTGGGGATTTGGTGCACTGTATTCGGTTTGCGATTTACCAGGTGGGATGATATTCTTTTCCCCTTGGCATGGCCTGTACCCTTTCCCACTGCCCTATTCCTCAACACTGAAGCCGTTGTGCCGTTGTTTCTATAGTCGGCTTTAGCTGTTGGTGGGGGGCGTCTCCTTTGTCTGGGCTACAGCATGGGCAGATCACAGAGATTAAAAGATGACACCTCAATGGGTGCCTCCCAGAAGAGGATCAAGCAGGGCGCCGAGGTTGGCATATCCTCCCAGCTCTACAGCAAACTTGATAAGATGATGGCGACCATAGGTACTTCTGGGGAGCGACTGGAGGGCAAGATCGACTCCACAGTAGTAGAGATGGGCCTCCTTCGGGAGGGTTTGAAAAAGGTGTTGGCTTGTGTGTCCACGCTGGAAGCCTCCCATCAGACCCTAATCCATGAATCAGCAAACATGGATCATCACCATAACCAGTTTATAGACACACAGTCGTCGACTTGAGGCCAGGATTGAGGACCAGGAGGGGAGGGCACACCGTAACAAAATCAGGGTAGTCGGCCTCCCCAAAAAACTGGAGGTTGACTCTATGCTTGGGTTCCTGGGGAACTGTCTACAGGAGGCTGTGGCCCTGGAGGGACTAACTCTCTTCTATGTGCTGGAACGTGCCCATAGGGTCCCTGCCAGAGCACCCCCATGCCCAGTGATAGCCTAGCAGCTGCATTTCAGAGACCAAGACTTCCTACTAGAGCTGGCACGAAGATGTGGCCCTTTTGCTGTGAAGAACGCAAAGGTTACCCTCTGCCCTGAATTTACCCTGCGAGCCCAAATTCAGCAGGCACCCTTCACTGCTATGAACAAATGGCTCTGAGAGCTGGGATTGGTATACATTCTGTTGTTCCCGGCCTGCTTAAAGAGTGTAGTTAGAGGGTGAGACTCATTTCTTCTTGGACCCTGCGGCGGCTTGAGATTGATTGGAACTCTTTGACACTGAGTCAACACATCCAGCCCCTCTTGGAGCATCCAGGACTGCAGTGAATGAAGCAGCAAAGGTCTTGCAAGGGGGGAATACCCTGACAAACCAAGCTGCAGGCGGCTGCAGGACAGACTAGGGAAGTGGAGGTGGTGGCCTCCTTGGGGTCTGGAGATGGATCGTCAACACCAAAGTTGCTTTTGCGGAATGGTTCCTCCTCGAACTCGAATAGCGGGTCTGAAGCACACGCTACATGGAGTCACACCTGATATGGCAGACAACCTTGTTTGATCTCCACTTGCTGAACTGGGCTGCTACAGGTTTATTTTTGTGGACTGGATTACATCTGTGGTATCGTATATATAAGGCTGTTGTTTTCTGCTGCTATGATCTATTCTATACATGATGGGGAGGAGCTGGGTTTGGTGGGGAGACAACAATACTTGATATTCTCTTTCATTTTTACCTGAGAGTACCTTATTCGTTTGGCAAGTTTCTCCCATCTAAAGAACTTTCTGTAACAGACTATTGGCTCTTATAAAAGTGTGTTAGGTTGGGACAATGGATATATATTATTATTATTATATATATATATATATATATATATATATATATATATATATATATATATATATATATATATATATATACATACATACATATATATACAGGCCTCGAAAAATCATAAAAATTTTACTAGACCTGCAGGTCAAGTAACTCGAATAATCTACTCAACCAAAACTGTAATGTGCTTAACCCGTAAACGGGTCTCAATTGTCTGATCCTAGGCAGATATTTTACTTTACAGAGTCACCTTTTTCTTCATTCTCACATGAGTGTACCTTCAAATCTTTAAGCTCAACATATCTTCTGTACAAAAAAACTTCTTTGTTTGATTAACTGGACTAAACATTGGCTTCATGTATAAAAATAATCTAGCCCACATAAGGGACACATGATCCATTACTTGCCTCTTAGTTTACTGATAGCATTGCTACCAGGGCAGGAGTGTTTCTAGGTTTATGTTTAAACACTCATTTTTACTAAATATATCACTAAAGCATGATGTGGTAGCACACTGTTGGTTACAGAGAGAAGAATTCCATAAAATGTCCAAAAACCTTCCCACTAACTTGCAGCTTTACTGATAAAACTATGCAATGTATTAACAAATACATACAAATCGGGTGTCAGAAAACATTTATTCCTTGCACATCACCAAGTAAAGTGTTCTGATTTGTTTTCATCCTATACAAATATTTTTTCATCACACAGAAGTACACACAATGGGCTTTCACAACTACTGAAATATTTGTTGAAATGTTTGTACAGTTGACTGTATTCAAAAGTTGTAAGGAAAAAAATGACAAAATCTCAGAACTCTGCAGTCAGAAGGAAAATGTATTGTAAGACAAACTGACTTTTGACCTCTGTCTTTGAACACAGAGCAAATGTGACAAGGAGATTAAAAGGCCTCCTTCACTTTCTTACTGAACAGAACACCTGTTCTTTGTCACCTTGCCAGAAGAGTGGAGCAGGTCCTAAAAATATCTCGACCTGATGGAGTGGGCGAGTAGAATTTTCGAGTCCTGGCGGGGTTGTGGGGAGTGACTGGATGGCAGTGCAGTGGATACGCAAATGACCGGGGAGGCTCTTGTGCACTGAACTGTGCAAAATAATTGAAACAATGTTTGACCACTTCCGAGTGATTACCTGCAATGTGCAGGGGCTCAATACACCATTAAAGTGGTATAATGTACTGGCATACGTAAAACGTAGAGGGGTACAAATAGAGTTCCTGCAGGAGACCCACCTGACCGATCGTGAGGGCAGGGCTCTTGGGAAGAGGCGGAGGGGGCAGCTGTACTACATTGCCTATTCTGCATTTCTGTGTGGCGCACTGGTCTGGATTAGACACAGATTACCTTTACAGGTACATAAAGCCAGGTGGACCACAAAGGGCGTTATTTATTGGTGATGGGTAGACTAGACTGCAGGTATGTAGCACTAATGAATGTGTATTGCCCCAATCCCGAACAACCTGCTTTTGGACCAGTCTGACACCTTTGCTAACGGCCGCGCGGTCCTAACCGAAAATAACTGGAGGAGTCTTCAATTGTGTGGCAGACTCCCAAGGGGATAGGTCATAACCCCTGCCGTATGCGTCTCTAATAGCGATTGAACACTAAAGATTGGTGTGCTTTGGGCAGGCACATAATCCAGACATGCAGGTTTATTCCTTCCATTCTAGATTGCATGGGCTGGATGTATGATTGGATCAGCTGGATGCGAAATACTCCTTGGGACATATTCAGATCATAACCCCCTACTTTGTACATATCTATGGTCGCCCCACATGGCTGGAGTCCTGTTGCGGCATTTGCATCCTGCCCTATTGGATGAGCAGGTGTTCTGCGAGTCCCTTGGGAAGTTATTTGTACTTACTGGCTGGAGAATGCAGGGACTGCGTCTTTGATTGCAGTGGAATGGGAGGCATTTAAAATAGTAGTGCGGGGCATTGTATTTCTAGTAAACTGGGTGTACCATCCCAACTGCACGTTGACATTCGGCGGCAAGAGAGCATCTTAAACACTCTGCCTCTGGACACAAGAGACCGTTGAATGTAGAACAAGACTGCTGGATGAAAGGGAGACATTTTTTTTACAGTGGTGGAATAGCTGAAGCAGTACAATTATAGGGCACTGATTTGTGCAGGCACATGTAACAGGGATAAGTCAAGTAGCATGTTGGCATGACTTCTTTAGCAGGAAAACAGGGGGCACACAATACTGCAGATGCAAGATCACTCGGGATGGGATGTATTATCGCAGGCAGAGTTTAATGGGGTGTTCATCCAGTGCTATTGTGCATTGTATGGAGCAGGGGGTGGTGGTTGTGGAGGCAGACATGCTGCAGTGTATAGCGGACTCATCCCCCGGCAGAGCACAAATGGGCTGCAGTTACTACTCAGGAGGTGAAAGGTGCGATTAAGGAGATGGAGAAGGGCAAGGTTCTTGAGCTGGATGGGCTCCCCATAGATTTTTATGCCACATATATGGCAGCACTTGCCCCTAAACTGGTGTAAGTCTATAACCAGGCATGTTAGGAATGGGTTTTGGGCTCCAATTTGTTAAATGGACACGCCTGTTATAAACTAAGCCGATGGTGCAATTCCAGACAGTACCTGCATTTCACTAACTCTTAGTAATGAAGTGATTGCTACTAGAAATGCCACTTTCCAAGTTAAGAATTGGATCTGACAAGAGTGCATGGGTTCAAAAGGTGGACCCATGAGTCCTGTAAGTACAATATTCAGATTCCACGAGAGTACTGGTGGAGTTCTTTGAGGTATGATTCGTTTTAGTCCTTCCATGAAGGCTTTAATGACTGGTATCCTAATTAGGGATTTTGTGTGTTTATTTTGCAAATAAGACGAAATTGCAGTGAGGTGTATTTGGATTGATGAAAAGGCTAGATTTGCTTTTTGTAGGTGTAGTAAATATCCTACGATGTCTTGTATGGACGCATCCAACTGTGATGTGTTTTGCTTGGCAGTAGAAAACAAATCTTTTCCATTTGTTAGCATAACATTGCCTGGTGGTAGGTTTTCTTGCTTGTTTAATGACTTCCATACACTCGTTTGGAAGATTTAGATACCCAAACTCTAAGATTTCAGGAGCCAGATTGCTAGATTGAGCATTGCTGGATTGGGGTGTCTGATCTGTTGTTTGTGTTGCGTTAACAGATCTTGTCTGTTTGGAAGCTTGACATGAGGTACTACTGAGAGGTCCAACAGTGTGGTGTACCATGGTTGGCGTGCCCACGTTGGTGCTATAAGTATTAGTTTGATTTTGTTTTGACGCATTTTGTTGACTAGAAATGGAATGAGTGGGAGAGGGGGAAAAGCGTAAACAAATATCCCTGACCAGTTGATCCATAGAGCAATGCCCTTGGACTGAGGGTGTGGGTACCTGGATGCGCAGTTTTGGCATTTTGCGTTTTGGTTTGTGGCGAACAGATCTATGTCTGGTGTCCCCCACTGACGAAAGTATTTGTGCAGTACCTGGGGATGTATTTCCCACTCGTGAGTTTGCTGGTGATCCCGACTGAGATTGTCTGCTAATTGATTGTGAATCCCTGGAATGTATTGAGCTATTAGGCGAATGTTGTTGTGAATTGCCCAATGCCAATTTTTTTGTGCTAGGAGGCAAAGTTGCGATGAGTGTGTTCCCCCCTGTTTGTTTAAGTAGTACATCGTTGTCATATTGTCTGTTTTGACAAGAATGTGTTTGTGAGCCAGAAGAGGTTGAAAAGCTTTTAGTGCTAGAAAGACTGCTAGCAGCTCTACGTGATTTTTGTGTAGCTGTTTCTGCTTGCTGTCCCACTGTCCCTGTATACTGTGATTGTTGAGGTGTGCTCCCCACCCAATCATTGATGCATCTGTTGTGAGAATGGTGTGAGGCACAGGGTCTTGAAAAGGCCGCTCTTTGTTTAAATTTGTGGGATTCCACCACTGAAGCGAATAGTGTGTTTGGCGGTCTATCAACACTAGATCTTGGAGATGACCCTGTGCCTGCGACCATTGTTTTGCAAGGCACTGCTGTAAGGGCCGCATATTTAACCGTGCGTTTGGGACAATTGCAATGCATGATGCCATCATGCCTAGGAGTTTCATCACAAATCTGACTGTGTAGTGCTGATTTGGTTGTATTCTTGGCACCATGGTGTGGAATGATTGCACCCTTTGGGGGCTTGGACTTACAATCGCCTTTTGAGCGTTGAGTGTAGCTTCCAAGTACTGCTGAATTTGGGATGGTTGCAAGTGTTATTTTTGATAATTTATTGAAAACCCTAGTGTATGTACGGTATCTATTACATAACGTGTGTGATGTTGACACTGTTCTTGAGTGTTGGCCTTTATTAGCCAATCGTCGAGATATGGGAATACATGCATGTGTTGTCTCCTTATGTACGCTGCTACTACGGCAAGGCATTTTGTAAATTCTCTGGGGGCTGTTGTTATCCCGAAGGGTAATACCTTGAATTGGTAATGTTTTCCTTGTATAACAAACCTGAGGTATTTTCTGTGAGCTGGATGGATGGGTATGTGAAAATACACATCTTTTAAATCCAGTGTTGACATGTATTCTCCCTGTTTCAGTAATGGGACTACATCCTGTAGTGTCACCATGTGAAAGTGTTCTGATTGAATGTATAGATTGAGAGTCCTGAGATCTAATATTGGCCTTAGTGTTTTGCCCTTTTTGGGAATAAGGAAGTACAGGGAATAGACCCCTGTTCCTTTTTGTTGATGAGGTACTAGTTCTATGGCTTGTTTTGTTAATGGTGCCTGCACCTCTGTTTGTAACATTGTTAGATGTTGCGACAATAGTTTATGCGCTTTTGGGGGAATATCTGGAGGAAAATGCGTGAATTCTATGCAGTAACCATGTTGGATAATTGATAGTACCCATGTGTCCGTTGTTATGTTTGACCATTGATTGTGGAACATTTCCAGTCTTCCTCCCACAGGGGATGCGTGTTGGGAGAGGGTGATGGCAAAGTCACTGCTTGTTGTTAGTGGCTTGCTTTGTAGATTGGAATTTTCCCCTGGATTTGGGAAATTGCCCTCTGAAGGACCCTCGAAACCTCCCTCTTTGATACTGTGATTGGTATGAGGGCTTTGTCTGTGAGGTGGATGGTTCTGATGGTTGTGGCCTGAAACCCCCCCTATACTGCGGCTTCCTAAATGTCCCTCTGTATTGGGATGAGTAAAGCGCTCCCATCGCTTTGGCTGTATCATTATCTTTTTTCATTTTCTCTATAGCTGTGTCCACTTGTGTGCCAAATAGCTGTTGCTGGTTGAATGGCATGTTGAGGACCACCTGTTGAATCTCAGGTTTAAAACCTGATGATCTAAACCATGCATGGCATCTAATTGTAACTGCAGTGTTTATTGTTTTTGCCGCTGTATCAGCTGAATCTAACGCAGATCTTATCTGGTTATTCATTATTGCCTGTCCCTCCTCTACTACCTGCCGAGCTCTTTTTTGATATTCTTTGGGGAGATGTTGAATGATGTCATTCATCTCATCCCAATGAGCTCTGTCATATCTTGCGAGGAGGACTTGTGAGTTTGCAATGCGCCACTGATTGGCTGCTTGTGACGCTACCCTTTTTCCTGCCACATCAAACTTTTTACTCTCCTTATCTGGAGGGGGTGCATCTCCAGATGACTGCAAGTTGGCCCTCTTCCTCACCGCGCTGACCACTACCGAATCTGGGGGCAGCTGTTGCGTGATAAATACCGGGTCAGAAGGTGGTGGTTTATATTTCTTTTCTACCCTTGATGTTATGGCCCTTCCCTTAACCGGCTCCTGAAATATCTGTTGGGCATGTTTGAGCATACCTGGGAGCATAGGTAGACTTTGGTATGATGTATGTGTTGAGGACAACATATTAAAAAGAAAGTTGTCCTCTAGTGGTTTGGTGTGCATGCTTACATTGTGGAAAGCTGCAGCCCTAGCCAAAACCTGTGTGTAGGAGGTGCTATCTTCAGGTGGAGAGGGTTTAAATGGATAGCACTCTGGGCTGTTGTCTGACACAGGGTCATCATAAAGATCCCACGGGTCTGTGTCTTGATGTGACTGCACAGTGTGTGTGGGTGACTGTGCAGTGAGTGTAGCAAGTGGAGAAACAGTTCTTTGAGGAGAATGAGGAGGAGAATGTGCTGGGGAAAACTGGCGTGGCGGAGATTGCTCTCTTGGCACTTTAGCCGATCAGTATCCAAACGTCCTTGGAAAGCCAGCTTTCTTTTAAATTTGAGAGGAGGTGCTGTGAGGATCTTGCCAGTATCCTTGTGGATCTGTATCCTGGCTTGTTTGTCATCAAATTCCTCCATTTGCTGAAGTTCTTCCTCAAATCTGTGACTTTCTTTAAGCTGTTTAGAAAGTCCATGTTCCTCAGTATATGATGCTCTTTTCGGCTCCGAAGCCATTTTTTTCGGTACCGAAATGCCCATGGTGATAGTAGGTCTCGGTTCCGAAAGAGTCTTTCGGGGTTTCGACTCGATGTCAAACTTTTTCTGAGACTGTGTCTCGACTCGAGTCCGAAGACTTCGATGCGTGTGTGGCCTTTTTCGGTGCCGAAGGTGTTACTTTGTCACCGCTTGATTTTTTCCGGGTAGAGCCATGGCCTTCCGGCAGTGGCGTCCCCGAGGCCTTTTGTTTGGGCTTGGTCTGGGTCTGGGTTGGGGCAGGCGTACTCACATGCAGGCCTGCTGTCGGTGGTCGGTCCGCGTCGGATTTGTCCGAATCGGATCCTTGAATGGAGATGGCCATCTCCTCTTCTTCGGCGTCGAGGTTTTCGATGGTCTTCAACGCCATTTGTAGCCTTCTCGCCCTTCGATCCCTCAAGGTCTTCTTGGAACGGAAGGACCTGCAGGTCTCACAAGTATCCTCTCGGTGATCTGGTGACAAACACAGAATACAGACCCGATGTTGATCCGTGTATGGATACTTTGCGTGGCATTGAGAGCAGAATCGGAACGGGGTCTGGTCCATGAGGCTTTGACGCTTCTTGCAGTCGGGCCGACCAGGCCCAGGATGGGCGCGGGTGCCTCGAAGGGCAACCGAAGGTGTGTTTCGCCAGTGCCGAGGTGTCGATGCAAGATGGGGCGCGATCGAGAACAATACAGATGATTTTCGGCGGTTTTTGAGGTTTTCCGAATCGAATAACTAGAGCAAAGAGGAACACGTCCGAACCCGATGGCGGAAAGAAAACAATCTAAGATGGAGTCGATGCCCATGTGCAATGGAGCCGAAAGGGAGGAGTCACTCTGTCCCGTGACTCGAAAAGACTTCTTCGAAGAAAAACAACTTGTAACACTCCGAGCCCAATACTAGATGGCAGGAACAGTGCATAGCATGTGTATCTGCAGCTACACATGCTACCGAACATATGGAAAATGTCACTTACCCAGTGTACATCTGTTCGTGGCATGAGACGCTGCAGATTCACATGCTGTGCATTATCCTGCCATCTAGTGTTGGGCTCGGAGTCTTACAAGTTGTTTTTCTTCGAAGAAGTCTTTTCGAGTCTCGAGACCGAGGGACTCCTCCCTTTTGGCTCCATTGCGCATGGGCGTCGACTCCATCTTAGATTGTTTTCCCCGCAGAGGGTGAGGTAGGAGTTGTGTATATAGTAAAGGTGCCCATGCAATGGAGTAAGTATGTGTGTACATAATGTGTATAAGAATAGAATATATTTACAAATTTACAAGTTTCATCCAAATTATAACGGCTACAGGCTCCCGGGGAGGCGGGAGGGCGCATGTGAATCTGCAGCGTCTCATGCCACGAACAGATGTACACTGGGTAAGTGACATTTTCCGTTCGATGGCATGTGTAGCTGCAGATACACATGCTGTGCATAGACTAGTAAGCAGTAATCTCCCCAAAAGCGGTGGCTTAGCCTGTAGGAGTTGAAGTTGTTTGAAATAATGTTCGTGATACAGCCTGTCCTACTGTGGCTTGTTGTGCTGTTAACACATCTACACAGTAATGTTTTGTGAATGTATGAGGCGTAGACCATGTGGCTGCCTTACAAATTTCTGTCATAGGTATATTCCCTAAAAAAGCCATTGTGGCACCTTTTTTCCGAGTGGAATGTGCCTTTGGTGTAATAGGTAGATACCTTTTTGCTTTAATATAGCAGATTTGAATACATTTCACTATCCATCTAGCAATGCCTTGCTTCGATATAGGATTCCCTGCATGAGGTTTTTGGAAGGCTACAAATAATTGTTTTGTTTTGCGAAACTGTTTTGTTCTGTCAATGTAATACATTAGTTCTCTTTTGATGTCTAACGTATGTAAAGCTCTTTCTGCTACTGAGTCTGGTCGTGGAAAAAAGACTGGGAGTTCCACTATTTGGTTTAGGTGGAATGGTGATATAACTTTTGGTAAGAATTTTGGATTTGTACGGAGAACCACTTTATGTTTATGTATTTGTATAAAGGGTTCTTGTATAGTAAATGCTTGTATTTTGCTTACTCTTCTAAGAGAAGTGATAGCTATCAGGAAGGCTACCTTCCAAGTTAAGTATTGCATTTCACAAGAGTGCCTGGGTTCAAATGGTGGTCCCATGAGTCGTGTTAATACAATATTGAGGTTCCACGAAGGGACTGGTGGTGTTCTCGGGGGTATGATTCTTTTTAATCCTTCCATAAATGCTTTGATGACTGGGATTCGAAAGAGCGATGTTGAATGTTTAATCTGCAAATAGGCAGATATTGCTGTGAGATGTATTTTAATAGAAGAGAATGCCAGGTTAGATTTTTGTAAGTGTAATAAGTAACTTACAATGTTTTTTGTAGAAGCATGTAGTGGTTGAATTTTATCATTGTGGCAGTAGTAAACAAATCTTTTCCATTTGTTTGCATAACAATGTCTTGTAGTAGGTTTCCTAGCTTGTTTAATGACCTCCATACATTCTTGTGTAAGGTCTAAGTGTCCAAATTCTAAGACTTCAGGAGCCATATTGCTAGATTGAGCGATGCTGGATTCGGGTGTCTGATCTGTTGTTTGTGTTGAGTTAACAGATCTGGCCTGTTTGGTAATTTTACGTGAGGTACTACTGATAGGTCCAGCAGTGTTGTGTACCACGGTTGGCGAGCCCAAGTTGGTGCTATGAGTATTAGTTTGAGTCTGTTTTGACTCAGTTTGTTTACCAGATAAGGAATGAGTGGGAGAGGGGGAAAAGCGTAAGCAAATATCCCTGACCAACTCATCCATAACGCATTGCCCTTGGACAGAGGGTGTGGGTACCTGGATGCAAAGTTTTGGCATTTTGCGTTTTCTTTTGTTGCGAATAGGTCGATTTTTGGTGTTCCCCTACGTAGAAAGTAATCTTGTAGGATCTGGGGATGAATCTCCCATTCGTGTGTCTGTTGATGATCTCGACTGAGATTGTCGGCTAACTGGTTTTGAATCCCTGGGATGTATTGTGCTATTAGGCGAATGTGATTGTGAATTGCCCAATGCCAAATCTTTTGTGCTAAGAGACACAGTTGTGACGAGTGTGTCCCTCCTTGCTTGTTTAGGTAATACATTGTCGTCATATTGTCTGTTTTGACAAGAATGTGTTTGTGGGCTATCAGTGGTTGAAATGCTTTCAATGCTAGAAACACTGCCAACAGTTCTAAATGATTTATATGCAGTTGTTTTTGTTGAACGTCCCATTGTCCCTGTATACTGTGCTGGTTGAGGTGTGCTCCCCTCCCCATCATGGAAGCATCTGTTGTGATCACGTATTGAGGCACTGGGTCTTGGAATGGTCGCCCTTGGTTTAAATTTATAGGGTTCCACCATTGAAGCGAGAAGTGTGTTTGGCGGTCTATCAACCCTAGATCTTGGAGTTGACCCTGTGCTTGTGTCCATTGTGTTGCTAGGCACTGTTGTAAGGGCCGCATGTGTAGTCTTGCGTTTGGGACAATGGCTATGCATGAAGACATCATGCCTAGAAGTTTCATTACAAACCTCACTTGGTAGTGTTGGTTTGGTTGCATGTTTAATATTATATTTTGGAAGGCTTGTACTCTTTGTGGACTTGGAGTGGCAATCGCCTTTTGTGTGTTGAGTGTTGCTCCCAAGTGTTGTTGTATTTGGGTTGGTTGTAGATGTGATTTTTGGTAATTTATAGAGAACCCTAGTTTGTGTAGAGTTTCTATAACGTATTGTGTGTGAAGCAGACACTGTTGTTGAGTGCTGGTTTTTATTAACCAGTCGTCTAAGTAGGGGAATACGTGCATGTGCTGTCTCCTTATATGAGCGGCTACTACTGCAAGGCATTTTGTGAATACCCTTGGGGCTGCTGTTATTCCGAATGGTAACACCTTGAATTGGTAATGCACTACTTGTATTACAAACCTTAAGTATTTCCTGTGAGAAGGATGTATGGGTATATGGAAATATGCATCCTTTAGATCTAACGTTGACATGTAGTCCTGTTTTTTGAGTAAGGGAATCACGTCTTGAAGTGTTACCATGTGGAAGTGATGTGATTTGATGTAGAGATTCAGAGTTCTGATGTCTAATATGGGTCTCAACGTTTTGTCTTTCTTTGGAATTAGGAAGTACAGGGAGTAGACACCTGTACCTTTTTGATGTTTGGGCACTAGTTCTATTGCTTGATTTTGTAACAATGCTTGAACTTCTAGCTGTAACAGGTCTAAGTGTTGTTTGGACATATTGTGTGCTCTTGGGGGCACATCTGATGGGAAATTTATGAATTCTATGCAATAACCATGTTGGATAATGGCTAGGACCCATGCGTGCGTAGTTATGTTTGCCCAGTTGTGGTAGTATGCGGTAAGTCTCCCTCCCACTGGTGTTGAGTGGTGGGGGTTTGTGACATTGAAGTCACTGTTTGGCTTGAGGGGTTTTAAGGCTTTGGAATTTCCCCCTTGCTTTTGGGAATTGTCCACCCCTGTATGATCCTCGATAACCACCACTTTGGTACTGGCCCTGATATGTGGGTCTGGCTTGTGAGGTGGAAGGCTCTGTGGTTTGGGAACGAAACCCCCCTCTAAATTGTGGCCTTCTAAAAGTGCCTCTGTTTTGTGGGGAATAGAGCGCGCCCATGGCTTTGGCCGTGTCCGTGTCCTTTTTGAGCTTTTCGATTGCCGTATCCACCTCCGGTCCAAACAATTGTTCTTGGTTAAACGGCATATTTAGCACAGCTTGCTGGATTTCCGGTTTAAAACCTGAGCTCCGTAACCATGCGTGCCTGCGAATGGTTACCGCAGTGTTCACTGTCCGTGCTGCTGTGTCTTCCGAGTCCATTGCAGACCTTATTTGGTTGTTGGAAATCGCTTGTCCTTCCTCAACAACCTGTTGGGCACGCTTTTGGTGTTCCTTGGGCAAGTGCTGTATTATATGTTGCATCTCGTCCCAGTGTGCCCTGTCGTAGCGAGCCAGTAGAGCCTGCAAATTGGCAATCTGCCATTGATTGGCTGCCTGTGCTGCCACTCGCTTGCCTGCAGCATCGAACTTCCGACTTTCCTTGTCGGGCGGTGGTGCGTCTCCTGACGATTGGGAGTTTGCCCTTTTTCTGGCTGCTCCCACGACCACCGAATCTGGTGTCCGTTGCTGTGTTATAAACACAGGGTTCGTTGGGGGAGGTTTATATTTCTTCTCCACCCTAGGCGTGATGGCTCTGCCTTTCACTGGGTCCTGGAACACCTATTTGGCGTGCTTTAGCATGCCTGGGAGCATTGGCAAACTTTGGTAAGAGCTGTGAGTGGATGCCAAGGTATTAAATAAGAAGTCGTCTTCTATCGGCTCCGCATGCATTGCTACATTATGGAAAGTAGCTGCCCTTGATAACACCTGCATATATGCAGTGCTGTCCTCTGGTGGTGACGGCCTTGCCGGGTAGCAATCAGGACTGTTGTCTGAGACCGGTGCATCATATAAGTCCCATGCATCCAGGTCATCTTGTGTCATTCCCGTGTGTGTTGGTGACTGCATTGGGGGTGTTGCTACCGGGGACAGATGTGGTGAGTGCAGTGGTGAAGGCTGTGGCGAAAACCTTGGTGGTGTTTTGTCTCTTGTCACTTTTGCTTTTGGCTGCATTTCCGCCTCCTGGAATGCTAGCTTTCTTTTTATTTTTATTGGAGGAAGAGTTTGAATTTTACCAGTCTCTTTTTGGATGTGCAGCCTCCTTCGAGTATGGTCTAGCTCTCCCATACCTAATTCCTGCTCAAATCTGTGCCCTTGTATTTGGCTGGAAAGTCCGTGCTCCTCTGTGTAGGAGCCTGCTTTCGGCTCCGAGGCCGACTTTTTCGGCACCGAAGGTTTCGGACCAGTCTTTTTCGGCTCCGAGGAAACCTTTTTTACTTTGGGCGTGTCACCTTCTCGGTGCCGAGATGGTTCGGAGCCGGTATCTCGACCGGAGTCGGATGTCTTCGGCTGTTGGGAGACCTTTTTCGGTGCTGATGGTTGGTCACCGTGTTTTCGGGTAGAGCCATGGCCTGTTGGCGGTGGCATCCCCTTGGTCTTGATAATCTTGGAGTGGAGCTTGGCCGGGGTAGGTTTACTCAGAAGTTTTTTGCTGTGCCTTCGGCTGCTCACTTTCGGAGTCGTCCGATTCCGATTCTTGAATGGAGATTCTCTCCTCTTCCTCAACGTCGATCTGTTCGGCCGGTGTCGACGCCATCTGAAGTCTTCTGGCTCTTCGATCGCGTAGGGTCTTCTTCGATCGAAATGTCCGACAGGCCTCGGAAGTACCTTCCCTGTGTTCCGGTGATAGACACAGATTACAGACCAAGTGTTGGTCTGTGTAAGGATACTTAGCGTGGCAATTCGGGCAGAAGCGGAAGGGGGTCCGGTCCATGAGTTTCGACAATGGACGCGGTCGGGCCGACCAGGCCCCGCTGAAGAGTGGAAGCCCCGAAGGGCCGCCGGAGCGCTTCTACAATCGGTGTCGATGTACTAACACTAAACCGGTACCGAGCGCAAACAATACCGTCGAATTTTTCGATACTTAGCTAACTTTCCTGATTCGAAATACGGAGCAAAGAGGAACACGTCCGAACCCGATGGCGGAAAGAAAACAATCTAAGATGGAGTCGACGCCCATGCGCAATGGAGCCGAAAGGGAGGAGTCCCTCAGTCTCGTGACTCGAAAAGACTTCTTCGAAGAAAAACAACTTGTAACACTCCGAGCCCAACACTAGATGGCAGGATAATGCACAGCATGTGTATCTGCAGCTACACATGCCATCAAACATATATATATATCCTTATATGAGGACAAAACGCTATTGTATATGCGTGGGGAGGAGACAGATCCGGAGGGTGCTCTTGCAGCCCGCTCCAAGTTTGGAGCAACATCAGGCCTGTCTGTCAACTGGCATAAATCCAGTGCAAAAATCCAGTGCTTACCCACTATACCTGGATTTTGTGGGACACACAGACTGGGGGCCCCATAGACCCTGCACTGGGTACAAGCCACCATTAAATACCTGGTTGTGGCAATATACAGGACTGTGGATCTCCGATTCGAGGGGAACTTTGGGAGAGCTTTGACCACCCCGCAACACTCAGTCATCTTTTGGACTACTCTTCCATTATCAGGGAGGGGCCATATAGCAATCTTCAAAATGGTGGTACTAACGCACTCTCTCTACTTACTTGCAGCTCTGCTGGGTAAGCTCCTGGAGGGTTCTTCTGTGCGCTGGATGGTGTATTGTTGACATTATATAGAGGTTCATCCATGCATCGAGTAGCCCTATGGAAATTGCAGCCACGAATCTTGACTTTTACTATCTGGCCGCTCAATTGCAATTGGTAGCGTTCTCATTTGTGGGCCGCTCTAGGCCATGCGGAGCGTGGACAGCCGTCCCCGGAGCTCCTGACCCAAATTTTGCTGAAAGTTACCCCTCTGTCAATGGTATGTAATGAGAATTTACTGGTTAGAACGGCAAGGCATGTATGGGCCAGAGGACGCCTACACTAAAACCCCTTACACTTCAGAACTTCCCTTGCAGGTTGAGAAATGCTGGCTCACTCCGGAGAACTGAGGGGTCCTGCATGCATGGACAGAGGCAGGATTTACCATATTTGGCACTCTGTAAACCGACAAACTCACAACCTTTTCGGACCTGTGCGACTCTTACAGTCTTCTGACTGGGCACTTCCAATTATATGGGGCATTCGCCAACAGGGTACGGGTGTGGTCAGGCTTGGGATCTGCAGAACCTCCGGAACATGAATGCCTATGTTATTTATTCCTCATAACTGGGAAGACAAGAGCAGTTGCTTATCTTTATAGGTCCCTTTTGAAGGGAATTCAGGCGGACCTAACCACACTACACCTGCATTGGGTTGTGGGCCTGGGGCCCTCTTTCGATAAGTTAGCCTGGAGGAGGACATTGACCTACAGCCCCTACAATGTCTCTTAACGCTAGGTTTAAATTAATCCAGTTCTACTTTTTGCACAGAGCATATGTCACCCACGGAGAATACAACCTATCTTCCCCCGAGCATCCTCAGCATGCACTCGTTGTGCCTCAGAGGATGCATATTTCTACCATATGGTGTGGACCTGCTTGGTGATCGCCCACCACTGGGACACAGTTTGGGGGGAGGGTCACCTGTGCTGCTGCGGATAGGGCTTTCAATCTCACCCCCCCAGTTCTGTCTGCCAGGTCTTCATAAATGCAGAGCTGCACATAAGCTTACAGATCACTTTACAAATTTGGCATTGATTCTTGATCGCCGACAGCTGACGATGAGCTGGAAATCGGCTGGTGTAATGCTATCTGTACTTAACCACCGATTCCATCTTGACCAAAGACACCTTTTTGTGCTTAGCTTCAAATGCCGTCACTTTCTGGTGCAGGTATTTTTCCATGCACAGCTTGTTTCCTACCCTGAACGTGTTTTCGCTCTTCTGACCAGAGCAGGAAAGATATCGTGGGGGATGCGTAGGTGATAAGAGTGTACCAGGAGAATGTTTATAGCAAAGAAAGGTACGGCACTGTCTTGCGAATGCACACTGGGATCTGGCCACTTCTTTTGTGTGTTTTCAACACAGATCAAGTAAAGCCAGCGCTTGAATTTTACAACTTACTCAAAGGGAGAGGGAAGGTTACCAGAAACTTCCTCTTGGGTTTAAGGTATATAAGGTGGGGAAGCTTGGTTTTGCGGCGGAAGGAACTCATTGTGAGGGCAGACGCACTGCTCATGAGTCCCATTGGGGACTGTTTCTCCTGTCTCAGTTGTCCAAGGTTTCACAGCTTGACGTTGGCAATGACAAGGATGATGTTCGATTCGATTCCCATGGTGATGCATTTTTAATTCTTAATTATCTATCTTTGCTGTGTGCATCACTGCATACATATTCATTGTTGATGTATTGCACTTTTTCTGCCTATTATTATTCGACTGCTGTGATTATTTTAGTATCTGCACGTGTTTTACTGCATTTAAGTTAAATGCTCACGTTAATATTTCTGTATGCCCTCGTTTGAGACCTGGGAAGTGTCTTAATAAATTCATTACTCAGACTAAGAGTGCTGCATTCTTTAGCCACGTTCCCTCTTAGTTTGAAGCTACGCATAACAGCTGGGGCCCAGATTTGTATAGGTGGTGGAAGGAAGTGATTACGTATGCAGACTTAGAAAGGGAGGCAATTAAAAAGGAGGAGGATAGAGGGGTACATAAGATACCCATGCTATAGGCCTGGGATGTTGTATTGCTGGCTTGTCCTAAGTTGGGTCCCCAGGGGAGGAGAGAAATAGAGGAGGGGTCATTTGGGGAGCTTCTTATGGAAGGGGCATCACCATCAGAGCAGCATAACGACACACAGACTTCTGGATAAGGGTAGCCACTGCTAGTGGGATTTTATTGAGCACATGGAGAATGTGCATGAGAATCTGGTTGTATGGCGGCATCTGTGGCCTCACTGACGATGCTTCTCATGATATAATACTGTTTATAGCCTATGGTGCACTCGGAAGTGCAACTGCCATACTTTATGTATCCTATAACCTGTCTATATCATTCTATTGCCCTGCCTGGTTTAACATGTCCTTACAGTAGATTGTTGTGTGCTTTTGTTTTCATTTTGAGTGTTAAAACAATAAACACAGATTAAAATAAATACTCCAGAACACAATCCTATTGATTAGTTAATTATCCTTTCTTCTGTTCTTATAAATATATCTCTACTCACCTTTTGACTATTACCCCGTAACAGACAAGATTCTAGTGTGCCCTTCTCCATCACGGGGTTTACCCTGCTGCATCTATTTTAGCAGTAGTATTAGTAATAATGGCTGTTGTTGTCAGAAGCGTTATCGTAATTGAGCTTGGTAGTCTATGCTGAAAGAGCGAAAGTCATTATAAAATTCCAGTTAGATCTGATACACAACAACACAATGCAACACAAAAATATAACAGCATTAAAACACATCACTCCACAACAAAATGCATCAAAATGAATGTGCATAACCTTGTCACATATTACCACCTCCCCAATTCTGCATTCACAGTTCAGTGATAAAAGGTGTTTGCTGACTTACTTATTACCAAAGATGTGTAATAACTACAGTCGAAAAAGTTTTGTGACATGGCCCACATTCCATAACGGGCTTGCTGATGAAACCAGTGTACTTTTATCAGTACCCAAAGGAACCAGATATATAAATGGAAATTCATTTCAGCATCTAATTGTCCAAAACGCTTGGAAGAAAGGCTAAATGGAGCCTTTTACTACACCAAGAACTTCAACAGCGCCGCAGGAATACTGTTTTCTTTCAAGGTTCCGAAAAAAGCACCGGGCTATCACAAAGCACCTCACCAAAGCAGGGTGGCCTGCTCCCTGAGGAGGTCAGAATAAAGGTCCAGGAAACAGAAAAAGCAACTCGAAAGATATACAGTTGTCAAATGACATCATCTATGTTATGGTCTAGTCACAATTTTTACAACAGATGTTTTGTCAAAGAGGGTTAACAAACCTGATTGCAGATAGCTTCTGACATGATACATCCAGTAATGTGGTGTCCCTCCCTAAAGTTGTCCTTTCCTCTCCCAGTGAATATTTTTCAACAGGCTCTTACCAGGTCTAGAGCTGGAACACACTAGTTTTGCTGACTCTACCTAAACATAGCAACAATGCATACAAAGATTGAGACAGAAATGAAAGAGAGTGGAGCAAAAGATGGTAAAAAAATCAAAATCAAGCAAGCAATAGCAGACAAGAATTGGCAAAGCCAATAGGTCTGGTGTTGGCCGCCATCCTTTTGGCAATTTTTGTTTTATCTTTTTTTTTTTAAACGCTAAGTTTGGGAGGCTGCCAAGTCCTCATTAATGTAAAATAAAGCATTGGTTGAAGGTAAAAATGTTTATTTATTTTCTTTTGAAATACGCTTTCCAGATTTTCATGAACAGCAAAATAAGAAAATGTAAAAGAACAGCTAAAGCAATGGTTTCTAGAAGGGTACAAACGTCCACGGCAGACAGAGTGCAGTATCCACCGGACATCCAATATAATAAAGCAATAAGAGGGAGGAAAAATCTTCCCTGGAAACCCATCTGGCAGTGACCACGCTACAGAGTGCCCAACAACAAGGCAAATAAAGCGTTATAAGGCATTCAACTCGAGGGGCAGCACCAAACACCTCGGACTCAGCATCATTATCTCCCAGACCCAAATTGCCATTTATGCACTCCTCAGGCTCCAGGTCATAACAGCGCAGCCAGGGACCCCATACTTTGCTAAATTTGAGGGGACAACCCCTGATCTTATACATGACTCGCCCAGAAGCCATGTACTTACCCAAACCTGCCTTCCATTCACGCAGCTGGGGATCTCCCTCACCCCAGGTATTTGGCTACATCTCTTTTCTCCACCATCAAACCCAAATTACAGAATAAGATTTGAGCCCTCGAGACATCAGTCTCTGTTGGGATTTCCAGGAGGACGTATTTCAGGCCAGTAGGAAGTCTGACTCCAAGACAGCCTGGAGTTCATGGACTACCTCAGTACAATAAGTCTGCAGGATGGGACAACTCTAAAGAGTGTGCAAGAAATTGCCCCTGGCTCCCATACATCTCACACACTCCGGGGAGGTCGCAATCCCCCTCCTATGCAGCCTGGCACGGTCATAATTAACCCAGTGGAGCAACTCAAATTGCATTAGTCAGAACCATGTCTTTATTGCAACTTCCGGGGCATGCTTCAAGGCCGCCACTCAATCAGTGGCATCAATCTGCCTAACATTGATCACCCAACTCTATCGCAAATGTATCCAATGTGTCAGAAATATTGTTATTGATGGTTTTGTAAATATGAGATGGACTTACTCCCAAGCTCCTCCATAAGCAGCCTACCATCAAGTGGGACATATTTAGTTATGTTGATTGCATCCAGTCACTCAGTCATCTATGCATGGCGGAGCTGTGCAAATTTTAAATACTGATTCTGGTGTAAGCAGTATTCCTTCCTCGGAGGGGGGGAATGGCATGAGGGCCCCATCTTCCAATACAGTATCAATCTTCGAGATACTAATTATCTCCCTGGGCTCAAACTCCAGCAAATTTTCACAGTTCCCTCATCATAACCCCTTCCCACAGTGGTGTTTCCTGGTAACCTTGGATGCCCATCCTATAGTGTTAAAGGTTCTGTGCCATACTCCCAGTGTTACCTGCGTCACAGGCAGTCACCTACCCGAGCTAGGACAAAAAAGTATCTTGGTGTCAAAAAAGTACACATTACCATAGTACTCCCAGGCACTGAAGGGAACTACTTTGTGTGAGGATGTGCTCCTTATAAAAGAAAAGCATAATGTAACCCTTAGTGAAGTCAGTCAATGTCTTTGTGGCCTGACACACTGCCCTTGGCAAATGTGAATGACACAACCACAGGCCAACGGGTGAAGTCTAGCTGAAAACCTATCTAGGTAACAATGTCATTTACATAATTTTAGTAAAAACAAAAGGGTTTGGCTAACACAGACCTAAACAAGCCATTCAGTCTGGCACTGGCGAAAGAAAGAAAGAAAGAAAGAGAGAAAGAGAGAAAGAAAGAGAGAAAGAGAGAACAAAAGGAAATAAAGCATAGGTGCTAGTTAAAGACAGACCTAATACTTATGGAGTCCAACCAATAATGCTACTGCTGTTGGAAAAGTTAGCAGATAAATATATTTTCTATTACCTTTTGAAGAAAAGGAAAGAAAGAAAGCAAGAAATAAGGAAATAAATAAATAACAGGCAAGAACAGGAAAGGAAGAAAGAAAACAACATAAAAGGCAAGAAAAAAGAATTCAAGAAAGAAAGAAAAGTAAGGAAATAAGGTATGAAAGAAAGAAGGCAAGAAAGTAAAAACAATTTAAGAAAAGTAGCAAGAAAGAAAAAACTCAGACGGAAAGAAAAAATGAAGGAAGGATCAAAGAAAGGAAAGAAGGAAACAAACAAAGAAGTAAGGAAACAAAGAAAGAAGTAAGGAAACGAAGAAGGAATAACAATACAGAACAGTTTAAAATGGACAAACTCTGTTTTGCTGTGCAATAGCAGTAGTCAGCTAAAATAAAAGGCACTTCAAAAGCAATTTGCAACACCCCGGAAAAGAGACAGGTACGGAGTAGGCTGAAATGTGCATTGGTTACATCAAAAGAATCCTGCTATCTCACTCGGCTCTAAACACAAAAGCAACAGCAAAGTAATTATAAAGCAAAAGCAAAAACAAAAACACTGGCGATGAGGAGAACATCCTTGTGTGTGGAGATGTGCCTTGTGAAAGAGCAAAGTGCAGTCACTCAAAGTAAAGTTAACCAGTGGCTTCACAAATACCCATTTAATCATAAATCTTGGAAATTATCTAGTCTCAGCTTGGTCGGGCATCCATTAAGCAAGGAATCAGTCTCCCATCTCTAGTGATGCAATATAAGGGTCTAGGTGCAGCAAGGGATATTGCTATCCACCTATGTCTACTCTTAGGCTTTCTGTCAATATGTGACACATCATGCAATATGGCCAGACGCAGACATTGGTATGTCAAAGCGCTGGTGTGTGATAACTTGATTCACATAGCATTCTTTGTCTATCTTAAGGGACAGGGAGGCATTGTAAGGCACTCTCAGAAATTGTTGATTGTTTAAAGCTAAACTGGAAAACAGCTTTCTGTCAATATGTGACACATCATGCAATATGGCCAGACGCAGACATTGGTATGTCAAAGCGCTGGTGTGTGATAACTTGATTCACATAGCATTCTTTGTCTATCTTAAGGGACAGGGAGGCATTGTAAGGCACTCTCAGAAATTGTTGATTGTTTAAAGCTAAACTGGAAAACAGAAGTCATCTCCTCTCCAGATACAAAATAATTGTAAGCACAGCACTCCATCAATAACATGATCAAAAGAAATCGAATTGCTGAAGTTAGAAATATGGATGTGGAAGTAATGACAGGTGCTTCGAACAAGTGAAGTTTAGCTCATATGACTGCAGATACTGATCGTATTGACAAGGCGTTAAATAGTACATTTGGGTCGAAAAACTGTCTTAGATTATTCAGTATACACTTTAAAGCAGATGGAACTGATTACGACATGGCATGTATGCGTTATGTTTCAATAAAAAGTAATCGAAAAAATACACAAACTGTGCAGAAAGATATGAAATGCACACATCAATGGCAAGTTGAATATCACAATCATTATAGCTGCTCAATTAAGGTGGCAAACGTCTGATGGCCCAACCCTTCCATCTTTAATCAGTAGTGTGATACCACAAAGTTCAGTGGTGCACACAAGGCCTAATGAAGATAACTCCATAGCGCACTGATTCCCTATAAATGTTATAATTGAAGTCCTTAACCAATTCGTGTTACAGCAGAGCAACAGTCCTGGCATATTTTGGCAGGAACATCAACATGCTTGACGAATTATATAAAACACAATTGCTAAACTCTGGCATCATTTCGAGCTCGCTCTGAGTAATTGTAAGTAAAAAAATCGAACACAAAGCAAAGAAGCAAATTAAAAAAAATATGAGAGGCAAAAAGCAGTGGAGGTCATGTACACCCATCGCAATAACATAAAGTAGAGGTAAAAAGTGTCAAATCTTTACCATTACACTTTAGATTTGTACACAGGCATTCATTAGCCATTAACTTAACAGGTAATAGTTACTCCTTCCTCACCCTTAAACCCAACCTTCCCCACCCTTTCATCATGTTGTCTCTGCCATTTTATGGCAAGTGGTACACATTTACCATCAGTCTTCCTAACCTTTTCCAGCACCTTCTCCTTGCTAACCTAACTCGAGCCCTTAGCCTAACCTTCACTTCATCCTATCTCTTCACACAAACCTTAAACTAGCCCTACACAATCCTTAAACTAGCACTACTATGGCCTTAAGCATAAAACAGTTATCTACCTTATACTTTAGTCTAACTCTAAAACAATTCCTAAACTTAACCTACACATAACACAGTCCCATACCCTATTTCTAACCCTTACCGCAACCCGAATCTTTACACCAAACATAAGCCTAACACCATTTCTCTTACCATGCCTTTATTCTAATTCTCACCACTAAATTTCGCCTGAGTCCTATACTTCTCCCTAACTGCATTCCTTACCTCTAATCAATTTTTTTTTCTTCCTTTGGTTGCCTTTTTCTACATTCTATTGTTTGCCGTTTAATTTTTAAATTTGTCTTTTTATCTCTACTTATTCTAATTGTTTATTTTTACTGTAGACCCATGATGTCAGGGTTGAATGTGAAATGTTAATAGGTGTACATTCAAAAGTACAATTTGCTTGTACATGTTTGGAGATATCGCTATTTACATAAGAACTTTTAAGATAAAAAAAACTGGAGCAAAGATTTACATTTGTTGCTTAGCATTTGCGCACAGGATACTGGCACTCTGGCATGATGCATCTCAGTGGAGGCATTCTATGTAGAGGCAAAACATTAGACGTATAGTGGCACCTCTTACACTGTGCTTTTCTCCTGCACTGTTAATTTCCCCAGTTGTGCTATACCAACACTATACCAAAAGTAGAAATGGGTGTATCCCTCCTGCACCCCAACAACACATGCATTCCATTTGTACCTATTACCACATATTATTTTATTACTTGTTAAATAAACAGGTAAACAAATAACTGTTCAATCACAATGGCTTATAAAACCACTTCAAGCTATCACATTTCAACATTATGGCCCATCACTATTTCCAGCAAGACCCCAAAAAGTTTCCTATTGGAAAGTTTTGTCTCGGTCTTTATTTTCTGAACTTGTAAATTTTAAGGGCACCCTGAAGTGGCCATTGGTTGCGCATAACACATAAGACAACAAAGACAGAGCAGGCAGAGCTGAATCACATTAGGAGTCAGAGACTTGAGGATTATCACACACTGAACTTTGCTCTCATCACCATCAATCAATCCTATTCTTGAGTAATTGCCATGATTTGTTCAATACAAACAAAAATAACCACTGACATGTATTGTAGAAAAACAAGTGGCATGATTGTTCCTCCCATCAACTCTCCAAACGCAATTTTCACTCCATAATCGAGGCACAAAAGGCAGATGTGAATATGAGTTTACTTTCTATATAACGAAACCCTGCTGACTTTCTTTAACAGCCCCCCAAAAACGCACACACCGCCTGCAAAGTCTATCAGAAAACCACGTAGCAAAGGATGCAGTAATGAGCAGATTGAAACATGAAATGCACAACAAATATCAACAAACGAACCCATGTGAAAATAATCAAAAACAACATCGGAGATATAACACTAGATGTAAGAGTTAGACAAACTGGTATGAATATAAAAGGGATGGTGTCCTCGGTTCCCTAATCACAAGGCCTCGAACTACCAATTTAAGACCATTAGACCCTATCAATAAGGGGAATAAAGAAGCTACCAATTGAGAAGTCTGAAACTGGTATCAGGAGGAGGAAAACAATCCCAGGTCATAGAAGGTGGGGACTGGAGCGACTATAAAGAACATTTGGCGGTAGAAGCTCAGACAAAAATACTTTATCCAGCAGAGTTGTGCATGAAAATAACGGCAAATAATATATTTTCTGTGACTATGAAGACCCACAGTAACTGGTCATTCTCCTGAACAGTACAAACGCTGGCTATGCAGATGGGAGAAATCACTGCCTTACAGGCTGAAGGAAAGAGAGTTAACCCAATACCGATGCACTTGACTTGAAAAAGTCATTATAGAAAGACAGTGCTATGCCGCAGAATTCAGAACTGAGTTGTCCAAAGCCAGTGTGAATCCCCCTACAGACACATCTGATGCCATATCATCACTGTAATGCTCCAGCCGAAAGGCACCAGTCTCCAAAACATATGCCCCAATCAAATCCACACTTATGGTGCCACCTGCATTCGTTGCCCGTTTTATTTATCCAGCGTCGTAACCAAAGCCTCTTTATGGTTTGCATCGCCTAGAAAAACATACATGGCATTACCATCTATCTGCCTTCCACCTAGCAGTAAGGATTGGGGTATGGTAAGGAGGGTGCATATTAGGCTGCCAGTCGCAGGCGTTTGGGGTCGAGACCCATTATGAGTAAGTATTTAATATATAGTGGACCACTTGTGAAAAGCAATCCAACTGGAGTTCCCAAGTCTAAAAAATAAAAAGAGAACTCTGACCATTAAAAACTAACAGCATAAAAAAGTATTCAGTAATCTAGAAACGCGGCAATAAGAACGTCAAAGAATAAAAAATAACATACTCTTCATCTATACTTGATGTACACTACAAAATAAAGGGTCCAATAGTGTTTAAATAATTTATATTGCCTAACTCAATAACATCGTCAAAACTGAAATCCATACGTGGACACAATAAATAAATAAATAAAATACTCAACAAACTGGCAGAGCCCAGCTAAAGATCACATTGCTTCTGCTTACTCACTGCTGAGCTTAAACAAAGCCACACTGCTAATAACCTTGATATGTGTCCGGTACACAAACACTGGTACACGTTGGTTAAAATGTATCAAGTGCATTACTTCCCAGGTTACCAAAGGAAGCGTGAGAACATTTTCATAAATTTTACTAACATCCTGCAAACAAACGCTTCAAAATTAAGGATGCACAATACGAGAGACTTTCTCCTGCTTGACGAAAAAAAGAGCATTCTGCCACTTCGGAAGGTTAGAAGTCACATCCCTCAAAGACTTCGGGGGTCATTACAACCCCGGCGGTCGGCGTAAACATGGCGGTAGTACCGCCAACAGGCTGACGGTAATTACCGCCACATTATGACCTTGGTGGGTTTGCTGAAGCTAACCTCCAATGTACCACTCCGACCGTCACAGCGGTAACAGCCGCCGGGCTGGAGATATCCATCCCCCAGCCCGGGGGCCGCCATTGTTCCGCCTGCTGGATTATGACCCCGTCTACCGCCATGGTTTTCGTGGCGTTCGTAACGCCACAAAAACCATAGTGGTAGGCCATATCAGTGACAGGGAATTCCTTCCCTGTCACTGATAGGGGTCTCCCCCCCCACCTTCGCTACCTCTCTAAACCACCCCCTACATCCACGCCCCCTTCACACACACACACACACACACACACACACACACACACACACACACACACAAGCATACACTCATTCACACACACATACATACATGCATGCATACATACATACATCCAATCACACACACATCCGCACACACTTCCAAACATACACGCAGGCACGCATTCACATTTCACAACATAGACGCACTCACACGTCCGTACATGCACACACGCATTCAACACTCAACACACACCCGCATTCACGCACACACATACATTAACACATCCCCCACACACACACAGCACCCCCCATCCCCCTCAGAGACCTGACTTAACTGGATCCGGGGGTCCTCCGGCAGGAGACTGGACGGGGCGCTGCTACCATCAGCAGAACACCGCAAGGCCATATTATTTGTCATAATACGGCTCGCTGGCGGTGGTCTACTGGCGTGACGCTGCTGGTGGTAGCAGCGCCACCTTACCTATCCGCCAGTATGGCCACAGCTGGATTTCCGCCATTCTTGTGGCGGAAATCCAGCTGTGGTCATAATATGGTGGACGGCTGGTAGCTACGGCGACGGTCTTTTGGCGGCCGTCGCCGCGGCAGTAGGTGTTTTTTACCGCCAATGTTATAATGAGGGCCTTTATCTTCAATAGCACCTCAATTCCCGCAGGGCTCCCTGGGGGATCTGACTGAGCGGACTAAGCCATCTCAATCAGACATGCACACTTAAGTATGCAGTTTCTCCCTAAAAGGAAATCTTTGCCTAAATCAAATTTAACCATGGATGAGACCTGGCCAACCACTAAAAAAATTGGGAATTAAGGGCCAGATGTATAAAGTGTTTTAGCATTTGTAAACCCTCCTTTTGTGAATGCTAAAACCCTTTGTCTTGGATACTAAACACATACAGAGATTCAGAAAACTTTTTCTGACCCACAAAATGTGTTTTGAAATGGACACTGAATCAGTGTTTGGAAGGGGTGGTGTTTTGGGAAACCCATCTGCACACAAATTCAGTACCTTATGTAATCCAGTCACAAAACGCTGAAAAATGACCAACCCCCTAGTTGTGGGGGTAACCCATTCACAAAAGGCAAGAATGTAAAAAAAACACAAAGAAAAAATTGTTTGGGAGTAGGCATTGGCCCAAGGGACCACAGCACTACCAACTCTAAAACAACCTTTTCAAAACAACTTTAAAAAGTATACTTTTTTGGGGGGCGTGGCCACGCTGCAGATCATAAGTGCCGCGTAGCGCGGAAGCTCTGGCAGCGAGGTCCCCAAAAACACACAGGATGGGCCCTACCGCAGAACTATGGTGTGAAGAATGCGGAGGGCAACTGACACCCGTGGAGTAGGCAGAGGCACCAAACAAGTACTTTATAACAAGCGGTCGTGCCGCAGCTGCAGTGTGTCCAGATCAACCTCAGATTGCGCGCCTGGGAGGCAGCGACTGGGGCGGTGGGCGAGCCTGAGGAGCGGTGCTGCCCCCCCTCCCTTTTGGCGCGGTCCAGGACCAGGGTTGAAAGCATGCTGGCAGCGGAGACCCTGCTGCATAGGTGCGACCTGGCTGGCCGTGCTATGGCCTCGTGTTATGGCCTGGGTCCCTGGACGCGGACGGACTTCACTACAGTAGGAGCTGTCGCCCGCATACGGAGCGGGCGGTTTGGCACAGTGAATGAGATAGGAGGGCTTTCCCACTCCATATTGTGCTGTCGGCGGCGCTGTCCACGCATCTGTTAATGGCCCCTATATCTATAAGCACACCTCTAGGACACTGTTGAACACAGCAAGACTACTCCTCCATTTTGACTGGTCAGGACTGCTGCTGTAGAACAGGGGCCACCTCACAGCAAAAGTCCTCAATTACTGGGGGCACTGTATGTGCCAGCTCTACCCCAAAGAGGGGTAGAGGGGAATAAAGGGCCACCAACCCTTCCACTTTCAGCAGCAGTCATAGGGTCTCTCTGCTTCCTGTGACTTACCAGGAATTCGCTGTTTGTTGGCCCCAGCGCTGCCCCCCCCGATTGCTTGCATGTGCTCGGGGAGAACCTGTGCCCCTCTGGGCTGCCTGCATGGCCGCGGGGGTTTCAGAACCCTACTGCAGTGCCCTCGGTGACAACACCTCCTCTCATCACACTTGTGGAGGTGTAGACTATTGGCGCCCAGTGCTGAAATGGTATGTGGCAACTCGAAGCAGCGCAAACTTCCACTCAAGAAAAATAAAACTTCAGGCATGAGTGCTTCTGCGCGAACCATGGAGGGAGGTGAGGTGGGGGGCACTGCACCTGAGCAGCGGGTCGGCACAGACACAATAATGGCGGAGCTCCCTGCAGGCTTCCGTGCCACAGACGCACGTTTTGATACCCTCACTAGCATACTGGATAAGAATGGGGGAGCATTTGGACTGGCAACATTCACACCTGGAGAACACAGAGAAGCGTATTTCCGAACTAGAGGATGGCGCTACTAGAACAGAAAAGCAACTTGAGAACTTAGAACCCAGACTCAAGATGGTCGCAATAAAGAATTAAGACCTGGAAGCAAGAGGCGGCTGTAATAATCTGTGCATCTTTAGCACTGTAGAAACTACCAACACTGGCCATGTGGACCTATTTGTAGAAACCCTCCTTGCAGAGCTATTGGGGCATCAGAACTTCACATCTACTTTTGTGGTGGAGAGGGCGCATACCTCTCTTGGTTCACGATCTGTGCCAGGAGCCCCTGCTCGTCCCATAATTGAGAGGCTGCTTAGTTATAGGGACCATGACATGCCACTCAGACTTGCTCGGGAGCTGAGGACACTCCACTACCAGGGAACTGTGGCCTCATTGTTCCCGGACCTCACAACGGCGTCCAGGAGGCTAGATGCATATTCTTAGATGCCAAGCATGCCCTTTGCAAATCAGGTCTTTGCTATGGTATGCTCTACCTGGCCAGGCTACCGAATGATACCCCGGCGTTCTGCAAATAACATGACAAGAATTGCGCCACATCCAAGCGATGACCTGGACCGCATACCCCCAGATACTGCAGCTACTTCCAGCATCAACCTATTTTTTCTAGTCTATCACTCCCACTCCCCCACTCCCTGTAGCTGCCAGGGATGTGTATTTCTCACTCACGATCCCACTTTTCATACTTGCATTGCTGGCTCTACTGTATTGTCCTACCCTGCCTGTTCATTGCTTGCTCTTGCCATTTGCCATCCACATTCTCTTTTGTTACTCATAACTCCTTAGAAGTGGAGGTTTGCTGCTGCTGCATTATCACGCTCACATGGTTGATACCAATTTGCTAACTGTTTGGATTATGTTGTTGTGTCAATGGGATATTTGGGATCCTCTGGGCAGGTTCTCACCAGGTGCAGGTGGGTGGGGAATGGTCTCTAGTTGGAATGTTTTTCTTTACTTTCCTAATCCTCTTCAGTGCTGGCTACACTACTAATAGCAATGACTACTTTTAATAACACTCCTATACAGATGACAAGCTGCAGACATAGTCTTAATGTCATGGAACATACGTGGTTTCAATAATCCCCATAAAGGCAAACAGGTCATGCAGTATTTGACCAGACATGGTGTCCAGATGGCCTCTCTGCAGGAAATGCACCTCACTCAGGTATCATACACTCTTTTGCCAGCACCTGGGGACCACACAGTTATTTTTCTAGTCATAAAACATACTCCAGGGGCGGCTGTATTCTGATACATAAAAGCCACCTGTTCCAAACAGACGCTAACTATATATATAGTGGTCGCAGGGGTGTTCGTGGGACAAAAAGCCCTACTCCAAAATGTATATGCCTCTAACACTGACACACCAGAGTGTTTCCAGGACCTACAATTCCATAGCGATCACTTTGATGTTGATCGCATCATTCTGGTGGGTGTTTTAAACATGCCCTACCTCACCATGGGTCGAGCTGGAATACTAGAAATAGCAATGCTCTGGCTGACCACAACAAAACAACAATTCCTTAGTTGGCCTTTGACTTCGGAGGAGATAGTGCAAATCATTGACGCACTAGATGGTTCTAAAGCTCCTGGCCTTGACGGGTTTATGGTTCTATAAAGCCTACAAACATGCTGCCACCGCACCCTCTTGCTGTATTCGCAGAGGCTCTTGAGGTGGCCGAACTCCCACTGATGTTGCAGGCGGCAGTGATCACTCTCCTTCCCAAACCAGGCAAGGACCCACACCTGTGTGGCTCCTACCGCCCATTTGTCCCTACTCAACTTTGACAACATGATTCTAGCCAAGTTACTAGCCACTCTCCCTCCTGATGGACCAAATCATCTCCCCCACCCAATCAGGATCTATCCCTCATCGATCTACATCTCTTAAACTCTGTATCATCTTTTCTGTGCTAAACAGGTTATCCCCAACCATCCCGGCAACGTTTGCACTACTAGGTACGGAAAAAGCTTTTGATTCCCTTGAGTGGTCCTTCCTCCATGCCTCACTTCGTAAACTGGGGCTTCCGCTTGGATTCACATCAAACAAGATAACCCCTGCTCACCCCCTTAGTAGCGTAGCACAAGCAGTCAGGCTTATCTCGAAGGCAATGTGTAAAGTATTTGTACCAACACACACAGTAATGCAGTAAAAACACTACAAAATGGACACCAAACTGGTTTAGAAAAATAGGCAATATTTATCTAAATCAAACAAGACGAAAACAACAAAAATCCAATATTTACAAGTCAAAATATGAATTTTCAAAAGAATAAGAGTCTTACTCCATAGAAAACAATGGAAAGGTTGATTTTACAAAAGGACCTTGTTTGCGTCAAAAATAAAGCAGTACGGGCCAGCATCGGGAATGTCAGTGATACGTCAATTCCTTATTCACAAGTGAGGCCGTGCGTCGTTTTCTTCTCCGGTCGAGTCGCGATGCGTTGCTTTCCGGACGGAGCACCTCGGATCTGTGCTGGTTCACGATGACTTTGATGCCCAGGGATGATGCGTGACGAAAACAGTTGCATGGTGTTAGAAGACCGTGTTGCGTGGGGTTTGCATCGTTATCAGCAGCCGCAAGGGGGTGTTCTGTTGTTTCTCAAGCCGCAATGCGTTGATCTCCAAGCCGCGATGCAGGTGGAGTGTTGATTTCAGCCACGGAGTGTGTGGCGCGTTATTTATCAGCCGCTTTGCAGATGGTGCGTCAAACATTTCCCCACACGGCGTTCTGTGCCTGGATTTCAGTTCTTGTTCTGCCAAATTCACCTTTCAAGGGACTGGATAGGGCACTACTTGGCAGGGCAGGAGTCTCAGCAGAGAGTCCAGGTGCTGGCAGAGGAAGTCTTTGATGGCCCTGAGACTTCAAAACCGGAGGCAAGTTCAAGCTCTGGAGATTCTTCTTCAAGCAGAAATGCACAACAAAGTACAGTCTTTGTCCCCTTTCACAGGCAGAACAGGGGTGTGGAATTTATTAAAATATCTACTTGTCCAGGGGACAGGTTGCTTTTCAAATCTACTTGTCCTGTAAAAAGATCTGCTTGTCCCTTTGGTGCCATGTAGTGTGGCGACAAATTATGGCAGCAATCTCATTATGTAAGAGCTCTGATAATAGCCTCTCTGATTATGCCAGGGCTACTACCATAATAGGGCTTGAATACTTGCAGTTTCAATCCCTACTGTAGCAATTTCCTTATTTTGCCACCTTTCTGCAGATCTGCATACTGGGGCTGGAGGAAGCAGTAAGCAATAGTTCCAGGGCTGGAATGCCTTTGAGTCTGAAAACCTACTAACCTGCATGTTTTAAAGATTTTCACCAGCTTCTCTCTAATATTTTCCCATAATAAGAAAGGTTGGACATTTACTCCTGACAATGGCAGAATTAGAACTTCTTCCAGGGTTGGGAAGAAAGTGGCCGGAGGGAAAATGAACTTGCAGATGCTCAATAGATTTTCACATGAGCAAATCTACACATGCGTATTTACCCATGCTAAAATACAGTTCACAAATATTTTATAGGGGTACGACATATACCATGGGTACACTTTTGTGACTTTCTTTAAGAATTTGGGGCCACATGTAGGTAGGTTCAGATTTGCGACCCGCAAATTGCGAGTCGCAAATCCGAATGTAGGATGGTGTCCCTGACACCATCTGTGATTCGCAAGGGCTTCGCAAATGCCCACCTAGTGAATAATCATGAGGTGGGTCGCAATTTGCGACCCCCTTGCGAATAGCGGCCCTCACAGGGATGGTGGCCTGCTGGAGACAGCATACCACCATGTCTGTGACTGCTTCCTTAAAGGAAAACGAGATGCATTACAAAAACGAAAAATGAAACGTTTTTGTTTCATTTTTTCAGAGCAAGCAGTGGTCCGCAGGACCACTGCCTGCTCTGAAAAAATGTTTACAGTGACATCCACAATGGGGAAGGGGTCCCATGGGGACCCCTTCCCTTTTGCGAAAGTGTTAGCACCCATTTGAAATGGGTGCAAACTGCGATTGGTTTGCACCCGCATTCGCGGTCACAAAACAATCCTACATTGCACTGCGAGTCGCAATTAGGAAGGGAACACCCCTTCCTAATTGCGACTCGCAAACCCGTTTTGCGATTCGGTAACCAGGTTACTGAATCGCAAAACTGGGTTTGTGCATCGCAATGTGCTTTTTGCACGTCGCAAACAGCGAAAGTCGCTGTTTGTGACATGCAAAAAGCTACCTACATGTGGGTCTTGGTCCCTAATTAGGTCTGGTGTTAACAAAGACATTTTGTTTAATAAATACTTCTATTCCTCTCTCTTTTGGCTGGCTTTACTGTGAGTGATTGCATTCTGCTCTTCCACAAGGAGCATATTGGCACACAAAGTAGTTTTGTTCAGTGTCAGGAACTACAGTGGCAATCAGTGACGTAACGAAACTGGAGGGTGCCCCTTTGCAAAGAACATGGAGGAGCCCCCTCTCCAGACTCACTCAGGGCAGGTGCTGTGCTAAAGGGGCCCCCTGGAGGGCGGCTGCGGGGCCTTTGTTATGCCACTGGTGGCAACATGTGCTTTTAGAGTTCAAAAAATGTTGGGTTTTTTTTTGGCAGTGTTTGTTACAATGTTGAGGGCCTGGTAGCTCCCACAACAATAAAGTGTTACAAAAGCCATGTCAAAACAAGACACGCATTGATGAAACTAAAAGACTTATAAAAATATGTCAGATCAGTTGGCTTTGTCAGTGTTTGTTTATTTTCATGCTTGCCATATTCGTGTTGAAAATGGTTACACTGATTTTCCATTAGAAATATTTTTGGGAAATACTAGCATGCATCAACACATTTTACTAAATGACACTTCATTTGCATCTAATCAGAGAGCATTCTGGGAGCATTATACTTAGCCTCATAGCCTAAAGTTTTCAAACATGTGTATACACAGCTGTTTTTTTTTGTACTGGAACCAACGTCAGTAGTGAAGTGTGACCTTAAAACATTTATTTACAGCACTCACCCTAATAATCAAGGCTTTCAAATAATGAACCATAAATACAAGTTCGAACAGCATTATCTTTTGGAAACACATTACCTCAACTGCAGAGAATTCCACTCTCTGTAAACAGGCAGCCAAAGGGTTTGTGCTGCAGAGGGTTGGGCCTACTTGTCCCAAGGACAAACTAAACATAAAAACTTGTTGCCCTTGACCCCAAACAAGATGTCCCGGGCGTTGGGCGATAGGAATTCCACATCCCTACAGAAGCAGCAACTGCAGGACAGCCCAACAAGCACAGTCACAGGCAGGGGCAGCACTTCTCCTCAGCTCTTCTACTCTTCTCCTTGGCAGAGGTTCCTCTTGGTTCCAGAAGTGATCTAAAGTCAGGGGGCTTGGGTCCACTACTTATACCCCTTTCTGCCTTTTAAGTAGGCAAACTTCAAAGGAAAGTCTCTGTTGTTCACAGGATCCTGCCTTGCCCAGGACTGGCCCCAGACACACACCAGGGGGTTAGAGACTGCACTGCACAGCCCATTCAAGTGTAAGTGACTATTCCTCCCTCCAGGCTAGCTCAGATGCCCCATCAGGATATGCAGGCTACACCTCAGCTCCGTTTGTCTCTCTGTCTAGAGGGGATTCACAACCAGCCCAACTGTCGGTCTGACCGAGACAGGGAATCCACAAACAGGCAGAGTCAAAGAATGGTATAAGCAAGAAAATGCCCACTTTCTAAAAGTGGCATTTTCAAACTGAAAATTTAAAAAAACAACTTTACCAAAAGATGTATTTTTGAATTGTGAGTTAAGAGACACCAAACTGCATTTACAAGCTATTTAAAAGATATTTAAAGGCAGCCCCTATGTTAACCTAAGAGATAGATAGGCCTTGCAACTGTGAAAACCGAATATGGCAGTATTTCACTGTTAGGACATGTAAAACACATAGTACATGTCCCACCTTTACCTTACACTGCACCCTGCCCATGGGGCTACCTAGGGCCTATCTTAAGGGTGCCTTACATGTATAAAAAGGGAATGATTAGGCCTGGCAAGTGGGTACACTTACCAAGTCGAATTGGCAGTGCAAGACTGCACACAGACACTGCAGCAGCAGGTCTGAGACTTGTTTACAGGGCTACTCATGTGGGTGACAGAACCAGTGCTGCAGGCCCACTAGTAGCATTTGATTTACAGGCGCTGGACACCTCTAGTGCACTTTACTGGGGACTTACTAGTAAATAAAATATGCTAATCATGGATACGCCAATTACACATACAATTTACACAGAGAGCATATGCACTTTAGCACTGGTTAGCAGTACTAAAGTGCCCAGAGTCCTAAAGCCAACCAAAACGGGTAAAAAAAAGATATAGGAGGAAGGAGGCAAAAAAGTTTGAGGATGGCCCTGCAAAAAGGGCCAGGTCCAAAACCCATCATTGGTACCACCCCAATGCACGCTTCCCCTACGCCATTTCAGAACGTAACTAAGCTGCTGTGACACCACTACAGGTGCTTCTCCCGCTGGGAGTCCCAGATCTCAAAGATATTCAGACCTTATCAACCAATAGCTGGGCTTTTTTGCAAGCTCACCAGCTTTCTAAGCTTAATTTACTTTATTCCCCCCAATAACACTGGCCAATAACCCACTGCTTCCCATTACACAAGAGACACTAGTCGGGCGTACAGTGATGGCATGTGATCTTTACACATTTGAATATGTATTTTCAAATGGCCATGTATTCTCCCGAGCAGAAGATGAACGATTTTCTAATGCCACAAACTCAGACCACTTTGTACGCCCTTAATGCTGATAATTACTGAGAATTCAGGGGCTAAGCTTACCTTTAAATTCTATCGCACACCTATTGACCTCATCCCCATGTCCAACCTGAAACTCTGGACTGCCTCAGATGCAGACCTCGGGCACCCACTATCCGACAAAATCCAGTTGGGATGATGTGCCCAGACCCCATTTGTTTCCTTTAACCACCGGCAGAAGCTTTTACATTTTAAATTCATCCGCAGGGCCTACACCACACCTGCTGTGCTGGCGCGTATAGATGCCTCTCGTTCATCACACTGCCCTAAATGTCACACACACATATCCGACTTCCCACACATTATCTGGACATACAGAAGCATTGCCCCTTTTTGGACTGATGTGTTTACCCATCTCTCACTGATGCTGGGCAGTGTGCTTCATCCAGACCCGACCTCTACTGGGCTCAACCAGACTAGACCTCTACAGGGCTATGTGGGTGATGTCCCTAGGGGTGTGCAGTGTTTCACCCCCATGGCTCTGTTCCTGGCTATACGAGAGATAGCACTACACTGGGGTAGTAAGCACCCACCCACAAGAAAGATGTGGTTGAAGAGTCCCATCTACTGCAATAACACCAACAAAATATATGTATTTCTCTAACTGCCTTCATTCAGGCCTAAAGACATATTGCAACCGTTAAGGGACTATTTAATTACCCTAGAAGACCCACTTCCTGTAATGTAACACCTGCGGTTTCTTCCGTTTTAATCCTTCCCTGTTTTGTTGTACTCATACTCTCAAATGGTCTATATAGCTGTCATAAGGTTTATGCTTACCTATTTGCTACCAGAACACGTGAAACAGCACTTGTATCGATTTATTTTCTTGTACATTGATGACGTTCAATGCTGCACTGTACACTTCCGTCCCTTGTGGTTGTGAAGTCATGATTAAGTAATTGAAAGGCCATCACAGATATTGTGTGATAGTCTATCAGAGTAAATTGCTTTGCAAATTAATTTAGTGGTTGGAAAATGTCAGCATACAAGTTACAGCCACCTTCTGCCACCATACTTTCAGTATATCTGGCCACATACTATCAAAACCTGCAGTAATCAAAGTCCCCTTTGCAACACCGAAATCATTAGGAAAGCATTTAGGAGTCAAGAAACAATGTCTTGGAGATGCTTGTTGCAGTGAGACAATTGTAAATAAAATGTTAAACGGACACCTATTTCGGGAATAACCATGCTTTGACGTATTTCCAGATCAGAAGGTCTCAAGGAACAACAAATCCTTGACAAACAATATTTCAAAATATTAACTGGGAAGAGAACTAGAGGAGGAATGACAAACAGTAGTGAAAACCTCCAGGGATGTGATTTTTTCGGCATGATACAAACGTATCCATTTCAATTACCTTCACACTTAAGTTATTATACAGGGTGTGACTATGGCATATGAAATGGATCAGTTCCCGTATATGCTTCAGATCCCAGTAAGGTGAAGAATACTTCTTTCTTAATGCAGGAGGCTGTATGAACCAGACGTTTTGGAGCGGGGTGCAACAGTTAATGTCAAGAGCACGGTTGACAGATTACGTTTACATCTTGAATGGCATTTATGAATTCAGTAAGGACTAATGACACAACAGGTACGAGTGTAGCGGATTGGGAATATCGGGCAAAAGTGATATAGTACAGATCACCTTACAAACCCGGTCTCATGAGGTAAACGCAGGCAGAGACCATTGCTGAATTATGGAAAAACAAGTTAAGAAGCTCGAAGTTGTCCACAAAAGCACAAAAAGATGTGGACATCGAATGAGATATCTTAATGGGCCACAAGACTCAGATATATAGATTATTACATACATATATATATATATACATATATATACATATATATATATATATAAACACATCGCTTGTTTCACACCAATTGTATAAAGGTAAAAAGACGGGTGAACAGAAAGTGACAGTGGATGTTAAAAGTCGAATGTGTTATTGAAAACCAAATAAAGCGTTTTCAAAAGAAAGAGGAACAAACAGACAGCCAGGCAGGCAGGCATACAGACTGAGTTTTGCCTCAACCATGTGTATTGCTCTCTCACCTAAAGCTATTAGCTATTTGGTGTGCTTCTATTTGAATGCATAAGGCATTATTTTACATCTTTTTACAGCTAAAAAGTGCACTCAAAATCATGGTGTTTGTCACATTCAATTCTACATCTGTTATATGCAATCCATACAAAAAAACAATCATTTAGTAACTATTTCTCTCCAGCACTGACAGGCTTTAATGTGATACATACCATTTGTGCATCCAACACAGTTCGTTTGTGAATGACTGTGTTTACATGCAGTGGCACATTAAAGCCATGCCTACTGGCTTTGCCAATACTTGTCTTGTTTTGCAGTTGGGTCATAAGAAAGAATATTCTACATGAGAGACAGCAATTAAAAGGACATAATGCCAGCATAATGCTAGCAGTTCATACTCCTGCAATTCAGCACCAAGTCTTTTTGTCTAACACAAGACTAGTAACATAAAGGCAATGCATAATAATTTGTAATGACTCCGTTGGCCAATGGGGAGCCAGAAGAAACTATGTAGGTTAGCTGCTGGGCTACAACCATTTGCAGTCAACGAATGATATTAGGGAAGTTTTTGGGCTTCCTGTCATTAGTGCCACAGAGTTGACTTTGGTATGTGGTTTTCAGGGCCAAAATACCTGCGTTGGATGAATGTTGTGCGCTTTACAAATTTACAATAAATGACTACAAATAAATACATATTTCCAGTTTTACTCCATTAGTAGGATCCGTGGAAAATTGATTTAACATATTCAGCAAGTGCAATCATTGTTTAATTCTAGATAAAAACTTGTAGTTCCAGACTCCATTCATTTTAAGACTTCACAGAGTGAGCATCCGTATTTGAGCATATTGTAAGTGGAGGACAATTAAGTATGTATTATCAAAGAGACAATGTCCTGGAAGAGTGGGTGAAAAGTCTCAAAAATCTTAAGTGATATTAGATTGCTTCAGGGAAGGTGCCACCCAATTACAATAATGTTGATTTGTTGGAATTATTTCTATACATTGTACTAACCTTGAACGCAATTAAAGTCAGAAGAGGTGCCACAGAGACCTTCCAAGGGTAATCGTTTGAGAGTGCCCTGTTTCAGTATTAGAACCACTGCATCCTGCTAACAGTAAAAGGCAGGCAATATAATTAGAAGTTTCAATCCCAACCTGGGATGCAAGGCCCCCTCCAGAAGGAAAGACCAGCATCCAAGACAAATGTTGGCCTTGTTATGCGTAGTATATGAGGTATCATTTTGGTTGTGTGGCCCAGCAAGCGAGGGTCCCAAGTCTGGCCACTTAGGGCCTAGCAGTTCAGGATGGACTGTTCCCAAGAACAGCAGGATCAATACTGATCTGCATATGGTAGGCCTCGGTCTGTAGTGACATAGTAGGTGAACAACAAAGAGTGATTACCGGTGGTTTAGACCATTTGCAAGCACTCCTCTTATAACCATTTCTGTTTGACGTAATTACCTAAGTACCTAAGGGTATACCGAGAGATGTGTAACTTCAGGAGAGGACCTTGCCTAGTAGTTCTGAATGATCTGTTCCCATATGGAGCAGGGTCAGTACTGATTTCCACAAGGGAGGCCTCTGTCTAGAGGAGAAGAGTGGGCAAAAAAGAGTATGGGCTGAAATGATACCCACCCAACGCCTTTTGTGTTTGAAAACACTGAACGGCTATCAAAGGTTTGTGCTGTGTGCTATATAAATGGTTATTACAATTATGATGACACATCTACTCATGCAAAGAAATAACAGAAGTGCACTGAACAACCTTTTTCTGATATGCTGCAGCAAAATCTCGGAGTCTTTGTTCTTCTAGCAACAACTCACACATTTTTGCCACTATTTCCTTATGAAATATTTTTTTGTCTTTCAGAGTGCTTGTGAAGGTAAATCACTTTCATATGAACCTGTGATGTGAAGATGGGACATTATACATTTGTTTTCCTTGATGTCCTACTCAGTCACAAGAGAAAGGATGAGGGGTTGTGAGTAACCACCAACAACCATGATACAACTTTGACAAAGGCATTAATGATTGTCATTTATAGATGGGAGTTACAGAGAGGGTTGCTCTCTTCTCTCTCCTATTTCCCTAACCTTGGTTCTGTTTTACAGCACAAAGCCCTTGATTAAATGCAATCAGTCATAAACACACAGCAATCTTAACCAAACTCTGATCAAGAGGAAACATCTGTATTTAAATATTAAACACAAATGTCAAGCAGCTATGTCAGCAGGACTCCATGTTACCTTTACAAAGTCAGCCTCATGCTTAACACTTCCATGCAATATCAGAGGCAGGTACCCTGGGCTGGATGAGAGACCACATTAAAGGTCTGCTTGTTCCAGCAATAGATTGTCGCTGGCATCATCTGAAGGTCTGTTGAAGGCATTATTAATTTGTACAGCTGAGAGAACCTGAGAGAAGATGCTTTTCATAACAAATAAGCTACACCTACTGCATTTGTCATAATCTTTCATAATAAACAGATCACATCTATGGTATTGGACATAACTTTTCCTTTCCAGTGAATTAATCAGGTTGCCATCCTTTATCATTGGCACGTCACCATAACAAACTCACACCAACAGTATGAATTACAAGCTGTCCAACAAGGCAACTACGAAGGGCACAGTCATAGAATTACTAATTTATACAAAATTACAGTCAACAAAATAAAATCCTTTATCTCCTAAAAGGGCCTAACAAGGATTATCACAATGGGAATCTTCTAATCCAAGAGTGTTTCAAAGAGGGGCGCAATACTAAAACCCTTGCCTACCAAAGTAATCTGTGAGATTCCATATAACAAAATACCTCTCTGTGGGCTTTTATAAAAAGCAACGACAATCCATAATTAAATGCCTATTGACTTTAAAATCTACTTTTCTTCATAGATACATTAGGCCTGCTGCCTTTGCTGTAAATTTCCAAACTAAACAGATCTGCTCTATAGCTGTAATCATTGGCTTGCCACCATAACCAACAGAGTCCTGATGCATAAGCTTCTCCAGATGGCAAAAAAGCAACAGAAACAACCTTTTTCAGTGGAAGCACACAAATTATGTTCACTGAAATGCCATGCTGAAGAAAATCAGAGGGGCAGGGCCAAACCCCCTCGCCCAGTAGTACATCTGAAAGATATTTTTCTGTTGACCACATAAGATCAGGCAAAAGCTGTGCTGTCAAGCCAGATCTAATTAACAAAGAGGAACAATGTTACAGGGTTGCAAACGTGACCAAAAATAACGCAATTGATTGTCCTATATTTCATGATACACAAGACAGCAGTGCAACGCCTGCCTTACTTTAGAAAAGTGTTGTCCTGCGGGCAATGACACATGCACACAGAGAGAGTATGAAAAGTACAGGTTGGGATTAAGGCACAGAGACAACCATGGGCAAGGGTACAGGAAAGCAACAAAGTGAAGCACCAAAAGGAAACGGGAAAAAAACTACATTTTAAGGTTGAGGCAGAAAACTGAAGGCAGGAGGGGCGAAGGAAGAGATGTAGGGTGTTTTTCCCTGGTATATACAAAAGAACTGATGAAAGTAAATTCGATGGACTGCAAAAGATGATGAAAATGACATCTGAGTTTTTTTTTTTTATTTGATGTGGTCAAAATCTGTTGGGTAAGAGCACAAACAAAAAAAAAAAAAAAAATTTCTATTTTCAAGAATCACAGCTGTATGCTGCTGAAAATTAAGCAGAGCATTACATTTCAGACACTATGCACAGAATTTCCACTATTTTTGTTAGTTAAAAAACACACTTTATAATGTTCTGTGCCTGCACTTTCAAAATGTTTTTAAATCTCTCAGGGGTTAAAAAAGTAACATTCAAGTTAAGAGCCTCAGTTAGGTAATTCAGATAAAACACTTTATGAAAACCTACATTATATTATGTAGCATAGGTGTTACACGGTATTCTGCACAAACTCAGAATGCGAGGAGCAGACGTTTGTCTGCTGTAGGAGACCCAGCTAGTGAGATAAATAGGAGGTGGGGGACCTGAAGGCACATGAAGGGATCAGGTGAGGCACCAAAGATTTTTTCATGGGCCAATTTCAGTTTTGCCATCTTTTGGGATCAACAGGGGCCTGGAATTCCCAGGAGGAGACTGGCTGCATGGCTTTTAGGTGCCTGGTTAGCCCCATGGCTCAAATGGTGGGACCAGCAAGATAGGGGCCCCTGTCTGTCTTTTTTATGGGATGTCTTGGACTTATGCGAGCCGCGTGACTTCGTCGAAGACCACTTGTGGGAGCAACCTCAAGATCGGGACAGGAACAAGTCCACGTCTGTGATTTCAATCGAACGACTTCTTCGACTTTCAGAGTTCAGCAACTACTAACTTGGCTTTGCAGTCATGGAAGCCATTTTTATTCATCATCTTGCAGCAGTCACATGACTTGGAGTTGAGTTTGGCTCCAAGGCACCAGAGAAAATCATCATGAGTGTCAGTAACCGACATCTGTGAATCAGGTGCATAAAATTGGGAGGTGATGAAATCAATCTCATCATTGTTTGCAGATTATATTTTACTGACAGTCATGGATCCAGAGACCTCCATATTAGTGCCATTTGAGGAGTTGCAAGTCTTATCACTGCATCTCGGACTTTACGATAAATATAGCACATTAAAAGAACTGAACTTAACAACTGGGCCCTGAGGCGATGCACTTACTTGCTGGAGCTACACCGCTACAGAGAGACCTCTGGGATGATAGAAAAAAAAAACACAAGGATCAATATGGCTCCAATGTTGACAGCAATCAAGGAAAATTCTGTTTCGGCTCTACAAAAGATAGTTTAACCGGATTTGTCAGACTGCTGAGTGTCTGCAGGGACGTACAAACAAAACTCCAATGTCAGCTTTCTTTGTTCATTTGGCAAGGTAAAATAGCAAGGGTGGGGCTAGCCCAGAGTGAGTTACAGCCCAGGCAAGGGAAACTGAGAGATCCTGATTTAACTAAATACCACCACAGAGCACTTTTACTCCATGACTAGAAATGGCAGGACACAGACAAAAGGTGATGCCTGACAGACGTCACCCTCAATGCGAGAACACAGTCAGAGGTACCTTGGCAATATAAGACTAAGACATCCAAAGTTACACACATGTACGATCACAAGAATGACTGCGTGTGTGGAATATCATCCACACTCACAATTTAACATCTTTCACCACACCTTTCAGGCCATTATGGGTAAATAGACACTTTATCTCAGGCCAGAAGAGGCAAGCCTTCTCTACTTAAAAAGAAAGGGAGTTCTTGTCTCTGTAGTATATGTTCAGAGAGGGACAGATGAAAATGTGTGACGGGGGTAAGAAGGACTTTGGCCTTGCTTCAGCTGAAATGTTAAGGTATTTACAAATCAGACACTTGGTGCAGAATCCTAAGGTGAAACCAGGACCAACAATGAAATTTCACCCATTTAATAAATAGCTAGCTACACAACATGACAGGACCCATACCCTTTCCATCATCTGCTGCATGTTACAAAGCAGTAAAGCAAAGGGGAGGATTCCATTCTAAAATGGCTGAGAGAGACAGTTGGGGATAATATTACAGATCAGTGCGGGAAGATAGTGGGAAGGGCAAATAATGTTGCAGCACAGAAGGATGGAAAAACATTGTACCAAAACGTCTATTAATGGCATTATACTTCTTAAAAGATCTACATTATGGATAAGGCCCGCAGTAATGCTTTCTGGAGGGTCTGTGTAGAGATAGTAACATTAACCGGTGTACGGTAACCCGCCTTGAGGGTTTCTGAAAGTTGGTGCTGGATGTTCCTGGAGACGTTGCAGGATCTTGATTTGCACAATGTCCATATGTCATATTGTTGGGGTGCCCTTTAGAAACCATTTCCTCACTGCACATCAGGAAAATAAACATTATATTGCATATACTTTTGATGGCAAAGCAATTAACACTTATGAGATGAGGAATCTGTAATGTTTTTCTTTTGGGGAGGTTAATTACAAAAAAAATGTGGCGGATCTCTGGGATGTAGATTATGTCCAAAGTAGCTCACAAAGAGGACGTTACTTTCACAACAAAGAAGCATCCTTATAGACTACTTGGCTTAGCACTGTAAAGAACTCAACTGCTCCACGGTGTTGCATGTCTTCACTATCCTGGAGGCTCCACACATGATCTAGTGGTAGTATTTGATCTACTGTTGACAACTTGTCCAGGGCGAGACAAATATACCAAGAATAGCTGTAACTCTTGAAGAGATTAACTATCTTAAATGAGTACATGGTTTGAAGAAGGGGGTCCAGACCAGGGGAAAGATAAAAAATGTGTGATGTTGGAGGGGAGGATGGAAGCAGTTGAAAAGTTTACTGTGACAGAAAGTAATATCCATCCATCTGTTGTAAAACGGATTAAAAAACAATTTACGCTAAAAAATAAAATCACAACATTAAATATATTGCACGTAATGTGGTGTGGAGCTAGATATATCCTTGTAATTAAGTAGCCAGATCTTCGATTATATTTGCCTGACACATTACTGTGCTTTTTACTGCATCATCTTTTAAGTGAAGAGGCTAACCACCAAATAGTTTGGAACACTGCAAAAATGTTGACTACTAATCCGATTAGTCTGGCAGTCACGTTTTAAAGCGTGGATTCGATAAATGAATACAAGTAAAACACCGATATATAAAACGACTTGCTTGGGACTTCTCAGCAAAAGTGTCTATCCAATGAATAATGAACGAGCATCAAAAAGATGCACTGCAATGTTAGAGCACTATCTGCATGACCTTGGAGTGAACGAAATGCGATACACAGAAAAAGAGGACCAGGATAAAGAAATATCCGGTGGTTCTTGTGAAATCAGAAGGAAAATGCGCGTTTGAAAACAGGTTTGCAGTATGATCAAGAACACATTCCAAAACTTAAACACACAGATGTTGCAACTGTGTTGGGTGGGGGTCGATCTACCTAAACAGTAGGTACGGCTCTGCCCTTCACATCACCACCCTTCAGAGCTACACACACACATACACGAACGCGCGTTATGGGGTGCTACCATCAATGTTTTTTTACAGACGCCTTTGGAGTTGTGAAAAACCCAGGTGCTGGCTACACAATCAACAAGTTAAATGAGCCATGGCTAGTAGGGGAGCAGCTTCTGTCCAGTGGTGTATTTTGGAGCACACTGTTCCAAATATATGACTGAAGCATGGTGTGGTGGGTGGTGCCCTGCCATTTACAGACAGCATATTTTCCACTGAAAATGGCATCCTGACATGGACACTAAAATTTGCATCATGCATGGTATTTTACTGTTAAACCTATCTGGCACAAACAAATATGTGTAAAGTTGACTCCTGTGCATAGTTATCATTTGCACAGCACACAAGAAGTGCCTTAATTTGCTTTAATGCTATTAAAATCATGGTTTCCATCATTCTTTAGATGAACAAAAAATGTGCCTCATTTGTACTTTCCTGGCTGCTGATAAATTTACAAGTATTGGTCTAATTAATTTACAAGTATTAAAATGTTGTTGTGTGTTAAAAAAAAAAAAAAACGATTTCCTTACCCTGGCAAGCTTGCCAGCAGGTTGGCTTTACAACCGCCCCTCACTTTGCAATCAATGAAAAGATAAGTAAACACCAATCTCCATGTTAAATAAGCACCAGTTAGTCATAAGCCATTGCCTTGGTCTCTGTCTCCTAATGTGCAGCAAATGGGACAAGATAAAAACAAAGTGGAAAGGCATCGCCCTTTCTCATTTGCCATCTGAACTCCTGAAAGGTTATTATTAGGGGTGCTACACACCTACATCTGGCACCCCTGCACACATACACACCACTGTTGTGCCGGACAACAACATACCACCACCTTCCACAGCACTACACACCACCATGAAAGGCAGACAGCCATAATGAACATAGCCCACCAGTGACACACATCACGGCCATGCACAGCACAACAGAGCACAGCGCACCATCAGAACTCTGCACAACACTGAGAGAGACACACTCACACCCTAGCTGGGTCGGGTACTGTACGCTGCACTGGAATTATCCTGCACATTACTGTAAAAGTCACGCAAGAGCCGTTATGAACAAAGTATACCAACATCATCTCACAACATTACTGCAAGGTGATATGTAGCCATCGTTCGGCACAGAGCACACAACAATCATGCATTCTATTGTGAGGAACAAAACACAAAAGGTACAGAGTTCTAAGAGAAACACACCACAACCGTGCGAATAAGACCACCACTTTGTACAGCACTGCACACCAGTGGGACTGAAATCAGCACAGAAGCAGCAGTGCAAAGCACTGCACACCATCTTGCATAGCACTACATATCAGTATGAAACACACAGTCATGATGAGCATAGCACGCCACCACTATGCTGCTACACATCACTATGAGACATACACCACAGCCATTACGAGCGCAGCATACCACCATCGCTGGTCTGAATAGCACTGCATACCACAAGAAGAGAAAGCGTGAGACATGGATATGGGGAGCACAGTACACCCCAAACACTGAACACTACCTTGAGGAACAGAACACCAGAGCGGATAGCACTGTATAGCATAGTAAGAACAAGTGCAGAAACAGTGTGGTGCAGAGCACACAACTAACCTACACTGCAAACCACTGTGAGTAACAAAAACTGGAGAGCTGTAAGCTACTGCCAGTTGAGTTGCCACATAGCATGTCATGAAAGCTCCATGTGTCCAGTGATTGGCTAAGCTGAACAACTCATTGGTATCAGGTTCGCCACTCAAATGAAAACAACTTCCAGAATACTTTAAGTAGTCAAATCAAAACTCAGAAGTAGAAACAGTATGTCCTGACTACACAAGAGAGATTGCAAGTGTAACTGCTAGGAACAAATACCACTGAGCAGGGAAGAAGACCGCATACAACAATATAGTTCAAATGACAACTACTTAGACTACAACATGACACCATGCAACCAAGGGTTATAGCCAGGCCCGGTTCCAGGAATTTATATCTGGATGGGCCAAGGATGTGTTCAGGTAAGCCAATGGTGGGCCCAATATTTGACAATTCTGGAGGTAGCCTTTAAGCACTAGACTTACATTATATTTTCTTCTAAAAAGTCATACAGAGCAAGTGGAGAGTTATTTGAGAGTAAAAGCTGATGTCTATATTTCTCAGGCCGAACTCTCATAATTTACAGCGGACCAGGCTTCAATAAAAGCACCTGGATACCAAGCAGGCCAAAATAGAAGTTGAAATTTAAGGGAGGTTCCTGTAACCGCACCCAATGCTTTGCATCTTTGCACCAGAGAGACTGGCTATTTACTCCTTGCAATTTGCCCAACATCTATTTCTTTGCATACTGTCATCTTACTAATTGATCATTTTCATGTGTTTTTTTTTTGCTTTCAATGATAACAATTTTTTTTTTTTAAACAGCAACACTATTGGAACAAAAGAAAGCAATATTCTTGATATCTGAAAACGTTTTTCATGCCTGGCAACTGTAAAACTGATAATTGCAGTCAAAGAGGTAACATCTGGGGTTTATCACACAGATAAAGGCCCGCTTTGTGCGCCCTGAGAAACTATGGTATTAAAGAAGGGGAGCTGCTTGTGCAGCCCCAGCTGTAATACTGATAACGCTGGTGCACAAGTAGAGCCAGTGCTATCTTCAGAGTGAATTCCCTTATTTTTATGGGAGCAAGACCCCATGCAAATGAAGGAATTACTTTGCTTTTGTGCCCACCCTATGTCAAGGATGCAGGGGCAGGGGCAAAAAGACTCTAAGGATGCGCACTGACAATACATTAAAAAAAAAGTGGTGCACAGTCTGTATGCCACCTTAACTCAGCCTTCTGGAGGGTGCCAAGGGGCTACCATGGACCCCCAGACATCACCCTTTAGGGCAGGTGCAGATACTAACTGCACCTGTCCGCAAAGGGATTGCTCTCCCCTCTTTACATTGAAAGAAGAACAACTCCTGCACTGTAAAACACATTATTTCTATACTTATAAATAGCCATTCCGTATTTCACAGAAAGCGTTGCCGTCAATGCAGGAGGAAGCATTATTCGTAACAGTGTGCACTGTCCCTGTTTTGCACCCAGCGCAGCTGTTTAAAAGGTGGGCAGTGACGCAAACAGCAACTGTGATCCCTATCTGTAATACAAGCCCTGCTGTTCATTGAAAACTCTCTTATAAACTCATCCACAAATAAGTTTGCTGTGGGCTCCATCTCATGTGCTAAAATGGTCAAAATCTGTTTCCACTCATTGTGCGAAGGAAAGGTGTGAGGAGAGGACATAGGGCCATATGTACGAAAGCTTTTTCCCATAGACACAGAATGGGTAAAATCCTTTCGTACATCTGGCCCATAGTGTCTAATTTTAGGTAACTGGACTTCATTCATCAGTCATTGTGTTTCAGTCTAAAATTTTACTGCAGATGTAACAGTGATATTATCAATTACGTTATCAAAGATGTCATGAGTGCTGTAAATTATGAAGTAATTATCAGTGCATGGCGAGGGCGCGAGTTATATTTTCCTTAAGGCACGAGTTATAGTTACTTGAGATGAGTAGTGTTTTAATTAATTTGGCAGTGTGTGCACGGGTCTCTGATTGGGTGCATGAGGTGTCAGTGGGTCTGTGAGAGTGAGTGGGTGTGTAACTATCTGAGTGGGTCTGTGAGTAGGTGCGTGAGGGTCAGATTGGGGCTTTGTGTGGGTGCATAGGGGATTGAGTAGGTCTGTGGGTGGGTGCGTGAGAGAGTGGGCCTGTGAGTGCACGAGTATGGGTCTGAGTACGTGTGTGTGTGGGAGAAAAAGACTGAAAAAGCGAGAGAGAGAAAAAAGAGAGGGAGAGAGACAGAGTTTTTTTTAGGTTTTGATGTATAATCTAATTTTTTTTTAAAACAGGAAAGCAAGTCCTGCTCGACTCGAACCCTAACTGCTCAGTGTGAGGGTCTAGCGACCTTTACACTGAGCTATTCGTTGCTATTTTGTAATTTTTTTTCTTAGCAGTTGATGGGCTACCTGGGACAGTGAGGGAGCCCTCAAGGGCTCCCCTGCGGTCCCTCAATATTTATTTATTTTTTATTTATATTTTATAAAAATGCGCTTGCGGGCTACCTGGCATTGAGAGGGAAGCCTGTGCCATTGCTTCAGCAGCTCCCTGCTTGCTGAAGCATTTCATCTCTGTCCCTTGCAAGCCTGCAGGGGACAGAGATGAAAGCTTTGGATTTTGAGAGGGGGACCTGCTTTACAGGTCCCGCTGTCAAAACCCGAAGTGTTTGTTGTGGCATGGCTGCAGATGCAAAGCCCCCCTCCAACGTGCCTCTGGGAGGTGAGGGTCCTTGGGGCTTGGGGGGTCCTAAAGGGACCCCCTTTCTTTTTTTTAAATATTCTTCCTGGGGAGGTGGTGGTACCTAGGAGAGCAGGGGAGCAAGCATTCCCCGCACATTACTATACTAATGTAATGATACCCCTGCGCACATTTAATCAAAGCCCTGGGGAGGTGGTGGTCCCCGGGGCAGTGGGAGGGGGCTGGGTGTCCCCTTCACATATTCAACTCACAACCCTGGGGAGGTAGTAGTCCCTTGTAGAGGGTGGGGGGCATGGGTGTCACACGTCACCCCACCCCCCATATTCAAGTCACAGCCCTGGCGGTCCCCAGGGCAGTAGGGGGCACACGCCCCCCCCCCCCGGATATCAATTATAAGACCCGGGGAGGTGGCGCCCCTCCCACATTTGTAAAGAAATAACCCTGGGACTTGTCTAACCCGGGAGCCTAATGATAAAGCGTGGGAGACTGCTCTTCGTTTTTTTCTATTTTACAGCAGATCCACTGAGACTCTGTTTGTAAAATATAAAAAAAATGATTTTAGCCCGAGGTGAGGGGTTTGGAGGGGGGTCCCTTGGAACCTCACCACCAGAGCTAAGGGGTCAGGGTGTTTGTACCCTGGCCCGTTTTCTTTATTTTTTTTTAAAACAATTTGGGACTCTGCTTCAGCCAAGTCGCAAGATGGCTGACAACAACTTCAACGGCTTCTGTTGTTGAAGTTTTATCAGCCAATCAGACTGCGTCCCTATATATAAAGATTTGGATTTTTCTTAATTTCTCTAAATCTACTGAATGGAATTACACCAAAACAAAAAAAGGTTGCTTTCTGGACCAGGACATACCTTTCTGCAAAATTTGGTGCAACTCTGTCTTGTAGTTTTTGCGCTATCACTGTTCAAAATCCATATGGAAAAATTAATGAGGAAAACTTGTTTTGGGGACCCCCACCCCCTTTTCTCGCCCTTCCCTCGGACAGATCACCCCAATACTTCATTACTTTGTCATTTTTTTCACACTTGTTATCACTATCTGGCATAGGCTGCACCTCAGTAGTACAAGTTTACCACCCAAGTATAGCAATAAGCAACAGAAAAGTGACCAGTCAGCCTTTGTGAAGGGCCTTCAACTGTGTGGCAACTTGTTACAGTAATTTTAGCAACTTTTGAACCATCTGAGCTAGAAAAACTTTTTTAAATCTGCACAGCATTTATCATATAATGGATTATGTGGCAAATCCACAATTATGGGGAAACGCCTTAGCTGCAAAATTGCATAATTCCAGTGGCCCCAGCTATAACATGGGAAAGTGCAATGTACTATGACAAGAAATCAGAAATTGAAATGCACACATTTGTAACCATGTCACGCTAATGAGAATAAATAGAGCCCAGCAAATCTGCTTACTAGAGATAAAACAGTTATTTACTTTACCACAACATCTGGCAGAGAACAGACAGGCACACATACTCTTGTAGGAATTGTAATTACACATTATAGCTGCTCATCCAATAAGGCATAGACTGCCACTATCTGAATAATGTAATGCATGCCCCGTTCTACAATATATTATTGCGTGCATCCTAAACAGGCTACACTAGATAACAGTCGCAGAAACCCCCAACTGAAACAGCCAAAACTGAGGTATGGAAGGCAGTTCATAGCCCTGGGCCCTAGTGCCACTGTATCTGCTGCATCCTTGGCAGGTAACCCCCCCCGTCTACTCTCTCTAGCAGCACACCTTCCCTACTATTTTAATGTCTCAGATCGTACAAAAATAGGGAAAATCATCTAAAGCCGGTATTTTTCTCCATATCAGTTCATAATTGAAACTGCCATTATTAAAACAATGCACTTAAAAATGTATTGTAAAGGTTCCTTGACGACAACTTAAGTAAACAAAGCGAAAATAAATCACAAGGTTTGGCCGTCGACCTGAGGGAAGCACTTAAGAGGTGCTTTCTCTGTGGCCTCTTCTGCTGTGACTGGGAAGGCCAAAGTTCATGTTTGGCTGGGCCTAGCCCACCCGGCACACCCGCTAGAACGGGGACTAGTTATAGCACAAAAAGAATAACATTACGTATTCATTTGACATCAGTTATTAAAGACAAGAAGCACTTCTTTTCAATATCGTTATCCTTTTCGGGAACATTATCTAGATTCGTCGGTCATGGCTCGGCAAATCACGTGCAAGCTCGATACAATACCTCACTTCACAGAGCACTCTGCTGACACTGCAAATGGGGCTTCAAAATACACAGTCACCATCACGTTCTTGTGGCCACCCAGTCCTGGGTCAGGACTACATTACCACCCTGGCCCTCGGGTGATACAAACCACAGCTGATAAGGAAGCCCACCTGATACCCACCTACGCATGATGCAGGCCACATCTGAAATGCACTGCTCACAAGTGGTGGTGTGCTCAAAAGATGCAATGCGCTGATACACAACCCCCAAAGAAATGCGGTGGCTACCTGTGGTATAATTAAGTTATACCCACATGCGAAAATATTGTTTGAAATACCAACGGAGCGTCGTGACTACAGAGAAGCAGCGCCAATAAGAGACGCAGTGTCACAAATGAAACTGTGCCTATCTAAGGCAACGTTCCCCAGTTAAATAGCGGATAGTGCCTAGCAGCGTGCACAGGCCGTGAAGTGCTTGACAGGCCGTCATCCCTCCCGTCCCACCACTATTATACTGAGAAGCAGCGCTCCGCAATCTGCAGCATGTGTGCGGTGCGGGGCCCACATGAGAAATGCATGGACCGCTCCGGGGATGTAGTGCCCCAGGAGATGCACAGGCCACCTTTGCTATGTTATGTGAATCAGATTTGGAAAGTGCACCATCAATCAGGAGGATACCGTAGCGCTGAGCAGGTGTGAGCCTAACCTACCTTCAATGGTGCAACACCCATCCTTCCATCCCAAGAGATGCACTGGCCGCGAGAAGGGGCTCCTGTGATTAAGTGACTACCTCAAATGCAGCGACACAGGAGAGAAGCAGAAGCTGGGAGACGACTGCTCGGCCCCTGCACACGGCCTCCCCTGCCAGGCAGTATAGTACTCCATTCCCCTCCTCTCACCTGGTGAACCTCTTCATGACTCCCGCGCCCTCGGAATGGTGGTGCTCCGGGGCCCCCTTGGTGCTGCCAGCCAGCCGCAGGTTGTGGTTCAGGCGGCAGTCCTTGTCCAGAGGGCTGAAGCTATCATGTCCCGCGGAGCTTCGGCGGCTGCTGACGGTGGCAGGCTCCTGCCTTCTTTTCATCACTGTCCCGGTCAAACACACACAAAAAACAAAAGACAGGCAGCTCAGGTCAGGGTGATCAGGGGCATTTGGAGACCTGCTGGTTCTACCCCTCCTCAGCTGACATTCAGCACCAAGATACCCGGCCAGCAAAGCTGCAACACAGACCCTGCCCACCGCTGTCACCACCCACCAATCACAAATCAGAGGCCGACCGAGAGGGCGGTGACAATTCCAAAACTTAAGTTACGCCTACCGCTGTCAGCGCTCGCCAATCACTGACGAACAATGGTTCCGCACTGGCTCGTTTTTACCAAACATCAATTCATAGGTCACTAGTTGGGCAGGGCAGGATATAGAAACCTTGGTTACAGACTCCGCCCTACGTCTTGGCGTGTCGCTAATCAGTCCCATGGGGAAGGCGGTGGTGCAAGCACGCACTGCGATAGAGAGCTCAGAGGGCAAATTGTTAGAGGAACCAAAACCACAGATCTTTCTCTCTGCTTTGGTAGCTACCCAATCAAGCTATCAGAATGAGGAAGGTCAGCAAAATTCAGTACACACAAAACGGAAAACGTGTCAGCAACTCTACAGATTGGCACCATTGCGGACATCTTGAAATGGCACAAGCTTCGCTGAAGAGAATAAAAGTTACAGGACGGATACATCCATTTTCTGGCAACGGAACAGTAAAGAGGCAAAGTGAAGAGAAAAAATCACGATACCCTTTGCCTTAACATTTTCGGAAGTAAATTGTCAACGGGAACTGGAAAGTGGCTATGTATAACAAAAGGGACCCCATCTCCCCCTGTAAAACAGAATTACAATAACACACGATATTAAATCAATCAAAAAACGCACAAAACATGAACCTTTCTCTACATGCAGTGCGCATAAAACTGTGGTCGTCCAACATTTTTTGTCGAGATCTCCGGAAGGAGAACAACAATTTTGGCATAATACGATTTTTCTAACTAAACACAGAACACTGTGGCAGGGAACGCTATACGTTAAATGGTGTTTGCACAGGGTTAAAATCAGGCCCACTGAAACGCAAAAGAGGGTCAAATTATGTGGCAAGCTTGAGTAAATTATGCGACAAGAAAAGGAAAAATTATGCAGCATAATGCGGCACATTTCAGAAAAGTATTACTTCATTATTTCGTCATATTTTAACTTGGTAACAGTCAGGATGTTGGCTGCACCTCATTAGTACCCGTTTAGCACTCAAGTATGGCAATAAGCATCAGAAAGTTGACCAGTCAAGCTTTGCTAAAGGGCCTTCTGTTTCAAGGCAACATTTGTCACTGCATTTTTAGTAACTTTTGAACCGTAAATGCTAGAAACCAATTTTTTGTTAAAATGTGCAGATTATGTGGCAGATGATGGGTTGTGTGGGAATTGCAGCAAATTTATAATTATACAAAAATCGCTGAGTTTACACAATCGCATAATTCCAGTGGCCTTGGTTAAAACCAAATGTAACAAAGCAAAAATTATATTCAGTCGATTGTTTAAGCATGCCCCCACACAGACGTAAAGTGCACCCAACAGTGGCAAGGCTGGACTGAGAACCATAAGCAGCCCTGGCAAATATGTTCAACCCAGTTCTCTTCCTCATTGCCCTCTCATCAGGCATACGCCTACCATGGTTGTGAAAGGTTTCCTTGGGACATTCTGCAAGCTTCCTTGGAAATGCATTCCGTTTACCATTAGTTTTGTTACTCCATTTGCTTGTTTTCTAGTTGTTGGCTTTGTTGGTTTTAGGCTGTACAGCATCTCTTTGTCTCTCCTGTGGAGCACAGCTGTTTATCACCTCCCTGACTGGCTCCTTGCATTCCTCTACGAATGCTTGCTTTACTGGAACTTTTTTTTCTTTTTCGTGTGGCACTTTTTGTGTGGTACTTTCTTGGAAGAGGCCTCCTGTCTCCTATCTTTCTGCTTGACGGATTCTACTTATCTTTGCCACTTTCATCCTCAAGTGTGCATGCCAACAATGTTCTGTCTACGAGTTTGTTTATTTTAGTCTGTGTTCTTTACTAATAGCACAATTTAAACTTCCTTAATTCCGTGCTCAGGCCATAGGCGGAGGTGGAAGTAGGGGGTTGCTGAAGCACCCTCAAAGTAACCATGGCACAGTTCAGAAGTGAATATGCAATAAACAAGATTTACATTTTGTTTTTATCTTTTCACATTTGCTGTGCAAAGACAGAGGTCAAATGTTAGGGTCTGTGTTCTGAGGGTGGTTGGTGTTTACTTTTCTTGATCAAACTGCAAGGTTACAGGATTTATGTGACAATCTTGCTGGGTAATTGGGGGTGGGAAAAGCTTTAGGAGGTTATCTTTTCCTAGCACAGAACAAAAATTAAATGCCAGTAAAGGAACTGTACAAATATTTCACAATATATAAAAATTAGGAAAGCACAAATGAAGCACATTTTTTGTGATTCTAAAGTGTGGTGGAAACAAATATTTTTATACAATCAAACAAATCAATACACTAAGTGATGCAGATTTCGGCACATTATCGTTTGTGCGCTGTATAAAATTATCAGTAAAACTGTATGCTTGTGCAAATGTAATGGGAATTTCAATTGAAATTGTGTAATCTGTAATGGCAGTGTGCTTCCACACTTCACTATATGACGATCTACTCCACGCCTCTCTCTACTCCTCCAATCTAAGACACTATATTCAAACCTATTTCCCTCCACTCTATGCCATTCCCCCCTACTCCACTCTAAGCTACTCAACTCCAGGCTTACAACACGCTACTCCATGCCACTCTACAGTACTATACTCCACTATAACCTATGCCACTCTACTCTATGACACTATGTGCTAGTCCACCCTACAACACACCACTCCACCAAACAACACTCTGCCCAATCCACGACACTCTCAGCCACCTCTCCTCCATTCATTGCTACTCCACTATGATATTTTACTCCACTCAACACTACTCCACACTACACCACTCTAGGGCACTCTGTGCCATTCCGTTCTATGCCACTCCACTCTACCACACACCACCCTTCTCTACCACACACCATTCTATGGCATTGCTACTCCATTCCACGCCACTCCACATCGCTTCACTCCATTCTATGCCACTCTACTATACTCTACTCTACTCCAGTCTATAACACTCTATTCCAGTCCACTTTATGACACTCCACGGCACTCCCTTCTATAACACTCCACCCTACAACACTCCACAACATTCCACTCTACTCCAAGACACTCTATGCCACACTACTCCACTCTATGACAAACCACAATATTATACTCCACAACACTCTACTCAATTCTACAACACTCTGCCCCAGTCTACAACACTCTGCTCCACTCCAGTCCACTTTATGGCATTCCATGGCACTCTACTCCAGGTACTCCACTCTACGATGCTCCACCCTACAACATTGTACTCCATGACACACTACTCCACTCTATGCCACCACATGCCACACTACTCCACTCTATGACCTATACAGTATACTATACTCCACTCTACATCATTTCACACAACATAACTCCATTCTATGCCACTCCAAGACACTCTACTCAACTATGACCCTCTACAACGCTCAACTCTACTCTTGGACACTCTACAATATGCTGCTCTATTCTATGCTACTCAGACATGCTAAACCAGTCCACTCTATGCTACTCCAGTGCACACTGCTACTCCACTCTACACCACTCCATTCTTCGCAATTGAACTCTATGCCACTCCATGACACTCTACACCACTCTACCCTACAACAGTCTCCTCAATGCCACGTTACTCCACTCTACACCACTATATGGCACTCTATTCCACTCTACTCTATGCCACTTCACTGTATTCCATTCTATGCCACTCCACCAATCCTTGCCACTGTCAACACTTCACTCTGCAACATTCTACAACACACTATGCCACTCTGCTATATGACACTCTACATCACTCCACAACACTCTACTCTATGCCACTCTACGCCACAACACTACTTCACTCTGACACTCCACTTCAGTCTACGCCACTTTACTCTGACACTCCACTCTATAAGACTGTATAACACTCCATTCTACCCAATGCCACTCCTGTTTATGACACTCTACTCCAGTCCAGTCTATGACACTCTACTCCACAGTACACCACTCCACTCTATGACATTCTATACCACTCCACTCTACAGCACTCTACTCTACTGTTAGATCTGGCATCCCTTGGGTGGTCTTACCCTCAGACCTTTTGCCCTACCTCCTGTTTTGTTGCTGTATCCTTTTGTTGGCCTTAGGACTCAGAGTAATTTACCACTGCTGACCAGTGCTAAAGCGCATGTGCCTCTCTCCTAAAACATGGTAAAACTGGTGTACCCACAACTGACATATTTAATTTACATGTAAGTCCCTTGTAAAGTGGTATATCAAACACCTTGGGCCTGTAAATTGAATGCTACTAGTGGGCCTGCAGCATTAATTGTGCCACCTACTTAAGTAGCCCTGTAGCGGCCTCATTGCAGCCGTTGCCACTGTGCATCACCTACAAGCGGCCTCATCACAGCCGTCGCTACTGAGCAGAAGCATCGGAGCGGCTTCCCTTTCTACTTGCCACCCAGCTCGCACCCAAATTTCGATGTGGCCCCACTTCAGTGGCCGACCACTTCACATGCACTCCGTTGCGGCTCACCTTCAGGTTGCCGCCCGTGCTGACCAGGTAACCAAGATGCGCTGCCCCCGCTTGCCTCCCTCGGCTCAGACGCCTCCCTGTTCTCTGTCACAGTGTTGGCCGCCGCAATAGCACCTGCATACACAACCTGCGGCGGTGCCTTGCCTGATAACTGCAAACCTGAATGTCCTGGGGGCTTCCACTGCGCTCCCTGCACAAGTATCATTTTAATGTCGATCCAACCCTTGTTTCAGTCTCGAACGACCCCAAAGCATCTTTCCTGCACTTATCACAGAGGAACACACAAACATACCTGGACTACCGTAAAGGCTCTAAAACGAGCCCCGCATAAAGTGCTCTTATTTGACACTCTTTAAAAGTAAATACGTATTGAATGGTTTAACGTATTGGTCGCGATTCATCCAGATAAAGAATCTCTATTTTTATATAAATCTGTGTGGCGTCTTTTTGTGGTGTTGTCACTCTATTTACTATTACCGTATTGCACAAGTACACACCACATTGCCTTCTAAGTTAAGCTGCCTGCTCTGCGCCAAGCTACCAGAAGGTGAGGATAGGTTAATTAATGTTGGGTAACTGACTCACCTTGATAAGGACTGAGGTCCCTTCTTGGACAGGGTGCATACCTCTGCCACCTAGAGAGCTATTTTCTAATATCTACTCTCTATGCAACTCATCTTTATGACGGTCTATACCACTCCACGACACTCCACTCCACTCCACTCCACTCCTTTATACTCTGGTCTATGACACTAACTTTTAGCCAAGCTAAACAGCAGCCACACTGGTGTAGAACATGGCTAAAACACATTGGCAAGGCCAATAGCTATCTATAGGCGAGAGCTAATTGCTTTGCCATTGTTTGTTGTTCTTAATCTCTCTTTTTAAGACTAGGGTCAAACTGGCACATAGGAAAATCAGGCTGTACCCGATGGGCTGGTCTGGCAGGTCAGTGAATAGGCTGGTTTTTGGCTGCTTGTGGGCCTATTTTATGGTCTCCTAGGTCAGTGTTTGCTGTTGATTTCCCTGATATTAAGGCAAACACTGCCTGCTGAAAGTTCAAATCTGTGCAGTCTGCCGTCCCTTGCAAAATACTCTTATTGCATGTCTCTACATGTTTACAACTGCCCCAATTTGCAAAATGGATCACTTTTTAGGTTGAGTGCAAGTGCTTTGACATGTTGTATGTATTGTGGGCTTTTAACCACGCCCATCCCTTCCATTCGTTCCAGGGCTTGCCTTTCAAAAATCCCATGATGACATTGGTAACATTTGTCCCGCCTTGAGGCTGTTTTTGTCACACCTTGCAGACTGCCCCTGTTACATGGATTATTGCACGATTGCCGATATACTTAAGCGTGGGCGAACTATTTTTTCTTTTGTCTCTCTCCTTCATGCTGTATGGCGACCATGGCGCTCACAGCGCAAACAGGCACAACAGCGTGATTTCATTGTATAAATCCTACCTGTTTATTCAGAATATTTTGTACGGATACAATGCACTTTTAACTTTCCTTCCACCCTTGGGAAAATAAGATAAGCCTCTTTATTCAGTATATTTTTTATTCTGTTGCACCCCTTGTATACCACTCTTGGGAGGCCTCGAGCGCGTTATAGAGGTTCACAAAATAAGCAAAAAATAAAGTGCCTGCTGCATGACTGCCTGGTGTTTATTCTATCCTAGCTTGGCGGATTGAGTTTCCTGTCCGTTCAGCTGACACGAAGCAGCCAAGCCTTGCACAGCTAAACTTGACACATGACTGACTCTTTTCTGCATATATTTGTCTTTATTACCTGAGCCTGACTCGTGACATTTGCCGGACCCATGGCAGAATATCCGATACAGCAATAGGTCGACTGACTCTGCCCCAGCTCTAGCAGGCTTTCACAGCTGCATCTGACGTGCCCTCTTGGATTCTCAGATGTCAGCATCATGTGACTGACTGTCGCAACCAGTTGCCTAAACAGGGTAGTGTGTAAGGAGCAGCTGCTTTGGTGTGATAGGAGTGGGCTCATAGAAGCTGTTCACACAGCTGCAGCGCTTTAAAACCAACACCCCCCTTTCCCCAACTCCCCGTCTGGGTATCTCCTATTCTCGAGAATGCTTCCTGAGGAGGTCGGTTCGTCCAGCATACTGCACAGAATTAAAACGGCCAGGCAACTTGTTCAAAGAAAAATGAAATTTGAACACTGGTCTAAATTATACTTCGTATTTTGGAGTGACCAGTGCTGACAGATAAAATGCATGCCTTTTAGGTCAGGGTAGTGGCTGTCGATGCATTAAAAGTATTTGTTGTTGGCAATTAGTATTTTCTGAGGTACCTGGAGCATAACATAACAACATAACACAACACTGCATAGCATAACATAGCATAACATAACACAGCATTGCATAAAAACAACATAGCACAGTACAACATAACACATCATAGCATAGCACAACATAGCATAGTATATCAACATAACGTAGCATAACTTAACACACCATAAAACAAAATAGCATATCATAACACAACATAGTATAGCATAGCACAATACAACATAACATAGCATAACACAGCATAGCCTAACAACACAAAATAACATAACACAACACAGCATAACATAACACAACACAGCATACCACAACACAACACAGCATACCACAACACAACACAGCATACCACAACACAATATTCCATAAACACAACATAGCATAACACAATATAGCATAACACAATATAGCATAACGTAACACAACATACCACAACATAACAGAATATCGTATAGCGTAACATAACACAACAGAACATAACATAGCATAACCTAAGACAACATAGCATAAAATAACACAACATAGCATAGCGTAACACAACATAGCATAGCGTAACACAACATAGCATAGCGTAACACAACATAGCATAGCGTAACACAACATAGCATAGCGTAACACAACATAGCATAGCGTAACACAACATAGCATAACATAAGACAACATAGCAGAACACAACATAGCATAGCAGAACACAACACAGCCTAGCATAACACAATATAAGACAACATAGCCTATCATAGCATAGCATAACATAACACAACAAAGCATAGTATAACACAACATAACCGCATAATTCCACACCATACCACATACATTCACCCCATTCGAAACCAAAACACATGGGTAAAAAAACAGTGTCATTTACAAAGCCAATAGCTCTAACTCTAGCAAATGTGAGGGCGACTGAATTACAAATGCTTGTTTGGATATCTGATTCACTAACTGCGGCCTCTTTCATTTTGGTGCCTGGGCTGTCCCAATCTGACTCCGAAGGTTTCTTCTCTTCTCCCCCACCCCACTCTGTGCCTGCTGTAATTACCTGAGGGAGCTGGAGAAAGTGACAGATGCACCAGCTGCGGCTTCCTGCCCTAAAAACGGCCTCCAAGGGCTGGAGCCACCTGGCAAATGCCCAGTGGAAAAAACACACAATGAATACATCACAGGCTGCAACATTACAACTAAGCTAACGCAAACAGTACATGAACACGAAGAGTGGAGCAAGCCTTTCCTCATTTCCGTAAGAAACAGAGCAAGTACAGCAGAGGTAATTCTAGTGCAGTCTTTGCTAAAACGTGGGCAGCAGAAAAGCAATTATACCTCACAGACACCTCAGACATAAGATAGGCAGCAGAAAGTCCAATAGTGTATGCATTTAACTGGACATCAGTGTCAGGGACCTGTTCCGAGTGTTTGAAATATAAATATAAAGCAAAGCTGAAAACTTGTACACAAAAGTTTATGCTAACACCAGGAACTGCATAAACAGCAATAGCGACTCTGCAGTTACGACTGAAGCCATCAGTCCAAAGGATTTTTTTAGCACTATCCACCCCCAAAACAGAGCATGATTACAAGCTCTGCAGATTTGTAAAGGGGTTAAGTTTTAGGAGAGATTCAAAATGTTGCACTTTCCATTCCAATTCCCACATGACTTTTTGCAAACAACAACCTAAAAGCCACTGTGCAGATCAAAATAAATCATGGCCCTCAGGTTTTTATGCACGTTTCTATTCGGTGTAAAATTGTTTACAGTACTAAATTTAAAAAGTACTCCATAAACGAAGCACTAAAATTGTTACAGGTCAGCTAGGTTTATACACCTAAATTATATTGCTTTTCAGTAAATGGCTTCTTTGTGTTGCAGGGTTCCAAAATCAGTTAATGCGCATGGACAGATATGACCGTTATTGGCTACCTTTTCATATATAGCCTTCCGGAAAAAAAGAAAGCAGCCCTGGTCTTTGTACATATAGCTACTAGCTATTTGATTTGCTAAAAATAAATTTACAAAGTATTTAAAAGGAGGCAGGTGTTGTAAGAATCCATTTTGTATTGCTCCTTTTCCATATAGACATTTAGTTTGAGCTCTCTCTCTAAACGCACTACCTATTGCATATGCTATCTTATATATTTGTTTAGTAAAAAGCCTGGTTCTACAACAGGCTTGCAGCTGGTTTCTTTCTCTAGCTGGGGCACATTACTCATTATAATCATGTGGTAAAAATAAACTAACCAACCTCGGCTGTTGTATTTTGGAGAGGGAAAGGTTGATAATATATGGCAGGAAGGCCGAATGTGATATCTGTATCTTTGAACCACAAAATCCTTTGAAGGGTTCTCAGAACGTGAGAAGTCAGACAGCTGCAGAAGGGAGTCGACGACAGAGCAAGGACAGGAACCAGTGTGTGGAAACTGATTCTCTCCTTAAATTCCTGTATGACGTATATCATTATTTACTTATTTTATGTATCTTTTGATGTAGGAGTATAAATATTGCTGTTAAACGCACCATGTTAGCACACTTTACTTCGGGCTGGGGATGCCAGTTGTAAATCTGTTCTCTTTGCTGCAGCAAAATAAATAAGACCTTTGTCTTGATTCTCCACTCCGACTCTCTGTGTCTAAACTCCTTTGTAAATGCATTTGTAAGTATTTTTGGATCGTGCTTTACAAAATGGGGGCTTGTCCGGGATCTTCCAGTGGATGTCTCCAATAGCGCTGTCACGAGACGTGCTGCCAGTGCGGGGACGCCGTTCCGGAGGTGTAGATTCCAGGGGCCCCTGCACAAAGACATAGTTTCAAAGCAGCTGCATCTTATCCACCGGACAGGCCTCTCCCTGCTTTTCACGACGTCCCAGCGAAGATCCTGAACATCGGCTTTAAACTTGACTGATTAGTCTGACACGGGCGGCCGGAGAGAGCTCTGGAAAATGCAGATGATCAGGTGAGACTGTTCCACGCTGACCGGTTGTCTGTTTTAACTTGCATTTGAAAGAATAACTGTTTTAGATAACTATTATCAATTTGGGAATAACTAGTTTTTGGTAAATTTGTATTTGTAAAAGGTACCGTTTGACAATTTGTATTGCAAATGCTTTGTTAACTTTGAATATTTTGTCCAGGCCTGGACCAATTTGTAGGTTGGTAAGCATTTTGATAAAAGTGTTTTGAGAAAAGTTACCTTGTTGCATGTTATATTTTGAAATTTGAATTCAGATATGGGAAATAGAAAATGTTGGCAAGGGTTATGTCGTTGTTTTCACCGAAATTGTGTTTCACGTTTGGACGAAAGACAACCAGTCCCAAAAGAAGGAACACCAGGGTGGGACATGTTAAAGGACTATGGTTTAGAAAATAATTTGTATAACAGTATATGGCACAGATATACTAGACATTGTCCTGACCTCCAGTGGCCGGAGGATGGATCTTTTGATTTAAAGAGAATATCCTACCTGCAGGAATGTTTGTTTCATAAAAAGGCTAGACAGCACATGTTTGATGTACATAGAAAATGGGAGACTGAGGCTACCAAGAGGAAAATTAAGGCGGACAAATTGGTATACAGAGAAAAAGGAAAAACAATAATGCAAAAAGCGGCACAATACCACCACTCCCAAACCCAGAAGAGAATTGAGTCTGAAGATAAAGTCCATAGAGCCCAGGTGGAGGGAAGTTACGTATCAAAACAGACAGAATCCAAACATGCGTTGGAAGAAGACGAGGTATTGCTACAGTTGTTAGATAATAGCCCCACTGGACCTCCACCATACACCCCCCCCTATAGCAGCTCAACCTATCATGGGAGCCCAGCAACAGCAGCAAGGGCAGGATTTGGGAGGGCAGAATTTGGGCAACCCAGATGTACCACCACATCAGCATGTGCCACAGCAACCACAGATCCCAGCGCAGGGGGCCCCAGTCCAAGTTTCCCTGCCCCCTGCTTCGTCACTGCCCACGAACAACGCAACTTTGCAAATAATGTCTTCTACCCCTAATACTCCAAATCGTCAATGTACACCTATGAAGTTGACTTCGCCCCCTAATGCATGCTCCACTATTGGTGAAAATGAAAAATGGGTTATTAAAAATCAGTCAGAGGTTTGGATGGCAGATCCTACGTACACCCACACCGATATCATACAAACGGTATAACATATGCCACATTTTGAACAGCAATTAGCAATTCAGTACATGATTGAAAAATTGGAAACGGATTGGTATTGTGGTATTAGGGACTCTACCCCTGTCCATTATCAAAAGGAATTATACCAATTTTGGCGTGATAGCACAGCTTGCAAACTTGGTGTCAAGGACCTAATAGAGGGAGTACGCATTTGCGTTTTAGCCAGAGAAGATGTTCTCAAAATGTATGAAAAGGGATACCCAATGAGGGAAGTACATCCTGGTCCTCCAACTGCTGCTGCAATCGCAGCTACAGCTGACGCCAACCAACCGCCTCCTGGACTTGTGGCTCAGTTTGTTCATATCCCATGGAAAAGGGAGGAGGTGATGGCTATAAAAAAAAGACTTGCCGGATCCTCGAAAGAATCCAGCTGGGTTCTATCGTGACCTTAGAATTGCTATTTCCACCACTACCATGACCCTCAAAGACATTGATTATTTTTTTGGTGTTTTATTGGGCCCCGATGTCTGGCATAAAATTCGAACAGTAGATGACTTACGTACCTTAGGGGCTACATGGGAGGCATTAGAACACAGTGAAGCAGACAGGGCACCAGGAGCCCTGCCTCATCAGGACATTTTAAATTTGCCCGACCTAATATTAACCAAATTAGAGACTATTATTTCACTTCAAGCTGTGGACTGGGGAAAATTTGCCACCTATAAACAAAAAACAGTTGAAGATGTCCCAGATTATTTCACTAGAATTGAACAAGCGTTCACAGATTTTAGCGGTCAAAACCTCGCCACCGTAACTGGTGTCACAATATTTGTGGAACAATTTATCAATGGCCTTCTACCTGAAATATCACAAAAATTAAAAGCAACAGAGTTCGTGGATGACAAAGGGACAGGCAGAAATTTTACAGATGGCACAATATTATGAGAATATGTATAAGGAAGAGTTAGAAAAGAACGAGAAGTCAGTAAAAGAATTAAAGAAAAAGGTACTATTACAGCAGGCATACCCCTAGCGGGACACATTCCCTCAGCCGAGGGGTGGCCCACCAAGGGGACGGGGAAGGGGCCGAGGGCGAGGTGTATCTGCACCAACCCAAGACCGCAGATTGAATATCAACCTATGTGCCTACAGTAAACAGGATGGCCGTTGGCGTGATACTTGCCCATTGCTGGAAGGGAGACAGAGCATGTCACTTGATGGAGGGAATGCATCAGGTAACCCACGAGGGCGAGGAAGAAGCAGAAATGGTCAGGATTTGCAGAATGTAAACCAGGTCCCGCGTAACACTAATATTTTTGACAATGCGTTTGAACGACAATATTATGCTGGTGATTCTCTTTCTGAATTATACGATTACTAGGACAGCCACAGAGAGGGCCATTGGCGAGTCAGTATTCCTGTAGATCAGAGTGGTCCCTATATCGACGTAAATATCGAAGGGGAGGGCCATAAGTTTCTTCTAGATACTGGCGCCACCAGAACATCTATTGCACATGCTGCAGTCCCTGGGGCTCACCTGTCTGGGCTTCATACCACTTCAATAGGGATTTCTGGGATCCCCGTTGTAAGCCCCATCTCAGCACCTATGAGAGTAACTGTAGGACCATTTACAGTAGACACGCCACTCTCCTTAACCTCAGGTTGCAAAGAAAACTTGTTTGCATTGGATCTGTTAAAGAAATTAAATGCAGTTATTCACTGTTCAATGGATGGTGTCTATGTAACTATGGATAGCACTGTCCCTAGCCGGTGCATGTTTTCGCAGGAATGCGACTTACCCCCAGAGCTAGTGGAGGTAGACCCTCGCTTATGGGCCAAAGGCAAAAATAATGTAGGCATTATGGATATCAACCCTATTGTAATAAAAATCAAACCAGGTGCCCGGCTACCTCGTATTCATCAATACAAATTATCTAAAGCAAGCGAAAAAGGGCTCAAGACAGTCATTTCTGACCTCGTGCATGCAGGTGTAATAAAGGAAATAGTGGGCAGCCCCTGTAACAGCCCGATTCTCCCTGTTGTTAAGAAACAAATTGATACTAATAAATCAGATGTTGAGCAATCAGCTATTGATAACACAGTATATCGACTAGTTATTGATCTCTGAGAAATCAATAAAATAGTCATTCCCCAGTTTCCTGTGGTCCCAGACATGAATAGTCTTTACACCATGATACCACCCACAGTGTGTTATTTCTCAGTTATCGATTTGAAGAATGCTTTCTTCAGTGTTCCAATTGCACCAGAAAGCCAATATTTGTTCAGTTTCTCAATATTTGGTTGATCATTTTCCCTCACAAGAGCTCCACAAGGATTTGTGGAGAGCCCAAGCATATATAGTCAATGTCTTAAACGTCAACTAGACCAATTCAATCCACCTTCGGGCTCTGTACTGTTGCAGTACATTGACGATATTTTAATTGCCTCCAATTCTATTGCTCAATGTAAAACTGATACTGTTGCATTATTACATAATTTAGCATCCCTAGGTCATAAGGTGTCCCTCCCAAAACTGCAGTATTGTAAAGAGGAGGTCACCTATCTAGGGCACCTCTCTAAGGAGGGAAGGAGATTACATCCAGATAAAAGAAAACTTGTTCATACTATGACTGCACCACGCACCCCCACTGAAGTCCGAGCATTTTTGGGATTTACATCCTTTTGCAGACAGTGGATCCAAAATTTTCCGCTTATAGCAAAACCATTGACTGCCCTCAAACTTTTGGGTGTGCCCTCTCCTGTACCTTGGACTGACGAATGTGAGGAGGCTTTTCAGGAACTAAAAAAGGTGTTGTGCTCTGCTCCTGCACTGGGAAATCCATATTACAGACAACCATTTGTTTTATTTGTGCATGAAAAGAATGGCTGTACATTGTCTGTTTTGACACAGGATCAGGGTGGGAGACAACGCCCTTGTGCATACTTCTCTTCCACCTTGGATACTGTGGCGCAAGCTTTGCCTAGTTGTCTTAGAGGAGTGGCTTCTGCAGCTGCTGCGGTGAAACAAAGTGAAGAGTTTGTTGGTGGCAATCCGCTCACTGTGATGGTTCCTCACGCAGTTGATATTTTGCTAAACAAAACACAGACGGAGCATCTCACCAGTGCTCGTCTAACGGGTTATGAATTAACATTGTTCAGTCCAAATATTATTTTGAAGCATTGCAATGTCTTGAACCCAGCTACGTTACTACCCCTCCCTCAGGACAATGTGGAATTTGACCATAATTGCATTTGTGCCACTGAGGAAGATACCAAGGGACGGGTAGATCTAACAGATACTCCCCTACCTGACCCACAGGAAGAGCTGTTTGTAGATGGGTCCTGCTTCAAGTTACCAGACAGTACAACCACTGCAGCCTATGCTATCACCACATTAAAAACAGTGGTTGAATCCCATAGAATCACGCAAAATTCAGCACAGGCTGCAGAATTAATTGCTCTCACCAGGGCTTGTGAAATAAGTGAACATCTTAGTGTTAATATCTACACTGATAGCCAGTATGCGTTTGGAGTAGCTCATAATTTTGGGTGACTGGGCGAATAGAGGCTTTATCACGTCGCATGGCACTACTATTCAGCATGGCACTTTGATTGTGGCACTTCTGAATGCTCTCGGCTTGCCCCGTCAGGTCGCAATCATTAAATGTATTGCCCTCAAGAAAATTACTGATGACATAGGAAGAGGAAATGCTTTTGCAGATTCTACTGCGAAAGCAACAGCACAAGCACCATTTGACAATGCATACGTTGAGAGTAGTACCAGGTGGGAGCCCAAGAATGAAGTACTAGAAAATACCTTACAGTGTGTGAGAGACATTCAAGCAGAAGCAACAGCAGGGGAAAGGGAGCAGTGGGAGAGGAACTGTAGACTGGACAGTGAGGGTTGTTACACAGATGACACCGATAGAAGATGGATGTTACCTAATTGTTATGTACACGCTATGGTCACTATGGCCCACAGTCCTGCACACATCAGTGCCCAAGACATCAAGACAACTTTGGGCCACGTTTGGAGTAATCCTATGTTATCCAAAGCTGCTAATAACCTGGTCAAGAGTTGTATGGTGTGTACAATGCAGGAAAAGGGACTCCAACGCCCCCTGGTCACTTTGCCCCTCCTGATCTCCCCTTTAAAGCTGTACAAATGGATGTTATCCACAGGGAACCATGTAACAAACTGAAATATGTGTTAGTGGTAGTATGTATGTTTTCAAAATGGACAGAGGCCTGCCTACCCATTAAAAGACAATGGTGCCCTCTCTACCGCTAAGATACTACTCAAAGAGTACTTTCCTAGGTACGGATTACCTAGGATAGTCTGGAGTGACAATGGCCCCCACTTCTCTAATGAAGTGATGGGAAAGGTTTGTACTGCCCTCAGCATCAAACAGCGATTTCATGCTGCAAATCACCCACAATCAGCGGTCCTTGTAGAGAGGTATAACTACACCTTGAAGAGCAAAATAGCCAAGATTTGTACTGAGAGCAACTTAAAATGGCCGGATGCTTTGCCCCTGGCGTTGCTGTCCATTAGGACAACTGTCAGTAGCAAGTCACGATTATCCCCCTACGAGATAGTCATGGGAAGGCCAGCCAATGTCTGGGGGGTACCGCGGCTAAAGAAGCTTTCTGAAGTACAGTATCCTTTGTTTGTAGATTATTGTAAACAACTGACTAAAGATTTACGTTTGATCCACCAACAGGTCAGGGCCAGCCTACCAACTCCTCTGGAAGGCCCTGGTCATCATTTCAAACCGGGGGACTGGCTTATGACAAAGAACTTTCAAAGAACCAACAGTCTTCAGCCCAGGTGGTGGGGGCCGGCCCTGGTATTGCTTGCTACACAGACAGCAGTGAAAGTGGAAGGAAATAATAATTGGATACATGCTAGCCATTTAAGCGTGCACCGATTCCACTACAATCTACTCCAACAGCAGAATTACCTTTGCCCCCTGACTACAGTGAAGTAGGGAGGCAGGAGACACCTCCACATGATTCAAGTATTACAACTCCTGCCCCTGAGGTAATACAGCAGCCCAGCGACGAAGGCTGTTTGAAGATCAACAAACTCGTTGATCCAACCTGCGTCCTCACCCACCCAAATGAACAGAATCCTGAAGGTGCGTTCAGTGGTGACACCCATGAAAAACTACATTTACATCCGCCTGATAGCTCCCAGCTTGGAAATACAAACTGAGGTCTCCTCTGAATGGCCAAGGAATCCCTTGCTCAGTAGAATACGGCATGCTTGCCTTCATGAAATACAGTTCCCCGCCTTCAGTGCCACAGGTATTTCCGATGCCCCTGATGTACCAGCATTAAAGCGAGCTATCCTCACTGTTGTCATGCACATATTGGGGGATGAGGTTGTAAATTATTGTGAAAATTCAGCATGAACGTGAACACGGGTAACTAGCCTGTGCAACGATACCAGAACATTGGTCAGTATAACACTGCCTCAACGTGAACACAAGCATAGTGGGATGCGGCTTGTGCAACAATATTATCTGCTATAAGAAAGTGTGTAAGTGGGGTTAACAGTTCTGTGGCTATCCACGGTGTAATGAGAGAAACTAATCCCAGTTCTACAGAAGCGGCCAGTCATTAGGGTTGGTGCAGCTTGTAGTCCCAGCGGGAAAGGTGCCTATTCTGTTAAGTACCCAACAGATCATCGACCTGACTTCAATTGCTGGCCTCTGCCCTCTTTTTGCTGAAATATTGAACAACTGCCGAACTATACTGGAGAAGAGCTTTGCTTTGCTCACCAGGAATCGAGCTCCCATCAGGAGTCAAGCTAAACAAGGAGTGATCAAGCCAGCACATACTGTCCAGTGTTCGGAGAAATTGTTTATTGACCAACTTGTGGAGCGAAACTACTAAAGCCGGAAGCAAGACGCTGCAGGACTCTAGTGGGTTGCGAACACTGCAGGAATTCAGATATTTGTATATATATATATATATATATATATATATATATATATATATATATATATGATTATTATAGTGGTCTCAATATTTTGTATTTGGATATTTGGAAATTGTGTCGTTATATTCTTGAACACTCATAGGTGGCGGAGACAAGTAAAGCGGCACCTTAAAAAGGTAGTAGGAACAAGGAGGAGAGTAGAATAAAATTATGAAAATTATATCCATTTGGTAGGACAAACATCCCTCGAGAGAAGAGTGGCCTTATAATTATTTCCACAAAACAATAATGAAGTACCTAGTGACCCTTATGTTAACATGTGTAATGCCCAGCAGTGTTGCATCCTTGTTGCAAAATCCCACCTTACATCCATTGATAAAGGTTCATGGGAAGTTGCCATTGAGTGTCACTGACTACTGGATTTGCAGGCACTTGTCCAGACACCCCGAGGACCCAAAAGACCTTTATGAAGTACCAGTGTCACTAGGCGAATATAGAAAAGGGGAAGTGTGTCTTGTACCCAATACCACTTGGAGATGTGACCAACGAGAATATCAGTGGTAACCTAGGTGTGCGTTGCTCCCTAATACCCAGGCAGAATATAAGCTTTCCCCGATTCCTGGAGAGAATGTCACACATAAAATGTTTCCCATATGTTTTGGTACTCATTCTCACGGCCAAAACCCAGAGGCAAAATACATGGGGAAGGTCCCACCCGAACAGTGTGTCTACACTCTATTATTTGATAATAACACAGGGAATTGGGAACTCGATGGAGAGGAGAAATTAGACAGAAATATGACATCATTAATTAATGGGACTCAGCACAACTATACTTTACATTATTGGAACCTGACGGTGGGAGGAGAGGAGGTTCTGGTGGATCCAGAAGGATTGGTATATGATCCATCAAGGGAAAGAGATAGAGATGGGAAGAATTCACCTTTAATATTGTCACAAGTTTTCCTTGGCCCCCTCTGGACGGCTAGATGCTCCTATGTTGCACCCTGGGCAAATATATCATTGTTAGATAAAATTTGGAGGGATTACAAGTATTGTAATAGTGCTGAGCATGACACACCTGAGGGTGTGGGTTTGTCCCGAGTAAAGTACAGCATTATAAACTCACAAGTCCAGGAGGCATGTATTTTGTATGTGGAAAAACTGCGTATAAGGTACTCCCTCTAAATTGGGAAGGGATATGCTTTCTGGCATATTTAGACCCAACATTACTGTGATATCAAATATAACATCTTCCCAGCCCCTTAACATGGGGAGTTTTGCTCATATGTACAAACGCCCATATTGGAGGAACTAAAGAACTGGGTATTTCAAGTACTACACGTTCTTATTCCGGGATTTGGAATTTTCGACTTACAGCTGGCAATAATGAACATGTCCGCTGAATTAGCCATTGCATTTAACGCCACTAGGGAGGCCATAGGAAGTGTACAGCTAGAAATAAACTCTGCAGCCCAATTGGCTATACAAAATCGTCTTGCTCTTGATTTAATTACGGTACAACAAGGAGGAGTATGTGTTTTAATCCAACATCAGTATCAGCAAAAATGCTGCTACTTTGTCAACAAATCATCGGAGATAGAATTGGATATTGGAAAAATAAAAGAAGCAGTACAACTATTTGAAAAGGGAGGCCAATATGATGGAGGCAACTTGAGCCTGTCATGGCTATGGTCCTGGCTCAGCGGGTGGGGCTGGTTGTTTAAAGACATACTTTTTATAATAATAGCTATTATATTAAGCTGTCTGTTAGTACAGTGCTTGCCTGCTCTATGTTCCTGTTTAAAAATATGTAAACCTCCTCCAGTCAAAATACAAGAAACAAATCGTACTATGATGTAGAGAGAAGAGATCAATTCCCTAATGCCTATTGATCCCATTATTCTCAAAAAAGATACTGGTGCTCATACCCATCGGTTGTTTATGTCCCCATGAATATCAATTCCAAGGACATAGGAGTGAAATTGAACATATGTGAGGAGATTTAGAACTCCTCCTGAAAACGTTTGTCATGTTTGAGAGAAAACTCAAAAAGGGCTGATTGCAAGAATCCATTTTGTATTGCTCCTTTTCCATATAGACATTTAGTTTGAGCTCTCTCTCTAAACGCACTACCTATTGCATATGCTATCTTATAGCTTAATATATTTGTTTAGTAAAAAGCCTGGTTCTACAACAGGCTTGCAGCTGGTTTCTTTTCCTAGCTGGGGCACATTACTCATTTTAATAATGTGGTAAAAATAAACTAACCAACCTCGGCTGTTGTATTTTGGGGAGGGAAAGGTTGATAATATATGGCAGGAAGGCCCAAATGTGATATCTATATCGTTAAACCACAAAATCCTTTGAAGGGTTCTCAGAACATGAGAAGTCAGACAGCTGCAGAAGGGAGTCGAGGACAGAGCAAGGACAGGAACCAGTGTGTGGAAACTGATTCCCTCCTTAAATTCCTGTATGACGTATTTCATTATTTACTTATTTTATGTATCCTTTGATGTAGGAGTATAAATATCGCTGTTAAACGCACCATGTTAGCACACTTTACTTTGGGCTGGGGATGCCAGTTGTAAATCTGTTCTCTTTGCTGCAGCAAAATAAATAAGACCTTTGTCTTGATTCTCCACTCCGACTCTCCGTGTCTAAACTACTTTGTAAATGCATTTGTAAGTATTTTTGGATTGTGCTTTAAAGTGTTGCTTACACAGTATTATCCAAGTCTACCGGTGTACCCAGTGCCAACATGTCATAGCTGCTAGTCATGCTCTGAGGCCAAAGGATGTGGCTGCACACTCTACCACAAGTCATACCCTTGTAACTCCAAAGACATGATCACTGGGAGTGAATCAGCTGAGCCAGTTAGGCAAAAGTTACTGGACAGAGCACAGCAATGACTGCAGTGCGGGCTACTGTGCACGGCAATTATAACGTGTGCCACTGGTCATGGCTACAGATTAAGTCTAGTAGGAACAGCAGGTAAAGATCAAAGTATATCATAGATCCAAACAAAAACATGGATTTGCAATGCAACAGGTCTCGCGTTTGCTGGCGTTAGAGCTATTCGCGTTTTAAACTCCTAACCGGACTTTTCTTGCCCATGAACTGAAAAGTAAAATAGTTTCACATAAGCGAGCCCACGGCCACCATGAAGGGTGACGGGGACACACAAAAGGAAACAAAAGTTTGCTGGCAGTGAAATGTATGGGCAAAAGTGCAGTTATCCATGTTACCGGCAAAAGTGCAATTATCCATGTAACTGGCAAAAGTGCAATTCGCCATGTAACCGGCAAAAGTGCAATTCGCCATGTAACCGGCAAAAGTGCATTTATCCATATAACAGGGTTGATGTCATGCAAAGCGCTTTACTACTGCCCAGAGAGATAGCACTGCCTGCGAAATAAAGAGAAAAGGTAGTCCAGAAAGCATATGGAAAACAAGGAGCCTCCTATGTTTTCAGTAGTTGGCCGGTGTGCTCGAGGAGGGCTAAACACTGGAAAAGGCATGACGTATGCATGCCTTTCAACAATGAAATTAAGCAAATTGTAAAAGTCAAGCCCACGAACCAACCAAACTCATGGGCTTGACATGGCCGTGGTTACAAGCCCGTAGAGAGATAACAACATGGACAGAGTGCTTTGTGCTCAACCCTAAAAATCACTGAAAAACTGTGTTCCCTACTACATGCACATGCAAACGCATGGTACAGTAAAACAAACTGTACGTAAAAAGAAAAAAACACTTCAGTTGAATGAATGTTATCTTTAAGATTTAAAACCTAACAACACATCTAGTGGTGCCGAGATGGTGTGCATTGGCTAGTGGGCCCATATGCAACACCACAGAAAAGGGGCATGTACTGCACTATGAAGGGAAAAATCAAGACTTTGGGCCCTAAAACAACACCACAAGAGCTCAATCCACTTGATGCAGTTACTGTAGAAACGTAACGCTCACAGCTCTGCTGCATGGCTGGAAGAAAGAAAGTGTAGGTCCTTTTTCACTTACTAGAAGATCGACCTGGTTTTGACGTAGAGAAGATGAAGACGACAATTATGGATTTCTTGCAGAGACCCCTTCAGGTAATCAGTATAAACCTAACATATTGACAACTATGGAGAATAAACTTGAAGTGCCAGAGCAGAGGGTTACAGGAACCAAAAGTACTTTTTCTATCACTGAGACAATGCAAGAAGTGTTGGTGAAATCTCTGGCAATTAACTACAGATGGCAAATCAAAGTCAGATAACTTTCCAAAGTACGCTGCAAGATACATCGTACATTTGGAAGAAAGGGACTGCTCGTGAAGTGATCAAAGCTAGAAAGGTTTAATATAGTCCTCATGTGGCCTTCCGGACAAGTATCACCTAGCTCTTCAAAATACAGAAAGTATGGAGAAAAAAAAAGTGGAAACAAAAGTACATGGGGAATCAAACTCTGAGAGACATAAGTGTTAGAAATGGAAACCCTATCTGATGAAATAAAGAGAGAAAGGAGGGTGGAGTCATTGGGTCTGAAAAAGACCGCATGATGAAAACAAAATTGTCTTCCTGTAAAGATGCAACAGTTCAGACAGAGATTTTACATCCTTACCCAACCAGAGGCAGATTGTAAATTCCTATAAGGGATTCGTAGACCAGGCATCCTTGGTGTGATCTCCCCTAACTTTTTGCCTCTACTTCCCAGGTTGTTGCTGTTTTGGTATCGGTGGGCACATTACCACTGCTGACCAGTGCTAAAGTGAAAGTGCTCCCTACGTGAAACTATATGTATTGTATTGTAATCGTATTTATATAGCGCTTACTACCCCTGACGAGGCGTCGAAGCGCTTTTCGATGAGTAGCATGCTACTCTGGAACCCAACAAGAATTAGTGATGGATTAGTATCAGGAAATAATGAGTACAGTTTTAGTATTATTATGAGTTAATTTGAGCCGCGGATATGAGAGTTTGTTAGTTGGATTGACTGGAGTAATGGAGGGGTGGAGGAGGAAAGAAATCCAGAAGTGTTAATTGGGAGTATATCCTTCATTTACTCAACCCAAAGGCTTGGGATGAGTAAAGGGGGGTGGAGGAGGGAAGAGTATGTGGAAGGGTTAGGGAGAGCATAGTAGCAGGGCGAGATAAATGCGGGAGAATTTAGTAGGTTGTGTGGGAGGTCACAGTAGTAGAGTGAGGTTTGGTGAGTTAGATGTGGAAGCGGAGGGAAGAGCTTAGGCAGAGTTATTTAGGAGATGAAAGTAGTAGAAGGGATTTGGGATGAGTCAGAGTGAGAATGGAGGATAGTTTGATAGAGACATGACATATGATGATGAGTAGATCAGTGTGATAAGATGAGAGCAGGAATTCATAGATATCTAGTATAACAACCCACTCAGGAGCCATGCAATGATCCACGAACATGCCAAGCACATATATATATATATATACACAGACACACACACACACGAATACACACACATATGCACATACAATACATAATTAGAACCATGGGTAAACAATACTTAGTCAGACAGGTTTAAAGAGTGTGTGTGTATTTTATTGTTATGACATAGTAGCGATACATATTTTCTAAAGAAACTATAAATAAATAGAAATATACACATAATCTGAAAAAATATTTATCAACATAGGCATATACAGTTCATAGTTGTTTGAATATGGTGGTTATGAAGGAAAGAGCCAACTCTTGAGTAGTTTTCTGAAGACAAGAAAGTTATCTGTGGCTCTTATAGTTGGGGGTAATTAATTCCATAGTTTGGCTGCTTGGACGGAGAAGGATGTACCACCTATAGTCTTATTCTTGTATGGTGGTGTTCTAAGGCGGGGTGCCAATCTTGAGCGGAGGTTTCTTTGTTGGATGTATTTGGTAATTTTCTTTCTGATAAAAAGCGGTCCTGTTCCATGTATAGCTTTGTGGGTGATACAAAGCAGCTTGAAAGTGCATCTTCTGGCAAAGGGTAACCAGTGTAGTGCTCTCAAGGCAGGGGAGATGTGGGCTTGCGGCTTTACATGTAATAGTAGCCTAGCTATGTGTAATTGGCTTTCCCATGATTGGCAAATTTGATTTACTAGTAAGTCCCTAGTAAAGTGCACTAGAGATGCCTAGGGCCTGTAAATAAAATGCTACTAGTGGGCCTGCAGCCCTGATTGTGCCATCCACATGAGTAACCCTGAAAACATGACTCAGACCTGTCACTGCAGTGTCTGTGTGTGCAGTTTTTAAACTGCCAATTCGACTTGGCAAGTGCATTCACTTGCCAAGCCTAAAACGTCCCTTTTTATCAATCAATCAAAATATGTGTATAGCGCGCTACTCACCCGTGAGGGTCTCAAGGCGCTGGGCGGGGGAATTTTGGGGGGCATGGGGGGTTACTGTTCGAACAGCCATGTCTTGAGGTTCTTTCTGAAGAGCAGGAGGTCTTTGGCTTTGCGAAGGTTGGTGGGGAGGGAGTTCCAGGTTTTTGGGGCGAGGTAGGAGAAGGACCTGCCTCCTGCGTTGGTGCGTTGGATGCAGGGGACTGTGGCTAGTGCGAGGTCGGCAGATCGGAGGTTGCGGGTGGGAGAGTGGAAGTTCACTCTTTCGTTGAGGTAGGTTGGGCCAGTGTTGTGGAGGGATTTGTGTGCGTGGATGAGGATCTTGAAAGTGATCCTCTTGTCAATGGGGAGCCAGGATGAGGCGTGCGGCTGTGTTCTGGATTCTCTGGAGTTTGCGTTTGAGTGTGATGCCGGTGTAGAGGGCGTTGTCGTAGTCTAGCCTGCTGCTGATGAGTGCGTGGGTGATGCTCTTCCTGGTCTCTGTGGGAATTCATTTGAAGGTTTTTTTCAGAGTGTGTGGAAACAGGAGGAGGTAACTGCATTGATTTGCTGGGTCATGGAGAGGGAGGGAGGGGTCCAGGATGATGCTGAGGTTGCGTGCGTGGTTTGCGGGGGTGGGTGCAGGGCCTAGGGCGGCGGGCCACCAGGAGTCGTCACATATGGTTTTGTTGGGGCCAAAGATGATGATTTTGGTTTTGTTGGAGTTGAGCTTGAGGTGATTTGTTGTCATCCAGGTGGCGGTGTCAAGGAGTGCAGCGTGGAGGTTGGTTTTGGAGGTGGTGGGGTTGCGGGTGAGGGAGAAGATGAGTTGGGTGTCATCTGTGTAGGAGAGGATGGTGATTCCGTGTGGTCGGAGGATGTTGGCGAGAGGGGTCATGTAAATGTTGAAGAGGGTGGGGCTGAGGGAGGACTCTTGGGGAACTCCACAGATGATTTTGGTAGCAGTGGAGTGGAAGGGTGGGAGGCGGACTTTTTGGGTTCTATCGGTGAGGAAGGAGATGAGCCAGTCTAGGGCTTTGTGTCGGATTCCTGTGTTGTGGAGGCGTGTGCGGAGTGTGTGGTGGCAGACAGTGTCAAAGGCAGCGGAGAGGTCTAGGAGGATGAGTGCGACGGTTTCGCCCTTGTCGACTCTGGATCTGATGTCGTCAGTACATGCGATGGGAGCGGTTTCCGTGCTGTTGTTCTTGCGGAACGCGGATTGGGAGGGGTCGAGTGTGTTGTTTTCCTCAAAAAGGGAGATAGGCGGGCGTTAGCCAGTTGCTCAGTGACCTTGGGTGGGAAAGGGAGGAGGGAGATAGGGCGGTAGTTGGAGAGGTCCTCAGGGTCGGCTTTGGGCTTTTTTAGGAGCGCAGTGATTTCTGCATGTTTCCAGGGGTCTGGGAAGGTGTCGGTGTCGAATGAGGAGTTGATAATGTCGCAGAGTATGGGGGTGATGGTTGGGCTGGCTTTGTTGTAGATGCGATGAGGGCAGGGGTCAGAGGGGGATCCAGAGTGGATGGAATTCATGTTTTTTTCAGTTTCTTCGTCAGTGGTTGGGGCCCAGGTGGTAAGTAGGTTGGGGGGGGAGTTGTGAGTGGGGTCTGTGTTGGGAGGGTGAGGGGTGTGTGTGTGTGGTATGAAACTGTTGTGTATGTCCAGGATTTTGTGGTGAAAATGGTTGGAGAGGGCGTCGCAGAGGAGCTGTGTGTGTGTGTGGGGTCTATGTTGCTAACTTTGGGTTTGGATAGCTCTTTAATGATGGTGAAGAGTTCTTTGCTGTTTTGGGAGTTGTTGTCGATGCGTTCCTTGTAGTGTGCTTTTTTGGTGGTGCGTATGAGTTGGTGGTGGGTGCGAATGGAGGTTTTGAGGGTGGAGAAGTTGGTTGTTGAGGGTAGTTGTCGTCAGGCTTTCTCCGCTTGGTGGCATTTACGCTTGGAGTTTTGGAGTTCAGTGGTGAACCACGGGGCGTTCTTGATGTTGCGGGTGGTGATGTTTTTTTTGAGGGGCGCTAGTGTGTGTGCGCAGGTAGTGATCCTTTTTGAGAGGTTGTGGGCTGCGGTGTTGGGGTCGTTTGGGTGTGTGTGTGTGTGTGGGGGGGGGGGGGGGGGGGAGTTATGTGCCAGTTGGGAGTTCAGGTGTTCTGTGGAGATCTTGTCCCACATGCGGTAGGGCGTGGTGTGTTGGTGGTGGTGTGTGGGGGTTTTGGCGAAGGAGAAGTGGACGCAGTGGTGGTCAGTCCAGTGGAGTTCGGTGGTGTGGGTGTAGGTTATGTGTTGGCTTGAGGTGAAGATTGCATCAAGCGTGTGTCCTGCTGAGTGGGTGGGAGCTGTGACCAGTTGTTTGAGTCTGAGGTTGGAGAGGTTGTCTATGAGGGAAGTGGAGTTGTGGTCTTCAAGGTTCTCCAAGTGAAAGTTGAAATCACCGAGGAGGATGTAGTCTGTGGAGGTGAGGGCGTGTGTGCTGATGGTGTCGTCGATGGTGTCGCAGAAGGCGGGCATGGTCCTGGGGGTCTGTAAATTAGTGTACCTCTGAGGGTGGAGTTGTTGTTTATGTGGATTAGGAAGGTCATGTGTTCTGCGCTGTCGAGGGTGTCTTGGGGGTTTGTGGTGACTTTAATGGTGTCTTTGTGCAGGATGGCGAAGCCACCTCCTGGCTTGTTAAGTCGGTCTTTGCGTTGGAGTTTGTATTCCATGGGGGTGGCTGTGGCTATGTCGGGCTCTGAGGAGTGGTTCGTCCAGGTTTCCGTGAGGAAGACGATGTCAGGTGAGTGTGATGTGATGAGATCCCAGAGTTCTATGGCATGTTTGTGTAGGGAGCGGGTGTTGAGGAGCAGGCAGTTGAGATGTTTGTGGTGGGTGTTGTTGTTGTGTTGTGCGATGGTGTTGTTGTGGGGTGTGTTCAGGTTGTGAGGTGCTATGTGGTGGGGCAGGTTGGTGGGTGTGGGGGCAGTGTGGGTGTGTATTGCGTTGAGGTTTTTGTGTTTGGCGGGGGCGCTGAGGTTGGTGTGGGGTCTGTGGGATGTGGAGCAGGAGAAATGACAGGTGTAGCAGGTGAAGGGGCCCTGTGTGTGTGCGGGGCTGGATAGGGTGCAGGTGGGGCGAGGGCCTGGGTTGAGTGAGTGGAGGGTGAGAGGGGAGTAGAGTAGTCTGGGGGGACCAGGGGGACTGGCGCTGGGCGCGGTCCAGGCGTGGATGGGCTTAGATGGGCTTGCCCCTGGCGCGCCAGCGGCGCTTCCGCGCAGCAACCACCATTAAGAGGGTGGGGTGGGAGGGTGGAGCAGCTGGGAGGAGGGAGGGAGCCAATGGGTGTGCACGGGGGCGGGGCTGCAGAGGCGGCAGGGAGTTGGAGGGCTGAGAGAAACGGGCGGGGAGAGGGAGAGCGAGGCGAGAGAAGAGCGCGGGTCGATAGGGGGGTCAGAGAGCGCGGAGAGGAGCGCTCAGAGCGGAGGGGCAGAGAAAGGAAAAAACAGGCTAACAACAGCGCGTATTACAAAGCATACAAGAATACAAAGGCATAAAACGGAAAGCAGAAAATACAGAAATAGACACAAGAAACACTTACACGGTCGTCGGAGATCGGAGAAGCCTACCACTAGGCACCAGGGATGAGGCGCAGGCGGGGGCCTGCGGTAGAGGCAGGCCTCGAACTGCTGTCCAGGCAGCAGTTGGGGGGGTCAGGAGCACGGGGCAGGCTGGAGGAGCCGAGTGGACTCCTGGCCAGAACCAGGCTTGTACATGTAAGCACCCTTAAGGTAGACCCTAGGTAGCCCCATGGGCAGGGTGCAGTGTATGTTAAAGGTAGGACATGTACTTGTGTGTTTTACATATCCCGACAGTGAAATACTGCCAAATTCGGTTTTCACTGTTGCATGGCCCATCTCTCTCATAGGTTAACATAGGGGCTGCCTTTCAATATCCTTAAAGTGCAGTTCCCATTTGAAAGCAGATAGAAGTATGGAGTTTGGGGTTTCTGAACTCACTGTTTAAAAATACATCTTTTGGTGAAGGTGTTTTTTAGATTGTTAGTTTGAAAATGCCACTTTTAGAAAGTGGGCATTTTCCTGCTTATACTATTCTGTGACGCTTGACTGTTTGTGGATTCCTTGTCTGGGTCAGACTGACAGTTGGGCTGCTTGTGCATCTCCACTAGACATTGACACAAAGGGTGCTGGGGTGTAACCTGCATATCCTGATGGGCCATCTGGACTAGAGTGGAGGCAGGAGTGGTCACTTACACCTGGAAGGGCTGTGCCTGCCACCCCACTTCAAAGGCAGAAAGGGGTATAAATAGTGAACCCAGAACCCCAGACTTTAGATTACTTCAAGGATTCAAGAGGAACCTCTGCAAGGAGAAGAGCTGAGGAGAAGTGATGCCTGTGACTGTGCTTTGGTGGGCTATCCTGCAGTTGCTGCTTCTGCCTGTGAAAGGGGACAAAGACTGAACTCTGTTGTGCATTCCTGCTTAAGCGGTATCCCCAAGGGCTTGGACTGAGCTTGCCTCCTGTTTTTGAAGCCTCAGGGACGCTGAAAATATTATTTTTGTGGGGGGAAAGTGGATGAAGGTCTTTATTTATTTTCTTTAGGAGTGGTGAAATTATAGTTTAAAACATAAATTTTGCCCCGCCCTGTTATTCTCTGTACAGCAATTGTAGGATGTACGTACCTATAATCTTCCAGTTGAGCAGATGTCTGGGCCGTGGGCACTTGGTCAGATATGGAACCAGCCTTATTCCATATCTGACAGCCGGTACTTTTAGTAACCACGCTAACATTGAAGCAGGCGCTCAAAGAAGCAGTTGGCAGACCTAACAATATCAATTTGTGGTATTTATTACAAGTGTGTGTGCTGCTGCCCATTATATAAAAATCTCTTGGCGACGGGGGCTCGCTGTTGGTAGAAACCAACATCCATTAGTGCTAGCAGACAGCTGATGTCTATTTAATGCTGAATAGGACATTATAGAACCAGGGAAGGGGGGGGGGGGGGGGTGAACAACAGCAAGTAGAATACTGTACACGAGGAAGTATATTTAATTCACCAGGCAATTTAACAATACTGTCTCCCAAATGGATGGTTGAGATCTAGTGTCATCCTGTTCGTTGGTTTCCTGCATTACACCTTGGAGGACTTGTTAGGCCTTTTGTTGTTCGAAGGCAAAAGCTGGGAATATGCACCAAAGTGTGATCCTTGTGCATGAAATTGGCTATTGTCCCCGTGCAGGTCTTTACAGTGACCACAGCACTGCATTTTCTTGCAAAGCTATGAAAGTCCAGGGCTGTGTCAATTGCTGAGGGTTGTTTAAGGGAAATATTGAAATACTCACCTTTGTGAGTCAATAATAACATTGTTTGGAAAGTATAACAAAACAATTGTAATGGTATGGCCTGGGAGTCTAAAGGAACAATCATTTCCTACTTTGTCTCGTGAAAACTTGTGGCACATACAGAGGATGCTGCACACACAATCTGACAGACAAAGATTAGTATGAGCCCTCCCATATAGAAACTGTTATTTTTGGAAACCAGAGGACTGTAATTTCAACACAATGTATTAAGCACCCCATGCTTAAGGATTACAAGGTTAATTCGTTTTACTCAAGGCTCTACGTTTGTGGCAAAGGAACAATATGCTAGGTAACTGCATTTTCATTTTTAAACGAGTGTGACACTTGTTAATATTTTTGTCAACTGTTTGCCATATTCCATAGTGCTCAATTTAGCTCGAGGGGTCCAGCCTCGTAGCTATCAGGTTAGATCTAACCACAAGTGAAAGATTGTGGTCAAGATATGGTTGAAATCCTATGTCACATAGAACATCACTGCAGGAGCCCTTGTCACCACGGGAAAGGTGAAACAACATTCAAGAGCCCCTACACAACCTACAGAATACTGGGACTCTGTTGTGGATGTCAGAGTAGAACCGGGAGAGAATGATTTCTAATGCTGTTCTCTGAAAGCGAGACTGCAGAAGATTTTGGCATTCAAAGAAAGAATCATAAAAGATGTGGAGGAACAACGAAACAGCTCCCAGCAGCCATGCTCTTTCAGAGAGAGTCACCAATATCACAGATGTGATCCGCATCCCAGTGTAAGCCGTCTATGGGTGCAGCCACGAACCCTTGTGCTCAGAGAAGAAGGGCAGGCTTATATTTATAGGGGAGGAGCCCACATCAAACTCTTGTTCACAGTCCTTATGCTGTTTCCTGGTATTCACAATCGCAGATATCACCCTATCAGACATACGTGAGAGGGAATAGACAATATTACCCTTTTATGCTTCTCCATATTAAACTCAATACATACAGCAAGGTCTGCGAGGTGTTGATTCCCGACACTGCCTTTTCTCATGCAAATGTGTGGACTGAGAATGGCTATGACAGTGAGGTCAGAACAATGATAAGAAGAGGGTGCAAGCTTGAAAAAAAGATCAAATGGGTGACCACAAAGGGCAGATGCTGGAGGAATTCTTGATTCCTCCATTTCTCAGGAATTGACACCAGAGTATATCTGATACCTGTCTCAATAATAAAACACATATTAACTATGGCATGTTGAAAAGAAACTAGACGTTCGGGGTGAGGTCATCTCAGGACAGATAAAAGTGAAAATGAAAGATTCTTAAGATTTAGCGTTGCAAGATATTGTTGTGACTGAGATTACAGCAAGGATCTCTAAAGAAAGAGTAAAACGTAAGGCTTTACACATATGTGTATCTATAAATACGTATTAAAAAACAACACAAAAACCTGGTAAAACATAATCTGTTCCTCCTTCACTGCTAGGCCCACATACCACTTTTCTACTAAATTGGACAGAGACAGCTCGCTGTTTTCGCTACTCACATAATATTTTGAAAAATGTATAGCTTTTGCATATCATCCTGTTCTCCAGTTAAAACTGTCTTATCTTATCACCCTCTAAAGGAATCATCAATCTATGTTTAGCTAAAATTCCAGTTAAAACCCAGACTCCTCTCCCTTCATTTTCAAGGCACTAATTCAATCCCGGTTAGTCTGCAGTGATGTGAAGTCAACCTGCTGCCCCTTAAGCTTTCGCAACATAAACAATATGCAGTGAATCTCAGCCTACAACCTATTTGGAAGCATGGCAGGTTTTAGCGTCAAACTCTGACAGACACTGCATTAATTCAATTGATCCTCACACTTCAGCACCATGTAGCAGATTCGGATCCAGTTTAGATTCATATACTTTAAATACAGACTGCACTAATGGCAGCCAAGAGGTCGGTTAAATAGGAGAACGACAACGTTTTCGGCGATTTATGAAACAAGTTTATAATAAAACCACTTCTGCAATTAACAGGTGGTTATGGAGACGATTTCTATGTAACATGGAGAACTGTTAAGTGAATGACACGTCCTAAATGTTGTTCAGTGTAGGCACAGGTGCATCAGAATATACGAGGTTGACTGAGGTAGAACACGGAATGAATGAGAACAGCTCTGCATTATGTGTAATTGCAGGGAAGCTCCCTTGTGATTATTAATTAGCAACGCTTTCACTCTGTTGTACGAGTCTCATCTTGAATGTGCCTGCCCTCCATGAAAAGCAACCAGGCACCAAAGTTCTGCAGCCCACTTATTACCTATATTTTTGTCAGAAATCATCACTGTGTAATAATGAGATAAGGAAAGATAATAATGAAATAATGAGATACTTCCAGATCCAGAAAGAAAGAGCCAAACTGCAATGGAACAACAAGTATTAGAAAACACCTTTTGGCAAGGGGATGAAGATGCTTTTCCACACATTAAACGAAACGCCTATCTTACGGCAACTCTGAAAAGATAGGAGTCCTTAACTTTCCAAGCAAACAGAACAAGATTAAACACTCAGACCGAGTCCTAAAGAAGACCCCACAAAGACATCGCTCATGACAGTCAAAAAACGCCCTGACTTATTTTTAAGGCAGAACAAAGGCAAAAATATAATTTGAATATTTTAGGAACTAACTCCTAACACTAAAGAAACGTTTACTCAATAATGAATTAGGACAAATGTACCTTGATCCCTTGAAATAGTAGTAAACGAGAAAAACAAAAGTAGAAAATGAAAAAAATGTGCCCAACTGTTGAATACATGGGATAGTTAAAATGATTTGTTGATGACATGTTGTATACTGTATTATTAATTTCTCACATCCATGGTGAAAATGTGCATTTTCTCACTAACAATACATTACTCTATGTGATACAAATTGAAAAATGCACCCTCTGCCCCCAGAACATGCATAATGTTTCTTATAAATAACTCTTTTCATCATGTTCCCTTTTTCTATAACATATTTCCCATTTGTAATCTGTCACCTGACAAGCGGACTACTTTGGCTGCTCAATATCTAGTACATTGTTAAATAGACAGCAAACAGAAGCTTTAGACCTTGATGCTTATACAACTTCATCTAACTGTGCATAAGCAAAGTGTGCAGAGTTTATAACCAAGCAGAGGACTTGTTCATCTTTGAATGATGATGTATATGGGAAGCACCATGGCAAGTTACTTGACCTCTGCACTGACCCACACTGTTTCACTTGTCTGTACAAGCCTTCCCTATATTCGTTATGAAACAAGTGCTTTTTATCAATGTCCATGCATTTTCCTTGGACGAGGCCACACTTTAGGCTAATGACCTACTGGCCAGAATTCTGAATTTGTATACTACATTACTGCCTCCAGTGGTAAACGGTTGCAGGAAAGAGCCATTTTATTTGTGGCACATAATAGAAACCTTCCTCTCCCTAGCTTTTTCAGCCAGATTCCTCAAAGCTCTTTATTGGAAATTATGCCAAAAGCTTATAACACTTTCATATTATTTTCACCAATGTCGAGCCCTCCCTTGCGCAACTAATCGCTCAACCTACATGAGCAGTTGGTGGATTTGTCATATACCACTGCTGTTGAAACCTCATGCCTGGGTTAGAAAACATGCCAAAATGATTTTGAGTAGTATTTCCCACAAATTGGTTTCCTACATTTCAAGTTCTGTTTTCAATTGTCGCAATGGTGTTCCATGATTTAACAAGAACTTTGCGCGCTTTATATCTTTGTTTAAAAAACAGTCGTCCACCATAAATGACCTCATTAAGGCTATACATTCAATTTTTTGAAGCTTCAGCGAGGTTCGCAAAGAACTCTGAAAATGCATCGATATTGCCTGAGATGAAGAAATTCGGCTTTCTAACACTGTATGGCTCTTACCATGGACATCACTCTGCCACTCTCCATCCCAACATGCTCTATTCAGACCCTGTGCCAAAGGTGGCATGTCAAGCAAAAATAAAACAATCCATCTGTAGGAAACTATTTATACTTGCATGAGTCCTAATGGGGAAAGTGAGGAAAACCAAACTTCAAAGGCATGATTTAACACACCCTCCGCGTATCCATTATGCAGGGCCAATCCAACCGGATGCAAACCTATAGGCCTGATGTCGTTTGATGAAGTCAACGACAGATGATTCAAATATCAGTAAAGGATCCAAGGTGGATCCTGTTAAATACATATTCTGGGAGTGGGAAGCTTGTGAACGTTTGTACGATTGGTTCTGGCTCTGAGGTTATCAACTGTAACTTATTTTACCCTCTAAAGTAACCTGCTTAACGCACTCCAAGGAGAGAACTCAAATTAATCTGAAGGGGGAGTGAATGTTCATGTTGCAGTGTCGAAGAATGTCTATCAGTGGCCTATGGAGAAAGTAACTTTGATCTTAGACTTGATCTTCTACATTCTTGAAACTGGTTGGAGGACTGGTGAAACCAGTTTCATGCAAATCCCACAGAGATACAGAGGTTATCATCTTGCAACATTAGCCTCCTTGCCGCTGAAAAATATCACTCCTAAGGCTGTACTGGTGACAAATGTACTGTAATAGAGGGGACAGTTGCTTGCCAGGAAGAAAACAGGTAGACCTGTTTCTACTGGATATTTATCCTGCTTGGTTCGGTGGAACATCACTCCTGTATACTATGCATGTTTCATTGTAGCAACCTGTTGTGGGTCAGTGTTATACTTCTGAAACATGCACTCTGGCCATTGTTGGTCTGTGGACAGAGGATGATGGTGCTGGAGAGGTATCCAAAGGACCAGTTGGAACTGGGCTTTTGCATGTAGGCATGAAACAAGAGTTGAGGAAAGCTTTGTGTAACTGGCATTCATATTTGGGGTCTGAAGAACATGCCCTGGATATTTGAAGACTACAAATCTAATTTTCTGCACAGTTGGGCATTACTGCTGCAACCGTGGCTAGCTTGGGAATCATTTTATTGCACACATCGTCCTAACTAAAGACAAATGCACTCCAAGACGCTGCTGGCAGATAATGGATTCCTTTCAGTGCTAAAAACTAAAGCACTGTTGCACCGTTGCCATTTTAAAAAATAAACCATTTGAGTTTGCTACACTGTGCTGTCTTTAGCAGTATATAGATTCCTTTTTAGATTTTGCCTAAGACAGCACGTGTGCTGTCTTTTGCAAGAATGCTATCTTATAATGGGCTTAGAACCTGCCAATTGCTTACCAATGGTTGGTTTCATTGTCACTCATTTGTTTGCTTCTTACATGTTAGCTGTGTAGGTTTTCTGTTTTTTCTTGTGTTTGTCTTGCCGATGGAGCATGGACGCATTAAAATGTTGTTCCACTGCTTGCTTTTTCAGGCGCTACTTTTCTCTTTTTGTTAAAGCACTCTACAAGAGTGCATTAATTTTACCACAGTCTCTCCTGTGCTTCTCAAATTGGTAACTAAAAAGAAAAAGATGTGTGCTTTTATAAAATGATGCAGTCAACTGCATCAAAAGCTTTTTTTCCCTAATTATGTTAGCAATGTGGAACATAATTTAGGATGCTGAGCTTCATGGCAAAAACAATTAGCAAAGCCAATAGGTCATAAAAGGTGCCACCTATTGCCTTTGCAAATGTTTGTATCTTTGTTGTGGCTTGCTGCTAATGTACCACCGGTGTTACATTGTAAAAGATTGGTTTTGTTTGTAACTACACTAAGTCTTTGTGGGTCAGAGTATTAGGGTACTGTGGGGACTCATTCAAAGGTCATTATGGCATCTTACACCAAAAATAAATAAAAATAACAATCAGATTACCTACAGAGTTCGATAAGGACTTTTAGTAAAAGTACAACTGTTTAATATAATTGGTGTGTGTGGGCCACATCTATCGTCAAAACAAAGAACATGTACCCACAGAGATATACAGAAAAGTATACTCTTGACAGACACTGCTCAGTTATGGGAAGATATATCAGGTTCAGCCCTACCTTATATGAATAATGATAACCTTACATTGCATGAGGACCGACACTCCCCGGAAAATACTTTCAAAGAAAACTGGAAAAATGTACTTTCAACACATAGACGCAATGAATAAATACAGACCACTGTATCAAGTTAACCTCTCAAATGGCAAAGTTTAAATGCATATCAACTCGGTGGTAACGCATCACAATACAATTTTAAATGCATGTGTTCCTTTGAATTAAACTAGACATGTATTTGGCTAAGTATAATGGCAGCATTTTATTTTTTAACAAGTCACAGAACGTTACTTTAGGGTTGAGAAAGCCCTTCAGCCACTACACACAAAACAGTGGGGGGTTGCTTTGGCCATCTCTGAATGGGATGAACATATATAAATCAAACACTGATAAACCTTCTAAAGAAAAAAGTCCATAGTACTTGATTTCACCCAGGAAAGGTAATTCACACCAATTAGACTTGCAAGGTGGGAACAGGCCGGCCCAGATGCCTAACAGGCTACTGCTCTTACTCATAACATAATCAATCAAAAGAAAATGGCAATTGATTACAAAGGGACAATGAAGCTGAGGTCCATAATCTTAGTCCTGTGACATTTTGGAATTACAGGAATAACACAAGACAATGCACAATGCTTCTGTGAAGCTTCCTTACTATAAAGGTTAATTTATAGATAGCTTATCATTAATGGATTTTAGGCTAGAATAGTGCACCAGTAGAAGGTCAGTGTTCCCCCATGTATAGCCTTCTTGAGGCTCACCAACTCTGTTCCAACTATGTGCCCTAAGAGAAGAGGAAGGCGAACTCCAGGGATCAAGTCCATGTTTCACAGAATCTGTCGCCCAGATTTGAACCAGCTCATATCTGTGACAAAGTCACCAAAAAGTCCACACTATGGGATAATAAATCTTAAGATGTGCATTTGAATGAAAGTTAATGACAATAATGATGACCTTATGATTCTAATGTGAAACTGTCAGTCATTTACCAAACTGTGATAAACTTTAGATACAAGAAGGGGTTTGCCTTTTTATGGTCTGGCTTGACAGTGCAGCTGTCGCCAGGCAATTATGTGGGGCTTTGCCACTATGCCCACATGTTGGAAGTCAGTACTACATGTTTTGATTGGGCGGTTGTGTGCTTTCACAAAAAAATGCTTGCCCTCTGTTATAATTTTGTTTATCTAGCTGCCTGAGCTCAAACTTTCAAGGGCATACACACACACATGCCACTGGAATGATACTAGAGAACTGGATAATTTATGTAGTTAGGGTCGAGAGTGCAAGCGCTCTGGCCCCTGTTGTAATCTCTCTGTGGGCTTCTACCACACCCACCGCACGCTCATCAGTATCATTGGTTTGTGGGCTTGCCTTTTAAAAACTGCTTGATTTAATTTGTGAAAGGCGTGCATATCTCATGCCTTTTCCAGTGTTTAGCACTCCTCGAGAGCACCATTAAGCTACTGAAAATATATGATGCTCCATGTTTTCAGCATGGTTTCTGGACTAAGTTTTCTTTTTATTTCCTACGCAGCGCGATCCCGCTCGGCAGTAGTCAAGCGCTTTGCATGACATCGAACCTGTTACATGGATAATTGCACTTTTGCTGGTTACGTGGATAATTGCACTTTTGCCGATAGGTTTGAGTGTGAGCGAACTCCTGTTTCCATTGGTGTGTCTCCTTCATGTTCTTGGCAGGCGTCGGTTCCCTTATGTGAAACTGTTTTACTTTTCAGTTTATGTGGCAAGAAAAGTCCGGTTAGGAGTTTATAACACTAATAGCTCTAACTCGGGCAAATGCGAGACCCATTGCAAGGCAAATGCTTGTTTTTCTCTGGCAGAAGCACAGATGGGAGGGGGTCAGTAATTAACCTACATGGATTTTTAGGTCTGGCTTTATCATGCAACTGTCACATTACCTTTCAACCTACACCTTCATTGTTCTACAGTTCTTTGCTTCCACACAAGTGCATATATATTTCCATGCTATTAACTTGTAATGCTTCACATTACCATGTAACTTTACTTTAAAGCCATACCTCTGGCATTGCAAATGCTTGTTTTATTGTTTCCTGCATTTCTAATTTTAGGGCTGAAGTATAACATCAGGCGATTAGCACACCTAATTAGGGAGTAACACAACAGGGGTATTGTTTTGAAAAGGATTCACTATCTAGTGGTATATTGAGTATCCTTGTTGTGTACAATATGCAAAGTACAACTACATCCAACACAATACATCTACACCACTGGAACAAGCATTCACCTATTTAGAAATAGAAAACAATCTCAAATTACTTCAGAGACTACTATTTGGGATTTTAATGATTGGAGTTTCTTGTGGATCGTTTGTTGTGGGATGAAATGGGGTGTCCCAAATGTGGTGACAGACTACAGGGTTGTCGGAGACCGCTCCGTACCTGCAGACATATCATCGCATCCGTTCTGCGCCTCAGATAAAATGCTATATAAACAGTGCCTTTATTATAAAAACTGCCTCTGTGCTACAATATCTCACTTAAAAATGCTCCTAGATGAATTATTTAGATATAGTTTGTGTACATATAATCCAGTTTTTTAATTAATGAATAGGACAACTCCGGACTGTTCAAATCCAATGTATTAATCAATAGGATTCAGGAAGTTCAAAAAATGTACAACAAATATAACAACTGTCCATCTCATAAACAACAACACTGCATATAACCCCCAAGATCACATGATTGAATCCCAACAGAAGATCCAGGAAGGGGTTAAAACCCTCCTCTTGACACAGTCCTTTAAAATAATTGCCTGGTTTTCAGGCCCAGTTCAAGCAATATCATGGTTTTTCAAATCAGCTTGTCAAATGAGAAGGTATTGTTGATGTTTCATTCTGTAATGGCAGTGTTGTAAAATAATACCTACACATAAGGAAAATTAATTATAAAACAGTCTGTGCAATCTACCAAATCACACCATGTGTACCGCCTGCTGAACCCAAGAAAACACCACAAACACAGTTGTGGATACTAGTATAAGCCACCACCTACTTGACACAGAAAGTTCAAAAAAGTACTTTAAAAACATAGAAAACGTGCACTATATATTACACTGTGTCAGGCTCCCAACCAGAATAGCTACATTCCGCTACTTACAGCAGGTTGCAAAAAAAGACTCCATAGCAACACACAAGGGAACTTCAACCTGCAAGCCCAAGTAAACAAATATTTAAATTGCTTAACCGCCATACAACATAAACTCTAGAAAAATGCAGCCTCCATTGCAGCATATTCATACCTTTTAAATATGGGACTGCTAGCATCTGTCTCCATCCGCATCTGCTCAACCCATGCGAGTCAGAATCAAGCATTGCCGGCCTTCCCGGCGTGTTTAAATAAGGAAGTGAAAGGTCATGTGACCCTTCCAGTGACTGTGGCAGCCATCTTAAAATGGTAAAAATGCCTAATTAATACCCAGAGTTTAGAGAGCGCTGTAATTACGGTAAGTTTACTGTTGTGGACCTCGATAACTTAATAAATAAAATATCCATCTAGGCCATCTGCTCAGTCCGTGTTAGTAAGATACACACGCTGCCGGTCTCCCTGATGTAAAGCATTCAAGTAGTAACATGTCACTTAACCACTGCAATGACTGTGGCGACCATCCTTAAATGTAATAATGGCCCATCTAAATACTCTCCAACACTAAATCCACTTTAACAATCCTGCTGTAGGTAGCCCCAGAGTCTACCTTATACATAGAACAGAAAGAAAAGATTAACCCAATCAATTATTCTCAGAGCATTAATAGACTGCAACCACAACAACCAATACAACTTAATGTCAGAAATGGCAGTACAGATAAAGGGACTCACAACCCTCATACCATCCATAAGAAACAAAAGGACACAGTAGGTAACCCTGAAAGGGACCATACCCTATCTAGTAGAATTGCTCGATATTGATTCAGCATCCGCAATTGCAGGCACAGAACCGTAAAAGGAGGTTAAGACCCATAACCCTCTATGTGGAATATATCACATTAACTGTTCCGTTCAAGATAGTCCATCTATGATGTTGCCAGTATTTGCCATTCGACCTGTTGATTCAGGCCCTTCTTCACTGTATCTGCAAGCCAAATCCATTGGTTCACTTTAATGGTCAACAGGCGGTCCACATTTACACATCTTTTCGAGAGTTTTATAACATCAAGTACAAACCAGTGCATATCGTTGGGGGCATGTTTCATAAGACTGTAATGTTCAACCATAGGAAAATTCACAACAAACGTATTCGTGATTGAAGTTGAATAAGGACTTCCTGAGTTATTTTACCAATGTAAATCAAAGAACATAGGCATTGAATACAATAAAAAATATTTTTAGAACCACAATTAGTGAAATGTTTCAGCTGCCGAGTTCTCTCATTTAGACTACGTTTTCACAATTCTGGTGGAAGCGCATGCACTACAGTTCCCACACAGGTAATGTCCGACCCTCAGTGTTAGCCCCCAGATGTTACTCAGTGTGCGTGGTTCTTGTTCAATGTAGGCCCTCACTAGACTGTCTCTCAAGTATTTCCCCGTTTGAGAGCAAATAATGGGTTCTCAAGTGGAATGTCAAGAGAGGCTAATAAATGCCAATTTTTTTAAATAATCTTTTTTATTCCATTTGACTCTGAGCCAAAAGTTGTAACACAAGTCATACGAGAGTGAACAGCTTTCTCTATGAACTGGATTAAGGCTTGAAACATCAGGTCTTCAGCTTCTTCTGGAATTCAAAAAGTGAGGAGGAGGTTCTTACGTATACCAGCAGGTCGTACCACGCTTTAGGAGCAATGTAGGAGAAAGTTTGATTGCCAGATCTGGTTTTTCCTACGTGTGGAATTTGTGCAAGTAGGAGCCTGGATGAGCTGAGGTGTCTGTAAGGTTTGTCAAAGCAGATGCAATTGTTGAGGTATGCTGGGCCAGTGTTATGTAGTGCCTTGAAAGTGTGAGAGTTTGAATTGTGCTTGCTTGTGAATGGAGAGCCAGTGGAGCTCCTTCAGGTGTGGTGTGATTTGAGTGCAGTATTGGAGGTAGACATTAATTGTGGCCACCGTGTTCTGAATGGTCTGCAGACGTCTCGTGCCCACCCAGGCACCATAAGCCTTCTTTCAAATTGAGGCAGCGCAGGGAGCCAACTCCTTCGCTGCCCTGCCAGCTCACCGCTAGGCTGATATTGAGCTGTGCCAATGCGGGAAAGGGGTATTCCTTCTCTACGGTCCACAGTCTATACAGAAGGGAGCATTGTTCAGTCCTGGCACATTCAGACTCTCCGGGGTGTCGGGATAGGGTTCTGGGCCCCCTCTTAGGTAGCCCAGGGGATGGGGTTCCTGAGCCAAATAGTCAGAGGAGTGGGAACCCCAAGCATGCCCACTCTCTTCGGCTTTTTTCCCCATGAGTGTTGTGTCATCCCCAGTGGGCTTTGTCCACTTGGGGGGAAATCAGGAGAAATGCAGTGGAGCCCAATGTGCTCATTGCCCGGGGCAAAGGTAAAAAGTCTTTGAATGTGGATATCTCAGGTCCCAATGGGCTGATTTTAAAGTTCTTTGACTCATTTTTCTCCAAAGGGGGCCTTAGCTACACCCGCGCTAGCGTCACTATCAGGGCCTTTCCCATCAAAAGTTTAAAGATAATTCCTCTCCTCCACCCCCATGTTGGATCCCATTGTCTGGGCTTCCTCTGTCCTTCCATTTGACAACTGATTAACAGATTCTAATTTTCTTCCCCATCCCTTAATACTCAGGAGCTGAGGGAAGCACTGTTTATTACTCCTTTTGTGTGGGGAGGCCTTTGTTCTCTCTGCTGGTGGGGGCAATGTTATTAACTTGGCCCTGCAGTGTGACAATAGGACTGGGCTCTGATTCTGAGCTATATCAAAGAAATATGAAAATTGTGGATGATCCATAAGGTGTATATATATCTGCTTGGAATCTGCATAAACAATCTTGGGGCACACTTTTCACCCCAGTTTGATATCTTCCTAGACTTTGTAGACCAGTGGGAAGCAAACTGCATTCTAAGGCAGATTTCACCCATGTACATAATAAAGTGTAGATGCAGGCAAAACAGTAAACCATGCTGAGGATACCTATGTGTGCCCACTAATAAGATAAGGCCTGTCCTAGGTCATTATCTAACCTTGCATATTACTCGCTTTCCAGGCTGCGCATGACTGTAGTCTTACACGGGCAAATCTCACACATGGGTATATGTGTGTACACGTGTTCATGTGTAGCCAGCCAAGTGTACCTACTCTTGCTGCGTTGCAGCAGCCTTACCTTAAATGGCAGACACTGGCAGTAAATATGTGCAATCTGTTTACCATGTGGTTTTCCGTGGGTGAGACGCATACAGTAAGACTCACCCACAGTAAAAAGCCCAAAAAGGTGTGATCAAAAACAAAACACCCAAACATACTAAATGGGTGTAATCCATTTGGCAACAGTCCTTCTCCCAACCAATCCTTGTTGACTCCCTTTCACCACAGACAAAATGAGAAACTAATTAAACTGAGTCTCTATCTTTGGAGTCAACCAAATTGAGTCTGTCAAAATGTCTGGGTAAGCTTAGCAGATTATCCCTGTTTAAGATATCATAGTGCCTTCAGAAGCATATAGGAGTGTGTGATCTAATTTATTTTCATCAAAGGGCCCCCACCCTTTATGGAAAGTGCTCAGTGTACTGGTTTTCTGGGTCTTCACTTTTGCTGGGGAGAAGCAAGGAACATTGACATTAAGGTTTAAGACCAAAGCTGGAAAATATGGCAAATTTGCTGTATCGGCCACATCAATGTTCAGAAAGGTCGTGATTTGGGGTCAACATCAACTAAAGTAGTAGCAGCAATAATGAATTGGGGATTAGTCACTTGCACATCTACAATAGCATTTGTCAGAAGTAGGGCGTTGTCAATATGGGAAGATTTCAAGCAGAAATCTGCTTATAGGCCAGGGTCTGCTGAACTGGTCAGATAAAAAAAAAAAAAAGGTACGGCAGACTATCGATCCCCATGATGTTGCTCTCTGCACCTAGACTGGATTTTGGTGCTAACAGACCCACCTTGTCCTTCAACCCTTTTTTGAAAAATATGAAAACTTTTCTCTTACTATAAACCGTTTCAAGATCCCTCTCTATACACATCTATATAACTAGGACTCAGTCATAAGCTGGCTGGGTGTCAGGAGGACCTTTCAGAATATGAGCTCCAATTTGTTTGACAATATTGTGGACAAACTTAGAAGTACTATTGGATTCTTTTTCAGGAAGGACAATAAGGGCTTTGTTTAGGTTTGTTTTACCCTTAAGCCCCTTAGCTTGCAACAGTTGTGGGCACCATTGAAGCTGGAATTCGTAGGAACAATGTTAAATCATCCAATGAGAGGTGGTTAGAGATAAGAACTGATGTGTTCCCTTGTCCAGAGCACTGTGGATAGTTTTGATTATACTGAGGGAAGACTAAGCCTTCCCGGTCCACCTTATGTTCAGTATCTGTAGTGAGGGGTTCTATCCTTCCAAACTTCTAGACCAACTTCTCTCAAAAAGTTTTACATTCTCACAAGTAGTACTCTAATTTCTTCAGTGATACCCTGCACCTGTGGGTGTTAAAATGTATCTTAAGTGACCCAATAGCTGGTACAGTTGTTCTAGGGCCTAGCTCAGCCATAGATTCCTAACTAATTTCTTCAGAAATACCCTGCACCTGTAGGTGTTAAAAATGTATCTTAAGTGACTCAAAAGCTGGTACTGTTGTTCTAGGGTCTAGCTCAGCCATAGATTTCCAACCATTAAGAAGGTTGGTGATCTTATATAAAGCTGTCAGTTGTTTGTCCCTTTTATCTGATTAAGTTGCAAATGACATGCTAATTGAGTCCAGGGTTATAGCAATTGCGTTATTAATTGCTTGGATAACTTGAAAAACTGGACGGACATCATTCAGCACAAAAGGCCCCTCTGCAAGTCATCAACAGGAACCTTGGAGTCACTCATACAGCTGGCAGAGAAGAATATTTAAGTATCATCAGGATCTTCTGGATCCCCTACATCCTGTAAAGCAGTGGTATTCAAACTTGTTAATGACACGCCCGCCAGTGGGAAAAAAATAAATAATCAGACCTCCCCCTCAGAATTTTTCATAAATATTCTGTTAAGTTGGCAATGTTTAAATATGTCTAGACTTATTTAAACATTGCAGTTAAGCTCTGTTACCTTTTTACAAATGTAATAAACATTTTGTCTGCTTAAAACAAAGCACTATTATTTGCATAATCTTTCATTTGGCCAAAGCCTGGAGCCCTCCTGGGATCACTTGAGGCCCCCCTAGGGGGGCCCACCCCCCCAAGACCTCTGCTGTAAAATGTCCAGCATCTTCTCAGCACCAATTCTGGATCCACTACATCCTTAATGTGTCAAGCATCTTGTCAGAAACAATCATAACTTAACTATTGTGCGTGCTGCCTGGTGTACTGTCAAGGAAAGCCAGTCGTGGGATCCATAGTCTTGCAGTCATATATAGTAACAGTTGTCAAGTAATTTTACAGATGGATCCCTCAATGATACAGTAGGAATCACCCTTGGGGTCGTATTAGAGCATATCTTAGTGACTGGCACAGCTAACAAGGCTGGACCTGGCAGGGAGGACTGCTTAAGATGAGCATCCTACTTGGCTTTCATGGTGAAACAAGCATTGGCAAAGCCAATAGGTCTCACCTTTGGGACCTATTGGCCTTGCCATTGAGAGCGATGGGGGTAAAGTAAACATGGATGAGAGAGCGCAAGACAGGCGCAGAGAAAGAAACTGCTCACAAGTCCTTCCCTCTACTTATTCTTTTTTTTTGCACTCAAAAATAGCATAAACCCCAAAAATGTGTAGCCACGCGCGCCATGTAAGGTACCGCTGTTTCCAGCCAGTGTAAGAATGCTATGAAAAGCAACTGCAATACAAAGAAAGGAGTGGGTCAGTACATTAAAACACACATATGGTTGTACACTGCCCTGCAAGCAGTCACTTCCATGATGGCATCAGAGATTGGGAAGCAGTGATGTATTCCATGACAGAGTACAGGCTGGGTGGCTCAAATCAGTTCTAAGCACCAAACGATGTAAAACTGCACAGGTAGCCAAGTTCGAGTCTCAGCATCAGCTCAACATCCTGTTGTTCTGAGAAAATCACATAAGCGCCCTGTGCTGAAACAAAAAGTTAGGAAAAAAATGAATGTAATTAATGTGTCTCTGTGCCTAAAAAGAAAAATGTAACTTAACTGGAGGTCATGTTCCAGGTCGAGTTTGGCTCAAGGGGACAGGGGCACCAAGTTCAAGGAGGGCAAACAAAATAGTACCCTAATTATACTGCGAGCAATTGACGGCCACTAATTAAGTTTAATTAATCTGTGCTTTATCCATGCTTTATTTGAAGGAGCAAAACTGACACATGCCTGTGCTGCCCTATTAAAAAGCAGCAAAGAGGGAAAATGTAGTGAACCAATTGTAAGAAATGGGCGGGCTCCAAGCCCTTTAGCATAGGCAACAGCGCTCACAGCAACAGAGCATGTGCGCTGTTATGTGAGACCTAAAAAGAATCAATGGACTTCCAAATCAGGTGGCCTGAATTAAGATTAATGTGACACTCTTGTGCTCTCTGTGTCACTTTAACCATTCTAAAGCCGACTGAAGAGTCCAATGAGGTTGAATACTGGTCTTGAGCTGCTTGTTATCTAGTTAAGGAAGGACCTGGCCTGGCAGTTCAGGCTGGACTGTTCCTGCTGGAACAAGGTCAAGAGTGATTTGCATATGGCTGGGTCCAAATTGAGATGACATTTGTGCAAAGTAACGATGGACAAGGATACCGCCGAGTAATTACCAGTAGCTGAGATTCATTCAAGCACTGTATACTTCAGTGCAGCCTGATCAAAAGCCTGCCCTTACTACAAGTACTAGAAAGCACAGAAAAAAATGAATACATATACTACTGGCACCTTACAAGCAGTAATTTGAAAACTCTGGGTAACCAGCATAGTGCAATTTATATTACTTGATCTCAAATCCCACAATCCACCACAGTTGTACTCAGAGGGCACGACATACCCATACTTTTTCAATCTGAGAAAAATAGTTCCCCTACTTTTTTTTGCAAACACAACTGTCCTGGAACAATTAATTCCGACAGCTGAAATGCTTCAGCTGAAACGTAAGGGAGTCTCCTGTGCTGTGAAACTGAGGGGAGAGGTAGACAGCTAAACAAGCCTTCTTGCCAGGGTGCCTGCTTACCTGAAAGGAATGTAAATGTGTGCAAATGGTTAACCTGCAATTGTACAAGGTGCTTGGTAGCTGGTGTTGACTGTAACAGATGGAATCACCTGACGTTTCCTGATAACATACATTTATTCGCAAGGGGATTACCAGCTGAGCTCTGAAGTCTGTGCATTTAAAGGACAATTATGTACAGTCTGGCTATTACTAAAATCTATATTTCAGAACACTTCTTTTAATCTTAAACCTTTTTGCGAATTTTGTGACAGCCTGCCTCATACTGTATGTAATGCAAGTTTAGACTAATAACACATATTTTGGGTGCTTTCTGTCAAAGACTGGGACCTCGAGGCACTAAACATTCATAAGTCACTATTATCCACTGTACCAACCAGTATTCAGTTCTGTGGCTCCCTGGTTACAGACCTCTGCGGTGCATCACAATATACGACACTGTATTTCCCACTGATTAATTCAATTGCATTTATTTTTCATTTTAAGCTGTGCCTTATTTTATTCATCGTTATCTGAAGGGGAAAACATTACAGAATATTTTGTTTTTTTCAGCCATGCCCTTGACCGTGCCCCTGCGCTCGCTTACCCACCCGCCTCCATTGGGCATAGCAAAACAACAGGGGAACCCTATAACTCTACCTTACCCAGGGTAAATATATCATGAACAAAGCATGGCAGGTAGAGACAAATTAAATCCTAAGTTATAAAACAATAAGTTTTGAAACAACAGAATACAGGTCTGTTTGTATAATTTAGGATTTAATTTGTCTCTACCTGCCACGCTCTGTTCATGATCCATTGGGCATAGCAGCACAGTTCCATTTCTTTTTTAAATGCACTTCGAGCACTGGTTGTACTGAAGACCTGCGCCATAGATACAGTGTTCCCGCTCCCATTTCCCATTGAAAATAATTCTAGGTTAACTCAGGAGGAACGTTGTTAACGTGCACTGAGAGAAAGGTTTACAAACACATGCATACCAGGTCACGGTTAGTAGCAACTGCGCTGGGATTATACACCAGGGAACATGTAATCACCTCTCCCAAACTAGGTACTCACACGAGTTTCTTTAAGCAATGTACTGGGCAGGAAGAATTTGCAGCTGCGCTCAACCCACCTCGTGCTTACTTCCGGAGGGAGGCGGGGCCGGATTGCGACCCATCGCGGTCCTATTGGCCGGGGAGGATTTGGCGCGTCATACGTTCTCCTCTGGATCGCTGTCCCGCTGTGCGCCGTCGTGAATTTCCCGGTCCCAAGATGTTCTGTGAAAAAGCGATCGAACTGATCCGCGAGCTGCAGCGTGCCTCAGACGGGCAACTGCCTGCCTTCAATGTGAGTGCGCGCGCCCTTCTCGTCACCACCCCCCCCCCCCCCCCCCCCCGTTTTCGTCACAAGCACATCTGTGGGAGGTTTGGCGCGCGTCGTGACGTAGCTTGCACCACACTTTTTTCCTTGACATATCGCTTAGCACAGGTGGAAGGCTCCTAGTTAGGGCCCCTATTCTAGATTGCTGTAGTATCTCAGGCCTCCTGCAATGTTCAGCATAACGTGCACACCTTTTAACTTAACCTAATTGCCGAATGTTTGCATGCGAGTGTAATTTCAAAGTTTCTATTCTATTTATGGCTGGCATTTGATTGTTTTATGTCGGACGATTTGAGTGATTTCCGCAAGCAGAATAAAGGAATTCTGCATGGGCGTCGGAAACATGGGCTGGGACGACTCTTGGCAGGGGCTATCTGGACCCCCGCCCATGGCGCCATCCATCTAAGGTGCGCACCAAGTCAACTGTTGTTAAGTGTGTGGGTGGTGCATACTACTATGTCCCTGCGTGTACATTTATTTATTTGTGTTTTTTTTTGTGTAGTGGGAACATCACCCAGAGATGCCAGGGCGCTTTACAATAGAGCAACGAAAAATACGTGAGAAATTCAGATGTTCATGGTAGTAGGTGACAAAACGTGTAACTACTATGGTTACTCATGGTTACGTATTTAGATGTTCCATATTCCCAACACATTACATATTTTACAAAGTTAAAGCGATTTGGGTTGTATAAAAACGTTACATAAGCGGAGAGGTCATTATTGTAACGTCTTCCCCATTCTGGGTACCTGCCAATGACTAGGCCACACATTTTGGTGTATGACGGCGTAAGATGTGGTAACGGAAACAGTTATTTGTGCTTCTCCACGGGCATTATTATATTTATCAATGCACCACTGTTGATTAGGTATTAAACATCCTTTTTTTTTTCCAATGTGATCTTTGGACAGTTTGTATGATTTTGTTGCATTGACATTTCGACTTTTCTTTGACTTATTTCTTTACATGTGACCAGTCCGACATACATGTTTTGTGAGGTAAACATCAACATGACACAGTTACTTTATTCACTTTCATTTATTATTGAGGCGAATAACTGTTTGACGGTGATTTAGATGATGATCAACTTCGTTTCATATCTATTTGCCTGAATTGATGTCGATGCTTGGCCTTGTGGGTGTGCGTTGAATGTTGCTTCTGGAACGTTCTGTTGGCCATTTTGTCTGTGATGCACTTTTTCCTTTGCTTTACACGTCGTCACAAAGTGGTTCTCTTTACCAAACCCTTTGCATATCTGTCTAGTGGCTGGACGCTTTTCTTCGTGTGGAATCAAAAATCCACATCTGAAACACAACTTCTTTTCACATGTGGACATCACTTTGTGTCCTTCAGTCTTGTTTCAAACTACTTTTCACACTTATGACTGACTCACTCTGGGCACCTCCAACCTCCATGTCAGCAGCTTGTTTTTCAGCAAGTTCCTCAGCTCTAGCAGTAAACGTCTTAGTGAAGCTTTCTTTCCATTCACAGGCTTACAGGGGTATGGAGTATAATACAACACCTACTTGTCCAGTGGATGGTGGTGCTTCAACTATTGTCATGTAATACAATCTACTTGCACATTTTTGATGCAATTCAGTGAGGTCCAAAATTATTGCAACATCTTCTTTACATTTTATATCTGAGATTAGCCTTTCTCATTATTCTAGGGCTAATGTTATTTAGAGTCTTGATTCTTGCGAGGTTCTGAGTTTGCCACCTTTCTGAAAATCTATACACACAGGCTAGATGTAGAACAGAAGTGTTAGTTCCAGGACTAGACTGCCCTAGGAGTTTGTGCACACCCACAACTTTCATGTTAATGGGTATTCACCAACTCCTCTCCAATCTCTTGTCGCAGTAGAAAAAGGTAGAAATTTACTCCTGCCAAAGGCTGGAGTAAAACTTTTTTTCAGAGGTGGGGAAATGGTGAATGTGTAAACAAAGGAGTTTCTTCATCAGAGAAAAAAAAAATTCCTCCATGAAAAAGATTAATAAGTGAATTTGCTGTTATCTAGACATTTTTGGATTGTAAATATAAGTGCATATATTTTCTCCAGCTTGCACCTGCCTAAGGTCCCATGCTGGGCTTGCAGCTCTACCTCCTCTGCCCTCCCTCCTCCCCAATCCAAAGTGATCTGGATCCCCCTTAAAATCGCTCACTCTGAGAGCCCTCGCTGGAATCCCTGTTGCAGACAAAGCCCAGAAACACTGGGATTGTCCCGCTGCTGACAAAATGGCAGTCACTCTTTGAGGATGGCACTTCTTGCCTGGGGGAGGGCTGGAGCTGCTGAGGTGATGCATTTTGTGTGGGGAGGTCAGAGGACCCTGTGGTCATCGTGTTACCCCTTCCCCACTGGCTCTTTGGTCGTGCTGGACCGAGGGCAGTGCAGCAGCACATTTAACAGTATTAATTAATGTTTGAGACTGGGTATTGCACTTCATGCCGATGTTGCAACCTGTGGCAGATTTTGAGCATGCCTCTGGGTTTAACCCTAATAGATCGAGGACATGCGCCTTCCCAAGTGTACCAGATTGCTTAGTGTCTATTTTGGGGCACCTTGGGGTAATATGAGCCCAACCTGCTTTTAAGTACATAGATGTGAGTGAATATATACTGCCATGCAATTGACCTCCGAGAAGGTAATTTGCTCACTGCACCAAGAACATTGAAGGGTGAATGTGTGGCATTGTGGCGATCCCTCTGGTTACCAATCACATTGATATATTTTTTTGCTAATTTGCCAGAAGGGTCCATTGAATTTGTTCAAACAAATGGATTCACTTATCATGGAACTGACCTGGGAGGATGGTTGTCAGAGAGACTCACGGGAAATACTCAAAAGACCCATCTCAGAGGACGGCTTAATCACACCACATGATGGCATTAAGCACACCAGATGATGAGCAATATTATTTGGGAGCACAGCTGCAATGGACTGCAGGATGGTTGGAATGGGAGAATAGAGCACAAATGGGATACTTGAAGAGGGAACCTAATCAGGGATGCTTGCCTGATAGTTCTTCTACTTAGGAGAAAGTCCAGCACGCATGGACACACAACACTCTTCTCTGTTTCTCTGAAATGCTGCATTAAAAATACTTCTAGACCTTCTTTTATGCCTCTGCTTTGCCTTTTGTTGGGCTCCTATATTGGGACCCAGCCACCTTTTACATGGCACATCAACTGTTGCAGTGGACTGAGGTTGGGATACTTACAGGTAGAGATTGCTATTGGGCTGGAGAGATCATTTCTTTGGAGACTTTTGTAGAAGAGTTATGGTCTAGTTCTGGGGCCATTTGTGAGCTAAGCATTCTTGATCTGGTCCTTTGAGTGTTTTAGGATTGTGTGTTCAACTGAACCAGTGCAACATGACCTGCTTCAACTCTCCTGACAATGACAAATTAGTAACCTGGTTTTAAAGGGCACTTAACAAGATTGTGCAAAACGATACTGATGAAGTCAAGTTACAATTGGAATTAAATATGGGGTGTGTTTGTTCAGTCTCTACACAGAGTATATGGTGTTGACTTGACATTGAGACTGGAGTCAAAATTGGAGGAAGAAGCTTCAACACCCTGTGGTATGCTGATAGTACAACCTTGATTGCGATAAGGGTAGAGGATCTCAAAGCATTGATTGTCAAGACAAGAGAAATAGCAGTGTAGCGGGTATAGAGGTAAATGTGAAAGACCAAAATAATGTCTAAAGGAATCTTATAAAGTCTCAGAATTGGCAATTATGAAATAGAGATAGTCAAAAACTTTTTTTTCTGAGGATCGCAGCTATGTTGAGATGGCAATTGGAGCGCTAAAGTCAGAACACAGCTACTACTGGGAAGAAAAGCAATGACAAGCCTGGAAAAAATGTGAAAAAAACAATAATATCTTGTTGCCAACCAAAAAAGGAATCGTTAAAACAATGGTTCTTTCTGTGACAATGTATGGATGTAAAAGCTGGAGTTAGCGCTGCTACAGACCAGGCCAGACAAGCACCTGCTCAGATCACTGTGAAGATTTCTGGCCAACTCTGTCTCATCATTACCTGCTACAGGCGCAGGTAGAGACCGACTGGGTCAGCAGCCCCCCTTCTTTTTTCCCCTGTTACTATTGAAGTTGGTCATACAAGCGAGACACAGTGACCAGAGCGGCCTTTTTTCTTGGTGCAGCTGGATGAAATGGGGAAAGCAGCCAAAAAATGACACCATACTGCCCAGTGAGAGAGCTGCGAGCCCTGGGATGGGTCCTCTGCAGAGCCAAGTTCTCCAAAACATCTTATAGGCAACAACGGCCTCCAGGGAGGCCCTGGAGACAAAAATTGATGCCCTGGGGAAAGATTTGAGTCTACTGAGAGATGATCACTGACATCTTGTGAGGAGAGTCATAATGTCCATAATGGAGTCAAAAATCCATACTTTGGAACTTCGGCCTGAAGATGCCAAAAATATATCACGCTGCAGCAACATCAGAGTGGTGGGACTACCTGAGTGAGCAGAAGGAGACATGATAGACTACCTCAAGAACTTCCTCCGAGCAGAGCTACCTCGGGAGGGCCTGTCCCCTTACTTTGCCCTGGAAAGGGCACACAGGGTGCCGGTGAGGCACCTGGCCGCGAGGGCACCACTATGACCGATTATGGCAAGGCTCATGTTCTGCAAAGACCAAGATTAAATTCTGGCCCAGGGCTGCCGCTATGGCGACCTAATGGTGGACAACAGCAGAGTGCAGATTTTTCAAGACTTCTCTTGGGAGGTCCAGAGACGTTGCTCCACATTCTTTGAGGCAAAACAAAAACGCCAGCAAATGGGCATAAAATTTGGCATGATGTTCCCGGCCTGACTCAGAATAGTGACCTCTGAGGGAACCAGATTCTTTCAATCCCCATAAGAGGTCTGGGACTGAATTTACCATCACCTGCAGCCGGGTCCCAGTGGTGCACCCTAGGACCAGCATCCTCGTTGCTTTGAACGAAAAGAAGGAGCAGCCCACGCAACCCAACAGTGCCAATGGGGGAAGCCACCCACTCAAAAAAAAGGAGACGAACAATGGAGGCAGCTGCAGCCTCTCTCAGCACCTTGGGCCCTAAGCACCTGAAGATTCTGAATCAGACATCGCCTCCTGTATATAGTGCATTTTCCAGCATTATAATGCCTCACATCACCCCAGGAATGGCAGATGACATTATTTGACTTTCTGATTTTATTTAACACTTCTTGGGGAACAGTCCTGATGGCCAGATAACTTAGATTGGACCCTGACAGGGGTCAAGCGCCGAAGCTCACATTTTCACCCCAGGGACACAATGTCTTGTACTATTGATGATTCAGGATGGGGGTGCTGGGAACGGGAGCCCATGATTGATTCCAACCTCTCCCCCCCCCAGCTCATGTATGCTTTGCAGGAATACCCCTATCTTTTGTGTTTAACAATACTTGTTTGGATGAGGGGGGAGCTTGCCCGACTTGTCCTGGGGGATGGAAGTTGGTTGGGGGTTTATAACCGGTTAAGTTGGAGACTCAAGAGTTGCATCATCTTATCTACAACCTGCTTAAGCCTCTGGGACTTTCGGAGGCTGAGGAGAGGAGGGCAGAGGGACACCATGCCCAAAAACTATTTACGTCTTGTGGATACTACAACAAAATAGAAGTTCCTCTCCTGGAATTTTCGGGAAATACATAGAATGTCTAAGAGGTGCAAAGTGCTGTCCTTGCATAGACAAGGTATCCAATTTGCATTTCTCCAAGAAACTCCTCTCCCTGCCAAAGAAGGGTTGGTGCTCTAGCGCAGGTTGCGGGGCCAGGCATACTATGCTGGCTATTCAGCCTTTGCAAGAGGTGTCCTAATATGGATAAGAGCTGGAGTTCCATTCTAATTTGTTAACCATCTAGTTGACCCTGAAGGTAGTTATGTAGTAGGTAGTAGAGGGTAGACTTGAGGAACTGGACTTGTTATTGATGAATCTATATGCCCCTAACTCTGATCACAGCCCTTTCCTATCACACCTGTCGGGCCCCCTCACACAGTACCTTACACATTCCACTCTGAAGGTGGAAGACTTTTTAACTGTGTAGCTAACCCAACTATGGATAGATCCTCTCTTCACCCCCCCCCCCCCCCCCCCCCCCCAACCGTTACTTCCAGATTCTCACTTGTGTGGAGTAGCCTGGGCCTTTGCAGAACGGCACAGAGACTGGGAATTGGTAGATTCTTGGACACTAACCCACTCACATACCCAAGATTCTTTTTTTCTTTTCTAGTCCACACGACTTGCATGCACATCTTGACACATTCTTCTGTTCCCCTGACAACCATAACTTGGTTGCCAATTCTGAATATCTGGTCTGAACGATTTCTAATCACAACCCTATACTTCTCCACTTGTGCTGGGCGTGCCCCAGGACCTCAATACCCACATGGCAACTGAAACCAGAAACATTAGAGGACCAGGTATTTAAGGAGGAAATTAGGGTCAAGATAGAGCAGTGTTTTGTAGATAATGAAGGGACAGTTCTTCCCCATAAAGGAAATAGGATGCCTTTGAAGTAATACTGAGAGGACAATAACATAGAGAAACATCAAAAACGGATGCTGCCTCAATTGATAGGTAATGGAAATATCTCACACTTTTATTAATGAACCTTCACACTGGAGCTATGAAGATGATAATTGAGGCAAAGAATATTGTGAACCTGAGAGGACAGTGCATGGCTGTATCGGTGGGTAAAAGGGGAACCTTGTTAAGGGAGGCACTGGCGGCTGAAGACTAACTCTGCCAAATGGAACCCCAATGGCTGGGAGACTAGACCTTCCAGCAAACCCTTCTTCACAAAAAAGAAGAGGTGGCAGTCAAAGTTTAGAGGCTCCGTTGTTTTGATTACAAGGGCTATATGGAGCGCACACATGGAGACCGACCGCAGTGGTCCGCTGTTGGCCTGGTTGGCCAACCCTGTGAAATGGGGCTCACCTATCCTGGAAATCAAAGTGGAGGGGGGAGGCCAAGAGTACAGCCAGAAAGAGATTAATGACTGCTTTCTCCGGTACTATACGAAGTTCTATGAGAGCACAGGTTGCTGTAATGCGGATACAGTATGAGCTTACATAGCTCCACTGGCTCTCCCTCATCTCACTGCAGAAGAGGCTAAGGGACTCGGGTAGATGTCACCCAGCAGGAGATTAAAAGTAGCCATTAAGGCAATGGCTCGGGGCCGGACACCGGGGACTGATGGGTTCCCGGTTGAGCTATATGTAATTTACATAGACCTACTGGCTTCCAAACTAGAAAAGCTGTACAACGAAGCCCGATGTTCAGGCTGCCTATCTGAAGCCGGGGAAGCCCCCAGTAGCTTTAAGGCGTACCAGCCGCTCTGAAAGTTCAATGTAGATTATAAGATTCTCAGCAGAATCCTTGCAACCTGACTGCTCCCGTACGTGACCAGACTTATCCACCCTGACCAGGCCAGCTTCATTCCTGGTCAAAACACAGCCCTCAATATTAGAAGCCTTCTGTCAACACTAGAACAAAGTCCTCAACTGAGAAAATGCAGCGTTTTTTTCTTCTTTTTTTGCTGTTCCTATTGAGAAGGCCTTCGACAGCCTGGAATGGGGCTACTTGTAAGAGGTGATCGCGCAGATGCTGCTGGGGAACGGGTTTATAGCCTGGACCAGATTGCTTTATATGGACCCAACTGCCAGGGTTCGGACGAGCAAAGAAATATCAAGCAGTCACCACGTGGGGGTGAGTAACACACCAGGGGTGCCCGCTGTCGCCCTTGATTTTTGCCCTAGCCATGGAATCCCGGGCGTGAGCGGACTGAGCGTTGATGAACATTGGCACAGGGTAGCTCTCTATGTGGTTGATTTACTGATCTTTCTGAGGGACACACAGCCCTCCGCAGGGACACTTTCTCCTACACAGGACAGTCAGTGATGTAACAAAGGCCGGGGAGGGGCTGTTCTCCAAGGGGCCCCCTCAGCACAGTACAGTGTGCACGGACAGAAGGCATCTGTCAGGGCCCAGGGGGGAGGGGACCTCTCTGGGTACTTTGCAGGAGAGCCCCCTCAAGTTTCGTTACGCCGCTTGGTGGTCACAGTGACAATTCGGAAACATTGGCAAACTGGACCTGCTGAACCTCAGGTCCACGGAAGCTGCTGCTACATTGCCCTTTCCTCTGGCACTATTAAGGTTGTAAACCTGTTTATATTGAGCCTTTGGGGCTGACCTTCTAAACCCTCTGGAGATGCTGAGGAGCAGTTGGGAGGGAGACCTAGAGACTCCGATTACGGAGGTGGTCTGGGCCTCCAGTCTGGACAGAACCCTCCAAGTGTGTAGAAATGCTCACTTTAAACTTAAATATAATATAAAAAAATATATTTTACATAGGGCATATTTGACCCGGAACGTGTTAAGCATTATTTTCAGGTAGCGGATGCAGCCTGCCCCAGATGGGGTGAGCTGGAGTTCTAAGTGAAAATAAGAATATTTCTGATTAATCAACAGTTTACTGGAGTTCCTTACAGCCATTACTCAACACTCCTTGAAAAAGCCCCCTCTTGGCGTGCCAAGAGGGGGCAACACGCTTGTTGGCTATCTTCTGTTAACACTGTGGTTTTGACTTCAGATATTTACAGACGTGAAATAGATCTTAAAAAATCTTTTGCACCAATCTAGAACTCTGGACTCTTTAAATGTATAGGGATTACTAAAAGACGTACCATATATTAATTCAGCTCTGTCCTCCACCTCCTAGTGTGCTATAATTATTTATATTTGCTTGTATTGTTGTCAGTGTAAATACTTAATGTGCAAGGCATTAAACTTAACCATACCTTTTTAAAATAGTATAGTCTTTTATGCACAATAATTTAGATAGTGTGAACTAATGTGGCCATCCTTTATATGCGAAAGTCATTGAGTTCATATCAGGATAGAGCCATAGCCAATTATTTGTGTTGCATGCAGCTAGGTCTTATGGCTGAGTGTACAGGTACACCCACCTTAGGAACTTGCATTGGACTACATATTCATCAGAGATTCAAATCTGGTCGGTTAACACAGTCTTACAGTTCTACGGTTGATTAACTGAGTAGGTTAATAAGTTGAGTACTGTTAAGTAAAATAAATATCCCCTTCTCAGCACCAAGGTTCCCAGTGTTGAACTTTCGTTCATAGGCGAGTATTTATTTTCATTATGATATGTGAACATTATGCGGTTTGTGTAGATGAACACGTGGAAAGTGCAGCAACAGTAAAGCATTTACACTTAGTTAAATGCAGTTTCCCCCCCATAAATTGGTAATTGAACTGAGTGAATCATAAACAAGGTGGAGTTAAGTTTTGTGGTGTGTTAGGTTGTTAAGAGTGCCATTTTCTTTGCACTAGTCAAATGTGTTGCATTAGACTTAAGACTCAAATAATAGTCGAGAGGTCCTGTTGATTAAAGCCAAAAAACTTTTTCATTTAGTGTTTAAAAGGAACTGAACATTTTCCCATTTCTGAAGAAAACGTAACTACAGTTGAGAGTCTACTGGCAGAATTTCCTCCACTATATTTTTTGTTTGGTGCAGGAAATTTAACTAGAATACTACTCCATATTTAGAGTTTGCATTAGGCATTGTTGGATTTTCAGTTCACTTCATACTCTAAATTAAGTCATAAGAGGCTCTCACAAAAAGGGGTTTATTCAAGCTGTGATCTCAAGTAAGCCCATATTTAACCCATCTTCGCCTTGTTTTAACAATGACTAATTTTCAAATAAATACTCAAAGTGAGCAGCCGGAGACTGGATAGGCATCTGCTTCAGTGCTCGGTCAGTGTTGGTTCTTAGAGGGAGCATGACTGTCTAGCAATGGACACCTCCTGTGTTGGGTGAGGATGCAGCTTTTGTGGGGCACAGTTTCTATTACAGAACACAGCAAGGCTGCCAAACAATCAGGGCAATTGGAATTATGAGGCATTGGAAGACCAAATGGTGAGAGGGAGGGTTGAACAAGTTTTGCAGCAAGAAAAACAACACAGCCAATTCTGTGGCAGCATCATTTTGCTATTTTAACACACATTTAACCTGTCTGGGGAATGTTTATCCTCAGTCCTCTATCTATGTACAGTATAACACCTGAGAAACTGCCACCTGAAAGGTGAACCTTTACAAAGGGTCTCACACTGAGCTACGTGTGGCACTTTTTAAAATTACTTTGAACGGTTGAGTTAGAAACAATTATTTAGTTGAAACCCGGAGTTCTGCAGCAAGCAGTGGATTATGTGGCAAATGGTGAAAATCCATAATTAAGCAGAAATTCACTGGCCTCTAAATCAGTTAATTGCAGTGCCCCTGCTTACAGTGAGAGTCTGTAGTGTATACTCATCTCGGAGAGTTAACCTCTGACTCAGCTACCTAGACGTTAGCAAAGCATCAGAGTGGTGGCTGGCTACAGCACTGCAAGCTCCTATTGGTCAGTGACAGGACCCAAGAACTAGCTCTTGATAGGTAGTCTCACTTCTCTGTGCTTTCTGCTTAGGTTAACTCTGCACTTGTGACAGTTTTGTGATCATGTGCGGTCTCTGGCAGGCTGTCTCAAACCTAATACACTGAGATTGCATGGACCAGCCCAGCAGCATGAGTCATTCTGTGTGACCTAGCATTTTAAATATTCAAATATATTGCTCAGGAAAAAGACATGTGGTTAGTAGCATATTTTGTATTCTTTATGCTGTATACACATAGTGATTTGACTTGGTTTGCGCACACCGACATAGTCCATAATACAGATCTGCTGGAGCTTTTCCATCCTTTGCAGGAATCAATGCTCATCGAGGCTGGCGGATCTTTGGACCCTGCTACAGGGTGTGATAGAACTATACAACTCAATTTCAGTACAGACTAATAAAATTAAACAGTATGACCCATTTTGCCATACAGGGAAAGCTCCAGTCAGGAATAAAGTTAAGGGATTTATTAAATACTCAAGCTCAAAGTCATGTAGACAACTTTAAAGACAAAATTATAAAGATACAGAATCACCAGGGGTTGCCCAAAGCGACGAAATAGGTTCAGGCAGACTAACATTAATAAAACTAAGCATTCAAAAAGAAAAGTGCATTATGATAACAATATTATTTGTGATTCAAAAATCGAACAATGCTGAGACTAAGCAAGCATCAGTCAGTTTCAAATCATCAAAGTTATAATTTCAGTTGAGAAAATGGAAAACCCTACCATAGCCAAATTAAGGATTCGCATGTGTGGGGCGGAACACATGCAGACTAAAAGGGCAAAAAAAAAATTGGAAACAAGTAATCAAGGGCAATAAGGTACTGACTAAGTTGGGCAAAAGGTCTCCAAGAGGCACGGCATTTAGGGATTCTTCATCAGCAAGGGTTCTGGAAATCCGGAGATCTGACCAAAATCGAACTGGTCAAAGACATATTAAAGTTCATAAAAACAATCTGATTTGCTCTGAAAGACAGCCATACTACTTTGAAGGGGCACCATTCAATAGCAATCAATCACACAACTCCAGGTTGAAACATCGGGACATATTCCCAGGTCTGTCGTGAGAACCTCATCCATGTAGCTCCACACAGGACTGAAACATTTGTATAGTTTGCCAGTCCATGGTTCAGGATGTTCTACATTCAAGGACACTGTTTCACTTCTCTCTCTCTCTCTGTGAAAACAATAGGGGTCTATCTCCAAAGCTTGTCTTTTCATGGGAATGAAGTCTGAAAAAAAGCTCACGTTATGAAAAATAAATTGCCATTTCCTACACAGTCATGAAATGCAAGACTAACAGGCCTCACTTAGGCTAATGCAAGTGAATTATAGCAATACATTTAGTTAATACACTTTACTAAATACGTGCAAACTTATGAACTAAACAATAGTGCTTCATTAATATGCATGTTACATTCTCTTTAAATAAAAAAGACTATTAATAAATTTCAATCAGTATAACACAGAACTGCATTTCTCTATTTTTGCACATGTATTTAAATCATTGGAAATTTAATATCGGTTCAATACATTCTGATAGTCTAAGTTATAACATAATCAGTTAAATCTTTCAAACATTTGGTTTATGAGCAATGCCATCAGGCTTTCTAACACTAATCTAAACAAATGCACGGTTAGGATGGCTTGTTATGGCATCTTTTTACATTCAAAATGTTAGTATGTTGGTTAATGTAATGCATATATTATCAAGTATTGATGACTTCTGTGACATGAGGGACAACACTAAATTATTAACTACATCAGTCACACCCTTTGATGGAAAATCAAGCCATCACAAAATACCCCAACTCTCATTTTAATGACACGGCTCAAAACTTCAGAGACTTATTCGTATATGGTCTTCTGTAGTCCTCTAGCCGCTTAAGGTTACAATAATATATACTTCTCATCTCCATTTCAATCTCGTCTTTTCTCTGTCTATTCTTTGCTCTCTTTTCTTTCATTCTTTTGATTGATTTGTACAGACCAACTGCAACTATGTCAAACAAAGCTATTATCAATAGGGCTCTCAAGATGGTTCCCACAATTTCTCTCCCTAAGTTTCCAAACCACCTTCCAGTGCCTGAAAAACCACTACCTATGCTTCGTACCTCCTGTGGCTAATAACCTTTTCAGGTCCCTTTTCAAGTCAGTCATGTTTGCAGTGTATTTTCATATCTCTTTACTATTGTCAGGTATATGAGTGCAGCATTGTTGCGCATGTAACATTTTGCAAACCCTACCTTATTTTGTAAGGAGTATGTGTAACACAAGGCAATTTTGCAAAACAATTGATCTCATAGCAACCATTTCCATGTCCATTAACAATACGGCACCTGCAGTATCTACTATAGTTGACAGCTTTCTAATCTTGATATTATTCAAGGTCACACTTATTGATGGAATTATGGTACCAAAAATATCTCCAAACAATCTCTGTAGCTCTAGTTCCTTTAATGACTTTGGAGTTTGGTTTCTCGTGCCAGAGTGGATCGTTAAACTGGTCCAGATGGTATATCTTTGGGAAAACTACTCCCAGGTAACATGTACCGTACCAGCCTTTCAGCAGTTTGTAATAGGCATTTTTTTACACATATGAAAAAAAAGCACGTGGTGTGGCGGGATCTTGTCCGTTCAGCATGAAAGTCCAAACATTCTTAAACAAAAATGCATGTCTACATTCACCATTTCCTACAAAAAGTGTGTCAGTCTTTGATCTAGGTCTATATACACATGATTTCCCTACATGTTGCCAATCTAAGGCAGGGAATCCTTTATTTCCAGCCACTGAATGTGCTGCATCCTTTTCCCAGTTTTGTAAAAATATTCACTTTACTATTTTTGCTTTCACAGCTCTTCTCCTGTCCTCAATTGTCTAATGACCTCCTTCTCCACTGGGCTAAGAATGCAGGTCAAATTATTCCTATATGCATAAAATGTTACAAATGTTCATGTAGGCTCAAAGAAATCTTCCACTGTGTCAATGTTTTTCCGTCTTGGCAATGTTACTCAAATGTTTCATGATGGGAACAATTGAAAACACTAGGTCATAATTTGAATAGAAGTATTGATAATACTCCTGCTGGTGCAATAGTGTTAGTAACAGACTATAGGAAATTCTATAGGTTAGGGGTACGCTATGATATGTGATTCAATCACTTACTGATGAAGTCAACTGTGTGCACACCTAACCATTTCTAGCTTCCAGGGTGTCTACATACTCATACAGCAGTTTGTATTACACATTTGCTGACAAATCACCTCTAGAATTGTCAGTATGTAAATATGGCCCATCTTTACACCGTGGATCCTGATTTGCAATGGATTTTGCTAGGTTCATGGCACTTGTGGATGTAACTTTCTCTGAGTCACTTGTTATGGGCAAACTCAATCCAATGATCATTTATAGAATCATGATTACTGTCACTATTACTAAACCTATCCATATATATTTGCATATACTACCTCTATTGCGATTCAATTCCATCAGTTCTCTAATTTCAGACCAAAAGCCTGGATAAAAAAAAAAAATCGGCTTTAATGTATCACTGTCTCTTTTCAGTCTATTTTATTTGTGAGCAAAGCGGTAATTAAAAATAGTCTCTTTAAAAATGCAAACTATTCACAAAGTTGCTTGACCTTCTAAAACGTTCATCAAGAGTTTTTTTTATCTATTTGCAGATGTTCAAAGAGCTTCTACTAATAGTTCAAATGTCTCTAATGAGGCACAGCTGGTAATCACTAATAATCACTTCCAAAATGTAATGTCTTTGTTCATCAAGTCGCACTGAGGTTTCAAAGTTCAGCACCACACAATTTCAAAGTCAAGAATGTTGAACTGGATTTGAATTGTTAAAACAAAAGGTTGCAAATTCCTTCTCCTTTTCATTGGCAGTAAAATATGTCCATTCAGGTGCTCAGTATGTTCGAATTGGTGTTCTCTGTCTCTTTGATGTTCTGTTTACTCGACCCCTAGCATCATTGTCACTCTGACTCGACTCCTCAGCAATAGTCAGAGAGACTTGTACAGCTGGCACTGAGTGCTTTTTAGGGCAATTGTCTCCTGGTACAGCTCTTTTATCTAGCACAACTGGTCCTTCGCCAGTATATGAGCTAGCATGGGTCAGCTGATTCTGTCTCAGCCCTTTTGTACCATCCGCTATTTTTGGCTTGCGCAGAAGCCCATCAAACCGAGCTTGCACTGTAACAGCCACTTGTCCAGTCCCAATAGCTTGACTAACCTGATCCCTCTCATTCACTGTAACCATCCCTTCTGGAACAAGTGCTGTATCATCAAGGGTACCTGGAACTTTGCAATTGTGGCTCACGTGTACCCAGTTCAGGAGAACAGCACACTTCACAGCTGTAGTGATTACTAAATTCACCCGGTGTGAGGGCCTTTCTAAAATGGTTCCAAGCATGTTTTCCTCATGTGCTTCTTGATCATGACCAAGTCACCCTGACATAGTTCAGGGCAAAACTCCTGCTGCGGCTTCTCCAACCTAATGAGACAAAGAACGAACCATGTCTGCCAGTCCTTTGTAATAATCCAGCACCAAGTCATCTGTAATCTTCGCAAGCGCTAATGCTGGCACCGATGGCAATCTCATGGCCCGCCCATGATAATCTAATGAGAGGACAAACTAGCTGCTTTGTGCGTGTACTACGCACACTCATCAAGACAAGAGAAAATGAGTCTGGCCATTTCAAAGTTTTCGATGCACCTACTTTCACAAGTCTGGAATTCAAGGTTTATTAATCTGTTCTGCAAGTCCTGCAGCCTCCGGTCTGTAGCTGCAATGTAATATTTGCTCAACTTGTAATGCCGCACACAACAATTTAAGTATCTCACTGTTGAAATGAGTTCCTTGGTCTGACTCTAGAGAAGTCGGAAAACCGAAACACTGTATCAACTCCCTAAGTAACAGCTTTGCTACTGTGAGACTATAATTTCTTCTGGTTAGGTAAGCCTCAGCCCAGTGTGACAAAATGCAAACAGTGACCAAGATGTATCTCAGTCCATTGCACACTTGTAGTTCTATAAAGTAAAGGCTACATTTTGTTGAACTGTACTACTGATCTACTTATGACCAATTGTGCGTTTCCCTACCTTCATCTGCTGCGTGTATCACTTCTTTGGAACATGGCTTCTGCAGTCATTCTGAATTTGGGGTTAAACCATGTCTTGTCTGAATGTTCTGATCTTGCATCCCTACCTATGTTCCTGTTCATGATAATATCTAGCCATAGGGAATAATAAGCTATTTGGCAACACTGCTTTTCCATCGCTTGAAACCCAAGCATCATTTTATCTGACACACCCTGCTCTGACCTATCTGCTGTTGTTCCTCATGCACTTCATCCTGCAATCTCTAAACTTCTTCCCAGTATTAATAGCGGGTAACATCAAACCTTGACTTGTCTCATCGCTCCAGTCCCCCTTAAAGGGGGTGCAGCTAAGGGTGCAATATCTCTCCACTTCATCAGCGTATGTATTGCCTAAGGTTACATAGTCAGTAGATTGTCTATGCACACTTCACTACAGCAATTTTTACAGGCAGCTGTAATGCATTCAACAAATTGTACATCTTGTTACCGTTCCGGATAGGGAATCCAGAGGAGGTCATGACCCCTCTCTGGTACCACAATTGTACGAAATCATGAACAACACCAAACCCATACTGACTCAGTAAAGATGGTCCCTTTAAGCTGTTCAGACACACAGCAGGCCTGGTAAGAGCAACCAATTCAGCTTCTTGGGCAGAAAAGACTTCTTGAAGCCAGTATGTTTCCATCACACCTGAGACCGTGCAAGTGGCAAACCCAGCTCTCTGGGTACCATCAATGTCTCTTAAACAGGAGCCATCAACAAACATGACATAATTTTAATTTAAGGGAACATCTTGAATGTCAGGTCTAGGTTTGGTGCACAATTCAGTCACATTGAGACTGTCATGCTCAACCTCATCCTCATGGTCATCAGTATATTCAACAGGATTTGGCAACAGCGTGGCAGGATTCGAAACTGCACAACTTTTGAGATTAACAAAAATTTACAAAATTTCCACTGAGTGGGGAATAACAATGTTCAGTGGATGACCCGTAACAATGTCTTCGCAGTGCGACGACTCCCTTTTAAACAACCAGACAGCACTGAAGTAACACAGGATCAAGAGTGGCAGAAAAATAAGCCACAGGCTCACATTTCCATGCAGCTGTGTCAGAACTGAGGAGGCACATCCACCCCACTCACAGCAAAACAAAGAAAAACAATTGTTATAATCGAGCATTCCCAGAGCTGGGGCTCGACATAGGCTTTCTCTCAGCTCTGTGAAGGCATGCATAGAGATGTCATCCAGTGGTACAGGATCAGACACATCCTTGTACCTCAGCCTCTGTAAAGGCTTGGCCAAAAAGGAAAAGTTTGGAATCCACTGGCGACAGTAGCCAGTCCTTCCCAGAAACATTCAGATTTCTTTCTGTGTGACAGATGGATTCGTTTGAATGATTGCTGGCTTTCTTGTGACACTTTTCACACACCTTTCTTAATGTGGTGCCCTAAATATAGGAGTTATTTCTTGCAATAAATTGCAATAATCTAATTTTGCTGGGGAAACCTTATGTCCTTTGTCTCCTACACGATTCAAGAGAGCTATTGTATGTCTCCTGCATGCTTCACAGGTTTTTGATGCAATAAGGAGGTAGTCTATGTATTGAACTAAGACTGAATGATAGGGCACTTCAAGGGACTCCAGATTCTTTTTCAAGATCTGGTTGAAAATGGATAGTGCCTCCATATACCCTTGAGGAGTTCGGCCCTATGCCAAAACACGACTGCCGAATTTGAACGCAAAGAGAAATTGGCTTTCCTCATGAAGGGGAATGGGGAAGAAAGCCTGGCAAAGATCAATTACCATTCTGCTTCACAGGGAATTTGGAATAATATCACTGCAGGATTCGGTACCAGCGGACAACATGGAACGATAATCTCACTCACTTTTTTAAGCTCTTGAACTCTGCAGTACATTCCTAGAATTGGAGAGTTACATGGGCTTCCCAAAATCTCTTTCAAGATACCTTTTTGAATTAGACTATTAATTAAGGATTAAATTCCAGCAATTGTCTCTCGTGTCATATTATACAGGGGTGTTTTTGGATACACTGCATTTGACTTCATAGGTATTTTAGCAGTCTTGACTCTTTTAATGAGTCCTATGTCTTTTCCTGAAAAATCCCAAACCTCTGGTGTCTCCAAGGGCGCAATATCTCACCACTTCATTAGTGTATGTATTGCCCAAGGTTACATAGTCAGTAGGTTCACTACAGGTCTGCATTGGGTACAATGTGACTCTCTGGTACTGCTTCAAAATTTTACAGGGCATATCTTCATTTGTTTGGCTTTCAATTCTCTCAGGGTGTGCAACTAATAGGGCAGATTAGCTAACACAGTAGATCACATCCAAGTAAATTTATAGGACTTGAATCACAAACCACAAATTGGTGCTCATCTTCAAACTAACCTATTTTTACAGAGACATGTTCTGTTACAGGGTTGGTTCGCTGCTTATTTGCAACTTCTTCAACCTGATTTCTTTTCCCTGAAAGGGGCAAATTTGACACTTCTGCTGTTCTGACAGTAGGAAGTGTAGCTCCAGTGTCAATCAGGAATGACACATCATGTCCCATAAAGTTGGCATTTACATAGGGACCATGTTGATCTACTTCTAAGGATGCAGCTAACAAGCTATTCTTATCATCTGAGCTGTCTGCTTCAAGAATGTAGGAAATGTCTTCTTCACTCAGGTCCATTAGGGAAAACTGATGCTATATGTTTCATATTTGCATTTGCGATCTGGTTCAAATTCTGTTGGGGAACAACCATTTGCTGTTGAGCACTTGGGGCTTGTGGTACCAGCATCTGTTGCCCAGGGGACATATTCACATTTTGTACTCTGAGTCTTTTGATCTCTCTGGATTAAAACCTGATTATTGCCTTGTACATGAGCAACTCCAGTATTCTGCACTTGGTTATGCACATTATTATAGGAACACTTCCTCCGCCAAGGTCCACAATTTCTGCAAGCATGACATGGATTAGTTATTTTTAATGCCTGAACATCAACAACACCTCTACTACGATCTACATTAACACCACTTCCTGTAACCTCTGGGCTGAGCAACATTTGTCACTTGCCGTGCCACAACTTGCATTCCACCAGTGTTCACCATCATCTCTGGGCTCTGACTAACTTTCTGTGCAGTCTTCAATTGCAACACCATTTCCTTTTCTTTCTACTTTTTCTGTTTCAATTCCAGTTCAGCACTGCAGGACTTTGCATACCACAGGATCTTATCAATTGGTAAGTTCTGACAACAAATCAGGTGCTGCTGAATCATCTCACTAATGTCTGGCTTCAATCCTTGCACACAGGCATTTTGAAAGTTTCACAAATCTGTCTGCTTGTACCATTCTACTGGTTTCTCTCTCCTATTCGGGTAATCATTTGTGAATGACAAAATATCACTCCTACTCCAGGGTACATGAACATAACCTCCACCTGTTATTTTTCTCTTGGGCATCATTTTCCCATTGTCCTTAGCTTGATTTTTCTCCTGCCGGAGGCACATTTGCCTTTGCTTTCGTCTGATCTTTTTTCGTCGCCCATCTGCCTTCCCACTTACCTACAGCTCCCCATTTTTGAATATGTGATAAATCCTGTAATATGCGTTTTCATTCCAGGACACATCATGTTAAATGTTAGGCTTTGAGCCAACCATGTTATCTAGACCACTTAGGGGTTGGGTTCTAATATGATATTTTGGCAAGGTATAGGTGCCTAAAGATGGAAAATATGTGATAGCAAGTCATAACTCTTTGCCTTTTGTGAGCTACCACTCCACCCCAAGATACCTTAATGTAAATGGATTTTGTCTCATAATTTATATTAATGTGAATTCCAATTACAACTAGAGTAAATGTGATTATATACATTAATGATTATGATTATATTAAGTACAGCAAGTAAAGTGCATACATTTTTTAATTAATTTATTTTTCTAGAGCTGGTGGTGAATGGCCATGCAGCATCATGAAAAAAGCATATCCTGTCTCTCTTATCCTCAGTGTACAATTCATTTATGGTCAAATGTTCAACATGGAGTTACACTGACAAGCCCCCAGAACTTTGTTAGAAAGCAGCTCAAGTAAGGAATCACATTCCACTGTTGGATATTGCAAGAAATGTGGAAAGCAACATGGTTCCCCAAGTATTTTACCACGGGAAGTGCAGGAGTCTGTGTACTATGAAGAGAGATTGACAGACTATTAAGTGAAAAGCTAAAGCAAGTGACAGAGATGATGCTGGAATGAGTGAATGCAGGAGTAAACGCTTAAACAGAAGAACATCATTAAAGTCAAATGTGTGGAAAGATAAAATGCTACAAGGGAACATCAACACAGGAGAAATTAACCAAGGCCACGGAGCTTAGAGTTGACAAAGGCTTCAAGTATGTGCAACAATTTTTTGTGTGATTCAAAGATCTTAGCAGTTTGTAGTAGGGACATAGCGTCTGCGAAAGCCCATTATCATGCATTTTGTTATAGGAACTATACATGGGTTAAAGAAAGGAGGAAGGTCATGCATCTAGCATTCAAACCGGTGATCGCTGCAAAAATATGAGATGAAGCATATGAAGAACTATTTCAATACATTACAACTCTGATTATTCCTAACAAAGTGGTAATATATGTGACGACTCTCACTGAAAGGCTTGAAACCCTCATAACACGCAGAGGAATACAGGGAATAGAAGAATCAACCAAGAAGCATGTTAGAAGAAAATTGGACTCCGAGTGCAATGACAGCCCCCAAATATTCCCATACAACCAAGGGAAAATTACTGGCCCAACCTGACAATGTCATGCTACAGGACGTAAGAGAAAACCAGAGTTTGAAAAGAGAATTATCAGTTTTAAAGGTTAAGGAAACAGACATGAACAAGCTCATTGATCAAACAGCATTGCAAATAAGAACAATGATTAAAACAAACTTAACCATGGCCATTCCATCCATCAGACGTTGGTAAAGATTCATTTACAGTGCCTGATTACCTTAAATGGTTCCTATTTAACCACTGGAGATCCAGAAGACACAAGCTGTCCAAAAGGGTCACCATACGTATGCAATCATTTAGTCAGGACATTATATATTCAGTCACAAGTGGCCAGCAGAAACTCACCAAGTAGTTGTTGCTCCTACACGCTGTAAAAACAGTGACAAGCAATGTTGAAATCATTTGCACTGTAAACTGACTTGGTCATGGGATTTAATACTCACATCTGGAAGAAAATTATACCGCCTTGTGTCTATAGAACTTGCTGCTATCTTAAATGAGCAAATTGTTCTTCCAGCCAACATTCAGCCTCATGTCCTCACTAACTTAGCATGGGATAACATTGATAGGCTGGAAGAGACTCTTGCTGGTAAGGGGACAACTCATTGAGTCAATGGAATAGCTTGCACAAAATAAGAACATAATCTGGGTTGTTACAAGATGCGTACCTCGCACAGTTAATACCTTGGACAGGATTTAACATTAGTACTAGAGACCTATGCAGTGTATCTGAAGATTCCATTGGCTACTCCCCACCATTACTGTCCCTGCAACTGAGTTGACAACTATTTTTGAAATTTTGAAACAGTCAGAGCAAATAAGGGAATTGCTGCATTTGGTGAAAATTGTAGTTGTCATGGATCAAGCTCTCTACGCAAAAGCAACTGTGATCATGTGGAAGCATAAAGAAACGTTTGACAGAATCATTCTTAAAATGGGCAACTTTTACACATGCCCATTCTTGAAAAATGTTTTCAAGACGCTGGCCTTTGCGACCTTTGCATACATTATAGCAGAGAGATCAATATCATAAGTACTAGAAGGTCATTTGTACAGTTGTGCAGTTTGAGTACATAAGTGTGTGTAGGAAGCTATGTTCAGATTGGCTTGGTTGGAATTTATCGCCTGGGTGGAGTAGAATTCCAAAGAGAACATTCAGGTTGTCTACTCCTTCATTGTGGATGTTAATGACCTTGCAAAAGACCTATGCCAACAAAGATTAAATAACCTCTTGCAGAATGTGCCTTTCCCAAAGTAAAACAGCTTTGGGATGTATTCCTGGAACATTTTCGTCATGACAATGGAGATCTCTCTGCATTTTGGACGTCGTATGTGGATATTGTTGAAAATATCTTGCTGGCTTTGCTGGTGCTGCTCGAGAAGGAAATTGGCATTTACATCTTATCTCCATACTCTCTATGATTCCATGGTGTTTTCTGTATGACAGGATGAACTATGATAGATATCTCCCTGTTTACTATGCCGAAATGACATTACTTGCAGTGAAACATCCACTGATACACCACAACTTCATCAACGGATGCTTTTTAGTTCAACTGTCAGATGTTAATCTGTTTAAACTAATTCCGGTTGATCAAGCGATAGAGGTAATAGTGAACAAAGACACACAGACTCCGGGTGGAATGACAAGGTTCAACCTCAAGGCGGGTGCTGTGAAAAGATATTATATGACGGCTGAATAAAGAAGCACCTTTTTGGGGTCAGATAAGGGAAATGGTTTGAAACAACAGATTAGATCTTACTTACGCAGACCTACATTAGTCATGAATTGAAAAAGACAAACACACTATTACGAGAGATGTTGTCTGGTTCAAAGCTGGATAAACCCATTTGTTGGGCCACATGATCTCATTAGTCTCTCCATGGCAAAAAAGGCATCTCTAGACAAAGAATCTAACATAATGAAGGTGCCTTAAATAGGTGAACAGTCAAACATTGAAAATTATGCATATAATCAATATATGAGGTATACAATGATGTTTTATTGTTATTATTTTAAGGGCCGTATTGTTGTTATGACACTTAATAATTATTTTTAGATTGTATTGAATTTAACCAATGTGGTGGAACTAGATTTATTTTTCCATATATTATGATGAATTTGTATGTTATTTATCAAAACCATTATTTATTCAGCTGTGGCAGCTGATCAAGTGTTATCAGACAAAAGGCAAAGAGTGATGACTTGCTATCACATATTTTCTATCTCTCTGCATTGATACCTTGCGAAAAAAGCATGGTATCCCCAGAGTGGTACCAGTGGCCTAAATTAGTTGTCCTACCTCAGGGCTTGTATATCTTTTGAGGTAAACTCCAATCTGTAACTTCTCTTTAGAGGTTTTGACTTCTCTAAATCCACGTCTTATTTCTCTGCTACTTCCGCTAATCTCTCATAAGCCTGTTTTGCATGTTGTGTTATGTCTTTGCACACGAACTGCAGTTTGTCTTCTGTGCAAGTTTCCAATGGGGCTGTGTCCAGTGTGCCTAAAATTTAATTAAATTCAAATTTTAATCTGGACACATTCACTGATCAATCTCTCTCTGGGGTCTCTTCTGTTCTTGCATTGCAATTTGTTACACCGTGAGGATTCAGATTACTTAATCAAACTGTCAGCTGTTGTGCATTAAAACCTTAAAAACTGATATTATTTCTTTGTGGTATGTCTACTCTCAACTGTCCCATATTCTGGTGACTCAGGGCATTCAAGTGTGACATGCTCTCCGGCGTGTTAAAAGGTGCTCCTCCTTGCAGAGTAATGCAATGTGCATTGGAATCTGATCAGGTCGGGGCATAAAATGAGGTGGTGTTCCCTGAGAAAACCTTGCATCAGGAGTAAATCCTGTCTGACTTGTTGTTAGATTTGGGTCTACAACTTGTGTAGGAGTTAACAGTCCGATTATAGAAGTGGACCTCTCCATTTCTGAGTTATTAGTGTATACTGATCTCTATACCAATTAGTGATACCATAGCTGAAGTAGCTGGTGTATCGGGTACTATCGAACACTTGAAGTGGTCATTCCTTCCAGACATACCTGAAGCATACAAAGAGACAACAGGACCTATGGTCACAGGAACTATTAATGCATCTGGACCCATATGATTGGTCTGGTTCTGGGGAATTTTTATTCCTACTCTTTGTCCTGTCAGGACCATAATAAAACTTTGTCCTGTTTGACTTGGGGTAACACTTGGCGTTGACTAAACATTGGACTAAACATTGGCACAGGTTGATCTGGGATACAATTTTGCACAGGCGGGTTCACATAGGGTGTCCGCACTATCTGTGCCGGAAACAAGCATCCTGGGACTGGTTTCAAGGTCTCACCCTTCATCAGCCAGGCTAGCTTGAATCCAGTGGCGCAGTGAGCACGGGTGCCACGTCTGGGCATACCAAAGGATGCTTGTTTCTGGTCCAGGGAGGGCCTGGCATGGCAGTTGAGGCTGGACTGGTCACATGGGGAACTGTGTCAAGACTGATTTTCATATGGCTGGGTCAAAACTAGGGTGACGTTGTGGGCAAAAAAAAAAAAAACATGGATTAAACCCAGATGTTTGAGACTGGGGTGAATTTTGCATTGTTCAGCATTCCGTCCATCATCTGTTCTTTTTGCTTTTGTCACCCTAAGTGGGAAGGGTATGCCCAGACGTGGGCCCTGTGCCACTGGATTCAAGGATTCCTGGCTGATGAGGGGTGATACCCTGAAACCGATCCCAGGGTGTGCTTGTTTCAGGTCCAGGAAGGGCCTGGATTGGCAGTTTGGGCTGGACTGTTTGGAGCAGGGTCAAGACTGACTTGCGTATGGCGGGGTTCAAACTGGGGTGGCGTAGTGGGCAAAAAAAACGATGTATTAAACCCAGATATTTCTGACTGAAGGTGAATGTTTGCATTGTTCAGCATTCCGCCCATCATCTGTTCTTTTCGATTGTGACCAGATCTGTCCGAGCATTTCCATCCTTTGCAGGAATCCATGCACATCGAGACTGACGGCTCCTTGGACCCTGCTACAGGGTGTGGTAGAACCATACAACTCAGTTTCAGTACAAACCAATAAAGTTAAACACTATGTCCCATTTGGCCATACAAGGAAAACTGCAGCCAGGAATAAAGTTAAGGAATTTATTACAAACGCAAGCTCAAAGTCATGTACGCAACTCTCAAGACAAAATTATAAAGATACAGAATAACCAAGGTGTGTCCTAAGGCGACGAAAGAGTTTCAGGTGGACTAACATTAATAAAACTAAGTATTCAATGAGAAAAGTACAAAACATTAACAATATTTGTGATACAGAAATCAAATGTGTTTCAGGCCTAGCAAGCATCAGTCAGTTTCCAATCATCAGTGTTATAATTTCAGCTCAGTAAAGGGAAAACCCACCATAGTCGAATGAAGGGTTGACATGTGTAGGGCGGAACACATGCATGGAAGAAGACAAAATGGGCAAAACGAATTTGGGCAAAGGTAATCGCTGGCAACAAGGTACTAACTAAGATGAGCAAAAGATAGGCAAAAAGAGAAGCCTCAGGCATGTCAGCAGCTCGATCAAGAGTCTTCAGTAGAGGTTAGGGAGAAAATCTCTAAGTCTCAAAGAGGCACAGCAGGGAGGAAGATAACTGTCCAAGGGGCTCAGCATTCAGGGATTCTTCCTCAGCATTGGTTCTGAAAATCCAGAAATCTGACCATTTCCAACTGGTCAAAGACATATTAAAGTTCATAAAACAATCTGATTCTCCCTGAAAAACAGTCCACATTAAGTTGAATGGGCATCATCCAATAGCAGTCGATCACACAACTCCAGGTTGAAACAGTGGCCCATATTACCAGGTCTGTCATGAAAACCTCATCCATCCACGTAGCTCCACACAGGTTTGAAACATTTGTTTAATTCATCAGTTCTTGGTTTAGGATATTCCATATTCAAGGGCATTGTTCCACTTCTCTCTTTCTAAACAATAGGGGTCTCTTACTAAAGTTAGTCTTCTTATGGGAACAAAGTCTTGAAGAAAGCTCCCATTATGAAAAATGAATCTGCATTTCCTGCACAGCTATGACCTACAAGACGTAACAGGCCTCACTAAGGCTAATGCAAGGGAATTACAGCAATACTTTTAGTTAATACATTTTACTAAACACATTTTAATATGCAAACTTATGAATTCAACATTTGTAATGCTTGATTAAGGTTACATTCTCTCTTTTTAAAAAAAATCTTTCTTTATTGCCATTTGGTTGATCATTAACAATTAATCGCATATCAAATCCACTGAAACATCAGATCCTTGCAGTTGCCATTCAACAAACCTCCACCAATGTCAGCCCTCAGAGTAGAACAGTGAACAAAAAGCACAGTATCAATATAATATAACAGAACTGCATTTCTCTATTTTTACACATGTATTTAGATCAATAATCATTGGAAATTCAATATTGTTTCAATACATTCTGCTTAGTCTAATGTGTAAATTATAACAATATCAGTTAAATCTTACAAACATTTGATTTATGAGCAATACCACCAGGGTTTCTAACACTAGTCTTAACAAATGCACAGTTAAAATGGCTTCTTATGGCATCTTTCTACATTAAAACTATTAGTACTTTGGTCAAAGTAATGCATATACTGTCACATATTGATAACTTCTGTGACATGAGGGACAACACTAAATTATCAACTACATCAGTACAAATGGGGGTCATTATGACCCTGACGGTCACTAGACCGCCAGGGTCACGGTTGCGGTTGGACCACCGCCATGGTCCAACCGCCCACACCGCCAGGATGACTGGCGGTCCCGGCGGTTGTAATCCACGAGGGCAGCGCTGCCCTGGGGATCACGAGTCCCCATCCGCCAGCCTGTCCATGGTGGTAAACACCGCCATGGAAAGCCTGGTGGAATGGGTGACTAGGGGGCAGGGTGGGCCCCATGCGCAGCCCCATTCTGAGTTACGGGCAGTAGAATGCGCGACTGCTGCTGCTGCACCTGCACCCACTGCACCGCAGCGGCAATGTTAAGGCCCTGTTCCCCGCTGGGCCGGCAGGCAGAAACACTGTTTCCACCCGCCAGCCCACCAGGGGAGCCACAACAAACTATTTTTTTCCATCATCCGGTTTGTATTTTGCCGATCTGTTTGCAGCCAAAACATATAAAGATTATTCTCCAAACAAGAGTTTGTGCGATTGCTTAACGAATGCATGAATGTACATCCTGTGAGTTTTGAGACTGGTCTGGTGCTGACCATGCTTCAACACCAACATCCTACTCTGGAGGGAAACGTTAACGGTACATAGAGAGTAGACTTTATAATGAAAGGCTTTGTTAAATATCACAAGTGTTTGCCCCTAGCTCCACTCTTGTGACCAGTTCTTAACTTAAAATCATGCTCCCACTCTCCCCTTCAGAATGTGAAGAGAGGACCTTAAGTCAAATGTATCGAACAAATATTTATTGGCCTTTGGCAGAATGGCCACTCCTGAAGGGTTTGGGGCTCCTGGAGGGTTAGGGCCCTAACTGCTCCGCAAGGGCGTGTGTTTTGCCTGCTTGTGACATGCTATGTGTAGCCTTTTTCTGTGGTTATGAGACATCACCAAGAAAAAGAAAGCATGCATTTGGAGCAAAAAACACAAACTGATTGATATGCTGGAATCTATTCTACTGCTTTCACCTTTTGTGAAGTAAACAAATGATTTCTTAATTTGTGAGCTTATTTGATGTTCGCTTGTTTGTGTATATTGTTTTGAGTTTCTAATCGTGGAAATTGCTTAGGGCAGGGTCCCCACTTCAAGTAGGTGTTCAGTGGAGGTCTAGATGTTTGATTAGGGACAACTGTAGCCCTTTCAAACATCAGTCATAGTTTTCAACTCTATTGATGTGCAAGGTAGGCAACCTTTTCAGCCCAAATAGAGCCTACAGATTTATTTGAGTCAACCTGTTTGTGGAGAAGCTGCTGAGTCAACTTGTTTAGCACCTCCATCAGCAGGAAGAGAATTGCCAACAACCCATTGGAATTTTCATTGTACCTTAAAAATTCATACTTAAAATACAGACTAACAAAAGTGCACTCCATTTATGTTTGCTGGTGAAGATATACTAGTCTGGTTAATGCTTTTAACAATGCTCATTTAAACAACACTCATTGCAAAATTTCCAGTTTACATTGCACTCAACAAGGACATTCTTTGCAGAGTGAAAGAACTTGCGGAAAAGGTGCCATGTACGTATGTGTATACAAATTAGCAATGCAGCCTGGGGTAATTTGCCTAAATACAATGTAAGACTAGACTAAGTCGTATGGGAAAGGAGTTGCATGAGTGTATGTCATACCAACAAAAATCAGGATATTAGAAAAAAATGGCAGCAGATGGACTTTTCATTAGAAAATGTCTTTACTTGATAGGGTAGTACATGGGTCGGCAACAGTGGGGGAATATATTATATCTATCACATGTTCGAGAGATACGAGGTTCTTGCCCCTTCATCTGTCATTGTACATCCTTTGTCCTTGGAAAATCCTTGGGATCTTTCAATAGGGTTGGATCTGTCAGCAAGGTGTTACACTCTAAATACATGATTATTTCTTGTAGTGGCTGAGAGAAGTGGGTTGTGGACAGAAGCAGAAGGGCTAAACTTGGATATTCAGTCATGTGACTATTCCATGACACAAGAAGGTACTGTAATGGACAGGAGGAATGTGGGGCTCCCTAAATGGTCACCTCAAACAGTGCTTTAGAAGATACTGGCAAGACCGGGCACTAAGCAGGGCCATGTTACCTCAAACAGAAGGCAACATACTCTAGCTACTGTTGCACCTTTCTGATTCTACCGGCATGGAACTTGTACAGCAGGATCAGTCTGCAAACATAATTCTGGCTACCATGCAGCAGAGAATGGAAAAATCCTTCCCGCCTATACAGTGTGAGTAGCATATATTGGCATTTTAGCACAAATGAACTGTGTTAACCTACACAAGAAAAGAAACTAGGAGACTCATGCTAACAGAGGCCTGCTTTAAGCCTAGCATATATATGTTTTAGTAAATCATTTACTCAAACTTAGGATTTTTCACTCAAGTACTGATCCCTTTTTTAGCTTTATGAGTAAAAATGGCATTAGAGAATTGTGTGCTGTACTAAAGTCCCCATTTGTACAGTTTTCAGGGACATGTAGAGCTGAATAAAAAAAAAAACTAGCTTCTTACCACAGTTTTGGCATTTTTGAAAGAGGTAGCCAATTTTTCCTAGTTTTTGTCCTTTGTCCTACTTTCAGTTTGTGATGGAAACCGGTGTGAAACCAATGGTTGACCCCGGAAATATAAATTTCTGGAAAGTAGGAACAATTGTGAATTCAGCAAGGGGTTGCTTGTGTAGAACACTCAAGGTTTTCCTAAGGAAACGAACGGCTGAAATAAGAAAAATATTGAAAATGAGTAGGAGAAAACGGTCATTTGTGACAGTTTTAATCTGTAACTTCTTGTCACGATGGCCGTTTTTACAGAAGCAATATAACTCTACAGCTGCTAGTCTCTTCTGGTTTGGAGGTGTGGGGGGCGAATATAGGTAGAGTTTGTAGGTTGTCCAAGAACTTAAGGTACCCAGGGCCACCAACTGATCTGCACCTTACAAAGAGTTTTCGTTGTGTACTGAGTATAGAACAATTGATATGGTAAAATATAAAGAGTGAAAAATGGGTACCATCAAAGCCTATGTATTTCTGAAATGGACGGGTCAAGTCAAGACTAATGGTGGGTCCCCCCCCACAGGGACTTCCATTGACTCTAGTTTGATCATTCCTGTTGCTGGTACTAGGCCCAGCCACACAAGTTGGGTAGTGTTTTATTTGGACAAGTGGGGAAATGCCGTGTGGTAGGAATTTTGTGGATCCAAGCATATTCTGACATTGACATCGCAGAAATGCAAGAAAAGTGTGAGATTTTAGACAAAGTGTAGGGTTTGTAGGACATTGTGGTTAAGAAACCTTTTTATGATCTACGTGAAGCACACCACTCTGGCCTCCTCTGGGTGTCTAGTTCTCATAAAAGTCTCCATTTGGTAGGTTTCCCTGGGTGGCCTTCCAACCCAGTCTCAAATACAGCAGCTACCCCTTTTGCCAATTTTTTCTATGTTGCATTTTGGAGACTTTTATGTTGCAAGTGTTAGGGTCAGCCACACACATGGGGTACCATTTTTTGGGGGGAAATTGGGGAGACACTGGGTGATCAGACATTTCTGATTCCCCACATATTTTGGAACTTCCCTTCACAAAAATGTGAGGAAAATACGTGATTTTTTTGGCAGTGTTTGAGATTTGCAGAGTACTATGGTTAAGAAAACATTGCAGGATCTGTACAAGAACCACCACCCTGGAGTCCCCTAGGTGTCTAGGTTTCAAAATGGCTGAGTTTAGTTGGTTTTCCTGGGCATGAGAGCACAAGCCTGAATAGTGCAACCATTCACTGAGGCAAGTAGGAGGAAATTTCGATTTACTCCTACTCTGCCACTCCACTTGTCAGAACTACGGCCCTCATTATGACCCTGGCGGATGGCGGTATTTTGGAGAAAGGTACTGCCAATAGGCTGGCGGTACCTTTCCCCAAAATATGACATTGGCGGTTTGGCTCAAGCCAAACCGCGAGTGTACCACTCTGTCCGCCAGGGCGGTAACGTCCGCCCAGCTGGAGACTAGTCTCCAGCCAGGCGGCGGTCAATCCCACCCGCGGGATTATGACCCCACCTACCGCCATGGTTTTCTTGGCTTCCATACCGCCACGAAAACCATGGCGGTAGGCACTATCAGTGACGGGGAAGTCCTTCCTTGTCACTGATCGAAGTCTTCCCCGCCGCCCTCCCCAGAGTCCTCCCCCACCTTCCCCCTCACGACCCCTCCGACATACACGTACTTGCACACACCATCATACACACTCATACAGCCACTCATACCCACATTCACCCACGCATGCGTACATCCATTCACACACACTTACATACATACACGCACCCACGCATTCAGACAACACAACATACACGCACACTTACAACCATGCATGCGCACACGCATTCCACATGCCACACACCTGCATGCACACACGCGCCTACATACACACCACCCCCCTCCCCTGTCGGAGCACCCAACTTACCTTTTGTGAGGGGGTCCACCAGCAGGAGCCTGGACAGGGTGCTGCTGCCAGCAGCAGCGTCCGCCAGCAGAACACCGCCAGGCCGTATCATGGGTCATGATACGGTCTGCGGCGGTCTACTGGTGTGGTGCTGCTGCTGCTGGCAGCAGCGCCACCTTACCGCCATCCGCTGCCATGACCGCAGCTGGAGTTCAGCCATCCTTCTGGCGGTATTCCGGCTACGGTCATAATATGGCAGACGGTAGGTAGCTGAGGTGACGTGTTTTGACGGCTGTCGCCGTGGCGGTAGGGGGGGTCAATACCGCCAAATGTTACAATGAGAACCTATGTCTGAAAGAATCAATATTTTCTCTTGCTTGCCATGGGAATGGGGCTCTGAACCCTAGGTGGGAAGAAAGACTGTTGAGGTTTTTGGGCTAGAGAATAGACCCAACATCGGTGTGGTCCACACACACTCCATATTTATTTCTAATAAACTATATCCCTTATGTTTTTGGTGTTCTTCTACCCCCATCCACCGCCGGGGGACAGAAAGCCTAATAGTGCCCCTGGTCGGATGGAGCAAAGACCCATGCCCATATGGGCCACCCGCCCTCTGGATAAAAAAATCTGCTTAATAAAAACCCTGGTGTCTTGTGGACTTTCTACCTGCCCCAGTGTCCAAATTGGGGTTGAACACACCATCCACCGCCCCAAAAAAATGAACAAGAAAGCCTGGGTGTCTAGTGGCTTTTCTGCCTTCTGGGAGACAATTCGAGAATGAACACCCCTATCCACCTCCCAGGGGGGCAGATAGTCTAAAGGAGCCTCTGATGGAAGGGGCCCTTCTCCCAAAAACATTTGCCCTAAAAAAAAAAAAAAAAATACACGTGTCTACTCGGGGGACAGACTGGGGGTGGGGCAGAAAAGCTAATGATGCCCAGGGCAGGTACATGCCCGGGAGTGGGGGGGGCTTTATACCCCCATGGGCCAGATTGGGGCTGAATACCCCCATCCACTTCCCGAGGTGATAGAAAGTCTAAGAAGCCCTGGGTGCGAGAGAGCACAACCCCATGCCCACAGTGTTAAATAAATTCTCTGCTTTAACAAAGAAACCCTAGTGTCTAGTGGACTTTCTGCCTCCCCTGGGGTTGGGGGCATATAGAGGGTGAACATCCCGTCCACACCCAAGGGGGCCAGAAATGCCCAGGGCAGAAAGGGAGTGCAGGCCCATTTCCAAATGGGATGCTCCCACCCCACAAGAAAACCCTGGTGTCTAAAATGCTTTTTGTCCTAAACCCCCTGGGTGAACACCCTCATCCACCCTCCCCAGCAGGGCACAAAGGCTGATGAGGGCCCAGGGTGGGGGGGGGGAGCACAGGCTCCGTACTAATGAGACTAAATATACAAACCACAATTATGTTAATGTCTCGGGGTCTGCGATGCTGTAATAATATAAAGTGTGTAGAAAAAGTTTGCTTGTGTAATATGCCCAACCTTCTGCATTTATTGTCAAATAGGCAATGTTCTGCCCCCGTTTAGTATGTAAGCTAACTCTTAACAAACTCATTAATTTCCACTAATGTATGTGTAGTAAAAAGAAGCATCCAAATGTACTGGTTTCCTTTTACCACAATCAGTTATTTGGGCTTTGTAAATGCATGCAATCCAGTGCCTCAGCCAGTTAACACTTATTGATGTTTTTCTTAGGTTAGCTATTGAACTTTTTTATTTAGTCAGTGCAGACCGCATATCTTTTTATTTTATTCTGGAGAACAACTACTCTAAAAATAAAATGCTAAAATGCATGATTATATTTTTCTGTTTCAAATTTATTAGTACTGGTACTTTGCTTCCGGAGCAAACTTCCTGAATCCATTGTTTTTTCTTAGTTCACACTTAAACACTCCATTCTGTCTACTTGTTTTTTATATATAGGTTTATTTTCTCAAATCATTTTGTTATGAAGCACAGTGTCAGTAAAATGACTCCACCCTCCAGAATAATTGGTGACAGTCCAAACAAAATGCTAGCTGTAAAGTACCTTAAAGCTCTTGACATAGATTCTAGGATGTAATGGAAAGCATTTAATAATCTTCAAGTGTATAACTATCCTGCTACGTGTGCTGCAGGTTTACGCTACATGGGAAGATTAGTAGTTAGCTGTAGATGTTAATTGTTTGTCTTGTTTCACTGATACTGAAAGTCTGCTTAGTAGCTTGCATACGAGTGTGTTAGTGTTTGGCCAATAAAGCAAAGTGGGTGCTGTTTGTGGTGGTGGTAGAAACACAAAGCATTCGAATTGATCATACACAGTGACTTTAGAACTCATCCCTGCTTTTAAGTAGCCATATTTATCAAATTGGATTTGAGACCATTTTTTTTAATGTATATATTTATTTCATAATTGATTTGTGACTGCCAAGTAATAACAATGAAGATCCTTGCATTGAACGCGACTAGACCTGACACCCAACCCTGGGCCTCCGGCCTTGCTATGGGCAGGAAAACGGGCTGCGGTCGGGAAAAAGGGCTGTGGCGGGCCCAGCGATCTGAAAAACGGACGGCGCCTCCCACCTCGGCCTGACTAGGGGAAGCCACGGGATCTCGCTGCATGACAGTAGACCCCCCCTCCCCCCCCCCAAGTCCCAGGTTCGCCTGGAAAAAGACAGAAGAAATGACAGACCATGAGAAGGGGCATGAACCGAAGATGTTTCTTCCCAAGAACATTCACTAAGAGGATAACCCTTCCAGTGAATGAGAAACTGGAGACGTCCTCTGAAGAACCAAGAGTCGCATATTTCTTGGACCTCATATTCAGGCACATCATCAACCAACTAAGGAGGAGGACAGGAGAATTGTCTGAAAAGGATCAGGCACATAGGGCTTCAACTGAGACACATGAAACACAGGATGTATCTTCCAAGTCCGAGGTAAACGAAGATGGACTGATACGGGATTGATTTTTTTTTTGAAGGATCAGGAATGGTCCATAGTACCGGGGTTTAAACTTGTTTTGTGACAAACGGAGAGGTAAGAAATTTGAAGAAAGCCAGACCTTATCATTGATTTGATAAAACGGGGCATCACAATGTCTTTTATCAGCCATCCTTATCATTTGTAGTTTGAAGATTTGAATGTATAACACGTTGGATACCGCATAGTCGTCAAACAAATGTTGTGATGGCAGGGAGTGTAGATGATTCCCAGAGAGTAACAGGAAAGGCTTTAGGATGGAACCCATAAGTGCAATAAAAAGGAGTGACCTTTGAGGCGCTATGTACTGCGTTGTTTTTTTTTGTTATTTTAAACAAATTTTATTGATTTCACATTATAAGCACGTAAGTACCTTGAGTTAAGGATTGACAGTATACATGTATTATAAATCAAGAATCTTAACTATGATGGTTATCACATAACAAAAACTCTCTTCAAGTTTTGGTACCTTAATAAAAAAGCAACCCAGTGTACCTCACATCTTAGTCCCTATCTCTTATATGGTGGAATCTGGGTTCTGTTGCCTAAGTGTACAGTGAACAGTAGTATGGCCTCTCCCTTGGCAATATATTGTGGTGAATTTAACGTGTAACTTATATAACTCTAAACTACCCCGCCGCCCTCCAACCCACTCCTTATACTGAAATTCCCTGCTGTTCTACAATCTATGCTACCCCTGATTGTCGCGCAATGAATACCAGTTAAATGATTCTGGCCTTTGCCCTAGTTCCTAAGTCAGTTGTCTGGTGAGTGTACAGGGGAGCTGTCTCTGCCTCCAGGAGGCGACGCATCTGGCTCTGTTTCTTCTGCGCAGGTGTGGAAAGGCTCAGCATGCAATGTGACCAGTAGCTGTTCCCAGGCCTCCTTCAGCTCAGGAGAGCCTTTCCCTTCCCAAGTTCCATGTGGAGGACTAATCTCTCGCATTCCACCCATTTTCTCAGCTCCCTCCTCAAACTTAAAGGGTGGGGACCCTTTGGGCTTTTCCAATTCTTCGTCAACTCTCCTTTAGCCAGTATAAATGCGAGGTCCTGAAACCTGCTAGTTGCTCTATTCTTGGGGGTGTGAGGAAACCAATGCAGCAAGCAATGGGCAGGTGTACATGCTACATCGCACTCTATGATGTCCGCAACATCCCTCACCACTGTGTTCCAATAGTTCCACTGTTGGGGGCAGGACCACATCATATGCATGAAGTCTGCCGCCCCAACCCCGCAAAGAGGGCATTTCGCCTCTAGTACCCGGAGATGATCTTGCAGTCTCTGCGGGGTTAGATAGGCTCTATGTAAGACATAGAATTGTATGAGTTGAAACCTAGCATTTCTGGATATTCTCTGCACCCTTTCCAGTATTTGGGCCCAATCGCCCTCTGATATCGAGGTCCCCTAGTCCACCTCCCATTTATTTTGCAGGTTCTCGAGGGGCCTCTGTACTCCTGCACAGATTGCTCTGTTTAAGCCTGTGACAGCTTTCCGCAACCCATTGGACGTTAATAGACAGGAACTGAGGCGATCAGGAACGGGTTCCTCGCCGCCTGCCCTCCAGTGCTCCCGAATGGTATGCGTGACCGCCCGGTGCATCAGAAAAATGACCCTGCGGGAGGCCATGGTCCTATCGGAAGTCCTCGAAAGGCAGGAGGTTACCCCCCGGTATAAGTCACCCACCTGTAAGGCTCCTGCCTCCTCCCAGGATAGCAGTCCCCTCCAATCTCCAGCCCTAATGGCGCTCCCTATATTACCCTCTAGGATGTCGGATCTGGAGTGATAAATGTTAATTCCCAGGTAGGGCATGCAACGGGGCTCCCACCTTACATTCCCCATCTCCTCAGGTGGATCACAGCTCACCGACAGGGAGAACAAGAATAACTTCTGCCAGCTGACCCTCGGGCCCATCAGTCGGACGAATAGCGCCAGCAGAATCTGAGCTCCCTCCAGCTCCAGGCCAGTATTCTGTATAAACAGAAGCAGGTCATCTGCATATAGTGCTATCGTGTGACGTTGTACGCCCTGCGGTAGCCCCTGGGACCAGGTGGCCGTTCAGGCCTGGGCAGCCAACGGCTCCAGAGCAAACAATAACCGCGACAAAGGGCAACCTTGCCTGGTGCCCCTCTGCACTGGGTACTGCTCCGATATGGCGGTGCCAGTACTAACTCTTGCCTTGGGGTTCGTGTATAACAGCTTCGTCCAGTTGATAAAACCCTTGCCTAGGCCCATGAGGGCCAGCACCGCGTATAAATATTCCCATTCTAGGCTGTTGAATGCTTTTTCGATGTCTACGGACAATACTGCCGCCGTGCCCACGAGTGGGGCAATGGTGTCCGCAATATGGATAACACTCCATATGTTCTGGGCAGTAATCGTAGGGATAAAGCCCACCTGATCGGGTGTACCAGTCGGGTCATGTGTGGGAGCAATCTTGTTGCCAGTATCCGTTTTAGGATCTTGTAATCCGAATTCAGCATGGAGAGGGGTCTATAAAATCTACTGTCATCTGGCGACTTTGCTGGTTTTCAGCAAAGGGATTATCAGGGCTTCTTATCAGGGCTTCACCTGTGGAGTGTGGGAGACGTTTCATTAAGCGTGCCTTATTGTACATTGTGCTAGTGTAGGGGGTCAGTTCCTGCGTGTATGTGGCATAAAACTCAATGGGCAGGCCATCCGTCCCAGGTGTTTTTCCCCTGGCCAGTCCTTTAATGGCATCTTTAATCTGACGCCTCAATATTGCCCCCCCCCCCAGTGCATCCCTCTCCGCTTTGCTAATGTGTGGTTGTGGCAGTGCGTCCAGGAATGCCCGTACATCCTCTCCCTCCCATGCGGCGTGCTAGTATAAAGGGTGGTGTAAAATTCGAGGAAGTGATGGTTGATTTCAGTCTGTCTGTTGAGTCTAGTACCTGAGGGTGTGCTAATCTCTTTGATGGGGGAACCACGCTTAGCAGGGTCGGCTAACCATGCCAATAGCACGCCCGCTTTATCCCTTTCCGCTTGTGCTCTTGCCATGGATTGTTTGTAATCAAAGCAGCTGAGCTTTTCTGTGTGCTCAGCGACCCTCTCTCTGGCCTTCGGAGCCCCCCTTGCAGTTCAGGGTGCTCCGGCGTCCGCTTCTCCACAGACCGGAGCTGTCTCAGCTAAATCAATCTCTCGTAATAAGGTTCTCCTAACCCCCATTGATGCAGTGACACAGCGTCCCCGTATCACCACCTTGAATGCTCCCTATGATATTTCAGGGGAGGGGGCTGTAGCCGCATTGTCCTCAAAGTACTGCGTAATGTATTCCCTTATTTGGTCACGGTATGCCGGGTCTTCAAAGGAATCGGGTTTAAGGCGTCAGGTGGGTATGCAGAGGATAGTCCGTGTCCATGGCAAATGCAATAGTACAGGATTGTGATCGGAAAGGGTTCTTCCCTAATACTCTGTCTCTAATTTGAGTGTGCACAACTGGCTTGGACAGGAAGGTGTCCAGTCTCGCATGCAGATCATGCACTGCGGAATAGTAAGAATAATCCCTGGCCTAGGGGTTAAGGATTCTCCACGAGTCTACCAGCAGCCACCTAGATTTCCACTCTAGGAATTTTATAGCTAGGGCGTTAACTGAGGAATCCCGCAAGGGAGGGTGGGATCTGTCAAGCCCCGGTCTGGCCACGCAGTTAAAATCTCCCCCAATTAGCACTGCCTGTAATAAGTGAGGAGCTAGTGTGTGAGATAACTGATTGAGGAATGTGCCCTAATCTATGTTAGGCGCGTATATGTTTATCAACGTGAGGTCCCGCCCTCCTAATCGACCCGTGACCACCACATATCGCCCATCCGGATCAAGTAGTGTATTAGTCATTTGAAACGGTACTCCCCGTCTTATCCAAATTAGAGTGCCCCTTGCATACGCTGAGTAGGCTGTATAAAAACTTGGCCCTTCAATCTCCTCTGCAGCGCCATGCCCTCTGCCGCTGTCAGGTGAGTCTCCTGTAACATTGCTGTGTGTGCTCCCCTCCTACGTAGGTAGGAGTATACTTTGTATCATTTAGCCATATTATGCATGCCCCGTATATTCCAAGAGATCACTTTGTATTCGTGTAGGCTACCCATAGGAAATTATTAGCACTTTTATGTCTTTGCTCGCCTTCGACATGTGTAGCCAGATCGGGGTAGCAGCAGTCAAGACCATATCTTCCTCGCAGGAGTGGTATTCGGCGGGCTTCCCGAATTCTAACAAAAACTTCCCTAACTCCCCTTCCCTGGAAGGTGTGAGAACAGTCCCCCATTCAAACTATTACGAATCAAAGTCAATGCCTATTGGGTGGGTGAAATGCGTACTCCAGGCAGGCGTAGCACCCAGCACCATGGCAGCCTCCGCTACAATTTTGAGGTCTGTGCTACTCTGCACTAGGTCAATGTTTGGAAGAGTCGCCATTCTAGGGCTTCATAAAAAAATGCGTGGTACCCAGGCGCCATGTCATATGATATCCTCAGCAGTTCCCGGTGTCACCATTGGCAGCTCCACACTTGTAGCTACTGAGCTTTCAGATTCGGCGTCTGAGTCCGACCCCTGGGCTCCTTTCCGAGTCATTGCTGAACTCGGGCTAGTATCCCCTCCACTCAGCGCTGCCACCGTGACTCGCTGTTGTTCCTCTCTGCGCTCCTCGGAGGTGGGCGCCGTTCCCACCCGCATGGCTCCTCCTGTTTCGGGTCGACCACCCCTGGATCTGGGAGCCCGGGGTGCTCCCTCTCCCGCGGGGCCCGCTCGCTCATCCAGCCAGGCCCTTGCCTCTTGGGGTGTGTGAAAAAATCTCAGTCCTCTGCCGTCCGATACTTGCAGCGTAGAGGGGAAGAGCATAGCGTACTGGATATTTAATGTTCGTAGGTGCTTCTTGACCTCCAGATAAGTTGCTCTTTGTCTCTGCACTTCGCAGGAGAAGTCAGGGAAAATTTGCACAATATTGTTCTCCACTCTTAGTTCCCCAGCCTTCCTAGCCTACGCGAGTATATAATCACGGTCTTTAAAGTGGAGTAGTTGAGCCACTACCGGTCTCGGCAGGGCCCCTGGAGGGGGAACCCTTGCCGGTACCCTGTGTGCCCTCTCGAAGGCAAAGAAGCTTGACAGGCCCGCTGGCACCACCACCTCAGTTATCTATTGTTGCAGATATTCAGGTAAGTTCTGTTGCCCAACTTTTTCGGGCAGGCCAACTCCCCAAATATTGTTCCTCCGCGATCTGTTCTCGGCGCGGACCAAGAGGGTTCCGGCCTTCTTCTCAAGGGCGGTTACACGGTCCCCAATCGCCACCAGCTCAGGCCAAAGCTCCTCCACAGTTCTTTCGGCTGTCATTACCCGTTCTGCCAGTCGGCGTTGGTCTTCTCTCAGCAGTCCCAAGTCCACCGCTAGTGTATTGATTTTGGACTCCAGGCTTTCCCTGGAGGACGTGATAGCCTGCATGATGTCCCCCAGTGAAGGGCCTCCCACTAGGCCACCCTCAGCTGTTGATTGTGTCGACCCGGCTGGGGAGGGGGTGGAGGGGGGGCAGACCATCTTGCTGTGCTCCGGGATCGCTGGGCATGTCTTTTTTTTAAAATAGTTTTTCTCCATTTTAGATCGACCAAGTAGGTCATGCAAGCTGGGTTAGCGCCCCGGTCCGCCTAGTGCGGAGCACGCCGCACCGATGCCCAGGCTCCACCGTTCCACCGCCTCAACTCCGGGTCCTCCGGTATGTCTAGGTCTCCCTCCGTCCCTGCTCAATATACTCTTCTCCTTTCTGCAAGATTATGGGGAGCGGTCCCCCTGAGGCCCTGTCAGTCCAGAGGAATACCTGGGCCCCCTATGTGGTAGTTAGGTGAGGGGGCGGGTCACCGCGTTCTTCGCGACCTTCGCAGGTCGACTTACCGCTGCCCATGGAGGCTGGTGCTGTCAGTGCCCCTCGTGCAGTCCGGCAGCAGGACCGCTCCCTCGGCGACAGGGTCCGGTCGTCTCCGATGGGGCCCGTCACGCCGAGCAAGCCTGGCAGGCCGCATGCCTTCAGCACCACTGCGCCCGCCATCTTGGAGTCAGGTGATTTGGCGAGCCGCCTCGCCCGACCTCGATTCCAGGGCTCAGATGCACCCTTCTCAGCTCTGCTTTTTCGTGCCCCCCTCTTCCTGGTCTCTGGGGAGAGGGAAAGATGCGTTGATAGCCAGGCAATATTGTTAGGATAGTCATTTCGCGGGGGACCCGGGCCGTAGCTCTTCTCTGGAGTTGCCTACTCCATGGGTCCCAAGCCATGCCCCCCCACTATGTACTGCATTGTTCTACGAGAATTCGACGAGTGGTAAGTACATAGACCAGTTGCTTTGCGTAGCATTGCAAAAACTGCGTAAATATTTTTCAAGACCTTGATTTAGGCGTTCCATTTGTTTGTGGATGGAAACCAGATGACAGGGCCGCATCTATTTTTAATGTTTTACAAAATTGTTTCCAAAAGCATGCAATATATTGGGAGCCACGGTCCAAGACAATAACTTGAGGGAGGCCATGAAGTCGAAAGATTTCCTGAATAAAGATTTGGCTCAGTTCTTTTGCAGTGGGTAATTTCTTTAATGCAGTAAAATGTGCCATTTTAGTGAATGAGTCAATTGTCACCATTATAACTCAATTCCCTGCTGAGGGAGGTAGGAAACACATGAAATCGGTGGAAACAGTATGCCAAGGAGCTGGTGGAACGGGTAAAGGACAAAGCAATCCAACTGGTTTGTTACGAGGTATCTTAGTTTGTGCACAGATGGGACAAGAAGCCACATAGTTTCAGTGTCATTTTTAAGCGTGGGCCCCCAAAAAGAGCGAAGGAGTTGTTCTTGGGTGGCTTTAATACCGCGATGACCAGCAAAAGGAGAATCGTGACACATCTGTGGGGCTTCTGTTTGGACCGCCTTAGTAGGCAGGAACAATGCTTTCCTGTGATAATAGTATTCTTTATCTTTACGTAGATGTGGACGTAAGTTATTAATTTCAGTTTTGTCAAGGATTGAATACTCGGACTTCACTTTATCAAGAAAGGATTGTACTAGTCCAATAATCCTATCCGGTAATCCTATCCGGTTCAATTAGGTTTTGTGTTGGAGAACCACTGCATCAGGATAACATTGTGGCAGGGCATCTGCAAAAATATTTTGAGAACCATAGATGTAAGTTATGTAGAAGTCATACTGACTAAAAACAAAACCCCGTCTGGCTTGACGACTATTTATGGCATTGGAAATTACATAAACACTGTAAATTCCGGTGGTCAGTTCTCGCCTCAAAGGGTTCTTTTGATCCCATAAGGAATTGTCTCCATTCAGTACAGGCTGTCCTTAAGGCAAGCAATTCCCGTTCCAAAACAGAGTAGTTACGTTCTGAGTCAGACAATATATGGGATAGGTAAAAGACTGGGTGCTCTAATCCATCATCGCAGTAATGCGGCCCCTCTTGCTCTTTCCGTAAGCACCAGTTACCACTATGAATTGCTTGGTGGTATCCGGATGCCGTAAGATGGGTGCTTGCGTGAAGGCACGTTTTAGGTCTTGGAATGCGGTTTCCACACCTTTCTTCCAACAGAAGCCTTTCCGTAGATTCTCTTTCTTAAGAGTATGCGTGATATGACTGATTTGCTGGGCGAAGTTAGCTATGAAGTGACGATAGAAATTGGCCAATCCTAGAAAACACTGGGTTTCTTTGATGGAGGAGGGGGATGGCCAGTCTAGAATGGCTTGAACCTTGTCTGAGTCCATTGCAATACCAACTTGGTTGATATGGTACCCCAATCACTTCACTTGTCGAATTCACATTTTTCTGGTTTGCAGAATAGTCTATGTTGCCTAAGCCTTTCTAGTACTTGGAGTACGTGCTTAGTATGATGATCTGGATGAATGGAATATATTAGAATATCATCTAAGTAGACAACCACTGTTTGGTGTAAAAGGTCAGAAATGATTGAATCCATAAATCTCTGAAAAATAGAGGGAGCATTGGTTAGCCCAAAGGGCATTACACAATACTCATAATGGCCAAAAGGGTCTGAAGGCGGTCTTCCATTCATCACTCTTTTTTTTTATTCTTAAAAGATGGTAAGCTCCTCTAAGATCTAACTTAGTGAATTTCTTTGCTCCTCTGATGGCTTCCAGAATATCTTTGAAGAGAGGCAGAGGATAGCGGTCCTTTATGGTGATCCTATTTAGCCCGAGAAAGTCTATACAGGGACGTAGATCCATCGTCTTCTTTGGTACAAAAAAGAGAGGAGCCCCCGCGAGTGAAGAGGAAGGAGCAATCAAACCACTCTGAAAGTTTTCCTCCAGATATTCCTTGAGTATTTTCTTTTCAGGCTCGGTAAGAGAACACATTCTCCCACAGGGTACCACAGTATCAGTTTCTGAAGGAATGGCACAATCATATTCTCTAGGAGGTGGTATCACTGGTCTTTCAGGTTTCCGAAACACATCTGCATATTCCAGATAATGGCTGGATACCCCTTGGAGAAAGTTAACGGAACAACCTACTTCTGGTGGTGTCAATAGCATACTCTTCGGGACCAATATGTTCCTGACAAATAGCAGTGCTGTTGACAGAATTGAGAAGAAAGCAAAATAGTTCTGGTTTCCCAATTAATATAGGGATTGTGTCATGTTAGCCATGGGATACCTAGAATTATTAAGTGATTCGGTGAAGAAATCAGATCGAAGGATTTGTATATTCCTGATGTTTCACGAAACGTAAACACAAGGTAGGAGTGGTATTAATGATAGGTTCAGAAGCTAAGAGGGAACCATCAACCGTATGAACCTGCTCTGGTATGTCCTTAGGTATCCGAGGGATTTTCTTTTCCAAAGCCCATATCTCATCTAGGTAAATACCACTGGCTCCACAATCCAAGAAGGCTAACGCTCTCTCTTCCTGGCCGTCGGATAACTGCAAGGTGATGGGCAAAAGGAAAAGAGCTGTCATTTCTTCTCTGGAGGAGAAAATAGAAGGTACCTCCGAACATCTCGTCCTCTCCCTTCTCACAGAGGACGGGAGTTGGCGATTCCCAAAGGCTTTGAAGGACAAACGGGCAGGTATGAATTAGATGACCAGCAGCGCCACAGTAAAGACACAGTCCCTTCCGTCGTCTGGTTTCACATTCACTAGCAGATAAGGGTCCACGGGCTGTATCGATTTGCATAGGTTTCTCCTCGGTAGCTCCTCTAGATTCAGAACGAGTCATCAAAACGATGTGGAATAAAACGGGAGGTTCCTGAATGTGATGGCACACAGTTCTTTTTCTTCTCCATCCTACGTTCATTAAGACAATATTCTGTGGAGAGAGCTAAGTCCATTAAACCCTTGATGTCCTCCACTCTAGTGGAATGCACTAGTTCGTCTTTTATTTCATTCCGAAGACCCCTCCGAAAAAGGGTAACAAGGGTACGTTCTACCCAAGTGGTTTCAGCTGCCAATTGCCTGAATCTTGTGATGTATTGTAAGATGACCTGGCTACCCTGTTGGATGTCACATAAGGCTTCTTCTGTTGAGGATTCAAGTCCAGGACGCTCAAACATTTGCTTAAAGGCAGCAACAAAGGCCGGAAAGTCTGACGGGAGTCATTTGTGGTCACCAAAGGAGTCGCCCAGGCTAAGGCCGGACTAGACAGGGCACTGATAAGGTATCCCACCTTAGTCTTGTCTTGCACAAATTGTGAAGGTCGAAACGCAAAATAAACTGTCAGGGCATCAAGGAATTCTCGCAATTTGTTGGGATCCACGGAAAAATGAGGTGTGGTTGCAGAGATGGTGGGGACATCGGTGGTCCTGGAGACTGAGACTTGTCGTAAAGCCGCGATTTCAGTTCGTAACTGTTGCAGTTCCTGGGCTTGTTGTTGAATAGTCAGGAGCAACGTTTGGCGTGTTCCTTCCGTATTCGTCGAAGGGTCTTCCATGATCCTTGACCAAGACTGGAGTTTTGGGTGTTGCAATCTGTCACGATATACCTTTCGCTTACCGCCCTGATCAGGTGGAGATGATGTGCGGCCTCGGTTCTTGTAAGTCCTGCTCTGGCCGAGGTAGGGGTCACACCTTCCGCGAGCCATGGTGCTGCTGACAATAGTACGCCACCACAGTCTGGGCCCTCCAGAAGGAGTCCCAGAGGAAAAACCCCGAAGGGAAAAAACCTCTAGAAAGGAACTCCCTGGAACAGGAAAAATGGACATGTGAAAATCAGAACTTCAACGCCTGGAAGAATATCACTGGAAAGGCAGGGGAAAAACAGGAGCTAAAACTGGAATCTGAGAGAAAACCAGCCAGAGCGTGACCACCACAGGAAGAAGTGTTGCAAGGCAAAGAGAAGAAGAATCTAACCCCTTATGTACCCCTTAGCCGGAAGTGACATGCAGGAAGAAGTAGGAACGCCATCTTGGATTGGGAAAGGGGCTATAGAACAAGGTAGGAAAGGCACCATTTTAGTTAGGAGAACAGATGCATGCAGGGAAGGGGGAAAAAACAAAAATGGTATGCTGGGAAAGGAAAAAAACATGGCCCCACCAGGAAGAAGAAAAAAGAGGAGAAAGCCCTAGATCAGGGCACCAGGTAAGTGAAAGGGCTGGAGAGGGGAGAGCAGAGGGTACTCCACGCCGCGCATTGAACGCAGCGAGACCCGACGCCCAACCCTGGGCCTCCGGCCTCGCTGCGTCCAAGAAAATGGGCCACGGTTGGAAAAAAGGGCCGCAGCGGTCCCTGCGATCTGAAAAACTGACTGCGGCCCCCACCGCGGCTTGACTAGGGGAAGTATGACATTGAATTAGACTGGGATTAGGTCATATATTTGAATCTTTTCTGCTCCAGTCCCTTTGTTTAGTTCTTTATTTCTTCATTTCGGATTAATAAAAATCCATAAGAGCATACAATGACCATCAAAACATAACCGCAACTCAAGCTTTCCAATTGATAAATAAACATACAGATTATAAACACACTCAAACGCTTTATAAAAATTAACCTCGGCGGACTATGTTAAATTTATATTAGACCGGAACGTATTTGATTACCCAGCTAAAATAAATGGAATTAGACAATTAAAGCATTAATACATATATTAAAATGCTCGATTAAGGAAATACCAGGGCAAAAAGTCCTTTGGACGAAACACGTTTGCTGTTTGCTGAATGTACCTGTTCCATAAGGAATACAAATTCTCATAATTCAGAACACTGTGTTTGAACTTTGGACTCTTACTTCCATTTTGGAATATATAAATAACTTTTCGGACTACCTTCCGGAGTGCCCCGGTATTTCCTTAATCGAGTTTCCAGCACAGTTCAATTGATTTTGATCGGTGCACCTGACACCGGTGGTGGTTGGGTGTTCCACCAGGCCGGCACCATCAAGAATTCCAGTGACTTTGAGACTACTAGTCATTCATCTGAATGCGGATGTGCGAACAACAAGCATTAACCACAGTTTTGTTCTGATATATTAAAATGCTATAAATCCAGATTCTAAAATTCTGTAACATGCAGGCAAAAATCAATCCCCTGATCTCTGACCACGCTAATGTTTTTTCCTAAATATAAATGTACCTGCCAAAAAACTAGCCACATTGTAATAAATTGTGGGGGATTGCAACATTTGCAAATAGATCAAGGCAAGTTTTACTTGGCAAAACCATCTCCCCCTCAACGGAAGTACTATATTACGCTGTATCAAGGTGCTATAGTGACCATAAAAAAAGATAAAGTGCATTGTGTCTGGAGTTGAAAAAATATCGCATGAACATGGGATCTGATTATCCCGTTATAATGGACCTGGGGTTCTGTTAAAAGCCAATTTAAAAGGTTTAATCTGAACCGTGTTACTAAAAAACGATGATTAGGAGAATTCACTATTTGAAGGTAGGGCTCCTTACTTATATCTGTTTTCAAGAGTATGTATGACCTAACTGTACATTTTTGCAGCTCCTCGCCCTCTCTCAGTTTTGGCTCTTAACATGAATTGCTTTTTAATCCACAGAACATCTTTTTCGTTAATTTGCTCAAGTGCCTCAAAAACACCAGAGCAACACAGCTTTTCCAGGGAATCGTTAATGTAATGCAACCATGGAATACTGAGGCCTTTGTCAAGGGCAAGGCAATCTCTAATAATAGCCTGATTAATTTCCAAATTGGGGCTTGACCAGACTTTGAAACATCTAACTATAGGGCAAAGAGCCAACTTGTCTGAGATGTAGTCCAGGCCCAATTCTTCGTGGGCAACATAGGTGGGAGCTTAATGCAGGAGACAAAGTAATCTTCTTGTGAAGATGTCGTCCACACTCTGTTTCTCACCACAGTGTTTGTAGCCCCTGCGTAGGCTTTCATCCTGTGCCTTTCTAGCCCCCAGCCAACCTGCAAAGTCAAAAAGCGAGGCCACTGCCCTGGCCAACAAATTTCTCTTTACCCTTCTTTGTGGGGCCGAAGATCCTCTCTCATCAAAAATAACACTAAGTATGAGACTTAGAGTAGTTTACATCCATATCAAGGGAGGACATAAAATCAATGAAGGAGTCAAGAAGTCTTTGGAGCACCAACGCGGTTCTGGCTAACAAGACCATATCATCTGCATTCACCAATGCTGGTATCATCAGTGACCCAACCCGGTGGATATCCCTGATGGCAGTGCACAGCACTGGGCACATGTTGTTAATATACAAAGTAAACAACAAAGGGGCCAAGGTACAGCCCTGCTTCACCCCTTTGTGGATTTTTATCAGTACCGTTAAGGACCTTTGTGGTTATATTTAACTACTGCGGTTAGGTCCTGATGACGGGCATTCAGGAAATTAATAATGCTGGTGTCCAAACCTATATCAATTAACCTAGACCATAGCTTTGTTCTGCTGACCCGATCAAACGCCAAAGACAAATCCATAAATGCTGGATGTAACCGCTGTCTTTTGGCCACTGTATATTTGCCCACTGTCAAGTGCAGGTTCAGGCCTTGGTCAAGGGCACCCCTACCCTGTATGAACCCTTTATGAAAACTTAAGAGTTCACATTCCTTTGTTCTAGCCAGTCTCTTAGCCTGACCAAGATCACCCTTCCCAAGATCTTAACAGACGAGCTGATGAGCGAGATCGGTCTGTAACATCTTGGGCCCGACTTTACCCCTTTTTTAAACACAGGGATGATAGTCAAACATCAACAAGTAGGGAGAGGTATTTCCCTCCATGTTGCGTTAAATACACAAGTTAGAACCTTTGTCTAAAGCTGAATGTCATGGCAAAATAAATCGGCAGGTACCCCATCAGCCCCAGGGGCCTTGTTCTTAGACATAGTTACAGTGACAGCCCAGATCTCGTCTTCTGTAAACAAATTGCCACATCCTCCCTGGACCTATTCAACGCTGCAGGTGTCATACTCTCCACTGAGCTGTCATAAATTTCTGAGAAGTGCTTCACCCACCCGTCCCCTGGAATAGTGCAATATAGGACCCTATTCATCTCACCTGGAAAAAAGGGGTGGTTAATAATTTCCCAGAACGTAGCGCTATTGTTTAAATTAAGAGGATTCGCCAGCTTCTTCCCCGATCTCTTTCTTGCGGACTCAGATAGCTAGCTTGTAATCCTTCTGTTTTCTTGCAAATTGCATCCTATATCTGGGAACATCTTTAAGTGCCACTTTCAGGTTATGGAGGGCTTTAGTGCAATTGGGATTCAAAACATCTCTTACCTATGGGTTGACCTTGACTCCCAGAGTTCCTAAGGTTGCTGTTGATCTGCTTGCAGTTTCCACCAAAAGCCTCCAGAAGCAACCCATCGTTCCCCGGATCATTCAAGCACAGTTCAAAGTCTGGGTCACATTTTTTATACAGAGTATCTAGAAAGGAATCATAGGGAACATTACTCCATTTTAATCTACGACCCTGATCATGTGGAATAATCTCTTTATTTGAAGGGCTCTCTTCGCTAGCATAACCTGTCGGGTTCCCCAGTCCTTGAAAAGGGCCAATGGGTTGTGATTGCTAAATACTGACCACAGCACTTCAAAACTATAGACACTGCATCCAAAAAGGCAGAAACGAATATATAATCAATAATTGTTTTGGCTTCTCTACCTTTAAAAGTTGGAACTGTAGACCCTTCCGTGCCCTCTACAGTGTGTGCCAAATAAAAGTCTGCCAAAATTTCATCCAAGAAACTGCCCTCAACTGAGTGCTCAAAGTTGTTGCCCTGCTTAAAGTCACCATCTAATGTGCTGTCAGTTATATACCAATTCAGTGGGCAGAGATGTAAATTAAAGTCACTCAAAAGGATAATAAAATAAGTAGTTTTACACTTCCCTTTAAAGGCTTGTAAGGCAGAGCATGAATTGCTTAAATGTTTGGTAGGAAATTCACGATTTGTATGAATTATAAAAGTTTAGCCGCAGAATACTCGGGAGACCCTCAAAATCTAATTTAACAGCCAGCAAGTGCCTATCGTCACTCACCGGGTGCTTCTTAGGCTAAGGGATATCAATAAAAGCAAACCTCCCCTTGCTCTACCTACCCGGATCGGCTCTGCTAGTACGAAGAAACCAGTATATCCATCTAGACTGCTTCCCAGGTCTCCTGCAGGCCCACAATGTCAAAATCCTTTTATTTTTCCTAGCCAGGCTTGATCCTCGCTCCAATTGCCCAACCCTTTGTTTAGTCAACATAAGGGTTGACTTTGATAGTGCCTTTAAGAAGGTTCCATGGTACTGTGAGAGTCCTCAGTACTTAAAAATCAGGTTGTAATGTGAATATAGCTGTGTGTTTCTTTTTCTTTAATGACTAACATTTCCTTAACAATAAATGATGATGTAAGCTCTTGAGCCTCCATATATTCTTTCATTCAATATCTTCTAATGTCTGCACCTATAGTTCTAGGTCATTCTTTAACAATCTTACATTGTGTTTCTTGATTATGCCTATCTGCTCCTCTTTCAGAATATAATGACTTTTGCATTGGTGCCTCTCTTTTTGCTCAATCTGTTCTTTGTGAACCCTTTAGAAAAACACTCCAATTTGCATTTTCATTGAAAGATTCAATTTGTTGTGTGAATGAAGCCGGTGAATGTGTTTACGTATTTTCTCACACTATATGTTCAGAAATGAATCTTATTGTACCTTTTGATCTGATTTCTTGGCATATGGTCTTGCAACTGAGTTTGCAAATCTCTGACACTCATCGCTGTGTACATTCCAAATGTTTGTTCCCGGCTTAGACTCACCATCTGTTCTTTCAAGTTCAGAATGTCCCAACTTTGAATCCCCTTCCAATCAACCAAATGTTAATAATTTTGATGTGTGTTGCTGATCTTGTGAATCTGTGATGTCTGCAGTAGGCATCGTTCACAATCTCTTGGATAGTAACATTGTGGAATTCGATTGTCAGCTCCATCTGCTATGCTGCTGTGCCCAGAGCTTCTGTCAAGAAATCATGGCGTACCAGACCACATATTTTGTCCAGCATATTCATGTAAAAATGTAGCATTTAATGCCCAGAAAGAGGGACATGACTCTGAATATATTTCTGGTTACATAACTTATTTTCCGGATCAAACCGATATCTTGATGGGTCTTTGCAATCTGGAAGCAAAGCTATGAGTTCAGGGTAACTGCCTCTGCTTAGAATTGAGCATTGCTCCCATTGCATGTATGGGAGTTAATCAGCATTTCTCTTGGAGCATTACATTTCTTTGTATTTAAGTCAAGGTTCAAACTTGGACCAGCATCATATAAGTAAGGATAACATTGTAGCTTGGTGAGGGAATTCTTCAATGTCTGTATGCCATTTGTTGGCAAAAGGTTCTGGGGAGACACTGTCATCAGTGTCCAGATAAAAGCAACAAAGCGCCTGTACTGTCTCAATTGATCCTATTACTATGCACTCTAGCTCCTTCCACTAAACACTGTCTTGTAGTAGAATTGCTGTCAGGTTAACATTATACACACTCCTTTTTGAATAAGGAAACACGGTCTGCTTTTCTAACTATACTGTAACTAGATTTGGCTCTTCATAATATAGTGAGTATTGCCCATGCACTATTTTGTGGCATCATGCCACCATTGTAATTCATTTTGCAAATATGACCACTGTTAAAATTATCCAAACATATGTTGAATCCTCCCTTATATCTTATTTTGCAGATTTTAAGCTCCAACTTTAAAGCCAACTCAGATAGGTAGGCCTTAAAGCTTGTGGCCTTTGTATTATCCCACTTTGCTTTGCCAATCCATTCTATGAAGAGTTTTCAAACTCCACCACAAAACAAAATGATGAACAGACTGTTGAAACCTTTCAAATACTCACCCCCAGTCACAGATCTGGCTTTAAACCATGTTATTTCGCTTGCCACGTCACCCCAGTTTGGACCCAGCCATATTCAAACCAGTCTTGACCCTGGTCCCCGTGGGAACAGTCCAGCCGGAACTGCCAAGCCAGGTCCTCCCTGGACCAAAAATGAGCATTCTGGGATCGGTTTAGGGGTATCGCCCTTCATCAGCCAAGCTAGCTTGAATCCAAATGGCACAGCGAGCAAGGGACCCACATCTGGGCATACTTTAGCCACTTAGGGCGCACATAGCAATGCAACAAAATAATATGATGGGCGGAGTGTAAAAACTTTTCAAACGCTCATCCCCAGTCACCGATCTGGGTTTAATCCATCGTTATTTTGGTTGCTCCGTCACTCCAGTTTGGACCCAGCCATATGCAAATAATTCTTGACCCTGCTCCCCATGTTTCGAATTCCAACAGGTCTGTGAGTCTTTCTGGTGCATTGATTATTTAAATAGTTTTAATTTTGAGTATCCATGACTTCCATATGAGAGTTGCTGGTGCTGTCCGCTTCACAACAGTAACATCCAAATCATGCTCTCTTACTTTTAACCACCACAGTGCACACCACATGTACAGCGAGCTATGCTTGGACTCATTTGCACTTCACAAGGAGAGTCTTTTGACTTGGGTGCCATTTCTCCAACAGCGCTGGACAACTGTGAATGATTGGTCACTTGGTATAGCTTGACTGAGTCAGTTGACATTTTTTATTCTAGTAGTAGTGGTAAAATCACACTTATATCTTCTATAGCTATGACTGTCAGGGCCTCTCTGCAGGAGGGATGTAACTCTTCTTTGTCAGTTAGCTTCTCCATAATCATATCAATAATCAGCCAGTCGCACCACACTCGGATGGGGGTGCCTCCTGTGCTTCTCAGATTTCTTTTCAGGTTTGGTGCAAATCCTGTAACAGACCAAAGCTTCACAGATTATGATTATTTCCCCCCCCCCCCCCCCCCTCTGGTGAAAAGGCTGGCACACATTTTCATATCAAATAGTATTCCATAAGGTGTATGCTTAAAGTAAGTTGTTCAATTATGTCTGTTGTGCCCCATATAGGTTAGTTAGCCAAGATGCACCATTACCTAGGACCCAAGTAATCAACGCTTGTTTAAGCATACTATTGCTTCGCTCTACTTCCTCGTTTGATTTGGTGTGAACGTTTTAGCAGCCCAAAGGTTCTCTTGCACCTGCTAATACTTTGAGTGAAGCTGGCCAGAGTGAAGGGTACACACTTCACCCATTGCTTCTAAGCACAGCAACATTTTCTGACTGGCTGAGTTGTGGCTTGGTGTGCTCAGAGCTGTTTAGAAATGTGAGTTGCTGTAACCATTGAATTCCTAATGTCTTCAACCTGAATTGTAATCCTGAAGCCTAAATGATGAGTCAGAACAATCTGTGTTGAATCTGAAAGATCTGTTTTTTTCAACTGTGATGCACTTAATTCTGTTATTTGTGTACTTCATTCTCCTATGGCTTTCACTTCTATGTGGTTAATTTTGAACTTCATGTCCTCAAATACTCCTCTTACTGCCTCACTGGCTAGCCGTGCAGTTTGTGCCCACTGCTGGCTTGGCCGATCGGTCTGTGAATAATACTTCATCAGATGGCTTGGCTATTGATACTGAAGAAACTTATGGGTTCTAAGTGTTAAATCATCTGCAAATGAAATTAACTTGTTTGACTTATGAACCATTATAGCCATTTAAAATGTAATGCCTCAAAAGTTTGTATACTGTCTTTAGCAACTGTGTCTAGAATTGGTATTGATGATATATGATCTTTTTTTCTCATGTGCTGTAGACCTTTCCATGTTTATAACCTTTTGCACTTCAGCGAGCAATTTTCTTATAATGAGGAAGCTCTCCCCAACAGGTGAATGCAAAGGGCATTTGTAAGGTATAGGTGTGCTCTGCTCTTCATTGTACGTTATACACCATATTACTCTAGTTACTAAGTTACATTTGATGTCTCGTGTCTGAAGGTCAGCAGAGACAATCATGTATTTTTCTAACTTCCTAAGTATTCTGGCGTACTCCTTTAGCAATTGCTTCTTGTGAATATGGGAGTTGACAGTTGATACAGTTAGTTAAACCTTACTACATTATGTGAAAGGTTTGTTCAACCAGAATTCAGAAATCCCTTTAATGCCTGGATTAAATTTTGAGTTAGTCAGAATGTTCATTTGCCATACAATGTTCTCCAGATTCTGGTGCTTAGCCCTTATTTCATTCAATAGCTCATATCAAGAAAATTGCATTTAAATACCCAAGTTGTGACTTTTGATAATTAAGGGCCTGATTTAGAACTTGGCGGGTGGGTTACTCCGTCACAACAGTGAGGGATGTCCCGTCCGACAAAATCTAAATCCCATCATATCCAGTGGGATTTAGATTTCGGGGTACAGGACATCCGTCACCATTGTGATGGAGTAACCCATCCGCAAAGTTCTAAATCAGGCCCTAAATTTGTAACCAGCACTCGTGAGTATTGAGGCTATTTTGTCAATATGTTGGAGATGTTCAGATTTATCACCAGTAATGTATAAAGCATGCACACAGGACACTATCATCCTCTAGTAATTCAGCAATGCACACACAGAAAACTCCTTGGCTGTTCTTATACCCCCAACGTCAATCTAGTATCCCAATGCTGTGTCCTTCCAAATGTGAATGCAGTTGTGACTCTGAGACAGTACCAGGGATGTGGAATTCCTATCGCCCGACGCCCAGGACATCTTGTTTGGGGTCAAGGGCAACAAGTTTTTATGTTTACTTTGTCCTTGGGACAAGTAGGCCCAACCCCCTGCACCACAAACCCTTTGGCTGCCTGTTTACAGAGAGTTGAACTCTGCAGTTGAGGTAATGTGTTTCCAAAGGATAATGCTGTTCGAACTTGTATTTATGGTTCATTATTTGAAAGCCTTCATTATTAGGGTGCGTGCTGTAAATAAATGTTTTAAAGTCACACTTCACTACTGACGTTGGTTCCAGTACAAAAAAAAAAAAACGTGTACACACGTTTGAAAAGTTTAGGCTAAGAGGCTAAGTATAATGCTCCCAGAATGCTCTCTGATTATATGCAAATGAAGTGTCATTTAGTAAAATGTGTTGATGCATGCTAGTATTTCCCAAAAATATTTCGAATGGAAAATCAGTGTAACCATTTTCAACACGATTATGGGAAGCATGAAAATAAACAAACACTGACAAAGCCAACTGATCTGACATATTTTTATAAGTCTTTTAGTTTCATCAATGCGTGTCTTGTTTTGACATGGCTTTTGTAACACTTTATTGTTGTGGGAGCTACCAGGCCCTCAACATTGTAACAAACATTGGCAAAACCCCCCCAAAAAGTTTTTGAACTCTTAAAGCACACGTTGCCACCAGCAGCATAACAAAGGCCCTGCAGCCGCCCTCCAGGGGGCCCGTCAGCACAGCACCTGCCCTGAGTGAGTCTGGAGAGGGGGCTCCTCCATGTTCTTTGCAAAGGGGCACCCTCCAGTTTCGTTACGTCACTGATTGCCACTGTAGTTCCTGACAATGAACAAAACTACTTTGTGTGGCAATATGCTCCTTGTGGAAGAGCAGAATGCGATCACTCACAGTAAAGCCAGCCGAAAGAGAGAGAAATAGAAGTTTAATAAGAACAAAATGTCTTTGTTAACACCAGACCTAATTAGGGACCAAGACCCACACGTAGGTAGCTTTTTGCATGTCGCAAACAGCGACTTTCGCTGTTTGCGACGTGCAAAAAGCACATTGCGATGCACAAACCCAGTTTTGCGATTCAGTAACCTGGTTACCGAATCACAAAACGGGTTTGCGACTCGCAATTAGTAAGGGGTGTTCCCTTCCTAATTGCAACTCGCAGTGCAATGTAGGATTGTTTTGTGACCGCGGGCGCAAACCAATCACAGTTTGCACCCATTTCAAATGGGTGCTAACACTTTCGCAAAAGGGAAGGGATCCCCATGGGACCCCTTTCCCATTGTGAATGCCACTGTAAACATTTTTTCAGAGCAAGCAGTGGTCCTGTGGACCACTGCCTGCTCTGAAAAAATGAAACGAAAACGTTTCATTTTTCGTTTTTGTTATGCATCTCTTTTTCCTTTAAGGAAAACGGGCTGCATTACAAAAAAAACTGCTTTATTGAAAAGCAGTCACAGACATGGTGGTCTGCTGTCTCCAGCAGGCCACCATTCGTGAGGGGGTCGCAAATTGCGACCCACCTCATGATTATTCATGATGTGGGCATTTGCGAAGCCCTTTCGAATCACAGATGGTGTCAAGGACACCATCCTACATTCGGATTTGCAACTCGCAATTTGCAGGTCACAAATCTGAACCTACCTACTTGTGGCCCCAAATTCTTAAAGAAAGTCACAAAAGTGCACCCATGGTATATGTCGTACCCCTATAAAATATTTGTGAACTGTATTTTAGCGTGGGTAAATACGATGTGTAGATTTGCTCATGTGAAAATCTATTGAGCATTTGCAAGTTCATTTTCCCTCCAGCCACTTTCTTCCCAACCCTGGAAGAAGTTCTAATTCTGCCATTGTCAGGAGTAAATGTCCAACCTTTCTTATTATGGGAAAATATTAGAGAGAAGCTGGTAAAAATCTTTAAAACATGCAGGTTAGTAGGTTTGCAGACTCAAAGGCATTCCAGCCCTGGAACTATTGCTTACTGCTTCCTCCAGCCCCAGTATGCAGATCTGCAGAAAGGTGGCAAAATAAGGAAATTTCTACAGTAGGGATTGAAACTGCAAGTATTCAAGCCCTATTATGGTAGTAGCCCTGGCATAATTTCTGCCATAATTTGTCGCCACACTACATGGCACCAAAGGGACAAGTAGATCTTTTTACAGGACAAGTAGATTTGAGAAGCAACCTGTCCCCTGGACAAGTAGATATTTTAATAAATTCCACACCCCTGAGTACGTTACATGAAATATCCATTTGCTGTTTCTATTGTGCTTTTATATTTTTACACAAAGTTGCATCATTAAATCTTTACAATGATCATTATGTACAACATACGTTTTGCATTGTTGGACGTTTAATCTTGGATTCAATAGTACATAACTAATCTCCAGGATCTGCTTTGTGTCACAGTAAGAATACCAGGATATTCACACTGACTGAGCAAGAGGCAACTATTCCCTGACACTGCAATACATCTATGTTCTGCCTTAAAACCGTGGGTGCCTCCGACTTAATAAAGCACTGCGGCTGTACCTGTGGTTCATCTCATAATGGAATTATATGTGTAATTGTTTTTTGTCGCAACCCACATGATTTGTATATAGTGCTGCAACCATTTGTAATGGCTTTATTTTTTTATTTATTTATTTTTTTACATAATGGACATTACATTTCTGGGACACTATTGAAGAGAGTGTTCGTGTACATCTTCTCTAATCGAAGCATCAATTGCAACTTGATGTCACGCTCCATCAGCTAGTATTCAATTACAGGAATTTGTAAATTGTGCTCAGAAAACCATTGAGATATAGTCTGCTGTATATCACCTTGAATCTAAATTTGTTTTATAAATAACATATAGTTAACCTAAATGCCAATTGGAATTTGAACTTCAGTAAAGTTACTAGGCGCATCCTTGTTCAGGAGGGGCTTGTGCTTAAGTTTGACTATTATGATTTCTGCTGCACTCTCTAGGATGATTACTGCCTACTCCCTGTTCTTCAGAAGAACCTTATTTCTGTAAGGCATTCTGTCTCCTTGTACCAGCAACTTTCGTCTTTTGAAAGTGCTTCTTTTGTCCGATCCTTTCCTGTCCCCTCTACTTTGCTGACAGTTTGTCTCTTTCTTTCCTTTGGATGAAGGGCATTCGTGTGGCTCAGATCTCCTGTCCATTCGATCCTCTAAAGAGTGAGTAACGCTCATCAGAGGGCCTGCATCTCTGTGGAGCTTTAATAACTTTCCAATTCGGTTATAATCTCTTTAGGTTTAATCTCTGCATTAATAGAGGATTCTCTTTTTATGAAATTCACCATGGGGTTTTGAACCGGCCGACAAGGCTCTCAGGGTATCTTCCTTCTTTTCTTTAGAATACCCTTCATATTTAGTTTTCAGTTCTAATTGGATTAGTTCCCAGATTGCCCTTCCAAAATAAACAAAAACGTGAGATCTAATCTTTTTCATTAATGATCTCTGCTGCTCAGTGCCGGATTAAACCCTGTGGTGGCCCGATGCAGTCGCAACTTGGGGCCCCCTGGCAAATTATCTCCTATTATGTTTTTAATTTTACCAACCAACAATTTTAATAAACCAATATTATTACTCAAAACTAAACATTACATGTACATAGTTTCCTCCAAATCTTTTTACAGACTGACAACTGACAAGATGAGCTTTTAAGAGGCAAACTGTTATGTGAATCTGATGTCTATGGTTTATGTACTTTAAGTTATTGGATACATTACATTAATACAGTATTTTCTCTATAGAGTCTTTACTGTAAAGTTGAGTAGATTCATTTTTTTCTATCTTTTTAAAATAATTTAAGAAAGCTTGATTGTAATTTTCTTTCAAGGTCAGATCAATATTATTTTGATCCGTTGTTAAGGGCCCCTGAAAAAAGTGGGGCCCATAGGCCGTGCCTCCTTTGCCTATTTGGTAGTCCGGCACTGCTGCTGCTGCTGGATATTTATGCCTATTATCTTCAAAGCCTAGGTTAAAGCAGATGAAGCAATGTCCCCCCCCCCCCCCCCCCTTTCTCTAAGGCCCTCCCTTAATCGTGCCATTGATGGTATGCCATGCGTAGTGTTATATAAGGTTGCACACGTGCATGGGAAAATAAGGCACATATCCAATACTGTGTGGTTATCCTTTGGTGTGTGTAGGAAGTTGGCTCTGTATGTGCTATTTCAAAGTAAGGAATAGCATGCACAGAGTCCAAGGGTTCCCCTTAGAGGTAAAATAGTGGTAAAAAGAGATAATACTAATGCTCTATTTTGTGGTAGTGTGGTCGAGCAGTAGGCTTATCCAAGGAGTAGTGTTAAGCATTTGTTGTACATACACATAGACAATAAATGAGGTACACACACTCAGAGACAAATCCAGCCAATAGGTTTTGTTATAGAAAAATATCTTTTCTTAGTTTATTTTAAGAACCACAGGTTCAAATTTAACATGTAATATATTGTTTGAAAGGTATTGCAGGTAAGTACATTAGGAACTTTGAATCAATTCAATTGCATGTATACTTTTCAAGTTATTCACAAATAGCTATTTTAAAAGTGGACACAGTGCAATTTTCACAGTTCCTGGGGGAGGTAAGTTTTTGTTAGTTTTACCAGGTAAGTAAGACACTTACAGGGTTCAGTTCTTGGTCCAAGGTAGCCCACCGTTGGGGGTTCAGAGCAACCCCAAAGTTACCACACCAGCAGCTCAGGGCCGGTCAGGTGCAGAGTTCAAAGTGGTGCCCAAAACGCATAGGCTTCAATGGAGAGAAGGGGGTGCCCCGGTTCCAGTCTGCCAGCAGGTAATTACCCACGTCTTCGGAGGGCAGACCAGGGGGGTTTTGTAGGGCACCGGGGGGGACACAAGCCCACACAGAAATTTCACCCTCAGCGGCGCGGGGGCGGCCGGGTGCAGTGTTAGAACAAGCGTCGGGTTCGCAATGGAAGTCAATGAGAGATCAAGGGATCTCTTCAGCGCTGCAGGCAGGCAAGGGGGGGCTTCCTCGGGGAAACCTCCACTTGGGCAAGGGAGAGGGACTCCTGGGGGTCACTTCTGCAGTGAAAGTCCGGTCCTTCAGGTCCTGGGGGCTGCGGGTGCAGGGTCTTTTCCAGGCGTCGGGACTTAGGTTTCAGAGAGTCGCGGTCAGGGGAAGCCTCGGGATTCCCTCTGCAGGCGGCGCTGTGGGGGCTCAGGGGGGACAGGTTTTGGTACTCACAGTCGTAGAGTAGTCCGGGAGTCCTCCCTGAGGTGTTGGTTCTCCACCAGCCGAGTCGGGGTCGCCGGGTGCAGTGTTGCAAGTCTCACGCTTCTTGCGGGGAGATTGCAGGGTTCTTTAAAGCTGCTCCTTTGGATAAAGTTGCAGTCTTTTTGGAGCAGGTCCGCTGTCCTCTGGAGTTTCTTGTCGTCGTCGAAGCAGGGCAGTCCTCAGAGGAGTCAGAGGTCGCTGGTCCCTTTGGAAGGCGTCGCTGGAGCAGAGTTCTTTGGAAGGCAGGAGACAGGCCGGTGAGTTTCTGGAGCCAAGGCAGTTGTCGTCTTCTGGTCTTCCTCTGCAGGGGTTTTCAGCTAGGCAGTCCTTCTTCTTGTAGTTGCAGGAATCTAGTTACTAGGTTCAGGGAGAGCCCTTAAATACTAAATTTAAGGGCGTGTTTAGGTCTGGGGGGTTAGTAGCCAATGGCTACTAGCCCTGAGGGTGGGTACACCCTCTTTGTGCCTCCTCCCAAGGGGAGGGGGTCACATCCCTAATCCTATTGGGGGAATCCTCCATCTGCAAGATGGAGGATTTCTAAAAGTTAGTCACCTCAGCTCAGGACACCTTAGGGGCTGTCCTGACTGGCCAGTGACTCCTCCTTGTTATTCTCATTATTTCTCCTGGACTTGCCGCCAAAAGTGGGGGCTGGGTCCAGGAGGCGGGCATCTCCACTAGCTGGAGTGCCCTGGGGCATTGTAACACGAAGCTTGAGCCTTTGAAGCTCACTGCTAGGTGTTACAGTTCCTGCAGGGGGGAGGTGTGAAGCACCTCCACCCAGAGCAGGCTTTGTTTCTGTCCTCAGAGAGCACAAAGGCTCTCACCGCATGAGGTCAGACACTCGTCTCTCAGCAGCAGGCTGGCACAGACCAGTCAGTCCTGCACTGAACAATTGGGTAAAATACAGGGGGTATCTCTAAGATGCCCTCTGTGTGCATTTTTTAATAAATCCAACACTGGCATCAGTGTGGGTTTATTATTCTGAGAAGTTTGATACTAAACTTCCCAGTATTCAGTGTAGCCATTATGGAGCTGTGGAGTTCGTTTTTGACAGACTCCCAGCCCATATACTCTTATGGCTACCCTGTACTTACAATGTCTAAGGTTTTGCTTAGACACTGTAGGGGCATAGTGCTCATGCACATATGCCCTCACCTGCGGTATAGTGCACCCTGCCTTAGGGCTGTAAGGCCTACTAGAGGGGTGACTTACCTATGCCACAGGCAGTGGGAGGTTGGCATGGCACCCTGAGGGGAGTGCCATGTCGACTTAGTCATTTTCTCCCATCAGCACACACAAGCTGGCAAGCAGTGTGTCTGTGCTGAGTGAGGGGTCCCTAGGGTGGCATAAGACATGCTGCAGCCCTTAGAGACCTTCCCTGGCATCAGGGCCCTTGGTACCAGAGGTACCAGTTACAAGGGACTTACCTAGGTGCCAGGGTTGTGCCAATTGTGGAAACAATGGTACATTTTAGGTGAAAGAACACTGGTGCTGGGGCCTGGTTAGCAGGGTCCCAGCACACTTCTCAGTCAAGTCAGCATCAGTATCAGGCAAAAAGTGGGGGGTAACTGCAACAGGGAGCCATTTCTTTACAGTGTGGAATGAGGGTACCATGCTTCCAGCTGGTAGGGGTTTTCTTCGACCCAAAATGAAATCTCATTCTGTTTGCTGGGTCAAAGCCTCATTTATCACATTACTAGTTTTTCAATTAATTGCAGTTGCTTGGACAAGAGTAAGACTCTGAATAGTACTTGTCACATCAGTACCTCGCAGTTGTAACACATGTGCAGCACATTGGCTAAGCTGGTGATAAATTTCTGCCATTTCTGTTAACATTTCTCTGAAGTCATCTACGTTTAAGTGATCAGTTGCTAGATGAGGTGTGTACATAGTTAAATCTAGCTTTATTCGTATTGGTAATGTTAAGGGGCCTAAATGTAATGCCTAGCTTGCATGTGGTAATCTTCCTTCAAATAATTGTATTTGGTTGGTATATGCTAAAGCACTTCAGTGTATTAATTGGATACTATCACGCTGGAGGGTCAATTTGAGCATACTTAGTAACATGCTGTGTTGGATCAGTAACTATTTCAATCCTGTAGTAAAACACCTCATTCTTATAAAGAGTCTCAGCTCCTTTCAAAAGCATGGTTTTGGTACCCATCAGTTGGAATCTCCTTTGTGTCAAATGCGCTTAACTTTAATACGTCAAGCACAAATTAGTTGGACAATCCAAGGACGTAACCATTACGTCCTTGGATTGACCCATGGGGGGGAGTGGGAGCACCCCCCCCCCCCCCCCCCCATGAGCCTCGTCTCGGTGCCCCCCAGTGCAGGGATGAAATGGAATTGCTTCCCCTTCCACCCCTGCCCCCGTGGCATCTGATGACGACCGCCTGCGATCGCACGCTGACCTCATCAGAGGCCTGCCCCTCCAGCACGTATCGGAGGAGAAATGCTTCTGCAAGGCAAGGGCCGCTCCCCTGGGGGGCAGATCGGCCTATTATAATTAGTCCAATCTGCCCCCAGGGGGAGCAGAAACCCCCTAGACATCAGGGATTTTTGTTTGTCAGTTTCACGTGAGGGGAGCGACCGACCCCTTAGGCGTGGGTCGCTCCCTTGGTGGGGCAAATTTGTTGTAGGTCATTTCTGCCCCTAAGGTGGGTAGAAACCACTAGACACCAGGGAATTTTTTTTTTATCCAATTTCACGCAAGGTGAGCGACCCCTTAGGCAAGGGTTGCTTCCCTCGGGGCAAATTCATTTTAGGCCATTTCTGCTCCCCTTACGGGCAGATTGGCCTGTTTCTATTAGGCCGATCTGCCCCCTGGGGGAGTGCAGAAACCACTTAGGCACCAGGGATTGGTGTGTGCGTGTATTTATGTGTTTTGTTTGAGGGGGCAGCCCCTTGGGCAAGGGTCGCTCCCCATAGGGGCACATTACTGTTGACCTTATCTGCACCCCCTTGGGGGCAGATTGGCCTATTTTTGGAAGGCCCATCTGACCTCCAGAGACCAGGGAAGATATATATATTTTTTTTAAAAGATGGTGGGGGTATGGCCATACCTCCCCCATCCCCCCCCACCCCCCCCTAAATAAACGGGGCCAAAGTTGTCCTGTCCACTAGTGGGCAGATAGGACAGTCAACCCCGATCAACACCGGGGGGTGGGGGGGGCGGGGGTCAGAAAGTCTACTAGATGCCAGGGAATTAAAAAAAAAAAAAAAAATAGTGGGGTGGTGGCTGCCAACCAGTACGGGCCTGGTTATGCCCCCATCCCAACTGAAGGGGGTAACAGTCTTTCAACTCTTCCCCCGCACACTAAAACATCTTATCCCACGGCAAGCAAGAGGACATTTGATTATTTTGGGTTTTGGTTTTACATTTGGGCCATGAGAGCTTGGCTAACTCTCAAAATCGCCCCACTTGGAATGGTGAGGGCTGCACTTTTTGGACTTTTGGACGCTGCCGTGTAGAAAAATCCACAAGACCTAGACACATCTGAAAACTAAACATCTGGGTGATTACAGGGTGGTGTGCTTCACATGCACCCCACACCATTTTCTTACCCACAGTGCCCTGCAAACCTCCAACTTTGCTGGAAATCACACATTTTTCCCCCCATTTTTGTGATGGAACCTTCCGGAATCTGCAGAAATCCACAAAATTCCTACCACCCAGCATTGTCTCAAATATACTGATAAAAATTCTGCTGCACTTGTCAGCCTAAATTTTTTTTTCTTCCAAACTGCCCTTTTGGACCCGCTTTGGTTCCTCCTCAATTTCAACATGTTTTTGGCTCTTTCCTGTCACAGGCACTTGGCTCACAAGTGAGGTATCCTTTTTACCAGGAGACTGAGGGGAACGTTGGGTGGTAGGAAATTTGTCCCGGTGCGGTGATCCCACTGAAATGTGGGAAAAATTTGATTTTTGTTTAGCTAAATTTGAGGTTTGCTGAGGATTCTGGGTAAGAAAGCATAGGGGGATTCCTGCAAGTCACACCTCCCTGGACTCCCTTGAGTGTCTAGTCAGAAATGTCTGGGTTTGGTAGGTTTCCCTAGATTGCTGCAGTGTCCAGGACCAAAAACACACACACACACACACACACACACACACACACACACACTCACACTCACACTCACTCTCACACACACTCTCACACACACTCTCACACACACTCTCACACACACACTCTCACACTCACACTCACTCTCCCCAGCCAAAAAAGAGATTTGTATTTGATAATTTTGATGTGTCCAAATAGTGTTTTGGGGCATTTCCTTTCACGGGCACTAGGCCTACCCACACAAGTCCAGTACCATTTTTATCGGGAGACGTGGGGGAACGCTGGGTGGAAGGAAATGTATGGCTCCCCTCAGATTCCTGAACTTTCTGTCACCGAAATGTGAGGAAAAAGTGTTTTGTTGGCCAAATTTTGAGGTTTGCAAAGGATTCTGGGTAACAGAACCTGGTGAGAGTCCCACAAGTCACCCCATCTTGGATTTCCCTAGGTGTCTAGTTTTAAAAAATGCACTGGTTTGGTAGGTTTCCCTAGGTGCCAGCAGACCTAGAGGCCAAAATCCATAGCTAGGCACTTTGCAAAAAAACTGTTCTGTTTTCTTTGGTGAAAATGTGATGTGTCCACGTTGTGTTTTTGGGCATTTCCTGTCGCTGGCGCTATGCCTACCCACACAAGTGAGGTACCATTTTTATCGGGAGACTTGGGGGAACGCTGGGTGGAAGGAAATTTGTGGCTCCTCTGAGAGTCCAGAACTTTCTGTCAGCGAAGTGTGAGGAAAAGGTGTTTTGTTGGCCAAATTTTGAGGTTTGCAAAGGATTATGGATAACAGAACCTGGTGAGAGCCCCACAAGTCACCCCATCTTGGATTCCCCTAGGTGTCTAGTTTTAAAAAATGCACCGGTTTGTTAGGTTTCCCTAGGTGCCGGCTGAGCTAGAGGCCAAAATCTACAGCTAGGCACTTTGCAAAGAACACATCAGATTTCAATGTAAAAATGTGATGTGTCCATGTTACGTTTTCTGTCGCGAGCATTAGGCCTACCAACGCAAGTGAGGTACCATTTTTATTGGGAAACTTGGGGGAACACAGAATAGCAAAACAAGTATTATTGCCCCTTGTCTTTCTTTACATTGTTTCCTTCCAAATGTAAGACAGTGTAAAAAAAGACGTCTATTTGAGAAATGCCCTGTAATTCACATGCTAGTTTGGGCAACCCAGAGTTCAGAGATGTGCAAATAACCACTGCTTCTCAACACCTTATCTTGTGCCCATTTTGAAAATACAAACGTTTTCTTGATACCTATTTTTCACTCTTTATATTTCAGCAAATGAATTGCTGTATACCCAGCATAGAATGAAAACTCATTGCAAGGTGCAGCTCATTTATTGGCTCTGGGTACCTAGGGTCCTTGATGAACCTACAAGCCCTATATATCCCCGCAACCAGAAGAGTCCAGCAGACGTAACGGTATATTGCTTTAAAAAATCTGACATCGTAGGAAAAAGTTACAGGGTAAAACGTGGAGAAAAATGGCTGTTTTTTCACCTCAATTTAATATATTTTTCTTTTCAGTTGTTATTTTCTGTAGGAAACCCTTGTAGGATCTACACAAATTACCCCTTGCTGAATTCAGAATTTCGTCTACCTTTCAGAAATGTTTAGGTTTCTGGGATGCAACACTGGTTTCCTGCCCATTTCTGTCACTGACTGGAAGGAGGCTGAAAGCACAAAAAAATCGTAAAAATGGGGTATGTCCCAGTAAAATGGCAAAATTGTGTTGAAAAATTGGGTTTTCTGATTCAAGTCTTGCCTGTTCCTGAAAGCTGGTGATTTTAGCACCGCAAACCCTTTGTTGATGCCATTTTCAGGGAAAACACCACAAGCCGCCTTCTGCAGCCCCTTTTTCCCATTTAAAAAAATAATAAAAAAATGTCACTGTATTTTGGCTAATTTCTTGGCCTTCTTCAGGGGAACCCTCAAAGTCTGGGTACCTGTAGAATCCCTAGGATGTTGGAAAAAAAGGACGCAAATTTGGCGTGGGTAGCTTATGTGGACAAAACGTTATGAGGACCTAAGCGAGAACTATTCCAAATAGGCAGAAAAAGGCCTGGCACAGGAGGGGAAAAGGCCTGGCAGCGAAGGGGTTAAATCATATTCACCCTCCAAAAAAGAAAAATACCCCCATAAGTTTCAGTAGAGTCAACCACTCTCTTTACAAATCCACCTTATCAGCCCAAGCGTAATGTGCTCACCCTTTAGAACATCTCATTGTAGAGCCTACAGGTTGACCAATATGAAAGTTTTTTTTATTGTAACTTTAAGTGATTGGTTGACTTTTAAGATTTCTGGAGGATGATTGTTCATTCCATTTGGGCTTAAAATGTACTGGATTGCAGCGGGAAGCAGTTTTTTTTTTTATTGAGTCACTTGAGATTTGCAAGCTGTAGGTGAAGGATCTGGGAGTATTCTATGCTTACAGAATTATGTTTCAAGACCTAGATCTACATTGTATCCTACTGGTGTCCAGGTGATTTGTAATTCAGATTTAAACTGTATTCAGTTTGCAAATAATAAAGATCTCTGAGCTAACGTGCGACTTAGAATGGAGAAGAGAGAGCAGCGTTGATATAAAGATTGAAATGTCCAGCTAAATCTTTTCATGAATGTATTTCAGTAATAAGGTTACCTTTGGGCAGGGAGCTTAGTTAGGTAATATGCCACCCTTCCTCCAATTAAAATGATCTGTTTGATTGTTTTAGAGCTAGAGGATAGAACATTGTGTGTTGCCTGTTTAGCTGCCAAGTAGCACATAACTTGCCCGCACCTAGCTCACAGAAAAGTCTGCAGCCCAGAGTTGCAATGTGGGCACCCATCGAGGGCAGGGAACTCCGTCTGTTGGCCCATTTGATGAACCCATTGTCTTAAATGCATATAGTAGCTTAAGAGTCATATGTGCATGAATTATAAACATCACATTCCTTCTAATAAGGTAATTGGATAGCTGGTTTAGTTGCTACACACTCCTGTGCTAATTGGAGGCTTTCTTCTGGAGATAATTCACACTTTATTCCCCATTTACATTAGGGTAGACCATATTAGAGTATCTAGATGAATCCTGTCTGGTGTTACCATACTGACTTTTTGTTCACTCCCCCAAAACCCCCTCCCACTGTGACATCATTAGCTGTCACTACAGGAACACAGACCAAGAATAAATGCTCTTAGGGAGCCAGGACGGCGGCACAATGTCATAGTTGTTGGAGCTGCACCTCAATAATCACCGGAACCCCAGTATTTTGATTACCTCAATCAATTTTTATCTAATCAATTTGTCTCCAACGTCTCCAAATGTTCTAGTAGTTAGAGACAACACACCTCATTGAAGAATTACATAATTTAGCACTGTAAAACCTATTAAAATACAGAAGCATTATAACTGAGTTCTAATACAAAAACAGGGCAAAAATAGGTTTATTACAGAAATATTAATGGGGTAGGAAGAATAAATGCATGAACCACAATACAGGCTCAGACACAGAAATACAGTATTATAAAATTAGTCAAATCTAAGAAAACCCGAAGAGTCAAATCCCTGAAGAGTACATGCCAGCATCCCATAAGAAAAATCTAAGACAAATGGGCATAGTTGCAAGCTAAAACAATGAAGTCACCCAGCAGCAGCTGATGCAACACTAAAATAAATTAAATGACCACTGTGATTCTAAAACTCAAGACTTTTTATACACAGTTCACAAAAGCTATTAAAAGATTCTGCAAGTTCAGCATGAAGTGATCATGGTTATTGTTGCATTGACCAATCAGAAACAGCAACATCATTTTAAAAATCTTTAGTAGTAACCCATTTCTTAATGTAAGAGAAATCTTCTGCCTGCTCCATCAGAAACTACATTCTGGAGAAGGTCAACACAAAATGAAACATTTTTTAAGCAATGGCTCACAGATCTAACACACCTGCAGCAGAACTTCAAACGGATGTCCTTGAAAATGATACTCTGGGGACAGAATGGAAGCTTCATTCATAATAAACACATCCTAACACAATTGTACATCTTTGAATCTTTCAAATAATTCACTTGGGGCCAGATGTAGGAAGCATTTTGCATGGTGCAAACTGCGAAAATCGCAGTTTGCGCCATGCAAAATGCTCATCGCGATGCTCATTCACAATTTGCGAGTCGGTACCGACTTGCAAATTGTGAATGCGACTCGCAAATAGGAAGGGGTGTTCCCTTCCTATTTGCGACTCGAATCGCAATGCTAAATTGCTTTGTGACCGCGAATGCGGTCGCAAAGCAATTCGCAGTTACCACCAGTGTCACACTGGTGGTAACCCATTCGCAAAAGGGAAGGGGTCCCTATGGGACCCCTTCCCCTTTGTGAATGTTGCCAAAATGTTTTTTTCAGAGCAGGCAGTGGTCCAATGGACCACTGCCTACTCTGAAAAAACGAAACCAAATGGTTTTGTTATTTTTTTTTATTTTGCAACTCGTTTTCCTTTAAGGAAAACGGGCTGCAAAATAAAAAACTGCTTTATTTAAAAAGCCGTCACAGACATGGAGGTCTGCTGTCTTCAGCAGGCCACCATCCCTGTGAGTGCAGGGACTCGCTATTGGGTCGCAAAATGCGACCCACCTCATTAACATTAATGAGGTGGGTCTTTGCGACCCCATAGCAAATCGCAGACTGTGTCTGAGACACCGTTCTGCATCCGATTTTGCAAATCGGAAATTGCGAGTCGCACCGACTCGCAATTTCCGATTCGCAAAATCGGAACTTGCTACATCTGGCCCGTGGTGTTATGTAGAAACGAGCAATGTGATGGCTTGCAGCAGGTCACTGATTGACAGATGGGAACCAGCAAAAGCAAGATGAACAGAACACCAGAAACTGCATATACTTGAATATAAACAGTGTTCAACATGAACATGTGACATAACTACTTCACAGTATTAATCATGCTTCCAAATGAGATAGAACATGTTTTAAGTGCAACATCATTGATTCATCAGGTACAACTCCATGATTCATTAAAACCATTAATTTTTAAACACGAAATCACATGACATTTATATATTTGTATAGTTTAAACAAAAACTACTACATAGTCATTGAAGCAACAAGACAGCGATACTGCACATGTATCTCTATGCATGTTAGCCATGTACCAATGCAAGCCACATCTACCATGCTATGGTCTTCTAGTGTGAACTTCATTTTAACTCATCAGTAAGTGAGTTTGTTTCAGATTACAGTTCTGTCTTTCCCTTACACAGCTATTACTATTGTGCCTTCAAAGTCTATCACATTTGGCGGGCAAGGTCCAAATTGCAAGTAACATTTGACTGCATGGTAACTGTCCGTGATGAGCACCAAGTCACTGGGATAGATTGTTGATTTTCTGCTCTTAATGTCCAGGGGGGTTGGTATTCCTAATGCCCATGCTCGGACATATTGTTTTGGGTCAAGGACAATTTGTTTTCATGTTCATTTTATCTACTGGATAAGAAGCTCAACTAATTTCAGCACAAACCCATTAACTTTTAGTTTGCAACTACAATATGGATCAGTAGAAGATTACTGCATGCCACTAAGACAAGATGTGTATTTCTGTGTGTAAGTTGTCCAAACGTGTGTAATATGAGTCATTATTACAAAAGACTTCCTGTTTAGGTGAGCGCTCTAAAGCAGTGGTTCTTAATCTGTGGTCCGGGGACCCAAGAGGGTCTGGGATGCCTACACAGGGTGTCTGCTGCTTAAAATTAAATAAAATTTACAGATTTAAAATGTGTGTCTAAATAAAGAAGCTATATGTAAAACTGAAATTGTTAAAAACGTTCTGTAAATGTGAAGGGCAGTGCAAGCGCATCTAACAGAATATAATATGGACAATGTGTGTATGTGTGTGTGTATTTATATGTTCGATGGCATGTGTAGCTGCAGATACACATGCTGTGCACAGTCCGCCGTCTGGTGTTGGGCTCGGAGTGTTACAAGTTGTTTTTCTTCGAAGAAGTCTTTTCGAGTCACGAGACCGAGGGACTCCTCCTACTTTGATTCCATTGCGCATGGGCGTCGACTCCATCTTAGATTGTTTTTTTTCCGCCATCGGGTTCGGACGTGTTCCTTTTCGCTCCGTGTTTCGGGTCTGAAAGTTAGTTAGAATCTCGGAAAAAAACGTCGGTATTGTTTGCGTTCGGTATCGGGTTAGTTAGAACAAATCGACACCGAATTTTGAAGAGCTCCGGTGGTCCTTCGGGGTTTTTTCGATCCCCCGTCGGGGCCTGGTCGGCCCGGCCACGTGCGACTTCAAGGCTCATGGAACGGACCCCATTCCGTTTCTGCCCAAAATGCCATCACAAGTATCCGTATACGGATCACCATCTGGTCTGTAACTTGTGCTTGTCCCCCGAGCACAAGGAGGATACTTGTGAAGCCTGTCGAGCGTTTCGGTCGAGGAAGACGCTGAGAGACCGAAGAGCCAGGAGACTACAAATGGCGTCCACGCCGACAGGTCAAGATTGTTTCGAGGAGGAAGAAGAAGCTTTCTCCGTCCGCGAGTCGGATTCGGAAGAACTCGACGCCGAAGAAACAACAAAAACCGTGAGTAAGACGTCGAAAATCAAGACTTCTACAAAGAGAAGTCTACAAAAGCCCAGGGGACGCCACCGCCAACAGGCCATGGCTTAATCCGAAAAATAGGTGACCCATCCAAGGCACCGAAAAAGGGCATGCTGGTGTCGAAGTCATCCGACTCCGGTCGAGATACCGCCACACAGCAACCTCGGAGCCGAGACGGCGGCTCCGAGAAACTTCGGCACAGAGACAGCGGCACCGAAGAATTTCGGCACCGAGACACGCCGAAAACAAAGAAGGTTTCTTCGGAGCCTAAAAAGACTTCCGAAAAGGTTTCGGTTCCGAAACAGCCAGCCTCTGAGCCGAAAACTAGTTCCTATACAGAGGAACAAGGACTAACCTTCCAATTACATCGATTTGGAGAGGAGCTTCAATCTGCAGAGCCTGACTACACACAAAGAAGGCTTCATATTCATGAGGACACAGGGAAGATAGCCACTCTTCCCCCAATCAAAATAAAAAGGAAACTTTCCTTTCAACAAAAGGACAAGCAACCACATTCAAAGGTGGCAAAGAAAACAACCCCACCACCGTCTCCACCACCATCAATACATGCATCACCAGCAACAACTCCACCACTGATGCACTCACCAGCTCATACCACAATGAGTCAGGATGATCCCGATGCATGGGACCTCTACGATGCTCCAGTGTCTGACAATAGCCCAGACTCTTATCCTACAAAACCGTCACCACCTGAGGACAGTACATCCTATACACAGGTGGTCGCAAGGGCAGCCGACTTTTACAATGTGTCCTTACATTCGGAACCAATTGAGGATGACTTTCTCTTTAACACCCTATCCTCCACCCATAGTCAATATCAAAGCCTTCCCATGCTCCCAGGAATGCTAAGACATCCTAAACAAATATTTCAGGATCCAGTTAAAGGCAGAGCAGTAACTCCAAGGGTGGAGAAAAAATATAAGCCACCGCCCACTGATCCAATATATATTACAACACAACTAACACCAGACTCCGTAGTTGTGGGGGCTGCTCGTAGGAGAGCCAACTCTCATACCTCAGGCGACGCACCACCTCCAGACAAGGAGAGCTGCAAATTTGATGCTGCGGGAAAAAGGGTTGCAGCACAAGCAGCAAATCAGTGGCGGTTTGCCAATTCACAAGCACTTTTGGCAAGATACGACAGGGCTCATTGGGATGAAATGCAACATTTCATCGAACACTTACCCAAGGAGTTCCAAAAAAGAGCGCAACAGGTGGTGGAAGAGGGACAAAGTATCTCAAATAATCAGATTCGGTCTTCCATGGATGCAGCAGATACAGCTTTAAGGACAATAAACACTGCAGTCACAATACGAATGCACGCATGGCTGCGCACTTCTGGGTTCAAACCGGAAATCCAGCAGCCTGTGCTCAATATGCCGTTTAATGAACAGCAATTGTTTGGGCCGGAGGTAGACACTGCCATCGAAAAACTCAAGAAGGACACTGATACAGCCAAAGCCATGGGCGCACTCTACTCCCCGCAGAGCAGAGGCACATTTCGGAAAACACCTTTTAGGGGAGGGTTTCGAGGTCAACCCACAGAAACCACAACCTCACAAACAAGGCCTACCTACCAGGATCAATATCAGAGGGGAGGTTTTCGGGGGCAATTTAGAGGGGGCCAATTCCCAAAAAATCGAGAAATTCCAAAACCCCTCAAAATAAGCAGTGACTCACAAGTCACACACCCCCATCACATAACACCTGTGGGGGGGAAGACTAAGCCAATTTTACAAACTTTGGGAGGAAATAACAACAGACACTTGGGTCTTAGCAATTATCCAGCATGGTTATTGCATAGAATTTCGCCAATTCCCTCCAAACGTCCCACCGAAAACACACAATATGTTGAAACAACATATAGATCTTCTAGGACTAGAAGTTCAAGCATTGCTACAAAAGGACGCAATAGAATTAGTACCAACTCAACAAAAAAACACAGGAGTTTACTCACTGTACTTTCTAATACCCAAAAACGACAAAACTCTGAGACCAATACTAGATCTCAGAACACTAAATACCTACATAAAATCAGACCACTTTCACATGGTCACGTTACAAGACGTAATACCACTGCTCAAACAGCAAGACTACATGACAACATTAGATCTAAAAGATGCGTATTTCCATATACCAATACATCCTTCACACAGGAAATACCTAAGGTTCGTATTCCAAGGAATACATTACCAATTCAAAGTGTTGCCATTCGGAATAACTACTGCGCCAAGAGTTTTTACAAAATGCCTGGCAGTAGTATCTGCACATATCAGAAGGCAGCAAATACATGTGTTCCCGTACTTAGACGACTGGCTAATCAAAACCAACATGCTAAAACAGTGTTCACAGCACACAAAATATGTCATACAAACCCTTCACAGGCTAGGTTTCCCCATCAACTACGCGAAGTCACACCTTCTGCCGTGTCAAACGCAGCAATACTTAGGAGCGACAATCAACACAGCAAAAGGGATTGCCACTCCAAGTCCACAACGGGTTCAAACATTTCACAAAGTAATACAGGCCATGTATCCAACACAAAAGATACAAGTCAGAATGGTAATGAAACTACTAGGCATGATGTCTTCATGCATAGCCATTGTCCCAAACGCAAGATTGCACATGCGGCCCTTACAACAGTGCCTAGCATCACAATGGTCACAAGCACAGGGTCAACTTCTAGATCTGGTGTTGATAGACCGCCAAACATACATCTCGCTTCTATGGTGGAACAGTACAAATTTAAACCGAGGGCGGCCTTTCCAAGACCCAGTGCCACAATACGTCATAACAACAGATGCTTCCATGACAGGGTGGGGAGCACACCTCAATCAACACAGCATTCAAGGACAATGGGACATACATCAGAGACAGTTTCACATAAATCACTTGGAAATGTTAGCAGTATTTCTAGCGCTGAAAGCATTTCAACCCATAATAACCCAAAAATACATTCTTGTCAAAACAGACAACATGACAACAATGCATTATCTAAACAAACAAGGAGGGACACACTCGACACAGTTGTGCCTCCTAACACAGAAAATATGGCATTGGGCGATTCACAACCACATTCGCCTAATAGCACAATTTTATTCCAGGGATTCAGAACCAGTTGGCAGACAATCTCTCTCGAGATCACCAACAAACCCACGAATGGGAAATTCACCCCCAAATACTAAACAATTACTTTCAAATTTGGGGAACACCTCAAATAGATCTATTTGCAACAAAGGAAAACTCAAAATGCCAAAACTTCGCATCCAGATACCCACAAGATCAATCCCAAGGCAATGCTCTATGGATGAACTGGTCAGGGATCTTTGCATACGCTTTTCCCCCTCTCCCTCTCCTTCCATATGTAGTAAACAGTTTGAGTCAAAACAAACTCACTCATACTAATAGCACCAACATGGGCAAGGCAACCTTGGTACACGACACTACTAGACCTGTCAGTAGTACCTCATGTCAAACTACCCCACAAACCAGATCTGTTAACACAACACAAACAACAGATCAGACATCCAAATCCAGCATCTTTGAATCTAGCAATTTGGCTTCTGAAATCCTAGAATTCGGACACTTGCACCTCACACAAGAATGTATGGAGGTCATAAAACAAGCTAGGAAACCTACCATTAGACACTGCTACGCAAACAAGTGGAAAAGATTCGTGTATTACTGCCAGAATAATCAAATTCAGCCATTAACCGCATCTCCAAAAGATATAGTTGGATATTTACTACATTTGCAAAAATCAAATCTAGCTTTCTCTTCCATAAAAATACATCTCACCGCAATATCAGCTTACCTACAAATTACTCATTCAACTTCACTATTTAGAATACCAGTCATTAAAGCATTTATGGAAGGCTTAAAGAGAATCATACCACCAAGGACACCACCTGTTCCTTCATGGAACCTCAACATTGTCTTAACAAGACTCATGGGTCCACCTTTCGAGCCCATGCATTCTTGTGAAATGCAATACTTAACGTGGAAAGTTGCATTTTTGATTGCCATCACATCGATGTGTCAGAAATAGTCACAGACACCACAAAAACATAGCCCCATGTCTCTGTCCTGGTAGATAGAAGCCACTAATGCACAGATAAATACTGCTAAAAGTAACAGTCATGGGTGACTGTTGTCTGTTAATCTGCTGCCTTTAACCAGTTCATTTGTGCTATATAGGAGGGGTGGTACCTGTACAACCTAAAGAAGAAAAACCGGTTCTTTAAATTTCTGTACCCACTTTTTTGATTGCACAGACTGCAGCATTGACCTTTGAGGAGCTGTCTGAGGCTGTCTGCGGTTGCAAATCTTCCACTCTGCTGTCTACTACAAATCCACTGTGGCCATCACCACTTCCAACTTGCAAGCACATACAATACATAGACCGACTGTTAATATCAACTTAAATAGTTATTGTACATTTCTGGCAAAGCATGTTTTTTGGTGCAGATGATATGCTTGCCATGCTCTGCACCTCATCCCCTGTAGGTGGTGGGCTGGAAAGTTTAAAGGCTCAGTCAAAGAGGAGAAGGATTCTAGTATGGTAGAGAAAAGGAAGGGTTAGTGTTTGAGAGGGTTCTCTGAGAAAAGCCCCTTGAAAGTAGGGATCAGTGGGATCTCTAAAAATCAAGACCTTCTGCATCTGATAAAGATTTGAACAGGTCCACAGTTTATTAACCTTCATTACCACAGTGTTTAGCGTACACTTAGGCAACAATATGAAACTTTTTCTCAGGGTGGCCTGTTGTGTTTGCACGTACCTGTGGCTTGGTAACAGCATCAGAGAAATAACCATATATCTGAGTTGCGGAAGACGGACATAGAGAGAGGTTCTGTAAGTTTAGAACATATCCCGCCAGTCTCTAAAATCAAGCTTGGTTATTTCAATTACTGTGGTCTGATGATGCGAAGCAGAAGGTTATTTAGAGTTTCACACTCGAGCTTGGCCAGCAGTTGAGAAAAACATTTGTAATAATCAGATTTATAAAGGAAAAAAATAAGAATGTACAGTGAATGCGAAATCCCTTTTAATGATAGAGGTTGCAGCTGAAAAAGTACTGGAGACCAAGCACCAGTTGCCAAATCACCCAGTCAAGCAATCTACATGCATGTGTTTAAAATACCCACTACTGACATTTGTTGTGCCCTGCAAATCACAGATACATGTCCAGAAAGGTGCATTAGTTGCATTTATTAATTTGAACTATAATCACACTTGGGATTAACATCATTGTGAAACACCAAGATCTGCTTTAGCTAGCGCTGTTTAAAAAGCAAATTATTTACAGCCCACAGTATTTTATACATAAACGGAATTGTTCTTTCCACTGAAAAGCTTAATCTAGAACCCTATTTTTTTTTTTCTTTTCTAATATTGAATATTGGTCAAATATTGTACAGTTGACTAACGAGGCACGCTGAGAATGCCAGTCCAGCATAGGTTTTCCTCAAGTAAAATAAATTAACATTCCTGATCTAAATGTGCTAACATTTGGGCGGTTAGTTGTTGTAATTTACACTCGAAATAGCTGGGTCACAGGTGCCAAAGGAGCTTTTGTCTATAATTCATTTCCTTTGTGTTTTTGGCCCAGAATGATGATTGTTGTAGAACAAATTTGCTAAACATCGATGAATATGGTAAGCATACAAAACTGATATTTGGGTATTAGCACCACACAGGAACCACAATTTTCTTCCAGACCATGGTAACCATTGACTTGTTTCTATAACTCCATAATGTAGTAAAGGATTGTACTCTGTTTTTTTTTTTTTGTTGTTTTTGTTTTGTTTTGCAGCTTAATTTTAAAGTTCCAACTATTTACAAGTGTGGCTCCTAAAAATGTAATCTGGTGTCTAAACGTTTAACTTGGGAGCTGTTGGTTCCTTGTGCAAAGGGAGCCTTGTGTAACTGTGGCCATTGTATGGTTTATTTTTGTGTGCTGGAGAGAAATTGCCCACATCTTCAGTTCTGGTAAGCCTGGACGTTCCATCTGGGTCAGAACTTTCGTCTTGTGCTAGTGTGACCGTGGGAAAACCTTTGATTAATTTCTCATCAGTTTTGTGGCACTGAGAAGGAAGACCTAATGTGACCTATCTAATAAGATGGACAGTTGCTAAATGCATATAAAGCAGAAATCTGTGAGAAACCAGCAGACTATAGGTTTGACAATCGTCAGCACCTAAGTGGCCTATAATCCTTCAATGGTAGATGGATTTAAAGCCTCGGAATTTATAAGCCGAGTTTTCAAAATCAAGGAAACTACACAGTGGCCGGCTTATTAAAGTACAAACACATTAGCGGTTTTCTGATCTTTTCCCCAAGAGATTTTTGCATAAATCAGCATTAATATGGGGAAGAACATCCTCGAAAATCCAAACTCCAATTCCAGTAGGACAGCAGACAAGGAATGGGGGACTTTGCTAGCTGTATCATCCTGTTGGGAACACCTTCCCATACAAAGAATGGGGCTCTACGTTAATTCGATTGGAATATGGTACAGATGCTGACATGGGTAAATGTCCAGATGAGGTGACACAAGGGACCAAATATTTGCTACTTAAGTAAAAATAATGAACAAAACTTAAATATAGTGTTAAAAACTTGTATTAATGGATAAATAACATCGTGGTCAATTGGGCATTCTTTTGTCAGTTATGTATCCTGCTGATGTGCAGTACGAGCTCAATTCTATAGACTGTCTGTACAGTACAATAGGTATTGTCTATTTATGTATGTGTTTTCTTTTTATGTGAATCCAGCCAAAGGCGGCAGAAGGCTGTAGAACGCCAGAGACAAAAAATACAATCAGAGAGCAATTTCGGAAAAAGGGTGGGGCACATGAGTTTTAGGACATGGAAGGCACTATACACATCTTGAAGATGTAGTGTTCGTTTAGGATGCTTCTTTTCAGCTCTTTCTTGACTTGAAGGAGAGTTGAGTGGTCTGCGAAGGGTGATGTTCCATATCCTGGATGTGGGGGTGGGTTATTTCAGGAAAATTAACTTCTATATAGTGTGAAAAATCATGAAGTAAAGTGTTCTGCATATAGTTGAGTTGATGGGCTCTCCCTCGTGCATTTGCCGCAAGCGAAGGAACAACTTTGCAAGCACAAGATGCTACATACCAACATTCAAACACATACTGTACATAGATATACTGAGTAGCATAGTTGTGTTACCCAGGAAAACAGTTAATCAGTTTAGGCCAAACACACAAACGGTGATGAGAGGAATGCTTGCAATAAATCTACCCACTGGCAATCACTCGAGGTAGTATCCAACCCCCCCATCATTCTTTTGCCCACCATGCCACCTAAGTATGGGCCCAGCCACATGCACCTCAGCCTTGACCCTGCTCCAGTATGAACAGTCTCGCCCGAACTGCCAACCAATTTAGGCCCTCATTATGAGTGACAGTGTTATTGGAGCGGTAATTCCACAGCGGTTTGTACGCGTGCCAGAAGTATCAGTAACACCGAGTCCCGTTATTACGAGGGACATGGAAGATACATCCTCGGTAAATCAGTGTAGGATTAGTGAACCCAGCAACGCTGAAATCAGCTGCTGCGTGCAGTATGCGTGTTAAAGCAGTCTGTAAAATAACCAGACCTTGCCTCGCTACCTTAGAAAGCTTGCATTTTCTCTTAAATGTTCTTATTTGCTTCAATTTCAGGAAGATGGAGTGCGACAGGTTCTTGAAGAGATGAAAGCTTTGTATGAACAGAACCAGGGAGACGTGTAAGTCCATTTTTCACTCGATTTTTTCAATTGATTTAACATTGCAAGGTAATTTCCGAAGTGGATGGGGGGGATAAAGCATTATCAGTGTAATCTAGCACCATAGACCAGCGCTCCTGGTTCACTTTTGACTGTTTCGAAGTGAAGAAGTTTTAACATGTGGCATATCACTTTTTTAACATCTACCTTGACAGATTCATCCTTTTGAGAACATTTCATAACAGTTTGTGTTTACGTCGACATGATGAAAAACAATTTACAGTAGTTTCAAGCACCTACTGTATGAGTTGCATCTATACTAAGGTAGCCGGTATGCCTGTCCATGAGTCCGGTTTTTTAAAATCCAGATAAAGTCTAAATGCTCTTGTAAATTCATACAAATCCGCTCAACGTTTCACCCCGCTAAGGCTGATAAAATGAGTGCTAATGATTTTGGTAAGTAACATCTTTCATCTGTAGATAGCGCCAGTAGGCCATCTTTGGTGTAAATGTATGTAATACAGATACACATGTACTTTTCTAATAAACCCCACCTGAGTGACTGTCATAATAAGCAGGGACCTCTTTGTGACTTAAGGGGTCGGACTGCTGGACCGCCAATATGACTGTGGAAGGCGACCACCAAGTCGGCAGCCTTCCCACTGCTGTATTATGAGTTTCCCGCCAGGCTAGTAGGTGCAGACAGTGCAGCGATATTGGCTTCGGCTCCCAGGTAGAGCCAAGGCCGGTGCTGCCGCACTGTCAGCACCGGCAGCAGACTCTATGCATTCCAAGTGTGCTGACGGGGGGCCCCTGCGCTGCCCACGACATGGTCATGGGCAGAGCAGGGGCCCTCCTGAGGCCCAGTTGCTGTCTTTCTGCCAGCCTTTTCATGGCAATGATCCCACCATGAAACGGCTGGTCGAAAGGCAAGTCGTGATCAGTATGGCGGTGCTGACATCAGCCCCGCTGTGCTTGACCATGACTGGCACCGCCGCCAACCCGTCGGGATCCATCATCCTGGCGGTGGTAGTGGTTGCTGGTTGTCCGACTGCCTGAACCATAATCTGGTGGTCGGACCTCCAAGATTGCAGCGGTTGGACCACCACCACGAGTACAGCGATTTTAGGACAGCCGTACTTGTGATTAGGCCCTAAATCTGCTGTGAGTTTATGTAGCGCATTTTGGGGTTAAATGTATACATTTTGTGTGATGCGCACTTCCCTTTATCATCCTTTCAATTGGCTAATTTGTATCTGTCAAATGCTCACTTTCAGGGACATACTTTTTAGGTCTCGGCTTCAATAACACATGCGCTACATGCTCTTTTGCTTGCAAGAGATATTGTATACACAATGGGATGCATCCCACCTATTGCTTAATATTCATTGGCTTCCTGGTCACGTTTTATTGGTGCCTTCTAATTGGCCATTATGTACTGGCTTCGTTCCCTCTTGTTTTAGATAAAGTATAGACCAAATTCTGATTGCTCCAGCTTGATTGCTTTCCTTCCACTAATTGCGCTATGGTCAAGGCACTACTTCTATTTTTTACTTCTTCCCTGTCGTCCTTGTTGAAACTTCTGACTTTTGTAGCTGTTTTACTGTTCCTTCAAAGACAAGAAACTAACCTTATTTGAATGACTTCCTTGTGAACATAAGCTAAAAAACAAGGCAAAACATTGAAAAGATAGTCAAACTGTATTATAGTTTGGATCTTTCAACCAGCTTGAGGGAAATAATATCCGATTCCAAGAATCTGAGGTTCCCAGGTACAGTATTTTAATACCATCCAGGCAAAAAGGATCTGTGTTGAAGCAGTGATGCATGAATCCATAATATTACTTCACATCGGTGCTCTAACTTCAAATATTTCTCATTGCATTTAGGGAGTGCTGATGATATTTTTGCGATTGTTCTCTCTTTTCAAGTTTTCCCTGCTTTGTTTCTGAAACCAGGGTTATACAAGGGGTTTAACGCTAGGTCTTCCATACATTCCTATTGTCTAGTACACTTAGTGTGTAACCTCTAGTGAAACCTATTACTTATTTCCTTAATCCTCTTAATTTCGTGCCTATAGCACCATTCTTTTTTCCCTCCCCTTCTAATTCAGCAGTACGATAGGAGAATAATTTCGTTATAAAATAATCCCCAAAAAATGCTTCTTTACGACGGCTGAAATAATCCATTCTCTCCTTGTCTCACCTGTTGAGACTGAGTTGGGTTCTGTTAGTGTATAGAGTGCTTTCTTGGTCCGAAGGCATCTTCCATATTCTTGATCTGCAGTGCTCACCTGCACATAAACCTGTGGTAGTGTCTTGATAAAGAGTGACAAGAGAGCTTAAACTGGACAGTTGCAGCAAATCATCTCTCCCTCATCAGTAGGTTGGCTACCAGGAAGGAAGTATTGCTCTGTCTCCTGTTTTGAATGATCCTAATTGAAAGAGATGACACTCACCAGAGCCTCCATTTAGGAATTGGGAGCTTACTTTGTTTCCCTGAATGGAAGTGTCTAGGCAGGAGCTATGTTGATGCTCTCTATCTACCACATTTATACTTAGCACACAAGTTATTTTGCGAAGCTGGGGGAAGAAAGGTCTACAACTTGAAACTGTAGTGCCAAAAGTTTAACTCAAGATCACAAAACGGTTTAGCGAGCACAATATCTGTGGAGGCTTTGAGAAATCCACACACCTCAAGACTCAACAGCAGAGGCCTCAGCAACGATGCAGACGAAGAGAGCAAATTATAAGCAACATTCAGATCTAGTCAGTTCCCCTTTTGCCCACTGGGTAATGACCCCGTGGACACATCTTCTCCAAATTTTAATGGCCATCAGCAGACAAATTAAAAAAAGAATGGCATCATAGTAGCCTTATCTCAGATGTATTCTGAAGGCTACTCACAGAAGCATGTTGAGGCTCATGAGGCTAAAATTAGTTTATTCTTTTTTTGATCTGCTTTACTGCCATATGCTCACAAAGAGAGCGAGATTGGTTGCTTGAACACCTCTGTAAGCCATGAATGCAGTTGGTACAGTTTTAGGATGATTGGGTAACCAACGCTTCCTCATGCAAGGTGAGCTTAGGGGCATTGCTATAGTTTCCAGTTGTTCATATTTGTTTTCTGCTGAGACGGATGCTGGTGCAAAGCAGATCTAGGCACAAAGCCAGGGTAGTTTTTTTCATCCTCTAAGCAATTTTTGTATTCAAGCCAGAAAATTCCTTCCCCACAAGAACAGATCTAGAATGTACGAATATACAGATCTCCTGGTGCCATCTTTTCTCCCACCCCACACCCCTCGTTTGCTCTATCCGTCGGGTGCTGCTTTGCCCCTTCACCCCACAGTCGTTTTTTTATTTTTTATTTCCATGATTTTGCAAGCCAGGCAGCATAGTGGTCCCAGCCCCTACACCTTACAAGAAGAGCTTTTGGACTAGCCAATTTAATTTTTTTGTTGATTCAACTTGTAGGGTAAAGAAATACAAAAGATTGTTGTACAAAACTGGACCTGCAGCCTGGTTAATGATTTATGAAAGGAAGAGCTTAACCTTAAAAATGAGATCCACATCATGCCGTCATGAACATTTCACTTCCTTTTCTGTGATCTTGGACGTGGTGGAGCAAGGTATTTGTTTAACCATTTATTTATGCCCAGGTTAGGAATCCTCCGGTTATATCTGGAGAGCACACTAAGCAATAGAGGAGTTGAAAATGTTAGCACACTGTTACTCCAAACTATTACTCCAAGCAGACAGGCTAGCTTGGTTAGTCATTTTCCTTTGAAACTATGGAGAGGGCTTGTTCTCATAGCAATGAACTGCAAGTAAATGAAGAATAGTAAACGTCAGGCTTCTGCGTACCCCAAGAAACCCACTATGTGCAGCATGGTACTTTTTCTCAACATGAAGGGTCTCTTGCAGGGGAGGGGGGAAATCTATCAAGCTGGACTCCATGAAAAGGAACGCTCTGTCGCCCCACAAATGAGAGCTGAGACAATGCAACTCGCAAACTGAGGTTTGGTTATTTCCTGAATGTATTCCCACAAATACCATTGATGCCTAAGATGGAAGGCTCGAAACTGCGATCTTCAGCCCCAATTTCCCCCAGTTTCTCCTCCGGAGTTTCAAGTTGACTTATTTCAACTAATTAGCTTTGGAGCCCTTGTTTGTTTCCCTTCTATAGAAGTATTTCTTGTCACAAAGCTGGAGGAGGGTCTGACATGAAGGAGGTTATATCATTCATAGGTTAACTTTCCAGAAAAGTTACTTTATGTAGTTGAGGAGGGTAAAGGACATTTCACAAAACACACAGTGCTCTAAGTGGAACATATTTTCTGTATGATGTTTGGACACACAGTTTACGTCTTGGCTTTAGTATCGCATGCACACACACCTCCTCCATCCCCCTAAGCCAAGCCTTTGGTTTAATGAGTTTAAAGTCTGCTTCCATGTTATGTATAGATATTTAAAGATGTGAAGCACTCTCCATAGCTCCTTTTATTGGTGATGCAGTGTGAACATTCTTACAATGCTGTTGTTGTTGGTTAGGGCGCATATACTTATCTCAATTTTGAACCTTATTTTATGAGGTTTTTTTATGCTTGTTTGTAGCCCAATGACTGAAATATTTGCCTCCCAAGGATGATTTTGTTTTTGTCCATTAATCAGTCAGACATCTGAAAGAAATTAAGCCCTTGTTCTTTGCCTCAGTGTAACCCACACTGATTTAAAGCTTACAGAATATGATAGTGATTTGATTACAAAGACTGAGTAAACACTGTACTAATGGGGTAAAATGTGACCACTGTTTATTTATACCTTTACCTTCTGAGTGAAAGTGGTGGTTGAGGTGCTGTGTCGATAGAGTGAGATAGCATTGTCTGGGGCATTTCAGTAGCTTCAGCAAAGGTACTGGTTGGTTGATGCCAGAAGCAGGATGTTAATAGTGATTTGTGGTATGGTTGACAATTACATGTTGAGACTGTTAATAAATACTAACAAAAAGGTACAAAGACAAGTAACTGCATGATCGCTAAGGATTTTATGGATCAAATCTGTTTATTGGCTTTTCAATTATAGAACATCACATACGTAACACATCAGCATATTACCATTACAGTCATAGACAGCTTACTCCATGCGCAGCGGGGGAAAAAAAAAAACCTTAAGTACAAAATACAACTTTGTTTCCCCACCGCTGGCGTATAATACAAGAATCAAACGATCCCAGGCCCTGTTACAATATAGTCCTGGTGCTATGTATACATCTCCACTAGAGGTTCGCCCCCATACACTCAATTCAAGTTCAGAACCCTCAAATAAGTCGGACATGTCCATTCTGAAAACTCCCCAGACAGAATTTGTAAGTATGGTTGCCAAAGTTCTTTAAAGTCCCCGCCCCGCTGCTGAGAAGTCAGGGTAAGCTTTTCCATAGCAAGGATAAACCAGAGCTTGTGTAGCCATGAAACTGCTGTTGGGATCTGGTCAGTCCCCCACACGGATAGCAACCGCTGTATTGCAGCATTTAGAGCGAAGGCCATCTGCCGTCCCTTCAACAATCTCAGGGGAAAAGTGAGAGGGTTGAGAAGGCCCAGCAAAATATACGCAGGGAATCTAGGGATCTGAGTGTCGAAAGCCGTGTCAATGATGTCTATTATGTTCTCCCAGTACCGATGTAATTTGGGACAGTGCCATAGTAAGTGAACAAGCGACCCCCCCCACACCCCCTCCAGCAGAGACTAGATTTATCGGGATCCCAAGCATGGATCCTTGCTGGGGTGTAATACCAGGAGGAGGCCACTTTATAGGCTGTCTCTGTGCCTGCTGCATTGTAAGCTGTGTGGTGCGCCCTATAAAAAATACTCTCTGTAGGAGGCTGGACTGGCTTGTAGTGAGTACCAAGGGGTACTTGCACCTTGCACCAGGCCCAGTTATCCCTTATTAGTGTATAGGGTGTCTAGCAGCTTAGGCTGATAGATAATGGTAGCTTAGCAAAGCAGCTCAGGCTGAACTAGGAGACGTGTGAAGCTACTACAGTACCACTTAGTGTCATATGCACAATATCATAAGAAAACACAATACACAGTTATACTAAAAATAAAGGTACTTTATTTTTATGACAATATGCCAAAGTATCTTAGAGTGTACCCTCAGTGAGAGGATAGGAAATATACACAAGATATATATACACAATAGCAAAAATATGCAGTATAGTCTTAGAAAACAGTGCAAACAATGTATAGTTACAATAGGATGCAATGGGGAAACGTAGGGATAGGGGCAACACAAACCATATACTCCAGAAGTGGAATGCGAACCACGAATGGACCCCAAACCTATGTGACCTTGTAGAGGGTCGCTGGGACTATTAGAAAATAGTGAGAGTTAGAAAAATAACCCTCCCCAAGACCCTGAAAAGTGAGTGCAAAGTGCACCAAAGTTCCCCTAAGGACAAAATAGTCGTGTTAGAGGGAAAATGCAAGGAAAACACAAATCAGCAATGCAACAACGATGGATTCCTGACTGAGGGTACCTGTGGAACAAGGGGACCAAGTCCAAAAGTCACAAGCAACTCGGAGATGGGCAGATGCCCAAGAAATGCCAGCGGTTGGTGCAAAGAAGCTCTTACTAGGCTGAAGAACTGTGAATACTGCAGGAACGACAAGGGCTAGAGACTTCCCCTTTGGAGGATGGATCCCCCACGCCTTGGAGAGTCGTGCAGAAGTGTTTTCCCGCAGGATGGACGCCAACAAGCCTTGCTACACGCAAATCGTGCGTTTGGCGTTTTTGGACGCTGCTGGGGCCCAGGAGGGACCAGGAGGTCGCAAATTGGACCTGCAGAGAGAGGGGACGTCGAGCAAGACAAGGAGCCCTCACTGAAGCAGGTAGCACCCGGAGAAGTGCCAGAAACAGGCACTACGAGGATGCGTGAAACGGTGCTCGCCGAAGTTGCACAAAGGAGTCCCACGTCGCCGGAGACCAACTTAGAAAGTCGTGCAATGCAGGTTAGAGTGCCGTGGACCCAGGCTTGGCTGTGCACGAAGGATTTCCGCCGGAAGTGCACAGGGGCCGGAGTAGCTTGCAAAGTCGCGGTTCCCAGCAATGCAGCCCAGCGAGGTGAGGCAAGGACTTACCTCCACCAAACTTGGGCTGAAGAGTCACTGGACTGTGGGGGTCACTTGGACGGTGTCGCTGGATTCGAGGGACCTCGCTCGTCGTGCTGAGAGGAGACCCAAGGGACCGGTAATGCAGCTTTTTGGTGCCTGCGGTTGCAGGGGGAAGATTCCGCCGACCCACGGGAGATTTCTTCGGAGCTTCTGGTGCAGAGAGGAGGCAGACTACCCCCACAGCATGCACAAGCAGGAAAACAGTCGAGAAGGCGGCAGGATCAGCGTTACAGAGTTGCAGTAGTCGTCTTTGCTACTATGTTGCAGGTTTGCAGGCTTCCAGCGCGGTCAGCGGTCGATTCCTTATCAGAAGGTGAAGAGGGAGATGCAGAGGAACTCGGCTGAGCTCATGCATTCGTTATCTAAAGTTTCCCCAGAGACAGAGACCCTAAATAGCCAGAAAAGAGGGTTTGGCTACCTAGGAGAGAGGAGAGGCTACTAACACCTGAAGGAGCCTATCACAAGGAGTCTCTGACGTCACCTGGTGGCACTGGCCACTCAGAGCAGTCCAGTGTGCCAGCAGCACCTCTGTTTCCAAGATGGCAGAGGTCTGGAGCACACTGGAGGAGCTCTGGACACCTCCCAGGGGAGGTGCAGGTCAGGGGAGTGGTCACTCCCCTTTCCTTTGTCCAGTTTCGTGCCAGAGCAGGGGCTAAGGGGTCCCTGAACCGGTGTAGACTGGCTTATGCAGAATTGGGCACATCTGTGCCCAACAAAGCATTTCCAGAGGCTGGGGGAGGCTACTCCTCCCCTGCCTTCACACCATTTTCCAAAGGGAGAGGGTGTTACACCCTCTCTCAGAGGAAGTTCTTTGTTCTGCCATCCTGGGCCAGGCCTGGCTGGACCCCAGGAGGGCAGATGCCTGTCTGAGGGGTTGGCAGCAGCAGCAGCTGCAGTGAAACCCCAGGAAGGGCAGTTTGGCAGTACCAGGGTCTGTGCTACAGACCACTGGGATCATGGAATTGTACCAAAAATGCCAGGATGGCATAGAGGGGGCAATTCCATGATCATAGACATGTTACATGGCCATATTCGGAGTTACCATGGTGAAGCTACATATAGGTAGTGACCTATATGTAGTGCACGCGTGTAATGGTGTCCCCGCACTCACAAAGTTCAGGGAATTGGCTCTGAACAATGTGGGGGCACCTTGGCTAGTGCCAGGGTGCCCTCACACTAAGTAACTTTGCACCTAATCTTTACCAGGTAAAGGTTAGACATATAGGTGACTTATAAGTTACTTAAGTGCAGTGTAAAATGGCTGTGAAATAACGTGGACGTTATTTCACTCAGGCTGCAGTGGCAGGCCTGTGTAAGAATTGTCAGAGCTCCCTATGGGTGGCAAAAGAAATGCTGCAGCCCATAGGGATCTCCTGGAACCCCAATACCCTGGGTACCTCAGTACCATATACTAGGGAATTATAAGGGTGTTCCAGTAAGCCAATGTAAATTGGTAAAATTGGTCACTAGCCTGTTAGTGACAATTTAAAAGTAATGAGAGAGCATAACCACTGAGGTTCTGGTTAGCAGAGCCTCAGTGAGACAGTTAGGCACCACACAGGGAACATATACATGCACACCTATGAGCACTGGGGCCCTGTGTGACAGGGTCCCAGTGACACATACATATAGGCCACAAACTTATGAGCACTGGGGTCCTGACCAGCAGGATCCCAGTGACACATAACAAACATACTGAAAACATAGTGTTTTCACTATGAGCACTGAGGCCTGGCTATCAGGATCCCAGTGAGACAGTGAAAACAGTGACAAACACCCTGACATACACTCACAAACAGGCCAAAAGTGGGGGTAACAAGGCTAGAAAGAGGCTACCTTCTCACACTCTCCCACTCCTCTTCCGATAGCTCTCTCTCCAGTTGCCTCTCCCATCTCAGTTGACCCTTAGTCTTGGGCGGACAGGCCTCCCCCCGCAGGAGAGCGTAGAGCTCAGAAATCACACACTTATCGCCCTTTTTCATTAGAATCAATTTTTCAAACGGTGTTAACGGCCTGTCTATTAATATCTTATTGGCTGGAAGCGGGCCCAGTGTCGTATTTGATAGTACATCATCCTGTCGGCCTTGGTTAGGCCATATGTCTCCCTCAGCTGGTCAAAGAGGATCACCCCATGCTCATTGAATAAATATCCCACCCTTTTACAGCCCCCCTCGTACCATCTACGCAGTGCCTCAGACTGTAGGCCCGGACCAAAATCAGGGTTCGCACCCAAGGGAGTCATTTGGGACGGGAAGGTCGTCAAACCCACCCTGCCGGCCACCCGATCCCACACCCCCATCGAAACCTCCGTGACCGGGGATACATACAACCCCCGCGCTCTGTCGGCGCCTAAGCCAGGGTTCCTTCCATATGTGAGAGACAGCCACTGCCTGGTCCATGAAGCACCAATGCTTCTCGGAAGACGGTCGGCTCCATTCCAAGAGGAAACGCAATTGTGCTGCTTGGAAGTATCGAAGGAGGCAGGGGACCGCCAGCCCACCCTCCCGCTTAGGGCGGTACAGCACCCGTCGCGGTAGCCGCGTCGCTGTCCCTTCCCATATAAATCTTAGAACCGCGGTTTGGAGGGTCGCTATTGTTCGCGGCGGGGGCTCCAGCGGGAGCACCTGAAACAAATACAGTATACGTGGTAGGATGGTCATCTTCACTGCTGCCACCCTACCCAACCAGGACAGTTTGAGTCTCCCCCATGTGTCTAAATCACGCTGCACCTCCCGGATTAGTTTCGTGTAATTCAATGACGCCGTACGGGCGACCGTGGAGCCTAACTCGATCCCCAAGTACGGAAGTCCCGAGGAAGACCATATAAACTGGAATCGGGCCTTCAGGTCCCTTTCATGCTCAGCACTGATAAACTTGCCCATAGCATGCGATTTTAGCATGTTCATCCGGAATCCCGAGACCCGTCCAAATTCCTCTAATTCACCCATTCGCACTGGCAATGAGGTCTCAGGCGCCACCAAAGTAAGAATGACGTCGTCCGCATATAACGATATGAGATGCTCATCCCCCCCCAAACTTCACGCCCGTGATCTGAGGGTTGTCCCGGAGCCTCTGCGCCATAGGCTCCATGTAAAGTGCGAACAAGAGGGGCGAAAGCGGGCACCCCTGCCGGGTCCCTCTTTGAACAGAGAATGGTATAGAGAGCATACCATTAACTCGGACCGCCGCCCGAGGCGCCTGATAGATGCAGCGAATCCATGCCATAAAACCTGGGACCAACCCGAAGCGCTCCAGCACCTTGAACAGGTATGGCCAGTAAACCCTATTGAACGCCTTTTCAGCATCGATAGAGAGGAAGAGCGCTTCCCTACGAGAGCATTTGGTTTTATCCAATAGATGAAGCAGTCGCTTGGTATTATCACTACACTGCCTGTGCGGTATAAATCCTGCTTGGTCGGGATCCACAAGCCCCGGCATATAATAGTTGAGACGGTGTGCCAAAATGCCAGTAAATAATTTGGCATCAATATTCAGGAGGGAGATCGGCCTGTATGAGGCGCATTCCTCTGGGTTCTTCCCCGGCTTCGGGATAACCACGATAGTAGTGTCTAACATGCTAGGCGTGAGGGCACCCGTTTGACGAAAGGAGTTAAAGAGTCGCACTAAAACGGGTACAAGTTACATACAGAAGGATTTATAAAAAAGCGCAGAAAAACCATCAGGGCCAGGTGACTTCCCAGTCTGCAGCCGTGCGATTGCTGATATGACCTCCTCTGCCCTTATAGGTTGATCTAACGAAGTCGCCTCCCTCTCAATCAAGGGAGTAATTGCTATACCCTCTAGGAAGGATTCCGGAGTTACGGTGCCGGGCTCCTCAGCCCCATATAGTCCTCGATAGAATTCTGCAAAAGCCTCCGCTATTTGGTCGCTCGTACGCGCTTCTGCTCCCGAGGGAGAGCGAACCATTTTTATCATTGACGCTGCGCGCTCCCAACCTATGTGCTAGTAGCTTCCCTCACTTGTTACTTCCTGCATAGTACTTATGTTTAAGTCTGACTACCGCATACTCTGCCCTGTCCCAGTCCAACCTCCTCAGCTGCTTCCTCACTTTCTCAAGCTCTCGCCATGTTCTGGGTGCGCCGGTGTGCTTATGTGAACGCTCCAACCCCCTCACTCGCTGCTCTAATTCCTCCCTGAGTTGTCTCCTTGCCTTATTGTCCCTAGCAGAAAGCGACATCACCTCGCCCCTCAGCACAGCCTTCAGTGCCTCCCACAGCGTCGCAATGCTTGTTTGTGCCATCATTGTTAAAGCTGAGATAATCTATTATTGCCCCTCAAATCGTCTCTAACGTTGCACCATTCTGAAGCATTGAGTCCCTAAATCGCCACCCCGAAGCGCCTACCAGCTCCGTGTTCATATGAATCTCAACTGTAACCGGGGGCATTATCTGACAGGGCTCGCGGCTCAACCACTGAATCCCTAACCCGGGGGAGAAGCTCCTGTGTTGCCAGAAAAAGGTCCAACCTAGCGTATGTTTTAGTTGCTGCTGAATAAAAGGAATAGTCTCTTAACGTGGGGTGCGCACTCCTCCACACATCCACCAGACCGCACTCACTCAACCACTGTCGACCAGCATCCAACAAAGACCCCGTCTGCCCATACCGGTGGCCTGAACGATCCAGGTCACCGTTGTAGGAAGTTGGCTCTGTATGTGCTATTTCAAAGTAAGGAATAGCATGCACAGAGTCCAAGGGTTCCCCTTAGAGGTAAAATAGTGGTAAAAATAGATAATACTAATGCTCTATTTTGTGGTAGTGTGGTCGAGCAGTAGGCTTATCCAAGGAGTAGTGTTAAGCATTTGTTGTACATACACATAGACAATAAATGAGGTACACACACTCAGAGACAAATCCAGCCAATAGGTTTTGTTATAGAAAAATATCTTTTCTTAGTTTATTTTAAGAACCACAGGTTCAAATTTAACATGTAATATCTTGTTTGAAAGGTATTGCAGGTAAGTACATTAGGAACTTTGAATCATTTCAATTGCATGTATACTTTTCAAGTTATTCACAAATAGCTATTTCAAAAGTGGACACAGTGCAATTTTCACAGTTCCTGGGGGAGGTCAGTTTTTGTTAGTTTTACCAGGTAAGTACGACACTTACAGGGTTCAGTTCTTGGTCCAAGGTAGCCCACCGTTGGGGGTTCAGAGCAACCCCAAAGTTACCACACCAGCAGCTCAGGGCCGGTCAGGTGCAGAGTTCAAAGTGGTGCCCAAAACGCATAGGCTATAATGGAGAGAAGGGGGTGCCCCGGTTCCGGTCTGCTTGCAGGTAAGTACCCGCGTCTTCGGAGGGCAGACCAGGGGGGTTTTGTAGGGCACCGGGGGGGACACAAGCCCACACAGGAATTTCACCCTCAGCGGCGCGGGGGCGGCCGGGTGCAGTGTTAGAACAAGCGTCGGGTTCGCAATGTAAGTCAATGAGAGATCAAGGGATCTCTTTAGCGCTGCAGGCAGGCAAGGGGGGGCTTCCTCGGGGAAACCTCCACTTGGGCAAGGGAGAGGGACTCCTGGGGATCACTTCTGCAGTGAAAGTCCGGTCCTTCAGGTCCTGGGGGCTGCGGGTGCAGGGTCTTTTCCAGGCGTCGGGACTTAGGTTTCAGAGAGTCGCGGTCAGGGGAAGCCTCGGGATTCCCTCTGCAGGCGGCGCTGTGGGGGCTCAGGGGGGACAGGTTTTGGTACTCACAGTCGTAGAGTAGTCCGGGGGTCCTCCCTGAGGTGTTGGTTCTCCACCAGCCGAGTCGGGGTCGCCGGGTGCAGTGTTGCAAGTCTCACGCTTCTTGCGGGGAGTTGCAGGGTTCTTTAAAGCTGCTTCTTGAAACAAAGTTGCAGTCTTTTTGGAGCAGGTCCGCTGTCCTCGGGAGTTTCTTGTCGTCGTCGAAGCAGGGCAGTCCTCAGAGGAGTTAGAGGTCGCTGGTCCCTTTGGAAGGCGTCGCTGAGGCAGAGTTCTTTGGAAGGAAGGAGACAGGCCGGTGAGTTTCTGGAGCCAAGGCAGTTGTTGTCTTCTGGTCTTCCTCTGCAGGGGGTTTTCAGCTAGGCAGTCCTTCTTCTTGTTGTTGCAGGAATCTAATTTTCTAGGGTTCAGGGTAGCCCTTAAATACTAAATTTAAGGGCGTGTTTAGGTCTGGGGGGTTAGTAGCCAATGGCTACTAGCCCTGAGGGTGGGTACACCCTCTTTGTGCCTCCTCCCAAGGGGAGGGGGTCACAATCCTAACCCTATTGGGGGAATCCTCCATCTGCAAGATGGAGGATTTCTAAAAGTTAGAGTCACCTCAGCTCAGGACACCTTAGGGGCTGTCCTGACTGGCCAGTGACTCCTCCTTGTTACTTTCTTTGTTCCCTCCAGCCTTGCCGCCAAAAGTGGGGGCCGTGGCCGGAGGGGGCGGGCAACTCCACTAAGCTGGAGTGCCCTGCTGGGCTGTGACAAAGGGGTGAGCCTTTGAGGCTCACCGCCAGGTGTCACAGCTCCTGCCTGGGGGAGGTGTTAGCATCTCCACCCAGTGCAGGCTTTGTTACTGGCCTCAGAGTGACAAAGGCACTCTCCCCATGGGGCCAGCAACATGTCTCTAGTGTGGCAGGCTGCTGGAACCAGTCAGCCTACACAGACAGTCGGTTAAGTTTCAGGGGGCACCTCTAAGGTGCCCTCTGGGGTGTATTTTGCAATAAAATGTACACTGGCATCAGTGTGCATTTATTGTGCTGAGAAGTTTGATACCAAACTTCCCAGTTTTCAGTGTAGCCATTATGGTGCTGTGGAGTTCGTGTTTGACAAACTCCCAGACCATATACTCTTATGGCTACCCTGCACTTACAATGTCTAAGGTTTTGCTTAGACACTGTAGGGGTACCATGATCATGCACTGGTACCCTCACCTATGGTATAGTGCACCCTGCCTTAGGGCTGTAAGGCCTGCTAGAGGGGTGACTGACCTATACCTGCATAGGCAGTGAGAGGCTGGCATGGCACCCTGAGGGGAGTGCCATGTCGACTTACTCGTTTTGTTCTCACTAGCACACACAAGCTGGCAAGCAGTGTGTCTGTGCTGAGTGAGAGGTCCCCAGGGTGGCATAAGACATGCTGCAGCCCTTAGAGACCTTCCTTGGCATCAGGGCCCTTGGTACTAGAAGTACCAGTTACAAGGGACTTATCTGGATGCCAGGGTCTGCCAATTGTGGATACAAAAGTACAGGTTAGGGAAAGAACACTGGTGCTGGGGCCTGGTTAGCAGGCCTCAGCACACTTTCAATTCAAAACATAGCATCAGCAAAGGCAAAAAGTCAGGGGGCAACCATGCCAAGGAGGCATTTCCTTACACAACCCCCCCCCCCCCCCCCCCCCAAACGAAAGAGGATGAGACTAACCTTTCCCAAGAGAGTCTTCATTTTCTAAGTGGAAGAACCTGGAAAGGCCATCTGCATTGGCATGGGCAGTCCCAGGTCTGTGTTCCACTATAAAGTCCATTCCCTGTAGGGAGATGGACCACCTCAACAGTTTAGGATTTTCACCTTTCATTTGCATCAGCCATTTGAGAGGTCTGTGGTCAGTTTGAACTAGGAAGTGAGTCCCAAAGAGGTATGGTCTCAGCTTCTTCAGGGACCAAACCACAGCAAAGGCCTCCCTCTCAATGGCACTCCAACGCTGCTCCCTGGGGAGTAACCTCCTGCTAATGAAAGCAACAGGCTGGTCAAGGCCATCATCATTTGTTTGGGACAAACTGCCCCTATCCCATGTTCAGAGGCATCTGTCTGCACAATGAACTGCTTAGAATAATCTGGAGCTTTTAGAACTGGTGCTGAGCACATTGCTTGTTTCAGGGTGTCAAAGGCCTGTTGGCATTCCACAGTCCAGTTCACTTTCTTGGGCATTTTCTTGGAGGTGAGTTCAGTGAGGGCTGTCACAATGGATCCATATCCCTTCACAAACCTCCTGTAATACCCAGTCAAGCCAAGGAATGCCCTGACTTGAGTCTGGGTTTTTGGAGCTACCCAGTCCAGAATAGTCTGGATCTTGGGTTGGAGTGGCTGAACTTGGCCTCCACCTACAAGGTGGCCCAAGTAAACCACAGTTCCCTGCCCTATCTGGCATTTGGATGCCTGGATAGAGAGGCCTGCAGATTGCAGAGCCTTCAAAACCTTCTTCAGGTGGACCAGGTGATCCTGCCAGGTGGAGCTAAAGACAGCAATATCATCAAGATAAGCTGTGCTTAAGGACTCCAAACCAGCAAGGACTTGATTCACCAACCTTTGGAAGGTGGCAGGGGCATTCTTTAAACCAAAGGGCATAACAGTAAACTGATAATGCCCATCAGGTGTGGAGAATGCTGTTTTCTCTTTTGCTCCAGGTGCCATTTTTATTTGCCAGTACCCTGCTGTCAAGTCAAAGGTACTTAAGAATTTGGCAGCACCTAATTTGTCTATGAGCTCATCAGCTCTAGGAATTGGATGAGCATCTGTCTTGGTGACAGAATTGAGCCCTCTGTAGTCCACACAAAACCTCATCTCTTTCTTTCCATCTTTGGTGTGAGGTTTGGGGACTAAGACCACTGGGCTAGCCCAGGGGCTGTCAGAGCGCTCAATTACTCCCAATTCCAGCATCTTGTGGACTTCCACCTTGATGCTTTCCTTAACATGGTCAGACTGTCTAAAAATTTTGTTTTTGACAGGCATGCTGTCCCCTGTGTCCACATCATGGGTACATAGGTGTGTCTGACCAGGGGTTAGGGAGAAGAGTTCAGGAAACTGTTGTAGGACTCTCCTACAATCAGCTTGCTGTTGGCCAGAGAGGGTGTCTGAGTAGATCACTCCATCTACTGAGACATCTTTTGGGTCTGATGACAGAAGATCAGGGAGAGGTTCACTCTCTGCCTCCTGATCCTCATCTGTTACCATCAACAGATTTACATCAGCCCTGTCATGGAAGAGCTTAAGGCGGTTCACATGGATCACCCTCTTGGGGCTCCTGCTTGTGCCCAGGTCCACCAGGTAGGTGACCTGACTCTTCCTTTCTAGCACTGGGTAAGGGCCACTCCATTTGTCCTGAAGTGCCATGGGAGCCACAGGCTCCAGAACCCAGACTTTCTGCCCTGGTTGGAACTCAACCATTGCAGCCTTTTGGTCATACCAAAACTTCTGGAGCTGTTGGCTGGCCTCAAGGTTTTTGGTTGCCTTTTCCATGTACTCTGCCATTCTAGAGCGAAGGCCAAGTACATAGTCCACTATGTCTTGTTTAGGCTCATGACGAGGTCTCTCCCAGCCTTCTTTAACAAGAGCAAGTGGTCCCCTTACAGGGTGACCAAACAGAGGTTCAAAGGGTGAGAATCCTACTCCCTTCTGTGGCACCTCTCTGTAAGCAAAAAGCAGACATGGCAAGAGGACATCCCATCTCCTTTTGAGTTTTTCTGGGAGCCCCATGATCATGCCTTTTAATGTCTTGTTGAATCTCTCAACTAAGCCATTAGTTTGTGGATGGTATGGTGTAGTGAATTTGTAAGTCACTCCACACTCATTCCACATGTGTTTTAGGTATGCTGACATGAAGTTGGTACCTCTGTCAGACACCACCTCCTTAGGGAAACCCACTCTGGTAAAGATACCAATGAGGGCCTTGGCTACTGCAGGGGCAGTAGTCGACCTAAGGGGAATAGCTTCAGGATACCTAGTAGCATGATCCACTACTACTAGGATGTACATATTTCCTGAGGCTGTGGGAGGTTCCAGTGGGCCAACTATGTCCACACCCACTCTTTCAAAGGGGACCCCCACCACTGGAAGTGGAATGAGGGGGGCCTTTGGGTGCCCACCTGTCTTACCACTGGATTGACAGGTGGGGCAGGAGAGGCAAAACTCCTTAACCTTCTGGGACATATTGGGCCAGTAGAAGTGGTTGACTAACCTCTCCCACGTCTTGGTTTGTCCCAAATGCCCAGCAAGGGGAATATCATGGGCTAAGGTCAGAATAAACTCTCTGAACGACTGAGGCACTACCACTCTCCTAGTGGCACCAGGTTTGGGGTCTCTGGCCTCAGTGTACAGGAGTCCATCTTCCCAATAGACCCTATGTGTTCCATTTTTCTTGCCCTTGGACTCTTCAGCAGCTTGCTGCCTAAGGCCTTCAAGAGAGGGACAGGTTTCTTGTCCCTTACACAGCTCCTCCCTTGAGGGTCCCCCTGGGCCTAAGAGCTCAACCTGATAAGGTTCAAGCTCCAAAGGCTCAGTTCCCTCAGAGGGCAGAACTTCTTCCTGAGAAGAGAGGTTCTCTTTTTCTGACTGTGTTGCAGTTGGTTTCCCAACTGACTTTCCTTTTCTCTTGGTAGGCTGGGCCATTTTTCCAGACTCCAGCTCTACTTTTTCACCCTGTGCCTTGCATTGTGCTCTTGTTTTTACACACACCAGTTCAGGGATACCCAGCATGGCTGCATGGGTTTTTAGTTCTACCTCAGCCCATGCTGAGGACTCCAGGTCATTTCCAAGCAGACAGTCTACTGGGATGTTTGAGGAGACCACCACCTGTTTCAGGCCATTGACCCCTCCCCATTCTAAAGTTACCATTGCCATGGGATGTGCTTTAGTCTGATTGTCAGCGTTGGTGACTGTATAGGTTTTTCCAGTCAGGTATTGGCCAGGGGAAACCAGTTTCTCTGTCACCATGGTGACACTGGCACCTGTATCCCTCAGTCCCTCTACACTTGTCCCATTAATAAAGAGCTGCTGCCTGTATTTTTGCATGTTAAGCGGCCAGGCAGCTAGTGTGGCTAAATCCACCCCACCCTCAGAGACTAGAGTAGCTTCAGTGTGGACCCTGATTTGCTCTGGGCACACTGTTGATCCCACTTGGAGACTAGCCATTCCAGTGTTACCTGGATTGGAGTTTGGAGTGGAACTTTTCTTGGGACAGGCCTTGTCTCCAGTTTGGTGTCCAGACTGACTACAGTTTCGACACCAGGCCTTTTTGGGATCAAAGTTTTTACCCTTGTACCCAGGATTGTTTTGTGAAGAGGCTCTGGGCCCACCCTCCTGTGCAGGTTTTTGGGGGCCTGTAGAAGACTCTTTACTATTTTTATTTTTGGCTGTCTCACCACCTTTCCCCTGGGGAGGTTTTGTGACCCCTTTCTTTTGGTCACCCCCTGTGGAAGTTTTGGACACCCTAGTCTTGACCCAATGGTCCGCCTTCTTTCCCAATTCTTAACAGGTGTTCTTTCACAAATAAATTGTACAGCCCATCATAATTACTTACACCACTGCCTTGAATCCAACCATCTAGTGTTTTTACTGAGTAGTCTACAAAGTCAACCCAGGTCTGGCTCGAGGATTTTTGAGCCCCCCTGAATCTAATCCTATACTCCTCAGTGGTGAATCCAAAGCCCTCAATCAGGGTACCCTTCATGAGGTCATAAGATTCTGCATCTTTTCCAGAGAGTGTGAGGAGTCTATCCCTACACTTTCCTGTGAACATTTCCCAAAGGAGAGCACCCCAGTGAGATTTGTTCACTTTTCTGGTTACACAAGCCCTCTCAAAAGCTGTGAACCATTTGGTGATGTCATCACCATCTTCATATTTAGTTACAATCCCTTTGGGGATTTTCAACATGTCAGGAGAATCTCTGACCCTAGTTATGTTGCTGCCACCATTGATGGGTCCTAGGCCCATCTCTTGTCTTTCCCTCTCTATGGCTAGGATCTGTCTTTCCAAAGCCAATCTTTTGGCCATCCTGGCTAACTGGATGTCCTCTTCACTGGAGTTATCCTCAGTGATTTCAGAGTTGTTGGTCCCTCCTGTGAGGGAACCAGCATCTCTGACTATTATTTGTGGAGTCAGGGCTTGAGAAGCCCTGCTCTCCCTAAGTAGGACTGGAGGGGGGGAATTTCCCTCCAAGTCACTATCTTCATCCTCTGAGTTGCCATCCTCAGAGGGGTTGGCCTTTTCAAACTCTGGCAAAAGCTCCTGGAGCTGTACTTTGGTAGGTTTGGGGCCCATTGCTATTTTCTTTAGTTTACAGAGTGACCTTAGCTCTCTCATCTGTAGATGGAGGTAAGGTGTGGTGTCGAGTTCCACCACAGTCACATCTGTGCTAGACATTTTGCTTCTAAAAGTTGGAATACTTTTTAAGAATCTAAAACTGGTTCTAGAATCTAATTCAAACTTTTACAAACTTTTAAACTCTAAAAGAAATGCTAAACAGGATCTAACACAAGGCCCTAGCAGGTCTTTTAAGAATTTAGAAAACTTTTCAAATTGCAAAAATCAATTTCTAATGACAATTTTGGAATTTGTCGTGTGATCAGGTATTGGCTGAGTAGTCCAGCAAATGCAAAGTCTTGTACCCCACCGCTGATCCACCAATGTAGGAAGTTGGCTCTGTATGTGCTATTTCAAAGTAAGGAATAGCATGCACAGAGTCCAAGGGTTCCCCTTAGAGGTAAAATAGTGGTAAAAATAGATAATACTAATGCTCTATTTTGTGGTAGTGTGGTCGAGCAGTAGGCTTATCCAAGGAGTAGTGTTAAGCATTTGTTGTACATACACATAGACAATAAATGAGGTACACACACTCAGAGACAAATCCAGCCAATAGGTTTTGTTATAGAAAAATATATTTTCTTAGTTTATTTTAAGAACCACAGGTTCAAATTTAACATGTAATATCTTGTTTGAAAGGTATTGCAGGTAAGTACATTAGGAACTTTGAATCATTTCAATTGCATGTATACTTTTCAAGTTATTCACAAATAGCTATTTCAAAAGTGGACACAGTGCAATTTTCACAGTTCCTGGGGGAGGTCAGTTTTTGTTAGTTTTACCAGGTAAGTACGACACTTACAGGGTTCAGTTCTTGGTCCAAGGTAGCCCACCGTTGGGGGTTCAGAGCAACCCCAAAGTTACCACACCAGCATCTCAGGGCCGGTCAGGTGCAGAGTTCAAAGTGGTGCCCAAAACGCATAGGCTATAATGGAGAGAAGGGGGTGCCCCGGTTCCGGTCTGCTTGCAGGTAAGTACCCGCGTCTTCGGAGGGCAGACCAGGGGGGTTTTGTAGGGCACCGGGGGGGACACAAGCCCACACAGGAATTTCACCCTCAGCGGCGCGGGGGCGGCCGGGTGCAGTGTTAGAACAAGCGTCGGGTTCGCAATGTAAGTCAATGAGAGATCAAGGGATCTCTTTAGCGCTGCAGGCAGGCAAGGGGGGGCTTCCTCGGGGAAACCTCCACTTGGGCAAGGGAGAGGGACTCCTGGGGATCACTTCTGCAGTGAAAGTCCGGTCCTTCAGGTCCTGGGGGCTGCGGGTGCAGGGTCTTTTCCAGGCGTCGGGACTTAGGTTTCAGAGAGTCGCGGTCAGGGGAAGCCTCGGGATTCCCTCTGCAGGCGGCGCTGTGGGGGCTCAGGGGGGACAGGTTTTGGTACTCACAGTCGTAGAGTAGTCCGGGGGTCCTCCCTGAGGTGTTGGTTCTCCACCAGCCGAGTCGGGGTCGCCGGGTGCAGTGTTGCAAGTCTCACGCTTCTTGCGGGGAGTTGCAGGGTTCTTTAAAGCTGCTTCTTGAAACAAAGTTGCAGTCTTTTTGGAGCAGGTCCGCTGTCCTCGGTAATTTCTTGTCGTCGTCGAAGCAGGGCAGTCCTCAGAGGAGTCAGAGGTCGCTGGTCCCTTTGGAAGGCGTCGCTGGAGCAGAGTTCTTTGGAAGGCAGGAGACAGGCCGGTGAGTTTCTGGAGCCAAGGCAGTTGTTGTCTTCTGGTCTTCCTCTGCAGGGGGTTTTCAGCTAGGCAGTCCTTCTTCTTGTTGTTGCAGGAATCTAATTTTCTAGGGTTCAGGGTAGCCCTTAAATACTAAATTTAAGGGCGTGTTTAGGTCTGGGGGGTTAGTAGCCAATGGCTACTAGCCCTGAGGGTGGGTACACCCTCTTTGTGCCTCCTCCCAAGGGGAGGGGGTCACAATCCTAACCCTATTGGGGGAATCCTCCATCTGCAAGATGGAGGATTTCTAAAAGTTAGAGTCACCTCAGCTCAGGACACCTTAGGGGCTGTCCTGACTGGCCAGTGACTCCTCCTTGTTGCTTTCTTTGTTCCCTCCAGCCTTGCCGCCAAAAGTGGGGGCCGTGGCCGGAGGGGGCGGGCAACTCCACTAAGCTGGAGTGCCCTGCTGGGCTGTGACAAAGGGGTGAGCCTTTGAGGCTCACCGCCAGGTGTCACAGCTCCTGCCTGGGGGAGGTGTTAGCATCTCCACCCAGTGCAGGCTTTGTTACTGGCCTCAGAGTGACAAAGGCACTCTCCCCATGGGGCCAGCAACATGTCTCTAGTGTGGCAGGCTGCTGGAACCAGTCAGCCTACACAGACAGTCGGTTAAGTTTCAGGGGGCACCTCTAAGGTGCCCTCTGGGGTGTATTTTGCAATAAAATGTACACTGGCATCAGTGTGCATTTATTGTGCTGAGAAGTTTGATACCAAACTTCCCAGTTTTCAGTGTAGCCATTATGGTGCTGTGGAGTTCGTGTTTGACAAACTCCCAGACCATATACTCTTATGGCTACCCTGCACTTACAATGTCTAAGGTTTTGCTTAGACACTGTAGGGGTACCATGATCATGCACTGGTACCCTCACCTATGGTATAGTGCACCCTGCCTTAGGGCTGTAAGGCCTGCTAGAGGGGTGACTGACCTATACCTGCATAGGCAGTGAGAGGCTGGCATGGCACCCTGAGGGGAGTGCCATGTCGACTTACTCGTTTTGTTCTCACTAGCACACACAAGCTGGCAAGCAGTGTGTCTGTGCTGAGTGAGAGGTCCCCAGGGTGGCATAAGACATGCTGCAGCCCTTAGAGACCTTCCTTGGCATCAGGGCCCTTGGTACTAGAAGTACCAGTTACAAGGGACTTATCTGGATGCCAGGGTCTGCCAATTGTGGATACAAAAGTACAGGTTAGGGAAAGAACACTGGTGCTGGGGCCTGGTTAGCAGGCCTCAGCACACTTTCAATTCAAAACATAGCATCAGCAAAGGCAAAAAGTCAGGGGGCAACCATGCCAAGGAGGCATTTCCTTACAACCGTCCATCACCAAATTAAAATCGCCCCCCAACAGGATGGCACCATCAGGGGACTGGAGCAGCGGAGTCAAAGCCTGTCTTAGGAAGATTTCCTGCTGGGAGTTAGGCGCATATAGGGAAGCGATCGTGAAGGAAAAAAAACCCAGTCTCAACCTCATGGCTAAAAGCCTCCCTGAACCTCATGCAATTTTGATATCACTTCCCCAGGGAATGAGCGTGCTAGCAGTATCGCCACCCCTGCATGCTTTGATGGTAACGAAGACCAGAACTGCCTGGTGAACCACTTAGAGCGCATACGATAAGTATCTTTTGAGACAAGGTGCTTCTCCTGCAGGAGGCATATATGACTCTCTGATCTCTCTAAGGCAGAGAGGATGGCTAGCCTCTTGGTAGGGTTATTGAGCCCCTAAACATTCAAGCTTATACATTTAATGATCATATCCTATATTGAGGGCAACCAGCAAAAGAGAAGGGAGCACGCCAGAGGACCACCCCCGCATAAAGATCTAGACCACTTAGAACACCCGGGCCTGAGGATATCTCTTCAAAGAGCCAGTATCGCAGGGAAACCCAACAACATTCAACTAATGCGCACAACAGGTGCATAGAACACAGAAGTCCTCGATCGTCCATCTTTGCGAGGTGAAGTCTCCACGGGGCGTTATATCGAACCATGTCAAGTAACCAGGTCCATCGCCCCTGCCGCCCAGACCATCTTCGACGATCAGCATGTTGTTAGCAGCGCGGGCAAAAGCAATCCGGGGCACCCCCGGCTACCCTCCCTATGCTGAAGTTCCGGCGGCCACGCTGTTCAAAACACATTCTCTCTCCGACCTCAAATCCGAGGCCGTTGGGCGTTGCAATTTCCTTTTTTTCTCTTTCCGCCGCCAACGAGGAGGACCCCCGCAGGCAGGATCGCACCCTCACTTGCCTCCCGGCCTATATCCTCCAAGCCCAGGATACGGCTGGCTTCCAAAATGGATTTCACCTGCCGGAGCTGCTCCTCCCTGCGGAAGACCAAGCGGAACGGGTGGCCCCAAGAATAGGACACATTGTGCACTCGCAAGTGATCCGTGATCGGTCTGAATTCTCTCCGCCTCTGCAGAGTCCGCACAGATAGGTCGTGAAATAGTTGGAGTTCATGTCCTCGAAAGAGTACCTGCTGAAGATTGCAGGCCCGCTGTAGGATCTTTTCTTTAAGAACAAAATTATGGAGACAGGCTAGGATGTCCGGAGGGCGGTCTCTAGGGCCACCAGCACGTCCGACGCGATGAACCAGATCCAGGACCACCTCCTGTGTCTCGTCCGGGCCAAGCAGAGAGCGAAACAGGCCCGCCACATAGTCCCCAGTGTCCTCCTTTTCAGCACCAACCGGGACCCCTCTGATACGAATATTTTGTCTCCTCAAGCTGTTTTCCAAATCTTCGACTGCTATCTGGAGGAGGTCCTGCTGCTCTCGGAGGCGTACTACCTCCTGTTGCAGGCCCGCCACTTCCTCACCACGAGGTGTCTCACCATCTTCTAGCTGCGATACTCGATCACCCAAGGAGGTAACCTCTCCTCACAACTCCTTCACCTCCTGTGAGATGTCCCTACGCAGCTCTTGGATATCACCCCGGAGCGAATCAAACAGGGAGGTCAAAAAGCCCTTCGTAACGGGAGAACTCTCACCTGAGTCCGTCTCCACCCGACTCTCCAGTGCCTTCGCCGCAGGTAAGTCCTCCGCCATACTCCCCGATGTCAGGCGTGCCCCTGTAAGCATTTCCCTCACTGAGCGCTCACGTTTGGATTTAGGCGTCGTCATGGCGCACCGGCCTAATCTCGATTCGCCGGATCAATCCTGCAGGTCCTCCAAAGTCTCCGTCTGAGACCGATCACAAAATGCCGCCGTGTCAAAGACCACACCTGGGTCCACCACCTGCCAGCCACTGCTTACAAAGATCCGCTTCAGCTGCCTCTACCACCGTGTATGCGGGCCCGCGCTTAATTGAAGTTCAGGTGATAAGGTGCAGCAGTATTGGAGCCAAGCAGCAGGGCCCCCTGTCTTCTATCAGGGCCTCGATCTTCTACTCAGCCCCACTCGTAGGCGCCAGTGTGGGGAGCACCAGCCTCCAGCCCCCAATCCAGTTCCTCATATGGGGGTGCTCCTCACCTCCATAGCGCTCGGGTGTTTCAGGGCCAAGGCCCCCGCCGCGGTCGAGCCGCTCCCGGGGCCCAAACTGAGCCCTCCAGGCCCTCTAATCCCCCGGCGCCAAGCTCAAAGGGCCGCCGGGGGAAGGCCCGTCTCGCGGCCTAGGCCGCCTCTCACGCCGCTCCGCGGCCTCGCTCTGGTTCCGTGGCCGATCGTCGCTCTCCCCGCGGGAACAGCACAGCACAGCACGGCTCAGCTCAGGGCCACTGCCGGGTAGCAAAAAACCCACGGGGTGCTTCACACTTTGGGGGGGGCCTCCAGGCTTCCCCCCGCCGGGCTGAACAGCAATTTTGCGGGTCGAGGCGGTGGAGCTCGGATGGGCACGTCCTAGCGAGCTGCCATCTTGGCCGCTAAGGATTATAATTTGAGATTTCCAGAGGGATTCGCAGTGTGTGGCGCACTGAGGTATCCCACAGAGACTTGTTCATTGAGTATTGCACCCCTTGGAAAATCTCTCTTCTGCCTTTCCTGCACTACCTAGACCTTCCCCCCCTCAGGAGGAGGAGAAAGCCAAGAACGTTTCACTTGGTGGAGATGCCGGGTGTCTCTGGAATTTCACATTTGTATCCTTGAAACCAGACAAGCCGTTTGCTGACAGCCAATCCTCTTCTTTAGTCTGTAGGTCGGTACATAACTGGTGGGCTTAGGGGGACCTTTTCAGAAGAGTGTCTTCAGAGCAGCAGCCTTACACCTGCTTCTTTTCCTTTCCCCTTTTTACTCTGGATCCCCATTTTTAGAAATCTTTTTCCTTCTGTTAGTTCTTAAGCTACAATCATTTGGTGCTGTACTTTAGTACTGGTGGAGGCAATATATTGTTGTATTTTTTTGTGACAGAAATATTTTTGAATTTTCAGTCTCACAATCTTGTGTCAAGAGGTTTTCATAATAAATATGCCAGTTTCCGTCAACTTCTGGTCCGGAAAGGTGGCGTTTTACTCCTTGGAGTTAACCTGTTATTCTCCATAAATAGTTAACATTACAGAACTATTTGGGTCTTAAACCTTATCCTTATGATTGGCTAAGTAGGGAGGAACAGGCTGACTTCCCCCACCATCTGTTCCATTGCCTGGGTGAAGAAAGGTATAGGGACTCACTCTGTCTGTGCCATAATGAAAATTTAGGGGCAAAAGTTTGACACAGCCAGTTTCACAAGCATCACTTACAAAGCTTTGCTGATTGCCCACGAGCTTTGCTAATCTGACCAGAAAGACATTGCTGGTCATTCGAGTAGTACTTTTCTATACTGAGCAACAGTTGATTGTTCGAGGTACACAACAAAGGGCATCTGTTTTTGTCGCCTTGATAATGTTTAAACTTAATCTCCTTAGTTAAATTTTCTGTTTCAAATTAAGTGATGGTACTGCAATTGTTGTCCAGGATGTTTGATTTGTCGTTCAGATTGTTTTTACACAAATCTGTGTAAGACTTCTGCTTTTGAGGGAGATTAATGCAAATATCGAAGTAAAAAGTAAACCCTAGCAAACCAGGGTGTTGAATGTATTAGATGTGACACAGTTACACTGAGGAGGAGACCAAGGAGTGGTTGGGAGGGGAGGAAGAAGATGCATTCATCATAGGATGCTTTAGCAAAGGAAATCTAGCATTGTCATTGAGATAACTGCGGGCCTCTGATCTCACCCTTTAATAAATTTAAATGTTCCCAACTTTCTATTGTTGTCCTATTGACTGTAAAACAAGAGCATGCTGGAGGCTTATCTTTCTAGCAGAGTTGTCAGTGCAGTCTCTCTAATGGAAAATATTTTGTTTAACAAATTGAACAGCAATGTGGAAAAGTACGACTTATTTTATCCTGTGTTTGACCTCTTTAAAAAAACACGATTGTTACTAAAAGAATGGTCCTCACAGACAGGTCAGGTTCTCAAGCTTATTTCTTTAAGTTAAAATGATGTGACCGACCCAGGCAAGTGACCAACCCAGGCAAGCGCTGACATCAACTCCCTCCTGTAAATTCTATCCCTTTAAAACCCCTATCACTCTGAATTCCATATTCTGTCCCTTTATCTGTGTACTATAAATGCAACACATATTTCCCTTTACCAATTCAATTACAGGAATGATGCATTACAAATTGAAAGAACATGAGCTCATAATATGGCAAATGTTACTACTTGTTTTATTTTTTTTTAACAGATATAAACTTCACATAAACATTACAACAACTAAGAAAACATTATTGCACATAATCTCTCAGTTTCATGTGGTACATTCCTTTGACGCACACCCTCATAATGGCAATGATTCATCACGTGGTGGTAAGGGCTGATCAATGCCTCTCAAAATCCCTTCATTAGTCTATTTTTTTATTTCTGCTTCAATGCAATTCACCTCAATCCTCATATTCCATCTTTTTCTATCTTCTATTACCAGTGTATATTTTCTGACCTGCAACACTCGTTAAGATACCAACCATCTTGATGGAACCTTCACTCCAGCAAACACGCATACATGCGCATAATCTCCAGGCTCAGACTTAAATCTGCTGTTTGCACCTCTAACATTTCTTGTCTAAGCATACCTCATTTGTTTACCTTGCACCTTCCTACGTAACTAAACATTCTCAACCTTTCATGCTTTAATCTTGCCCATCCATCCTGGAACTGCTGCAAGGGTTCTGATCCTTCATCAACACGAAAGGTGGTACACCAGTGGTTGAGTGTGGAGATGTAGGACAGCTCCAGAACAATTTATTAATCTCTTCCCGCCAATCAAATCCATTCCGCAATGAGAATTGTGTGTTTTCCCCCAAAATTCTGTTAAACTTTTCAACTAAACCAGTCTCACATGGATGCCCAACTGCTACCTTTGTATGCTTTACTCCACATCAAACTAAATATGATGCAAATTCTTCTGATAAGAATTGTGGACCATTGTTCGATATGATTTCCTCAGAATAACCCTTCCTTTGAAATACCTCTTCATAATATCTAATTATTGCCTTGGTTTTTATTTCATTCACCAAACTCACCTCTGGCCACTTAGTTCAGTAGTCCATAAGGACTATAGCAAGTTTTCTACCTGAACAAGACCGCACAAATGGTCCACGCACACCCATTGCCACTTTTGTCTTGCCCTTTCAGGGAGAATTGTAGGCAATATAAGAGTCTCTGTAATTACACATGTTTTGTCACTGCACGCACAACAAACTCATCTCCCCACAAATCTCTCTGTCACAAGGCATTTCAGGCAACAAAAAATCCTTGCACACCTTTCTTTCCATAAATGACATTCCTACATGTCGTTCATGTAACGTCACCAACATTCTCTCTCTCTCTTAATACTTCTGGCATCAAGAATCTCTCACCCCTTCTCAGTATACTATCACTATAAGATAATTCACACCACACAGAATTAGTCGGAAATTGCGGACATTTTGTCCCAAACCTTCAACCATTCTCGTGGCTACTATTCAGTAATTTTCTGCATCACAGAATCTTTAACTACAGCTTTTCCATTCATCTTCCGCTACTGCCTTCAAGCTATCACACTCTACATCCGTTTCCCCTCACTCATCTTCTACAAGCTCTTCCTACTACAGCTGCATCCTAGATAAGCAATTAGCATTAACACTGCATGTACCTGAAACATATTTTGTGATAAACTCCTGAAGTCTATATAACCACTTCATTTGGTGATGCTTTACCAGCTTCTTTCTTAGTCAGTAGATCAATTAGTGGCTTGTGATCTATTCTCAATTTAAGGCCCCCCCCCCACATAATTTCTGAAGTGCTGAATGCCCCACCAATAAGCTAATGCCCCCTTTTCTAGAGTAGAATAACTAATTTCTGCACTCCTTGATGACCTCGAAACAAAAAACACCACTCTTCCATGCCCCTAATCAGACTGTATTAAAACAGCTCCCATTTCTTGCATGCTAGCATCCGTGGCCACTATAGTACGGTCTTTACTAGTAAAAGGGTTCAATTCCACAGCATTCATAATACACCTCCTATTCTATTCAAAAGCACATTGACTTTCTTGCATCCATTCATACTTTTGACCTATTTTTATTAAAATTCTCGTTTGCAGCACTCTTTATTAAAAATAGTCAATAAATTTGGCATAATACTCTGCAGTCCCTAAGACAGATCTCAATTGATCTTTGTCTCACGTACAAGGATTCTTTTCAGTAGCATCCATCAACTTCGCTTTTGGTTTTCTTCCCTCTCAAGAAATGGTATTTCCCAAATACTCTACCTCCTTCATTTTTGTTTTTGTTTTTTAACACAAACTTTATTGCATTTTCAGAAGAAATGTCTGTTCTTTCATTAATGATGAACAGGAGAATGAGACATGACATATGAAAGGTGTTACAAAGAACATCATCCAAGTTGTACATGTTTCAAGATGTAGTACTATGCAGTGAACTGAATAAACAAACTATAGCCCCCCCACCCTTCCCCAACCTGTTGACTGTGTCACCTAAAGGTGGATCGTATGTATGTGGCGGTCCGTAAGCTGTGCATAGAGCATCGCTAAAAGTATATATGGGGGGGCTAGAGTAATGACATACTTGGACATACAGAAGAAGGTTGAACCCAACTAAACAACTACCATGATCACAATCCTGAAGATAAAACATTGAAATGTTGTTGACATATAAAGTAGGTGAGATGGGGGATAGTATCAGAGTGATCCATTTCCTGGTAACCATTATAAAGTGGTGTGCAAATGTCGCTCAGTCTGGTGTCATATCCTGGTCTTTAAAACCCTCTACCGAAGTATCCCATTCTAGGGAGAGGGGTTTCTTGTGAAGGTGTATTCCTCCAGACAGACAGCATCACTCTCAAGTGGGCCACTTCCTCCCGCCATTTATCTAACTGTGGGGCTATCGGGGCCTTCCAATGTATTGTTATGAGCCTCCTTGCCAGTAACAAAGGCAAGTCTGCAAAACACAAGATCACCTTGGAACCTCATGGCCGTGGACGGAGGCCCAGAAGACACTGCGCTGGTGTACCGTATAGGTCTAAACCGGTAATGTCTGATAAGACTGATGCAACTCCTGCCTAATATGTAGGTAAATGGGGACATGTCCACAGCTTATGTAAGAGATCAGCATCTAAAGCTCTACAACAAGGACAAGCAGAGGAAGCAGCAGGAAACATTTTAGTGAGCCTATGCGGTGTTAAATGCACTCTATGCAGTATGGTGAATTGGACGAATTTAAATCTGGAATTATGGGAGACTTGTTTGGGATATTCAAGAATACGTGCACAGTCTTTTTCAGATATTTCACTGTTGAGGTCCATTTCCCAGCTTTGTTATCAGGGCAGCAAGCAATGTTTCCAGATGCACCTGAAGCCCACGATAAAACTAGTGTATAAGATGTCTGCCATTCACCATGATGTGCATTGCCTGGAGTAGTTCATGCGTGTCCGGTTTTTCCTAGCCTGGTGCGCAGTGCTGCCATACAGATCAGATTATGCTAGCATGCATTAAAAATAGTGTCTTGGGATCCCGTGTGTGTACAAAATCAGTATGCAACATTAACAAACCATCTGCGAATAACAAACCCACTGTCAACACCCCTTCCAGTTATCATGGACCCAAATGGTGCATTGTTACGGTGGGGTGGCTGCGGTGTATCTTGCAATAAACCCAACATAGTTATGCTCCGAGAAATGCACCTGAGGGGTATACAGTTTCGCTTTATATGTAGGGGGCTTGCACGCTGCTGGCCCATGAGGGGTTCACTTCAGGCTCCCGAGGGGCGGCAATACTGATAAGGAGATCTCCCCTATTTACAGTAGAGAAACTCCAGAGAGGTCCCAATGGTACATACGTAGCAGTCAGGGGGAGATGGGAGGTAACACTAGCAAGCGTCTCTGCACCGCCTCGCCTTTAACAGCAAACATATGCAAAAATTACAGAGATCCTTTTAGAATCTGAGACCGCCCTCCACCTTATTTTGGGGGGGGGGGGGAACTATTGATGTGATCAACCCAGCCATGGATCGCTCGGGTCCTCCACCTTCCCGCTTGAGAGAGACTCCTTTGGTGGAATGGGTGGGAACTTTGGGGTTGACAGACCTCTGGCGACGTATACTCATACATTTTAAGGGGCACACCAAGTTTTTTCTCACCTTGGCTATATACTAGCTTCCGTGGATGAGGTGGGGGAGGTCCTGGAAGCGAAATACCTAGGAAGAGGTTTGTCGGACCACTCCTCCATATGGCTAGAAATAGGTCTCAGGCCCAGGCGAAGAAAGACTACTGTAGACTGAGTGCATGGGAACTGAAAAATAACATGGTAGCCTGGGAACTGAGGACAGAGGCCGAGCTACACTTCAAAGAAAACAAAGACTCTGGGACATCTACAATCACAGTTTGGGAAGCCTATAAGACAGTGCTTAGGGACAGAGCCCACACCAAAATGGTGCACATAAAGAAAAAGGAGAGACAGGAAATGGAGTCCCTGGAATCCCAGGTACTAGAACTGTAAGAGAGGTTGCTGACAAATGAGGACCCCTTCATCCTTCGTAAAATTTTTATCCTCTGTAAGGATTATCGGGCATTAGCACAGAGGAAAGCCTTGGCACTGGCTGTACAGCATCCCTATGTGAGGCGGGGGATAGGGCAGGAAAACTGCTGGAAAGGCTAATCAGTAGGGAGAGGGAGACACAATGGGTAGCCAAAATTAGAGGGACATGTACTGTAACTCACACCACTGACCAAGGAATAGCTGTGGAATTTGCTCATTTCTATAAGAACTTGTACCAGCAGCATAAGCTTGCCAAAGTAGCCCAAATTCACATGTATAAAGAGGCCAAGGAAAGGGGCTACCTTCCCTGGGACCTGAGACAAGCAAAGATAGTGGTTATCCCAAAAGAGGGGAAACCCTTTGCGGAGTGCAGTTTTTACCACCCTTATCTCTCCTGAACATAGAGACAAACATTTTAGCAACAATACTGACAGCACAATTGATACAGGTGATGGCCCCACTGGTTTACCAGGACCAGTCGGGCTTTATGCCGAAGAGGTCCACAAGGCTCAATCTCCGTAGGCTGCACAACTGGCTGGCCAAAGTGAACCAGAGGCAGACATCTCACATGGTCTTGTCACTAGGCACCAAGAAGGTGTTCAATAAGGTTAACTGCCAGTACATGAGGCAGGTGTTGGAGGTTCGGAACCCAATTTATGGTCTGGATAACCCTGCTATTCACGTCCTCTGTGGCAATGGTTAGTGTGAACAGGGTCACATCCACTGAATTTCTCATAGCGAGAGGGACGCTGCAGGGCTGTCCCCTCTCACCTCTGTTGTTCACCCTGGTGGTAGAACCCCTGGCATGCAGTGTCTGATCCCACTCTGGCATATCGGGCTTCCAAATGCAAGAAGGAAGAGGGGAGGATGTACAGAGATATTGCTATACGCAGATGATGTACTGTTGTATATTACCAATCCCAGGGAGTTACTCCCTCAGATATTGCATACCTTTGAACAATTTAGCGAGTACTCCAGTTACAAAATTAATTGGTCCAAATCAAGCTTATACCTGGTGAGGGGGGAGATGGGACAGTTAGAACTCCCTTCTAATCTGAGGATGGTGGAGGAGGGATTTAGATACCTGGGGATCTATGTGACAATATAGCAGGGACGATCATTAGATTGGAACATTAAGACAGTCATGGCAAATGCCCACAAGGATATGGAACGGTGGTCTACTCTGCCCTTAACACTGCTGGGCACGGCGGCACTATACAAGATGATGACCCTGCCAAAATTACTATATACCCTACAGAATACATATGTGAGGGTCCTGGAGGAAATTTTCACCAGATTAGAGGGAGAGACTTGCAAATTCCTATCAAATAGGAAACACCCGCGCATTTCTATGCCTGCAGAGAAATTCCTACAATGGGGGGATCGCTGTCCTGGATGCGAGGGCCTATCACTGGGCAGCACACCTTATTGTGATAAATGGCTGGAAATACGGTCCGGGTGATCACCCCACATACCTACTAGAAAAAAGTCAGTTTGATAGCATATAATTCCTTCACTAACTTTATGGTGGAAAGGGCACCCAGAGGCTGCCGCTACCCACACAACTGTTAATAGAGGCCTGGAAGAAAACCAGCACAAGAACAGGGTGGTATGCAAAACACACAAGAGAACCTATCCTGTGGGAAGGTTCACAGTTTTAGGAAATTGGGAAACTTAAAGATTTTGGATCCTGGTACACACTTGGGATTTTCCAGTTGAGGGGCATGATAGACAATGGAGAACTAAAGTCATGCAAAAAGAGCATTGAATGTCAAGCACACAACAATACAAGTACATGCAATTTGCATTTGCCTGGAATGCAAAGAGGTTGGAGGTGTCTCCCCCCCCCAGCATACATCACTGCAAGCGGGGCTGCTGATGGGGAAACTGGTGTCAAAAGCAGTTTCCTGGACGCACAGGACCATTAATTATAATATCCCAGACAAGCTGGGAGGCCTAAGAGACAGGTGGGAACGGGATCTAGGAACACTGACTGGACGATATTGATTGGGAGGCGGCATTGATGTACCGGAGGGAGGGAGATCAAATCCTGCCTAAAACTGGTTCAGTATAAAGTTCTTCACAGAGCTTACTATGACAGAGTAAGACTACATAGATGTGGGAGGGCTGTTACACCTGAATGTCTGAGGTGTGCAACACAGAGAGGGATGTTTGTACACACTTTATAGGAATTTTCTTGAATCCAACCCTACTGGTTCAAAATCCTAAAGACTTTGGGGAAGATAGTGGGAGCCACAATTCCTCTGGATCCCACATTTGTGCTTCTGAGTAACCCAACTGATATTGACCTCCTGCGACCTAAGCTCCTCTTTAGCAATCTGGGACTTGTAGTGGCCAAGAGAGACATGGCAAAGTACCGGGGTGCTACGGAGACACCCACAATGAAAGAAGGGAAGGCAGGGATGGACCTCTATATGAAAGCAGAATAAGTCACATATAAAGCTATAAGAACTGGGGACCCTGGAGGGACTAATACAGTGTTTTGGATGGGGAAGATAAAAGTAGGAGAACAAGTTCAACAGGCAGGAGAGACGGATAAGCTGGAGGTAAAGGAGATCAGCCCTTCTTGGGCGGGGAGATCTTCTTGGCACTAAACTTAATTATGTTGTTTTGTATGGAGCCAACCGGTTGTGCTTTACTCATTCTGTCGGTTCTATGTTTGTGCCTGAATGGGTGTTTTGCAGTGTTTGCATAAAATGTCAAATAAAAACATTTAAAAAGTCAGTATAAAAGATTCATCAACTGGCCATTGGATTCGAGAGGTCCTTCACCCGAGATTATCGCATAAGATACTGCCAGAGATCCTGATTGAGACCACAAATTGGCGTACTGCTGCAGCATCCCATCCTACGCTGAAAGCTGATACTGAGCCAAGTCTGAGTGGAGAGGAGCTGATCCCTGCTGATGATTGTTTTCCATTCAAGGGAAGACTCTCTCCCAGCTACTGATAATTACAGCTTCTTGCTGTAAACAGGTATGCAGTGCGCTGAATCCTAAGAAACTCTAGTTGAAAGTTATGTTGTGCCATGCTCTCATAGTATAGCACATGACAGTGGTCTCTAGGGTTAGTTTGCCAAATTACATTTCATCTCTTATACGCGTTCATATTATTCTCGCTAGTGACATGAATCAGTGCTGTTTTAATAATCTGTGTAGTTATTTTACATCTGCAAAGCAACAGGATGAGACTTTTGAAATAAAACACTTTTAAATATAAAGTCTCTTTTCTTTTAGTGCTGATCTTGTGTGTGATGTTCTAAAAAACGAAATTGGGTTTGAATTGCCACTGCGTCTCTGACCCCTTTTTTGAGGGACTGTTAGTAACCCAGAAAGCCCGCACACCACGTGTTGTGAGTTTGTGTGGGACTAAAACAACCTGTACTTTCACACTCAAGCGTTCATGCATTGAACTAAGTTCAGGAGCACAAGGGTGGGAAAGTCAAATCTTGTGATCTAAGTCAAAGCCTTAGTTTACGCATCACTTCAAGCATGGGTATGCTCAAGCAAGTATTTTATCCGAGGTTTGTAATGCATTTTTTTAGCTTAAGAAGTAAAAGTGCTAGTTAATGTCCTTGTAATGCCGGACATCTTTTGTTACTACTGCAATGAGATTTTCCCTTTTTCATATGTAAGAATGTCATTCCGTGGGCATAGAAAGAATTATGGCATTTGCATCACAAAGTAAGACAGATGTGGCCCAAACATTAAAACTGTTTTTGTTCTCTGATTATGTACTATGGTTGACTTGATACCACCAATTGCATGCTGTGATTTATTTTTAAATAAAGTTTGTTTACTTGTTAAGGCACTCGCAGTACCAGCCAACAGCTCACGGACCGAATGCCCCTCAGTGAGTCCAGGTTGTCATGCACATACACTACAAATGGCTTGGTTCTTATATAGAAGAAGAAGCTTTATTCGGTATAAAAAAATTCATCCATTACAACAGATAATCACCAAAACATTATAAAAATACCAATAAGAACCATGTATAATAAAAGCACCCATCATAAAAACATATACATATAAATATATATATATATATATACAATATATAAAAATAAAGAACAAAAGAAGATTAAAACCTCATTCATAAAAACTAGAAAAAGTAAGTAAAATGATTCTAAAAATTCTACATTTTTGCGCCAAGTAGTAGCTCCCTTCAGGAATGATCCCAGGCCCTTCCATACCAGTACATCTGAGGCCATTTGTAGCCACATGAAAGCAGGACGGTATTGCACAAAACCCTTGGGCCTAAGGAGCGGTAGTAGAAATCGGGTTCTAAATGGTGCATAAAAGACACAGAACAGTGTAAAATGGCTCAAGGTCTGAAGGGACACCCCATCACAGGGGCAAGGTCTAATACATTTCTCCCCATACTGACCTAGGGGGAAGCACAAATTACTTCTAATGATCCCCAAGCGAAATCGAGTTATGAGAGACCTTTCCCTCACATCCTTGATTTCTAAGAGATATCGCTCGGGACCCACCCACATCTTTAGCATAGTAAATTCCCTGATCGATTTTTTCCTTAGAGCCTCCCCCTCCCTCTTGGTATCCTGGATTCTCTGAAAATGATCTTTAACCCATTTCTTATCGTAGCTAGTCAGGTCCTCGGGATAATCAAACAATTCAGGCCGCCCCAGTTCATGTGCCATCTTCCTTATGTGCGACAGCCAGGCAATATGCTTTACATTGTCGCAGGCCAAACAATCCCTTAGGATATCCCTATTAAGAGTGGCATGTTCATTACTCCAAACTGAGATCCATAACAGAAGGGGAGCCAGCTGGGTAGTGTCCTGTACATACTCAAGGTCCAGTTCCAGGTGAAGGCAAAATCCAGGAATATTTTGTCCAACACCCAGAAGCCTTCTACAAAAACGATTTTCTTCCACCATAAGGGCTCGGATATCCCTAAACCCCCAAAGTGCCGACCCATACAGAAGGACAGGTAGGCATTTCCGCCTATAGATTTCAAGCAGGGGTTTGATAGGTTTGCTACCTACCCTAACCGCAAAGTCAAAGGTTGCACCTACTGTTGCATGAAAAAGCGCAATCCTTCTAGCAATACAGGGTTTCCAAGATCCTTTCTCATCAAAAATGACCCCTAAGTATGGGAACTCATGGACTCTGCTAATGACTTGATCCTCCACCCTTAGCTCCCCCACCCTACTCATAGGTTTACCACAAACCATAAAGTGCGACTTCTTAAAATTGACCTCCAGTCCCAAAGCTGACATAAAAACAACATAAGCTCTAACTAATTCTCGGAGACCATTCATCGTGCGGGCCATGAGGACCGCGTCATCCGCATACGTCAGCACAGGGATATCAATACCCTTCACCTTCGGGACATCCCTGCAGTTGTCCATCAGAAAATCGGACAGTCCATTTGTGTATAGAAGGAACAAGGTAGGGGCCAAAACACACCCCTGGCGCACACCCCTTGAAAGCTTAAATGCCTCCGAGCATTCCCCATTTGGGCCCACCCTCACATGTGCGACTGTCCCTGAATGGAGATATTGGAGAAGCTCTACAATATTAGGGTCCAACCCTGACTGAATTAGCCTCTCCCATAATAAAGACCGGTTCACTTTATCAAAAGCACAGCTAAGGTCCATAAAAGCAAGATAAAGGGTGCCTTTCCTGGCCCGCGTGTATTTGTTGATTATCATCAGTAAATTAAGACATTGTTCTTGCGTGCCGAGGCCTTCCCTGAAGCCATACCGTTCCCGACTTAAAATATAATTTCCTATCATCCAAGCCTCCAGACGGCCTAGGATAATCCATCCCAGAATCTTCACAGAGGAATCCAGGAGTGAAATAGGGCGATAAGACTTAGGATCATTACGATCACCCTTTTTAAACACTGGGACTATGCATGCCAGTCTCCAAGAGGCAGGAATGCCCACAGTAACGGCTGCATTGAGGACATTTAGGAGAACGGGTGCCCATAACTGAGGGTTCGCTTTATACAAGTCCATCGGGATCGAGTCCGGGCCCGGAGCTTTATTATGCGCGCATCTCTGTATCGCATCCATAACCTCCTGTAGTGAGAATCTGATTGCTAGGTTAGGAGCCACATCATACACACTCTCCCGCATATTTCTTAGGGGGGTACCCTCAAATATACTACAGAAATGAGTTACCCAGGCCTCCGGGGCTATATTACATCCAAGGCCTTCAGAGGTTTCTGTTTCAAAGGAACCTCTATTCACCACCTTCCAAAACAGGCCAGGGTCCTTCAAGGCTGTAGCACGCTCTAACTCTTCCCAGGCTTTATCTTTATATTTTAGCTTACTATCCCTCAGGGTCCTTTTATACCTTATTCTGGCTTCTTTTACGAGAACCCAGTCTCTGGGGTGAGTCTTGGTAGCCATCTTTAAATTTACCCTTGCATCATAGCAGGCTTTGTCGTACCAGCCACATTTACGTTTATTAGGGTGGCTACCTACTAAAAAGAGGCAGTCTCTGACTGCTGCATTTACTGCTGTTATCGCATCTATAACAGTTGTGGGATTTGGCGCTTCTGTCAGGAGTATTTCCATAAATAGATGTAAGTTATCCCCCACAACCCTTCGTACAACTTTTTGGGGGTCTACTTGCTTCCACCCAAGCCGCCTACCCTGGTCCTTTGTCACCACCGTTACAGGCCTGCCTCGTCCTAGAAAGCGTAGGGCCCCAGGGAGTTTAAAGGACAATATAAGGGGATTATGATCGCTAAAGCACTCGCCTAACACTTTACCCCCAATCACCAGGTCCCTCACAGGGGGGGATACAAAAATATAGTCGATGGTGGATCCAGACCCTCTGCCGACATAGGTTGGAAGTTGGTGAGTGCCTACTGCTTCAATGTCATAGAAATTCAAGAGGCCCATCTCCCCGAGTTCCTTTAGTAGATCTCTGCCTCTAGAGTCCTGCGGACCCTGCGCTGAAAAGTCCTCGCAGTCACGGATGAAGGGATTAACCACAGTACTGGACCGGCCGAACTTGGCATTAAAGTCCCCAGAGATGATGGCACGAAATTCCAATCCCACCTTCTCCATTCTATATTTCATAATCTTAAGGACGGAGAACAGGGCCCCAATTTGGCACCCCACATCCCATACAGCATTATAAAAGTTGACCAATAGTATATTAAAATGATTGGAGAAGAGTACCCATACCAGCAATATACCTTGATGGTTACAGTTAATTTGGAAAGCACCCACTATCTTAGAGAGGCGAATTAGAGTAACCAGGCCACCTTTCGAGCGACCACCAAGAGACTGTACAGCTGGAATTGCAAATCTGTCATACCCATCCCACACAGCCAGCCCCGCCGACCAAGTTTCCTGAAGCATGATAACATCATATTTAGCCACACACCCAACCCATGCTTGATCAGACAACTTAGCGTCATAGCCCGCAATATTCCATGAGATAAGATTACACTGTGGGGGCACCTCTTCTTGTATAGCCACCGCCTTGGCGCATTGTCAATCCACCCCTTCCAGGGATAGGTTGCTTTTGGTTCTTCTACTATTTGCCTGCAGACTGAATTGACCCAGGGGGAGATTCCTACCAGAGCCAAAAGAGACCCCAGTACACACTTGCATGTGATCATAAAAATAGCCCAAGGGCACCATACCCATAGAACCTGCATTAGGGACAGGAGAGCGATGGCTAGAAAGAAGCCTTTTAGTCAGGGCGGGATATCTGACATTTATAATAATACAGTCGTCCTTCCCCACCTTATTTTTAGGACCGACCCACCCAATTCTTCTAGCAAACAGGATATCCTTAAAGTCCTTACATGAAAAATCTCAATTTTTGCTCAGCCAATGGCCAACCTTATTTATGAGTTGGTTTGTAGACTCAGTAGCCCCAGAAACAAGAGCAGGGACATTCGTCAGCACTACCACATAAGGGGCACACGCAGGGGGGAGGTCCAAACAGGCAAAGGAAGGCCTGGCCGTTAGCGGGTTCATATTGTCATTTCCAGACAGCAGTTGGCCATCCCCCCCAGCTGCCACAGAATCCGTATCAGGCTGCCTACTGCAGCTAAACATATTAACTGTCCTCTCTGTCCTCAATAAAGCGGTTGGTGCAGTCGGAGCAGTTTCAGCACAGGCATCAAGCCCCTCAGTATTTACAGGATTCACCAATAGATAAGTTGATTTTTCCATGGGCCCCAAGGGTCCTGCGGCTACCTCTGGGAGGATCAACTCCTTACTGGCGCAGAGTTGCCTCGTCGAGGCCACACATCTACCTACACCCTGACTTCCTTGCGCACAAATCAGGGATACTGTTTTTTCTATGGCAGATAGTTTCGCCACCACGGGAGACAGAAGCTCCTGAATAATCTCCCGAAATTTTAGTCAATATATTACTTGTATCGTACCCCAGGTACTGACCAGGTGCAAAATCACTTCTCGCATCCTTAGGGCGCTCCAGGAGAGGTGTTCTGGTCTTTGGTATCAGTTTTTTAAGGCTTTTTTTTTCCTCGGGGGAGGGCTACAATTTTCCACAGGGCAGGCCGAGGGAGAGGACAGTAAAAGTCTTTTACTTCTTCTGGAGGGGCCATGGCGCCCAGGATCCTCTGTTAACTCTATTGGCTCAACCTGGAGAGGCTCAGCGTCAACCATACCAGCACCTTGCCCCACACCCAGATAATCCACCTCCACAACCGCGGCCTCACGAGGACTATTATCTGGGCCTGGTGCCAATCTTCCAATTCCATGGATAGCCTCCTCTCTGCCAAATCAATTTCTTTTGTAACAACCCCAACGGCTCTTGCAAGAATGGAGTCTAATGTAGTGGCGCCATAACCCTGTCTGCTGCTGCCTCCACCCCCCCCCCCCGAGGCCCAGATAGGGCTCCTTTTTTCCTGCCCAAATCAACAATAATGAGAACAATGCAGCAGCGTGGCAACAAACAAGATAATACTTATTAGGCTTTTAAGAGCCCTCTAAGGGCAAAAAGAGACTCCAGATTGTGCACCGGGAATTACAAATACGTTTGAGCAGGCACTCCTTACTGTAAATGAAAGAGGGGTGGCCCAGCCCAGCCTCTTTCGGGCGAAGACAGGCCCGCCAGCGCGCGTCCCGCGAAAGCGGGAGCGCCGAGTCCGGTTAAAGGGCTCTTGCCCCCTTGGTAACAGGTGATGCTTTCCCAGTGCGCGGCCCGTGAGAGCGGGAGCGCCGAGTCCAGTTAAAGGGCTCCTGCCCCCTTGGTAACAGGTGACGCTTTCCCAGTGCGCGGCCCGCGAGAGCGGGAGTGCCGAGTCCGGTTAAAGGGCTCCTGCCCCCTTGGTAACAGGTGACGCTTTCCCAGTGCACGGCCCGCGAGAGCGGGAGCGCCGAGTCCGGTTAAAGGGCTCCTGCCCCCTTGGTAACAGGTGACGCTTTCACAGTGCGCGGCCCTTTATATAATTTTTTTTTTTTTAAATTGATGGAAGACAGCATGATTTTGTGATGGCTGAAACGCTCGTTCTGAGACGTGCTGTGATCAGGAGATCAGGAGTAAAACAAACTGATTCTTTCTTGTTTCTAAGATGCTTAAACTGAGTGTTGTTAAATTTAAAATGGGTATTAATATAACATATGACCAGTTTACTATTATAACAAACAGTCGATGTTTTTAAGTATGGCTTCTGTCTAGGGGATTCTTTTATAGTCTTGATATAACCTTTTGATAATATTTATAGTCTTTATATTTGTGCTTGAAACAAATACGCACATTGCTTCTTGTATTTTACTGTTCCCTCACATTAGGGAAACGTTATACAACGGACGCTTATCAGAAGGGTTGCTATAATGGCAGTGTGACAGTGGTGGCACATCCCAGCACAGCAGCTTTACTCCCCTGCAGGTCTCAGTCGGTGACATCCCTTCGATCCTGCACTCACTTCCGTAACAAACCAAGAGCTACTGTCTGTTTTCCTGTACATCAGCTTAGGTGTTGTGCTCTGGCCTTTGGAGAGGTGGCTCTGATTTATACTTTTCCTGGATCACTCAGGCTGCGAATGCTAAGGTATGCCAAGAGGGGTTGGACTCTGTGAGACAAACCCCCCAAGGCCAGTGAAGCATGATGGTAATTTTGAAAAAACAGTTTGGTGACCGGACACCAAAGATTGTGTACAGAGGAGGAGCAACAAATTAATTGTTGAAGCATTTAAATGCTTAATGTGCTCACTCAGTATGGCAGAAGTGTACAAATTCTGAATATTAGCAAACATTCTCATTTTATGTTCTGTACGTTGCTTAACTGCATTGGAGTGGCATAAAGAAGCATACAAGGAAGACAGCTGGATAAAACATGCTGTCTCATGGAGTGGTTCAGGAAATAGGAAAAAAGAGTGCCCAAAAAGCAAGCACTCTTGGAACACTATAAGAAGCCATTCAGAGAAGTGATAAAAAGGCTATGCTGCAGGGGAGGGATACGCTGGACGGGCTAAATCAACTAGAGCCAACAAGTAGAAAGCAAGCAACTGTGAATAACAAAACACAAAGCCAATGGTAAGCAATGGGTGAAATGTCTTTCTAGCTACCCTTTCAGCAAGTCCTCAATATGTCTTTGCAACTAGACAGTTCTGCTGTCTGGAAGGCTTGCACCTAAAAATTGAGACTTTGTAAAGGCTGAACCTGTCCTTTTTCCCTCTTCCAGCAATGAAGCCAAGTCAGAAGGGCGAAGTGACCTGATTCCAACAATTAAATTTCGTCACTGTTGCTTGCTGCGAAACAGACGCTGCATTGTTGCTTATCTGTAAGTATTTAATGAGCTTCTCTGTTTTACTGTGCGCTATCTTGAATGATGGGCATAAGAATGAGGTGCTGTTTGAGGTGCACTAAAGTGGTTATATTGTAATTCAATGGTACCTTTGGAAGCTTGACTAGCTTTATCTATTGTGTTACTACTGATAAACTTTATCTTATGGAAATTGCTGCTTCCACTGTAATATTTTGAATTGATATAATATTAGTTACGCAGAATTTTAGTTACACATGATGACTATGGAGCGTCTTGCTAATGACTGTTTTTTTCTTTATGCTACACACACAAAAAATATTGCTGAAAGATTCACCCTTCAACAGTGTTTCATAAACTTTTTAGAACTCAGGCCCAAATTTTACAATGACAAATGTTCGTGACCCACCTCGCTTTAATGTACACGAGTTGGGCGTTTTTTTTAACGTAACTAAAGCGTCTTGTGGTGGCGCATCGTCCTTACAGACGGAACATTTTCCATTGAAATGGTCACTAAATTTGATACAGTTACAAATGTTAAAATGTGTAATTAGGTTTTCAGTGAATATTTATCATCTCTGCATCACCAACTAAAGTGACTTAATTATTTTGCTCCTATTAAAATCTTTGTTTCCAGCAGTCTTCACAATTGCAAAAAAAAGTGCCTAATTTTTGCTTTCTTAACTGCTAAATGTGTAAAGTTAATTTACAGTTATTTATACTTTGTTGTGTTACAAAACTATATATCCTATAGCCTTTAATTTCGCATACCCTTTACCCCAGTATGATTGTTACATATTTCACTTTACTTTTCTTTCTCTGACTGCAAAGTTTTTGAACACCCATCCCATATTAATAAAACATAAGCCGCAATTTTTCAGAAGATACAGCCTCCATTTGGCCTCGGTCTCTGAAGCACATGAAAACGGACACGATAAATCCAGAGATTAAAGCCATCTTATTGATTTTTTTTTTTTTTATTGATTTTCTTTTTTTTAAACCTTTATTTTAGATTTTTTTAATGCATAAGAATAAGGACAACACATAAGGTATGAATATGCCAACAATGAAAGCAAAAGCACAACAGTTCAATCAGACACAATAGCCCAGACCAATTATGATACATTGAGAAGTTGGACGAATTTCAATACATATACGTAATGTAGAGCACTAAAGGTGGGCAGAAAGGAGCGGGAGACAACGGTCTGAAATAGGGTAATGTCCATTATCCGTTATAGGAAGGGCGGTTGCCGGGGTTTGACGATATGTCCTTAGAGGCTGCCATATATCCTTCGGGTGAGAAGCTGGAGGTTGTAGAGAGGCTTATAGTTCACTGGTGGTGTCACAATAGGTGAGGTCCCTTAGCTAGGCCACCTTCATATGGTGGATAGCACTACCCCAGTAAAAGGCAATCCTGCATTTCGTTAGCAGTAGTGCTATAGCAGTGAAGCGCCAAGTAGACTTTGGCAGTGGTTTCACATACCCTACAAAACCTGGACGGTATCAGGGATAAGGTCCTGATTAACCATACGGGAAAGAGTAGAGTACATGCCATCCGAGTATGCAGAGATAGCAGGACTGCCCAGGTCAAATGCAGAAAATCGGATTTTCGGCCCTGCACTTTAGACATTGGTGAGACCATGTAGGATCTAGTCTAGCGAGAGTGAGTGGGGTAGTATATGCGCAGTGTATACATTTAAAATGTAGCAATTTATGACCGTAGTTGTTGGATACCAATTTGACCTGTGTGCGATAATACAGAAGTTTGTCTGGCAGGAAGCAACCCAGATCCCTCTCCCTGGCGATCCTAGACTTTTCCAGCGCACTGGATCTTAGTTGCAAGGATGAGTGATACAACTTGGAAATTAAATGCACATTGCCAGAAGCCATAATGATAAGGGACAGTGGGGGGGAAGTCCCTTGGTTCTGTGGGGTATGTGGGCAATATATTGCGCAATGTAGTGTATAGTCTATGCAAAATGAATCTGTCCAGTACTGAGGATAGATGTCCCCTCGGTCACGGTCATGGCCGAGCAGAGCCTGGAGTCTGCAAACAGATCCCTGACTGTGTAATTGGACAGAAGCAAGAGTACGTTGAGTCAGCCCGCACCCCCCTGTAAGTCCCTAGTAAATGGTACCCCTGGTGCCTGGGGCATGGGTATCAATGAGGGCCCCCAAGGGCTGCAGCATGTATTATGCCACCGTCAGAGACCCCTCACCTAGCACATACAGACTGCGATTACAGGCTGGGTGTCTTGGTGCAGCTAAAAGTGAAAACACGACATGGCAAACAGCCTCTGTGCCCTGTCCCCTAACACTGCATGCAATATGTTTTCGTCACCCCTACAGCAGGCCTTACAGCTATAAGGCAGGGTTCATTATATTACATGTGAGGACATGTCTGCAAGAGCAGGTATGCCCCCCACTGCTATGTCTTTGTCGATTTTCAGGCACAGTGAGTGAACAAGGTATCCATTTTAAGAACATGTGCTGGACACTGGCCAAAACGTGTTCCCCTTCAACATGATGATGTCACTGAAAATAGGGAAGTTAATAAACTCTCAATGATGCCCATGATGGATTTATTAATACATGCACCCAGAGGGCACCTTAGAAGTGCCCCCTGAAAATCACTGTGCAGACTGACTAGTTTTAGCCAGCCACCCACCACCAGACATGCTTCTGACCCCAAGCGTGAGAGCTTTTGCTCTCGGGCGATCAGAAACAAAGCCTGCTCTGGGAGAGTTGTGTACACACTCCATCCAACAGGCTGACCTACAAATCTGCATTCTAAGGCAGGGGGCTTCAAAGAAGCCAACTGCCCTTGCAGGGCATATCTGGCTTAACTCAAAGGAGAGATGCCGACCCCCTGCCTCATTTAGCACCTTGACAGGTGGGAAATTGAATATTTCAGAGAGGTGTGTCCACCCCTCAGGTCAGTCCCAGCTCTAAGGTGAGCTGCCTGATGTGGACACAACATTTAGAAATCTGCCATCTTGATGTTAGCAGAATTAGGAATTCCGGGACAGGGTTATGACCACTTCCCACAGGAAGTAGTCATATAGGGGGTGTAGTGACACCAGGCGTAAGTAGGCCCATTGGCTGCTAACCTACATTCCCCTAAATGCCCCTAAATTTAGTATTTAGGGGAGCCCCTGGTACCAGAAAAGCAGATTTCTGCTGACCTACGAAGGACGACATTCAAAAGTCACGAAAGCAAAGATTGAGGAAGAAGCACCTGACTTGGCCCCAGCATTGCTGGCCTGTCTGCTGTTCCCTCTGATTTGCATCAAAGTGTTTTTCTTCTGCAAGCTGTTGTGCCTCCAAAAGCCTGGGAGGACTGCCTGCCTTCGTCAACGACCCAAGAACACCTGTGGAACAGCAGAGGTGTTTCCCTGCATCTTGCAGGCACTTCAAGAGAACTGCAAGGACTTCGGACCGCTGAAAACTCGACACCTGAAAGCACCAGTGCACCAGTGCCGTCTAGCCCGATTTGAAGAGGACCAACGGTGCAAGCGTGGTCCCCTGGTCCTCCAGAGACAAAGCCCACCTTGGACTTGCCCGCTATGGACTCACCGCCGCGTTCGCCGCCTTCAGCCTCTGCCAGCAGGCCCCCTCCACTGCGAGTGCTCCCTTTGGAGAAAACCCAACGTCTCAAGAGACACCTGCACCGGTCGCCCCTGGCGAGCGGAGAAGAGGACCTAAGGTGTCACCACGTCCTCGAGCATCTAAAAGTTTGAACCCACTTGATGGTTCACCTCAACTGGACTTCCAGTCCAAACGGGCAGCCTCTTTTCAACCGGATAGATCCCAGTTGACTAAAATCGGGCACTCAGCACTGTACTACACCTTTGTACCAAGCCGGCCCAGTGCTGTCCAGTGTGGCCTGGTTGTGTGGCCTTGACCTTTGCCCAATACCTACATTAAGTCCAGGAGATTGGTCTTGTAAGACGCTGTACTATACTTGTATGCGGTACTTGGTTTTCCTCCATAGGATGACATTGTTGTGTCTGAAAAATGCACTGTGTTGACTTTTGAATTCTGGTGCCTAAACACATATAAAGATACTTAACATTTTTGTAAATTGATGTGGATCTCCTTATTGATTTTTGTGTCTCATTTATTGAATGTGTCTTTGCAGAAGTCTAACACTCCTCTATGAAAAGACTAAGACTGCTCAACCACACTACCCCTCTAAGAGAATACCTTTGGTTTGCTAGAGCAAGCCCCTGTCCACTAATAAGGGAACCACTGGACTCTTTGCATGATATATCTCATTTTGATATATTAAATAAAGAGACAGCTTCCTACAGCTTGGATTTGCACGACTCACCAAAAATCGTCTCTTGACCCGCCACTGGATCACAACCATCTGCGGCCTGTCCTAATAGCCTGAGGAGCCATGCCCCCTCACCTTTTGGCCACCATAAAGAGTGTCTGTCAGGCTCCGAAAAGATCAGCCTGACAGACACTTTATTTTCAGGTCACACAGCCAGGAGCTAGACATGCGCTAAATGCGCATGCTCCTGGCTGCATGAGCTGAACTTTGCCGGCCTGAAAAAGTCACAGCTCCTGTGGGTGTTACCTCTTCAGCCTGGCAAAGCACCTCAAAGCCCTCCCCCTCGTGACGAGGGGTAGCATCTCTGATTTCCTCGGGCCTGAGCACTTCAGCTCCAAGCCCTGAAGTGCCCAGGGACGAGTGTCAATCAGTGACACCTCATCACAGAATGTGGTGGGGTCAGCGGTCTCACTGACCCCACCCCATTCTGTGACGAGTTAGGGACTGATGCCTTCCCTCATTGGTTGACCTCAGGTTAGGAAGTGAGAAAAGGCAGCAGTCTCAGCCCTCCTGGGATCACTGAGGCAGAGCGCCCTGCAGGAGGTAAGTATGATCTCATTTTTATTGTTTGGTGCGTGCATTGTTGCGTGAATATTTGGGAGTGATTGTTGTGTGAAAGAGAGAGAGAGTGCGTGTGTGTGGGTGCGTATAAGTTTAAATGAATGAAAGAGTGTGAGTGTGCCCGGACCTCTCCCCTCCCTGCTAAGAATACAGGCCGCCACTGATCACGACCCACAGTTTGAGAAACGCTGCTCTACAGAGTCATTTGTAGTCGACTGAGACAGAGCATTCTCTTCCTATTTAAGATTTGATTGGTCTCTGGGTTTGTCAAACCTGTTATTTCTTGGGATTGTTTCCCACCTACCATGGCTAATATTTAGCAGAAGAGCTTTAAATGCCTCTTTTGCCTTTTGTATTGTGTCATGCATACTTGCATCCTATTCTTTTAAAAAAGTTTATTTTTTAGGGTGGGAAATGTTTGGAAATAGGGGCTATTTGTAAGTTTATTGCATAAGGTATTTATGCTTGTTTTCGTTTTTTTTGTCTCAATTTTAAATTTATAGTCGTAAATGCAAATTCTGTTTTCTATCTGAAAAGTATATAGAACATTTGTGTTTTGCCTTTTCTGGATTATTTCCCTGTATTCAGGGGCTGGTTTATTCTGTGTAGCCAGTAGTGTTGTGGTGTAATTCACGTATCTGCCATTATTAAAACTATTTTAGTGCTGTAATTCGTACATCAATTATCTATCATTATAAGAATTTCAGTACTTACAAAACGTTTGGTGAGGTGGTTCTTGGTGTCCATTGGCCCTTTTTCTCGCAGTACTTAGTCACTCTTCCCTTGACAACGCATACCCATCTTTGCCAATTAGCTAGTACCATGATGCTACTTTTCACTAAATTTGGATTTTGTTATTGCCAGATTCAAGGGGTGAAAGGGAAGAGAGATGGATAGGCCCAAGCACAAAGGGGAGGGATGGCATGCGCTCAGAGTCCTTTTAACCTGCTAAGATGTTGTTTTGATAAGGTCACAAGATGTCAGAGTACCCAACAAATGGTGGTGGGGGTGGCTGTAGAGGCATTTATTAGAAAATACTGATTTGTATAGCTCCCGATATTTTTACAGGGTAACTTAATCTTATGCTCCCTGACTAGATGTGTAACTTGAATTAGTACCTATCTTGTAGACACCGAGTATTCCTGGAATAGTGCTATAAATGTAGGGTTTACACTGTAAAACGTATACATTGTTTTCAAGTTACTTTTCTCCTTTCCCTATGTATGCAGGCCTTTCTCTCGTGATGGGGAATCTCTTAAGGCATGGGTTTATTGCAAATGGGATCAAGAGGGGTAAGGCATCCAAAATATAATGGAGTCAGTATGTCTACGGTTGCATATAGTTTGCAGCCGTTTCTGCCAGTGCATTAGAAAGAGCTGTATACAATTAAAATTTGAGAAGAGCTTTTGTGTTTACATGAAAAATATTGCCTCCTTAATCAGTAAAAGGAGCTAATCATTATGTATATGTAGGCTATCCTTTTTTCAGTGTTAGGTTTTTTGTGCATTCAGTGCTGGATTCTCAGTGTTTTCCAAACCTTTATAAACCATTGCTTATCAGTATTGTTTTCATATACCTATGCATGCACCCTATTGATTGTTATAAAACACATATTTTCCTTAAGTTTAAGTTTAGTTTTATGAAGCGCATAAATGCCCAAAGGCGACTTGGCGTTAGTGAACTGTCACAGAAGCAAAAATTTCAACCAGTTAATTTTACAAATTCCCTAAAGAAGAAGAAGTTAGACTGAGTTTCTTAAATGCAAGGGTAGCTTGTTCCATGCTTTTCTAGTAGACAGTAAAAGCTCTTCCCACCCTTAAGAGCTTTTTTAAACCTTTGAACCCTTATGTTCTTAGAAAAGGCAGAGCGTAGTGTTCTGTTGGGAACATACCAGCAGAAACTTGACTTTAAGTATTCCGGTCCAGAGTCACGCAAAGCTTTAAGGGCACAAAGACTCTTGAAAATGACTCATTTTTTCACCGGTAGCCAGTGTAAATCAACAATTGTCTGAGAGGCAGACTGAAATTTGGGGATATTTAACAGCAGTCGGTCAGCGGCATTTTGCAAAATCTGAAGTTTTTTTTAACAGTTGCTTCTGTAAAGCCATATATAAAACATTACAATAATCAACTCTAGGTAGAAAAAGGGCAACAATTATCGTTTTTCTAAGTTCAATGGAGATGAAAGGTACAGTTTCTTCCGAATTTTCGACAAATAGAAATATGGCGAAGTGACAAGATTAATGTGGTCTGTAGAGGTAAGCTTGTTGTCAAAAAGACTGCAAGATTTTTAATTTTCCTGACTTGGCAGGACAAGTTTCCTAGATCCTGCGACCACCATATGGAAGGACCTCTGTCTTCCCCGTGTTGAGTTTAAGAAATGTTTGTTCATCCGTTTTCCCACCTCCTCCATACAGTCACAGAAACCACTATCTGGCAGTCAACAGCATATGACACTAAAGAGAACCCAAAAAAAAGTGTATTAGCTTTGCCGGGGGGTAACATAAACATTAAACAGTGAGGGGCTTAATGCTGAGTCCTGAAGGACCCCTATTGGAAGAGAAAACGGCTTGGAGACAAAATTTCCAGAAGGCTAAAAAATACCCTAACACAGTCAGGGTGGAATTACTGGGCCCAATACTTTCCATTTGAGCAGCAGTACTTTATGGTTAATGGTGCCAAAAGCTGCCCACAAATTTAGAAGAATGAGGGCAGCTTTGCCACCATTGTCAATTATCTCTCTTATCCCCTCGGCAACTACAATCAATGTGATTCCATGCTGTGATTGCCACTAAAACCATACTGAGATGAATCAAACAATTGGTTAGTAGCAAGGAAAGATGAAAATTCTGTTTCATAGTTTTCTCCGCTATTTTGGCAGGAAAAGGAAGTAGTGAGCTAAGGCAATAACTACTAAATTCCAGAGGGTTTAATGAGAGTTTCTTTATTAAAGGTATGATTGAGGCCTTTTTTCCAGGTTATAGGCAAATATCCAGATTTGAGAATGTTAGACTGTGGTAAGATGTATAGCGATTGTCCGTGGGAACAGATGCAGGATTTTAGGTGGTCAAGGGTCATTGGGCCGCCCCAGATTTAGTGGCTTCAATTAACTTCATTACCCAAGTCCATTGTCAGAGAAGAAAATTAAGTAAAATAATATTAGATGGAGATAAGACAGAAGTAAATGTAAATGTGGGATTGTGAGTAAAAATACCGTAAAATACGTGGCCAGCTGAGGTGGTGGCGATAGAAACCATTTGTGTAACCTCAAAGCTTAACATGTAGTCAATTAAAAGTTCAGTGTCCCTATCTGTAAGGGCTTCCAAATTAAAATTAAAATCACCTAGAATCACAGAATTCGACAAATCGGAGCAGATTTCCAAAAGAGCACTTAATGATTACAGAAAGTTGGCTCAGGGCCATTGGGGGGGCGGTAAATTGAATGCCATAACAATTAGTATTATCAGACATTACATATTTAAACACAAGTGCTTCACATTTTAATTTCGTGATTCGATCAAATCTCATCTCTGAATGGGTGCAGTAGATGACCGCTAGGCCTTTACCACGTTTATATGGGTGGTCCAGTTTAAGTAAAGAATATCCTCCCGGGACGGCAACTACTAAGTCCGGGCTGAAGTCTGGTCATTCCAGATTTCTGTAATAAAGACCATCTCAGGCTGATAATTTTCTATAAGGTCAGCCAATTCATATTTATTTTTAATCATAGAATGGACATTGAATAACACACATAATTGCCTGTCCTTTACAACTTTCCTAGCAGGATAAAGTGCTTCCGTATCCTGTATATTAGGTAAACAATTGTGCGCTTTGAGGTCATTATTAAAAGTAAAATTACATTGATTACAGGCAAAGCTTTCCTGACTCAAGACTAGGCTGAGGTAAAATGGGATGGTCATGGAGTTCTTACTGAAGATACTGAGGGCCAGCAGCTCTTACTTAGTGTACCTAATATAAGGCCCGATGAGCAGCAATTTGACCAGAAGTTCTGGCCCTTGATGCTGTTAAGGAATGGGAGGGTGCAGACAGGCTTACCTTTGGTGCGTTCGTGCTGTCATGCAGCTTAAATCAGAGCAGAAGTGTGAGGACAAATGCTGCCCCACCCACTTTCAGCACTGGAGTAGGAAAGCATAGTGGTGAAGCGGTAGATCTAAACCCCCTCCATTAACAAATAAAACTGCAAAAAGTGATGTAATGCATGGTCTTCCCGTTGCCAAAGGGACCACTGGTCGTATGTTGTACTGTTAGCGTACCAAGCATGCATATTGCACTCGAACTCATATTGACCTCTAACTCTCTTCTCTCTCATCTCTCTGTCATGAATCTTTCTGGTTTACAGGACTATTAATGGATTAAAAACACAAGAGTGCTGTATTCAAATGCATTAATAAACAAATTACTGTATGTCGTTGGGAGGTCATTCACCTGCTCCATACTGAATATTATGAAATTTATAGGGGTGGTCAATCCCATTAACTGCATGGTAACTTGTGAAACTTTACAAATTTTGAATTACACCAGATTAATTTGTATCCATACGTTCTAAGGCACCTGAAACTTGACACATTAATCTCCCCTGTTGTTTTTTTGCACTCTGTACATGACTACATTAAGGTGGTGCTGCCGTTGTATGGTATGGACGTTCATAGCTGCCAAGTGTTTCCATGGCCAATATCTAAAAAGTCAATCCTGACTTTTAACAGAAAACACATTCTGAGACTTAAAATATTGCTGTTAACAATTTAAATATGAGCTCAAAACCCCAACATTGAACACCTTACAGCTGTGCATTTTGTTGGTATGGTGACAGCACTCTTTTCACAGGTACCTGTTGTTACGCCATGCATTTGAAGCCTGGGGTGTTTGACAGGTGACCAACTCTCACTACTGACTTGTTGGAAACAGTACTGGTGTATCAAAGGATTTGACCTATTCTGTATCTGTGGGTAAATGTGAGAGTACATATTGGCCAAGGTGTATATGAGCCAGCCATTTCACCAATCAATGAAAGAATTGGGAGGGCGTGGCCATGCCAGCGACCAATATGACCACACTGTGCTGACGCTCCGGCAAACTCAGCCCTGCAACAAGCTGAAATGAGCCGGTATTGACTACTCTGAATGGTCATGCTGCAATTCCTCCCCACCCCCAACATTGCTGGGCAGATGTGTGGTTAAAGCCTGGCCTTAGAGGCCCAGTGGCGACAGAACCAGCAGGTGAGCCTGAGGTATGAGGCCATCGGGCTGCCGGGTTGCCTTGGCTACCTGCACCTCCCCACCAATCATCATGCTGACTGAGGCTGACCCTGGGCCACACTGGGATACTATGGAGCCACACTTAGAAGAACTGCCATAATTGCTGGGGCCGCATGCGACGACCTAGAAATGCTGCCCAGCACACCTGCTCTCCCACACGAGAATAGTGGCAACACGACGGCCTGCACATGATGGACACAGGGAGGGCTCCATAACTTCTGCTGCTCCTGCCACGATGTGGGCGGTGTCTGGCCTTTGTTTCCCGGGCCTGCCCTGAAGGCCTACTATGCTTGCTTTGGCACTGCGACCCCAGGCTCGTTGACCTTCACTGCATTGGGGCTCCTGCTGCTTGCACCGCACTCTGGACAGCAGCTGCCACCGCAGTTGTGATCCGGAGTCAACCCTGAGGGTTTCTTCCCTGGCCTCACTGCTGCAACCTGGACTTGCTGGCCTTAGTGCTCCTGGCTCCCTTTCTGGTCAAGGCAACTGCTGCATGAACTTAGGCCTGTTTAAACATGCACTAACTCACCAACGCTGGCCTGATCTGTGTTCCTCTCCTCTGTGATTACCATCTCCTAGTTACTTGCTCCCCTGAGCCCGCTGGGCACACAGCACACTGAATGGGGCCACCTAGGCACCAACAACACCCCTGCCAGTTGCCTATGCCTGGCCTGCCTGAATGCCAGGGACTACCTGCCCGGCACGCCTTCAGACATAGTACGCAGTGTCCCAAAACATTCAAGTTACTGTTTGAAAAGTCCAGAGCTACTGACACACCTGAGACTGTATCTGATATAGAGGCAAGTGTGGCTGGGGGTCCCTGTGCCAGGCAGCTGCCTGGAACGGACACCATCATGACAGAGCTCTGAGCTGGATTCTGCTCCATAGATGCCCTAGGTTTGACACCCTTACTGGCTGCCTGGATCGTAGACTAGAACGCTTGGACCATCAGAACACTCGATTGGACGGCACGAAAGAGTGCATATCCGGCCTAGAAGCCGGGGCCGCTACAACAGCTAAGTGAATGAAGAAACTGAAACTTCGCTTCAAAACGTGGCCATTAAGAATGAAGATTTGAAGGCACACGGCCGCCATAATATTTGCATAAGGTGTGTGGCAGAATCCACTGACACAGGCTGCCTAAACCTTTTTGTAGAACGCTTACTATCTGAACTCTTCAGTCACCAGAACTTCACACCCACCTTTCTTGTAGAAAGGGCCGATAGATCCCTCAGCCCACGCCTTTCTCCTAGCACCCCACCCAGGCCAATATTGCTGAACTTCCGGGACTGCGTAATCCCCTTAAGACTGACACATGAACAGGGCCCACTCCAGTACCAGGGATCTGCGATCCCCCTTTTTCCAGACTTCACGACGATGGTTCAAGAGGCACCCCGTAAATTTGCTGACACCAAGTCAGCACTGCAGAAGCGGAGACTGCACTATGGAATGATTTATCCGCTCCGCCTCCCGGTGGATGTTAATTGCAAAGCTTGCTTTTTTTACCCCCCCTGGCAGAAACCCTTGCATTCTATAAACAGCATGCCAAAGAACATCCACCTCTTAGACGCAACACGCCTGAGCGCTCCCAGTTGCAATCCACTGGTGACAGTGTTTGACCCATCTCCACCTCTGCCTCTCCCAGACCATCCTACAAGCGGGATCTGTTTGCCACAGCGTTGCTCCCCCCCTAAGTTGTACATCACCCTGGCAACTTTGAGGTTTTATGTTTTTCTTGGTTACTTTTATTGGAATTTGCTAGGCTTATTATTTATTCCTTGGTGTGTGTGTATATATATATATATATATATATATGTGTGTGTGTGTCTGAGGGGAGGGTTGGTTTTTGGTGGGTTGATTGTTTTAGTAAGTCTGCATCCTTCAGTATTGGAGGACACTGCCCGTACACAATGCTGACACATTCTGAGTATCTTATTAGATGGGGAGACGAGTAGCACTGGGAAGTCCATGGCGGATTCACATTCCTCTTATGGAATATAAGATGCTTTAACAACCCCCGAAAGGGGAGACCAGTATTACAATACCTGACTCGACACACAGGGATGTGGAATTCCTATAGCCCGACGCCCAGGACATATTGTTTGGGGTCAAGGACAACAGGTTTTCAGGTTTATTTTGTCCTTAGGACAAGTAGACCCAACCCGCCACAGCCCAGACCCTTTGGCTGCCAATTTACAGTACCACGTTATGGAGCAGGGAAGGGAATTATCTGTAGCTGAGGTAATATTTGTGCCCATATGGTAATGCTGTTCGAACTTGTATTTATGGTTTATTGATGCAAAGCATTTAATATTAGGGTGAGCTATCTAAATAAATGTTGTAAGCTCGGACTTCACTACTGACAGTGGTTCTAGTAAATAATGTGTGCACACATTTTCAAATTTTAGCAATATGAGGCTACGTTTAATGCTCCCAGAATACTCTCTAGTTAGATGCAGATATTTGCAGAAACTTTAAAATCAAGATTGATGAATCTTTGCTTTCAAAATAAAATATTCACAAAAAAATGCAACTAGGAAAAAAAGGTTTGGTAAACTACCATCTTTGAAGCATCATTTAGTAAAATGTGTTGATGCATGGTATTATTTCCAAAACCAACAAGCATTGCCAAACCCGATTGGTCTGACATTGGTTGTCAGTCTTTTGGTTTTGTGCCTTCTTTTGACATGGCTTTTGTAGAACTTTATTGTTGTGGGAGCTGCTGTGCCCTGACTATTGTAATAAACATTAGCAGAAAGCACACATTGCCACAGTAGTTTCTGGCACTGAACAAAATGACTTTATGTGCCAATATGCTCCTAGTTAAAGAGCAGATTGCAATCTTTCACAGTTAAGCCAGACGATAAATAGCTAGAAAGAGAGAGAGAGAGAGATAGATAGAATTATAATAAAAACAAAAGGTTTTGGTTAATGCTGATTGGTTTTGGGGCTGAATTCTTAAAGTCACAAGAGTGCACTCATGGTATATTTCTTTGCCTGATTGCAGATTTACCTATTTCATGATTATTTCAGGAATTTACAGAGGTAGACCAGGAAATCATACCCCTAGAAAAAATTTGTGAACTGTATTTTAGCATGAGAAAATGTGCATGTGTAGATTTGCTTGTGTTCTGTTGAGCATTTACAAGTTCACTTTCCCTCTAACCACTTTTTTCCCAACCTTGGAAGAAGTTTTACTTCTGTCCCTCATCCAGAGTGAATTTCCAGCCTTCCTCAGTATAGGAAATGATTTGTGAGTTGCCGGTGAAAATCCCTAAAACATGCAAGTTAGTAGGTTTGTGCAGACCCAAAAGAGCATTCAGACCCTGAAACTATTGCTTACCGGTACTTCTAGCCCCAGTATGTAGATCTGCGGAAAGATGGCAAATAAGGCATTTGCTAATATTCAAGGCCTATTATTCTATTACCCCTGGCATAATCAGAGAGGCTATTATCAAAGCTCTTATATAATGAGATTGCAGACATAATTTTTCGCCGCACACTACATGGTACCAAAGGGACAAGTAGATTTTTTTTTTTTTTACAGGACAAGTAGATTTATAAAGCAACCTGTCTCATCCATAAGTAGGCATTTTATTAAATGTCACATCCCTGAGACAGCCTTCTTGGAAGAGACGCACCTTTCCCCAGGGAACTCCCACATCTTTGCGTCTGTGGGGTCTTTACCGATATTTCTCAAGCTATAGCTCATACTCGCACAGAGTCTGTATGTTATTTCATAAAAGTCTCTCCTTTCATCCCACAACCAGCTTCCTCGATGAGGGCAACACATATGTCCTGGTGGCTGGGACTCTGGTAGGGCTGTGAGTACTGCTGGTTAACGAATACGCCCAGAATATCAACACTCCTGATTTCTTTGCCACTCATGTCCCCGATAGGGCGCATATACGCTGACCACATCATACTGGGCGGGGATCTTAACATGCTTCCTGATTCCCTGTTGGACACCACTTCTGCCACTCCAGTTTGTAAGCCACATTCGCTGCACATCCTCCTTGACCTCTGTGATAGTTATATGCTCTGCAATTCATGGTGCCTAGGCCATTCCTCTACCCCGGTGTATACATTCTACTCTGCATCCCATGATACATGGACCTGTATTGACTATTGACTCATTTCTAGTACCCTTGCCTCATAGCTGGGGACTGTCTTGCACCTAGTACGGACGCTCCCTACTCGAGCCCCAGTCCAGAAGTTGTTGCGCATTCCTATTGGAGGGGGCTTAGCGTAACAGTGGAACTTCCCATGCATTGCACTGCATGATAAGCTGTTCTGTTCTAAACTTCTCTTCGAGGTTGTAGAATACTTTGAGCTTAACGTGGGCTCAGTCACTTCACAGGCCACCCTTTAGGAGCCCTCCAAGGCCCACATTCACAGCATGTGTATTTCCTAGCACTTGGGGTGCTGCATGACATATATAGGAGCCTGATTTGTATAGAGGGGGAGCTGGACCGAGAAATCCACAGCAATGCCACAGTTACTCAGATGTACTAATCTGCTGGCTGATCTAGCGAGCGCGAGGCAAACTTCTTGAGGAAAAACGTCAGGGCCCGCCTCCAGAGGGAGAGGAAGCAACCAGGCAGCACATTGGCTAGACTGCTGCACCCACACAGAGGTACCTCTTACATCCCAGAGATGCAACTGGCTGATGGGATGCAGGTGACTTACAACTGAGATGTTCTAGCCACATAGCTAGCTATTACACACACCTTTACACCTCCCTTCTGGCTGGGGTCACAGCTGACATGACAGCTTACCTTGTGGAGATAGCAATGATTTGGCTCACAGATATCCAGCAACAGTTCCTCAATGAGCCAATTTCAAGTGAAGAGATAGTACAAGCAATCAACTCGCTCACAGGGCCCTGACCTGGATGGACTTACCAGGGTCTTTTATAAAAACTTTACACACCTTTTGGCTCCCCATGTACTTGCCATGTGCACTGAATCACTTGAAGCTGGTGTACTCCTCCCTATGTTGCAGGAGTTGATGATTACTTTGATACTGAAATCTAGCAAGGACCCGCAGTACTCCTGCTCCTACCGGCCCTTATCACTGCCCAGTTTTGATTATAAGAAACTAGTTAAGGTCCTTGCCTATCACCTCTCTCTTCTGATGCATCAGATCATCACTCCCATTCAATCATGTTTTGTCCCCCATGTTCCACAAGTTGAGCTTGCGCACTGTCTTCTCGGTCACATCAATTGGACGAAGTCCAAATTGTTCCCCCATACAGATGCCACTGCGTCTTTGCAATGAGAGTTTCCCCTGACGTGGTGCGTCAGTCTGGTTAAGTATTTGGGCATTTCCTTGCTTCGCAACAAGGAGCAAGTCATACTATTGACTTACGGTCCGGCCATAGATAAATGCTGGAACACCCTTGTACTCCTGTATGAGCGGGGTGGGTTTGGAGTTCTGCACTTCCACTTATATTACCTAGCCGCACAGTGTCAATTTGCCCACTATTGGTCCCATGCAGATTCACGCCTCCCCTATTCCAAACCTGAAAGAGTTCAAGGCGCTCCAATATTCCTATGTTCAATACTCCCTGTCGGGCTCCCCCTGGACCCTACGGATATCCAAACCCTGTCAACTGTCAGCTGGGCCTGGAGGAAATGTATCTGATTATTTGGGGAAGGGCTTCTTTATTCCCCAGCACAGCTTTTGGCAGATAACCATTAGCTCCCTATAAGACTGGAGAAACTGGCCCAGCATTCATTGACACGCCTTACACACTTTTGGTGACCCCTCCCCAGACTGATACGTTCTTTCGCAAGTGCTGATGTTCGTTTCGCTAATGCCACGTATATGGACCACTTCATTTTGCAATGCCTTCACAGCACCCTGCATCCCTGATCTCATAATATCCATTGGCCCCTGAAGAGTCGTCCCCCAACCCACCCCCTATTGACATTTGTGATCACTGACATCGATGTGGACATGTAGGTCTCCAAACTGTACCATGCTTGAGTGGCTCTACTGCCGCCATACAATGGGAATCTTAGGGACACTTGGAAAGTTGACTTGGGGCATCCCCTGACCGACAAAATGTGGTTTGCTTGCTGCGTCCAAACACACCTCATTTCATCCAGCCACCACCACAAGCTCATACAGTACAAATTCCTACGTAGAACTTATGTCACGCCTAGCACCCTGGCATGACTAGACCCCAGGAGATCCTCTAGCTGCTTTAAGTGCCATACCACTGGGGCTGATTTTGTGCATATGAAGTGGGCGTGCAGTCATAATGAGTCCTTTTGGCGTGACGTTTTCACCTAACTAGCTCTGATGATTGACAGGGAACTTACACCACATCTGCTGCTAGCATTACTTGGCTATGTTCAGGATATACCAAAGACTGCCTGATGATTCACTGATATCGCATTGCTATTAGTTAAACGCCAATTTGCGCATTGAGGGAGCAGATATTTGCCAGCTGCCAAAGCCTTGTTAAACAGCCTTCTGTACTGGGACACTACCAGTGAACAGTATGCCACATTTCAGCCTCCGACCTCCAGACCCAAGGACTTTTGACAACCCCTGCGGGACTACCTGCAGTCATTGGAGTCAGCAGAGCAGAACTCTTGACCAAGGGTGTTGTCTTTGTGTCTTGGACAGGCCTTGTAGACCATCAGCTGTAAACACCGAACGTGGCCTGCTCTTTGACTTCATTGCGCTCCCTGCCACCTGTACGTCCCTCCCATGTACCAAGACTCGCTGTTAGTATTGCACCACCCACCGTTACTGGTGTCCTCTTCGATACATTGCTGTATTGAACACTGTAATGCTCCCCATATATTTTGGGGTTACTGTTGGTTTTGTGTCATGATAAAATGGTAAGTAAAGTTTTTTAAAAATTGAATGAAAGAATTAAACACTGCCAAAATATCAACCAAGAATGTAATAATTCCCAGATTCTCTACAGTGTACAAACTAATTAGATCAGACATAAAGCACACTTCTAACCCCTTCAACTTTAATCCAAGCCCACCAATCTGAAGTAAACAAAAGGAAGAAGAGAGAATATTTTAGTTGCATTCCTACACAACAAAGCCCAAGCAGAATAATCTTCAACAACTTTCTTGCTTCCACCTTGTGTAACAAAGTTAGTGTGTTGATCCTTTCAGAAAGAAAGAAACATGATTTATTCTTTTACTTTCCTGTCTTTGAATGGAATTTTAGTTTATATTTGTGCAGGTATTTATCAGTGTTTGTTTACATTGATGAGTACTGGTATCCTTTTGTGGGGCTTTATCACTTACAGGTTTAAACCTAAAACAGGTGTGTGTGTGTGTGTCTTACATTCAGTAGCATTAATTGGTAGTTATTAAGCTACCCAATTTCCAATACAAAATAATCTTGTAGGTGTTAGGTATTCATCCTTTCTAATAACAAAGAAACGAGAAACCCTAACATTGGCAAACATAGAACCAGAAGTGTACAGTCTGCTTCATGTGTTTTCCATACCTTTGGTACTTGGCATTGATTTGTTTACTATTTCTGATTATTCCGCTTGATGAAACCCAATTACAAAAAAATTCTACATTACAGACATTTTTTGCTTTAAAGCACAAGGTCTATTTAGAAAAAGAGATGCTATAGCTCACAGATGGAAATTGGCAGATATACAGATACTACAGGATTGGGCAACCAAGCCAAGCTATGGACAACATTGGTGACGGAAAACCTAAACTGGAAACTAAATGACAAATTGGAAGTAAGTATGATGCCATCTGGCCTCTACTGGCGGACTACCTGTTGGAGGGAAGCTTTTTACTAAGATGTGCCTGGTCAATATGCTTGTTGAACTGTGCCAATTGCATAGGTATTGGCTCATAATGATGACTCAAGTTAGCACTCACTCCATTAAGCGTACTAAGTGTAAGTATCTAAAGTCATGGTCAGCAGTTCCAAAGTTATGTGGCCCACCCGGGGGTTAAGGGAGGGGGAAGGAAAGAGGGATGGACGAAGGGAGGAGGTGTTACCTGGACTGGAATTGTAAGTGTTTATGAAAAGGAAAACCAATAAAATACTGTTGGAGAAAAAAGAAATGAGACTTATCAGTTTCTCAAGAATGACAGCGATGTCAGCATATTTTGGGAACATTGTCAGATTGTTGGAGTATAATTAAATGATATGTTTGATTGACAGAGATGGGTTTATAATTAATTTTGCTTGTGTAGTCCCATTTTGGCCTAAAATAGCAACATTTTAAGTTTCTGAGACACCAGAAATAGTTTCCTGGCGTAAGTCATTATGTTCCAGCTAGTGTAAGGGTTATCTTGCTAATCAGTTACTCTATGCATCGCTCAAGACACACTAGAGAGCAACCCTGGAAGATTTTTTAATTAAGTTAAGGGTCTCCTTAATTGTTACATTGAACAGCAGGAATATCATATGCAGACAAGTTTTTATGTGGTGTATAAATGTGACAATAGAGGCATAGTTCTATTGAGTGTATACATGTTTTTGTTTTGCTTAGTAAAAAATCAAATCGTTGTGTTGAAAAAAAAAAGTATGTGAAATCTTAAATCAGGGGCATGAGTGCTGGATAGGTTCTGCTATTGAGCACAGCAATGCGAACAGGGTGGCGTTGCCTTTTAAAGCATTGCTCTCATTCCATACATTTTGCATTAAGTGCCAATTCAGGACATAGGTGGTTCAGTGGTCCCGGGGGGGGATATGTAAGTTAGGACATCATTAAAACTCTTTAATTGATATCTCACAATACAGAATCTGTGACATTTTTTTAAAAAAATATTTTTATTGGTTTTATGTTTCAAGTATGCAATACAAACTGTTCGATTATCAGTAGCAGGATCACTTAAAGCATTATATAGTGTTTAAACCATTTAACAACCACAAACCAGGAGGAAGAGGGAGATATTGGTGCTGTTGTGGCTGGCCACCCTGCGGGCTGCGTCTCTATTGTGGGAGACGTGGGGAGATTTATATCGCGTGTGTTGCAGGTGTACCTGAATCTTGGATTTCTTGAGACGCCCCGGGTGTGATACAAGGCTTTTGGCCAGTCCGCCTGTAGGATTGGGGCGGGAAGTACAGCGTTCCATCTCTCCCGGGCTTTCTCCGCTTGTGGCTCAGGAGATTTGTTTAGGATTTTGTACAGATTGGATACTATTTTTACTTGGTCATTGTATTGTAAAAGATGGTGTATCACGGGGGAGACTGCTGGTTCCGAGGTGCCTGCCCCCCACATCTTTTTTTTATTGCGTGGCATATGGCGTGGTATGTCAGGAACTGGCCGGGGCTTATCTCTGTGAGGGCCTGAAGAGCCTCAAACGACATAAGCTTGCCATCTTCGAAGCAGTCGCCCACTGTCTGTATTCCCACCTCCATCCATGCCCGCGGCGCCCGCATTGCAGCTGTAATCCCTCCCATTAGGTAGTCCAATGGTATATGTGGGGAATAGGGGAGCGTGTCCGCTCCACTTTGCACAAATTTAGCCCAGCACGTGTGTGCCACCGCGAGCAGTGGGCTGACGTGTTCCGACTTAGGGTGTTTGGATGTCAGCCACCCTATCAAGGGGGTCCCCTTCAGCCAGGACTCCAAGCCCGTAGATTCTGCCTGCGCTGGCCTGTGGATCCAATTTTGAACCCACTGCAGCTGTGCAGCTGCATAATAACGTTCGAAGTTGGGGGCTCCCAGCCCGCCTGCATCTACCGGCCGTTGTAGCGTGGCTAGGGCCACACGTGCTCTGCCTCCTCCCCAAATGAGCTGCAGCAGCGCTGTGTTTAGGTTTCGGAAAAAGCTTTTGGGAATGGTTATCGGTAGGGCCGCGAAATAGTATAGGAGTCTGGGTAGGATCAACATGTTTGCGATCGCCATCTTGCCAGGCGGCGAGAGCGGGAGCTTGTTCCAGAACTGCAGTGAGCCTTTTATGGAGGTCCGCGCCCTCCCCAGGTTTCCATCTCTTAGGTCTTCTGTGTTGTGGTATATGTTTATCCCGAGGTATTTGAACGTTTCCGGACACCACTTTAGACGCCCTATCTGGGGAGCATCCTGATTCATAGGTGACCGCCCTGCCAGAGGAAACGCGCACGACTTTTCCCAATTTACCACTAGGCCTGACAGGTCTCCAAACTCAGCCAATAAGGATATCACTGAGGGAACGAGTGCACGGCCATTTTGGATATATATTAAGGCATCGTCTGCGTATAGCGGGATCGTGTGATAGAGCCCGTTCCTGGTTATTCCCCATTCGTGTTCCATGAGGCGTACTGTTGCCGCTAGAGGTTCCATTGCTATAGCAAACAGTAACGGGGATAAGGGGCAGCCCTGCCTCGTACCCCGGAAAATCGAAAAGCTGTCGGAAATCACCCCACCCATCTTCACCCTTGCACTTGGGCTGAAGTGCAATGTCCGGACCCAGCGGATATAGTTGGGACCTAATCCCATGCGGGCCATTGTAGCCAAGAGGTAATCCCACTTGAGCGTATCGAAGGCTTTTTCGATATCTAATGAAAGCACTATTTCCTCTTGTGTGTCCCGGGGAGTATCCCCCATTATGCCCAGTAGTCTGCGAATATTTAGAAAGGTGTTGCGCCTCGGAATGAAGCCATTTTGGTCTGTATGTATCAGTGAGTGCATGAGGGGGGCTAATCTGTTGGCTAGTATTTTGCCTAGTATTTTACAGTCTACGTTTAGAAGTGATAGTGGTCTATAGGATTTGACATCTGTAGGATCACGACCTTGTTTAGGGAGTACCACTATCATAGCTTCTCTTTGGGATGCGGGCAGGCATTCATTAGTCCACGCTTCTACAAACACCCTTAAAAGATGAGGTTTCAGGCAAGCTAGGTGGGCTTTGTAATATTCCGACGGGAGGCCATCTCCGCCAGGCGCTTTATTTCTAGGCAGCTGTGCAAGGGCTAATTCTATTTCATCCATTGTCATGGGGGCTTCTATTTTTTCTCTGTCCATTTGTGATAATTGTGGCAGTAGGGAGTTTTGGAGAAAAGCCTCAAGTTGTGGAGTAGTGCATGAGGTGCGTTTGGTGTATAAGTTTGAATAATATTTCCTAAATGCCTCGTTTATCTCTGCCTGCGTGGTGGCCATAGGCCATAGGTTGAGCACCCACGCGTATGGCCCCTACTGGAGATAGCTTGGCTGCTCCGCGAGGACAGACAGCAAACAATCTACTTGATCTGTCCCCTTCTGTTTGCAGCCTTATTAAGTGATAATTATAGTCATGGCAACGGAGTTTGCTGTCGGCGTCATTATATTTTGAGCGCCTCTCTTTTAGAACAGTATGAGGGACTTCTCCTAGTGCTACCGCTATTTCTGCTGCTCTGAGTTCCTTCTCTAGTTTGCCGATCTCCGCCTGCAAGGAGCGTCTCACTCCCCACGTGGAGGATATGCATACTCCGCGTACTACTACTTTATGAGCGTCCCACTCTGTTGCGCGCGTTGTTGCAGACATGGCATTTATATACCAGTATTGGCTTATAGATTCTTTCAATGTTTCGGCGAATGCCTGGTCCTGAAGTGCTACCGCTTGGAACCGCCAGGTGGGAATCGCCTGTTGTGATCTACCCCAGTTCAGTGTTATTCTCAGTGGTGCGTGATCTGACAGAGTTTTTGCTAAATATTCCGACTCGCTGACCAGTGTCCCTATATCTCGGGTGCCCCATATTATATCTATTCTGGTGTGGGTGTTGTGTGGTGCTGAGTAGATTGAGTATTCCCTTTGCTTTGGGTGACCTAGACGCCATATGTCGTGTAGACTCATTACGCTTGCCCAGTCTTGTAGGGGGCCTGTGGGTTTCCTGTTTACTGGTGAGCTCGCTTGGGTACGGGATCTATCCAATGTTGCAGATGGTGTGCTATTGAAGTCGCCGCCCCAGAGGGCCAGGGCCATGGGGTGAGACAATGTTGGAGTGAGGGTGCTGAGAAATCCCGTAGTACCACTGTTTGGAGCGTATATGCCAACCACTGCTATTTGCCTGCCATCTAATCTGCCCTCCACTACTACGTACCTTCCGCCTTGGTCTATTTTATGTGCTGTTAATAAGAATGGGACTCCCGCCGCTATCCAGACCAGCACCCCTCTGGCATAGGCCGAGTACGTTGTGCCTATCAGTAGGCCTCCCCATTTCGTGCGCAGGTCACGTAAGTCCCCTTCTAGCATAGGTGTCTCTTGTAATATGGCAATGTGCACTCCTAGTCGCTTTAGCCGTGCATATACTCTGGTCCGCTTGCTCAGTGCCCCCAGTCCCCTAACATTCCATGACACTATGATATACTGGTTTTTATTGTTTATCCTGGGAGGCATTCTAAGTGGTTTGGGGGATAAGACTCTGCTCTTAAGATCTGAGCTTTGGTGTTGGCCCACCTGGTCACTACCCTTCTACAGCTGCTATTTATTAGATATAGCAAGTGCAGCTGTTTATTTTGTGTTTTGAGTGATTCCGATACATGCATTACTGCTAAACTACAATCCCCAACTCCTCACGATAGAACCCCATTGCTACCTACAACTAGCATAAAACTACTAAACCTAAACACACATAAACTAACCCATATCCGGTTGGATTTGCATATTGGGATTCTCATATCTTCCAGATGTGGCTCTTACAGGGGGCTCACATCTTTCTGCAGACTTAGTCTGCTTATACCATTAGGCGCCCCCCGGGACGCAAGACCGCTCCCTCCAACGCCGCTCGCTGCCCGCAGTCTATCCCCCGCGCAACCCCTATAACTTAGCTTTGCTATTATATCAAAGATACACAATGCCGGGGGAACGTTCACTCCGGTCTACAGCAGTGCCACAAAGTCCCTGGAGGTCTTCGAACTTTGAGCATTTTTGAAGCCAGCGGACCAGCGGAGTAGGCATATGCGACTTAAAGTTCGTCTGCGGACCTGGGGGTGACCCTTGGCCCGTCCAGCTCTCCGGTTAATGTAGATGTGGAACTGGCCGTGTCGGATTCCGAGCCCTGCTCTGGAGGTGTCCTGACAGTTGCAAGGTTGCTTTGCATGTGTAGAGGCGTCTCTTTCAGCACTCTTGCTCTTTCTTCTGCCGCCTGCCAGTCATTGGGCTGGCCCCTAGCGCGTCTCTTGGATCGCTTCCTTGAAGCAGAAGTTTGCCATTCCTCATCCACTTCCGCCTCTTCCCGCGGGCGAGCTAGGCCCTTGGCATGCAGCCATGTCCAAGCATCTTCAGGATTGGTGAATATATGGATGCGGTCCTCCGCTACTACCCTTAGTTTCGCCGGGAAGAGCAAGGCATATTTTATGTTGTGTTCTCGCAAGCGTTGTTTGATTTTAACGTAGGAGTTGCGTTGATTCTGTACCTCCTGAGTGTAGTCTGGGTATACGTTAATAGTCGAGTCTTCGTACTTGAAAGGGCCTTTATTGTGAAATTGTTGAAGTATTGCATCCCGGTCTCTATGATTCAGGAATCTGGCGATCAGCGGCCTGCCTGGCTGACCAGGAGCCGGGGGTCTGCCCGGAATTCTATATGCTCTTTCCACGGAGAAGAGCTTGGATGGAGCCCCATTTAACACATTCTTGATTAGCCACTGCTCCAGGGGGATTTCCGATTCTGTTTGCCGCATGCTTTCTGGGAAACCCAAAAATCGTATGTTATTGCGGCGCGCCCTGCTCTCCATTTCTTCCGATCTCCTCCACAGCACTTTCAGTTCCGCGTCCATGCGCTGAATCTGTTTTTGGTTACCTTGGGCCATTGGGGTTAATTCGGATATTTCGTCCTCAGTTGTTTTCACTCGCTCAGCTAAATTCAGATGGTCTACGCGCAGGAGATTTAAGTCTTGTGCAACTGCGTTGATTCTGTGTTCTAGCGATGATTTAGTGTCCATAATCGCCTGTAATACTTTCTCAAACTGAGCGGAGTGCGACATGAGGGTGTTTTCCAGTGACTCTAGGGACGGGCTGGGCTGCTGGTCTATAGGTGTTGATCCATGGGTGCTACGGTCCTAGTTCTTAGCAGACTTGGCTCTGCCGGCCATTTTGGCTGACCCTGGGTTACCTTGCGTGCAATTGTTTCACACTGTTGGGCGCTTTCGATTAACTACTTAGCCTTTTGCTTTGTGTCCCCAATATGGTGTGAGCGTTGGCGCTGGGAGTGTGAGAGTATCCGACAGTAGTGAGGAAGAGATATTTCTATTGTTGCGTGAGCGGTGTCTGTAGTGGCGTGGTCAGTGGTAGACGCCACCGCCGCCGAGCCCCACATCAGTCCAACATTGAGACCCCATGTGACTATGCGTGGCGCCCCTGGAGGGGGAGACGTAGCGCATCACCTGGGATAAGGTGCTCACACCCTCAGGGGTGGCCGGGGGCCCGGCGTCAGGGGCGTCCCCAATGAAGGGGGGGGCGCAGACGATGACCGGGGAGGGCAGCGCAGCCCGGTAAGTTCGAGAAGGGGAGCCGATGCTCGGGATCACGGGCAGCCACTACGCCGGCGAGTTAGATGCTTGCTGTTCATGTACAGTTCGTGGGGCCCAGGCGCGGTCCCGGCCCCCACGGCGCGTGCCGGCCGACGGCGCCGTGCGAGCTACTTAGGCAGAGTCTGCAGAGGTCTGCGGCACGCACTGGGCATGAGCCCTCCAGCGCTGCTTGCCTCCACTATGAGGGGCACAGGACTGTTGTGGGGCCGTCAAATCAGTGGGGGGGAGAGGGGTGCCCAGAGGTTCAATAATGTCCCGGCCACGTAGGTGAAGCTACCCCCTCCAGCTCACCCCCCCCCCTTACCGTAATGTACTGGCCTGTAGATGTGCTCCTTAGCTTCCCTGCAGTCCTCCAGCCGTTGTGTTTTAAAAAAAAAAATATTTTTAATCCAGGGCAGGAGTGCCCTTACTGCCCAGCGAGATGAGCCTCTCCTGGGCCACCGCAGCGATTCCTAAAATGGCGCCTCGATGACCTGTTGCCCTGGTCCAGTCCCGGGCTCCTGCTCCTACCTCGCGCCGGCCGTCTGCCGCGCCGCGAGGGCTCAGGGCTCCGCCCCCGGGTCCCGGCCAGCAATGAACCGGGCCCGGTCGGCGGCCCGAAGTCAATAGGCGCGACCGCGGTGCTCCATCACCCGCGATCGCACCAGAGGCAGGCCGGCGCCGGCCGCGCAAAATGAAGGCGCGGGTAGAGCTGCTGTAGCAGCTCCACCCGATCGCATTGTTCAGGGCGGGTCTTTCTTGGCCGGTTCCCGGCTCCACACTCCTGACGGGCCCGAGCCCGGCCCCCAGCGAGATCACCGGACCGTCCCGGGCGGACCCCCGCCTCGAGCGCGGCCGCGAGTTCCCGAGGGGCACCTTCCAGGATAGTTCGGTGAAGCCCGGGACGGAGCGCTCAGTTCAAGCGACCGTCCCGGACGCCATTTTAGCTCCTCCCCCTACAGAATCTGTGACATATTCTGTTCAGGAGTTATTAAACTGTTTGATTGGCAAGAGATGGCACCTGATTTAACTTTTTATTTGAGAATAATGAATTCCGGTTCCAAGATTTTAAAAATTGTTAATACTTCATAAATAGGGCACGTATTGAGGAACTATCTGTAATTTTCATTTACTAAAGATCATTCCAATCCCGACTGAAATAGTCTTCTTTTGCCCTATTTTGATACTATATGGTCCACATTTTAAGAACTTGAGGAAAGGTGAAGTTTCTCTGTCAGCAAGGAAGTATCCTAGGTTGTTTATAATTGAGTTCAAAAGGATTATGTATGAGAGAAGAGGAGGCTTTCTTAAGAGGAGAGCATGATACTTTTGAGACAAGAATGTGACATGCACAGCATTACAGGCTTGCACTCTTGTCCTAAGTGATCCCAGCTGTACGTTATCTGCTATCCTGATTTTTGTTTTTGGGGTCCAGTGCACACACCCATTGTATATGCATGCTGATGCCTAAGCTTTTCATTATATCCTGAGACAGTCTGAAGGGCTTGGTGGGATGCAGCAAGCATGCTTTCTAGTCAACATGGTACGGTTGTTCACATCTTATGTTATATACATTAAGCTGTGGTGACAGAGTACACTTTTTCAGATTGAAGATACTGACCAGACTTTTCTTTTCCTGTTCTGTGATAAGCATAATGTCTACAGGACCCTCACTTGTAAAGTTATGCTTGCATGTAATGCATAGGCCCTGCACTGACATACCTGTATGCATGGTGTATGATTGGAGATTGGTAACAGGACTCAATATTGTTTGCGAGTGTGTGCCTGCAGAAACCAGTGGGATTCATTTTATGTACCCTTGGTAAAACATAGCACAAGATGGTGGCTGCGCTAAAGCCACCCTAGACAATGAAAGTGTATTGCTTGCATTCCTGAAGTAGAGGCTGTGGCCTCGAACAATGAAGTATGTGAGGATGGAGATGGGAATGCCATATGTATTCAAATGTGACCTCTTCATAAAGGTTTGATGGTTATTCTGAGCACTGCCATTTGGCTTGATAGTAAGGAAGGGGGTGGTGAGTCAGAAGGCTTTGTTGTTGTTGAGAAAATCTTCTAAGCACGGCCTACCCCTTTGTCTGTTCAGTTGAGGCCGTCCTCGTCACTACCTGCTGTGAGAGCCATTGTATTTGACAATTAATGTGCCTGTTCTGCAGAAGGAAATTAACTATGAAAAGGAACCACTTCAATCTGGTTGTAGGCATACCCTTTGTCTTGTATGAATCTGATACCCAAACTATTCCACTTGGTCCCAATCCTTGGTTTTCCACTGACTGAGAGGGAGTGCTCTGCAGAGTCCTCGAAGAACTGCTGAGATCTAACCCCCCCCAACGATGGTGGAACATCACCTGAAGTCTGCACATCTTGCTGTGGAACTTTGTATCTGCCTGTGGCCTGACCTTCCAATAGAGGGGAAGGGGTGCCTACCCTACAAGTAGAGGCTGTTCAAGTCCAGTAGCAGTGCCTGGAGTGTAGGGCAGTCCAGAAGAAGCGGAGTAACCTGGGGAGTGTAATCTGTGTTTACTCAAGGCTGAAGAGGATACCCTGGCCTCTGTATGAGTTTCTACAACAAGGCAATGAACCAAATCATCCTTTGACTCAAGTGCATGTCAACCAGTGCGACTGCAATATGTCTGTCATTGCCAGAAGCCATAGAACCGATACTAACTATGACATTCACCCTTTTATCGAAAGACCTAAGACTGTCTGGTGGAATGATTTCTGTTGACTTGGACCTTTGGGTGCTGCTGAACCTGTGCTGTTTCTGCCTGGAGCCACCATACTCCGGCACCAGTGTCATTCGTCGAAGGAGGCAGGGCTATCAGCTGGCAGTATTGAGAGCTGCAAGCAGTAGCTCTCTCCTGTACACCACTTACCAAGAGATGCACAATTACGTGTTCAGTACCCACTGGTAACTTCGGATGCTTAAAACTAAACATTGACTTGTCTCCCTCTTCGGAAATTTCAGTGGATTAGTAAACCTAACAGGATTTATTTACCCTAAACAAACTGTCACAGAATCTAGAAAGCTGCTTACACCATATTATACTGAGCTTGCACCCGAATATTTTTGTGACTTTAGAAATCTGTAACACCATCTTAGAGCCATGTGGGTAATTAACATTGCACTTGTGTATCATTACTTTTAAGTATGCAACTAAAGTATTTCTCTTATTACAAAGACCCACACTATGCTAGATTGTACTTATTGTGACTGTAGTTTGTGTGAGTTCTGAGTCTCTACCCACCATGCTACCTCCTCGAGAAACCTTGGACAGCTCACTAATCTGAGAGACAACTGTGGAAAGGGTGTACCTGGTATCCATTTACAGTCCTTTAGTAGTCCAGGTACCAGAAAAGGCCCACACACTCAGGATTGTGGCCTATTGAGATCTGCCTTCCCCATTGCCCCCAGACACCTTCTGCCAGATGCTAAGAGAGGATTTCAGTTGTTCCGCTGTTTGCATAAGTTTCTAATTTGGGTTGAAAGTGTGGCTGTAATCATTTTTATGAGATTTCAATAGCTTGGACCCAAGAAATGATTGCTTTAAAGGGACAGAGCTGTGCCTCTTTATTAGTGACATTTCTGTACAACTGTGACTCCATTAAAGCATACTATAGGTGGTTTCTTCAATGGAATTAAGTTTCTATTGCTTAAAAGGGAATTTAGAAAGTTCTGTGGATAGTTTAAGACCTAACATGTTGTTTAAACTTAGCTTGCGGCCAAATTGCCAGTGAATGTCTTTAAAGTTCTCTCTTCGAACCACAGTGTTGGCATGGCCACAGTGCTATATTTAAAGGTGGCACTTTAAGAATATTGATTTGGGCAAGGGCGTTTTATGTTTATAAGAAATTTTATACAAAATGGTTCTCAAACCTTTTAACCAGACTGTCACAATATTAAAAAATATAATGAACAGCCCACACAAACAAGATCAGCAGATGGTTAAGAGTGAAACAAGAGGTCTGCATGTCCTTTTTTTGTTTTTTTTTTAACAAGGAAAAGTGTAGTATTAAAACCGAAGCAATTTGCTTGTACAGAAAGAAAATATGACAGAAAGAAAACAATTCAACACATAGCACACAATTGCTGTCTAAAAGTAATATAGTCACCTGAGACATTAAAATCACACATACAATTGTTATTACAGAAGATGTTTATTTTTATATAAGAAAAGAACGTTTGAAAGCAAATGAATGTGAATATTGTTTGTACAGTATTAGTGCAAATACTGTCAGTGTGTTTTCTCTGCAACAAATAGGAAAATCGAGCATTGTAGGCTGTAGTTAAAGAAACATAATCTTTAGGAAATCTGCATTTCTGCGTGGTCATCCTTGATTTTCTTCTTCTTGCGGTACCCTATGTTTTCGCAGGCTTAAAACTCTGTGCACTTTAAACCTGCTAACCAGTGGTAAAGTGCCCTTGCTCTCCGTTTAAACGTAGTTCAATTGACCTATTCCTGATTGGCATATTTAACTTGTCTATAAGTCCCTACTGGATGGTGCAAACTGTACCCAGGGTTTGGAAGTTAAATGCCACCAGTGCACTACAGCAACCATTGTGACATCCACTACAATGGCAGTGCAAACATGGTTTCAGCCTGCCCTGTGTAGCCTGACTGTGGCAATGTAAAAGCTGCAATTCGACCTGTCAAAAAAAACACCTTTTGACAGGTCATAACCTCTATTTTAAATATTAATAAGTCACCACTACATAGGCCTTTCGCCCACAAGGCAGGGTGCATTGTGTTTAAAAGTAGGAAATGTAGAAATGTAATATTAACATGGCCTCACAATAACTAGCACCCAAAAGCTATTTTTCACTGCAGCAGGCCTACCTGTCCTATGTTGAAAGCCAGAGTACAGTTTAAAATCCTAATACTGTATCTCGGGAATGTGACTAGCTAGAAAAAAAACACTGTTAATAATTGTTAAATATCCAATTAAGTGGTGAAGTCAGATTTTTAATAAATATTAAGGTAAAGTATCTTTTAGAGAGTTACATTTTCTCAGCCTGAAGTTCTAATTTGAATTTACACTTTAACTTCTCCCAACCAGTGATTAGCATTTGAATAAGTCTGAATTTCCTCCCAGGAGCTGCACAGTATGTCACTTTGATTGACAAGTCGGCCCGAATGGGCAGGGATGACTCCTTTGAGCTTGGCAGACAGGTACGGCTGTCAGCATCTTTTTTGACATTTCAGTATCAAATCATGCTTGAAGATATGCTGGGTTGACACAAACCACTTGGAATGTTCTTGAAAGAAAGGGAACAGAATGTCAAGACAATTCTTGTGTATCCACTGTCTAGTTGGTAAAAATCATGCTTTTGTCCTACCTCACTTCTGTCTCTAGTTTTACTGTGGATACAGTGATTGCTTTCAAAGTGGATTTTGGTGTTAGCTGTAGGGAGGTACTAGGATTACCACAGTACATTCCCCACGTACACTGCCACACAAGTTTTGAGTGGACAAAGTCTTTAGCCATTTTGAAAATACCAACTGTGGGGCTGGACACTGGAACTTTTACCCGATTGGTTAGGGCGTGCCCAGGAGTCAGTCCCATCCACTAGCTGGTTTCATGCATAAATGTGGCACCTCCAGGTGCCCTTCTAATAACGCTGATGGACCTGATGAAGAATACAAGAGGACTGGACCAGCTTCCTCTTGTACCCAGGACAAAGAAGGGGACTCCAAGGGTCATAAAGCTAACCACCTATTCAAGCTACAGGGATACAACCAGCTACAAGAGACACCTCCTGCAACTGCCTGTCTGATCAGAGGCAACTTGACCGTGACTGGACCTTGCTGTTGGCTTCTGCCTGGCACCCTATGAAACTCGTAAGTGCCTCTCCTAAGGACAAGGGGACTTTAAAAGAGTACTACTGTTGTGTAATGGGACTTAAAGGACTAAGGGCCTGATTTAGATCTTGGTGGAGGGATGGGGAGCAGGTTTATTTCATCACAAACGTGAAAGATATCCTATCCGCCATATTACAATTCCATTATAGTGTATTGAATTTGTAATACGGGGGCGGGATATCCACCACGTTGGTGACAGAGTAACCCCTCCTCCAAGATCTAAATCAGGCCCTAAGTCAGAAGGTAAAATCTTTGACATGGGCGAACCTTTTTGGTCTATTATGCTCCATTGCGGCCAGCCTCAAATTGCACCCAGTCCTGATCTGCCGTATCCATTGACGATCATTGGCACTTTGTACAATTTGCACTAGTCATACTTAAAAAGTAAATAAAAAAAATGATAATTAATAATCATTTGGTTTTGGTCATTTTGGTGTCATTTTTTTAAATTAAATTTTAATCGATTTTTCAAATTTGATTTGGGATTTTTATAAATTTGTATTTTGACTTTATTCCTGTTTTGGTATTGCATAAATATTGTACTCATTGCCCAAAGTTAAGCCGGTCTGCTGTGTGCCAAAGCTACCAGGAATTAAGCTTCGCTTAGTTTAGTGACCTTGAAGGGTCAGCCTTTCATGGTTTGTGATTCCTTGAGCAAAACATAACCCAATTTCCTACACAATGAAAAATGTCCTAGCAGGTCTCCAGTGGGATAAAACAAAATTGCACAGTAATCAAGATATCCACATCACAAAGCCGTCAAAGAAACATAATATAAATATCAGATACATCGCGCTGAGCATAAACTCTATTTACTAGTCACTGGGAGGGCCAACCAGACCAGAATCCCTTGCGTGGGATAATCCTCACCTCCGAGTCCTTAATAGAATTGAAACTTTCTGTTACAATAGCTAGGACATTTTTCATTTTATAGCAGGACCAGAGGCAAGGATTATGCTTGTTTAAAACTTGCTCACCCAAAGATGAGTCATATGCAACACTGGCTTAAAATAAACCTTAAATGTAGAATAAGAAGACCGTCTTCCACATTTATGATATCCTCCAGGCGAGCACCCAAACTGAACGCCTTTAAAGTCATTGCACCACGAGCTGAATGTACTCTAGAAAGTTTCAGATTCACATCAGCTTCCTGCATGACCCACCCTACCCAGCGAGCTATGGTGGGGGAAGATACTGCCCTTTGCAGCTTCTGCAGAGCAATATTTAAGGCTTGTACATCTGAGACCCTTTTACAGGACTCCAAGCAGTGGAACATACTGGTTTTGTAAGCACCTGATTGACGTTCCAAAGTGCAGAATATCATGGTTCCGGAGGAAGGGACATTCTGATCCCGTGCAAGAGCTGATACACAAATGAATATTCCCCCACTAGGAAACTGTCCATGGGAACATTTCTCACTGATATGGGTGTGGGGAAGGTATTAATGGAGCGTTATTCCAAGCCCCCCCCATGCCAAACTGGACAGATAATTTAAAACTTGCACTACAGCCGTGAGCACGGAATCAAAACCCTATCGGAAACACTAATGGGACCATTGCTTCTATGGGGACCTGTACTGCTTAGTGGCACTTTCCGGCTCGGGCCCTGGATCACAGTTCCTCAGTCTGTCTCAAAAGGCTCGAGACCGACCATCGACATCCTGCAATTCACCCGACCTTGAAACATAGGGATCCCTCCACAACCATCTGATGGGGGATCTGATCCAGACGATTTCCAGATCGGAGTGATCAGCAAGATTTCCCCCGTTGCCTTTTTTATCTGTGCTGAAGCCCGCATGATCATCGCAAATGGAGGAAAAACACAACTCCTCTCCAGTCTCTAATACTTGAGAAACACATCCGTGGCTGAAGCTTGCGGATCCGACCCCCAGCTGGAAAACCTGGACAGCTGATGGTCCAGCCTGGATGTAAACAGGGAATGGCCCCCACCCGTCTTGAAGTGCGGCAAAGACTTCCGGATGTAGTTTCCAAAGGCTGGAATCCCAGGAATTAAGAGATTGCAAATCCGTCACTGGGTTGTCTTGTCTGGGAAGATAGTCTGCCGTGACTGAAAGCTGGTGATCCAGGCAAAATTGCCAAAAATTGTTCACCAGATCCGAGAGAACCTTGGAGAGTGTGCCCCTTAGGTGGTTGATTTATCTGACCGCTGATATGTTGTCCATCTTGAGGAGCACACACAATTGAATTATGTCCCTGGTCCAACAGCGGACCACAAAGGAACTGGGCAGAAGCTCCAAACAGTATGTAATCTCGATTTTTGAGGAGACCACAAACCTCCGGCAGAAAACTCGCCACAGCGTGTGCCCCATCCTGACCTGCTGGCGTTGGACTCTATAACAGGGTCTGGAGCAGAGCTAAAGATTGCCCTCCCATTCCATGCTTTCATATGGAAAAGCCACCAACTAATCTCCATCAGCGCCTCGTCCGAAAGAGTGACTGATTGGGAGCAAGTGAGGCCCTTCCAAAGATAGGCTGCTTACAGGTGCAGTGGGGCTCGATAATGAAGGGGCCCCAAGAAGATCGCCTGAATGGAGGACGAAAGGAGACCCACCAGATGAGCAACCTCTCTTAAGGAAACATGCTGCTTGGCCAGAGTCCTCCGAATCTTCGTCACTTTCTGAGAAGGGACACTAAATGTAGCCATTGTGGAGTCTGTCACAAAGCCCAGGAACGTTGCCTTCTGAGAGGATACATAGAGGTACTTCCTCTTGTTTATTGCAAACCCAGGCTTTCCAGAACGTTGACTCCCATTTGGATTTGGATCAACAGCTTCCCAGGATCTTGGGCCAGAAGAAGCGTGTTGTTAAGGTATATAATAAGGTAAATCCCGTGCACCTGCAGATGCTCCATGACCGGTATGAGAACCTTTGTGAGACACCGAGGGGCGGAGGAGAGGCTAGGGTTGAAAACTCAAACGTCTGCTGGTGCCAGACGAATTGAAGGAACTGCCATTGGCATTGGCATAGACTAGTAGGCATCCTTCGGTGCAGAAGGAGGTGGATGCCCTCCATTTTGAAGTGGTGATACACCAGACATTCATTGAATTTGCGTAAGTTGATAAATGGGGGAGCAAACCTGTCTGGGAGCGTGTCCCCAGTACGGCTAGCACAGCCTGCATAATTAATACAGACACTAAGGGAGTCAAACAAAGCACACAATACCGACCCTCCCAGAGAGGGCGTTAGTAGACCACACAATCAGGCAGAAAAACACAGGTACAAACCCCGATTGGCACAGGGCGGCACTCTGGATGGCAAGACTCGTAATCAGGCAAGCGGCACATGACTCCGGTCCTGTTCTGAAAGGAATTCCGAAAGTCGTGTGTCGCTAGCCATTGAAACGTGCTGTTGACGGAGCCACCAAGCGGGTGGAGGACAACACCTCACACTTGAGCCACACCAAATGGAGCTGGCCAAGAAGGTGCACAAACGTGGTCCCACAGCCCCGTTTAACCAAAGTCACTCCCTCAAGCAAAGAAGAATGCACCCACAATAAACAGCAGTACACAGTCAAGAGAACAATGTGGATGACTTGTCTTGGCTGTGAGCAGCAAAGAAAGAGGCAGTGGTGACAGGAGCAAAGTACCATGTATGGAATGCTAGCACTGATGGAATGGTGCCAGAACTGTTGTTCATAATGCTTACCTGTTGTTTCTTTTGACTCACTCCAAGTGATTCATGAGAATGGTAGTTTTGATTTAAAAAAAAATCTAATTAAATGGCTGCTTCTAATAAGCAAATTCATTTAAAGCATGATCCTTGATCCGGTCCTGATATAGAATCCAAACTATTTGCAAAATTCAAAAACTATAATTTATAATAATTAGGTTTGTCTTAATTGGTTGGTGTTCATGTTCTAGTAGGTTAAATATTTTTTTTGTCTGTGTTTCAACAGCGCAGCTTGCAAACTGATCCATTACTAACAATATACTAAGAGAGGACTTTGGATCCGCCCCTTTTAATCCGTGACTTTCTTCGACCAGCTTCTTTCAGACATTGGCTAGCAACTTTGTCAAACACGTCTTGGCTCAACCAAGTGGAGTATTTATCTGTCACGCAATGCTATTGGAAGTTTAGATGTATTCTCCTCCCCCCTCTTTGAGTGCTTGCAGTGCTCTGCCTTAAGGCACTACTATACAGCCATAGCCCTCTCCGTCCGTACCTGCTTACTCCCTCCTGTGTAACTCCCTCCAATGTGCTAGTATTGTATACATTGGCCCATTAAACCCTAACCTATTTTCTTTGCCAATGCTCATTTTTAGTTTTCTGTTCATTATCTAGAAGGAACTAGAGAACGACACATCATTTATGATGGATATATGATTTATAACAAATCAGAATTCAGTTGTAGTGTTTTAGTGTTGTAATTGGCTTTCTGTATGATATTTGTTCTTGGGATATTTAACAAGGCATGTTTACATTGTCATAGCAGTTGCTGTCTTAGTATTTTGTGCTTATTGAAAACAAGAATCTTGGGCCAAGCGAAATACTAAAGATTTGTTTTTCATTTCTGAAGAATGATTATTACTGTTTGGTAACATTATTGCATTGAGTTAGAAAATAAGAGTTGGTTGTTTTATTACTTATTTGTGCTAATGTCTAGGAAAGTTGTTCTTCAGTACTGTTGTACTGTATCAGTAACTCCCTTCTCCTGCGTCTGGTTCCCAGGACCCACGCTAGTGCTTGGAACACTGTCGCTCACCGCATAAGGTGGCGGGAGATCATGTAATAATCGGTCCATGAATTCTTCATAGTCTGAATCGTCTTCCTCTTCCCAAGGACTCTTATTCTCTTTAGGCTTACTAGAGTCCTTATCTGTTTTACAGGAGGCTTTCTTTCCTTGTGACTCTTCTCCCTGAGCTATTGCTGGGAACAACTTTAATCCGTCAATGATCCCCAGTCTCCACATTTTTTTCTCGTTATCCCACCTAGCTTCTGCATAAGATTTTTCTTCCCTTTTTAGCCTTCTCTGGAACCTTTCCTTTAACCTTTCATTTTAATTTTTCTCTTTACGCATTATGCGCATTTCAACATCTTGTCCCTTATGTGAGCTTTCCCAAATTTCATTGAACATTTTCTCTCTCTCACTTTCTTCATTTCTCCTGGTTCTTTTGGTCCAATTTCTTTTAATTTTATCATTAATTTTGCATGCCCCCCATAATCCTAATAGACAGGCCAGAACAATTAATAGACCCCCTAGTATTTTTGCAAGTACTCCGTTCCAAATATTGGTAAACCAGCTTCCCACTCTAGCAACTCCTTTTCCAAATTTCTCCCACACTCCAAGTTCCTTCAAATCTGCACTATCTCTAGTTAGGTTAGTAAGCATACCTCTAATCTTTTTACTATTGTCTGGAATGAATGAGCAACAATGACGCTCGTTGAGCATCTTGCAGACCCCTCCACTCTTTGCTAAAAGAATGTCTAAAGCAAGCCGATTTTGAAGAGTCATAGCTCTTTCTGCAGCAAGTTCAGTATCCATCAGGAGTATAGCACCTGTAAAATTTGTCAGCATGTTATCCACAATAGTAGACAACTTTTGGATTTTCATGGAATTCAAGATAACCCCTACTGAAGGGATTATAGCTCCAAATATATCACCAATGACAGCAGCCACTGATTCTCGTTTTTGTCTAGCATGTTATAATTCAGACGTTTTAGGTATTTGCTTCAAGTCATCAATCTGGTAAATCTTTGGGAAAACTATTCCCAAATAACATGTCCCATACCATCCCTTAGGGAGACGGTAATAAGCATTAAGTCCACAGATATAATAGATCCCAGGGATCGCTGGATCCTGTCCATTCAACATAAATGTCCATTTACTCTGAAACAAAAACACATGTCTACATTCACTCGTTCCCACAAACAAATTGTCCTGCTCAGATTTCGGCCTATATATACAAAGCCTACCTACATGTAATGCATCTATAGCTAATTTGCCTTGCGTTTTGATTGCGTTGTAAGCATAATCATTTGCAAAAGTGCGTTTTTCTAATCCTTTTTCTAATCTTTCTTTTAATGCTTTGCGTCTATCATCAGTGTGATCTAAGAAGCTTTTCTCTACAGGTGACAGCAAACAGGTCAGATTGTTGCGATGTGCATAAGCAGTTCCAAATGTAAGCGTTGATTCGAAGAAACCTCTAACTATTTTTATGTCATGCTCTTTAGCTAACTTGTTCAAGAACTCAATCACAGGCACAAAGGAAAACACAACGTCCAGATTTGAATAAAAGTATTGCACATGCTCTTGATTATAGAATCTGGTTAGTAACAAACTACAGCTAATCCCGTATGTTAGAGGAAGGCTATGATAGGTAACCCCTTCTTGCACAGATGAAGGAATCTTGGTACACACCTAACAGTCTTTCGCATCCATGGTCTCAACATACTCATACAGCAAGCGATAGAAGACATTAGTAGAAAGTTCCCCTTTTGAATTAGTTCCCTCATGCAAATGTCTTGCATCCTGCTCAAACCTCTCCCATGGTGTTAGTGTTGTAGTTTCAGGTTTTGAAGTAGCGTTAATAGTCTTTTATCTAACCACGACATTCCCACAATCACTCCCACAATTATTATTGCACACACAATACCTATTATAAGGCTTCACCAACCACACACCTTACTTTTCTTGTTACTACCTCTATTATAAACCATGTCTGTATAGAATCAGATAGCAGAATAACAATCAACTTGAGGATGATATAGATTTTTTTTTTCTTGCTCTCCGCGTATATTTACAGCGTTTTCACTTGCTCCAGGACCCCTTTGTTGAAAATCAAAACTGAAAACCAAGAGAAAGAGACTTATAAATTACCTGATGTGACATTAGAACCTGATTTGACTTTGAGAAACCTGATTATGACAAGTTTCTAACCTGATTTGACAAAGTCTTTTCTTTGAGTTAATTCAGGTACCGTAGTATTGACCTGGTACTTCTTGATCAAAACAGAATGCTAGGAATTCTTGTTGCCATTCAGATGTTGTAGAATACGTCCATTCAGGACCTGTATATCTTCTGTTTGTGACTCTCTTTCTTTTTAATCTGCGTTCACCTTGCAGATCTCCTTCAATTAGATCTTCCACTCGGGATGTGTCAGTTTCTTCTGTTATGGTTTCACCTGGTATGCTTCTTATCCTTAAAACTGGTTTCTCTGGCCAGTTATCACCCTTATGCGTCTTCTTCCGATTTGACTTTTCAGGACGCTGGACAGCACCCTCCTCTTGTAATATGGTGTTCTCACTTGATGGACCTACAACTGGCTCAGGGGATGCTGGTACACTCTGATCTCTTTCTATTATTTCCCCTTCTTCTTCTTCTTGATCTGTAACGGGTTCGAGTTCTAACCCGTATCCGTCTACTTCTGGGAGAACCTCTCCTTGACTTAGTTCTCCTGCCCCCTCTACGGAGATAGGCACTCTGTCACCTCTCTCAAACTCATTCACTGTTTGAGGGACGAGGCTGTTCTCAGTGGCCTTCTGACCCTGAGACTTCTTTTCCTGGAACTGTTGTGCCGGAAACTTCAAGTTCCTCGTCAGTTGGGCACGTTACCTTCTTTGTGTGACTGGCATGTATCCAATTTGGAACGCCTGCACATTTCACAGCAGTGGTTGTTGTCAAGATTACTTGATACGGCCCTTTCCAGCGCGGCTCCAAACACAACTTTCTTACGTGCTTCTTGACAACCACCCAGTCACCGGCCTGTAGGGTGTGACCTGGATCTCCAATCGGTGGCAATGTGTTGGCCTCTACCTGGTGAGAGAAAGAGCGAATCACATCAGCCAAACCTTTGCAGTAATCCAACACCATATCATCTGTTATATTCACTAGAGCATTTGCAGGTACTGCTGGCAACCTCATAGCTCTGCCCATGAGGATCTCATGGGGGGACAGTCCTGTCTTCTTATCAGGGGTGTTTCTCATTGACATCAGCACTAAGGGCAATGCATCTGGCCATTTCATATTGGTAGCTGCGCACATCTTTGCCATTCTTGACTTCAGAGTACCATTCATTTGCTCTACTAGTCCTGATGCTTCAGGGCGGTAGCTACAATGCAGCTTTTGTTCGATGTCTAGTGCAGCACACAGAAGTTTAATCACCTCATTGTCGAAGTGTCTGCCCCTATCTGACTCTATAGAGTCCGGAAACCCGAACCTTGGTATTAGTTCCCTAAGTAGCAGCTTTGCAACTGTGAGACTGTCATTTCTACGTGTGGGGTAGGCTTCAATCCAATGACTGAAAACACACACAATCACCAACACGTACTTCAATCCTCCACAAACAGGCATCTCAATGAAATCCATTTGCATTTTGCTGAATTGACCACCAGCTCTCCCAATGTGGCTCAAAGTTACCACAGTCCCTTTTCCAGCATTCATCTGTTGACAGATGATGCACCTGTGACAGGTAACCTCCGCGGCATGTCTGAACTTTGGGTTAAACCAATCGATTTTGAATGACCTGATCATTGCATCTCTCCCAAGGTGAGCCTGTCCATGATATAACCTTGCGAATTGTGACAGAAGGCTGTTTGGCAAAACGAATTTCCCCTCCTCTGAGACCCACAAGTCGTCAGCCCTCTGTACACATTGCATTCTTTGCCAGGAGTGTTTTTCTTCTTTGCAAGCACGACCCTGTAATGTCTTTAGCTCATCTAGGGTATCAACCACCCTTAATGCAAAGTTCAAACATGTGTCATTTTCAGTTTGCGGTAACAATTCCCACTGTCCTTGAATGATATACAGTTCAATGCGCAACACCTTGCGACTTGATCTGCATAACCGTTTCCCATGGACACAAAGCCTTGTGACTTAACGTGAGCATTGCATTTCACTACGGCAATTTCAAGAGGTAACTGAATCTCATGTAACAAATCCTTTATTTGTTCACCATTCTTCACAGGAGAACCAGAAGAGGTCATGAAACCTCTCTGCGACCACAGTTGGCCAAAATCATGTACCAATCCAAATCCGTATCTGCTGTCAGTATAGATAGTGACTCTCAGATTCACAGCTGTGTGGCATGCCTTAGTAAGGGCAATTAACTCTGCCACTTGTGCGGAAAACACCTTCTTGAGCCAGGAGGCTTCAATGATACCAGCTATAGTGCACACAGCGTAACCAGCTCTCAGTGTTCCGATGGAATCTCTCAAACAAGACCCATCAACAAACATAATGCAATCATTTTCCTTTAACTGTGTATCTTGAATATCAGGTTGTGGTTTGGTACATAATTCCGTTACCTCAAGACAATCATGTTCAAATTCTTCTTCATTATTGACTTCAGTACTCTCAGCAGGAAGTAAAGTTGCCGGGTTTAACACAGTACATCGTTTCAGAGAAACATTTGGGGACCCCAGTATAATTGTCTCATGTTTGGTAAGTCGAGCATTTGTCATGTGCTGGGTTTTGGTTCGAGTCAACAGAATTTCAACTGAATGCGGAACCATTACTGTTAGGGGGTATCCCATCACTATACCTTCACATTGCGTAAGGCTCTGACCAACTGCTGTGACTGCGCACAAACAACCTGGTAAGGCTGCTGCAACGGGATCCAAGGTAGCTGAAAAATACGCTACAGGGCGATTTGCACCTCCATGGACCTGTGTCAAGACAGACAAAGAACAAGCATCATGTTCATGACAAAACAGTAGAAAAGGCTTCGTATAATCAGGCATACTTCACGCTGGTGCCCTGCACATGCACTCTCTCAATTCCATGAATGACTCAAGCTCTTCTTTGGACAAAGCTATGGTATATGGCTCATCCTTGATCTCTTTACCTGTTAGTTTTATCAAAGGTTTTGAGATAATCGAGAAGTTGGGTATCCACTGGCGACAGTAGCCCACCATACCCAAAAACATTCTGACATCCCTTTTTTGTCGTTGGAGGGTTCATTTGCAAAATGGCTGTTATTCTTTCTTTCAATATTCTCCTGGACCCTCTTTCAATTAGATGTCCTAAATATTTCACCTGTTTCTGACCGTAATGCAGCTTCTTGGGTGACACCTTATGTCCGTTTTTCCCCAAATGATTCAGTAAGGCAATTGTCATATTTACAGTTATCCCTTGTCTTGGATGCAATCAGCAAGTCATTGATGTACTGCACTAGAGTCGAGTTAAAAGGCAGTACTAAGGATTCCAAATCCTTTTTCAATATCTGATTGAAGATGGACGGTGATTCAGAAAACCCTTGTGGAATTATGCACCAACTGTACACCTTATCCAGGAATTTGAAACTGAACAAAAATTGTCTGTCCTTGTGAAGAGGTATCGAAAAGAAGGCTTGTGACAGGTCTATAACGGTGAACCACTCAGCATCACACGGAACCTGAAACATGATCACTGCTGGATTTGGCACTATGGGGCAACATTTTACCACAATCTTGTTTATTTTCCTCAAATCTTGCACAATTCGGACTTTCCCTCAGGGCTTTTTCAGACCCATTATCGGAGAATTACATGGACTGCTCAAAAGTTCTTTTAGGACTCCCTGTTTCAGAAAATCTGCAATTATTTGTGACACTTCAATAGGAACATCTTGTGCCATATGATATTGTGGCACCTGGCTTCACTTGTACTTTAACTGGTTCCACACCTTTTATTAGTCCCACTTCCTTTCCTGTCAGATCCCACACTTTCTCTGTCACAGTTCCCTGTACCTCGACAGGTAGGTCAATCATTGTAAGCATCGGAAACAAAGTAATCAAAGGATAATCCTCATTTGCCGTCCCTGTCTCTTCCTCTGAGAACTGACCTTCATCTCCATCATCACTATTTGTCTGTACTTCAATTCCATCATTGGAACAAGTAATCAAACATTTTGTCTTGCACAGTAAGTCCCTTCCCAATAGGGATACCGGACTTGAATCACAGACTACAAACCTATGCAGTCCCTGAAAATTGCCGATCTCAACTTGCACTGGATCTGTAATCGGATTTGTCAGATACTGGTTTGCTACTCTGACTAACCTTATGGTACGCCCCGAAAGTGGTAGTTTCGGAACCTCCGCACTTCTGACTGTAGAGCGTGTAGCTCCGGTATCGACCAAGAACAAAACTTTGTAACCCATTACCTTCCCCTCCACATAGGGACCCCTCTGGTCTACCTCTAGGGATGCTGCAAGCCTGCACTCTTCACTATCTGAGCTGTCATCCGACCACTCTCCATTCATGCCATTTTCACCTCGTAATGGGAATTGCTGTACTGTATTATTTTGACTCATTACCTGACCTGTGACCTGTTGAAGCATCACCTGTTGCTGTCCAATCGGAGCCACTGGTAATTGCATTTGCTGTCTAGGTACCATGGGAACCTGCTGTTGTACTTGCTGCATTTGTACTGGCTGAACACGCGGCAGTTGCATCTGCTGCATGGGCTGTACCCCTTGCATCTGTACCAGGTTATTTTGAAAATTCTGATTTTGATGTCTCAGTTTTGAACCTCTTACATTTTGCAATGTACCGACATTAGTGCTTTGTTGAACAACACCATCCTGCACCACATTCGGGCACTCCCGTTTCCAGTGCCCCACACCCCGCACGCGTGACATGGTGACATCTTTTTCATCCCTTGTGCATCATTTTGAACCACAACGGTATTCAAGTCTGGACCGCGATTCACAAACCCTCGGCCACGACCTCTCGGTTGCGCCTGAAACACACTATTCATTTGCGGTTGCTGCTGTATCATCTGTTGAATTCAATTTCCCTGTATTCCTGCCTGTGCAGCCCTTATCTGCATCACCATCACTTTTTCCTTCAGCTTTTTCTGCTTCAGCTCAATTTTGTCGCTACAATATTTTGCATACTGCAACACCTCATCAATCGGCTTTGCTTGCCAACAAATCAAATGATTCTTAATCATCTGACTGACCTCTGGTCTCAGCCCTTCAACAAATCTGAACACGAGATGGTTCATGTCCTTCGGCTCGATGGTCTCAGTACCACTGTAATGTTTAAATGCCTTTAACAACCTCTCATAATAAGCATGTATAGATTCCTTAACCTCTTGTGAGGTCCGGTCAATATTCTGCCAATCAGTCACTTTCGGCGACACCTTTTGCTTCAAAAATTCAATCACTTTATGATTTCTCCCACTCAATCTGGGATAATCATTAGTAAAAGATAGGATGTCTCCTCTGGTCCACGGCACATGGACTAAAACGCCACCAGCTGTTTCTCTCATGGGTAGTATTTTTACCGATTCTGTATCGGGTGAGGCTTTGGTCTGACCTGACCCTGGACTGTCACCCTTTTCCTTATCTCTTTTCTTTGCCCATCTGCCTTCCCATTTTTCTAATGCACACCAAATTTGCGCACTTTGCAATAGTTCTTTTAAATGCGCCTTCATTCCGGCAGACCTCATGTGCTCAAAATCTTTGGAATCAAAGTCTAATCTGTAGCTTCTTTTCAAATGTTTAGTGCTCTCAATGTCAATATTGTATTTGTCTGCCAGGTTTGCTAATCTCTGATGCACCTTGCCCACTTCTTTGGTAATCTTGGGGCACAGGAATCTCAGTTCTGCTTCAGTGTATGACTCCAATCTTTTTACCCCCATGGTCCCGTCCACTAGTTCAGCAGCTTCCACTCCCAGTCTTACAAAATTTAGGTAGTCATCTTGCCCTACCTTTTCCGGTTCCACTGCAGTCACTGTAGTCTTTTGTGAAGTATCAGTCTTTTCTAGCCATTCATTCAGCTTTTGTACTGTAAAACCCTGCAGTGAAATGTTCCCTGCATGTATCATTGGCGACTGTGAAGTGTTCGTACTTATTGTCTGTGGAGTTAAAACCCCTAACCCTGCCTGACGCATTGCTTCCAAGGGTGCTTCTACTGGGCTAAGGTCTATTAAGGACCTCGGCTTTTCAACTGCTTGTTCTCCTGGGGCCATTATCTGGGGAGTTCCTATAGACCCTCCTCTTATCGCATCTTGGGTCATTACTCCCTGATCACATACGCCAGATTTGCCCTGTGCATATAATGGCACTGGAGGACCAACAGTGATTGGTAATGATATTGCAGCAGGTGTCTGACCTGGTCCCAAACTCCGTGGAGCAGTAACTCCATAAGTCTGTTCCAAAGTACCCGGGACCGGTACTAATGGGGGACCAGCTACTGGGTTGTACCCTGGTAGCAGTTGTGGTTGCGGCTGGGACAGCAATTTCGGAGTTGACTCAATCTGCACTAACCTCGATTTTGTATATATCTGGTCTGGCGGCACTATCAGATTTGTAGTAGTCTCAAGTACTGGGATGTCTGGATAGATTCTCTGTATCTGCGGTGGAGGTTGCAACTGTATCTGCATGTCTGGCGCAGTGGGCACACTGACACCATTCTGTATCAAAGCCGTATCACTAGTCTGTACCGTATCAGTAACTCCCTTCTCCTGCGTCTGGTTCCCAGGACCCACGCTAGTGCTTGGAACACTGTCGCTCACTGCATAAGGTGGCGGGCGATCATGTAATAATCGGTCCATGAATTCTTCATCGTCTGAATCGTCTTCCTCTTCCCAAGGTCTCTTATTCTCTTTAGGTTTACTAGAGTCATTATATAGCTATTGCTGGGAACAACTTTAATCCGTCAACGATCCCCCGTCTCCACATTTTGTTCTCGTTATCCCACCTAGCTTCTGCATAAGATTTTTCTGCCCTTTTTAGCCTTCTCTGAAACCTTTCTTGTCTATGTTTAAGAGCCATCAAATCCCAAATCGCTAGAGCCTTATATTGAGCTGGCCTCGGAGGTGGTTTTTGTGTACTTAACATCCACCTTAAATTCTCCAATACCTTCGGATTGAACATCCCATGTTCTGGGAAAGCCAAACATCCCTCTTTCTCTGTTAATTTGCGCCACTGTTTCATCTATAAACAAGGCACGACACCCTTCTCCTCCATAACCATGTAAGCTGGAGTACCCTCAGGCGGTGTAGGCTCCCCATCAGTTGCCATAATATATGCGTCTCCTTTCAGAGCGCTCTTAAATGCCTTGACAAAATTAATTTTTACGGTTTTCTCTTGTTTGTATTTAATCAGAAAGTGACTTAGTTCCCAGGACACTCTTCACCCACCGTTCTCAACCTATTGCCCCTCACGGACGGCAGCCAATCCGTGCGCGACCCCTCTCGACACTGACCTATCTCAGCGCTGCACCACTGACGTCACACTCACACACTGCACCTGACAAAGTCTTGCGGCTCGTCCGCCCCTCACTGAATCCACACAAACTAATGCAATATTATTGCGAGCACCTTTAATGACAACACAAATCTGCCGGTTTACTACAGGAAGGGTAACACATTCGCTTCAGAACTTTACAGAGATTTCACTTGAAGCCTCGGCCGCTACTCTCTCCTTCTCAGCTCCCGCATACGCAAGCAGAATTCGACCCGCAAATTCTACTCTCGACTTGTCAATGGTTCATCCTAGTGCACTTTAGAACTTGCCAAATCTCCATCGAAGGTTTCACACATACGTTTTTTGACTCAAACTTGACTTGTCAACCACGCCCGATTGACCTATTAAACCGTACAGATTACAACATAAACCCAAGTGTCTCCTACACTTGTCAATATACTCCGGAGTCTTAGACCACGACGGGTCCGTACAGAACATCCAACCACGTGGATATTTTTTTTTTGCACAAAGCGACACACTCATGTGAAGTACGCCGACTTCCCTACTCTCATACTGCGGAGTACGCTCACTCCTACTAAACAACATTTACTTGGCCTAGATACACACAAACTTCACTGATCACCTGCAGAAAGGCATAAGCTGAGCAAGCGCAAAACCCTATACCACACACATTATGATGCCGAGAACATCCCCAACTCACTTAGGCAGGCTCCGAGATCCCGGGAAAGTCATGGTGAATTTAGAAACACATCATACCTCCAATTTGCATTATCACAGAAAAACAAATTAAACAATGATTCTCCGTCCTAGGGCCCCAAAGGACCTAACCGTCGCTCTGCTACCAGAACTGTTAACGCGTCCTTTTATGTTAATTTATTACACATTAGGACTTGTTTTAGGCCAATTAATCTTTTGACCCAGTTGAGAGACACCGTAGGGCGAGATAGCTAATCAATATGTCAATCAATATATCAATAATGTCATCAATATTTACCACAACAATACATTTCACTTTAGTCAGAGTCCTTAATCAAATTGGCGACGCAACCATGGCCTTTCAGCCATGAATAACCACACCAGTTTAATAGAATTTTATGGGTTTTATTCCCTATTAGTTACAATCTAAGATTAAATGCGTCAATCTCAGCTAAGAAACACAACAGCATAGTTACGATATGGCAACTTTGATAAGATTTCAATAAGGCAAAAATCATAAACATTAGAATATAACACAGCGTGAACATAGATCAGAATATAACAGAGTATTGATAGCACGTCAGTTCAACAAAGCATTGTCTCAGTCGTTTGTCTGTTTGCGTCAATTTGATGATCACCTGTCCTAACCGCTAATTAGCATTGGCATGTTGGGCTTCATGCAAAACAATTTAGAACACCAATTTGGAAAACATCTAGCTATGGTCCCTGTCAAAAGCAAGCAGTTGGTACCTAGAAAGGAAAAGCAAATAGATAAATTACAATTGCATTGTCATAATTACCCTCCAAAGATTAGGTCAGCGCACAGGTTCAGTCTTCGTCTTCAGGACATCAGTCAAATCTCCATCAGTCAGGATCTAATTAAAGGGCGGAAAGGGACACTTCCCTCATAAGAGGAAAGTGAAAAAGGGCAGTCTAAGGGCAAGGATGATTTCTAATAAATGTCAAGTCGCAAAACAGAGTGACACAGTTTCTGGATAAAATCAATAGCATTCCCTAACTAATTCTCTCGACCTTTCTGTGACATGAGTTTTTATCCCTTTTTCGTAGTACATTCCCCCAAAATTCTATTGGACATCCACTATACCCCCCTATCTTTAACCTATCAAATTTAACATTTGGTAATCCCAATTGTCACCCCACATTAATTCACAAGTTTTTGATTGGTCTTCATAATTGACGTCTTCAGAGGTGGCACATCCGGCGTTACTTCATTCCTTGGCACGTCTTCTGGGTCAGCAGATTCATTGTCCATTGGTCTAAGTGACCTTGTACATTTCATTAATCTACATTTGTTTCAATTTACTCATAACTTTTAAACCAAGGCACCGAATATGCACTTGTGAACGGATTTAACATGGTTTCATTCATCTTCCAAGTTCTGAAGAAAAGAACATTTGCAGGGTCATGGCCCCTTGCGAGTCCGCACACTGGAAAAACAGAAAAATGCATTTAATATGAGAGCCAGGCAGCTAAACTGCAGCTCACGCTAACTTAAGGCCTATAAGATTTTCGATACAGATTCAACAGTATGGATGTTAATATAAACTTAATTGATCATAACATAAACATTTTATTCATCATTATTAGTTTGCGTATACATTGGTGGCCACTCTTCGTGGTCATAATTCAGGTGCGCGTTTAAGCAAATCTCTACTATTATAGTTTTCTATATAGCATCATCACACATTGATATGTAAACATTTCATATTAATATAGGTTATGTAGGCTACGTTCTCTCACTAATGTCTCGGAAAGTTGTTCTTCAGTACTGTTGGCAATTTTCATTATCATCAGGTTTGGAAATCAAGAGTAGGCCAATGTTTTGCCACATATGTCTCCAAGATTCAAGACCACGAATTCAGGGAAAAACCTTTAAGCTAAATCTTGGCTGCACTGAGGCTAGCATGTTTCAAAGCAGTTTGCTGGTGCCAATTGAGAGTATACCCACCCAGCAGTGTGAAATAATATCATTGTTAATCGAGATACATCATCATCATCATTATAGTAGAAAATTAAATAATTGATGGTAATGAATTAATTATCTGGTTACTTGCCAAAACGTAGATGTCAGTATTATTTCTAGCCAATTCCAGCACCTACATAATCAATCAGTGAATTTATAAAGCGCGCTATGTACCCGACAGGGTTTCGAGGGGGTGGGGGGGTGCTGCTAGCTTTCGAAGAGCCATGTCTTGAGGAGTCTCCTGAAGGTGAGGAGGTCCTGGGGTCTGGCGTAGTGAGGTGGGGAGAGAGTTCCAGGTCTTGGCGGCGAGGAAGGAGAAGGATCTGCCGCCAGAGGTCTTGCGCTGGATTCGGGGGACGATGGCGAGGGCGAGGTTGGCGGAGCTGAGTTGACGTGTGGGGATGTAGAAGTTGAGTCTGGTGTTTAGGTAGGTGGGTCCGGTGTTGTGTAGTGCCTTGTGTGCGTGGGTGAGGAGTTTGAAGGTGATCCTTTTATCCACAGGGAGCCAGTGGAGGTCCTTCAGGTGGGGGGAGATGTGACATCGGCGGGGTATGTCGAGGATCAGGCGGGCGGATGCGTTCTGTATGCGTTGGAGTCGTTTGATGTCTTTCGTTGGGATGCCTGTGTAGAGTGCGTTGCCGTAGTCAAGTCTGCTACGGACGAGGGCTTGAGTTACCGTCTTCCTGGTTCCTGTTGGAATCCACTTGAAGATCCTGCGGAGCATGCGGAGGGTGTTGAAACAAGAAGAGGAGACGGCGTTGATCTGTTTGGACATGGTGAGGGCAGAGTCGAGGACGAAGCCGAGGTTTCGTGCGTGGCTGGCTGGGGTGGGTGGGGGTCCGAGGGCGGTGGGCCACCAGGAGTCGTTCCAGGCCGAGGGGGTGCGTCCGAGGATGAGGACTTCCGTTTTGTCGGAGTTGAGCTTCAGGCGGCTGTTGTTCATCCACTCGGCGATGGATTTTAGTCCCTCGTGGAGGTTGGTTTTGGCGGTGAGCAGATCTTTGGTCAGGGAGAGGACGAGCTGGGTGTCGTCGGCGTAGGAGATGATGCTGAGGTTGTGGTGACGGGCCAGTTGTGCGAGGGGGGCCATGTAGACGTTGAACAACGTTGGGCTAAGAGAGGAGCCTTGGGGGACGCCGCAGATGAGGTTGGTGGCTTTGGAGCGGAAGGGTGAGAGTCGGACTCTCTGGGTTCTGTCGGAGAGGAAGGATGAGATCCAGTTGAGGGCTTTGTCTTGGATGCCGGCTTCGTGGAGACGGGTTAGCAGGGTGCGGTGACAGACTGTGTCGAAAGCGGCTGATAGGTCGAGGAGGATGAGGGCTGAGGTTTCGCCGTTGTCCATTTGTTGTCTGATGTCATCTGTGGCGGCGAGGAGTGCGGTCTCAGTGCTGTGGTTTCGTCTGAATCCAGATTGTGAGGGGTCTAGGATGGAGTTGTCTTCTAGGAAGTGGGCGAGCTGCGCGTTGACGATCTTCTCAATGACCTTCGCTGGAAAAGGGAGGAGAGAGATCGGTCGGAAGTTTTTGAGATCGTTGGGGTCAGCCTTGGGTTTCTTGAGGAGGGGTTGGATTTCTGCGTGCTTCCAGCTGTCCGGGAAGGTGGCGGTGTTGAAGGAGAGGTTGATGATCTTGCGGAGTTTGGGGGCGATGGTGGCGTCGGCTTTGATGAAGACGTGATGTGGGCACGGGTCCGTGGGAGATCCTGAGTGGATGGAATTCATGGTTGTTAGGGTTTCGGCGTCGTCTACTTGGGTCCAGGTGGTGAGGCGGCAGGCGTGGGAGGAGTCGTCGGGGGTGGGGTCTGGCGGAGGTGCGGTGTTGAAGCTGTCGTGGATGGCTGCGATTTTCTGGTGGAAGAAGGTGGAGAGATCGTCGCAGAGTTTCTGGGAGGGAGGGACGTCGTTGGCGTTAGGGTTGGAGAGTTCCTTCACGATGCAGAAGAGTTCTTTGCAGTCGTGGGCGTTGTTGTTGAGGCGTTCTGTGAAGTGGCGCGCTTGGCGAGTCGGATCCGTTGGTGGTGTTCACGGTTGGCGTCCTTGAGGGTGGCAAGGTTGTCAGGTGTGCGCTCGAGGATCCATTTCTTCTTGAGTTTCTGGCAGGTGCGTTTGGAGGTGGTCAGTTCGTCTGTGAACCAGGCTGTTTTTTTCTTTTCTTGGTTGGCGGTGGGTTTCTTGAGTGGGGCTAAGGTGTTGGCGCAGTTGAGGATCCATTGATGGAGGTTGATGGCGGCGGTGCTCGGGTCGGTGGGTTTGGGTGGTGGGTATTTGGCGAGTGTGCTGGTCAGTTGGTCTTCGGTGACTTTTCCCCAGCGGCGGTGAGGCGGTAGAGGGATGCAGTGGTGTTCGGTGTTTTTCTTGAAGGTGAAGTGGACGCAGTGATGGTCGGTCCAGTGGAGTTCGGAGGTGTGGCTGAAGGAGATGTGGTTGCTTGAGGTGAAGAGTGGGTCAAGCGTGTGTCCGGCAATGTGGGTGGGGGTGTTGACCAGTTGACGGAGTCCGAGGTTGAGGAGGTTGGTGGTCAGTGATGCGGTGTTGGCGTTGTTATTGTTTTCCAGGTGGAAGTTAAGATCTCCCAGGAGTATGTAGTCTGGAGAGGCGAGGGCGTGGGTGCTTGCGAGGTCGGAGACGGTGTCGCTGAAGGGGGCTCTTGGTCCTGGAGGGCGTTATATGAGGGTTCCTCTGAGGGTAGTGTTGGGGTCCGTGTGAATCTGGAAGTGGAGGTGTTCGGCTGTCTTGAGGGTGTCGTCCGTGTGGGTGTGGATCTTGAGGGTAGATTTGTGGGCGATGGCTATCCCTCCGCCGATTCCGTTGGTGCTATCTCTTCTGGTGATCTTGTATCCGTCAGGTATGGCGATGGCGATGTCAGGGGCCGAAGAGTCGTTCCACCAGGTTTCGGTCAGGAAGGCCACGTCTGGAGCAGTGGTGTCGAGCAAGTCCCAGAGCTCGATGGCGTGTTTTCGTGCGGAGCGTGTGTTGAGGAGGATGCAGTGCAGGTGGTTTGTGTTGGTTGTTGCTGGCTTTGTTGTTCTGTTGCAGGAGCGGCAGGAAAAAGGTCCTTTGGTGTGCTTCGGGGTGGCCAGGAAGCACTCTGTGGAGGGGCCAGGGTTGAGGGCGAGGAGTTCGCGGGCCGAGTAACGGAAGCAGGAGGTGCGGGGGCGTGAGGGCCAGGGGAGGTGGCGCTGGGCGCGGTCCAGGCGCGGACGGGCTTGCCTCTGGCTCGCCAGCCATTAAGAAGGGAGGGGGGAGGGAGGAGCAGCTGGGAGGCGGGAGGGAGCGGCGAATGGGGGCGCGAGGGGGCGGGGCCGCAGGGAGGCAGCGGCAGGGAGCGGAGAGCAAGGGGGAGCGCACAAGGGGCGAAAACACGAAAAACAAGGCAAAAAAGTCGGGCACAATTTTAACAAACAGTCACAATTTGAAAACAATCGGAGAAATACACTAATGGCACAGTCTAACAATCGGGGAGACAGCAATCAGAGGGGCACAACGGGGGCAGAAGCGCAGGAGGCGAGGCGCTTGAAAAACAGTAAAACGCACTACAGGGCGGCGAAAAGAGGCACAATCAGAAGGGGCACGGCGGGGCAGAAGCGCAAGAGTCAAGGCGCTTGAAAAAACAGTAAAACGCACTACAGGGCGGCGAAAAGTGGCACAATCAGAAGGGGCACGGCGGGGGCAGAAGCGCAAGAGGCAAGGCGCTGAAAATAGAAAAACACTTACAGGACGGCGGAAAAAACAGCACACGGGTCAAGTGAAGCCTCGAACACGCTAGCAGCAGCGTGGGCGGGGGTCAGAGGCAGGAGACAGCAGGTTGGTGCTGCGGACGTGGGGGGCGAGCTCAGGACCTAAAACAGGTCAGAGGTCGCTCACTCGCGACGCGCAGTGCCAGCCATTAAGAAGGGAGGGGGGAGGGAGGAGCAGCTGGGAGGCGGGAGGGAGTGGCGAATGGGGGCGCGAGGGGGTCGGGCCGCAGGGAGGCAGCGGCAGGGAGCGGAGAGCAAGGGGGAGCGCACAAGGGGCAAAAACACGAAAAACAAGGCAAAAAAGTCGGGCACAATTTTAACAGTCACAATTTGAAAACAATCGGAGAAATACACTAATGGCACAGTCTAACAATCGGGGAGACAGCAATCAGAGGGGCACAACGGGGGCAGAAGCGCAGGAGGCGAGGCGCTTGAAAAACATAACAATTCTGTAGGTTCCTTGGCTAAGGAAGAAAGAAGGTGAAATTACTGTACTTTTTCAAGATGTGCTGTAGAAGTATGGTTGGATGTAGTTGTCTTGTCTTTTGTGAGTACCTCTCAATGCCAGTGTGATCATTCTCTTTCTCTTTTTTTGACAGGTATGATCGTCTGCTGCGGATACGAGCACTCCGTTGGGAATATGGCAGTGTACTACCAAATACACTCCGATTCCACATGTCAGCAGAAGAGGTTAGTACTGGCTCTTTTTTGTACTCTTTAAAATGCAATGGAAAATTGATCAAAGCAGAATGAAAGAGTTGAGGCATATTTTAAATGTTGCAGATGTGGACTGCCCAAAAATAATTATGAGTGAATGCTCAATGTTGCTCCAAAACATACATTCTTATGTAAAACTTATGTAACCAAAAGCTAGTGTATTCTACACAATTAAACTTGAAACAGTGCATCTTCACTTAATTTATCCTTATTGCAGCCCATGTGATGCTTGCAAAGCAACACTTGGGGCCTGATTTAGATATTGACGGATGGGTAACTCCGTCACAACGGTGACAGATATCTCGTTCGCTGAAACGAAATCCCAATATTTCCTATGGGATTTAGATTTTGGCGGACGTGATATCCGTCACAGTTGTGATGGAGTAATCCATCCACAAAAGTCTAAGGGTCTAATTATGAGTTTGGCGGCCTACGGGCTGCCGAACTCGCGATGGCAGTCAGATCACTGCAATGCTGGCGGTCCGACTGCCAGGATCAGGGATCCTGACGGGTTGGCGGCGGTCAAAGTCGTGCTCAGCCACGGCAGTGCAGAGTTCTGCATCGCTGTGCTGATCACAACTTTGCTTTCTGCCAACCTTTTCATGGTGGAAAGGCAGTGCTGGAGGCCACAGGGCGGTCCCTGCAATGCCTGTGACCATATTGTGGGCAGTGCAGGGGCCCCCCTTCCGACACCCTCGGAATGCGCACTGTCTGCTATGGCTGACAGTGCGCATTCTGAGGGTGCTGTGTGGTACGAGAGCCGAGGCTAGTGCTGCCGCACTGTTTCCACCAGGCTGACTGGCATAAACATCATAATATGACGTTTCAGCCCGGTGGAAACATCGTAATATGACGATGATGAGGCCGCCAACTTGACGGCCCCCTCACCACCTGCGTTTTGGAGTTGTGGCGGTTCAACTGCCCAACTTCTTATCAGGCCCTGAATCAGACCCTTAATCTTCTAATCTAATTGGTAGATACTGTCATCCTTTATCTTTTTTTTATTCTGCTCTGCTTCTGACGCAGTGAAAGGAATGCAAAGCATGCAGCACTCTCAGTCTGAGTAATATATTTATAAAGGCACTTCCCAAGATTTATACACGGAAAGAATAATGTGAGCTTTTATTTCAAATGCAGCAACACACGTGCAAAATAATCACAACATTAGAATAATAATGATCCGAAAAAATAATCCAACCTTACCAATTTAGCATGTGGGAACGAGTAATAGGTATACCCTGGATCTACAGTTTTAATATTTTCCCCAGACATCTCTCAACCCATGTTCCCTTACTAACCTCCTTAGAGCTTTCCATACTTTAGGCTTTCGTCCCTGATATAAACTCTGGGTGCCCATGCTCCTGCTACCTACCTCTAAATGAATATTTAAGTCGCCACAAATAATTATTGGTAAGGGCCATCCAACTAGTTCCATGTTCAACGTATCCAGAGGCTCAGCCTCGTCCAAAACTGATCCATATATAGTGCAGAGGGTAAATTTAAATGTATTCACGGATAATTCTAAGAGAGCCCACCGCCCATCGTTACTTGCTCGAGATCTACAAACTTGTACATTGTTATTTCTGGCAAGTATCGTCACCCCACGTGTCGAAACCTCCTGTCTGGTACAAACAAGAGGCGTCAACCCAAGCTCTCGTATGAGCTCTCGCTTACTCCATGCAATGTGTGTTTCCTGCAAGCAATATAAATCTGATTTAATTAGTTTAAGACCAGCTGCCACTCTTTTCCTTTTCTGGGGGCTATTTAGACCGCAAATATTCAGTGTACAAATCCTTAATCTATTTGCCATATCACTCAGTTTGATGTACCAAACTTACGTCAATACTTTCTCCCTTAAAGAAACCAACTTGTTGATATTGAATCCTATACATCCTCTTCTTTTGATATGTCTTCATTAAATTGTTCTGAACATTTCTGCCTATATTAGTGCCCCCCCACTCCCCGCCACCCCTCTCCCCCCTCTCCCATCCTCCCACCCCTTGTACCCCAACCCTGCTACCAACCCCCCCACCCCCCCCACCCCCCTACACCCCTTACACCCAATTTATGGAGAGTATGGGATCTCACTGTCCCTAATGATGGTAAAGCTTCCGCTCCGACCGTCCCTACCCAGTGCATGATTTTCTTTTTCTTTTTTTCTTTTACCTTTTCTCCCTTTCTTTGTCTTTATCTCTCTCTATCTAACCCTGTTTCAGCCAAAAAAATATATATTTTTTTTCCTAAAGGGGGGATTAATCCTAAGAGGCTTCTCTCTTACCCCCGGCTCGACTTCTCAGGGCTTAACTCCTAACCCTCTCTACTTTACCCCTACCCCTATGTCCCAATCCAGACAATCTATCTTAGGGAACCGGACCGTTAAGTCCACCCAAAAAAGCCCTTGCTTTCTCCTCTGTCGTGAAGAAGTAAGTCCTATTATCCATTACTACTTTCAGTTTAGCCGGATTTAATAAAAAAACCTGTGCCCCCTTACTTTGAAGTGGCTGAATTAACTGCCGGAGCCTCCACCTTTTTTCAACAGTAATATGGCAATAGTCTGGTCTCACAAAAAACTCACATCCCTTAGCCTTACTTCTAGCATTGGGTCGAGCTTGGTCGTATATAGCCTGCCTTGCCTGATAATTAAGCAAAGAGATTAATATTGCTCTAGGTCTACCACTTCCTCCTTCTGAGTTTGATCCTATTTTGCTAAAAGGAAATCGATGGGCTCTTTGAACCTCTTTGTCCCAGTCCCACTGGTGTAAGTCCGGAAAAGCTTCCTTAAAAAGTGCGACCATAAAGCTATGTATATCTGATCCTTCAAGTCCTTCTGGTACACCCAGGACGCGCAGATTATTCCTCCTCATTCTATCCTCTAAATCTGTCAATTTCCACTGAGTGTCCTCAAGTTGTTTCTCCATCATTTCTCGAGATGACTGGCGAGCTCCAGCCTCATCCTCCAGACGCGAGATCCGGGTCTCTGCTTCTTCCATCCGTGTAGTAAACTCTGAACATGTCTTAGCTACTCGACGAATTTGGATTTGCATCTTGCGGCAAGCCATTTGAGTCCTACGGCTCTCTAATTTAGATTCCTCTCGATGTTCCATAATGCTTTGATATATGGTTTCCAGTGACACAGGATTAGGCTGTTTTTCACCATTATCATATAGAGTTAAATCATCCTTGGAATACTCCCACTGAAGCCCCTGAAGACCCTTAGTGTCCAATGGGTTAGTGGAGTGCTTATTAGGTCCTACTTGCTCATTTCTCTTCCTCTGTTTTTTCCTAACAGTGGCACTCCTGCCACTCTCCTGTAATTCCTTTCCCAATGCCAAAGAGGACACCTCAGATTCGAATTCAGAAGAAGTTTTATCCGCCTCCAAATCCAGCTGCTCGTTGCTTGACCAACTTGAATGATCTGATAGTGAGAAAAACTTGTCTCCTTGTATTGTCTCATTATCGCGTAATTCCACTGGCCTCCGCTCCACCTGTAATAATGACCTAGCGCCTTGTGCGCCCTCCCTCTGCTCCCTCTGCTCCATCTGACTCCCGGTAGCTTGTTTTTGTAAAGTTGCCACATCTTCAGCATCACTCTGCCCACCTTCATGCGGGGGGGCACATCTATAGCCGTCATCTCCTCGTTTACTAGAGGATCAGCCTCCTCCACGGCGGCGGGGGGGGGGGGGTATCTATGCCCCCCACCAGTATGTCCTTCCCTTTCTCAAAATACCTGGGTTGGATTATTTTTTCGTATCACAAAACTTAATCCATGGGGCTGAAATAGAATGCAACCCCAGATTCTTATCAGATCATAATCCATTAATATTGTCCATAACAACTAAGGGTCCATCTAATCCGCGTTGTGCATGGACATTTGATAGGAAATTGTTGGTTGACCCAGGATATATATCCCATATGAAAGAGTGGATTCACCACTTTTTTTATATCAATAGGAATACGGCAGATCCGGGGATGGTATGGGATTCATTTAAAGCTGCAGTGAGAGGTGAAACTCTTAGCTATAGTTTGGGAATACAGAAAATTAGGGGGAAGGAAATTGTAGAACTCCAAGAAAGATTAATAACAAAAGAGAGGGAATTAGCTAGTAAAATTACTAGTAGAGAAGATATTACTCTCACTCAGACCCAAATGGCGATTCTTAAGGCTAAAATAAATGCTTACTTGAATAAAACAGTGGCAGCTGACTATCAAAGTCACCGATTGGAGTGTTATGAATATGGTGAATCCACAGGAAAAGTCTTAGGTAGACGGGTCAGACAAAAGGCAATTAAACAGAATGTTTTGAACATAATTGATGGTAATGGGCGGAAACATACAGAGTTAGAAGGAATTCTAGAGGTTTTTAAGGGTTACTATCAGGAGCTGTATAGTGAAGATATAGTGTATTCTGAACAGCTACAAAAAAAGGTTAGTGAATTTCTGGGGGGATTAAAGAGTACAAGGCTTTCTTCTGAGGAACAAATTACATTAGATGCACCAATTCGTATTGATGAGATAATTGAGGCAGTAAGCTCCCTGGCAACAGGGAAAGCTGCTGGACCGGATGCAATACCACTTGAATTTTACAAGACCTTCCTGATAGATATTAAAAAGGATATGCATAGCATTTTTTGTATAGCGCAGGCAGGTCAGGCACCCTTATCGTGGGAATGTGCAAGTATTATAGTGCTAAAAAAAAAAAGGATAAATCAACAGAGTTCCCCAGTTCATATAGACCCATATCTTTGTTAAACGTAGATGGAAAGATTTATGCAAAGATTTTGGCCAGTAGATTGGCAAATGTGATAGTCAGGCTGGTTAGAAAACAACAACATGGGTTTATTCCGGGTAGAGATACAATAGATCATATAAGAAGAATAATAGCCATGTTTGATCTTGCAGAACTATATCAAACAAATTTAGGATTATTACTTTTGGATGCCGAGAAGGCATTTGATCGTGTATCGTGGAAGTTTCTATGGGAAGTCATGCGCTGGAAAGGTATAGGGAGTGGATATATCACAGCTATAAAAACTTTATATGTAGCCCCAAAAGCTAGAATTTGCATTGCTGGTTTGGAATCAAGGGTGTCCATGTTCCCCCTTGCTCTTTGCTCTATATATTGATTCTTTCTTGCTGAGATTAGAAGAATGCAAAAATATTCAACCTCTATTATATCATGGAGAAACATATAAGGTGTTTGCATATGCTGATGATGTAGCTATAGTGACAAGCAACACAGAGGAAGCTATTAAGGCAATAGAAATAGAGGCAAGAGAGTTCGGAAAATATTCCGGATATAAGCTGAACTCAGATAAAACACAAATAGTATGTTCTGGGCACGTTTCACTAGTAGATAGACGATTGGTATCTGAAGCAGTGTATTTGGGGGTGAAGATTACATCAGTGGTTAATCGGTTGGTGGAAATTAATTTTATCCCATTATTAAATAGAATAAAGAGGGATTTAGACCGAATGCATAATTTGCACTTATCGCTAGAGGGTCGCTGCAATGTATTGAAAATGATTGTTCTGCCAAAAATCCTATATTTATTTCGGGCTATTCCCCTTGAGGTTGATAAAAAATTGCTTAATAGATTGGAAAAGATGGGGAATAATTTTTTATGGGGATATGCTTAAACGAGAAGGGCAATGAAGTATATGACACTTCCCAAAGATCGAGGCGGGTGGTCAGTCCCTAATTTTACACTGTATTACTACGCCTGTTGTCTTCAACATATGGATGAACTTATAAGGGGAAGTTTTAAGGGTAATGAAGAAGTAAAATCAACCCCTATTTATACTATGATGGCGGGTGGGGAGGCAAGTGGTTGGTTATCAAAATTTGAGGAACCAAGTTACTTTAAAAAAGTAAGATTTAAGCCTTTTTTGTCCGCCTTCAAGGTTTGGGCTCAAATAAAACGGAGTATGGGACTGGGAAAGATTATGGCTTATACACCAGTGAAATTTTCAGCTATCCCAAATCATATCTTTAGGGATCCCATACTAGATTTTTGGCGTTCTAGGGGAATAAATAAAGTCGGAGACTTGTATTGTAAATCCGGTTGTAAATCATTTACGGATCTGCAGTCTCAATTTGGCTTACCTAAGACCCATTTTTTAAAATTTTTGCAAATACGAAACTTTTTACAGTCTCAGAAGTGCGTTACAGTACAGTTGTCGGAGATCCCGGTAGTTGAGGCTGTTAAAAATGGGGCAAAGATTGGCAAGTTATATAAGTTACTAACAGAGTTACAAGTAGATGATATGGCACAACAGAATGAGCGATGGATTGCACGATTTGGGGTGGCTGGAGAGTGGGTGGACCAATCCTTAGCCATGGCTGAGACAACATTTCTATCAGCTAATTTGAAAACCCAGCATTACAAAACACTGATGGACTTATATTATACTCCAGCAAAATTGAAAAAGTGGGGGATATCCTCTGGAAGCTGCAATCGATGTGGGGAAGTTGAAGCTGAGATAATGCATATGTTTTTTGTATGCCCAATGTTGCAGGGGATATTAAATGAGATAGAGGTATTCCTTAAGAAGATCACGCATTGTAATATTCAGGTTACTGTTATGCTGGTAGTATTGGGAGTCGTGGACTCATCTGAAAGTATGGAACCTGCACTGTTTAAAATAAGGCGATTTTTATTTTTGTCCATGGCAATATACCGCTTATGTATTGCTACAGATTGGCTCAAAAAAGAACCCCCCACGTTTGAGAATTGGCGCTCTAGATTACTTACCATCTATAATACTGAATTAAGTCTTTATAAGTTAAAGGGTCATAAGAAGAGACATAGAGGAGAACGAATGTGGGCACCACTGACTAGATGGTTGGAATATCAAGATACAGTTTAAAAAAAAAAAAAAAAAAAATGCTAATTGTTTCGATATGTGATATATATAACTGATGTTTTTTTAAAGGTCTTCTTTCTCCCGTTGTTTTGTTTACCTTACTTTCTTCGTACGGATATATTATGTCTTCTTCTTTTTTTTCTCATGTAACCCCCTCCCTCCGACATATAAAGAAATAAAAAAAAAAAATAAAAAAAAAAAAAAAAGAATAATAATGATCACAGAAACAAAGAAAATTGGCTACTTCAACAATGGCTATCATATAGACTGTATTCATGCTTGCACAACGCAAAGCAAAAACTAAGAATTCAAAATGCTTCACCATGGGGCTTGACACCTTTTGTCTGACAACTTCAGGTCATGGAACCCTGGACAACCGAAAAAAAGGAGACTACCGTAATGTGATTATTTTCTCAGCAAGGCGTCCCTTCTCAGAGGAGTTCCTTCTTCCCAGCTGTCAAGCTCCCTGCCTTATGTACTTTGAACAAACTGAAGAGGAAGGTTCTAGAAACCCTTCTCCCTTTGAGTAAGCTGTGAAATTCACACGTTGGCTATGTCAGGTCACTGTTGAGAAAACATGCATCAGACTGGCCAAATCTCACAGTGTTTTTCCAAGCCCGCGCTGTACCCTGCTCTATCATAGCATTCTCAGCCAGGAACCTGCTTATCTTCAGCACTCCCCCATGTTTTTGTTCCTTTCCCTTGTGAGAAGAGCGAAAACAGGTTAACAAGCTGTGCACTGAAAAATACCTATGCCACCAATGTGATGGTGTTTGAAGCTAAGCACAAAATGGAGTCAGTGGTCAAGATGGAGCTGGTGGTTAAATACAGATAGCATTACACTTGTGAGCAGGCACTGGTTGATCTGAGCTTTAGGCTGTATCACCTGCAGAACTGGGTTTTCCAAATCGTGCTTTTCCATTCCACAACCCCAGATTTCATGCTCACTTAGTTGCATCTCACTTTTGTAAACCACGGTAAAGTTTGAAAATGACCATTTATGATATAATTTTTCCCATTCTTAAACCAAACCATTCTGCTGCAAGAGTCTGCTTTACACTTTCGATATATTTTGCACTGGCTGTTTTAACATCCGTCATACCTTATTTGATAGTTGATCATGTACCGCAATTTGACTGACCGTTAGTTATTTATTTTTCCATTAATTGTTTTGCACATACATAGACATGACAAATGTGAATTTCCTGCTACAGATATTAGGCTTTGAAATAGCCCATAAATATCTTAACACTCCAGTAGATCATTATCTACGGGATTTAAAAGAATAAATGACAGAATCCTTTAATAGACCTGTGGTAGTTTCTGTGGATCTAGTTTTTAGGCCTTGCCTGCAGACTGACTTTTTCCTGTGTGTTTTGGGTCAGCCCAGTGCTTACCATTTGTTAGCATTTTTGTCCCTCTCATTTGATTGCTTCTTATTCGGTGGTGGTCATCACTTTTCTTGCGTTTGCCTCCTTCCCTAGTACATAGCTTATTTACTATTGTTTTGATTGGATGCCTTGTATCCTGCCACTGCTTAATGTCACAGGAACGTCTTTCTTTTGCTTTTAACACTCCATTGAAAAACATGTATTTTTCTGCTTGCTTCCTTGTGTGCCACTTCCCCTGTAGAACCAACCCACCTCTGCTATTCTGTTGCTCACCTTTTTTCCCTTGCCCCTAGCTTATGCTCTGCTTCACCTTTCACAGTCTGACTTTATTTTATTTTTCAACTCCCAGCGCTGTCACTTGCAGAAATTATGTTTCGAAAACTGCAAACATGCACAGGTAATGTGGTTATGTACAAGAAACTGGGCAACAATAGCAAAGCACAAGCAGCTGTAAATTGGCTATTCTTCTCTTTTAGTCACATGTGCAACCCTCTCTTCCTCTTCTATGTTAGTACGACAAGTAGCACTTTATTTAGAGTTGAGGGCACAAGCGCTCCGTCCCTGTTGTAATCTTTTTGGGCATTTAACCACGCCCATGTCACGCCTGTCACTTTCATTGGTTCGTGGGCTTGCCTTTTAGAATCTGCTTGCTTTCATTAGTGAAAAGCATGCATACGTCATGCCTTTTCTGGTGTTTAACCCTCCTCGAGCGCACCAGTTAACTACTGAAAACATATGAGGCTCTGTGGTTTCTGCACTACTTTATCTTTTTATTTTCCAAGCAGTGCCATCACGCTTGGTTTTCATTAGCGCAATCACGCTCGTTTTTTTTTTCTTTCAGTTTGGCAAGAAAAGTTTGGTTAGGAGTTTACAACGCTAATAGCTCTAACTCGAGCAAAGGCAAGACCCGTTGCATTGCAAATGCTTGTTTATCTAAAGTTTACTTCTTTTGCGGGCCCTTCTCCTGAGCAGTTGCCGTGTAGAAGTCTGGAAAAACTTTCCGATTTATTCACTTTTTACTAAGTAGAAGTAAGACTGCTTCTTTTTCCCGTACGCTGTCCCCACCACTGAAACAGGGATGGGATGTTTAATCCTAACATGCCTTCAAGAGGATGGATCATTCGCCCCTGCGACACCCGTGCAACTTTGAGGCACATGTAGATGTTATGTAAGGAAGGGCTAGCGACAGGATCGGGATCGCTTGGAGCAGAGTAGGAGCTGTGACCCTCAACACAACCCCTCAAACCATGACTGCAGCAGGCTGCTGAGCCACAGGGTTGTCAGTGTGAGCACTGTTGCAGGCACTGGGGGGAACGTGTGACTGGGAATTCCTTTTCTTCAATTAGTCTTCTCGAGGTAGCTGAGAGCGACCTGCTAGTATGCAGTACAGCTCACATATGTGCAGTAGCATGCACTGGACATCTGGACAGCACACACTGCAGTAACCATGAGCGGCAAATATTTTGGGCACGCAGTACAGCTCTACCAAGCCCTCTAAACTTTCCTGGATCAACTCTTTATCCTACAAAATTTCAATCGGAGCTCACATAGTCTCTCGTTTCATCCGCATATGGCGTTTTGGTATTCTCTTGCATGACGTAATAGTGATTGAGTGGGTGGCTAAGGCCATACATTTCACCCGCAATCGAATTTGGCCATCAAACCAACATCTAGAACCCCCTTGCAGGTAGATTTTCAGACTTTGTTGCACAAAGACCGAGAGTTGTGTTTGCTAGTTGATGTACATCGAGGTGAGGCACTAAGAATGTAAAAAAGTAGAAAATTATCCGTTTTTGTCTGCTTTCCCTAGGGAGCATGCATAGATACTGAAGGCGAGTCGAGAGGGACATTATTCAGAACATTGCATTTTTCTTTCAGAATTGTGCATTCATAAAAATCAGTTTGTGGAATTATGCAGCCTTCGAGCTGCATATGGAGCACAAATGAATATGCAACGTGTGCTCACATTTCTGGTCACAAGGCATGCCCACTTTTCGAGCATGAGTTGTGACTTGTGTGAGTCCAGTCAGTGCACTGCGATACTATTGTTTTTTACTCTACACAGTGTATTTTCCCTGCTTCGAAGCACTTAACTGTCAAGGTCTCATGAGATGGCCAACAGATGTAACTGAGTTCTGAAAGTGAGCTCCGATAGTTCCTGGATGAACAAAGCCCATCTCCCATTGTCCTTCTCCGAGAGAAACAAGCTCTGGTACATCTTCACATTGTGCTCAAGGCAGTACAGCTTAATGGACAAAGTAAACTGCCTGTATGTTGTTGTTCTGTGGATATTTTGACCAAAGCCTTATGCAACTCTAATGCTGCGTTGAAATACTAAGGTAGGCAGTTTGCTTCTGCCAGGTGATCACTTCTTGGTTTTTATTCCTAAAAATAACAATCAACTTCCCTTTTTGGTTGTTATTTATTGTTATTAAAGTTTGGCCTAGAGATAGATTTAGTACTCATGTCACCCTCTTTTTTTTTTTTTTTTTTTTTTTTTTTAATTAAACCATATTAAACAATATACATACACGTAAGGGCTTTCGGTCAGCGCTCTTCAGCTATTAGTCTGTTAATGTCATCCCTATTTTGCTTCTGCCCACCAAAGTCTGCAGCCTGCAGTAATGGATCAGTCATCTTCAGTCATTGTTCTCTTAACTCTTAGTGATGGTAGTTTGTTTATGCACGTGTACATATCTGCCTAAAATGTAGTCGGCTTCAGTGCCATGCGTAGTAGACCAATCTCTACTTTTATTTCATGTTTTTTTTATTTATCTCTGCTGTGGGTAATTTTTTTCTATTCTTTTCTATTTCTTTAGCATATCGACGCCACCTTCAGACAGCCGCACTTTTACTTTTTTAATGTTCATTGCATGTCTACAAATGTATTTTTTTTTTTTTTTAATCTAGACTTGTCAGTGCCAGACCAGTTGGCTTTACCAGTGCTTGTTTAAGTATTCTGCGACTTTTTGTCCATTTCGAGTGCAGTATTCTTTCATTGTAGTTTACATCATTGCTGCATGCCTTAACGAGGCCTCATTTTGAGGGAACTGTCCTCCGTGGACACTTCTTCACGCACATCTAATCTTCCACACCCTTTGGAGCTCATTCACCTTGACATGTTGAAAAGCATAATTGGTCAATGAATTTTGAAAACTGTCCATGTACCACTGAAATTATGTTTAAATGTGCACTTTGTTTCAGATACCTGATCGCTCTGCTATTACACTCGTTAGGCTCTGTACGGTGCTAACTCCCTCTTCAGCTGCAAGGCAATTTATTTACAGCCAAAGGTAAACCTTAACCAGACCCTTAATCTGTGTGAGCAGACTCTCCATCCAGCCAGGTACATACGTTTTTATATTGGAACGCCCCATGCTCAAGGCCCCTCTTTGTCGGCCTTCCTTTCCCCCAATCTTCCAGGAATCAATTCAAAGATTAAGGTAGACACTAAAGACCCACATTCCCAGAAAGGCTTTCGGACTATAACAAAACGTGAATCCTGGTTCTTGTTACTATACTGCCATCACAGATCTCCTCCTGTCAGCTGAGAAACCTTCTTGGCCATCCCTTTTACTTCTGTCCTTGAATGTTCTTTAAAGCAGTAACCAAGATGTATGGGTGCTATATAAAACAACAAATAAAAGTGACATTATAATTTTCTGCTCTCTGTAGGATGTTTGTAGTGATACTTAAAAATGGTTGTTTTGGCACTTCCCAATGTACAGAGAAAATTACCTAAACGCTTTAACCGTCATTTTTAGAACATTCATTGGCAAAGCCAAGAGGCTTGCTGTTCTCTGCCAACCTTTTGATTTTGACTTTGCATGCTATGTTTTATCATAGTTTTTGCAAAATGTTCTTCTTCAGGAAGCTGCGGGGCCCTCAGGAATATAAAATAAATACACTTTGGATAAAAGGAAAAATACATAGAGAAAAAAATAGTTCAAATGCTTTGAATGCAATTTTAGAGCAAGTACTGGTACAGTATTCCTGATGTTGGTTGTCCGCCTTTTGTAAAACTTTATTTTTCAGAAGCTGGCTGGCCCTCGCCAATGTAAAAAGAAAAAAGTTCACTGAAAGCAAAACTATTTTTTAGTCTCCCACAGCACACTTTGCCACACTAGTTCCTGGCTTGTACTGAATGATACTACTTACTTTGAGTGTGGATGTGCTGATTATGAAAAAAACAAGATGCCATCACTCGCAGTGACATTAAGCAACGGCTGAAGTGGGGTGACCCGTTGCCCAAAGCTGTGTGATCTAGTGGGTGGAAGAAGAATAAGAATGACACAGCAGGCCAGTAGATGAAGAGGGCTGCCTGAAAGCCCCTGTAAATATATGTATTATATTAACAGAAATAGGAATTATTTTAATGTTTGCTCCCTGGTGACTTTCTATCCTTTTGACTAATCTCCAGAAAAACTTTCCAGACCTATAGCATTTTCTACATTTTGTGATGATGAAAATGTTTGTGGTGAATCTTTAAGGGGGTGCAAAAATAAAAGGGGGCGGGGGTCCTAAAACATAATTTCCCCCCAATGTAGTTTCCATAGACTTTTATTGGACGTAGCACAGAAACGGCTGAATGGATTTTGATAAAAGTTGCCATGAATATACATTATAGTGTCTAGATGGTGCTGTGTGCTATTAGAAGTAATGTTATGAAGTGATTATTAAGTTGTAAGTTCAGAAACTTAGTGTTATCTGTTGTTGCAGTAGTACCACAGTAGTTTTGTGGTACATTGTGATGACAAGTCATTATGTGATTGGCTGGTGATAGTGTTTGCAAACGTTAAAGCCGCCCATGTTGTTTTTAGGTATAGTTTCCCTGTATTCTACATTTCACCCTTAGATATTGGTAAGTATTAGGCTGGATATTTCCCCCCCCCCCCAATATTACAGTTTTCTTAAAGTGGTAATGGGTAGGGAAAAATACTAAAATGTTTCTATATAGCTTAAAAAAATGTACAGAGTACCATCACAGAACTGCGGTACCCAAAAAATAAAATGCCACATTACATACTTAACACACTTTCATGCTACATCTGTTTCAATTTCTGCACTCCACTGTACGTCACTACACTCTGCCACTCCAATCTACGCCACTTCACTCTATTACACTCCTGACACTCCACTCAATTGTGCTATGGCACTCTACCCTACATCATGTTACTCCACTCTATACCACTACACTGTACACAGTTAATGTCAACGCCACTCAATTTTATGACACACCAATGTACGCCAATCCACTGTACTCTCTTCCACTTTACGACAATCCACTCAACACTAATCTCTAGGCTATTCCACTCTAGTTACTCAACTGTATTCACTTCAGTGTACACCCCTGCACTGTATGCTATATTTCTGTATGCCACTCTACTATACGCCCCTCCTTGACAAACATTGTACACTATTATATTGTACATCATTCTGTTCTATGGCACTACACTCTATGCTACTTTACTGTATGCTGATCCACTCTGTCGTACTACGCTGTGCTATTCCACTGTATGAGACTCCATACTACGCCATGCTACTGTGCTATTCCACTATATGCCACTGCACACCACTACACTGTATGACAGTAACCCTGAATGTTGTTACACTCTACTACTGTACGCTACTCCACCGTGTGCCACTCCAAAGTACACCACTACAGTCTACACTATTCCACTGTACACCACTCCATGCCACTCCACAGTATATTACACTGTGTACCACTATACTTTACCCCGCTCCAATCTACAAAACTCCAAGCCACTACACTGTAAGCAACTTCATTCTGTCACTCCAGTCTACGCTATTCTACTATATGCCCGTACACTGTACCTCACTCTACTCTATGCTACTCCACTGTACTCCATTCCAATCTCATTGTTATACTCTACACCTCTTCATTTTACACCCCACCCACCCCACTCAAGTGTATGCTTTTCCACTGTATGCCATTCCAGTATACTCCACTCTACTATGTTATTCCACTCTATACTACAACACCGTACCTCACTGCATTCTACGCCAGTTCATTCTACAATACTCCACTTAATGCCATTCTACACCATGCTACTCCACTCTACGCCACGCTAACCTATGCTATTCTACTGCACACAGCTCTACTTCAACATACACTCCAGTGCGTTCCACTGCACTGAACACCACTCCACTGTACGGTATGCCACTGTTTTGAGTTCAACTCCACGACACTTCAGTGTAGGCCACTCCACCGTATGCTACACTATACACCAATACACTTTACACTATTCTTTTTTTTTTTTTTTGACTTTATCATTTTTTTGATAAACCGCAAAAGACAATCATAAGCCCCCGCTTTGAGGTGGACAGTAATTATTATAACAGCAGTACAGTTAGGCTTCTACACTATTCCACTGTACACAACTCCATTGTACAACACTCCACTCCGTGTAGTTCCACCCTTAGCCACTCCATTGTACGCCACTCCAGTATACGTCACACTACTCCACTCTATGCCCCTCCACTATGCCACTGCACATAATGCACTGTATGCAACTACATTGTACATCACGCCACTTTACACCACTCCACTCTGTCAGTCCTTTCTACCCTACTAGACTGTACCCTATTCCACTGTACTTAACTATAACTCACCACTCTACCATATACTCTGTTCTCACAAAAGATTTTGCATTTTCATAGCTATTATTGCAAATGATGTATTTTAATTGGTATAACTGATATAATATAAAAGGGTATAAGCATTACATGGAGAAGGCGTGAGTTCTAGTTAATGTAGTGTGATTATCGATTTGAAAACACTGTATCGAGGTGGACGAGTTATAATAATTTGAAGGTGTTGCATACATTTTATATTAAAGGTATAAGTTTAGAAATTGAAATTTGTGTACTTTAAATGTTGATTGAAGCTAACGAATAAATAAAGTAAAATAATTGTAAAGATGGTCCGTATAAATGTATGGTATAACTATAATTGAAGAATTTCTAATGTTTGTGTATTTTAACTTTGTGTACAAAAAGAAATAACGTTTTCCTAACTATAACAAAGGTTTTACCTTTGGTTTTATCGTTGTGTGTGTGATATATTCTGAAAAAACCCAAAGATTAAAGTAATCTTATAGTTAGGTGAAAATGTCAGTGACAACGTAAAGTTTTAAATGTACAAAACCACTGAAATTCACCAGTTAAAATTATTCAAATGTGAAAATAGCTCGTGCTCTAAGGTAACTATAACTTGCATCCTCTCCATGCACAGTTTTCTCAACAATAATTTAATTGCAAATGTTGCATTGATATTGTCACTGTTGTCATAGAATATGTCATGAGTAATGTACTATGGAGGTAATTAGCAGTGCATGGCAAGGGCACGGATCATAGTTAACTTAGGGCACCTAAGGTCACTTAACTATAATGTTATCTTAACCTTTTTTTAATGACTTTCTAGGGTTTTTTGTAACGTAACATAATAGTTTATTACCATTCGTAAAGTCAAACACCCACTACCCATGGCTTTTGACGGTGGGGGATTGGCATGATCTGTGGCTAGGTCTTGCATCCAACCTATTCACTCAGCCCCCTCCCCAAGCAACTTCGGGTCTCAGAGACCCCATAGCCTGGGGCCATTCAAATTAACAAAGGGGAGGGGGGTACTCGGCCCCCCTCCCCAAGCTACTTCCCCCTCCAGCCACTAAGGACCCTGGGGATCCCATCCACCGAGCTATTTTTTTTATTAAGGCAGGAGGGCACACAACCTCCCTCCCGAGCCATTAGTGGGCCCACAGGACCCCTGCTCCCAGTGCCAACAAATATTTATAAAACAGGGAGATGCATGGCCCTACTCCCTGAACCCCCCCCTGGTGCCATCCCCTGGTGCCTTTAAGGGGGGCGGCTGCACAGACTTCCTCTGGAAGCCAATAGTGGCCCCAGGAACCCTATTCCTGTTTTGTGTTTTTTAATGAAGGGGAGGGGGCGCACTGCCTCCCTCCTAGATGCTTTAATGGGTAGCTTGTGGATGGAAGCAGTGTTGCCCACCTGTGGCACTAGCCAGGCAGTACACTGGGGGTCGTGGACGGAGCCCAAGGGCCCAGAGGCCTTAGCTAGCTCCCCACATGCACCCGTCCTGGGTTCTTTGTGAGCCAGCATTTACCCCAGCGGAAGCAGGCGTTTTTGTTTGCTCCCGCTGAGCGTGAGCAGTGTGAAGAGCAAGGGCAGGGAAACCAAAGTCTGCTCCCACGTGGCAGGAGCATTTTTAAACCTTCCGCTGAGTGGGAGCAGATATGCCTTAGCCTCCTGCATTCCTGGCAGCAGGGAAGGTGTGTGTGCTCCCACCCTGCAGCAGCTTTAAAAATGTGCCCCCCCCCCTCCCCCCCTTTTCAGGTGGAAGCTGACATGTTTCCCCGGCCACACTACTGCGGGCAGGAAAACAATTATGTCCTAGGGTGGGCTCTCCAGAACACAGTAATTGAGCTGTCCCTGGGGAATGGGGTCCCTGGGGCTTTAACAGGCTTGTGTAGGTGGCTGCGCGTTCCCTCCCCTTTTTAATGAAATTTGGCCCCAGGTTATGGGGCCCCTAGAGCCCATTGAGGCTGGAGAGGGAGGCTGCTCCCCTCCACCCCCTCTAATGTTAAATCGGCCCCAGGAGATGGTTACTCAGGCCTGTTGAAGCTCAGGTAGGGAGGGCTATGTGCCCCCTCCCCTTATCATTCATGATGGCCCATGGCGATGGTGTCCCCTGGGCCTTCCAGGGGCTCAGAGATGAATGCCATGTGCTCCTGCCTTAAAGAATGTTTCGAGCCTCCCAACCTTGGGACCTGGCCCACCCTAGGGATTTTTTATATTATAGTATAGGGAGCTTACACTTGGTTATTTTTTTATAACTTGTTGCATGTTTGCGGATCCTCTGCTCTATAAATTTGCAGCTATTTTTTTTAATTAAAAAGCTTACTTGGCCCCAGGCCTATGGGGTCAGGATATCTCTACCCTGTCTCATTATGCCTTTTTAAAATCTTTTTTTGTAGGACTCTAGACTGAGTTCCAAGTCCTAAGATGGCTGCTGCCACATCCTTGTTGATGTGGTGGCAGCCAATCAAATCTCGGCATGAGATTTGTCGGATCACCGGAGCCTCCACTGCATGATATATATATATAGAAGATTTTTCACCCTTACTCAAAAACTACTGAATGAATATGCATCAAATCACAAAAGCATCTTTTTGGACCAAGATCTAGCTTTCTGCCAAATTTCAGACCTGCCAACTGACACTGTACCACTGCGTGACACCCAGGTTCGGCTCCAATCACCCGCTGAGAAGCTGAAATCACACGGTGGCAGGAAAAACTAGCTGGAAACCACTGCACAGAATGGCTTTCGTGCTCGTTTTTGGAGGCTTTCAGCAGCTCATGTCCATTGAGGGTTGTGAAAACACCCCTGGACAGCGATGGTGACCTCAATGACCCTTTGTTTTTGTTTTTTTGGAAGGGGAGGCAGAGGGGGGTTTGTGGAGGAGTTTTGTGGGGGAATCTTGGGGAGGGGGGTGGTTGGTGTAGGGCAGAGAGCCTCTAGGTAGCTCTAAGCATGAGGTCTGCCCCCTCTTCACACTGTGACATTTGTTTAGAAGGTTCCAGGTATGACATTTGGTGCTAGTCCATTCAGGAGTTTGGGCTGTAGCTGTGTCTAAAGTTCCCATGGAAAAATGAATCGTAAAAACTTATTTTGGGACCCCCACTCTTAATTCCCCAAATTCCCAAAAACGTTAAGCGAAATATTGGCAATACTGATCTTATCTCAGCAGCGGATGCACAGCTCACAGATATTGTTATTCGCTTTAGTCGTCTTCATATACCACAGCGTAATCATCTTGCAAACAGTACAGTTAAATTAAATGTACTCTGTAGAGCTTGCTGACGTGGTCCAGGTAACCAATAAATTTTTTCCATTTTGTATTTTAGTATGTTTGCTTGTGGGACTCGTATTGCAAATGTTTTATAAATAGACCTTGTCTCTCTTTCATAGAGTATATTTGTTACTGTATTGGTTGCATTGCAGTTTCCGGAAGCCCATCTTTCTCTCTGGTTCCTTTTCACTAGGACAGTGTTTATTCACTTAGCACAAAATGTGTTGATACTTAAATTTCTAATGTAGACCACCCAAGTTTTTTTTTTTTTTTTACTGCACTTTAGTTTTAAGGCCAATGGCAAATTTTCAATGCCTGTTAAGGAATTCCTTATATTTTCTGCACATAAATGCAAGAGCATTTTACATTATACGTCTGTTAGCGTAAGTATTTCAGGGTGCAAATCACGTGCAACTATACTATGCAGCTAGAGTCAAGCAGCCAAGATGTACTCATTTATTGTTTGTTTGCGAAACTTGCCGAAGTTCCTAGTGAATTTCTGCAAATGATAGCAGACCCACCTATGCCTCGTATTTTCTTGCAGCGAACTAGGTCTGCTGTTGCAGAGAATCGGTAACAGTTCAGTGTCGATATTAAACCATTCCAAATACTTTGGGGTCGCGTGTCCTTGAAAATGTTTGCCAGAGAGTAAGGCAGGGCTCGGACTTCTAGCGTGCCCTTTCAAGCATCTGTAAGGAAACCATGCTAAAACTACTAATGTCTTAACAAAGATACACACGCTCTACCAATTCAAGTATTTATTCCTGAAAGATTGTCAGTGAAGGGACTGGGCCCTCAAACATTCTAGGCACATATATTAATTTCCATGTAAAGTTACTAGTTTTAACTCTGTTCAAGAAAAATGCAAGCATTTCTTGCACTTTTTACATCCACGTTTTCACAGTTCTTAGGGTTGGCATGACAGCTCAGCTGTCTACATTATGTATTAGTTTCAATTCTTTAAAAAGTGCATAGACTGGGTATGGCTTCTCCCAGAAGAGCAGTGCTCTTGGCTCTTGACATATCATTCTAAATTCTACCATTCTTCCATGAAAATGCGCGAGAAACTGTTTTACACCTGGAAATTGCATTCCGCCATAATGCTGTTCATTCAAAACGATCTTCTTCATTCATTGTATGCAGAAATCAATCCTTTTTTTTATAGTTTTTCGCAAAAGGTCAGGTTTTCATATCAAAAATCGCATTTGTGCGTGCACTGAAACACCAGTTGGGAACGTCAGAGTTAACATTGTTCACATACGTTGGAACACTCAGGCAAGACTTATTGGCTGCGCAAACCATTGTTTCCGTTTGAAAGGGACCTGGTCTTAGATACCTGGAGAATTTAGAAGGCATTTCTTAGGTCACGCAGCTTTTGAAACAGTAAGTAAGGCATGTGTGCAGGCGTTGCTGATGCCAGTAATTGCCAATTTGAATGTTAAACCAGAACATTAGGCCCTATACGTTATGATAAATGCAGTCCTTACTGGTATCTGTGACTGAATGAATTGTAGAACAAATCTGCAAAATGTGAACAATTCTAGGATGATGAATGTATGTGTAATAATTGTCTGGTCTTGTAGTTTTTTAATGTATTAGTGCATTGAATAGCGTTTCTGTCAAGCAAAATATTAATTCAAGAAAATGTTCACTTAGTGATTTTTGGACACTTTACATCACAATACTTATTATGAGTTCCTCTTTTGTCTGTGTGAGTGCGTTTATCCCATCCACCTCAAAACATGCAAACATGTATTGTGTCAGAGAACTACTGTAAACTACTATATATAGCATGGACTCCTTCCTCTTGATTGGATAGCTTTCTTGTTTATCTCACATCCTTGCATATTAATTGATGACTTCCTTCCCATTCTTGTGCTTTTCCTACCCAAATATTATTTTGGTCTGACTCCGTTTTGATTGGATGGCATCTATCCTCCCACTGCTGGCATCAGACAGTATACTGCAGTGCGAATGAGAGACGGTTTACTCTTTCTTTCTCCCTTCTTGTGCCCGCTCCCAATCTGTGCCAGTTCTTTTGAATGTTGCCTGCTGCTCCTGAGACAGATAACCTGTGTGTGCATGTATAGCAGGTATCTTTAAATAAATGTTCTTATTCTTTAAAACAGTGGTTCCCAACTGGGAGGAGCAAATTAATAAACAATTTTAAAAAACAAAATTAAATCACTCACCTGCTGTGCTCCCGCGCTGCGCTGCTCCTCTCCCGTCACTGCAGGCAGGCACAGTCTCCCAGCCTGCCTTACAGCCAATCCTGACGCTGCTCAGCCAAGGTGCTCCCAGGCAGACTGGGAGGCTCTCTCCAGCCCAGAAACTGTGTTGCTGGGCTGGAGAGAGCCTACTGCACATGTATGTTTGGCCAGCCTGAGGCGGCCAGCCAAACATACGTGCGTAGTGAGGGGAGTGCGCAGTGCACTCCCCTCATCTCGTCATTTCAAATGCCCGTACCTTCAACAAGCGAAAAGATAACAAGCATAGTTTATTATCTTTTCCTTTGTTAAAGGTGATTTGCAGCAGCTGCTGCTGGCGGGGGAGGGTGGGGGGGGGGGCAATGCTCTTCTGCCCTATCGGAGGAGCTGCATCTGCATCCAACCCCTTGCGGTCCTCCATCAATAGCTGAGTGTTGGTATTCTAGAACGTCTTCTCATCATGGAATTCCACCTGAGTGCATTTGTAACAAAACATTCATTTCCTTCCAAACTCTTCCTATTTATTGCTAACATGGTACAACAGATCTGTCTTGCATACGTTTCAACCAAGCCTTACTCTCACATTGTTGCATAGATTTAATTTTCTCACATTCCATTTTTTCCATCACATAGCCACATATTGTTGCCCTTTACCTCCTTAGAATCAGACTAATTTAAACAACATTTTTCCATATTGGTACCCACATGCACTCTCACCCAGTTGGCACAGCTGACTATGTGTCATTTCTTCTTTAAGCCTTCATTGTCTTACTTCATATTTTCTCTGGTAATCCAATACCTTCTTCTCCAATTTAATATTATCCATATTTGTACACTCCATTCTGCCCATCCATGCCAGAGTAATTTTTGTACATACTTTTCAGCATTTCAATAAACCAGATGGTGTTTTACCAGTGAGTGAATGTGGGGTATTCCTGTCACACCATAACATATTCTTAGCCGCCTTTTTACGAACCTACGTCCTCTTCCACTGTCAACTGCCCACTTTCTTTCAACACACGGTTAAACTGTTCTCTGGGCCCATTCTCACGGGGATGATAACCTGCTACCCTGTGATGTTTCACCCCTTTGTTTCTCAAGAACTCCTGAAATTCTCTTGCCACAAACTCTGGCCCATCATTGGTTATCACCCATTCAGGACAACCTTCTGATAATTTCCTTGCAAAAACTCACAATGTTTGGTGCTCTGACTTCCTTCACAAAGGCTACTTCTGGCCACTTGGAAAAGTAGTACATTAAGCCCACAGCATATTTTCCTTTCAACCCCTTACAATGGAATGTCCCACAAATACTCACTGCCAATCTTTGCCATGCCCTTTCAGGAACTTTAAAAGGGGGTCACACTTACACGACGGGATTTGTTGCTGCACATGCATGCAACACAGCCCTTTACAAACCTCTCGACCTTCTTGTCCATTCCAGGCCACCAAAATTCAGTCTAGCCTTTCTCTTCATACCCGACATTCCCCCATGACCTTCATGCAACAGTTCAAGCAATCTGGCTTGCATTGTCAGGGGTACCATCAGTTTTCCGTCACTCCTTAGGATCTCATTCACAACGGACAGCACCATTTTGTAATCTCCAAGTTTATTTCTTTTACTGTCAATGATTTTGGACAAACATGACATAATATGCAGCAACGTTTTATCCTCCCTCAGTGCTGTTTCCACTCTTCTTTCAAAATAGCACCTTTACATGACTCACTTACACTATCCATTACCCAATTTTCATTCTCATCACAATTTGCCTAACTTACATCTGACAATGGTAAACAGTCTGCATTTATGTTAATCGTACCAGGAACATAATTGATTTCAGAATTCTATTCCTGTAAAAGATAAAGCCATTTGGCAGTCTTTGGGGTGGATCTCCCAGCTATCTTTGTGGAGAATATATCAATCAAGGGCTTGTGATCAGTGTGCAGCTCAAACACATCCCCCCGTACAAATATTTTAAAATGCTGCACTCCCTACCAACAGCCTAAGGGCTCTTTCTAAATTACAGAATATGAACTCTCGGCCCCTTTCAGTGTCCTAGATGCAAATGTGACTACTCTTTCTTGATTCTTGTTACTGCATTAACAGAAGTCCCTATGCCAGAAGCGCTAGCGTCCACCACAATTATACTTTTGTCTTGTGGATCAAACGGTTTTAGGATTGTAGCTTTTACAATAGATTGCTTGACAATGTTTAACACGTCTTGAAACTCATTTGCCCACTCATAGTGCACACCTTTCTTCATTAACAATCGTAACACATGCACTTTATCGGCAAAGTGTCGCACAAACTTGGAATAATCCTCAGCCAAACCGAGTAAAGACCATAGTTGTTGCTTATCACTCAAAGTGCTTGCTTGATGGCTTCAACCAATTTCATCTTGGATTTTATCTCATAAGCAGACAATGTATGTCCAACGTACTCTAACTCTGACACACCAGATTTGCACTCATAAATCCCAACAGTCAGTACAGCTATCACTAGTCTCTTCAGTACCTCGGTTAAAACACCATCATGCTCTTTAATGTCAGCTCCCTGCACCAGGATATCATCCTGAAAGAATAGTACGTTAGTCAATCTCTTCAAAACACTATTCATCACCCTTTGAAACACTGCAGAAGCCAGTCTGAATGGCATCCACACAAATTGAAATGCACCTTCAGGGGCTATGAATCATGCTAGGTGTTTTGATTCGGGTGTAATCACACCTGTCATTTTCACACTCATTATCATTTCATTTATATGAGGAAGAGGATGGCGGACAACCCAAATACACTTGTTTAGGTCCCTCAAATCCACACACATTCATAATTTCCCATTTGATGGCATTGCAACACTACCGGGCTGAGCCACTCTGATGCCTCAGTGGGTTTGATCACTCCTGCCTTGCACAGAAAGTTGGATTCCTCCTTGAGCTGCTCTCGTCAAGTCAGAGTAATGTTTCTCAGCTTATGCACATTGTGACTACTACCTGATTTCATTATGATTTAGTGCTCAAATGGATCTAAATACCCCAACCATTCTGCAAACAACTTGGGTACTTGGCAGCCCACTTCATCCTGTTGGCATCAACCATCAGTAGAACTTGCTCAGGGTGATTGGGATCAAGTTTTATGCCAAGGGACATTTGATTCTTCCCCCAGTAATGCTTTCCCTTCCTCCACTACATACACATTAGCCATAGCTGTATGGCCTTTATACTCCATCATGCCCTAAAAATATCCAATGATGGGCAGTCTTCCACCACAATATCCCACAGGCTAAATGTCGGTCGATAACAACTTGTAATATTCCAAACTTCACACAGTTCTGTCTTTCAAGGTGTACGGGGAGCATGAATTGGCCCATATAGAAATGTTTTCTTTGATCTTTGTGCACCTTGAAGAACGGTAGGCTCCCCGCACTATCATATTCTCAGTTACAACCAACACCTACACATCCCTTTCATCTACCACGTTTCCTTCCTCATTGTGTTCTTTGAAAACATCGCCTATTCCATTAACATCCTTTTTGTTTCCCTTCCAACCATCCTGTTTGCACACACAGGAAAAGTGCCCAATTTTCTTACACTTGAAGCACTGTGCCTTACGCGGAACATGTCAGAATCAGCAGTGTCTAGTGCTTCCACATCTAAAACACGTTCATTTTTCTCTCACCTCTTCTGTTTTGACAACTGTCTTTTGAGGTGTATGCACAACATGCACTGCATCACCTTTACACTTTTGTTGACCTTTGCAAAGTTCTTTAACATATTTGTTGGTATTTTCTAAATGTCGTGCTATGCAAATTGCCTTGTCTAATGATTGATCCTTCAACCCTAGCAGTTTTTCCTGGATCCTTATGTAACTCGCTCTCTTAATTAATTGGTCTCTTATAATTTCTTCATGTAACTCTCTAAATTTGCACGTTACTGTCCTGAGAACTGCATCATACTGCTCAGTGCTTTCAACTAATAACTGAACACGAGAAAAAAATGTGTATGCCTCCACTACGATGCTCATTTTTTTTTTACAATTCTCCTCCAAAGCTCTTATGGCCTCCATGTACTCATCCACTTGCACCTCATCCGAATCACGTGTCATCTCCCCCCTTCTTCATGACTCAGTGAACTGGTAACATTTTTAACACTTTCCTACCCTGGATTCCTAAATTATGTAACAACAGGGCCAATTTGCATTTGGCCACAAACACGTCTCCTCCTATAACCTCCAAATAGGTCTCATATGACTCCCTCCAATCCTCCCAAGGGTTTGAAGGGAGACAAGCGTTTGGACAAATTTGGGAGTTGCAGTAATTAATGATCTATCCATGCTTCAAATATCAACAACAAAATAAGTCAAAATAATTAATATAGTCACCGTTGTCAGAGATGTTAAAATAATAAGATAGGACAATTAGTCACCATTGTTAAATCAGATTACACAAGTTTCTTTTATGAAACAATATTCTTAAACATCCAAGAGGCCTGAGGATGTGCCTTGCTAAAGTATTAGTTCTTCCTTTGTTTCCATGCAGGCTAACATTGCTTTAAAATAGTCCTTCCTATATCTCAATGCTGAGAATGCAATGCACTCCTCACTCCACTTTGCTAATCAGCCACACCTCCTTCTTCAGGTAATCCAGTATGCACCACAACTCCACTGACATGGTCCCTAGAATTTGAATGTCGTGCAGGTGCTCACCTCTGGCTATATATTTTATGTAATAAGCATGCTAAGCCTTCATAAATGCTGCATGCCTTGCTCCTTCACATCGCCCCAGAGTACATTGGAAAGGCTCTTCATCTCCGAGTTTGTTTTCCCTTACAGCTAACGTTGAAATGCCCTCTCGAGCCTGAATGTCTTCACAAGCACTCATAAACTGCAGCTGAAAATATCTGTAAAGACTTCTCAGCTCACCAAAAATGTGCTTCCTAAACAGCGGTGGACGGTTGGCTGACCGTTAATTGTTATTCAAATACAGATTGCCCCATAAGCATCTTGTGTTGAAAGCTGCCAGCTACATTTATTACTTATGTTAATTACTTATGGGAGTCTCAATTAGGTTCACAGCCACCAAACATTTTTTGGAACAAACTTGTAGATAATGTTAACGTGCTTAAGGCTCATAAATATGTAAAAGAAAATGCATCCAGTACCTGCCCGTCTCTCCAAGTGTTTAACTGTTCACACCACCACATGCGTGCGACAGCCGCATCTGCATAAGTTATGCTTCAGTGCAACTTTCAGGGGTCAACTCGTCCTTGGTAGTATCCCATTCTCATCGCCAATTTTAAGTAGTGCACCATAGTAGCGTGTATTTTCCGGCTCAATATTTATTTCAGCTGAAATGCAGTACATCTCACCCCTGGCAGCCCTCAATCAACAGGTGAGTGTTGGTATTTTAGAACCGCTACTCATCATGGAATCCCACCAGAGTATATTTGTAACAACACATGCATTTCCCTCTAAACCCTTTTTATCTATTACTAACAGGATACAACAGCCGTCCGACCATCTGGGGAAAAGCAAGCATTTGCAAAGCCAATTGGTTTCATGGGTGTGACCCGTTAGCTTTGCTTATTACTTGATTAGTTATTTTTTTTTTTTGCTCGGTACTGATGAGAAGGCAGTTTGTTTCTTGCTCGATTATCTGGAAAATGTAAAACAGAAAGCTCCCAGGTAATCATCCTTCATAAAACACCACAGCGTCATTATCCTGAATAGATTATACATTTGTTTCAGTTGAATATTTCCAGTGCTTCTCCAGTTTTTTTTTTTTTTTTATAGTTGATACGTCTTTTAGAAGCCATTATGAACTGTTTTTATTTCAATGTCAACAGAGATTATCCCCTAGAGAGTTATTGTTTTCTTTTATGAAAAGGCAATACAAATAGAGAAATAATGCATAGGATATATAGTACATATGGCACAGTAAAATCCAGGTAACAATAATTCACTGAATTAAGTAGAATTAAGTACTAACAGAGGAATCAGGTCAGGGGAAACACCTTAAAGCTACGTAAGAAAATTTTAGGTCATAGAAGGTCTAAAACACTTAATATTTCACTGTTAATCAAATACATTTAAATCAGAAATGTGAAGAAATGGGTTTAATTATTACAGTGTGGTCTACCGTCAGCAATATTGATAAAAAGATATGAAGTGCTTCTGTCAAACATTACACAGGCCCATCAGTCAAATGCATATGAAGTAAATTGCCTCAAAGCACTTTTTCTGGTTTGGGGAAGATGGCTCCAAATCAGCAAGCTATTACAGGAGATAGTTATTGAACAAAAATAAACAATGCATCTCATGTGCGACTTGTAGACTCATTTAGCTTAATCAAGGGATGTCAAATAAGTGTTCATAATGTATTAAAAGATATGAGACATGATTAGGAATGGGGCCACTTGCTTTATCTGCTGATGAGAAAAACAAACTATTCTGGGCATTGGCAGTGAAAAGATTTAGACATCGAGGAGGAGTTAGTTCCAGTAACATCTAAAAACAAAAGTTTGGACTATGCTGCAATAAACCTTTTAGTGTCGAAATATCTGAGTTAATAGATTACCCCTTAGGTCAGGAAAAATATGTTTGAATTTGACTTTGCTTGATTTATGAAAGCACTATAATTCGTCTTGTGTTATTCCAGAGTGTGTACCCAACATGTTTGTTATTCCTAGTGAAGAGTACTATTGATATCTGGTCTCTAAGGCTGTTATTTCTAATCCTACTCATGTGGGTGCTTGGTGTGGGGTTTTACTTGCACCCGTGCCTAAAAAGGAGAATGTGTGTAGCTCTAGAAATGGTTGTATTTTAGCAACTTTATGCCTCCCTCTGAAGATCTTGTCCAGGGTGATATGCATTGAAATTTCTAGATAGGTTGATGCCAGCTATGTTGTACCTATCTCACAAACAGGCTTCCAGAATTATTGACCATAAATTGGCTGTATTGTGGTGTTCCTATCCAGGTGGATCACGAGTCTTGATGCTGCACTGCTGAATTGTGTACTTTTTTGTGTCTTTTTAAAATTTTTAATTTCTTTTTTTAGGTCGAGTGCACAAGCGCTCTCACATGTTGTAATCTCTCTGTGGGCTTTTAACCACGCCCACTGCACGCCCATCTCTATCACTCGTTCATTGGCTTGCCTTTCAAAAATCCTTTATCATCATTGGTAAACACTTTACGTTTGTCGCTTTTTGGGGTGATTTTGTTACCGCCTTGGATATCGACCTTGTTACATAGATAAATGCATATTTGCCGATACATCAGACCGCGAGCAAACTTCTTTTTCCTTTTGTGTCTCTCCTACGTGCTCACGGTGGCCGTAGTGCCTTGAAATGGCTCGCTTATGACAGCTGTTTGTCTTTTCATTTTCAGTTTATTTGGCAAGAAAAGTCTAGATAGAAATTTACAAGGGTAATAGCTCTAACTTAAACGAACGTGAGACCCATTGCATTGCAAATGCTTGTACTTCTTTATGGCATTTGACTCCATGGGTCATTCAATCTTGCCAAACATGGAGATTTGTTAGATGGATTTGTAAAATTTATCAACGTAGGTGAGCAACCATAAATCTTCGAATGCCCCTATGTAAGTTGGAGGTTATATGCGAGTTAGGCAGCGTTTTGTTTTAATATCTCAGTTGTTAAAACACATTACCTGAATAATGGGAACATATATATTTATATATGGGAACAAATAAAGAAGTAAACTAATGGTTTACCTGTTTAGGCACGTACTTATGTTTTTGTTCTGTTTTTTTTCTGAACAAACCACTCAAGGATGTAGTTGAAAGTTGTGTAAAGGCATTTGGAATTGGAGGAGGTATAGTGATTGATAACATCTGCAAATGTTAAGGGCTCAAAGTGACAGGGACTATTCTGAATGACCCCAAATGAGATTGTTCCCCAGAGAAATAGTTACCAATGCCTTAAAATACACAATTATCAAACACCTTATTTGAAGAGACGTCAATAAATACATTTGACCCAGGAAACCCCTGATTTTCCCTTCCATTCATCAGTAGAAAAATGGAAGTGTCATCACCTTCAAGAATTCATAGATTCAAACAATATTTTCTATGACTGACAATCTAGTTTCAGTCTGAATAGAGGCACTGAGACTGTCTTGATGCAAGACAATAAGAAATCCTAATTTTTCTTAACCACTTGAGGCATATGATATAATGGCTTAGTTGATTATTCAATAGTTACGCAAATCACATCCGGGGTTCCTCAGAATACCCCCTGTCAAATTAGTCCTTAACATTTACATGCAACACTGTTGCAGTTGTCATCACAATACTACCTCCACTTCCAAATGTATTTACACAACTTTCAACAACATGCCTAAAATGGATACAGTTCCATTAGTTGGAGAGCTGTTTGCACAAATGGATCAAAGATCGTAATCCTTAAAATACGTGATGCACTGGACAACATCCTGCCATTGATCTATTTGAATGAATGTAATTTATTGCAACTCCTACACATGCACTATAAATAAGCCAGGAGAAGGATTTGACCAGAAAAAAGATCACAAGAAATACCAAATTGTAGTTAATGCTGCTGAAAAGAATCCTCCTTGTGCTACGGGTAGTATATCACACTGAAGTTGCCAGTACCTTAGTGTTACCATGACTTAACTGTTGCAACATTTTCTTACTTTATAGTAAAGTTATTGAATAATTACAGTGTGCAAAATGAAGAAGCCTCAACATAAAGGGATTGGATCACATCTCTCCAGCCTTTAAAGACCTTCACTGGCTTCCTTTGGTGCAGAGAATACAATTTAGTCTTCTGACTACCATCTTACAAGCATGAGTGGTTCATAGTTCAAATTACTTGTACTATTTCGACCCTACACACCAAGCCCGAATCTGAAATCAAGCAAAACTAACATGATTGTACAACCAAGTTTCACCTTCAAAAACATGGCATGAGGTTGATCCAGGTGTTTAGAAGCATAGCTCAGAAACTCACTGCGACTTGAGCCCGGGAATCTACTTTAGGTGCCCATGTTTAAGAACAAAAGTGAAACAAGGCTGTTCGAAAGCCTTTTTTACCATTCTGCAGAAAGCCACCTTCTTGTTCAAGGCACTCTGCCTCGTTCAGTGCAAAGCGACCATCATGGAATCCTATAACTAAGTAGTCAATCAGTTCAATTCAGTTCATTCCTTTATTCAATCACTTGCAAAGCAGATCATAAAAGACACAATATATAAACAATGATTCATAAATAATTAAGATACACAAAAAGAGTAAAAGGAACTCTTGGTATAACAGTAAAAATATGGTGAAATCACCGATGGCTCAAAAAAAGGCATTGAAACATAATGGGGGTTATGCAGGCAAAGTGCATTTTTCAAGAAGGAACCTACTGCGATATAAATATCAAGACAGTCCAATTGGAACAACTTTAGCATTGCTACTTTTCACTTGTTAAAATTATAAATCCGTGAAACAGGTAACGTTTGGTCAAGGGGAGATAAAACCTGCAAAAAAACAAACAAAGCGCAACAAGGTCTGAGGTGACATCTCATCGCAAAGGTATATGCATATGTCAAAGGTGACAAATTGCCCTTGTGGGAAGCACAAGCCACCTAATAGAGTCTAGTCTAAAGCGGGTTAACAGCATGCACTCCCAGGAACCTGGTACCAGACTCGAGTAGGGTGTCAATCCCAGGGTGGTTTGTAGAAGGCAGTACTCCCTCACTGAGGGCTTTGAAAGTTCTGTACCCTCTCCCTGAGCTCTTCTATTGGAAAGGAAATGCACCCTGATCTACCTTCTATCCCTTTTACAGATGCTGAAGGATTCTCATAAATTGACAAACAGCCAAGCTCCAAGGTAATCGCACGGATATATTTTAGCCAGGGAATCTTATTGCTGTAGTTACATGCAAGGCAGTCCAAAATAATCTCTCTGTTCAGACTGCCTTCCTACTTGTGCCAAATTGAACACCACAACAACAGGGGGACAAGGTTAACCTCAGACCAAGTTCCCTTTAGGTAGAAAATGGGATGATAGAGGGACCCCCAGAAGATGGCGACACACCCTGTATTTCTCAGATTGAACACTCCTCATGGCTCTGTAACCCCCATAACCCTGCCCCATATGTCAAAATGGGCAGAATCTTCCTCCTATATATTTCAAGTTTATTACAGGTGAAACAGGCAAGGGAAAACATTGTGCCAACCGCCTGCAAAAAATGATTTTTCCTGTTAACACATGGGGTTCAGGTGCATCCACAATCAGTCATTATATCCAAGTATAGGAATTGGCTCACATTTTCAATAAACGACCCCCCCATGCTTATACAGCAAGTTTTAGCATTCTTAGGGCCACTGACCATAATAACAGTTTTAGATAAATTGGTTTCCAGCTCTAAATGTTTCATAAACAGCACAAAGGAAGAATTCAACTCCTTTAGACAATTGGTGGTCCTGGGAAGCAACACAGCATCATCTGCATACAGGATCGCTTGGATAATTTTTTTGTGACCAATGGAACATCAGCTTCGGAGTTCTTTAAAGCAACTTCCACCTAATAATATAAAGTAGAAATAAAAGGGGAGCCATCATACATCCCTAGCGGACCCCACGTTTCACTGAAAAATGGGCTGAGCATTCACCTCCATCCTCGAACCTCACAGGAACGACCAGATCCATGTGAAGGCACTGCAAAAAGTTCACCAAATCCTCAAAACCCAGGTTGCTTAAAATATCCCATAGCTTGAATCTATTGACGAAGTTAAATGTGCATGATAGGTCCATGAATGGCAAAAAGAGGGTACTTGGTTTATCATAGTTGTACTTAGACACTAGAAGGTGTAGATGTAAGGTACCCAGGCCTTTTTCAAAGCCAAATTGGACCTGAGAGTGGATGTGTTTTTCCGTGGACCACAGGAGCAACCTTTCCAATATTACTGTGCCAATAATTTTAACGGTTGACGCCAATAACAAGATTGAGCAATAGCACATAGTGTCCTGCACATTACCCTTTTTAAACACTGGCACAATGGTAGAAGCGTGACAGGAAGATGAAAACCCTACCTTACAGGCGGAATTGATAACATTGGTAATCAGTAGTGCCCGCAACCCAGGGTTTTCCTTATATAAATCCACTGGAATCCTGTCTGGGTCATGTGCTCTTTTTGAAGGGCTATTTACAACGGCAACAAATAGCTCTTTATGAGAAAACTGAATGTTCAAAGGGAACATACAATCTTCAGGGCTGCTTTTATGAATGGGGCGGTGGATTGATAGATTCCACTAACGTGACCAACCCATTCCTCCGGGCATATGTTGTTAGTGCCTTTATTAGGGGCGGAACCTGGGCAGCGACCAGCATGTACAGCCATCTAAAAAGCCTGCAGATCTTTAGCATAGCACGCATTCACCAGACCTTCCAATTTCTCCATCTTCATGTCTGCTTTTCTCTTCCTAAGTGCCTGAGTGTAAGCCTTCCTTCAAGCTTGTATCACCTCCTGGTCCCTGAGGGTACAATTCAGCTCATTTCTCAGCCAATTGTTGGCTTTTCTACATGCCTTATCAAACCAGGATTTGTTGCCAATCCTTTTGATTTCCTGTGGGCTTCATAAGCAACTCCCACATAAAAGTATTTTTTTAGTCCGTGAAGGTGGCCAACCTTCCATTGGGGCATACTTCTTCAGCTAAGCAAAGATTGAACACCCCACCCCCCCAACCTCTTGACAACTTTACTCATGATCATCGTTGGGGTTGTGGAATGTCATACTAATCGATGCCCTGCATCTTTTGTTGTAATGGGTTGCTTATATCCGGATTTTCTCTGCAGCCCTGTTGCAGGGATGTTCAATGCGAGCATTATATGATTGCAATTGCTATATATGACAGGCAGAACTTCACTGTTGGAAACAAATGAATGCACATTTCTAGAGATAAAAATACAATCAATATTAGATCCGGGCCTCCTACCAGTGTAAGTTGAGACTTGGCTTGCCGTGTAATGGGTAATGACCCTCTCCGGATCGTGCGCAGCTAAAAAGTTAGGTAAAGAGATTCCCCTGGGATCCACATCTATCTTCAATTCATCATCAGGCAAATATGGAGAGAAAGTATATGATGACAATAATGAGGGAACCCCCAGATTAACAGTAAAATCACCACTGAGTATCAAGTTAAATGGTAGATCCCCATATAAATTCCTGGTGGCAACTGTTTCCACAAACTCAAGAAGCTGTCATAAAATCTGTTTTTTACTCACAGAAAAATCATTATTGTAAAAGTTAACTAACACCAGACTAAAATTGGAACCCTACTGCAAATCAAAGGCCTGCATATTCCACACTCCCAGAATACAATTTCATAATTTTACAAATTTTACAGCACACCTCCCCCCCCCCCCCCCTTGCTCAAAGGCAACAGACTGGTGTAAATATTACAACGTGTCCTTCAAAAGAGACATCTGCCGTAGCTCATGTTTCTTGCAAATGAATAATGTCATAATTATTAATCAGCACGCACTGTTCTTCAATTAACATTTTGAGGCCAAACCAGCAATATTCAGACATAACAATTTTAAGGACGCAGTAGGATGGGATGATGGCCTGGTTACATTATCCAAATTCTGTAGCATTAAGGCAGGGGATGTTGACCCTCTGTCCACAGCCTGCCACCCTAGCAAATAGGGAGAGGCAGCAGGTGAAATAGTTACTGAATAGGGACCGCAATGCTCACTCAACTGACTCAAATTTCCAGAATGGTATAAAGGGGAAAGGGAGGGAGCTTGAACTTTGAGGGGACAAGCTAACAATCTCAGAGGGGTCAAAAGGTTCCCAAAACAGTGTTGCCACTATTCGCCTTTGGGACAGGGGCTCGAACGGGATTTTCTTCTTTGTGCAACATGTTTTAGCGGGGGTCCAGATACTGATAAGAATCCCAAAGGTATGATCCTTATTGACCCAGACCAGACAGTGCCTTCCCTCGCTTGCGCAAAGGTTTCTCCTGTAGCTGTGGGGTGACAAAAGTTGACAATGATGCAATCCCTACACTCCACATTAGAATAGAACCAATGTGTTACCTTGTTTTGTAGGTGTGACATGGACTCCATGGCTCCACAGGGCAGACTAGGGACATTTGAAGGTGCTTCCACATATGGGCATGATTCCGGAGGGAGGTGAATCACAGGGAGGAGTTTAGGCCAACTCCGTGGCTCGTCTAGAAAATCCAGATGGCCTCTGTGCTCATCAGACAGAGCCATGTTGCTGAAACCCCCCTCACCGCCCCTTCTATCCTCCTGGTTAACCATGCTGAAAAGGGCCCAGGAGCCCCTGAAACACACGAGTGGTCCCAGATGTAAGCAAGTCCCTGTTTGGAGGCTGAGGGGCTGTCTAGGCAGAGTGACTGCTTTGTAGGACCCTCAGCATGTCCCTTATTACTAATGTTCAGTGATTCCTCTATAGAAGCAAGCCTGGCATAGATGGGCTGCACCTTAGTAACAAAGAAGGTGGAAAGTCTTTCACCTAAAGAACCCCAACTTTCATCTTTTGACTTCTCTTTCTGCATTTGGCCGCAGGACCATTCCTAATAGATCTGGGGCTAGACTCCTCACAAGTAGGTGCCATCTCTCCCTAGCTCTCAGTAATCAAGGTCTCACCCAACAGAACGAGGTCTCCAAATTGACTGGGACGCTGTGGGCAAGGGACTGAAGATTGGAGTAGATGAGTTTCATTGGCAGAAAGGGAAAGGCGCCACTCAGCCAATTTGGTTTCCTTAGAAATCACCCCCATGGCCCTGTCCAAAAAGCTGTCATTAGTAGTGGGGCCTTGGCCAGGTGTCAGGGCAGACCTAGTTTTCTGTTTTCCCATCATAGGGGACTGAAAGGAAATGAGGGTGTGGCGTGTATATTAGTTATAAAAACGTATTTTACAATAGAACTCCTGCCCACCCAACTCCACTGAATGGTCCAAAGACAGATGCTACCCTTGCATGAGACACCACTTGCCCAGCGCGTGAGTTCAAGCACTAAAATGGGCTGAAGTAAACACATAAAGTACCTGAATTATGCGTATGGTTGAAAAAGAAAAGCCAAGAGGGGTGGCCCAGCCTAACCTCTTCCAGGCGATAGCGGGTGAAAACGGGCCCGGTCTTGTCCCAGGTGCGTGCCCATGCGCCTCTCGCACCGATAAGTGTTCCTGCTGGGGACTGCAGCGTTGGCCCTCTTCCTGACGCTAGGGTGATGAATGATGGGGGCTGTAGTCCCCCAGAGGACACCAGACTCCACTGGTCTCCTGTTCAGTGGGTCCCGCTGGATCATCACATGCTGATAAGCATTCCAGCTGGCTCCTGTGCAGCATTGACGCTCCTCTTGTCACCAGGGTGATGTTTGATTGGAGCTGTAGCCCCCCCAGAGCACCCCAGGCTCCACCAGTCTCCTGTACGCCATCAGTTGATCTCTAACCTATTAAAGTTATGAATCCTCACAGCAAGTGAAGCGGATAGGGCAATTTAGAACTACCTATGAGTCTTTAGTTGTGCTACTAACTGGCTGATGTGACATTGTAGTATTTTGTAGAGCATTAAAATAATTATGTAAATAAGTAACTTGTTAGGGTTCTTGTCAATAAGTGTGGCACCAGCTAATAACCAAGCAATTACAAAAATACCGTTGTGATCCAATGCATTAGAAAATTTAACTAACAAATATGGCGAGTGTTCTATAAACTGTACCTGTATTTCCAGGGTATGCTAAGTATACTTGATGAGCAACCATATGGTTTAGTAACATGCATGGAGTAATGGATGGTAGTGTGGTTTTGTTTTGGACATGCCTGCTGCGATTGGGGAAGTCATGCTCATTGGAGTTGGTTAGCCCTAAAGCCACATTGTTGTGGAAGAGCCTCCACTTTGTTAGACCTGGCATTCTTGGCATGGTCTACCCTAACTTTTTGCCTCTGCTTCCCAGGTTGTTGCTATGTGCTGGACTCTGTTTTTGCTGTTTTTGTTACTCTGGGCACTTTACCACTGCTGACCAGTGCTAAAGTGCAAATGCTCCCTATGTGAAATTGTATGTGTAATTGGCTTTTCCATAATTGGCATATTTGATTTACTAGTAAGTCCCTAAAAAAGTGCACTAGATGTGCCCAGGGCCTGTAAATCAAATGCGACTAGTGGGCCTGCAGCACTGATTGTGCCACCCACATGAATAGCCCTGTACAAATGGCTCAGACCTGCCACTGCAGTGTCTGTGTGCAGTTTTAAACTGCCAATTCGACTTGGCAAGTGTACCCACTTGCAAGGCCTAAACCTTCCCTTTTTTATACATGTAAGGCACCCCTAAGGTAGGCCCTACGTAGCCCCATGGGCTGGGTGCATTTGATGGTAAAGGTGAAATGTGTACTGATATGTTTTACATGTTTTAACAGTGAAATACTGCCAAATTCGTTTTTCACTGTTGCAAGGCCTGTCTCTCTCTCATAGGTTAACATGGAAGCTGCCTTTCAAAATCTTTTAACTGCGGTTTCCCTTTGAGAGCAGATAGAGGTTTGGAGTTTGGGGTCTCTGAACTCACAATTTAAAAATACATCTTTTAGTGGAGTTGGACTTTAGATTGTTAGCTTGAAAATGCCACTTTTAGAATGTAGGCATTATCTTGCTTTAACCATTTTCTGACTGCCCATTTGTGGATTCCCTGTCTGGGTCAGACTAACAGTTGGGCTGTTTGTGAATATCCTCTAGACAGTGACACAAAGGGAGCTGGGGTGTAGCCTGCATACCCTGGTGATCTATCTGGGCTAGAGTGGAGGGAGGAGTGCTCACTTACACCTGAATTAGCTGTGCCTGCCCTCACACAATGTAGTCTCCAACCCCTGGTGTGTGTCTAGGGCCTGGCCTGGGCAAGACAGGATCCTGTAAACAATAGAGACTTCTCTTTGAAGTTGGACAACTTCAAAGGCAGAAAGAGGTATAAGTAGTGGAACCAAAACCCCAGATTTTTAGATATCTTCTGGATTCAAGAGGAAACTCTGCAAAGGAGAAGTGCGGCCTCTGCCTGTGACTGTGCGTGCCCCCTTTTCTGAAGTCTCAGGCCATCAAAGACATCTTCTGCCAGCACCTGGACTCCCTGCTGGATCTCCTGCCCTGCCAAGTGGTGCCTAATCCAGTCCCCGGGCCCTTGAAAGGAGAAGCTGGTGGAAAAACTAAAGAAAACCAAGTAAACCAACTTCAGACAACTCTGGACCGACGCCACTGCCGAATCCCGTGAGGCCGCCTGCAATCGAAGTCATGGTCCTTGCTGGGAAACGACCCCGCAGGCCTGACATTGCTGCAGCGCCTCTGAAGTCCGCGACTCCATGGAAATCGCTGCACCATGTTGTGACCGCTGGATATCTACTCTGCCGGAAGTGTGCAGATCCAATGGTTCGCACCTCTGCCACCTCCACCGCTCCGCAGCATGGACCCAACACCTCTTTGTGACTTCTTCACTCCACAGCACCGGAACTGATGCCGCCTCGTATCCAGCGACATCATGATCCCCGACTCCGTGCACCGGCTTGTTTCTTCTTTGTACTTGAGGGTCTGTGTGACTCTGTAACCGGCGCCATTGGCGTTGGCTTGTTGGGAACGACTCCGTTACGACACCTTGATATCACCTCATCGAAGCATTTTGTATTTTTAAGCAAGTCATTTTGTAGTGTTTTCACTGTAATACTGTGTGTTGGTTTAAATACTTTACACATTGTCTCTGGGTTAAGCCTTTCTGCTCGTGCCAAGCTTCCAAGGGGCTGAGCGGTAGATAACTGGGTGTGTTTCTCCTGTGACCTGACTAGAGTGAGGGTCCTCGCTTGGACAGGAGATAACCTGACTGCTGAGCAGAGACCCCATTTGTAACACAATTCAGCAGTGCTTCCATATCAAGTTATGTTCTAACTTCTCTGTACACTGGCGGAATGCATTAGGCACAAACTATTGCTCAATCACACACAAAACATAGCACTGAAAATATCCAGCTGGCTAAGGTTTACCATATGAACAGCACATCCATATCAAGGTATAATATTGTCTCTTTCTACACCTGCAGAACACATTCAACACAACCCCAGCCACCTTCACAGGTGCTACAGGGCATCAAAACCACACAGTTGGCTAATCTTTGCCACCTCACCCTCACCATCCATATCTTTAAACCGTCTACATCTCAACAACCATATGAAAGGAGGTGACTTAAATTTACTACTTCTACATGAATGAAACGCAGCATCAAAGAAATAACATGAAAAAAAAATGCTTCAGGCTGAACCGTTTTCCAAAGATGAGCAATGGGAGACTGTGCACCCAAGCAGAAGGGAACAAATGTCAAAGTCCTTCAGCACACACTGACAAATAACAATTTACACATATCAATCACAGGGAAGATTGCCTCTTAGTTGTGCATTATTAACAATATATTAGTCCATTCTACCCCAGCAGCCACTCACTGACGCAACACTACTAACCAATATAGACTGAACCCATCACAGTGTTCAAAGACCACTTGCACTCCCTTTAATGAAAATCCCAGAATTGCTTTCGAAAGCGATACAAGACCGAACAAATAGAAGTAATGCATTATACTTATGGTCACAGCATAACATGCCTTATTGTATATACTTCAGGATATGTTTCATACATGTTTGCCAAGCATCTGTCTTGGCTTATTGTTACTTGGGCAAGGCAGCATCCCAGTTTTAGAGTTGACTTGAGCGTACACGTCCATACCCAGGAATGCCTTTGCAACAGTGACTATATTGAACCTGCAGATCAGATCATATTCAAATGTTCTTTGCTACGTACTAAAATATATTCTAATGTAGTCTCCTTCGGACTTGTGACTCATAAATTTAACAAGCATTTAGGAAGTACTGAAAAAAATATTGGATACTTTACATGTTTAAATTTGAAAACGTGTGATAAAATTGCCAACGTCATTTTTATTTATATTTTTTTCTTTAGCTAAGCATAGCCTTTTAAAATGAAAATGGAGATCTATGTATATGAATATGTGAGGCATTTATATTTTTCCCTGATGCTTCTTTGTCCTTATTAGCAAATGAAAAAAAGCAAGGTAACTGGCTTTATGTGAACTTAGGTAATTTTGCATCAAGCTATTTCTCTTCCCAGCAATCGGGAACCGTGTGTATGTGTAGCTTGTGCCCTAACGACGGCCGGGCAGGAAGGGGCAGTAGAAACAGTAACGGGAGAACAAAATGTAAATGACTGGGTGTGGGACGCCACTAGTATGGAAGTTACAGTTGTTGTTTTTTGGGTAAAAGAGCGCGAGGAGAGGGGCTCATATACACAGCAGTAGCAGTTTGAGAGGAGAGAGGTGATCGGAGTACTGGCAGCCAGAAAAAACTGCAAGTAGGAAGTCCCAAAACACACACTGAGGCAAGGGATTCGCCCTCCTAACCGTCCTTTACAAAGACTGGGCCCCAACCTGGTGTCGGAAACAGTGCGAGCGGCAGTGGTCCTGGGAGGGTTGGCGCAGACTTTCAAAGCAAACTGGGGGGGGGGGGGGGGGGGGGGAAACAATGACCGACAGGGCACAGAGCTGCAGGGAGATGCTTCACACCAGCAAGCCGGCTGACTCTCAGAGGTGATGGCCTCTCGAGATGGGGACGATTGGGGGATATGCCCCATGTACAGAAAGGGAACCAGCCATAAACCAGCAGAAAACAAAATAGTAAGATGGTAATAAGCCACCTGCCCCGAGCCTTTGGGGAAGGAAGTATGCTCTGCAAGCGAGGAATGCAAAAGCAAATTTTAATGAGAGAGCATTTATTGGTGTTTTTTCAAAATGGAAGAGAGTGCTTCCAAAATAAATTAAAAGCTGACCACTCTTGCACTGCTCTTGAAAAGAGGATGCTGCTGTTGTGGAGCTAGCCAACGGCGATGGGGGCAGGTTGTGAAGATAACACAAACAAGAACGCATTTTGGCACATCACCACAGAAGCATTGATGGGGTTCGGACTCTTACCGCACTGTATATTACCTGCACCATATAGTGAGCAGCATCCGAGGTGCATAGAAGACTGCTGTCGGTTAGGACACTTCCCCACCCCTCCCTGAGTAGTACTATGCGTGCATCTACAGCATGCCAAATCATACACCCTCTCCAATGGGTGAAAATGTTAAACGGTGGGAGGGGGTTGGGAAATTGGGAGGGGAAAAAAATTTGTTTCAGGAATTGACAACGATTATAAAACACAAAGTCAAGGACCGCTTCAGAGTAATAGACATTCGGTCCTTAACACTCACAAAAGGAGACGTAATTCTCATCCCCGCATGCCACTTCTCCTAGGAAGTTTTTAAAGTGTTGCTCTGTTACTGTGTATTTAAGAAAAACTTTGCACTAACTGTGACGTTTGGGAAGATTAATCTTAATATGCAGAGGCCACCCCAGATTTTCAGAATGCGCACTCACCCCCCGGCACATGTGAAAGGTTACTTAGGGTTAATAAAGCAAACAAGCACACACACAATTGAATTTGGCTGCAGCAGTAGATATCAAGATGGCTGACGCTGCTTTGGAACTCATAATGGGAATGCATTATAATTGTGCGTTCCAAAGGAGTGACAGCCATTCTGTATGCTGCTCTTGAGAGAATAGGATGTGGTGTAAGGGCTAGAGCGGATGACCTTGAAGCTGGCGAACCGGGTTCGAGTCTCAGCTGGAGGCTCAACATTCTGTGTTTCAGGGTAATTCACTTAGGGCCAGATGTACGAAGCAGTTTTCAAGTCACAAACGGCAAATCAGCCCGTTTGTGACTTGAAAAATGCTATTTGGGATGTACAAAACCCAAACTGTGATTCGGTAAGTTGTTACCGAATCGTAGTCTGGGTTTTGCGATTCGGTATTATGAAGTGGCGTGACAAGGGCGTCCCTTCCTAATACCGAATCCAGATGGGTATGTATGATTGTTTTGTGACTGCGGTCGCAAAACAGTCGAAGTTAGCACCAGTTTCAAACTGGTGCTAAGCCATTTGCAAACGCAATGGTGAATGGTAGCGAAAATATTGTTTCAGAACAGGCAGTGGTCCCACTGACTGCTTTGAAAAAATGAAAAGAAAACTTTTCATTTTTGATTTTGAAATGCATCTTGTTTTCCTTTAAGGAAAATGGGCTGCATCTAAAAATTAAATACTGCTGTTTTTAAAAGCAGTCACAGACATGGTGGTCTGCTGTCTCCAGCAGGACACCATCCCTGTGAGGGCGGCCATTCCCCATGGGGTCGCAAATTGCGACCTACCCCATGAATATTCATGAGGTAGGTCATTTGCAACCCCATTGGGAATCGCAAACACAATCATTGATACTGTTGTACATCAGGTTTTGCGACTCGCAAATTGCGAGTCTCAAAACCTGATTTTTGTACATGTGGCACTTAGTCGGTATGTGTCCCTTTGTAATGCAACATGTGTTCCTGTAAAGCACTCCTATACCTTTGGGTGGAGTTAGCCTAAGTTAAATAGCCAAAATACAAAAGAACGAACAGCTTGAGGGGGTGGTAAACAAAGGGAGTGTGTTAAATAACAGCGGAGGTGATAGCACCAACAGAACACATGGAGTGCGGCTAATATATTTTAAAATAAATCTTCTCACTTTGAAGTTATGAAAAGTAAATAGGCGCCCTTGTGACAAGCAAGGAAAACACACAGAGAGCAGAGAAAGCGCTGCAGCCGTGAAGGCGGGCACTGTGCTGAGCAAAGGCAACTAAATGCGCACACTTGTGTGAAGTACTTATTGACAATTTTAAAAAAATAGTCCCTTGAGCCTGGAAATAAAATGGGACAAGTAGAAAAGTGCAAGTCCTGGCGTGGGAGTTAGCAGTTGACTAAAAGGTGGGACAAAGAGCCAAGATTAACCAATTACATGCAAGGAATTTGTAAGGACACTGACAAATGAAAAGCGGGGGGTGGGCTTGAAGCCCATATAGTGAATACAGCATGTCTCGAAGACGGTGCGCTGCATAGGCTCGTCCTAAAACTGGATTACTGCAGGAATTAAGCCTAAACAAGAGCAAGGAGCTATGTTTTTACTCCAACCTTAAAACGTTCTCTGCCGTTGCAGTATTTAAGATATTAAAAGGCTGGTTCAAAGCAAGATCCCAGATCATGTTGGTGATGTTCTGACAGATGGATGCAACTACACATTTTTAGGACAGTAACACAGGACTTTTTGAGCAATGATCAGCATGAGGGGATAACCAGGAGCTCTAAACGTGTGTGATTTAGAGTTCACGGATGGGTGACTCCATCACAAATGTGACGGATATCTCATCTGCCATATTACAAGTGCCGTTTGATATAATGCACTTATAATACAGCAGATGGTGTATCTTTCAGGTTTGTGATGAAGTAACCTGTCTGCCAAACTCTAAATCAGGGCCTACGTTATGGCACCGGAGGCTACTAGGTATTCAACATGATATCTGACTAGAGGAAAGTTATCCAGTTTCTTTGTCTGTTGATTGTTATCCAGTAAGCAGGAAAGCCAGGGAAAGTAGGAGTCTGACAACCTGGTCACTTATGTGATGCATTTTAAGAACCTGTTGATCCACACTTTCGGACAATGTGGTTAGAACTAAAGGCAGCAACCAGGATGTATCACTCCCTTCTACAGCTTGGATGGCCACAAGTCACATGCAAAGGATTCCCATCTACAGCCTACAAGTCGAAACTGAACAATAATGGATGGAGCTATCTGAATGTGCCTGTACAAAGCGTGATTTGCTGGTCCTTGTGAATTTAGGAAACATCTGTTAGAGCGCTATGCTGCTGAGTTACCATTGCTTTGAACATGAGAACGGAATCTGTCTCGCCTGACTATGGCCCTCATTATGACATAGGCAGTATTCTTAGAATACCGCTGATGCCAAGGGCTGCAGAAAACCGCCAGTGCTAGGGGTCTTCCGCCCGCCATATTATGGACACTGCAGGATTTCCGCCAATAAGGGCAGAAATCCTGCAGTAGCCATGCTGGCAGACGGTGGTGCCCTGGCGCTGCTACCACCAGCACTGCCCCGCCAGGAGGATGCCGACAGCCGTATTAAGGCCATTAGTACTGCCTGGTGGTGTCCTGCTGGCGGTGGCAGTGCCGCTTTCCGTTCCCTGCTGGATGATCTCCTTGCCAGACAAGGTAAGTCAGGCGTCTGACAGGGGAGGGGGTAGGAGGGTGGGGGTGTTTTGTGTGAGTATGTGGTGTCTGCCTGTGTGCATGCTTGTGTGTGTGAATGTGAGTGTTGTGGTGCATGCGTGGTTGTATGCGTGTATGAAAGTTGAAGTGAGTGCGTGTCTGCATGTCAGTGTGAATGCGTGCCTGAATGGGTGTTTGGATGTCTGTGTGAATGTCTGTATGAATGCGTGCCTGAATGCGTGTTGGTATGTATAAGTGAATGCGTACATGGAAGTGTAGGTGAATGGGTGTATGCGTGCTGCGTGTCTGTGTGTGTGGGGTGAGTTGCGCTGTGACTGTAGGGGGAGGGGTGATGAGTGTGTGTAGCTGTGTGCGTGTATGGCTGTGGGGGGGTGGGGACAGTTGTGTGGTCGGTGCTTGTCTGCATGTGCATGAATGGGTGTGTGTGTGGGGGGGTGTTTGTGAACGAATCAGGTTGTGGGGGGGGGGTGTTTGAATGGTGGGATGAGTTTGGATGGTGGGGGGGCGGAGCCGCCTACCGGTGACAGGGAAGGAATTTCCTGTCATCGGTAGGCCCTACCGACATTGTGTTCGTGGCGTTGCTAACGTAGCGGAAACCATGGCGGTAGGCTGGCTCATAATGCCGCCGGAGGTACTCTGTGGGCCTCCGGGTCGGAGATGAATATCTTCGTCCCGGCGGTTCATACCGCCATGGTGGTTTGAGTGGTGATGTGGTGGGTTGTCAGCGGCCAACCCGCCACACTCATAATGTGGCTGTATACACCCCCAGCCTGTTGGCGGTCAAAAGACTGCCAGGGTCAAAATGACCCCCAATATATTTTAACAGGTAAAACCCCTATTTGTGCTTCAAGATAGCTTTTTTTGAGAAAGCCCTAACTCTCACTTCTTGAATGACCACATTCCAGAGCAGGGACAATAGTCACGGACAGGATTCATGCTTTTGGGGCTCCTCAATACAGATCCTCCCTGGACATGACTACGACGGGGCATTTTGCAATGTTAAATCCACTAAAGGTTTATCTTGAGCTAATAACATTTGTTGTGCTAGGTACAAAGGGAGCAGTGGTGTTTTCAAAACTGCAGAATGTTTTCCTTGCGTAGACATTGCACTGCCGTCGTGCCTAAAATTGGACTAATGTGATCCATTGAATTATGTTTTTTAACAATGTGAAAAGACAGTGAAAATCTGTGCTGTATGCAGTATAGTGTAACATTTAGTGGAATCATTCAATTGTAGTTATTCTAACGAAACGTACCACTGCCTTTTTAAGGCCTGGTATATCAGTGGAACTTTCAACACGCCTGTGCCCAATTCGTTTGCAGATACAAGAACAAGAGTGGCTGCTTTATGTTGAATTGGTGACTTTGTGCTTGGTTGATGAGAGAGGAATGTAAGCATCATACTTCAGGCTAGAGTTTAATGTTTCTGATATACATCTGATATTTTCAGTGGGGCTCTGATAATTCAAACCAAGCAGGGCATTGCCTGAGGGTAACAAGGTACAGGAACTTTTTTATGTTTTTCACTTTATGCTATTATTATTGCATTTGTGGTGGCTTATAACCTTTAAAAGTGTCGGGAATAATTCTTGGCTTGAATTCCAGTGAAGGATCTGAACCTCTTCTCAGAATGTTCGGTGAACGGTTCGCTTGCACTCTCCTACTTCTCACCCATTCTCACTCAGTCACATTAATATACTCATTTCCACTTGCACTCAGTTTTATTTTGTCTGACTCACTGATTCTCACTGTATCCCTGACTTATGCAGCCTCATTTATTTCCATTCCTGCTCCCTTAGTACCACTGTAACCCAGCTCAGTCTCATTGGCTTACACAGTCTCACGCATTCTCACTCTAGCCCACTCTGACCAACTCAGTATCACTGACTTACGCAGCTTTACTCATTTACTTACTTACAGTCTCACTCACATTCTGACCCACTGAGTGAGTCCTATTGTGACCCACTTAGTCTCACTGACATGCACAGTTTCACTCGTTCCCACTGTGACCATTTTAACCCACAGGAGTCCTTCTCTAATCCACTCATCTTCACTGATTTATACAGCCTCACTCATTCCCACTCTTACCTAATCATTTCCACTCTGACCCAACCAGTCCCACTGACTTATGCCGCCCAACTCAGTCCCATTCTGACCTTTATGACCCATTTAGGCTGCCTCTAACCTACTCTGTCTCACTGACTTGTGCAGTCTCGCTCATTCTTACTCTGACCCACCCAATCCCACATTTTGCCCCTCAGCTCCATTGACTTAGTCTCGCTCTTTCTCTCTCACCCACTCAGTAGCACCCTGACCCACTCAGTCTTACTGATTTACACAATCTCACTCAGTGCTACTTTGATCCTCTCAGTCCTACTTTGACCCACTTAGTTATGCAGTCTCTCATTCCCACTCTGACCCACTCAGCTCCACTCTTACCCTCTGTCCCACTGACCTATGCAGTCCTACTCTGACCAATTTAGCCCCACTCGACCCCCTTAGTCCAACTCTGACCCACTCAATCTCACTCATTCCTGCTCTGACTCACTGTGACTTATTTGGTCTCACTGACTTACGCAGTCTTACTCATTTCTATTTGACACCCTGAGTCCCAAAGACTTATGCAGTCTCACTCAGTCTGACTCAATATAATTGATTTTCACTATGACTCTCTCACTCATTCCCTGAGTCATTCTTTCTGACACACAGTGACACTCAGTTACACTGTCATTCCCCATGACTCGCTTTCATTCACTCTCTCATTCTGACTCTCTCTCACTTTCACACTCACACACAAACATACTCACACATAGTTACACTCTCACAGACACACAGTTTCACCCATACCGGCACACATTTAAAAGCTTTTTTACTTACCTTTCTGCCTGCCCAGGTCCCATTTGGACGCCTGATCCTTTCTGCTTCTAGCACTGGAGCATGAAACTGAAACCTTGAACCTGCACAGATGCAGTTACCAGGTTTCAGTGTGTGCTCATTCACTCCACTCTTTTCTAACTCTGTGACAAGCTGGGAAGGGGTGAATTGACTGCTGAATGGTGTGTATAACCATGGGCACTGCAGGATGAGAGGCACAAATGCGTGCTAGGGCCCCTATGCCAGGAATGGGAATTGGGGGGGGGGGTCATCAGCCCTGAATAATCATTCTTATGACTTGATACTGGTATCTTCATTCGCCTCCGCAAGCCATCAGACATTGTGACATGCTGTACTAGGCTGTTGCTGGTTGGCATTTTTTTTTTTTATTATAGCAAGAGTGAATAATAGCTTATTCAATCTTGCTATAATAAAAATGGGCCAGAAGACAAGGAGGGCAGAGCCCTGGAGCCCTTCTGAATGCTACATTTAAGGTCATGATACTGGTTTCTAGGAGACATGTTAGTATTGCACCAGAAACGCATGATCAGGGTGCTTCCTGTCCTGAAAAAAATACCCCGTTCAAATCACTCAGAAGGGCTGAAATGTCATCTGTTTGGTCCTTCATTCATTGCTGGACTTATTACTTTTGAATGTTTACTGGTCTTGATTCTAACGAAAATATGTCCTAATTGTTTGGACTTATATTTTGTCTGTGCACTTTTTTTTCTAACCGATTCACCATGTCACTTGCACTGTGATGTCACCAGGCGCACCTTTCTATGTTTAAACTGTCTGATGTCATGTATTAATATGTGGACAATATAAACCTCATACTAGATTGATTTTGTTTTTGCCTGCATTTCTTTTACTGTGATTGGACAGCAAGGATTCTGAACATGGTACTCCTTACTAAAATATAAAATGACTATTTAATGAATCCTAATGCAACACTTGTTTTCTTCATATCACTGTATGTTGGCAGATAATGTGTCCTATAGTCAAGACACAGCCCCTTGCAGCTCAACTGAGCTGGGCAAATCCACTTGTGTCCTACTGAACAAGGCAAAGTACACATGTGCTAATCATCTATCCGAAAACTAGGATTAATACATCTTTGCTAGTGTCCAGGTTTTGGATAAAAGGTCTGGCAGCCTTCCACTTTGGCATATGTCAATTGTTTTCTTTGCTTACCATATGCTTTTGGGACTTTTGGGGAGCCCAGGATAGATTGGTTAGTGGCTCAGACTGTAACAATTAAAGCTTTTTACTATTGGTGTCCTGGGACTGAGCTTACCCTTTTGTTAAACCCAAAACTGAATACCATGTCTACACAATTAGTTCTTGAACCTCAGTGTAGCGAATGTGAGGTGTCCCTGACTCGAAGTAAGGTGCAGTGGGGTTAAAAAACTTACAACTTAATACAATTACTGTGGTTTATGAAGGCAATTTGTAGGCTGCTCCTGCAGTACACGTGTCAAATTTTGGTTCGAAGCATTATCCTTAATGGTTGCTCTTGTGCATAATGTTTGCTTGGAACTTTGAGAGTATGGTTGACCTCTTCCCAAGAGCTGTGATTATTTAGTCCCCCAATCTGTTGGTTCCTCCCACCTTGGTATCAAACCATTGCACACTACATTTCTGTTATTTGGGTTGTTGCATGACCCAGAGATCTTGACAACCCTTATTAGGGGTAAGGAATTCTTATAGCCTGATGGCTAGGACATATAGTTAGAGGTCAAGGACAACAAGTTTTCAGGTTTATTTTGTCCTTGGGGCAAATAGGCCTAACCCCCTGCAGCACACACCCGTTGACTGCTAGTTTACAGCACCACATTACAGAGCAGGGAAAGGAATTGTCTGCAGTTGAGGTAATATTTGTGTCCATATGTTAATGCTCTTCAAACTTGTTTTTATGGTTTGTTAATGCCAAGCCTTTATTACTAGATGAGTGTTCTAAATACATGTTGGAAGCTCGGACTGCACTTATGACAATGGTTTCAGTAAAAAATAAAAGTGTACATGTATTTGCAAAGTTTAAAAATATGAGGCTATATATCATGCTCTCAGAATGCTCTTTGATTATATGCAAATATTTGCAGAAGCTTGAAAGCAAGATTGATTTTTTTTTTGCTTTCAAAATAAAACGTTCACAAAAAAAATGCGATTAGCAGAACTTTTTTTTTTTCCTAAACTACTGAGAAATTTTAGGTGCCATTTTTTTCCAAAAAATATTCAGTCAGTCAGCGTTACCAGTTTCAGCAAGAATTTGAGAAACATGGATATAAACATACATTGGCAAAGCCAATAGGTCTGTCACTGGTGGTAAGTCTTTTGGTTCTGTCAATGCGTGTTTTGTTCTAACATGGCATTTGTAAACCTTTATTGTTGTAGGATGTGCTGGGCTCTTACCATTGTGACAAATGTTAGCAAAATGCAAAACTATTTTTTGGTGGCAATGTGTGTCACAAAGAACACATTGCCACAGTAGTTCCTGGCATGGAACAAAACTACTTTGTGTGCCAATGTGCTCCTTGTGAAAGAGCAGATTGCAGTAATGGTAATGTAACATGGATTTGTAGAGTGCGGAACTCGTCACCAATTAGGGTTTCCAGGTGCTGAGTAAGAGCGGGTTCTGAATGTAGGATCAGTTACAGTGAAGCCAGCTGAGAGATGGAGACAAATCGAATTTTAATAAAACATATGGTCTGGTTTAACGCCAGACCTAATTAGGGGCCCAGTTCTTAAAGAAAGTCACAAAAGTGCACTCATACTATATGCCTTTGCATTCGAGCAGATTTGCATATTTAAGGAATTCACAAGAATTCACAGAAGTAGACCAGGAAATCACACTCCTAGAAAATATTTGTGAACTGTATTTTAGAACAGGCAAATATGCAAGTGTAGATTTGCTCATGCAAACATTTGTTGGGTGTTTAGAAGTTCACTTTCCCTTTAACCGCTTTTTTCCCAACCCTGGAAGAAGGTTTACTTCTGACCCTTGCCTGGAGTAAATTTCCAACCTTTCTCAGTATCGGAAGTGATTAAGAAAGACTAAATGAAAACCCTTAAAACATGCAAGTTAGTAGGTTTGCACTGACTCAGAAGGGCATTCCAATACTTGAACTATTGCTTACTGCTACCTCCATCCCCTGAATGTAGATTTGTGGACAAGTGGCAAGATAAGGACATTGCTAATATTCAAGCCCTACTAAAGTATAAGCCCTGGCATAATCAGAGAGGCTATTATCAGAGCTCTTATATAATGAGATTAATGCCATAACTTGTCGCCGCATAATACGGCACCAAGGGAACAGGTAGATTATTTTTAAAGGCAAGTAGATTCGTGACGCAACATGTCTTATGGACAAGTATATATTTTATTATTTCCACAACCCTGCCTCATCTTAGGTTCTACTCTGAAGCATCAGATGGAAGTAGATTGCTCGGTGGCCACAGCCATATGCAACACACGCCACACACAGCCTCATGTATACCAAATGAGTTATAAACATAGCTGTCATCAATTTTTCTACATGGAATGAAGGAGCTAGTTGCAGGGTCTAGTAAACCAGTTTAAAATACAGGAGAGGTGAAAAGGCAACCTTCCTGTTGCAATGAAAAATGCTTTGTTTTGGATGTATATCACTTAAAAAACCAAAGGTTACGGGGACATTGTAGTTAGGCTCTGAATTTACTTGCTCAAAACCATAGAAATCCAGCAGTTATAGTCATGGTTATCTCAAGTAACTATAACTTGCACCCTAAGGTAACTATAATTCGTGCCCCCCGCCATGCACAGTTTTCTCGTCATTAATGTTACTTCAGATGTTACAGTGATATTATCAATGATGTTATTAAAGATGGCATGAGTGCTGTAATATCTGGGGTAATTTTCAGTGCATGGCGAAGGCACGAGTTATAGTTACCTTAGGGCGCGAGTTATAGTTACTTGAGATAACTATTAATATATTTAGCTGAATTTCTATGGGTTTGTATGAGGACATTCAGAACCCAACTATAATGTCCCTGTAACATTCGTTTTTTAGGTGAATTTCTTTTTTTTCTTTTTTTTTTTTTTACATTTCTATTTCCTAACGATGATGTCCCTGTGAGCTTCAGTGAATTTCAGTTATTTTTTTTTTTTATGTAAAGTAATACTTTACATTAATCCAACCACTGCCTAGCATGGCCTTTGGCTGTGTTCAGTGGGGTAGGCAGCAGGGCCTGCCAGTGGCCAGGCCCTTCAGCCAGCCCCTACAAGCATTCAACCCTGGGCCGATTGCAGGCCTATGGTCGTGCGCAGCGGGAGTTGTCCATAGGGCCAACCCTCAGTAATCACCCAACTGGCAGTCGCCATTAGGTAGTTATAGTTCGGAATTTGTTTCCATAGGAAAAGTGTTTTTTGTTTTGTCAATAACGTTGGTGCAGTTTGATGAGTCTTCATGAAATTTTCAAAACTAGAATGCCACTCACTTCGGCTGCTGTCTTGAAAGTTTTGAGGTGGTTTGTCAAGCTGGGGATGAGAAAGGGATTTTAGACATGATTGCAGTCTATACAGGGAGTGCAGAATTATTAGGCAAATGAGTATTTTGACCACATCATCCTCTTTATGCATGTTGTCTTACTCCAAGCTGTATAGGCTCGAAAGCCTACTACCAATTAAGCGTATTAGGTGATGTGCATCTCTGTAATGAGAAGGGGTGTGGTCTAATGACATCAACACCCTATATCAGGTGTGCATAATTATTAGGCAACTTCCTTTCCTTTGGCAAAATGGGTCAAAAGAAGGACTTGACAGGCTCAGAAAAATCAAAAAGAGTGAGATATCTTGCAGAGGGATGCAGCACTCTTAAAATTGCAAAGCTTCTGAAGCGTGATCATCGAACAATCAAGCGTTTCATACAAAATAGTCAACAGGGTCGCAAGAAGCGTGTGGAAAAACCAAGGCGCAAAATAACTGCCCTTGAACTGAGAAAAGTCAAGCGTGCAGCTGCCACGATGCCACTTGCCACCAGTTTGGCCATATTTCAGAGCTGCAACATCACTGGAGTGCCCAAAAGCACAAGGTGTGCAATACTCAGAGACATGGCCAAGGTAAGAAAGGCTGAAAGACGACCACCACTGAACAAGACACACAAGCTGAAACGTCAAGACTGGGCCAAGAAATATCTCAAGACTGATTTTTCTAAGGTTTTATGGACTGATGAAATGAGAGTGAGTCTTGATGGGCCAGATGGATGGGCCCCTGGCTGGATTGGTAAAGGGCAGAGAGCTCCAGTCCGACTCAGACGCCAGCAAGGTGGAGGTGGAGTACTGGTTTGGGCTGGTATCATCAAAGATGAGCTTGTGGGGCCTTTTCGGGTTGAGGATGGAGTCAAGCTCAACTCCCAGTCCTACTGCCAGTTCCTGGAAGACACCTTCTTCAAGCAGTGGTACAGGAAGAAGTCTGCATCCTTCAAGAAAAACATGATTATCATGCAGGACAATGCTCCATCACACGCGTCCAAGTACTCAACAGCGTGGCTGGCAAGAAAGGGTATAAAAGAAGGAAATCTAATGACATGGCCTCCTTGTTCACCTGATCTGAACCCCATTGAGAACCTGTGGTCCATCATCAAATGTGAGATTTACAAGGAGGGAAAACAGTACACCTCTCTGAACAGTGTCTGGGAGGCTGTGGTTGCTGCTGCACGCAATGTTGATGGTGAACAGATCAAAACACTGACAGAATCCATGGATGGCAGGCTTTTGAGTGTCCTTGCAAAGAAAGGTGGCTATATTGGTCACTGATTTGTTTTTGTTTTGTTTATGAATGTCAGAAATGTATATTTGTGAATGTTGAGATGTTATATTGGTTTCACTGGTAATAATAAATAATTGAAATGGGTATATATTTGTTTTTTGTTAAGTTGCCTAATAATTATGCACAGTAATAGTCACCTGCACACACAGATATCCCCCTAACATAGCTAAAACTAAAAACAAACTAAAAACTACTTCCAAAAATATTCAGCTTTGATATTAATGAGTTTTTTGGGTTCATTGAGAACATGGTTGTTGTTCAATAATAAAATTAATCCTCAAAAATACAACTTGCCTAATAATTCTGCACTCCCTGTATTGCTAGTCGGAATTATACCAAATTTGGCAGAAGGCTCGCTCTTGGTCCAGAAAGTGCAGTTTTTTGTGATTTGATGTAAAACCGTTAGGTAATTTTAGAGTTATCAACAGAAAAAGAAATATGGATATCTACGAATGTGAATCCTTGGTGGATCTGACAGATCTCATGGTGACATGAGCCATTGGCAGCCATTTTGGGAATCTGACTAGGCCGAACCCTTAAAAAAAAAAAAGAGAGAGAAAGTGGCAGGGTAGGAATACCCTGACCCCCTAGCTCTGGTGGTGAGTTCCCCAGGGACCCTGCCAGGGCTAAAAACCAATAAAAAAAATGTTTGCAAAACTTGTATAGGATCCGCGAATCCAGCTAAAATGAAAAAAATAAAACCCAAAAAATCAAGTGTGGTCTCCAGTGTTTCTTTAAAGCTAAAGCCCCGGGTAGGCCAGTTCCCCGGGGGCATATATTAATGTTTTCAGGAGGGGGGGACACGCAGCCACTCTCAACTTGGCCTATCTTGGCTCCAGGGACTGCCACCTCCCCGGGGCAGGCCAAATAAAGAGTTTAATGAAGAGGGGGCCATGCAGCTCTAAGGTAATTGTAACTTACGTCCTCACCATGCACTGCTGCTTACCCCAGATATTACATCAGTAATGACATCTTCTATGACATCGTTTAGAATATAACTCCAACATTTGAAGAAAAAAAAATATGGATGAGAAAACTGTGCACAGTGGGAGCGTGAGTTATAGTTACCTTACAGCACAAGTTGTATTGTCTTGACATAAGTATAACTATAACTGTTGAATTTCTATGGCTTTGTGCGTGTAAAATCTGAACCCAACTACCACCTCTAACCCTTGTTTTTTTAAGTGAATTTATACGTTTTTTAAAATTCAGTTTCCTAACTTTAACGTCCCTGCGACCTTTGTTTTTTCCGTGAATAATGTACTTGCAGCTGCTTTTTTTGTAGAACAAATAAACTAAATTTCTGAGCACTCACAAGTGCATTTCCCTTTGATCCAATGGAGTCTAAGGAAATTTGTGCATATATATATATATATATATATATATATATATATATATATATATATATATATATATATATATATAAAAACAAAGGTTACAGGATGTTATAGTTGCAAAATAGAATTTAAAAAAAAAACATAAAAATTCACTTAAAAAACCAAAGGTTAGAGGGAAGTTATCGTTAAGCTCACATTGCGACTTCATCTCCCCGCACGCCCTCGCCTCACCGGACTACATCCTCCTAGGCGACCTCAACTTCCATCTGGAACAAAACAACGACCCCAACACCAGCACCCTGCTCGACAACCTCGCCAACCTCGGCCTCAAACAACTGGTGAACACCGCCACCCACATCGCCGGACACATGGTCGACCCTATCTTCTCCGCCAGCGAACACGTCTTCTTCAGCCACACCTCCGCCCTACACTGGACGACCACAGCTGCGTCCACTTCACATTCCGACGCGAGACCCGCCACCTCCGCACTCAACCCATCCCTCATCGACAGTGGAACAAGATCCCTGAAGAGCAACTCTTCTCCGCACTAGCCGCCAACCAACCCACCCTCACCACCGACCCCAACGACGCAGCCCTCAAACTCACAAACTGGATCTCCAACTGCGCAGACAACCTTGCTCCCCTCAAACGTACGCATCGACAGACCAACACCAAAAAACCTCTCTGGTTCTCTGACACCCTCAAAGAATCAAAGAAAACTTGTCGCGCTCTTGAGAAAGCCTGGCGCAAGGACCACACCGCTGACAACATGAACGCCCTCAAGAACGCTACCCGCGAACACCACCACCTGTTCCGCGCTGCCAAAAGGAACTTCTTCACCGACAGACTGGACAAAAACAGCCACAACAGCAGAGAACTCTTCAGCATCGTCAAGGAGTTCTCCAACCCCAGCGCCAACGCCGTCACGCCCTCACAGGATCTGTGCGAATCCCTCGCCACTTTCTTCCATCGCAAGATCAGCGACCTCCACGACAGCTTCGGACACCAGACCCAACCAAACACCACCGAACCCGCACCCCCAGCCATCACCCTCAACAACTGGACCCACATCAACACGGAAGAAACCAAATCCATCATGAACTCTATCCACTCCGGCGCCCCTTCGGACCCTTGCCCGCACTTCATCTTTAACAAAGCCGACGACATCATCGCCCCGCACCTCCAGACCGTCATCAACTCTTCTTTTTCTTCTGCTACCTTCCCCGAATGCTGGAAACACGCCGAAGTCAACACCCTACTAAAGAAACCTACGGCTGACCCGAGCAACCTGAAAAACTTCCGCCCCATCTCTCTTCTGCCTTTCCCAGCCAAAGTAATAGAGAAGACCGTCAACAAACAGCTGACCACCTTCCTGGAAGACAACAACCTGCTCGACCCCTCACAAACCGGATTCCGAACCAACCACAGCACTGAAACCGCCCTCATCTCAGTCACAGACGACATCAGAACCCTGATGGACAACGGTGAAACAGTCGCCCTCATTCTCCTCGACCTCTCGGCTGCCTTTGACACCGCCTGTCACCGCACCCTAATCACCCGCCTCCGCTCCACCGGGATCCAAGGCCAGGCCCTGGACTGGATCGCCTCCTTCCTCGCAAACCGTTCACAAAGAGTTTACCTCCCTCCGTTTCGCTCAGAACCCACCGAGATCATCTGCGGCGTACCTCAAGGCTCATCGCTCAGCCCGACACTCTTCAATGTCTACATGAGCCCCCTCGCCAACATCGTATGCAAGCACGACATCATCATCACCTCCTACGCCGACGACACCCAACTTATACTCTCCCTCACCAAGGACCCCGCCAGCGCCAAGACCAACCTACAAGAGGGTATGAAGGACGTCGCAGATTGGATGAGGCTCAGCCGCCTAAAGCTGAACTCTGAAAAAACGGAAGTCCTCATCCTCGGCAACACCCCGTCCGCCTGGGACGACTCCTGGTGGCCCTCGGCACCGCACCGAACCCCACAGACCACGCCCGCAACCTCGGCTTCATCTTGGACCCTCTTCTCACCATGACTAAGCAAGTCAACGCTGTGTCCTCCGCCTGCTTCCTCACCCTCCGCATGCTCCGTAAGATCTTCCGCTGGATCCCCGCCGACACCAGGACTACGGCAACACCCTCTACGCCGGGACCACAGCCAGACTCCAAAATCGCCTGCAACGCATTCAAAACGCCTCGGCCCGCCTCATCCTAGACGTACCCCGCAGCAGCCACATCTCCGCACACCTGAGACACCTGCATTGGCTCCCAGTCAGCAAAAGGATCACCTTCCGACTTCTCACCCACGCACACAAAGCCCTCCACAACAAGGGACCGGAATACCTCAACAGACGCCTCAGCTTCTACGTCCCCACCCGCCACCTGCGCTCCTCTGGCCTCGCACTTGCTGCTGTCCCTCGCATCCGCCGCTCCACGGCGGGTGGGAGATCTTTCTCCTTCCTGGCGGCCAAGACCTGGAACTCCCTCCCCACCAGCCTCAGGACCACCCAGGACCACTTCGCTTTCCGGAGACTCCTAAAGACCTGGCTGTTCGAGCAGCGTTAACCCCCCCCTTTTTTCCCCTAGCGCCTTGAGACCCGCACGTGTGAGTAGCGCGCTTTATAAATGTTAATGATTTGATTTGATTGTAAACGTACAAAACCATAGAAATTCACCAGTTATAATTAGTTACCTGAAAGTAACTACAACTCGTGCCCTAAGGTAATCATAACATCCCTTGTTTTTTCAGTGAATTTCTATGTTTTTTTTGTGTGTTTTTTTTAAACTTATAGTGATTTTAATTACTATACGTTAATCCAACCACCGCTGTACACAGCTGCAGTTGGCCACAGGGCCTGGCCTTTGGCCAGATCCTGAGTCCAACGCTCTATAAGAACCCAACCGTGCACATCCTTCACCCATGCGCAGGGGAGGTTGCCTGCAAGACCTGGCCTGCAGCCAGACGCTGTGGCCAATAACCACCCAAACCCACGATGTGCACAGCCCTTTCGCCATGCGCGGCGGGAGTTAGCCGCAGCTTCTCTGGGTGTGAGCATAGGTGTGAGGGTGTATCGGGCTGAGAGTGGCTGTCAGATTGTCTGGGTCTGGGAGTGCATACATCAGTGTTCTAGTGAGTGCATCAGTCTGTGAGTGGCTGCATGAGGGTGTCAGTGGGTCTGTGAGTGGGTGCGTGAGTGTCTAAGTGGCTGTGTGAGGGGAGAAATTCATTGAAAGAGAAAGTGAGAAGTTTTTTTTTTAGGCTTTAATGTCTCATACTTAGAATGAGATATTTGTGTTGGATTTAACAAAAAATTTATTTAATATATTGTTAAAAAGTACAATTGTGTTGTTATTTTTTTAAAAAAGAGGAAATGAGTCCAGCTGGACTCGAACCCCCATAGCTCAGTGTGACCTTCACACTGAGCTATGGGGATTTTTTGTTTTAGCCCTTTGTGGGCTATGTAGGATCGTGAGGGAACCCTCAAGGGCTCCCCTGTGGTCCCTACTTTATTTTATTTATTTATTTTTTATTTTAATTGTTATTACAAATCCCCTTACAGGCTATGTGGGACCGCAAGGGAGCCCTCAAGGGCTCCCCCGTGGTTTCTACTTTTTTTTTGTTTGTTTTTTTAATACAAAGCCCTTACAGGTTACCTGCCACCGTGGGGGAAGCCATATGGCTTTCCTCACAGTGCCAGTGCTTCAGCAAGCACGGAGCAGCTTTGACAGCAGCTCCCTGCTTGCTGAAGCATTTCCTCTCTGTCCCCTGCATGCGTGCAGAGGTGAAAATTCAGATTTTGACAGCAGGACCTGCTTTAAAGGTCCTGCTGTCAAAACCCGAAGTGTTTACTATGGCTTGGCTGAAAACAGCTATGTCCTGGGGGTGGGCAACCCTGGAACATAGCAGGAACCGGCCCTGGGGTGTGGTGGTAGCAGGGCCATCTGTAGCCCCACGAGGGGGACCCTGCGCCCCCCCCTCCAACGAGAACTAAGCCCAGGGGGGAGGTGGTCACCGGGGCAGCCAATCCAAATATAGTGTTGCCTGGCATTGAAACTTCAAAAGTGCAAGATGACACCAAAATACTTAATTCAGTCACTTAGTTAGTTATATATGGTTTCATGAGTAACTTGATACCGAGTAAAACAGATAGTCTCTCTGCAACATTACTTGGCTTTCGTGTAAAACGTCTGCATAACCTCTCCACAACTTTTCTATACTCATCCCAAGTGCTAAAACAAGAAACATCAGCTTCAACCTCAAGTAAATGATCAAAAATGCGGTTGCCTCAGTACCAAGACAGATGTAAAGCAAGGCAAATTTGCCTTGTTTGTAATTTTGTTACCATCAGTGGCGATCCGTAATCATTCAAAATTGCTGCCATACTTGCCCCAAGCTTATGCTAGGATTTCTCAGTAAAGACAAAAATGCTGATGATGGACGAACATCTTGCATCATGTTTAAATAGTGGAGCTCAACACAGAAAATCGCTACACAGATCACAGGAGCTGGAGTTGTTTGTAACGAACGAGTCTTTGAATGAAAAAGGGAATTCTGTTTCCACACAATGGTTTCAACAAATACAATTCATAACCGTTTATTATGACAATAATGTGTATTGGCTCCATACATAATGTCAGTTACTGATATTCTTTGAACCACGCCTTTGAGCCAAAAAATACTTATTTTCAATAGCTTGTTTCACGCTCAGTTTGAAACATTGACAGTTGAGTGATAATGACCGGCACTTACTGGACATATCCTAATTGTTAGTGGCGTATTGGCAAGTTGTTGATGATGCCTCGTGTAGCAGGGTGACACAGATCAAGCTCTCTACTGGAAACGTGCTTAAACGTTGTTTCAGGTTCATGCAGGGTGATAAGGCGAACAAATCAGGCCTACTTAGAGAGGAGGTGCCTGATTTGCCTGTCCGTGGTACTGAAAAACAAGCATTGGCAAAGCCAGTCGGTCTTGCCTTTGTTAGAGGACTATTTGGTTTTGGCAGTGCTTTATGATACAGTCGCCTGTGCACTGTATTGCTATGTCATTTAATAATACCACCACCCAGGAATGTTTGTTTTGAGGATTGAGCAGTCCGTCCTTTACCACCTGGACAGTGAACTTTTGACACCAGGCAGGCGCCGGAAACATCTGTGCCTAGGAGGAGGAGGTGCGGGAGCTATCTGCTTGGTCAATTCAATTCAATTCAAATCAATCTTTATTCAGATTTTACTCCATAAAAGATAAACGATCTCTTTAAAAATGATAATAATATACAATAAAAGTGCTTCAAGAAAACATTACTAGTGAATAAAGAAATAAAAACCTTTGCTGCAACAGATTGGACGATTATTCATTCTCATACCGGAGGTTTTCTAAATACGACAGCTTTTTCCTTTGTTCTATGGCATATAGGATACATTTTGTTACTGCATCACATTTCTCATTAGTATCCAATTTACGTAAATAATTAAAAGCTTCTTTACAATAAAATAATTTGTTAATAACAAATAAAGGTTTTAAAAAATGTTTCCTAATGTCATGATAAAATTTACAAGATATAATGAAGTGCATTGTAGATTGTGCAAATCGTCCCACGCAGGAGCACTTCGGTAGGCTTTTACTCCAAATCCTCACCTTTGGGAAAGCTACCAAAAAATGCAACGTCCTAAAGCGCATTCGAGTCAGATAAAATCTATCCTGAGTGTTTGCAACTGTCAGTAAATAATTTGCCATTACCTCGTTATTTTCAGTCATATAAAGTGCAACTGTTGATTTCCTACATTCTCTATTTTCTCTATCACTATCCCTCCATGCCATTAATTGGTTTTTCAGTTCTTCCTTACTAAATTGGAGGATAGTACCTGGATTGTCCAAATTTGACGCTTGATTTATGCCTTTCAACAAAGCTCTTAAATGCATGAACCATGGAATTCTATCCCAATGTGAGGCAATCTTTAATTATCTTTTGGGTAAATTGCGTTCCTTCTTTAGACCAGATTCCATGCCAGGCCAGCAGCGCATTGGTATATATTAGATCTTCCACATAAGGGCAGCCCAGTTCCTTGTGTGCCATAAATGTGGAGGTGGTATTTGGGACTGCAAGTAGTCTACTAAAAAATTTGTTCGCTAGCACTTGTAATGAATGGATCTCGGGCATCAGACCCCAAAGGGCAGAACCAGACGTAATGCTGCTAATTGATTTACTTTTGTAAATTTGCAACATTTCCCTAAGGGGGTTAGTTACCAATTTTTTTTGAAAATCTAAAAACAGCCTCAGTTGTCCTAATATACTTCATCTTGATAGTTTCTAGATGTTGTTTCCAATGGCCCATATTAGAAAACTGTATACCCATGTATGTAAATCCATTCACCTCTTCACATTTATGGCCCTTAATAAAATAAGTTTTCTTCCTGGCCTTTCCCTGTCCCAAAGTCATTACAACAGTTTTGCTCATATTCAACAACATATCTCTTTTCTCCATGAATTCCACAAAACCCTCAATTAGCCGCTGCAACTCATTTGCAGTTTGTGACAGCAGTACTGCATCATCTACATATAAAAGGACTGGGATAGAACATTCTCCTATTTTTGGGGTATCAATTTCTATATTTTTTAATTGGGCATCTACTCCATTTATATAAAGGGAGAATAAAAGGGGCGCCAAAACGCAACCTTGGCATATTCCTCTTCCTATCCTAAAACCTGGGGTACACTCACCATTTCTTCCATATCTCACCCGCGCTGTTAAATGGTTATATAATTGCGCCAAGAAGCTTATGTCCGAGGGCGCACGCATATCTATTAAGACTTTCCGGAGCTTTGCATGGTTCACCAAATCAAAAGCGCTACTAAGATCTGCAAAACAAAGGAACACATGACCCTTCCTTGCTATTGTATATTTACTTATTATTAAATTAAGGCTAATACATTGTTCCAGAGTACCGACCCCAGGTCTAAATCCCAATTGAACCTCTGAGAGTATATGATTGTTGGTTGCCCATAACTCTAGTCTTTCTAGGAGTACTCTTCCCAGCAATTTAACAGAGGTATCTAAAAGTGAAATTGGTCGATAGCATTTGGGGTCACCTCTATCTCCCTTTTTGAAAATAGGGACAATTATACTTTCAGTCCATGATGTTAAAATATATCCCTTTGTCACACTCATAAAAACTTGGGTCAAAATAGGGCACCATAGATCGACATATGTCAAATAGGCATCTATTGGCACCCCATCAGGGCCCGGTGCCTTTCCTTTCGAGCATCTTCCTATAGCAGATTTCACTTCCCCTAAACTAACTGATTTCAAGAAGGGTGGCTTGATCTCAATTATCCCGATATTCGATGAGTGAATAGTCAGATTATCTGGGTTAAAAATTGAGCCAAAATGAGAAAGCCTTTCCAATGATGGAACATGTACTGTTATTTCGAGTGCATCGCTGTTAAAGAATGGTTGGTTAATAGTTTTCCAGAATAGAGTACTATCTCTTAGTGTCGTTGCTTGCTCAAGGTTAGCCCATGCCCTAGCTCTCAGTTGTGCCTTCCTGATCTTTAATGCCTGTTTATAGCTAGAGCGTTTAATAATTACTTCTTCCCTATTTCTTGGTCGAGTCTGCAGGGCTTGTTTTAATTCCTGGCTTGCTAATGAACAATTGTGATCAAACCACCCCATTTTTTCTCTCTTTTTATTCCCCAATGTTCTCACTAGGCTTCCTGCGATGGTGTTTCTAAGCTGGTTGAAAGATCCTAAAATCTCGTTTGGACTTTGATTGTATTCTGTGCATGTTAGAAATTCTTGACGGTGTCGTGTCACAACTTTTTTCATCACATCTATTTCATTTACCCCAGTCCATTTAATTATAATTCCATTTTCCCTTCTTATTCCTATATTCGTTGCTAATCGTTCGCCTGTATTAAGGGGTTTAGCTAATCTCATAGTAAGTAACAAGGGGTAATGATCACTATAGATGGTTGGCTCAATCTTCAGAGATTCGACCATTTCTATATTACTCTTAGAAATTAATATGTGGTCGATTAGTGAAAAATGTCCTCTTCCTATAAACGTTGGAAGTTTCACTCCATTGAGCCCATCTTGTTCTATCAATTCTAAATCATGTCTAGATAATATTTCATTCAGTACAGTTCCATAATTATTATGCAAAAAGTGCGATTGGGCGCTTCCCCCGTCGTCGATAAATCTGCATGTCTTTCCTATAGTATTCTGGCATGTCCCGATATTAAAGTCTCCAGCCCATATTATTGTATAGCTAGAAGTGATATCATTTACAAAGATCTGTAGATCATCCTGAAGGGTCGATGCCACTACTCTATTGGTGCCATCAAATTTGTTGTTGTAATAGTTTATTAATTCAATTCCTAAAATTCCATCTATCCGGAAGTATAAAAACTGGTAGTAAGGGGAATCAAGGGAGGATTTCACCAATGTATACGGTACCAATGTTGATATCAGTATTGCTAATCCTCCCTTTGCCCTACCACTGGCTGAGGCAGAAGCTGGTGTGGAGAATATGGTATAACCTTCAATGAAAAAGGATCCCGTGTGCCATGTCTCTTGTAGACAGATTGTAAATGATAAACTTATTATGGTCTGCCATTCCTTCTCTACCATTTTCGTTTTTACTCCAGCTATATTCCACGACATGAGTATAATTGAGTCTTGGTCAATAATAATGTATTTTAGTTATAGCATCGCATTCTGGTCCTTTGGCAGCTAAAAATAAATAAGGGGCCAAAGCACAGCAGCATGAAAGTGTTTCAATATGCACCGCCCCACCTTCAATATGTAAGCAGGATATCACAAATATGATCCTTAGGAGAAAATAATCACGAGACTCAGGAGAACAATAAAGATCTCTTGAGGCTAGAAGAAAAATAACCAGTGGCACAGTCCAGTCCACAGCCAACCAAATCAACTTAGCATCTGCTCTGGTAGAAAGACTTGTGGTGCATAACTGCACTCAAAGCAAATGTGATTGGCCGCTTAGTGGGCTTAATTAATGCAGCTCTGGAAAAGGTTTAAAAATGTTTTCTATTTATATTCGCTGTTTCAAGTATGTACTCGCAAAGACAAAACAATACAGGTGAAGTTGGAACAAAACCGGTCAGATGGCAACTCTTATCTCAATCACAAAGTCATTTATTTCCATGATTTTCAGAAGTATAAAAAGACTATGGACTGGATTACGACCTTTTAGGAGGTGATGACGTTGGCGGAGGGTATTACTCTGTCACATACATGAAGGCTATACTGCCCACCTTATTACAAGTTCCATTATATCCTATGGAACTTATAATAGGGCGGACGAGATAGCCGTGATGGAGTAATTCCCTCTGCCAACGTCTATGGGTTAAAGGGCTCATGAAGAGAGGATGGGAAAAGACAGCACCTTGCCCTTTTAACCTGCCTTGACTTCCACCACATGTAAATGAGCTGCAGCTGTTTCAAAGCTGAGCGCTCTCTGGAGAAAGTAGTGCCTTGTCTGCTTCTCAGCCATAACAGTGCGCTCTGGGCTATTGTGAAAAGTGGAAGGTGCGGAGAGGCCCTTTTCACTAATTCGATCGGAGAGTTTCTCCATACACTGTCGGGTCAGAGTTAAGAATGCATTTCACCCACTAATTGGGCTTCTGAAATGCTTTTAATCTATAATAAAGGTGTAGGTGGTTTTTGTAAGTTGGAGCTATAGCGCATTTAAACTCTCCGGCGTGGTGCGCTTTACAATAACATTATTAAAATTTGCTTGCGCCTTCTGAACGTGTTAAATATACGTTACGGATTTGGGACAGTTTGGCACGGGACATAAGGTGAATTCTGTCAGGTTTGCACGATGAATATTTCTTACTGGTGAGTGTTAGAAAAAATTACCGTAAACCAATAATCAAGGTTAGAATTCTAGTTATTTTCATTAATAGTAGCACACGCTGCCGGTGCAAGCGCGCTTTGGTGCAGTTCAACACTTATAAGATATTTTTACCGCTTTATACAGTGTCAGCTCGACCCAAGGGCAATGGAGCCCCTTACATGAGCACCAGTTACAATTCACAGGGTCACATTCATTTTTGCCCAGACTCTAAACGTGGCTCCCCTGCTCCAGAGTCGGCAGCCCCGTCCATTACACCACACCCGCCACATATCTTGCGAAAATACTTTTTTCATGTATATTGTTTCATCCAGTAACCATCTCTTGCTGCTAAACACCATCCGGGACTGTAGGCTAACAATAGCGCTACGAACCTACAAAATGGTGGTGGTAGGCGCTATGTAAGCAAGCGAAGCGACAAAGAGGAGGAACCTAACTGATGGTGGGGGAAGAGGAAGAAAGAAGGGAAACGAGCGTGAAGGAGTGGAAGGGAAACGGTAAAACTCTTTCTGTACAAAAATATAATCTACAAAAAGGAAACCTTCCCAAAAGACGGGCAGACTCTAACCGTTTGAAGTGAGTGCTGCGGGGATTAGGGGCACGGAATCAGCTTGATGGCAACAAGAGGCGGGAGGAGGAGAAGTAACTAAAACAAGCAGCGAAGCAGGAGAGGGTTGGGGCGCCCTGTCAAAACAGCATCTGCCATGTGATTTCAAACTTTGAATGAAGTCTGATGGCAGATCCCTTAACCTGATGCAAGCAATCCCAGTAAGCAAAATGCAGGTGAAAAGTTAACAGTGTTTGCTTTTAAATCTGCATGCAATTAAGATTGCAAATTTAGGATGAAAACACAGACAACGTGCGCATGTCGCAGTTAACCCCTTCCCTGCCAGGCCTTTCCCCCCTCAGGTGGCAGGCCTTTTCTTTGGCTATTTAGGGGCAGTTCGCGCTTATGCCCTCATACATTTTTGTCCACATAAGCTACCCACGCCAAATTGGCGTCCTTTTTTTTCCAACATCCTAGGAATTCTAGAGGTACCCAGAGTTTGTGGGTTCCCCTGAAGGAGACCAAGAAATTAGCCAAAATGAAGCTAAAAATGATTTTTTTTTTTAAAGGGCTGCAGAAGAAGGCTGTGTATTTCCAAAATGGCCACAATATAAGGTGTTGAGAAGCAGTGATTATTTGCACATCTCTGAATTCTGGGGTCCCCATACTAGCACGTGAATTGCAGGGCATTTCTCGAATAGACGTCTTTTTTTACACACTGTCTTACATTTGGAAGGAAAAAATGTAGAGAAAGACAAGGGTCAAGAACACTTGTTCTGCTATTCTGTGTTTCCAAAGTCTCCCGATAAAAATGGTACCTCACTTGCGTGGGTAGCGCTAACGCCCGCGACAGGAAAGGAAACATGGACACATCACATTTTTACATTGAAAACTGACGTTTTTTTTGGAAAGTGCCTAGCTGTGGATTTTGGCCACTAGTTCAGCCGGCACCTAAGGAAACCAACCATATCTGTGCATTTTTGAAAACTAGACACCTAGGGGAATCCAGGATAGGGTGACTTGTGGGGCTCTCACCAGGTTCTGTTACCCAGAATCCTTTGCAAACCTCAAAATTTGTCCAAAAAACACTTTTCCCTCACATTTTGGTGACAGAAAGTTCTGGAATCTGAGAGGAGCCACAAACTTTCTTCCATTCAGTGTTCCCCTAAGTCTCCCGATAAAAATGGTACCTCACATGTGTGGGTAGGCCTAGTGCCTGCGAATGGAAATGCCCCAAAACACTACCTGGATACATCAAAATTATAAAATACAAAACTACCTGTTTTTGAGGGGGAGGGGGCGGGAGGTACCTGCGTTTTTGGTCCTGGGCTCAGCAGCCATACAGGGAAACCTACCAAACCCAGGCATGTCTGAAAACTAGACACCCAAGGGAGTCCAGGGAGGTGTGACTTGTGTGGATCCTCCAGTGTTTTCTTACCCTGAATCTTCAGCAAACCTCAAATTTAGCTCAAAAATCACATTTTCCCCACATTTCTGTGTGGGATCACCGCACCAGGGCAAATTTTCTACCACCCAACGTTCTCCTCAGTCTCCCGGTAAAAATGATACCTCACTTGTGTAGCCGGGCCAAGTGCCTGTGACAGGGAAGAGCCAAAAACATGTCGAAATTGAGGGGGAACCAAAGCGGGTCCAAAAGGGCAGTTTGAAAAAAAACATTTCTAGGCTGACAAGTGGGGTAGAATTTTTATAGGTATAGATGAGACAATACTGGGTAGTAGGAATTTTGCGGATTCCTGCAGATTCCGGAAGGTTCCATCACAAAAATGAGGAAAAAATGTGTGATTTACAGCAAGGTTGGAGGTTTGCAGGGCATTGTGGGTAAGAAAATGGTGCGGTGCAGGTGAAGAACACCACCCTGGACTCACCCAGATGTTTAGTTTTCAGATGTGTGTAGGTCTTGTGGATTTTTCTACATGTCAGTGTCCCAAAGTCCAAAAAGTGCAGCCCTCACCATTCCAAGTGGGACGATTTTGAGAGTTAGCCAAGCTCTCATGGCCCAGATGTAAAACCAAAACCCAAAATAATCGAATGTCCTCTTGCTTGCTGTGGGATAAGATGTTTTAGTGTGTGGGGGAGAGCTGAAAGACTGTTACCCCCTTCAGTTGGGGTGGGGGCATAACCATGCCCATACTGGTTGGTAGCCACCACCCCACAATTATTTTTTTTTTTTAAATTCCCTGGCATGTAGTAGGCTTTGTGACCCCTGCGGGGTGTGGATCGGGGGTAATTGCCCCATGAGCCCACTGGTGGGCAGAACAACTTTGGCCCCATTTCTTTGGGTTGGAGTATGGCCATACCCACACCCTCCTATTTTGGGAAAAAAAAAAAATCTTTCCTGGTCTCTGGTGGGCTTTCTGCTCCCTTTGGGGCAGATGGGTCTTCCAAAAATAGGCAGATCTGCCCCCAAGGGGTGCAGATAATGGCCAACAGTAATGTGCCTCCATGGGGAGCAACCCCCGCCCAAGGGCCTGCCCCCGCCAAACAAAACACACACCAATCCCTGGTGCCTAAGTGTTTTCTGTCCCCCCCGTGGCAGATCGGCCTAATAGAACTATATATTTGCCCCACAGGGGAGCGACCCTTGCCTAAGAGGTCGCTCCCCTTGCATGAAATTGGCACAAAAAAAATCCCCAGGCCTAGCGGTTTCTGCCCCACTTGGGGACTAATAAAAATAGGCCGACCTGCCCTCAAGGGGGGGAGAAATGGCCTAAAATAAATTTGTCCCCCAGGGGAACGACCCTTGCCTAAGGGGTCGCTCCTCTTGTGTGAAATTGATGCAAAAAAGTAAAAATCCCTGGTGTCTAGTGGTTTCTGCCCCCAAGGGTGGGCAGAAATGGTCTAAAATTAATTTTGCCCGCCCCAGGGATCGACATTTGCCTAAGGGGTCGCTCCCCACATATAAAAAAAATAAAGTAAACAAAAAAAGTATCCCTAGTGTCTAGCGGTTTCTGCCCCCGTGGGAAGATCGGCCTAACTACAATAGGCTTTTGTCCTCTGTGCCAGCTGGACTCTCTGTGCCGCTTCCACTCTCTGCTCCAGTCCTGATGCTATGCTCGATGCCCTTACCCAACCCAGCCTCGGCACGTCAACTCTGACTTTGCTTCCTGAAGAGGTGGCCCCCATTGTCCTTTCCGAGACTGGCTCGATACTAGCCTACATTCGATTGACGTCCCAACCAAATCTGCCCGATGTTTCTGCTCTTGCCTTTCCACTAGGCAGGCAACACTCCTTACATTCTCTTTTTGGTACATACTCCAACAACGATCCTGATCAGGGTGATGAGTTAGCTGAGCCCAATGCCGATGACAGTTGGTTTGAGGACTTGTAAGATGCTAGTGGGCTAGACACCCCAACCCCACCCCCTCCCCACCCATGTCAACACTTTCCCATCCCCCTGGCCCAGCCTATGCCATGGTTATTCATAGGGCAGATAAGGTCCTTAACCTCTAGCTTCCCACTATGGACCAGACTGCTTTTGAGCTTCACTTATCTTTTAATGAGACCTTGACAGACACCCTGCCAGAAGCCTGGGCTAAGTCGTGTATCAGCCCTCCGGTTAACCAGGAAATTGCCGGATGCCATTGCTTTGCTCCAGGCGACCCATCCTTTTGGTCACAGGGCCCTTCTCCTGAGAGCCTTGTGGTGCCGGCCGCCTCCAACCGGACAAGCCCCAGCAATTTTCCTATCAGTGCCCCTGGCAGTGAGTCAAAGCACATGGTGACATTTGGTAAAAGCCTCTTTTCATCTTCCAGTTTGGGCCTAGGGTCCACTAATGGTTCCTGCTTACCAGGCCGCTACACTTGCGCCCTCTCTGACTCTGTGGTGCAAGTCCTTTTAGGTGTTCCAGAAGACCTTTGCCCTGTTCTGTCACAGACTATTCAGGATGGTCGTGATGCGGCTAAGTTCACAATTTGTTGTGGCTTGCACAACAGTGAGTCCATTGGACGAGCTATAGGCAATTGTGTTACCAGTCCTTGCCATGCATGGCTACGTTCAACTTGGTACTCAGAATATGTGCAGTCCTCCCTGATGGACATGCTGCTGTTTAGACTTTTAAATCCAGCCTCGCCAGCAACAATTCCAACTTCCCTTTTGTGGCTTCAGCAAAGAAATTCCCTTTTGTCAGCCTATCCCATCCCAACAGTGAACCCATCAGTTTCACAGGAGGGCCAGGGTGCCCACCATACTGCAACTGTGGTCACCGTGCTGCTCAGTACCACCCTCCACCTCCTGCAACCACAACTGGCAAACTTCGTTAGCGTACCTCTAATAGGTCAGAGTCACCTTGTCGAAGACAGAATCAACTAATTCTATTCAGGCTGGAATAACTGCTGTCCTGCAGATGGGGCCTTCAAACTGTTTACAAAGGCTATGCCCTTCCCTTCCTTTTGTCCCTGCTGACCTTCCACTGTCTCCCCAACGACTGATGGAGGACCATTTCTCCATTTTGCAGCAGTAGGTGCAAGCCTTTTTGGCCAAAAGGACTATTGAGAGGGTGCAGGCTCCAGAAGTAGGAAGTGGTTGTAATTCCCGCTACTGTCTGGTGCTCAAAAAGAACGGAGGTCTTCGGCGTATTCTAGATCTGCGCCCTGTCAATTTCTTCTGCCACAAGGAGAAGTTCAGAATGTTCACCCTGGCTCAGGTCTTGTGTGCCCTCAACCCTAGAGACTGGATGGTGGCGTTCTACTTTCAGGTTGCCTATTTGCATATTCCTGTCAACTGCCTCATCAACAGTTCCTGCGATTTGTTGTAGCAGCTGAATCATTTGCAGTTCGCTGTGCTTCCCTTTGGTCTCACAAGCGTCCCTCGGTTGTTCACTAAAGTGGGGGTGGTGGCGGCAGCAGCAGGCCTTCTGAGGTTAGGGGTGGCAGTCTTCCCCTACCATAACGACTGGCAGTTGTCACCCATATCCAGACAAACCTGTCATCTTTGGAGTTTACTATCAATATATCAAAGTCATATATGACTCCTCCTTAGACGCTCCCTTTCATTAGAGCTATTCTAAACATGGTTCAGTTTTGTGCCTGTCCCCCAGGGAAGAGAGTACAGGACATTCAGGCTATAATCCTAATCTTTTAACCTTCATCCTGGTTAACAGTGAGGTCGACTTTGAGGCTGCTGGGACTGATGGCCTCCTGCAGATCAAGCATGCCAAGTAGCATATGCTGGCTCTTCCGTAGGATCTTAAACCCCAGTGGGTCCAACGTCAACAGGACATCTCTGACCAGGTCTAGATCTCGGAGGGGACTGCAAAAGATAAGCAGCGGTGGCTACTGTACTGCATTTGAATCAACAGCATATCTCTTTCCCTGCCCCACCCAGAGCTGACATTGGATAGTGATGCACTGTTTCTGGATTGGGGTGGTACTTGGGCACCTAGCCTGAGACTTGTCTGTGGCTTACAGTTCTGCTTGGCCCAACCTGATCCAATTGCCAGTGTTTGACCAAGTGACACCACTGCTGCTTGGTTTTTCTCAACCAGGCTTTCCCGTTCACCGTTCTTCTTGTCAGCAGAATTCCTGCCCACCCCAGGACCTACTTAATGCAGGGCGCAGCATGAAAGCGCAGCAGACACACCGATGCACACCAAATGCAAGACCGCCTGCGCCTGGACCGCACCAAGCACCACAACCCCTGGCCCTCCCATCCCCCGCAGATACACCATCACAGAGCTCTACACCCTCGACCCCGGATGCCACAACAAACACTACTACCATGCCAACCCACACGTCACAGTAGGACCTTTCACCTGCATTCACTGCCACTTCACCTGCCACAGCACACACACTAGCCTAACGGCTAGCCCCACCATGACCACACCACAGACACCATCTGAAAAAACCCACCAACTCTCATGCAACCTTCTCAACACACACTCAGTATGCAGACACTCCACTAAGATTTGGGACCTTACCTCTAACTTCGTACCTTACATCCTCTTCCTCACTGAGACCTGGCTCAACCCCATTTCCGGCGCATGACAAAGTCACTGCAATATCCGAAGGTTACTAGATCACTCACCGCAACTGCTAAGCAAGCCTGACGGAGGGATCACTATAATACACATGGAATTCATCCAATGCATCACCACAAATGACAACATCACCCCCACGGAACACCTCAACTTCCGACTCCAAACAGATAGCAAAACCACTAGCAGGGGCACCCTCGCCTTCTGTCCTCCAAGACCATGTCCAACCTTCTGCAACTTCATTGCCAACTTCATCACCCCCTTCGCCATAGACTCCAACAATTAAATTTTTCTCTACGACCTCAAATTCCATCTCAACTACCACAATGACATCAACACACCAACCTCCTCGACAGTACTAACAACTTCGGACTCAACCAACTCGTCCACGACCTCACGCACACCATAGGCCACAAGCCAGACCCCATCTTCACCTCCAGTGACTGCATCAGGTACAGCCACAAATTGGAACTCACCTGGACCAACCACTTAACATCACCAGCTCACAGACCTCGGCCCTCAGTCTATCAACGCCCTCCACCGCAGCTGGAGCAAAGTCTCAAAGGACACATGAATCAATGCCTTTTAACACCACCCACCCCATCTCCTCCAACAACCTAGACCAGAACGTTAAACTTGTAACAATTGCATCACCAACTGCACCAAAAGAATCCCTCCCATCAGCAACAACACACACAAATACACACAGGCTAGCTGGTCCACTGAAAACTTCAGAACCCCTAAGCAACACTGTAATCAACTGCAAAGGAAAGGGTGCACCCTCAAGAACATGATCGACAAGATTGCCTTCAAGACGGCCCTCAACTTCTACCAAAGATTTTTGAGAGAATCTATGAAAACCCTCACGCATTGAATCAAGTTCCAATAACAGCAAATAACTCATCAACATCATCAAAGAATTTTCCACCCCCTAGCTGCAACTTAACAGCATTACCTCCTCACAGAAAAGCTGTGACAATCTTGCAAATTTCTATCAGAACAAGATTGGCAAAATCTAAAGAAACTTCAAACCCCACCCCAAGACCACTGACTCCTTTAAGAAATGCAACAATCTCGCTACCACCACAAACATCCGACTAACCGAATAGAGCCCCACAAGGTACCTCCTCCCTTCATGAACTTGGTCAACTCAAAGGCCCCAGTCGACCCATGCCCTCACCGCATCTTCATCCTAGGTGAAACCAAAATCAGCTACATACTCACCACCTTGTTCAACACCTCAATGCCACAGCCACCTTCCCCAGTACTGGAAACACCCAGAAGTCAACTCACTACTAAGGAAACCATATGCAGAACCCAGTGAACCCAGCAGCTACTGAGAGATCTCCCTGCTGCCGTTCCCGGCCAAAGTATTAGAAAAAGCTGTAGGAAGGTAGCCTCTTTCTAGCCTTGTTACCCCCACTTTTGGCCTGTTTGCGAGTATATGTCAGGGTGTTTTTACTGTCTCACTGGGATCCTGCTAGCCAGGGCCCAGTGCTCATAGTGAAAACCCTATGTTATCAGTGTATTTGATATGTGTCTCTTGGATCCTACTAGCCAGGACCCCAGTGCTCATAAGCTTGTGGCCTATATGTGTTCCCTGTGTGGTGCCTAACTGTATCACTGAGGCTCTGCTAACCAGAACCTCAGTGTTTATGCTCTCTGCTCTTCACAATTGTCACTGCAGGCTAGTGACTATCTTCACCAATTCTCATTGGCACACTGGAACACCCTTATAATTCACTTGTAAATGGTACCTAGGTACCAAGGGTATTGGGATTCCAGGAGATCCCTATGGGCTGCAGCATTTCTTTTGCCACCCATAGGGAGCTCAGACAATTCTTACACAGGACTGCCACTGCAGCCTGAGTGAAATTAACGTCCACGTTATTTCACAGCCATTTTCACTGCACATAAGTAACTTATAAGTCCCCTATATGTCTAACCCTCACTTGGTGAAGGTTAGGTGCCAAGTTACTTAGTGTGTGGGCACCCTGGCACTAGCCAAGGTGCCCCCACATTGTACAGGGCAAATTCCCCAAACTTTGTGAGTGCGGGGACACCATTAAACGTGCACTATATATAGGTCACTACCTATATGTAGCGTCACAATGGTAACTCCGAACATGGCCATGTAACATGTCTAGGATCATGGAATTGTCACCCCAATACCAATTCCATGCATCCCCGGGTCTCTAGCACAGAACCTGGGTACTGCCAAACTGTCTTTCCGGGGTCTCCGCTGCAGCCCAGTCACAGGAAGGCAGAACAAAGGATTTCCTCTGAGAGAGGGTGTTATACCCTCTTCCTTTGGAAATAGGGGTGAAGGGCTGGGGAGGAGGAGCCTCCCCCAGCCTCTGGAAATGCTTTGATGGGCACAGATGGAGGCCATCTCTGTATAAGCCAGTCTACACCGGTTCAGGGATCCCCCAGCCCTGCTCTGGCGTGAAACTGGACAAAGGAAAGGGGAGTGACCACTCCCCTGACCTGCACCTCCCAGGGGAGGTGCCCAGAGCTCCTCCAGTGTGTCCCAGACCTCTGCCATCTTGGATTCGGAGGTGTTGGGGCACAATGGACTGCTCTGAGTGGCCAGTGCCAGTAGGTGACGTCGGAGACCCCTCCTGATAGGTGCTTACCCCTTTCAGTAGCCAAGCCTCCTTTCTTGGTAGCCAAACCTCCTTTTCTGGCTATTTAGGGTCTCTCCTCTGGGCTATTCCTCAGATAACGAATGCAAGAGCTCACCAGAGTTCCTCTGCACTTCCCTCTTCGACTTCTGCCAAGGATTGACCGCTGACTGCTCCAGGACGCAACAAAGTAGCAAGACGACTACCAGCAACATTGTAGCGCCTCATCCTGCCGGCTTTCTCGACTGTTTCCTGGTGGTGCATGTTCTGAGGGCTGTCTGCCTTCACCCTGCCCTGGAAGCCAAGAAGAAATCTCCCGTGGGTCGACGGAATCTTCCCCCTGCCAACGCAGGCACCAAACTCCTGCATCACCGGTCCTCTGGGTCCCCTCTCATCCTGACAAGCGTTGTCCCTGGAACACAGGAGCTGGGTCCAAGTGTCTCCCACAGTGCAGTGGCCCTTCTGTCCAAATTTGGTGGAGGTAAGTCCTTGCCTCCCCACGCCAATCAGCGAACCTGTGTACTCCGTGATTTGCAGCTGCTCTGGCTTCTGTGCACTTTTCCAGGACTTTCTTTGTGCACAGCCTAGCCTGGGTCCCCAGCACTCCGTCCTGCATTGCCCAACTCGCTGAGTTGGACTCCGACGTTGTGGGACCCTCCTTTGTGACTCTGAGTCGACCGCTGTCCTCAGATCTTCTAAGTGCCTGTTCCGGTACTTCTGCGGGTGCTGCCTGCTTCTGCGGGGACTCTCAGGGTTGCTGAGCACTCCCTCTGTCTCCTCCTCCAAGGGGCGACATCCTGGTCCTGCCTGGGCCCCAGCAGCACCCAAAATCCTCAACCACGACTCTTGCAGCTAGCAAGGCTTGTTTGCGGTATTTCTGCCTGGAAACACTTCTGCAACCTCCAACATGCCGTGGGACATCTTCCATCCAAAGGAGAAGTTCCTAGCCCTTTTCGTTGTTGCAGAATCTTCTGCTTCTTCCACCCAGAGGCAGCCCTTTTGCACCTTCATCCAGGTTTTAGTGGGCTCCTGACCCCCCTCCCCCCCCTCTCCCCCCCAAGACACTTTTGTGACTTTTGGACTTGGTCCCCTTCCTTTACAGGTCCTATGGTGCAGGAATCCGTCTTCAGTGTTTTGCTGGTGCTTTTGGTTCTTGCAGAATCCCCTATCACGACTATTCTGTCTTTCAGGGGTAGTAAGGTAACTTTACTCCTACTTTTCAGGGTCTTGGGGTGGGGTATTTTGGACACACTTACTGTTTTCTCACAATCCCAGCGACACTCTACAACCTCCCATAGGCCTGGGGTCCATTTGTGATTCGCATTCCACTTTTGGAGTATATGGTTTGTGTTGCCCCTAGGCCTATGTCTACCTATTGCATCCTATTGTGATTCTACAATGTTTGCACTACCTTTCTTACTATTACTTACATGTTTTGGGTTTGTGTACATATAATTTGTGTATGTTACTTACTTCCTAAGTGAGGGTTTCCTCTGAGATACTTTTGGCATATTGTCACTAAAATAAAGTACCTTTATTTTTTAGTAACTCTTGAGTATTGTGTTTTCTTATGATATTGCGCTATATGATATAAGTGGTATAGTAGGAGCTTTGCATGTCTCCTAGTTCAGCCTATGCTGCTTTGCCATAGCTACCTCTAACAGCCTAAGCTGCTAGAAACACCTCTATTCTACTAATAAAGAATAACTGGACCTGGCACAAGGTGTAAGTACCACAAGGTACCCACTATAAGCCAGGACAGCCTCCTACAAAAGCCATCAACCAAAAACTCTCCTCACATCTGGAATCTCCTACTTGATTCCTCCCAATCCACATTCCGCAGCAACCACAACTCCAAGACAGCTCTCACCATGGCTACCAACGGCATTCGAGCCTTATTCAACTGAGGAGATACTGCAGCTCTGATCCACCTAGACCTCTCGGCAGCCTCTCCTCACACTCATCATAAGGCTGCACAATATAGGCATCTATGGTGTCCCTGTCAGATGGATTGCCTCTTTCCTCACTGGATTCCTGTCCCCACCCTCCTCCCTCCCCCCCCTTTCACCTCTGGACCAAAGGAAAACATCTGTGGACTACCCCAAGGATCCTCACTCAGCCCCACACTCTTCAACACTTATATAACACCTCTGGCCAGTATTGTCAAAACCCATGGACTCAACATCCTATCCTAAGCTGACGACACACAACTCATCCTCTCCCACTGAGAAGACACCACCTGCACCAAGACCAACTTCCACAACTGCATGACAGGGGGCTCCAATTGGATGAACGACAACTTCCTGAAGTTCAACATGGACAAGATAAGGACACTGACCTTCGGGGAAAAAAAGAGCTCCCCACAGGATGCATCCTGGTGGCCCTCAGAACTCTGACCTACGTCTACCCCCACTGACTAGGCTAGGAACCTAGATATCACTCTGGACAACAAGCTAACCATGATGACTCAGGTCAGCTTTGTCTCCTCCTCCTGCTTTATCATCCTCAGCATGCTTCACAAGATATTCAAATGGCTACCCCAGAGCTCAAGACGCACCATCACCCAGGACCTCATCTCCAGTCAGCTGAACTACAGCAACACTCTACGCAGGGATCGCAGCTTAACTCCATTGACTATAGACAATAACGAAAGACGCACCATCACCCAGGCCCTCATCTCCAGCCAGCTGAACTACAGCAATGCTCTCTACGCAGGGATCCCAGCTCAACTCATCCAACGACTACAGACAATATAGAACACCACAACCAAACTTGGCCAGAATCTCCCTACACAAACCTGCGTTACCCCCCATCCCTGGGAACTCAACTTGCTCCCTGTATAGAAAAGATGCCAGTTCAAGCTCCTGACTCATGCATACAAGGCCCTACACAGCTGCAAACCTTCCTACTTGAACCACTGCCTAAACTTCCATCAGCCCACCTGACGCCTCTGCTCCGCTTCTCTAACCCTCACACCCCTGCCCCCACAACCGTGCTGAGGTTGCTCCTTCTTTTACCTAGCAGCAAAGACATGGGATGGGCAACCCTTTCATCTTCAGACCTCCCAATCTTGTCCAGAGTTCCAAAAGTCCCTGAAGATCAGGGGTTTTCAGCTAATCAAAGGACCCTGCCAGCATCTGGATTCCTTAACAGGTGACAAGAAGCATTCTACAAATATACTGATTGATTGACTGATCTGGGAGAGGTGATGGTCAGAGGCCACTGGCGGAGTCCCAGCTCCTTATTAACCTTCTGGAGGGTCATCCTTTTGGTTCTGAAATCCTTTCTGTACATTCCTCAAGGGGGAGGCTGGTACAGGTGATCATGGGCAACACCACCTGCAACAAACTGGGCAGGGTGAGGCCACAGACAGTGTGCCAGTAGACCTTGAACAGCTGGAAATGGCTGGACCACCAAGAAATTTTCCTGGCGCTGACCACTTGGGGAGCTCTTTGAATGCCAGGACGGAAGCACTCAACTGTTGGCGCCTAAAGAATCCGGAATGGCAGCTACATCCAAAGGTGGCGCAAGGTCTTCTCAGTGAATGGGGAAACCCTTGGCGCTGTCTGTTCACCACCACTGAGAACACGCAGTTTGAGAAGTTTCCAAGGCATCTCTCACTCAGAAATACGTTCAACCTTGAGTGCAACTCAGGACTCCGGTATGCCTTTCCGCCAATACCACTCGTGTGTCAAGTTCTCAAGATCAGGACAGGTCCAGTTTCAAGCCATCATAGTGGCTTTGGGCTGGGCACTGAGAGGTATAGTATCCAGAACTCCTATAAGCATCTGCCTAATGATCAGGCTGCCCCTCTGGGAGGATCTGCTGTCATAGTAGAACTGTCTTGTTCTCCACCACAGCCTTTGCAATCTTTACATGTGTGGGGATTGAGTGGTGACAGCGGAACACATTTGACCTTCCTACAGAGGTGCTTGACCTTATATTGGCAGCCAGGCATTCCTCAGCAAAAAACTGTATACCATGTTTTATAATTTTTTTGTCTCTTGCCTGGCGACATATGTTTTCCCTGCCTCCTTTTGTGATGCCCCAGTGGGACAAGAATCATGTCCTTACATAGTTAATGTGTGCTCTATTCGCTGCTGCTCCAGAGTTATCCTTCATGGCTTCTCACCATGAAAGCTGTATTCATTGTCGCCATCACTTCAGCACAGCTTGTGAGCGGAGCTTCACGCGTTGAGTTTTCATCTTTCTTACACCTCCTTCTTCTTCCCCGACAATCTTGTTCTTTGTACTAGGGCATCCCTGCTCCCAAAAGTTGACACACTCCTCCTAGCCAATCCATCACTCTGCCGACGTTCTATCCTCCATGCCCTCCCTCTAAGGAGGAGGAGAGGCTCCATCACCTGGATCCTAGTAGAGAGTTCAGCTTTTACATCAATCACACCAAAGACCACCAAGTGGACGATCAGCTGTTTGTGGGGTTCGCTGGGGCGAAAAAACGGCAATGCTTCAGAAGTGTACCATCTCATGCTAGATTGTTCACTGCATTAACATCTGTTAAGCACTGGCAAAGAACAAGCTTCTGGAAGGAGTGTGTGCCCATTCCACCGTGGCGAAAGATGCTACCACTGCGATAACAAGCGGCTTCCCTGTCCCAGACATCTGACAGGTAGCTACTTGGGCATCCCTTCATAAATTCACAAAGCACTATTTTCTGGACCGCCAAGTCCACTGTGAAGGGCACTTTGCCCACCCGGTCCTGCAGGACTTTATGGTTTGAGCTCAACCTCATCCCTTAGATTCTGCTTTGGGATCCCAAAGCAGTCTTAGGTACTGTTCTAGGATCTGCTCATGATATGAGGGACCTAACAATAAATGTATTTTTCAGAAGAACACAACCTTACTTCGGTGAACTCGAGACGGGTGCAAGCTGATGTTTTCGAGGCTGGGAGATATAAGGACATTGGTGGGGACCTTTCCCATCCCAACAACTAGTGTCTCAAGAGTCTGATCACCATACATTGCAAATCTTTTTCACCGTTGTAGCTTGACTGTGGTGATGAAGTAAATAGAATTTGCAGTTTTGACCATCTCACAGTTCTCAGAGGCTTCAAAGAAGATCAAAGAAAGAATGAAGAAAAATATGACATAGAATGGAATAGCAAATAATTAAACTTACAAGAAAAAAGATTACAAGTACAAGCAGAACATGCAGAAGTCAATCGATGCTTATAAAGAGCGGCTACTCACCCGTGAGGGTCTCAAGGCGCTTGGAGGGGGGGGGGGGGCTCAACCGGAAGCCAGCAAGGTTCCTGGTGCTTGGCGTGGTCTAGGCACGGATGGGCGCGCCCGCTGCGCATTGCTGCCATTAAGAAGGGGGGGGGGGGGGCGGTGGAGCAGTCAGCTGGTAGGCGCGAGAGCAGGAAAGGTGCTTCGCAGGCGGGCAGAGTAAGAGGGGAGAAAGTAACAAGCACTAGGGAAAAAATGAAGTGTGATAGAAGAAAAAGGCAGAAAATGCAAAAGTGAAAGAGCAACAGAGAGAAGAAAAAGAAAATACTTACTTGTGATGGCCACTAGACCACCAGGGATGAGGCACAGGGACGAGCCTGAGGATGAAGGAGGGCATCAAACTGAGTGTCAGGAGACTTTCAGTTCGTCCCAGGCACGAGACAGAGGCAGCAGCAGTCAGAGGAGGTGGGGAGGGCAGCAGACAACGACCAGGAGGTAGGTGTAGCTGCCCTTTCACAGTGCTGCGGCCGTCTTTAAGAAGGGGAGAGGACAAGGGGAGCAGTCAGCTGGGAGGCGGGAGTGTGGGAAAGGTGCTTCATGGGGGGGGCAGAGGAAGAGGGGAGAAAGGAAAAAGCACTAAGGAAAAATGAGGGGTGATAGAAGAAAAAGGCAGAAGATGCAAAAGTGTAAGAGAGACAGAGAGAAGAAAAGGCAAATAATAGAAAAGAAAGGCAGAAAATGCAAGAGTGAAAGAGTGACAGAGAGAAGAAAAAAAAGAAAATACTTGCTTGTGATGACCACCAGGGATGAGGCACAGGGATGAGCCTGCGGGTGGAGGAGGGCCTGGAACTGAGAGTCGGGGGACTCTCAGTTTGTCTGAGGCAGAGGCAGCAGCAGCCAGAGAAGCCGTCCAACATGTAAGAGAAAACAGACCAAAATTCAGAGTATTCCAGACTTGATGTATATCTCTAATAATAACCAACCCTTGCATGGTGTGATAAGACATCCACTGATTATTTCATTGTTAACTGTATTATGCAATGTGTCCTTTTCAGTTGGGTTAATTATGTTCACTCTATAAAAAGTGGTTTAGAATTTTTTTGAATTACCCACGTTGTGAAGTTCTCCAATACCCCCTTGAAATGGTGGGCACTAAAGAGAAAATTCAGTAATACAATGTTGTTAAATAACTTTTTTGTTTGTTTTTGCCAACAGACAGACTGGTTCACTCAATATAAGAAGTCGCTCGCTACCTACATGAGGTCATTAGGGGGCGAAGAAGGTCTGGACATCACACAAGATATGAAACCACCAAAGAACCTTTACATTGAAGTATGTACTTTAAAAATTCAGAAAGTTTAATTGTTAAACCTTTTTCATTCTGTGCTTGCGATTAAACTTTGTCCATTTTAAAGAGCTGTAAATAAAAAGTATGATAGCTTTGAAAGGTTGAGTTGAACCTGCCAAGAGACAGATTAGGCATAGGCAAAATTTGTGCTACTCTGGCTTAATTTTGCTTTGCGTTTGTGAAATGACTCTACATAGTGTATTGATACTACAGGATTTTAGCATAAACAACATAAATGACCATAAGTTAAGTGTTTATTGTTTGCGGCACTTGTGTATTATGCGCTGTGTTGTTTTATGACTTCAGCATGTCAGTTGTGTGTAGTTTAGTTCCAGTGTCACAGTGAGTTCAGGACCCCACATCTGATGTAAAGGCTCTAATTGGATAAGGGTATGCCGAGACGGAGTTTGCTTGCTCATTGTGCACTAGAACCAAGCTACACCTGACTGATGAGCCACAATCAGGGCAAAATCGTTCTTGGGTTGCTTGTGTTCCTGTTCAGGGAGGACCAGGCCTGGCAGTTTAGGCTGGACTGTTCCTGTAGGTGCAGGGTCAAGACTAATTTGCAAAAGGACTCAAATTGAGGAGGCATAACGGGCAAAAGAAAGATGGGTTGGAATGCAAACCGGAGTGATTGCCAATGGTTAGATTTATTACAGGCATTCCTCCCATTGCCTTTTATGTTTTTAATGTTCCTTAAGGGCACTATTCACACTCATGTCTTCTGTTGCTGGAGACAACATTTTTGAAAGCAGTTATACATGATGAGATGGATCTGTGTAGTTTTTGCCTTAAGATCAAATGCTCTGTACCCTACATTTACTTTATACTAAATGTTGCCACATCAAGCTTGGGTGTATCATATTTGTTTCATAATTGTTATCAATGAACATAGTATCTCAAAAAGAAACATTGTACATTATTCGCGAACAAGGTACATCGAAATCAAAACTGGCAAGGCAATGGTTACAGAAACCGGGGTGCACGGGGGGCAGAGAGATATGGGGTGCTATGGTAAACAGCACATCTATTCCATACATAAGTGCCATTGATGTCCAGATGTTGGTTCCAAAAGAAATGGGATCCTGCTGTCACTGATAGCCAGTACTTCAAAGTGAACCTTGAAGATCTGCATGAATAGCCTGATAAGTCCTGGAAGCAGCAGCTCTGTACCTTTACACATAAGGTTGTGAGCACAGGGAGTTGATGGTTATCTAGTTACACATTTCTGTGCGGTAGGAAGATCTAAGTTCCCAGACTGCCTTGACAATAAGTTCCTAGACTGCCTTGACGACAAAGGTGAGAAACTAAGACCTCAAGCATGGAAGGTCCAAGACTGATAGGTACATTTTTACTTGTTGGCTTAGGACTCTGTGCACTCCACCACTGCTAATCAGTGTTAAAGTGTATGTGCTCACTCCCCTAACAATGACCTGATTTAAATATGCCAGTCAGGCATATGGTATTCACTCATAAGTCCCTTGAAGAGTGGCATACCATATACCCAGGACCTGTAAATTAAATGCTACCAGTGGGCCTACAGCACTTATTGTGCCACCCTCTTATGTGGCACCTTAAAACTTGTCTCAGGCTGGCCATTGCAGCCTGAAGGCAGTGTCACTGCCATGTTGACTTGGCATTTAAAACCCCTTGCCAGTCCTAAACTTCCCTTTTATGACATGTAGGTCACCCCTAAGGTAGGCCCTAAGTAGCCCATAGGGCAGGGTGCTGTGTAATTAAAAGGTAGGACATGTATGTTTTAGTTTTGCGTGTCCTAGTAGTGTAAAACTCCAAAATTTGTTTTCTCACTACTGCGAGGCCTGCCCCTCCCATTGGGCAACATTGAGGATTCCTTATTAAAATTAATAAGTTGTAATTCGTAAACACATGTCATGTTTGGTACCTACGAACATATAATGATAAACCCTCTTTAATGCTAAAGTCGGATTTATCATCACAGGTTTGAAAATGGCACTTTAAAAAATTGACATTTTCTTGCCCTCTGTGCCTGTAACCTGTTGTAGTTTACAGACCGCTGGGAATTCGTGAATTCACCCCAGTCACACAATATGGGGATTATCAGAGCCTGAATGGGCCATTAACTGGCTTAAAAGTAGGGGCTGAGCTAAGCACAACCCTACTTACAAATGAATAGGCTGGGACCTGCCACCGCTAAATTGGCAGAAAGGTAGCTAGCTATTGGTCCAGAAAGAGTGCTTTTTGTTATTTGGTGTAAATGCGTTAAGTAGTTTTTGACACATTAAAAGAAAACTAAATTTGTATATCTGGAGGTGCGAAAGCTTAGAGAATACTCCTGATCTTGTGCAGAGATCTGACTGGCTGCCAACACTTCAACCAGGAATTGTTGGTAATCATTTTGAGACTCTGAGTCAGACGAATCTCAAAAAGAAATGTAAAAAAAAAAAAAGGGGGGGGGGAGGGGGCAGGGTACGTTTACCCTAAGCCTCTAGCCTTGGTGCAATGGTGCCCCGGGCCCTGCCTTCCCTAGGCTTAAAAGTTTTTTTTTTTTTTTTTTTTTTTAAATCACAGCAAAAATCTCAGCAGATCTCCAAATTTCACCATTTTTTTTTTTTTTTTTAAAGCAAAGGTAGTCTCCCCTCTTGCTTTCAATTGTGCCCATGGGTGCGCCTAATCAGTGATATGCATGTGTCTGCAGGTTTGTGAAAGCAAGTTGGTGCTTGTACAGGACTACATGCATATGTGTTTATACCGTCTATGAATATGCACGCATATTTGTGCATGAATTTGATCTACTCGTATAGGTAAGTATATCTCTGTGGCTGCTGGTGTTTCAATTGGAGCTTTACACATTTAACTTGGTCCCTTCATTGTTTCCTCTACGTAGCAACCTATGCACAACAAGACTGGTGCACGTTTCTCTTTTTTAACTGAAAGTCCGATGTGGAACCTTCAACTCTGGCTTCAAAACATCCAAGTAAATGGCAAGTTGCTAAAGCAGAATAAACACCAAGGCAAAGCTAGGTTCATCAAGCAAAGAAAACCAAAACACATACACTTCAAATACACATACACTTTTCTAAGAGGTTTCAGTAATTTTTAAATTGCAGATGATTGCTCTCTTCCAGGGCCGTTTGATCTCGTGATTTAAGCCCAGTGGCATGGTTTTAAAAGCATTGTTAGAGATGCAATAACACTGACACGCAGTGGTGCTGTTCTTTTTAGATTACACTCAGCAATCGCATCATTGAAATTCAGCATCCTGCATCACGGCTCCATCCTGGACACTTCTGAGAACTCCGAGTGAGGCTCATCTGAACTGTAGGCACATGATAAACGTAAAGTTACCGTATTTAGCTAGTCTCTTTGGCTAGATGCACATGCAGTATTAATTTGTGTAAATTATGCCACCCTCTTTAAACATCATATTTAATTCCCTTCTCTCAGTGGTTTATCTAGGCTTCTTTCTGGCGTCTTTGTTTAGGACCAGTGTACAGACTTCTGCAGCTCTCCGGGGGCACACTGATGCCTCAAGGCAGTGCTGGCTTTAGCGCTGGTGGTGCTCAGTGCGACAATCTCTTTTGTATCCCCCATGACTATTGTCAATACGAATTGCTTCACTACCCTCCTCCAAAGGTGCCCCCAATCTCTCCAAGCACCCCCTCGCATGTATTTAATTTCTTTTGTAGTGCGTCTCATCCCAATGTGTAGTGTTACAGGGCTTTACATCAGACACACATAAAGAGTCATTGCGTCGCAGAAGTGTATAAAGCAATGTATAGTAAACATTGCCCTGTGGACTTTGGTAGAAAGAAATTCTAAAGTGGAGGAATTTGCAACAGGGTGAAAAATGTCATGCCCTGTTAAGGGAATGTGTCGCCTGGTGAGGGAAGCTAGGACGAAACTCCGCAGGGAGGAAGGAAATAGTAAAGTAAGTGGTACACAGAAATCAAATCTGTAAATTTTGATCTAAGATAAAGACCTGAAAACCAAAAGATGAAAACCAACATATCTAAAACCATATTTCCATTTTGGTGTGAGAAATTTTCAATGAGCAGCGTTCGATCGAAATCAATGGCTTCTTGAGCGAGAACGTCCAACTTTTCTTGATGTGAGCTTCTCCTACCTTCATCGGCAGCTTCCCTGAGACCTAGTCCTTTGCCAACCCATCATCAACAACTCTTTCTTCGGATCCAACCTGCTGCCTTACACTGCGGAGGACTCTACCATCTCAAAACATTTCTAAGTCAAAAGGTAACTCTTTGACCAGAACCAGCCTAGTCCTCTTATCTGACATACGCTTCATGGCTACCAGCTATAAACCTTACCTTCGCCCAGGTTGCATGTGACTAGTTGCCCGCAGTTGGCGCTTTGTCACACTAGCAAGATGTTTAGCTGGAATGTTATAGTTACCTTTTGATGCACAGCAGAACAGAGTCACCTCTGGCTTACTGGTAAAGCATTTGAAGTGTCACTCCATAGGTTGCAGGTTCAAATCCTTGTATTTCGTGGCAGTGTCTCTTTAGTTACTCGTGTTTTGAACATTAAACATTCCCAGTGATGGAACATTTACATCTTTAACGGACTCCCAATACAATTACCTCAAAGCGTCAAACTAGCAAGATGTTTGATTGGAATGGTATAGTTACCTTTTGATGCACAGCAGAACAGAGTCACTTCTGGTCTACTGGTAAAGCTTTTGAGTGTCACTCAGTAGGTTGAATGTTCAAATCCTGGTATCTCATGGCAATGTGTCTGTTAATTTACTCGTGTTTTAAATGTTAAGTATTCTTAGCGATGAAACATTTACATCTTTTTGCCATCACCATCTTCGGATTGAATGTAATAGAGATGTCTGGACACTGCTCACTAAGTAGTCGCCTGTGGCCTAGTGGTTAAGGTTTCAGACCCTCACATAGAAGGTTGAGGGTTCCAGTCTAGTTGTCAGTTGTCATTTACCAGCTTTAACTTCTTTTCAGCTTCAAAAATTCAATGTAGATAAAGAAAGATGATCTTGCTCTTTTTACTTGTCAAATAATTTTTTTTTCAGTTTGTAAGAACATTTCTCATTCTAAGTGGCACGAGGGTGGGTGGTTATAGGGAGTTAGCCGCAAGGCCTGATCCCAGGCCAAGCCCTGCAGCCAATCTCCGCCACACCTGTAAATCAGTTCAGCGGTTCGGGCTGCGGTTGTCTAAAATCCCTATGGGAAATTGTATGGGTAAAACACGGTTGGGGCCCCAAACCTTTTTCTTAACTCTTGCTGGACGAATCACCTTAAAACTTTTCACAAAACGGCTGAAGTGAGTGGCAAAAAATGTTTTTTTTTAACTTTGTGAAGATTCGTCAAAAGGTGCCAAAGTTATTGGCAAAACAAAAAACACTTAGTCTATGGAAACTAGGTCCTAACTATAACTACCTATTGAAAAATTCAAAAGTTCCTTGTTCACAGTCTGTTTTAAATCTGAAGGTACATCTTCCTCTGTAAAAACTGGGAACGTTTTACCTCATGACACTTGTGATTTTATTTTAAAATCATAGTCTTCATCCTTTGGCTGAATTGCAACTTCATCTGGTGTAGAACAAATTACATAATTCATTTTACAAAGCAAGTCCCTTAGCAAATTAACTGAACTCCTCCCACTTATTTTTGAATTTGTGATGAGTCTTCATTGGACCAATTTTTATTGGAACATTAACTGACAACTTATTAGTCACTTGTATATTTGGAATGCCTACAACTTGTAATTCTTTTCTCATGAGGGATAGGTTGGGAACCTCTAAGAGATCAACTGTGTATTGAGTAGCATGTATATCAATCAGAAATGATACTGGATAAACATTCATCATTCCTATCACAAAAGGACCGTTCTGATCTATCTCAAGAGTTTGCCTAGCAGGCAGTCCGCTCCTGTCAAGCACCGTCATTATACCAATGCGGTCCTGTAGGAATGTACCTGCAAATTCTCGCAAATTATAATCAATCACCAAAAATAATTGCTGAAATTTGCAACCGTGTTTTAAAAAAAAAAACTGCCTATCGGTCGGCGTGGGCAGTTGCATAAATTAAGCTGAATACATAGTCCCTATTGAACTGCTTTAATTCTGTATGTTCAGCACACAACCTAGAAGCGCTGGAACTTACTGTATCATTCTATTTTGTTGCCATTTTAATCACATTTTGCTGCATTTGGGAACCATTTGAGAGTAATTTTGATTTTTTTTTAAATTAAATGTACAGTCCCAATGGCCATGCTTTCTACAAATGTGGCATAGGCCTTTCTTATATTTACATTACTAACATTCTGACCAACACTAGAACCAAAATCAGGTTGAGGCATCTGAAAACCACCTTGGCCACTGTTTAAGCCATCATTGATTACTCCTTTTTTGTTTTCTTTTTAGCATGGCAACAGTCACTGCAGTACTTTGCATAGACCAGAATGTTATCCGAAGATTTGGCCTGCCAAAACATCACACATTGCAGAATATGCTAACTAATCTCCTGACGCAATCCCAACCGAAAATGTGAAACAAATTCAGAAATGCCCTCTTTTTGGAGTCTTCGACACCACAGTACTCTGTAAATCTTCACCAGTCTCTCATAATATGTATACACTGATTCACCTGGATCTTGGGTTGCGCTCATAGTCTTTGACCAATGTACTTGTTTCTGGGGAATCTTTGTCTTCAAATGCCCAATAACTTGTCTATATTTCTCCATAACAACTGGAAAAGGCTTAGTGTGAGGGACTCCCCGCGGTTCTTCTGATGGCCACTGTACTGTAGTCTTTCATTCAATCGACAAATCTCGAGGCCTAAAAATTGAAAATAAAGCAGCCAGATCTGTCCAAACTTATTTTATAATTCTTTCCATCTCTGTACACCACTTCTTGGGCTCCTCTCTGAGCTTAGGGAAAATGTATAGAGACCACTTCTCAGCCTGGACACATTCACATACGTTCCTCCCCTCACTTCTCTCAGTGGAAACCCTTTTTCAACAACATTTTGTAATCGGAATCACTCACACTCACATTTGCCTTATTTCCCCCTTTTAAACTCTTCAGGCTTATCGGGTGCATCTGTCCATTCCTCGTGAAACTGTCAAATTTTCCCATTTGATAATCATCTCAATTAATTCTATGAGTGTACCCTGCATTGTTTTGTGATTCTGATGTAATCCCTTTACAGATGACCCTGTTTTATTCTCAAATTCTCTTTTGTGTCACACCCACTTTAACACATCAGCCCAACTCCTGAAGTTTTTCAAATGCATGAAAAGCATGTTTTCCTGCTTCTGCACCCAAATATGCCAATTCATCCTTACTGTACTTTGAAATTTTATCTCTTTCACCTCGTCTCTGCCATCAATTCCAAATCTCCTTGGCGATTAAATGTATTGATCTTCATCACCCTTGTGTCACTATGTGAAGACAAACTAGGCACCACCTTACCTCTCCTGACACTCTTTCTAGCTCCTATCTTTCCTGCCTGCACTTCACATGAGCACAATTATATAGAGGTGTGCTCGCTTGAGTCACCAATCTGTCCATAAACTCATCCTCTCCTTCAGAATCACTTTCTTCTTTCTCTCTTTCTTGTCCTCATTTTTGTCATTTTTTGTTTTCTTTATTCGATGAAGCCTTCTAGATGCAGATTCTTTACCTTAGAATATTTCCAGGTATCAGCCTGGATCTGGAAAATTTTTAGTAATCCCCCAAGTGCACTCCTCTAGTGTGTCGATAGGTGTCGTCGTTCGGCTCTGCGTGGTTTCTTCTCCAGAAGTGACTTGTGTAGTGCCTATATAGGCTCCAACCAAGTGCACTGACCTCAGTTCCCTCTTTTCCACGCCATGGTGCAGATCCGTATCAAGCTCTCCTCAGTCATTTTTTGACTGACTTCGACCATTTTGTCGATGAAGAGTGTGCCTTTTTTTCCTCTTTTTTGAAAATGTCTCAGAAAAAAACTCCAGATTTTGATCTTGTGGCACCTGTCATTGACAGATCTGAGTGACACCCCCCCACTTGGTATGTCGATGGTGCCTTCAGGGGGACCATAACTCCGCGTTGTGGTAGAGTGCAAGATGATGAGCTCTAATGCTATCCGCGACTGAGCCATGAAGCTTTATGGCCTCTTGTCATGCAACTCTGCACCGCTTCAGGGCCAGTTTGTGTGGGAGATCTCAGGACCACTCCCATTTTCACTTGCGTCAGTCCTAGTCTCACTCTAGGACTACTTCTGGTGAGTCTCACAAGAAGAAGTCCAAGAAGTAGAAGTGCTCTTCAACTTCTCTATCTCTCTCCCATTCTTCAACATGAAAGGAACTGTCGTAGTTGGACTGTTGCTATAGGCAGGACTGCTGGTTTAGGGCTGACAGCACTTTTGGTTTTAGGTGACTAAACTAATCCTACAACAAGTCACAACTGTTGGCCCAACCCTCACAACTCACAAGCAGTACCTCACCAAAAACCCAAACAGTAAAAGGGGATTTGTGGTAGCCTTTACGCATGGACTCAAGAGTGCAACATCTCAGGGGAGTCGTGGTTAAACGGAGATTACCCTTTTCTCACATGAGCAACATGTCTCTGTCACACACGGGCAATGAAAGAGATGCAGTGACGTTTATTAACAAGAATGAAATCTACTGTAAATTTCATGGGCTGCAATGATTAGGATAATGAACAATGCAAGAAACCGAATGGTGAAAACGAGAGTCATGAATACAAAGACCCCCACCATCTTGCAATAACATGAGATGTAAAGCAGGTGTGAAAGGAACCCTAATACCCTAGCATGATGATCCTAATCGTTAGCCTGAACCTAATCTGCCAATACCATGTCCACGAGGAGAGCCCCCCAACCCTCGCTACATTGGAATGAGGTCTCCAGATCAGACTCTGTGGTGTCACGAAGGCTGAGTCTGCATCAAGGAGACGTGTAACCTAGATATCGTTGATGGCATCTGGTAGGAATCCCTCTGATTATCTTGTCTGTGTGAGATTTATAGAGATCTTGTAGGACCCCTGACACAGGTATGTTCCCAAACAATAGATAAGAAGGCATGCTTTGGGGTGGCAATTATACAAACAATTCCCTAAAAAGGTACATTACGTTACTGTCACACGAAAGTGGGAAAGTACATCATGTGAATACCTACGTACCTCATTTATCTTTGACGCAGATAGTGACGCCTTTACAGAGTGGCACTGATGACTTGAAACTAAAACATCTTACTAACTATAAACATGGCAGCCATCTTGGAAGAAATAATTAAATAAATGTGCTAAAACAGAGCAAGCTAGGTAGGTTAAAAGTCAGTAGGTGACGAGAGCACAGGCCTTCAAGCAGGATCCACTACAGAACATGGTCACAAATCCTGACCTCGATCGCCAGTGGTCCCTGTGCAGCTGTTGTCAGAAACTGGGTCTGTTCAGCGGTTCCCCGAATTTCCTGGAGCCATAGCAACCCCTGGCCACCTCCAATAGTTTTTTAAGGCCATGAGCCTAATTTTTGGGTGCTTGAACTTCTCTGGAGCACCTTCGGCTCCCCTGGGAGGATGGTCTTTGACTTCGGCTCCACTGGCAGGTTCGCCCTCAGCATCATTCAACCCCTTATGTTCTTTAGGTGGATCCAGATCACGCATTTCATATTACGCCCCCAAATGAGCACATCAGATTATCCAAGGGGGTGCTGCACTACTGTTCCAACAAATCCCACTGACACTCTCTCTGTCCCTACATTGGCTGACAGAGGAACACCATGCACTCTTGTAACTGGGTGTACTGGCTCTGTGGGCCGAAGGAGTTGGTAACAAATCCCTTGTGTCAGGAGGTGTCAGGGATCCTGGGTGCACAGTGGTTGCATCAACTAGTGTCTTAGTTGTACGGGACATGACCCCTTCTCTTAGTCTACAGCCTCATAGGCTGGTTCACTGCGACGATGAGGAGAGAGAACCAGGAAGAAGTTAAACGGTGAAAACGCATGGGGACGTTAGAGCAGAGGAGAACGAATTGCAAGGAGAACGGCCAGAACGGAGCGAAAGAGTCAGTTGGCGCACGGCGGTTAGCACAGATGGGTTGTGCTGAACCTCTCGGAGACCAGGAAAGTTGGAAGGAAGAGCCACAGGACCTTGATGCTGAAGGCAAGCATCCGGGGAAAGGCAGGATGGATGGTGCAGCGTGGTTCTCCCAAGGAGTCACGGCTTCAGGCAAGTGGCCCAGAAGGGCTCGAGCACTATCTATTTGTGGTTAAATACACTGGTTTATACAGTGGGGTTGTAGCGATCTCATTGTCACTTGTTATTCACTGTTTCCCACTGTTTGAACACAACTTGAGAACCCTGTAACAAGTGTTTGTACTGGCACCCTGATATGCATTTCATGCATGGTTACCAAGTGGACCGAACTACTAGACTATCTCTGTTTTGTTAAGTGGCCAATAAAAACCCCTAAAAACTCAGTAGTCTGGTGTGGTCTTGTCTCTAGACCTGAAACACAGTCATTTAGAGGGTACTAGCATCATAAGTCAGTCGTTGTTACTATTCCCGCTACTTTCTGGTACCGAATAAGGATGGAGGTCTCCGTCATATCTTAGATCTCGCCCTTTCAATTACTTCTTGAAAAAGGAAAAATTCAAGCTGCTCACCCTTGCTCAGGTCTGACCTGCCCTTGACCCTAGAAATTGGAATGTAGTGTTGGACTTTCAGGACACCTATTTTCACATTCTCATCCTGCTTGCCCACAGATGCTTCCTGCAGTTGAACGTGGGCCAGGGCATTATCAGTTAACTAGGCACCCCTTTCACCTTACCATTGCCCCTTGTGTGGTGATGTCAGTGATTGCAGCACATCTGCGGCAGTCAGGGGTTCCAGTCTTCCCTACCTCGACAATTGGCTCTTGAAAGCGGGCTCACCCCAGGCAATCGTCTCCCGCCTCTAGACTGAAGCAGACTTTGTGAACTCACTGGGGATCACTACCAACATTCCAAAGTCACACCTTACTCCCTTACAGATGCTTCTTCTGAGCTTTTATGGATACATAGCAGTTTTGGGCTTATCCTCCAGTACAGAAAGTCCAGGTTATTTTGGCCACGATTCCCATTTTTAGCCCGTATACTGAATTTCGAAGAGACTGAGTCTGCTGAGTCTTGTTGCCTCCAGCACCCTGTTGGTAAAACATGCCCGTTCGCATATGCGGGCTCCGCAGTGGGACTTGAACTAGTGGGCACAGCAACATGGAATCTCTTTGAGCTGGTCCACATATTGAACAGAACTGCAAAACACCTGTAGTGATGGCTCACGGACTGCATTTGGACCAGTGGTAGACTTAACTTTCTTCCCCACCCAAAGTTCACAGTAGCGACAGATGTCACTTCTGGGTTGGGGCAGCTACCTGGGAGAAGTGGAGATCAGAGGCTTATGGTCTCCGGCGGAGTCTCAGCTCCACATCAGTCTGCTGGAACTGAGAAAGATTTGTCTGGCATTGAAAACCTTTCTTCCTTCCAACAGGGGAAGGCTAGTTCAGGTGTTCATGTACGGTACCACCGCCTTGTGGTATTGCAACAAGCAGGGTGAGGTCGGGTCGTGGACCCTATGTCCAGAAGCTCTACATCTCTGGAGATGGCTGGTACATTAGGACATATACCTGGTGGTTCAACATCTGGCAGGCTCTCTTAATGCCAGAGCAGATGAACTCAGCCTTGCAAGCATAGTAGATCATTAATGGTATCTTCATCTGGAGCTGGCATAAGGCCTCTTCTAAGATTGTGGAGAACCTTGGCTAGATCTGTTCAGTACTGCTGTGAATGCACAATATCAACACACCGCATGCTGGACTTTTCAAGACGAGTCTCGCTCAGAGATGTTTTTTGTCTTGAATAGAGCTCAGGACTCCTATATGCCTTTCCACCTATATGACTCTTGTTCAGAGCTCTCAAAAACATTGAGAATTGCCGGGCCCCAGTCATTCTAGTGGGTCTGGACTGGGCAATGATAGTATGGTGTCCAGAACTCCTGATCATCTGTCCTCCAGTCAGGCTGCCCGTCCACCCTCCACCTTTATGCCTAGAGATTGAGCTGCAACAGTTGAGGGTGTTTGATCTACCTCCTGAAGTATGTAATGTCATTCTGACAGCCAGGTATGCTTCCACTAAACTGTTCACCCCTGCCGATGGGACAAATATGTGGCTTGGTGTACACTGAAATCAGTTAATCCTCTGTCTGCACCCTTGTCTGAAGTTCTTCTGTTTGTTTTATCCTTGGCCTTGCAACACTTTGCTTTGGGCACAGTTAAAGCATACTTCATCCTCTCAAATCAGAAGTACACTATCTCAAGGGTCCAAAGCACCTTCTCCACCTTGTTGTGTTGTAATACGGTATCCACTTTTTCTCTTATGTGGTCCTCCCTACAGTCACGCTGCCTTATTGCTTAGAGGTAAATCTATATCCCAAACAATGGTTCTTTATCTTCCACTGCAGTTTCTTTTGTTGATTTATCAGTAAGTGGGTGTGCTCCTTTACTTGAATGTCAGGGCGTTTCAGCCTCTAGCTACTGGCCTCTTCCAGATTACAACAAGGTCACAAATTCATTCATACAAACTATGCAAGAGGTCAAGGAAAGTCACTGTGTCTAAGTGGTAATGCCTTTGTACATCCAACCTATTCCTGTGTGGGAATTTTCAAGTGGTCTGACTTTTGGGCTGTCTGTCAACCATCTCTACATTGACTGCTGAAATAGACTGCATCCCCATGTTGTCTTGAAGACCCTGCTGTCTTCTGCAAGACAAACTTCTCTGCAGCCCTCCTCATCTGCCTTTTGAGAGTGTATAATATTATACAACAATGAGGAGGAGAGGGTGTGTTGGACTCTTGAAATAGTGTACTCATGATTTGAAAAGATGACGTGATAAAAAATGTGCATGTAATGTTACACACAATATTGTTTCTAACGTTAATTGAATTATTTGGGTTGAGAGGGGAGGCGTATGTGTGGTATTAAGGTGAAATATTGTTCCGAGCTAAACAATGTGGTAGGTCCAATACAATAATAGTATTGAGATTACAAGTGTTTTGCTGATTAATTCCCACAGAGAACCCTTTATGTTAGCATTATGAGAATAATCTAAGGTAAGGAATCTGCGGCTAGATTACCTCTCTACTACGTAAAGCGTTGCTTAAGGTAAATACCTTGTTCGGCTCTGATTCTTCAGCAATTGCTGGGGAAGAACCTATAATTTCTAGCACTTCCTGCCTCCATGCTTTTTCACGCCCATCCAGTGATTGACAGCCTTACCAGTCTATCATTTCAACATTTTCCTATGTTCTTTCTCATTCACCACATGAGCCTACTCATTCAAGACATCAAACTGCACAGGTCAAGGCTTTAGTTTAATTTCAAACATGGCACACCTCAAATTCTCAATCTTTTTTTGCTTCACACGTACCATTTATAGGAAACTGTAGCTTTCTGTTGTCAACACTAATTCTATTCTATAATGCATTTATGTAACCCATGATCCATCATCTCGTGGATGGGGTTACCAATGGGGGATGGAGAATCACCTCACTCAGCAGAATTCAATGGCTTATTGAAACATGCACCCTTTTTAATTTTAACCTGCCTCACAATACACAGAATAAAATCGACCAATGACAATAGAATTGCAAAATGACTTAAAATGCAATGCACAAACCTAAACAAATACTTTGTCTGCCTACCGGGTTATGGGATAGAAAATTAAACACACCAAAGGATAGGGAAAACACACAGGTACTTTCAATCACACCTCAGAAGCTTGTGCAAAACATAAAATGCAGTACAGATTTCATCTTCGACTCGTATGCTCCATTGGCATAACACTGCTGCAGTTGAAACACGCTACAGGGCAATGAAGTCACCTCAAACCACACACAACAAGACACAAAGAGTACACCATCACAATACTCCTAGCAATTTACACAACTCAAACAAGACAATGCACTTCACAATACACTTTTTGATGTTTGAGTTACGTGGATTTATACTCACGTAATGCAACCCCCGACATCAACAAGACTGATATGCCAGGATAATCCACACAATTCGAGATCCTTAATTTTATCAATTTTGGAGTCAAATTTTATTATGATTGTTTATCACATTTGCTGGGAACCAACCTCTGTCACCTAATTCTGTTGTTGCTCCAGAGAAAGCAAGGAAAAGTCTTGCACACATTCCAAAAAGTGCACTTTCTAAATGTTTTCATCAGTAAAAACACACAATCATGACTTGGTGTTTAATGAAGGAATAATGACAACAACCAATAGATTTTCATAAACCCAGGAGATATTAATTGCCCCACTGCTAGAAATGCCTTCATATTGGTAATTAATGCGTGCCCTTAAACTAAAAACAAGAGAATGATATTACAAATCTGCACGTTTTAAGGACCGTGATCTCTTCAGGAGCATCCTCCGCAACAGGAAAAGTCCTCTTGGGTACAGGTATAACACAGCCTCAAAGGAAGCTGTTAAAAGTTAATAAAGAAAATTACGTTTTGTTACATCACAGTACCACAAAATAAATCCCATTTTAACTAGTTATGAAAAGAGTCACTGTAGAGAGAAAACATGCACATAGAAAACTTTCTATTGCACCTTTAAAAATCATGTTGTTTTCAGAAATCAATACAAAATTAGAAAAGCCTAATAGATTCGTTTTCCTTGTTTGATTATGCTAACTTAAACACCTATGAATGAGAATTAAATTTCCGTTTAATAAATGTGCTCTAATGACCCCTTCAAAAGAATACCTTGTTGTGGCATTTTGCAATGTCGTGTGCAATTGTAGTGCTCTGGTGTTTGTCATCTACCTGCTTACAGGTTGAAGATTCCAGCATTTGGGATTTAGATTGTATATGCTTGACATCTGGCAGTTGCAGGCTGGTCTTCTTAGATATCATTTTTTATGTGGTCGGAGCAGTATTTTTTGTTGTTTGCTTCCGATTCCGTTTCCATATTCCAACCTGTTTAAGTGATGGTTGATTGGGCTCTGATGAGTGAATTACAGTTGAGCTACAATCTGTTAGCAAACAGTGAGCTTAGGGAACTAGTTTTGACAGATATAGGTCTGCATATAAAAATGGTATTGTCAGGGGTAGAATAGCGCCTATAGTACACAATATTGCACGGAGTGCAGAGTTCTCACATAGTTAAGGTACCTGAATACAGAAATAAACAGTATATGTCTCATATAGTAACATAACATTTCCAACAAACTTTAGGGATATCCGACTTAGAAAGTGTGAGCAAAGCATATAACAGCAAGCTTCCTTCATGTACAACTTTTTTGTGCATAGGGTGCAGTGCGTCTCGGGGACCAACCAGTGCAATGAGCAGGGAGTGCTGCCCTGCCAAGGGTGCGGGCTCAGGAGTGGGTGTCGCAGATGCGTTCTTTACAGGATCATGTTCTGCTGTGTGAAAGTCGGTCACTATATCGTCCCAGGCGTTAGCTATAGTATATTTATGAAGCCCTACATTTTCTTCCTTATGCAAGGCTGTTCTCTCAGCTTGCGACCACGCTGTCAATGATTGCATCCATGAAGTAAATAATGGGGGAGTCTGGTGACTTTCACCTGTGGGTAATGAGTCTTTTGGCTAGTAAGAGACCCAGGACTATGAAACAAGACGTACTCTTGTACTTTTTGCTCCTTTTATACAGTCCTAGCATACAGGTCTCCCATGTGGTCAATGCAGTGTGTCTGTCTGCTGTAGAGGGATAGCAGGCGCCTCACTCCCTGCTAATAGTGAGTTAGTAGAGAGCAAGACCATGGCATATGTTTAAGGTCCGCATTGGCCAGGTGGCATTGGGGGCATTTAGCATCTGCACAGTGGAAATATCTATTGATTCTGTCAGGTGTGAGCTACTGCAGCAGGGATGAAAGATAGTAGTGCTGAAAATTTGAGACTGCCAACCTGCCACGGTCGGTCGGCAGATAGTTTGTTGAGTGCTATCTGGTTCAGACCATACTATAACAAGGTGCCCACCAATCTTTGCACCATTTGTGCCACATCTGCAGCAGATGAGTACTTTCTTGTCACAACCAATCCATCTCTAGTTACCTTTATTGTATTAGGGAGTTTGTGAGGAATGCCAGAAAGAAACCATGAGTCGTGTCACTCATAATTTTATTTGCTTCACAAACCTGTACAGGTCAGTACATCCACTCATCTGACTGTGATAGTAACAACACTTATCCAGTATTGGATCTTTAAGAAATTCACATGCTTGAATCCTCCCCATCGTCGAAGTGGGAGTCCCATGGTACATGAAAAGCAATTATGAACAAACCAATTTTGTTTCCTATAGGCTATAATGGTAACCCAAATCACTCATATAGCCTATCTAAGTCCTTTTGTGAAAAGGACCCAAACCTGGCTGCTGGCCAATCAGGCACCAGAACCCTCTAGAACACTCTCCAGAGAGGCTCTTTCCCTCAGATTTTCTACTGCACGTCATTTGAAGGAAGTCTCCCTGAGCTCTGCTCAGTTTTTCTACTTCTTCAGAAGATGTTCTCTCAAAAAACCTCTAAAGCATGTCAGATTCTTCTAGAAAAGGCCTTTTCCGCCCTTGTAAGACCTGTGGCAAGAAAAGGCTCCATGTGGATGATCCACATAAAGATTGCTTATACTGCCTCTACCCAGAATACCAGGTGAAAGACTGCAAGATATGCCGTACTTTCTCTACAAAAACCCTCAGGGACCGTTAGGGTAGACTCTTGACATGGCTACAGACAAAATCCTGTACTCCTGGTGAGATGAGTGAGTCAGAAAGGCCACATAAAAGGTCCAAATCTGAGGACCTGGGTCAGACGGAAAGATCCAGAAAGCGGCAAAAAATGCATCATAAGGAAGGTGCAAAAGGCTTACAGGGCTCAATTTCATCTGAGCCATCCTCTCCTTGACGAAAGGAGTCGTCTCACCATTCTTCTTCGTCTGAGCCTTCTACCTCTAGAAAGGTATCCATCAAAATCAAGTCGACGACGACACCACCGTCGACGACAGTGACGACGACGGTGTGCACATCTACCGTTGACGACTACGACGTCTGTGGTAAAGGCTCCTAGTAATTCTATTAAACCTCCGTTGACGAAGCCTCCAGTAAAAACTGCGTTGCTGAAGTCAATGTTGATGCCTTCGTCAACTAGAACATCGTCGTTGATGACATCGTCTATGAAAGCCCCAACTGCAACACCACCGACGAGAGCTCTGTTGGCTGCAACACCGTCGACGAGACCACCGTCGACTACACCACTGTCGACGAGACCGTCGTTGATGGAAAGATCATCCACTATAGCAGTGCCGTCGACGCGACCGTCGTCGTCGACACCATCGACGATGCCAGTGGTGGCTGTTTTTCCTACTTCTTCTGGGTCTCCTGATCTTCGAGCCACAGTTAAAATCACAGCAATGTCCAGATCGACAATCTATCCTACAGATACTTCACCAAGTAAGGTGTCAACTTTATTACCTAGTCATCTGCTGGACTGGGAGGAGTCGGATGAGAGTCCATTTGGGGATGCCCACAGCCCATCCCAGTTGCATGTTAAATACCAGGAAGAGGAGGATGATGATGAGTATGATCAATATCAGCCTTGTTACTATCAAGAGCACTATTATCAACCGCCGCCTCAACCAAGAGGCTCTGTCCAGATGCCTGCCTCCTTGATCCAGGACTTGCAGTCAGTGTTGCAGGATTATAGGAGGAGGTTCCCAGCTACAGCAGAGGATCAACCGCCACCTCCAACTTCTCCTGTTACGCCAAGGAGCATACCTCCACCTCCAGCTACTCCTAGGATGACTCCGCATTCTGTGTTAGCTGCTCCCCCTGGAGATGACGCTTCGGCATCTGGGGAAGAGGAAGAAGGTGAAATATCGACGCCACAGCATCCTACTGAGGAATGGGATGACTACCTAGCCCCCACTCCTTCTCCATCACCTCCTTGCCCTTCAGATTCTCCACCGGAGGATATAGGTGGTTTTCACAATTTAATGGATAGGGCGGCCACACATTTCCACTTGCCAACATCTGTCTGGCAGTCTGAATGCTTCCTCCATGACTTTAAAGAGCAAGCAAGGAAGTCTGTGAGGGCCATCCCTATCATTGACTTCATATGGAGCGAGGGGATCAAGATCATGCACAACCCAGCAACAGTTCCACCAGTGCCATAGAAACTCGACAAGAAATATAAGGCAACTCCGGACTCTCCGCCATGTTTGACTGGCCATCCAAAGCCAGACTCTGTCATCTCTCAAGCGGCTCAAAGGAGTTCCAAGAACCTCTCAGCGCCTATATCTACTCCTCGCATAGAGAAGCAAGGAGATTAGATAGCGTGGGCAAGAGATTCTTGTCCATGTCAGCCATAAGTGTACGGGCAGCAAATTCCTTAGTGATTTTGGGACAATATGATCGACAAATGTGTTGTATATGCTGGCTTTCATGGACCTCATCCCGGAAAGCAAACAAGCAAAGGCACGGAAGATCCTCCAAGAAGGAGAGCGTACGTCTGAAGAGATAATTGACTGCGCCCTAGATATAGCCCCCATAGGCTTTCGTCAACTGGCTAGAGGTGCGATATTACGCCGCAGTGGTTGGCTAAAAGCCACCTCTTTCAGACCGGAGGTGCAGTCCAGAATTCTTGACATGCCGTACGATGGCGAATCTCTCTTCGGCAAGCATGTAGACGACGCATTGCAGGCCATCAAGGCTGACACAGATACTGATAAGTCCCTAGGTACTTCGTAGTACCGGAAGCAGCCCTTTCGGGGTGCAAAGGGAAGGGGATTTACCACATTTATTTTGAGGTTCCTATCACAGGCAGTATCAACAGCCTCAATATAGACCAACCTATCAGCAGCAGTATAGCCAACCATCCACTGCCTCATACGCCAGACAGGGAGGAAGGAGAAAACAGAGTTCCCAAACCCGGGATCAACCTAGAAAACAATGATTATTATCAGACACCGGCTATCTTTCCCCACTATTTACAGAATCACCAATTGAGAGCGAACATCTCCAATCACCTCCAGAATTGGGAAAGCATAACATCAGACAAATGGGTGCTGGATATAGTGGCACAAGGTCATACCTTGGAATTTATACAAAAACCACTGCACCATCCTCCAGGAACATCCAAACTGTTCCATCTTTGCTTGCTTCATCAGGAAGTGTTCCTGATGCTCGCCAAGGGAGCGGTAGAACAGGTTCCGGCTCAGCAAATAGGACTCGGGTTCTATTCCCAGGTCTTTCTACTAAAGAAGAGGTCAGGGGAATGGAGACTGATCCTAGATCTCAGGAAGCTGAACAAGTTCCTTCGGAAGCAATGCTTTAGGATGATCACGCTGTCGGATATCCTACACCTTTTGAATCCTGGAGACTTTATAACAACAGTGGATGTCTAGGATGCTTGTTTCCACATACCGATACATCAGAAACATCGCTAGTATCTCCGCTTTACTGTAGCCGGTGCCCATTATCAATTCAAAGTTCTCCCATTCGGTCTGAAGTCAGCTCCACGAATTTTCACAAAATGTCTAGTCCCAATCGTAGGTTTTCTCTGCAACAGGGGTTTTTAGGTGTTTCCATACCTGGACGACTGGCTCATAAAAGCTCCTTCATCACAACTAACGTCCAAGGCTACAAACGTCTGCCTAGAATTATTTCACAGTTTGGGACTAGCAGTAAATTTCCAGAAGTCAGTCGTCCTTCCCACACGCAGGATAGTCTTCTTGGGTGCAGAACTTGACACCATCGAAAACAAGCCGTAATGCTGAAACGCGTTGGAGTTGTTTTGTTTTGCTGTCAATAAATCAGTGTTTTGTGTACGGAGACATCCTAGTGCTCTTGAATTACAGAGAGTGAGTTTTTCTTATATTGGGCGTCTCAGAGCCGACCAGGACCGCTGTGGTGCAGTGGCCGCACTCCGGGATAAATTTTGTGGAGTGCTATATATATATGATACATTTTGTGGAGTGATATATATATATATATATATATATATATATATATATATATATGTATATGTATGTATGTATGCCAAGGATTAGCAGTGCACTCCATCAAGGGAACAATAAATCTTATTTTTATTTCAGGACTGGAAACAAAAAGAACAACGCGTTTCGACCGTGAGGTCTTTTTCGAGTTCAAACATCCTGTTGCTATTGCGGATCCTATTCATAGTAACACACTAATTACTATTACAATGCATACTGGGAATTGGAGTTCAAAAATAAATAAATCTAACGTGACAGAACAAAATTAAACAATCTGATGAGTTTAGCTGCATTTAAAATACATTAAATTGCACAAAAAATGTTATCAATTCGGTCAAACATAATCCTTAATCCTAAATAGATCATATTTGAATAAGGACAACCTAATATAATATTAACTTTATAGACCAACTTTCCTGTTGTATTATTCATTATTACAGCTCTACAAATAATATCCACGCTAATTTTAGACTGAAAAGTCTATATATATATATATATATATGCATTGGCTCCCTTATATATCAATGAATACATCCAAATAATAATAACTCTGTTATGAGTGTATCGATCATACTTATCCAGTGTATGTCATATATAATAGGACCACACCTATTTATTCAGAAATAATTGTTGATTGGCTCTTATTGATATCCGCAAAGGCGGTCAGAACAAATGCTCTAATAAATATAATGGGTTTTATTTCACATTTAAATGTGGATATTGTGCATGGATAGGAGTACTGAACCTACAAATGAACATAGAGTTCCTCATCATTGTTCATCCCGAAGGGGGCCCTCGTTTTCATCTGTATTATAAACCTGGATTCTAGTTGCCTTAGTTTTTTGACTCTATCACCTCCTCTCTCATGTTCCGGGATATGATCAATACCATAATATCTAAGGGTTCTCCAATCATTTTGCGTGTGTGTTTGTAAATGTCTGGCTGTTGCATATGTATAGTCTTTGTAAGTAATTGCTCTAATATGTTCTAGGATTCTTTTCTTTAGTGCACAAATTGTACTACCAATATATTTAAGACCGCAATGACATTCAATAACATACACTACAAATTTCGTGTCACATGTAATCTTATGCTTGATAGTCAGCTCTTGTCCATTTGAAAATGTGACCTTTTTCAAGGATTGCCCTATTTTACAAGCCTTGCAGCGATTACATTTAAAGAATCCCTTTTGTCTCTCCTCTAGCCAGTTACGATCTTTTTCTAAGACAAAGTGACTTTTTATTATCATATCCTTAATACTAGGTGCTTTCTTATATGAAAATAACGGCTTAGAGCCAACTAAGGGTCCTAAATATGAATCCGTACTAATAATCTTCCAGTGTTTGCACAGGATATTTTTTATAAAAGTGCTTTCTTTAGTGTATTGCATTATCATCCTAACTGTTTCTTTTGAATTCTTGTCTTTGTTGCAAAACAAAAAATCCTCTCGATTTTTGGACTGAATCACATTTAAGTTTTTCTTGAGGATGTTCTCATTGTATCCTCGAGTTTTAAATCTTTCGTAAGTTTCATGACATTTTAATTATCAATCTTTTTCATTTGAACAGTTTCTTCTCATTCTAATGAATTCACCCAAAGGAATACTGTTAATCAAAGATTTAGGATGAAAGCTTTTCCCATGTAATATGCTATTGCATGCAGTCTCTTTCCGAAATACTGTTGTTTCGATTTTATCATTCTCAATATAAATGGTAATGTCTAAAAAGTTAATCGATGTTTGACTTGTTTCACAGGTAAATTTAAGACCAACTTCATTGTCATTAAGAATGTTAAAATATTGCATGAATTCATCCTTTGATCCATTCAAAATAATAAAAAAGATCATCTATATAGCAAACCCAAAGTAATGCTTTTTCAGCATATTCCTCATTATTTTTGCCCCAAGCTATCTCTCTTTCCCACCAACCATTACCAAGTTGGCATAGTTTGGAGAAAATGAAATTCCCATAGCGGTACCACATAATTGATGGTAGATCTCATGATTAAAAATAAAGATATTATTTTATAGACACATGTCAATCATGTCTAATAACATTTTTGGGTGCTCTAACTCTGAATTGTTTTAAAAAATATTCACAAGCATTTAAACCAATTTAGTGGTTAATCGATGTGTAAAGAGAGACTACATCTATTGTGGCCAGTAGGTAACTTTGGTGCCAATCCAAATCTAATAAAATTTTAAGAAGATCTCCAGAATCCTTAATATATGAGCTCAATGTTTTAACAATTGGAGCTAAATAAATATCTACATAATTCGAGACTCTTTCAAACAATGAGTCACATGCAGAGACTATTGGCCTTCCTGGTGGTGATGTCAATGATGTATGAATTTTCGGCAAGAAATAAATCGTGGGTAAGGTTGGATTCTCTTTTTTTAAATAAATATATTCCTCACAATCAAGTAACAATTGTTGGTGCCAGTTGTCCAATTTAGTGTGCAAAAGAAGAGTCAACTTTTTGATGGGATTTTTTGTCAATTTCCTGTATTCAGTTGAATTATTCAGTTGCCTATAAGCTTCCATCATATAATTATATATATTCAAGATGACAACATTTCCTCCTTTATCTGCTGGTTTAATTATAATACGGTTGGTTTCCATCATGTTTTTTTAATGCCAAGCGTTCATTTTTTGTCAAATTCTCAGTGTTCTTTCTTTGTCTTTTATTTTGTAAATGTTCCAAGTCTTCTAAAACTAATTCTGAATACAGATCTATTTTATTGCCTGGTGATAGAACCGGGCAAAACTTTGATTTCTCTTTCAAACCAGATGACATATGGCGTTTAGTATTAACATTTAGTTGTTGTAAAACTTCTTCCTTGGCGTATACATTTCTCTATGGGATCCGCTCGCCCACAGCGGTAGCACCAGTACATGGAGCGCGGTGCCTTATGGAATTGAGCTGCTTTGTTTTATATATATATATATATATATATATATATATATATATATATATATATATATATATATATACATACACATACACACATATATATGTATATTGGTTTTATGCTCATAATACAAGATTTATAAGCTTGTTATTTGGTAATATGTTTTAGAGGATTTCTATTCTCGCACCCACCATCCACTGCGGGCATGACGTTTATTAAGAGTACTGTTGGCTATTAGGATTCAAGTATGTGAATTTATGAAAGATCCAATACTGGATAAGAAAACAAGTTACTTACCTGTAACTACAGTTAGCCAGTATTGGTATCTTTCATAAATTCACATGCGACCCACCCTCCTCCCCTTAGACGCTCACATTTCCTTCTCAGGTCATGGTCTTCACTCTTGTGCTAGAAAATCTGAGGAAAAGAGATTGCTGGTGCCTGATTGGCCAGCAGCCAGGTTTGGGTCCTTTTTCAGAAAAGGACTTAGGCTATATGAGTGATTTGGGTTACCATTATAGCCTATAGGAAATAAAAAATTGTTCGTTCATTATTGCTTTTCATGTACCGTGGGACTCCCACTTCGATGACGGGGATGATTCAAGCATGTGAATTTATGAAAGATACCAATACTGGATAACTGTAGTTACAGGTAAGTAACTTGTTTTCTTCTCCTCTATGAAATAGTTGAGTTTAATCATGGTGGACGTGAATGCCCTTGACCTCACATTTCCTGTCGTCACTGGCTGTTGCAGTAGCTCTATGAGCCGGGTTCACTGGTGCTTCGAGTTGGCGTTTGTCTCCAGCTGCAGAGTCTCTGCGCGAGCAGGCCCACTTGCCATCACGAAGATCCCAATACTTCAGAATTTCTCCCTTTTGTTTGCATGAGTGCACTCTAATGCCAGCCAAGGTTCCAGGACCTGTGGAGGCACTTCTTGGGGAACATGGATGCACTCTAGCAGAGGCCAGTAGGACTCATGCAGATCCTGTTGCAAGTTCAGTTGCACCAGGACAGCTGGTCAATTGCAGGGAGGCCTCTGGAGCTTGTTGTGTTACTGCGGCTCAGACCCGGTTAGCCAACTGACTCTTGGAGTCGTTGGGGTCTTCCTGTTAGCAAGGAGATGGTCCTCCCTCCTTCAAGCAGCAAAGCAGGCCTCAAGCAGCAGGGCAGTCCTCTGAAGAACAAGGCAGGCTACAAGCAGCACAGCAGTCCCTTGGTAGCCGCAGGGCAGGCCTCTGAGAAACAAAGCAATGCTTCTGATTTCTTCCACAGGTCCAGGATTATACTGAAGAGTTGGTCTGAGGGTCCAACATTTTATACATGTCTTTATAGTGAGAGAAACTTCTGGACCCACACATCTGGTTCTGGAATGTTTCCTTCATCCCCTGCTCAGGCTCCCAGAGGCTTAGGGTGACAATAGACTAGTATGAAGTTTTTTGTGGCTCAGGCAACAGCTCCACACCCCCCCACATCCCTCACCTTGACAGGATGGCCATCCTGCCAACACCTAGTTCACCTTTGCCTCACTGTCTGGAAGGAATACACAAACTGCCAACTTTTTATTTTACTAGGCAGATTGGCAGTTTGAAAGTGCACACAAGTGGCTGTGGCAGGCCTGAGACATGTTTTAAAAGGCTGCTTAAGCGGGGCAGAATAATTGGTACATGCCCACTAGTAGCATTTAATTTGCAGGCCCTGGGGACAGATTATACCAGTTTACTAGGGACCCATTAGTAATTTAAATTGGCCAGTTGGATGCAAGCCAATGTTACCACATTTAAAGAAGTGAGCACAGCACTTTAGCAGTGGTAAAGTGCACGGATGACTAGAGTCAATAAAAACAAATTTAAGCGAGCAAGAGGTGTTAAGGCAAAACATTTGGGAGAAGACAACCAAGGGCAGTCAAGTCTGCCTTCCTTAGCCATGACATGAAGGGGAGTCTGAAGATGTTAAATGGGATTATTGAGAGAAGGGTTTCATGCAAACTCTGCACGAGTCTGAGAACTATGGAAATAGCTTAATTTGTTGAATAACGGTTCATTAAGTATGCAAACTAGTTTATGCTGTGGACTATGACAAAGGTAGACTCAGTGATTCTTTTTGATGAAAAACCGGATTGACAGATTTAAAGGATGTTGATAGGCTGTAGGAAGTGCTGCAGTGCGAGAACCTCATCATTTAGAGATTTTTCGTTGACGATGTGGTGCCTGGCATGCTTTATTAGGTTGAAGCCTCCCAGACAGCACAGCCGTCTGGTTGCGGAAAGACTTCTCGGAGACAATCTGAAAACTTCGCAGGGAATGCTTTCCGCCCATTGCTTACCATTGGCTTTGTGGTTTGTAACTCACATTTGCTTGCTTTCTGTTTGCTGGCCTGATTTGTCTTAGGGTATGAGCATGTCTTTGGCCTCTGACTCGCTTCTTGTGTTTTTCCATGAGTTCTTGCTTGCTGTAGACAGACATTTAAACCTTGTTCTTATCTTGTCACATTTGCTGTACATTCAAAGACAAAGGTCAAATTCCAGGCTCTGTCTTCCGAGGGAACCTGGTGTTTACTTTTATTTCACTTACTTCAAAGTGAAAGGATTTATGTGACAATCTTGTTGGATACTAGGAGTATGAAAGGAAAGTTTTTTTTTTTCTAGCACACAACATTTAAATGTCTGTAAATGAACTGTGTAAATATTTCAGAATATATCACAATTAGAAAAGTACAATTGAAGCACTTTTTTTTGTAATTTTGAAGTGTGATGGAAGCAAGTATTTTAATACAATCAAAAATCAAAACAAATCGGTACTCATGGTGATGCCATTTCCACATTTTGTGCATTGTATAGTTTTAGCAGTAAAACTGTATGTGTAAATGTAATGGTCGTTTCAATTGAAAATGTATTGTCTGGAATGGCAGTGCGCTATCAAAACCTGCATACTCCACTTTATACCACTCCACACTACACTGGACTCCATGTCACTCAAGTGTATGCCACTTTGACACTTAACGCCACTCAAGTCTATCCTGTCCCACTCTACAATACGATACTGTACTCTGTTCCATGACTCACTCTAGGCCACTCCACTTTCCCACTCTCCACTTTGACACTGCACTCAGTGCACTCAATGACACTCTGTTCCACTGTACACCACTCCACTCTGAGCCACTCCACTTTGCTCCACTATTTGACCCTCCACACTACTCGACAACACTTGACTCTGACACTGTACTCCACGCTATAGCACTCCACGACACTGTGTGACACTCCAATTTAGGCCGCTCTGACTCTTCACTCTACGATACTCTAGGCCACTTTACTTCACTCTACGACACTCCTCTCTACTGTATGTCACACTACTCCACTCTACATCTCTCCACTGTATGCCACACTGTGCCACTCAACTCAGAAACTTTACTTCACTCTACACCATGCCACTCCACTCTGATGCTTCATTGTATGACACTTTGCCACACTCTACTCCACTCTACACATCTCGCTCTATGCCACTTTACTCCACTCTATGCCACTCCACAATACACTACTCCACCAGGCACCAGTCCACTGTACGCAACTCTATGCCACTCAGAAACACTCTATTCCACAATCTGTCCCGCCACACAACTGTGCCACTCTACTTCACTTCTCTGCAACACTCAACTCTGCCATTAGCCACTACACTCTGTGACACTCCATGCCACACCACTCTCTTTTACACCACTGAACAGCAGTCAGGCTAGTGTACAACATGGCTAAAACACATTGGCAACGTCAATAGCTCATGTGTGGGCATGACCGATTGGCTTTGCTAATGATTGTTTCAGAATGGGTTGAACACAACGTTTCTGCAAGCTGTTGGCACTGAGTGTGGGACGGGACCGTTTGAGGTCAGTCAAAGAGAAGCCAAGGCAGTTGTGGTGCTTCCTGGAGATGGGGTTTGTGTTCGTGCACAGGAGACACATAGTCATTATCCTGCTTTACTAGAGAACTGTGACTGATTGGGATGGCCCATTTGTTGAGGTTGTCCTGGATTGCGAATTGAGTGGAAGGAATGAGAATGCGTTTGGTGGCGATGACTTTATTTCCTGGACTTCACTCACATCACACTTGTTTAAGCCGTTTCATAGCTCCTGATTGGCATGACAGCTAAAGCATTGCTTAAAGTCTGGAAACTGTGCCTGTTTTCGGGTAGGCAAATGATCCTTGTACCCTTTCTGGGGTCCTTTCAAAGTGTTTTTTTCCTTTATTGTCAGGATTATTTGTAGTGTCTTCTAGACTGTTGCAGAGTCGCTTTTTTCAGTGAAATTGCAGTGGTTCCTGAGTTGTGTGCTGCGATGTGAGTGTTCCTGAAAGGGGCAAACTTGGGAGCAGGTGAGTGTATTGTTGAGCCTGGAGTAGGTAATTTCACTCATATGGTGCTCCCTGGTGAGGGGGTCGATGACTTGTCTTAAAGTTCTGTGACTATCACACTTCATTGAGGTATCTGCTTTTTTGGTCCAATGTTTTACATTTGTTGACTGCAACATGCTATAGCACTCAGTGGCAGGAGTTGCAGAATTAGAAGACTAAATGAATGCATTAAATACATATAATATGTAATCTGTTTTATTTTACTCCACGTCATTTAGAATGTATGGCGTTTCAAAACTCTCCTCTGTTTAAACTTTAGGTGCGGTGCTTAAGGGACTACGGGGAGTTCGAGATTGACGATGGTACCACAGTTCTGCTAAAGAAGAACAGCCAGGTACCGAAAGAGCACCAACGTCGAATGTTAACGTTGAATATTAATTAAATATGTGGAGTTTAGAGATTGCGAGCTAATCTGTATCGCATCAAAGTTAGTGGAAGAGATAAAGAAGGTTCGGTGGCATGTGTAGCTGCAGATACACATGCTGTGCATAGTCCGCCGTCTGGTGTTGGGTCGGAGTGTTACAAGTTGTTTTTCTTCGAAGAAGTCTTTTCGAGTCACGAGACCGAGGGACTCCTCCTACTTTGGTTCCATTGCGCATGGGCGTCGACTCCATGTTAGATTGTTTTTTTTCCGCCATCGGGTTTGGACGTGTTCCTTTTCGCTCCGTGTTTCGGGTCGGAAAGTTAGTCAGAATCAACGGAAAATTCGTCGGTATTGTTTCGTTCGGTATCGGGTTAGATTAGAATCGACACCGAATCTTGAAGAGCTCCGGTAGCCCTTCGGGGTAATTTCGATCCCCCGTCGGGGCCTGGTCGGCCCGACCGCGTGCAAGATCGAGACTGATGGAACGGACCCCGTTCCGATTCTGTCCTAAATGCCACAGTAAATATCCCTATACAGACCAACATTTGGTCTGTAACTTGTGCCTGTCACCCGAGCACAAAGAAGAAACGTGTGAGGCCTGTCGAGCGTTTCGGTCGAGAAAAACGCTCCGAGACCGAAGAGCCAGAAGGTTGCAGATGGCGTCCACGCCGACAGGACAACAACGGTTCGAGGAAGAGGGAGAAGAAGAAACATTCTCCATCCACGAATCGGATTCCGAAGAATTTGACGTCGAAGAAATCGTGAGTAAGACGTCGAAACAAGCATCACACAGAAAAACAGACAAAGCCCAGGGGACGCCACTGCCGACAGGCCATGGCTCAACCCATAAAGTAGGTGACCGTCCATCGGCACTGAAAAAGGGCGAGCTGGTGCCGATATCGTCCGACTCAGGTCGAGACACAGGCACGCAGCAATCTCGGGACCGAGAAACTGCCGCAGAAAAGGGTCGACACCGAGACAGCGGCACCGAAGCTGCTCGGCACAGAGATAGCGGCACCCGAAGATGGTCGACGCCAAGAAGGTACGACACCGAAAAAGAGGAAAATCTCTTCGGAGCCGAAAACAACAAAAGACACGGTTTCGGTGCCAAAACGCCCAGCAACCGAACCGAAAGCCAGTTCCTACTCAGAGGAACAATCACTGTCCTCCCAACTTCAAAAACACAGATTTGAGGAGGAATTACAAACAACAGCTGTAGATCACACGCAAAAGCGGATCTTTATACAAAGTGGTACAGGGAAGATCAGCACCCTTCCCCCAATCAGAAGAAAAAGGAAACTAGATTTCCAACAACAAGAAAAAACACCACAAGCAAAAGTGGTGAAGAAGGTAACTCCACCACCCTCTCCACCACCGGCAACTCATATATCACCGGCACAGACTCCGTCACAATCACCAGCTCATACCACCATGAGCCAAGATGACCAGGACGCACGGGATCTCTATGACGCCCCAGTATCGGACAATAGCCCTGAGTCGTACCCCACTAAGCCCTCACCACCTGAGGACAGTACAGCGTATGCTCAGGTGGTAGCTAGGGCAGCAGAGTTTCATAACGTATCGCTACATTCAGAGCATATCGAGGATGACTTCCTTTTTAACACCCTGTCCTCTACCCATAGCAATTATCAAAGCCTTCCTATGCTCCCGGGCACGCTAAACAAATCTTTAAGGAGGCAGTTAAAAGCAGAGCAATAACCCCAAGGGTGGAGAAGAAATACAAGGCACCACCCACAGACCCTGCTTTTATTACATCACAACTGACACCAGATTCAGTTGTCGTAGGAGCAGCTCGTAAAAGAGCCAACTTGCACACATCAGGCGACGCACCACCTCCAGACAAGGAGAGCCGAAAGTTTGATGCAGCCGGGAAAAGGGTTGCAGTACAAGCTGCAAATCAGTGGCGCATCGCGAACTCGCAGGCACTCCTAGCGCGATATGACAGAGCCCATTGGGACGAGATGCAGCATCTCATCGAGCACCTCCCCAAAGAATTCCCAAAACAGGCAAAACAAGTGGTTGAAGAGGGACAAAACATATCCAACAACCAAATCCGTTCTTCTATGGATGCAGCAGATACAGCTGCAAGAACTATAAATACTGCTGTAACGATAAGGAGGCACGCATGGCTGCGCACATCCGGCTTCAAACCTGAGATACAACAGGCAGTGCTCAATATGCCGTTCAATGAACAACAATTGTTTGGACCAGAAGTGGACACTGCAATTGAAAAATTAAAGAAAGACACTGACACAGCTAAAGCCATGGGCGCACTCTACTCCCCGCAGGGCAGAGGCACATTTGGCACATTTCGCAAAACTACTTTCAGAGGAGGGTTTCGAGGTCAAGCCACACAAGCCAGCACCTCACAAACAACACCGTCTACCTACCAGGGACAGTATCAAAGGGGAGGCTTTCGGGGCCAATACAGAGGGGGCCAATTCCCAAGAAACCGGGGAAAATTTCAAGGGCCCAAAACCCCTCAAAACAAGCAGTGACTCACAAGTCACTCAACCCCTTCACACAACACCAGTGGGGGGGAAGACTAAGCTAGTTCTACAAATCTTGGGAGGAGATAACAACAGACACTTGGGTCTTAGCAATTATCCAACATGGTTATTGCATAGAATTTCTCCAACTCCCTCCAAACGTCCCACCGAAAACACAAAATATGTCAAAACAGCATTTAGACCTTCTACAACTAGAAGTTCAAGCATTACTTCAAAAAGACGCAATAGAATTAGTACCAGGTCCACAAAAGAACACAGGAGTTTACTCACTGTACTTTCTAATACCAAAAAAGGACAAAACTCTGAGACCGATATGAGATCTCAGAACATTAAACACCTTCATCAAATCAGAACACTTTCACATGGTCACATTACAAGACGTAATACCACTACTGAAACAGCAGGACTACATGACAACCTTAGATCTAAAAGACGCGTATTTCCATATACCGATACATCCCTCGCACAGGAAATACCTACGGTTCGTATTCAAAGGAATACACTACCAATTCAAAGTGTTGCCATTCGGAATAACAACCGCGCCAAGAGTCTTTACGAAATGTCTAGCAGTAGTAGCTGCACATATCAGAAGGCAGCAAATACACGTGTTCCCGTACCTAGACGATTGGTTAATAAAAACCAACTCGCTAACAAAGTGTTCACACCACACAGATTATGTTATACAAACCCTTTGCAAACTGGGTTTCTCCATCAACTATGCAAAGTCACACATTCTGCCGTGTCAAACACAGCAATACTTAGGAGCGACAATCAACACAACAAAAGGATAGCCACTCCAAGTCCTCAAAGGGTTTACAATTTTCACAAGGTGATACAAGCTATGTACCCAACACAAAAAGTACATGCAAAGATGGTATTAAAACTCCTAGGCATGATGTCCTCATGCATAGCCATTGTCCCAAACGCAAGATTGCACATGAGGCCTTTACAACAGTGCCTAGCATCACAATGGTCACACGCACAGGGTCAACTTCTAGATCTGGTGTTGATAGACCGCCAAACATATATCTCGCTTCTATGGTGGAACAGTACAAATTTAAACAAAGGGCGGCCTTTCCAAGACCCAGTGCCACAATATGTGATAACAACAGATGCTTCCATGACAGGGTGGGGGGCACACCTCAATCAACGAAGCATACAAGGACAATGGGACGTACATCAAAGAAAGTTTCATATCAATCACCTCGAATTGTTAGCAGTATTTCTAGCATTGAAAGCATTCCAACCCATAATAACCCACAAATACATTCTGGTCAAAACAGACAACATGACAACAATGTATTATTTAAACAAACAGGGGGGGACACACTCAACACAGTTGTGTCTCCTAACACAAAAAATATGGCATTGGGCAATTCACAACCACATTCGCCTAATAGCACAGTTTATTCCAGGGATCCAGAACCAGCTAGCAGACAGTCTCTCTCGGGATCACCAACAGGTCCACGAATGGGAGATTCACACCCAAATCCTGAACACTTACTTCCAAATTTGGGGAACACCTCAAATAGATCTATTTGCAACAAAAGAAAATGCAAAATGCCCAAACTTCGCATCCAGGTACCCACACCGGCAATCTCAAGGCAATGCTCTATGGATGAATTGGTCAGGGATATTTGCATACGCTTTTCCCCCTCTCCTTCCATATCTAGTAAACAGATTGAGTCAAAACAAACTCAAACTCATTCTAATAGCACCAACATGGGCAAGACAACCTTGGTATACAACACTACTAGACCTGTCAGTAGTACCTCATGTCAAACTACCCAACAGGCCAGATCTGTTAACACAACACAAGCAACAAATCAGGCATCCAAACCCAGCATCGCTGAATCTAGCAATTTGGCTCCTGAAATCCTAGAATTTGGACACTTAAACCTCACACAGGAATGTATGGAGGTCATAAGACAAGCTAGAAGGCCATCCACTAGACACTGCTATGCAAGTAAATGGAAAAGATTTGTTTGCTACTGCCATAATAATCAAGTTCAACCATTGCATGCATCTCCAAAAGATGTTGTAGGGTATTTACTACATTTGCAAAAGTCAAATCTAGCTTTCTCTTCCATAAAGATACATCTCGCAGCAATATCTGCATACCTGCAAATTACTCATTCAACTTCCCTATTTAGAATACCTGTCATTAAAGCATTTATGGAAGGCCTAAAAAGAATTATACCACCAAGGACACCACCTGTTCCTTCATGGAACCTCAATATTGTCTTAACAAGACTCATGGGTCCACCTTTCGAACCCATGCATTCTTGCGAAATGCAATATCTAACGTGGAAAGTTGCATTTTTCATTGCCATTACATCTCTAAGAAGAGTAAGTGAAATTCAGGCATTTACTATACAAGAACCATTTATTCAAATACACAAAAATAAGGTAGTTCTAAGAACCAACCCAAAATTCTTACCAAAGGTCATCTCACCGTTCCACTTAAATCAAACAGTAGAATTGCCAGTGTTCTTCCCACAGCCAGACTCAATAGCTGAAAGAGCACTACATACATTAGACATCAAAAGAGCACTAATGTACTACATTGACAGAACAAAACTAATTAGGAAAACAAAACAACTATTTATTGCATTTCAAAAACCTCATACAGGAAATCCAATATCAAAACAAGGTATAGCTAGATGGATAGTTAGGTGCATCCAAACCTGCTATCTTAAAGCAAAGAGACAGCTGCCTATTACACCAAAGGCACACTCAACCAGAAAGAAAGGTGCTACCATGGCCTTTCTAGGAAATATTCCAATGAACGAAATATGTAAGGCAGCAACATGGTCTACGCCTCACACATTTACTAAGCACTACTGTGTAGACGTGTTATCTGCACAACAAGCCACAGTAGGTCAAGCTGTACTAAGAACTTTATTTCAAACTACTTCCACTCCTACAGGCTGAACCACCGCTTTTGGGGAGATAACTGCTTACTAGTCGGTGCACAGCATGTGTATCTGCAGCTACACATGCCATCGAACGGAAAATGTCACTTACCCAGTGTACATCTGTTCGTGGCATTAGTCGCTGCAGATTCACATGCGCCCACCCGCCTCCCCGGGAGCCTGTAGCCGTTTGGAAGTAATCTTCAACATTTGTACATTTGTAAATATATTACTTTAACCTTCATTTTGTACATACTTATTCATTCCATTGCATGGGCACTATTACTAACATACACAACTCCTACCTCACCCTCTGCGGGGAAAACAATCTAACATGGAGTCGACGCCCATGCGCAATGGAACAAAGGAGGAGGAGTCCCTCGGTCTCGTGACTCGAAAAGACTTCTTCGAAGAAAAACAACTTGTAACACTCCGATCCAACACCAGACGGCGGACTATGCACAGCATGTGAATCTGCAGCGACTAATGCCATGAACAGATGTACACTGGGTAAGTGACATTTTCCTTCCATTTACTGCTTTGTGTTTTTTTTTTTTTTTTGCCTATCTGTTTCATGAACACTTATGTCTCTACGTCACTGCCACAATGATTAGAACTCGTTGCCATTCCTTCTCCGAATTTAACGTGAGAATATTTCAATTTTGTGGACGGCACTGGAATTGCAGCAAAGCTACGTGGAAAGATGCGATGCACGCGTGGGTTCCATTTTCTCAGAAGAGGGAGGGTTTCTCTAAACTCACTCCATTTTTCACCCTCCTCTCACATGTATAGACATTCTGTTTCAGCATGCTCTACCTCACATGTTTTCCCTCAGTATCACACGCCAGGACAGCCAGGCCTGCGCACACAGGCAGAGTTTTCACATAATATCCGATTCTTTTAGGCCAAGGGTCCCACAGCCCTACCTCATCTGGAACATGTCCCATGGGGTGAGAAGATTCTGGCTCCTGCTGCGACAGGGGCAGTTTCCCCTCAATACATTACAAGCCAGATAGTTTGGTTCCTCTACTATTTGTAATCTTTGCCATAATGGTGTCTAAGATTTGAAACATGCTGTTTTAATCTGCCTGGCCTTTTTGCTCCATCGCCGAAGGTGGCTGCGCTCTGTTTGTTTTACTTTTTCTTTTAGTACTGCTTCCAGTTTATTACAAGCCCTTCTCATCCTGCGTAATGAAATGTTTTGTGATAGTTTTTTTTAGCTATTTTAAGTGTTTCCTACCATTGTACTAGTTTATTCAACTTGTTTACTAAAGTTTAATCCTTTTTATTTTCACTATGATTTTTTATAAATATGTTTTTTTTTATGTGGACCTCCACCTGAATTTCATAACATAATAAATAAACTTGAAACTCAGTATCACACAGTCAGTGTCATTTAGATGACCGTTGCCTTTCTGAGTCTGAATTTTTCTCTTCGTTTGACTGAGCGTGTTTTAAGGACTTTCTCCACCCGAGGTCTGTGCTACTGCTGGTGAGTAGGTGCTTCCACAGAGTATATGTTCTCTGAACAGTTAGCTGATTTGCGGTGCGGTGTTGTGTTATTGCCATGGCAGTAAAGCAGGAGGGGCGTAAAGGGCCCCTCAAATATGAACATCCTCAGGTTGGTAGTCTGGTCTGGCGGCTCGCATCAGATTTACTAGTGTCTGAGTTGGGTTTCTTTGGGCAGCGGCAGCACTGTAGGCACAGAGGCCTGTACCTTTCATGCGTTGTTTACGAAAAGCCCTCCTCCCCAGACCCTCACATGCAGAGCTTTGATTGACATCTTTGAGTCTTGATAGGTCTGTCATGACCTGCTTTAAGGAAATCTTCCACACTGTAAAACCATGCTAAGAGCATTTTCTGCCCTGTGAATTATTTTCACCTTGATATTGTATCATCCGTTTATAGGCATAATCTTAAAATAGATTTTCTCAGGCGGCAAGAGGAGAACATCGCTCCCCTCATCAGCAGGGTGATTGTTTCGTTTTGGGAAATGAGATGGGAGTATAAAGGCAAGATTTTGTAGTGGGAACTAGGCAATGTGCACAGAGCCCTCAATGTTTCCCAGCTTTGCTTCTTTTTATAAAGTTAATCCTGACATGAACTGGGCAACTGTGTATATATTTCACGCTGCTTTGATTCTTAAAATCAATCCTGCGATTATTGAAAGGGAGTTTATTCTACTGTTGAAGAGCGGAGCAGGACAGCTAAATGTTGATTCTGCATAGGCTCTTCCAACCTATCTCCCGCTATAGAAAGTTTTTGTTATAATATTGAAGTTCAGTCAGACTTGGAAACCCGCAGTCCTAGGCTATTATAATCTGAGCTTTATGTGGTTTAATTGTGGGGAAAAAGGCTATCTCCCTATATCTCAGATTGTAATTATATGTCCTATAATAATGTGTAATAGTTGTTGACCTCCTAAACTCGAATTGGGGCCTTTTATCAGAATGGCTTTTTCCTAGGCATTTTATACAAAGAGCATTCAATTCTTGGATATAGTGGAAGAACTTCAAGAATGTTTAGAATATTGCCCTCCCTCTTTCTGGCACTCCTGACCTTCCATCACCTGAGGCCACATATACACCATTCTTTGTTGGATGATTGCTGAGGACTCGCTCCTCCTAAAACTCACTGAGTAAGATAGGCCCCTGCAGTTATGGTTTTCGAAGGCCGCTTCAAAGCTCGGTAAATCAGTTTTAATAACAATGGCGATACAAACGAGTCAACAGTTGTTTTCCTAGGTTTGAACTCAGAGATCTGCATGTCATGTGTGCTTTTGGGGTGCCGATGTTATCACAAACATTCACGTGAAAGGGGTAGCAGTAATTGAAAGTCTGGAATGGACTAGGAGTGGTTGCAGACATTTACCTAATGTTTTATTAATCATTATTTAGTTACATAATTATGTACTTGCTTCTTTTGTAAGCTTTTAAAGCCCAATGTACCAACATAAATATTTGGTGCAAGACTCTGAAAAGATTGGTATATTATGTAATTGGAAAACTACCCTTTTAGCTTTTTCCCCAAAGATGGTATTGTTGTGCTTCATGAAGGAATTATGCCCGAGCCAGTCAGCTACCGTCAAAAAAGGCCTCAACCTACGGTGATGAGAAGCAAATAAGATGTAATCCTCTCATGGAGACAAATGTTGTCTCCCATTTAAGTGTTTAATACAAAGAGTATGGCCAAACTGAAACAAAGGAGATTCAGATAAGCGTACAGGTTATTTTACATTATGATAGGTTATCCCAACAAACATTATTGTTGAATGAAAGGACAGAAGACCAGTTTAAAGCCCGGTGCACCAAAGGCTCTTGAACATCATTTTTGGGGGAGCAGTGAGCACTTCATGCAAGTCTTGCAGGGGCAGGCCATTTAGTGCTAATGAAAAGATGACTTGTTAACATTCTCACAAGATAATGTTCCTGTGACCCTCGGTTTGCCCTGACGTTTCCTCAGTATAAACATGAAACCCCTCGGCCATCTTAACAGCTCGGCCTGCTGGTCAGATGTGTCCTCTGCAAAAATAGTAAAGTGGTTAAGGGACACACTACATAAATGTGTTTATTTAGAAAGTCTCCGTTTCTGAATGTAATCAAACGGCTTAGATGGTTAATGTTTCTCCTCCAGTACCACATGCTTGAATCCTGGTAAGAGAGTTCAGTGGGTTTGTTTCTTGGTTACATCGATCTAGGTGTAACATGAATATCATTACAAGTTCTAATCCTTGAAAATAGTTCAGTGACGTAATCCTTCCCCTTCATGTCTCCTTCCACTACAATGCAGAGGGTATACGTTTCAGTTCCTGCTGGCTAATTCAAATGTTCATGCTTCTGTGAACAATGCCTAGGTGCTGTTAATTTGAGAAGTATTTAACACAGGTTCTATGCCAAAAAACAAATATGTTTTGCTATAGGCGTATAGTCTGTTTTCAAAAGAGACATTATTTCCTTGTGTTCCCTAAAACCAGGATGGAGCGTATCTTTCATCAGTATCTGTACGTTTCTAGTTCTGTACGTAGTTTGCTCAGTTGTGTATTGGAAGTGCCTTTGCTTTTTCAGAGAGCTAGATACAGAATTAGCTTGCATATCTCAGTGTGTCTATTTGTAGGCTTGTGAATTGAGGCAGAGTGTATCCTGACAGGTTGCACTGTTCAGAGCATAACTGAGTAGGGTGATAATTGATTCTCGCGAGGTTTAACAATTATAAAAGTGGCGCGGGCTGTTTCACTCTTTAGTCAGCGTTTACACCTATTTGAACATTGGGCGGGTGAAAGACCAAAAGCAAGTAAAAGCCCTCCTTATAAAAGTGGTAATCGATTAGACTTAATTCTGGATGTGGTATATAGACAACCTCTAGATATTTTACTTTGGAGGCTCCAAGAAGGTGAGGAAAAGAGAGGATGTAATAATGTCTTCTACCAGCTTATGCGGGAGCGCAGTGAGACAGCATCTGAGTAGTAGACGTTCAGCTGAAGCCAGCTCTCACATATTGGCTTTTGCATAAAAACATGTCTGCAAAATCTTAGTTTCAGTGGCAGGAGTCCGCGATCTTTAAGGCTAAACTTTGGTACCCATCCTATGCGGATGAGCATCAAGTAGGGGTTGTTAATCTGCATAAAGGAGTGCCTCGTCAAACTAGATGCAAGCATTGTCAAACACTACAGTGTTGCCGTTTTCATAGTGTGATTTTCACATGTGCTCACACATTCTATACACACGCTAGTGTGGGCTTTTTTAGCGCTCACAGAAGAGATAAACCAAGTGCAACATAAATGAATGCTTCCATCACATGTACAGAAGGGGAAGAGCATATGTACTGGACAATGTCAGATTCCCTCATGCACAAAAGAGGTACAGCATGTGCGGCAGCAGTGCAACTTTCCCTCCAGCTCACAGAAAGGATACAGCATTCACAGAACACAGCAAGTTTTCTCCCCATCATCCACAACTGATCAGTCGCAGACATCAGAAATGCAAGCTTCCTATGTAATCTCTGAGGTCTTTCATCGTATGATATTACAGGTGTACATAAAACAGCAGGAATAGCAAAAGAAATGTTAGTGTTTAGAGCAAGAGAACTAATCAGCAAAAAGCAGGAAATTGAGTTATCACTGTGCAGTTTACGCTTCACGAAGGAAGGCCTCAACTACAGTATTGTGTTTAGTTTCTGTTGGCCTCATCTGAGATATTGAGTCTAGTTCTGGTGGTCTCGGCATCAGTAGTGTCCGATTTACAAGGCCACCAATGGTGGATTGTGTTCGGTGCTGGGGGCACAATAGGGAATATTTTGTGCTCAGTGTTGGAGGCAGTACCTGGCGTATTGCATCCAGTTTTGGAGACTGACTAGTTCTGAAGGTTCCATGTGAAACAGAGAGGTAAATTGTTAAATTAGGCAATACGTAATCAGTTTAATTAAATCATAACTGTTTTATATACGTGCTTAGTGCAAAAGATCCAATCTAGCGAATCATTTTCAAGAACATTAGGACAATTAAATATAAAAGACAATAAGCCTGCAAACCATAGGGACAAAGGAGTCTATTGCAGAGAAAGCATGCTAATGAATGTGTTGATATCACCTGGAAATTGTAAGTGCGGAAATGGTCTAAAGGGATCGCATGTGAAAGCCAGCAAATTCTCAGGTTTTCAGACTAAAGCCCAAAGCTGGGGGGTGTGGCCAAGATGGCGGCGTAAGCAGACGTGTGTCAGCGAGCTCTGCCACCCGGGCCTTTGCAGCTGCTTAGCGGTCCCGGGCCCCCACCAGTGAGGGCTCCCCCGGGGGTCGAGGGGCGCCAGGGGGATTCGGGGGCAGCGTGGAGAGGTCGGACAAGCGTCCAGTGGTCCGGGAGAGGCTGTCGGACGGGAGAGCCTGTTTAGGCCCGGGCCCCGCCCACGATCGGCGGATGCAGAGGACGAAACTGCAGCTGCGCGGAGCTGCCACGTGGGTGGAGACTGGGCAGTGAGCCCACAAAGACACAGAGCAGAGCAGCGGAGGAGGAGGAGTCGGCGGCGGCAGTCGGGCCACGGGGGTACGGGCCCGGGAGGGGTGAGGGGGACAACTGAAGAGGTGCCACGTGGCCTTGGACTCCTGGGACCTGTGGAAGCCGCCCGGCATCCCGAGGGGCATGTTTGGGCCCCTGATGAGCGGCTGTGGAGGAGACGAATCTCCCTTAGCCCCCCTTGGATCCTGAGGAGCGAGGGGCCCCGTGCATCGCTGGGGTGAAAGTTTGTCCTCGGCTCAGCAGGACATTTCGGCCCGCGGTGTGAGCGGGCTTGTGGTGGCCCGGGGGAACATTGGTTACCGGAGTTGGGCCTTGGTAGGGCCCGCAACAGAGACAGGGCCTGCTGTGTGGGCCCAGAAGGAGCAGAGGAGGTGGGGACGGATGCTATCCTCTGGCCGGAGCAAGTGCATGGGGCAGGAGGGATCTGCCCCAGTGAGAGGTGGTGGTCCGGCAGGGGTGGCAGTTTGCTGTGCAGTATTGTGGACGGAGACGGGTACTGGGCTGGTCCCTGTGACGGCTGGTGTGCAGAATTCTGATGGTGTCCTCCAAGCCGAAAAGGGACCAGTCGGTGAGGGAGATACTGACAAGATCTCACCCATCGCAGGGCAAGCCTGCCGAGTGGGCTGCCCTGGCGAGGGGGCCTGAGGACCGGGGTGAGGTGGAGTACGACGGTGGGGCCCCAGTTACGAAAGGTTTTCTTACCTCCTTGTTTGACTCTCTTAGGATGGATCTGCAGGAGCTGCGGAGAGACATTTCCCAGGAGATGCAGGATATGCGTGCGGACATTACGTCACTAGGGGAAAGGGTGGCGACTATAGAAGACAGCGAGATCTCCCGGGGGAAGAAGTAGAACTGCAACAGGAGGTCCTGCGTCTGCGTGAGCAACAGGAGCTCCTGCAGATGGTGATGGAGGACTTCGAAAACCGCTCTAGGTGACATAACATACATATCAGGGGAGCCCCAACCGGGGCGGAAGGAGAAGATATTAGAGGGTTTGGTACGGCGCTGTTCCGCTCCATCCTGGGCCCGGATAACTTGCAAAAGATCACATTGGATCGGGTTCACAGAGCAGGTAGGATGGGCGGGGCCAGTGAGCGCCCTCCGGACATCTTAGCGTGTGTGCATAGTTTTATGACTAAAGAAAGCATCCTGCAGAGAACACAAAACCTCCCTCAGGTCCAGTTTAGAGGGCACACACTTCAGCTATTCCAGGACCTCTCGCTACGGACATTGCATAGGCGAAGAGAACTTAAGCCTATTACAGAGCACCTCCGGGCGAACTCTTCGCCTTACACTTGGGGTCACCTCTTCCGCCTTATGTTCCACTGGGGAGACCAGCTGCGTCAGGTGAAACCACTGCAGGAGGCGCGCAGGATCCTAAACTTGGAGGAGACGGAACGAAGAGGCCGCCACAGAGGACTGCCCAAGATGGCGACGGAAAGAGAAGAAGCGGAAGCAACCGAGGCCGCCCTCGACCGAACAAGCGCTGGATAGACAATCTGTATTGAACAGTCTTACGGCAGGGACCAGTGCCTAAAAGCAGATGGCCCCCGAGTGTTGATGCAGTGGTCTGGGGTCATTTTTAGAGCAAGTAGTGAAGCTACTGGAGTTAGGCCTGGGCGGTGGGGTCTCTGGACGCCAAGTGACGACTTCGTGAGGTGTTGGTGACCCCTGTCTGGATCTTGCCTCTTTTCGGACGTTCGATAGAGGACTTGTGTGTGTTAGATATGCACCTGTTGTGCGCCTTTGTTTTAAATTGTTGTGCTTCCTCTAGCATTCTTATGTGCCCTTGTCTTGATCACTGTTCTAATGTGTGCTGGCCATCCCCGGGACCGACATCGGCTGCTGCCCCTACGTGGAGGTCCCTGACTAAGGAGCGTTTCCCGCTCAATTACTCATGTCCCTTAAATGTCTAAGCTTAAATGTCAGGGGCTTAATAGTCCTGCAAAGAGGTTGGCGATCCTCTCTGCCCCTGAGCGATCTGAGAGCCATATCTGCCTCTTATAGGAGACGCACTTATTGTCAACTGATACATATCGGATGCGCGCAAGGTGGTTTCCCCGGCAGTTTTGGTCCTCTGCGCCTACAAAACATGCCGGGGTGGCGATCTTGATATCGAGGGCCTTTCCTGGGGAGGTAGTCCCAAGATACATGAGATTAGCTGTAGGTTCCTGGCCAGTAGAGTGCGCGTTGAGTCATTCCACTTCTCCATTGCCACACTATATGCCCCTAACGCACAGCAAGAAACATTCTTGAGACAGGCCATATCCCCAATGCTCACTACACCGGACAGGGCTATACTTGTAGCGGGGGGATTTCTACCTGGTCATGGACAACGAGCTGGATCGCTCTGGACACCGATGTGGGCAGACCGGGGCGCTGACTCCAGCGGGGTGACAGTGGCTGGCTGATTGTGATCTAGAGGATGTCTGGAGGAAGGGGCACCTGACTCTCCGGGACTACTCATTCTACTCGGCGTCCTCCAAGACTTACACGCGTATAGATTTCTTCTTAGCCTCCTCAGAGTTTACTTCTCGTATCAGGGAGATTGAGCCTTGAGTTCTGACAGATCATGCCCCTATCACGTTAGTTGTCTGCCTTAATGGTGGGCGAGTCAGGACCCCGGGTTGGCGCTTTAGGGACACTATACTGCAGAGTCGGGTGGTGGAATAGACGCTGCGACGGCCAATCCTTGACTATCTTAGTCACAATGACGATGGGAGTACTAGCCTAGATACTCTTTGGGAGGCATTGAAAGTAGTCGTCTGTGGAGAGGTGATCTCACTCTCGGCCAAAGACAATAAAGCCAGGAGAGAGCAGAGAGCGGTGTTAGAACAGAAAGTGTTGGCATTGGAGCGCTCCCACAAGCATACTGGCGCTCCCAGGGTGTGGAGGGAATTGGAGAAGATGCGTCATCAGCTGAAACAGCTGGATTGGGACAGGGCGGAGTAAACAGTAGCACGGCTTAAACACAAATTTTATATAGGGGGTAACCGCTGTGAGAAACTCCTTACCCACAACCTGAGAGCACAGCACGCAGCCAATGCTATAAATATGGTGTGCTCCCCTTCTCGGGGTGAGGTACGGTCGGATATGCAAATGGCCGAGGTGTTTGCTGATTTTTATAGAGAGCTGTATGCAGCGGATTTGGGGAGCGATGCGGACCCTGCCTCCTATCTCGCGGATTGACAAATTGTACCACTTCGTGAACAGGATGAGGCCACTCTGGACCAGCCCATAAGGATAGATGAGGTGATCTCGGCGATTTCCTACCTAACGTTTGGGAAGTCGCCTGGTCCGGACGGCTTGACCGCCCTTTTCTATAAAACATTCTGCCCAGAGCTGGCCCCGCTCCTGGTGCAGCTCTTTAACTCCTTTCTAGTGACCGGAACTCTTATGCCTAGCATGATGGAGGCTACCATGAGAGTCATTCATAAAACGGGGAAGAACCCGGAGGAATGTGGTTCCTACCGTCCCATTGTGCTTCTAAATATTGACGCCAAGTTATTCACTGGCATTCTGGCACAGCACCTTAACCCCTTTATGCCTGGACTCATAGACCCGGATCAGGCGGGCTTCATACCCCATCGACAGTGTGGGGACAACACGAAGCGCCTCTTACATATAATAGATAAAACTAATAGATCTCGTAGAGAGGCGCTCCTCCTCTCCATTGATGCGGATAAACTGTTCGATAGAGTACACTGGCCCTATCTATTCCAGGTGCTGGAGCGCTTTGGGGTAGGCCCGGCGTTCAGGTCCTGGATACAATGCATTTACCGTGCACCTAAGGCTGCAGTCCGAGTGAATGGGACTCTGTCATTGCCGTTTCCAATAGGGTGCAGGACGTGGCAGGGGTGCCCGCTCTCCCCTCTGTTGTTTGCGCTTTATATGGAACCTCTCGCCCAGCGTCTTCGCGATGATCCACACATCTCCAGCGTCAAATTTGGGGGAGACCATCACCTCATTAGTTTGTATGCAGATGATGTGATTCTCACTCTGGGTGATCCCACGGTCTCGCTGCCTGCCTTCATGGATGCCCTCAGCGCGTTTAGCGGGGTCTCTGGGTTCAAAGTGAATACGCAGAAATCTCAAGTCCTGAGTTTGTCAATCCTTCCTGAGCATGAGGAGGCCTTAAGGTCTCGATATCCCTTTATATGGTCAGCGTCGCATGTACCTTACCTGGGCACTGTTTTGGCAACATCGGCGGCGAAGATGTCTGGCCTGAACTACATTTCCCTCTCTCTGGAGATTCTGAGGGACTTAAGAAAATGGGGGAAACAGAGGCTCTCCTGGTTTGGCAGGGTCTCTGCGGACAAGATGACAGTATTGCTGCGTATACTTTGTGTTTCAAACGCTCCTTCTGACTCCGCCGCCACATACAACAGCAACACTCCAGTCAGCGATCTTGTAATTTATATGGGATGGGAAGCCTGCGTGGATTCTGCGGCGCGCCTTGTAACATCCTAAGGAGGAGGGGGGGGACTGGCGGTCCCTTGCCTGCTGAGGTACTTTCAAGCCGCCCAGCTACGCTTTCTGCTGGAGTGGAGTCGCCCGCTCACCGAAAAGCACTGGTGCTTTATGGACCAGGGGGTTGCATATTTGGCACAGAGCGCCTGGGCTTTATTCCTCTCCAGTTACGGGTACGACACTCCGGGTGTGGGATGCGGTTGCGGAGAAGCACGGTTTGACGACATTCCCATCTCCTATGTCACCAATTTGTGAGAACCCCGACTTTGTCCCAGGTCTACAGGTGGAGCACTTTTGCCGCTGGTATGAAGGGGGCTGCAAAAGGGTTGGGAGCATATTTGATGCGGAAGGGGTAATTCCTTTTGACCAGATGAGGGAGAATTATGGGCTTACGGAGGCGGACAGGCTGAAGTACTACCAGGTTCGACATTGGGCCCTCAAGCCGGCGAACAGGCCATTGGTAGACAGGCCGCTTACACCGTTCGAGAAATGGCTTCTGGTAAAGAAAGATAAGCGGGTGATTTCGGAATTGTATAGACTTTTGCAGGGGGTGGGACTGCCGAATAAATTCAAGGGTCAGAGGAGGTGGGAGGAGGAGTTGGGGAGGGAGCTGACTGAGGAGGAATGGGAAAGTGTCCATTATATAGCGCATCACACAGCTTACCACACATCAGGGACAGAGACGGCCTATAAGCTGGCTACCTACTGGTACTATACCCCGGCAAGGGTGCATGTGTGGGATCCCTCTAAGTCAGGCCTTTGCTGGAGGGGTTGTGGTAACACGGGTACACTTATACCTTTGCTATGGCATTGTCCCAAGATAAATAGATATTGGAAGAGCATCCTGGACGATAAAGACAGAGTATTCCAGACAGAGATCCCTAGGCTGCCGTCATATGTTATTCTGGGTTTACCCAATCCTCTCACTTTCCCTCTTCGCTTGCAGAGATGGCGGCAGATGGCCCTGGCCCGTAATGCAGCGCTGCAAGTGATCCTGGTGCTCTGGGGATCATATAGGGTCCCGACTTATACCTCCTGGCTTCATAAGCTCTGGTTCATCCTGGCAATGGAGAAATTAACACTGGCGTCTAGGCAGAGGGCGGGAGACATCTGTAATCTATGGAGACCGTTCATTCAGATTTTGTCCACGGAATTTAACAAATTGACTTGCCCAGCATATTTAAAGGTTCTGGGGCTATTGCGAGATACCTAATGGAGGGAGGCTGGCCAGTGAAGCGGCGTGGGGGCGGAGGTTCTTCCTGGAGGATCCGGGGACAAGGAGGGAGGAGGGGCAGGATGGGGCGGTACTGCTGAGGGTGGTGCGGCGAAGCACAGTTATGTATTTTGTGTTCCTGTTGGTTTTTTTGTTTTCAGTTCTTTCTTGGACCGGTTTACCTTGTCATTTGCGCTACGGCTATAGGCTTTTAGGGGCGGGGCTGTTGGGATAAGAAGCATGTCTAATTATGTCGACCAGTATTCGCTGGCGGTCTGTTCTTTGACATGTGTGGCAAGGGATACTGCTTAATTCTGACAGCCAGCCGATTTGGATGTAGCCACAGAGCTTTGTATTTGGGTTATATGTGTTATATACCAATAAACAGATATGATCCATAAAGCCCAAAGCTTCAAGTCAGAACAAATGTTTCAATGTAAGTGAAGAAATGGCTTCATGAATAAGCATCAGCATAGCCGATATATCTTCTCTGGTGGGTCATCGAGTTATTGGCTTTGCCAGTGCTTGTGTAATCCTTCTTTTTTGTCGGCCCCATCCATCACTGGAAAGGTTTGTGGTTCAGGCATCTTGCTTTTGAGAGCAGCTTTTGTAGCCTTCCCTACTACTGTTCTCATCAGAGAATCCAAGCGCTTAAAAACTTGGTAGAAGAAAATCATCTCTGCTGGCATTATGGCGCTAAAATCTGCCACTGCAGGATATTGGGCTCGGTTATTACTCAGGAAACGTCCTTGTTCCTAAGAAGGACTACGTCTGCGTCCAGTCCTAAACTTCAGGATCTTGACCTTTTTCCACAAGAAAGAGAAGTCCAAGATGCTGACCATAGCTCAGGCCCTGTTGACATTGGAAGTGAAAGTCTAGTTGGTATTACTCAATTAGCAGGACATATACAGTTCATGTTCATTCGCCTCAGGAGTACCTGTGTTTTGTGGTGGGCTTCATCCATTACCAATTTCCAGTACTCCGGTTTGTCTCGACATCGTCAAGTAGTGGTTGTGGCAAATCTCAGATTCTTGGGGATCCAGGTTTTTCCATACATGAACAACTGGCCGATGAGAGCAGAGTCTCCAGAGGTGGTGACGTGCCATCGGCAATTGACGACAGCTCTGCTGTTCGACCTGGATTTTTCATCAACAAACCTAAATCAGACCTGCATGTCTCCTGTTCATAATGGCAGTTCTGGACCATACCCTCTTTAGTGCCTTTCCTTTCCTTCAAAGAATCCAGGATATTCAGGCAATGATTCAGTCCTTCCGGGAATGCTCACAAGTCCCAGTCCTATTGGTCTTGTTACTGTTAGGTATCCTGCATCCTGTATTCTCTTGGTCACATGAACACATTGGCTTATGAGATCTCTGCAGGTAATAGTTCCAGAATAGGGAGATCTGTCAGATACCATTGTGGTCTCCTCGAATGCTGAAGTGGGTGTGACTTTAGCGGGGATGAGGAAAACCTTCTCTGAAGGTCGTCCTTCGGTCCACCTCCAGCCGTGGCCATAGTAGTGACAAATGCCTCCTTTCTAGGGTGACAAGCCCATCTGGTGATTAGAAGCCTCTATTCTCCGGTTGAGCAGGTGCTTCATGTCAACCTGCTAGAGCTGCGTGCAGTGCAGCTGGCTCTCACAGCCTTCCTTGCGTCCATTCACAGTCAGTTTCTATCCAGATCTTGGCAGAAAACATGACCGCAATGTGGTATATGAACAAGGCATTGAGGTTGTTGTCTTGGGCACACAGTCAAGTGATATGTGGTTGACAACTTATTGCCTAGTGAGGTCTCTGAATGTCCGAGATGACAGCCTGAGCAGGTGTTATCTTGAAGATCACGAGTAGCGTCTGCTGGTGGAGGTTTTCCTAGAGATCTTCCCCATGGCTCATCCCTGAGGTGGACTTCTTAACCTCTTCAGAAAATGCTCAGTTCCAGCAGGTCTCCAGTGTCCATTGGTGGAAGCCTTGATGGATGTGTTCCAACTTATGTGGAACTTTCGGCTTCACTATGTGTTTCCCCCAATCCCCTTGAACCGTCAAATTCGGAGAAAGATTTGTCCAGATCGGGCCGCTATACTGCCTCCCCACCCCTTCTAATGGCATATTGGGGTAAAGCTCCTTCAAGAGGGTAGAAAGACTATAGTGCTTGTTTGGGGTGGGAAGCCATGGCACGATGACTGGCCAGGCCACTCACATCCCTTCTTTTCCTAAAAAGAAATGTTTCCTGATGTCTAGTGGGAATTCTTCCCCTGCTCATCCATGGAGAGCAGATTAGAGGATAAGCATCCCCTATCCATCCCCAAAGGAGGCAGAAAGACCGTTGTGCTGTGGGGGTAGGAGCACTGGTCCAAGCCCCCACAAAAAAAAAAAATCCTGGGTTACTAGTGCCTTAAAGAAAAATCCTTGGTGTCTAGGTGGCAGGTTGGGGTGTCAAAACAGAAAGATAGTTGTGACCAGTGAAGGGGGCTGCATTAGCTCATTGCCAGTGAGGCTGCTCCAGCCATCAATACAAAATATCTAGTGTTTAGGGGGCGGATCCCTACTTGGGGATCATTGTCCTGCAGCGATCTCCAAGCAGAGAACCACTATCTAAAAGGGAAGATGCTCCACTTTTCAGAGATACCTGTCCCATCAAAATTGGTGTTTGTGGGGCTCAGATATGCCGTTCTAAGATGGCGAACGTGTTGAAAGCACTACGTCCACTATGTTGGAATGGTAAACCAGTGATGAAATATGGCAAAAAGCATTCAAATGTGGCCACTCGTAAGTGTAGGAAGGTAGCCTCTTTCTAGCCTTGTTACCCCCACTTTTGGCCTGTTTGTGAGTATATGTCAGAGTGTTTTTACTGCTTCACTGGGATCCTGCTAGCCACGGCCCAGTTGTCAGTATGTTTGATATGTGTCACTGGGGTCCTGCTAGCCAGGACCCCAGTACTCATAAGTTTATGGCCTATATGTGTTCCCTGTGTGGTGCCTAACTGTATCACTGAGGTTCTGCTAACCAGAACCTCAGTGTTCATGCGCTCTCTGCCATTAAAATTGTCACTGCAGGCTAGTGACAAATTTTAACAATTCTGATTGGCACACTGGAACACCCTTAAAATTCCCTACTTTATTGTACCCAGGATATTGGGGTTCCAGGAGACCCCTATGAGCTGCAGCATTTCTTTTGCCACCCATAGGGAGCTCAGACAATTCTTACACAGGACTGCCACTGCAGCCTAAGTGAAATAACGTCCACGTTATTTCACAGCCATTTTACATTGCACTTAAGTAACTTATAAGTCACCTATGTCTAACCCTCACTTGGTGAAGGTTAGGTGCAAAGTTACTTAGTGTGTGGGCACCCTGGCACTAGCCAAGGTGCCCCCACATTGTTCAGGGCAAATTCCCCGGACTTTGTGAGTGCGGGGACACCATTACACAAGTGCACTACATAAAGGTCACTACCTATATGTAGCGTCACAATGGTAACTCCGAACATGGCCATGTAACATGTCTAGGATCATGGAATTGTCACCCCCAATACCATTCTGGTATTGGGGGGGACAATTCCATGCATCCCCATGTCTCTAGCACAGAACCCCGGTACTACCAAACTTCCCAGGCTCTCCACTGCAGCTGCTGCCAACCCCTCAGACAGGTTTCTGCCCCCCCCTCCCCCCCCCCCGGGCCTGGGCAGCACGGTCCCAGGAAGGCAGAACAAAGGATTTCCTCTGAAAGAGGGTGTTACACCTTCTCCCTTTGGAAATGGGTGTGAAGGGCTGGGGAGGAGTAGCCTCCCCCAGCCTCTGGAAATGCTTTGATGGGCACAGATGCTGCCCATCTCTGCATAAGCCAGTCTACACCGGTTCAGGGATCCCCCAGCCCTGCTCTGGTGCGAAACTGGACAAAGGAAAGGGGAGTGACCACTCCCCTGATCTGTCACGGTTTTCAATGGTCTTACCGTCGAAGCTGAGAGGCGTAGGGGAACGATCCTTGTTCCGGTAGGTTCTGCTCTGGCCGAGGTAGGGGCGACCCCTTCCAGTAGCCACGGTGCTGTTTGGTATGAGCAAACCACTACAGTCCGTGCCCTCCAGAAGGAGTCCCAGAGGAAAAACCCCAGTAGGGTAAAAAACCTCCACAGGAACTCCCTGAAATGAAAGGAGGACACCAGGGCGTTAGGATCGAGGATCAGGAAGACTGGAAAATAAGGCAGGACAGGAACAGACAGGATTCGCAGGAGGAGATCAATCAGAGCGTGACTACCACCAAGGAGTGTTGCAACGCAATGGACAAGCAGTTGGAATCCCCTTATATACCCCTGGACAGGAAGTAGGAAACAGGAAGTAGAACACCACCATCTTGGATTGGGGAGAAGACAACAATAGTGAATGAGGTATGTGTGTTTAACAATGCATGCTGGGCAGACAGGAAGTGGTCAGCATGCTGGAAAGAAGAGAGACAAGTATAAAGTACCCCAAGTGTAAGGGTTCGGTTTGATCCAGGAACATCGGTAAGTGGTTGGCAGGAAAAGGACATGCAAGAAGAATGTTAAGCGCAAACAGCGCTGATGCGGCCATGCCTGAATCCCCTCGGGGTCTCAGGCTCTGCCGCTTCTGCCTTTACGGCAGAACTTAAAATAGGGCAAGCGGCGAGTGCCGCGACCCCTAGACCGGCTCCCTGGAGCCTCCATGGCTCCCGCCCGGGCCGCGGCAACCCCCGCGACCTGAGCGTCGGCCGCGGCGCTCTCCGCGACCCGGGCGCCGGCCACGGCAGAATAAACGTGCCGCGCTGCGGTAACCGGAGCCCGCGGCCGCGGGGAGCGTCGCGGCATAACATGACCAGCACCTCCCAGAGGAGGTGCCCAGAGCTCCTCCAGTGTGTCCCAGACCTCTGCCATCTTGGATTCAGAGGTGTTGGGGCACAATGGACAGCTCGGAGTGGCCAGTGCCAGCAGGTGACGTCAGAGACCCCTCCTGATAGGTGCTTACCTCTCTTAGTAGCCATGCCTCCTTTCTCAGTAGCCAAACCTCCTTTTTGGGCTATTTATCGTCTCTCCTCTGGGCTATTCCTCAGATAACGAATGCAAGAGCTCACCAGAGTTCCTCTGCACTTCCCTCTTCGACTTCTGCCAAGGATCAACCGCTGACTGCTCCAGGACGCCTGCAAAACTGCAACAAAGTAGCAAGACGAATACCAGCAACATTGTAGCACCTCATCCTGCTAGCTTTCTTGACTGTTTCCTGGTGGGGCATGCTCTGAGGGCTGTCTGCCTTCACCCTGCACCTGCAGCCAAGAAGAAATCTTGGTCGACGGAATCTTCCCCCTGCCAACGCAGGCACCAAACTTCTGCATCACAGGTCCTCTGGGTCCCCTCTCATCCTGACGAGCGTGGTCCCTGGAACACAGGAGCTGGGTCCTAGTGTCTCCCACAGTCCAGTGGCCCTTCTGTCCAAATTTGGTGGAGGTAAGTCCTTGCCTCCCCACGCTAGACAGCAAACCTGTGTACTGTGTGATTTGCAGCTGCTCCCTCCTTTATGACTCCGAGTCGACCGCCGTCCTCAGATCTCCTAAGTGCCTGTTCCGGTACTTCTGCGGGGGCTCTCTGAGTTGCTGAGCGCCCCCTCAGTCTCCTCCAAGGGGTGACATCCTGGTCCTTCCTGGTCTCCAGCAGCACCCAAAATCCTCAACCACGACTCTTGCAGCTAGCAAGGCTTGTTTGTAGTATTTCTGCGTGGAAACACTCCTGCATCCTCCAGCATGCCGTGGGACATCTTCTGACCAAAGGAGGAGTTCCTGGCACCTTCCGTTGTTGTGGAATCTTCGGCTTCTTCCACCCAGAGGCAGCCCTTTTGCACCTTCATCCGGGGTTTAGTGGGCTCCTCCCCCCCCTGGACACTTGTGTGACTCTTGGACTTGGTCCCCTTCTTTTACAGGTCCTCAGGTCCTGGAATCCGTCTTCAGTGCTTTGGTAGCAGTTGTGGTTCTTGCAGAATCCCCTATTTCAACTATACTGTCTTTCTGGGGTAGTAGGGTAAGTTTACTCCTACTTTTCAGGGTCTTGGGGTGGGGTATTTTGGACACCCTTACTGTTTTCTCACAGTCCCAGCGACCCTCTACAACCTCCCATAGGCCTGGGGTCCATTTGTGATTCGCATTCCACTTTTTGAGTATATGGTTTGTGTTGCCCCTAGGCCTATGTCTAACTATTGCATCCTATTGTGATTCTACATTGTTTGCACTACTTTTCTTACTGTTACTTACCTGTTTTGGGTCTGTGTACATATAATTTGTGTAAATTACTTACCTCCTAAGTGAGGGTATCCTCTGAGATACTTTTGGCATATTGTCACTAAAGTAAAGTACCTTTATTTTTAGTAACTCTGAGTATTGTGTTTTCTTATGATATTGTGCTATATGATATAAGTGGTATAGTAGGAGCTTTGCATGTCTCCTAGTTCAGCCTCAGCTGCTTTGCCATAGCTACCTCTAACAGCCTAAGCTGCTAGAAACACCTCTATTCTACTAATAAGGAATAACTTGACCTGGCACAAGGTGTAAGTACCACAAGGTACCCACTATAAGCCAGGCCAGCCTCCTACAGTATGTGCATCAACTTACGGGTTTAGATATTTTTTTGTTGTTGCATATTTCAACTTTTTTTTTTCTCATTTCAAGATGGCCAGAAGGTTTAGAAACAACGTATCGGCAATGGTAGAACAGTAAAAAATAAAATAAATAAAAAGATGACTACCAACTTCCATGTGTGCACTGGTGCCCATCTTTGGATGTTTTTTGCCATTTATAATTGGCTTACAGTTTCATGATCGCCAATGGCCATTTTGGACCAGCAAGCTATTGAAAGCATGGGAAAGTGGCCTGTGACTGGTGCCCTGGAGCTCATCCCCTCACCAAAAAATATAAGGAAATGTTGTACATACAAGGCCTGCTCTATTTTATTAGCGATGACTTTACTTGCTGTTACAAAATGCTCTCATTCAGTGTGGAGAGTCATTGTCTTATTGTTAAAAGACCCATTTTTGATTCTTTGGTTGTATTTTAACCCTCTTGTATCTTTTAATACTCTACTGTGCATGTATTTTTAGCGTCTTTTAATATTCAACTGTTATTGTTTGTACTGCACTTTTATGGTATGTTTTCTTACTTACCGAAATAAAGTTAAATGATGATGATGATGAGTCATTTGTCTTAAGTGTGATGTCCCATTGCACCCTATGTATGCTGTGGGGGACAGGAGCAAAATGTGAATGACAACTTAGATGTATATATGAAGATAGCGGACATAGAGCCTCTCTGTGTATACATTTCTGTATATATTTTTTAAAACGTGGGTCTGACAAGAAACTCAAGGATGTCTCAAGGGCCAGGCCTTACTAAGTATATATTTGAATCCCAGTTACCCTGGTAAACTGAAAGTGTTCTATTTGTAGAAAATATTCATGTTCATAGCTGCTGTAACTGTGAAGAGCAACACAATTGAGAGGAAATACTGTGTGCGTGTTTGTGTTACGCGGCTCCTTCTGTGACTGGCAGTAGTGCTGGAGGTGGGGAGGGATGCCAGTGTAATCCTAGAAAAAAAAGGGGAGAACCCAATCCCTCTACCCTGCCTTGGGTAAATATAATATCAGCACAAAGGGAAGTGGCAGGTAGAGATAAATTAAATCATGAATTACACGAACAGTCCTATATTCTGTTGCTCATGAGTTTATTATTTACTCCAATTTTATTTCTAATGAATTACTCAAAAAGCATAAAAGGATGAATGGTAACAAAAGGATTAGCCACTTTACAAAAATTATATTACACTAAATGACACTAGACATAACAAACGCAATAAATCCAACTGAGAATTTATCATTTTTAAAAACCAAATCTTAAATCAATGCCCTATACATTTGAATAGTGGTCACTGTTTGTACTTCACAAGTGATCCACTTTTATCTGCTAAGTGACTAGGCTTTTCACTGCATTCATTTATCACCACTTTGTGCATTTCTTTCACACAAACATGATAAAATGCATCTCAAATATTTACAATAAAGTGCATTATTTATCAAGCCCAATACACTTGCAAAACAAGAAGATCGACGCGTTTCGGCCTGCTGATTAAAGGCCTCATCAGGATTGGGAAAGGGCAATAGTCATTCTTAGTGTCAGGGATTCACACCAAAAAGCCGAGATTTCATCTCTTTTCTCCAATATCTTTCAATGGTGTACACTTGTACCCGTCTGCAAAATGCTGTAACCATCGGCTTCCGTGTGTGCAGGGTCCGCGGTTAGCGCTGGCTATTTCGCGCGTTTGTATCAGCACCTGAGGCTGCCGCGTTATGTGTGTTACTAAGTAACAAAACCCAGTGGGTACACCATTGAAAGATATTGGAGAAAAGAGATGAAATCTCGGCTTTTTGGTGTGAATCCCTGACACTAAGAATGACTATTGCCCTTTCCCAATCCTGATGAGGCCTTTAATCAGCAGGCCGAAACGCGTCGATCTTCTTGTTTTGCAAGTGTATTGGGCTTCGATGTCCTCTTTGAAGTATATTTAGATAGCGGATTTAATTGTCTGTAGTTTTTTTTCCTTCTTGCATTCTGTCGTTCAGGCTTTCATATCACTCCCTTCCTTCGCACCCCTCGAATATAGGATTATGATCATCGTAAAGATGATTGGATTTAGAGATGGATAATAAACATTTGGTTTCGTGCCTGGTTTAAAAGGAATTTTACATCTGCGGCAACAGATAGAACCTTATCTGTACACTGCTTGTATTAAGTGTCAATAAACATATGTGTACAACAAAAGAGAACTCGCATGGAATCGAAAGTTGACAAATATATATGCTGATTAAAAAAAAAGTTAGATTTAAAAGTTATCCTTCCAAACATCTGCAACTGAGTAGCACGCTTCAGGAGGTGGAGCCCTGGCTCCGTCACTGTTCGTCTGATTGGCTCTCGCAGTTCTTCCTGGATTCAGTGCCTGATCAAAGAGTTCCGCTAAATACCTCTGGAGCCCTAATCTGATAATCACCGAGAGAATGAGAGACGGAGAAGTGATGCTTTCAAACTAAATTACCTCCTCGATGAATGCATCGGTCATTCTCCTGATCCTCCTTCACTAATCTAAAGTATTTTATGTGAAGAGGGGCGTTTTCTTGTTTCCTTTCTTCGTTCAGTGGTAACAAAACCGAAGTGTTCAGATTACTCTGAGCTTTTGCTAGCAAAAGTAAAAAAAAATACAATTGGACGAGTCTTTGAATTGCAGTTAAACCAAATTCAGCTCTGATACCTACAACTGAAGTACCATAAGAAGCTCACTATTTATGCAGCATCACATTAAGGACATTCTGACGTGCCTGCCACGAGAACTGAGATCAGAGGTTTTAAGAAATGTCTCTCTGATATAATATGTGGAATTGTACATGCACTTAAATTGTCACCATGCCTGTCGGTCACGCCTTATAAGGGATACTGGTAACAGTATTAATTTGGGATGTCCAGGTAGGCCAAGGCATGTAATTCATGACTGCTTCCAGTTTGGTTCCTCCTATTTGTCAGGTCCAATGTTTCTTACGTTTGTCAGTCCCTACTGCCGTGTGCCCGAGGTGTGTCGTGGAGTAGATATCAGAAGTAGGGCATAGCTGGGTGTTGCTGTCCCTGCATGGTTTTGTTTCTTTTCATAACATCTTTGTGGCCATTCTGGTTTTATCTGAACCTAGCTGTCACAGACAGACACACTGACTGCACAAATACAGCCGGCTGAATAACTGAACCATCCAAAATAAATTTTTTAAATTCAAAACCGATGAAAATGCAAAAGAGCGTGTTGAGTTCCAAGGCTAGTAGGATAGGAGAAGCCCTCTTAGTTTTTTTTTTTTTGCAGTTAAATAAATACACATTAAAGGCATAGTGCTCTCTTTCCTTCATTCTCTCTTCTCTGATGAAGCAGAGTATTCTTCCCTGAGAATGGAATGAATCCTAATCGAAAACCAAATTCCCTTATGGCTTTGATCCATAAAAAAAGCACACTACCTATCTTCGAAAGGAAGGCTTAGGAACTTCTAAATACACTTTTCCAAAAACATGCATATCAAGATAACTGGGGCTTCAACTGGTAATGCACTTTTGTGACTGAGACACTGCGCCAGGAGCCCCAAAAGGGGCCTCAAACTCTGCAGCCCAGAATTAAATCCTTGCCACCTAAAAGCAAGCCCTCTCCAGCCCCTCCTAAAGTACTAACCTCTTCAGCATTGAGGCAGCCTTCCATAGCAATTGGTCGTGGGAAAACGCCCCGAAGGCCGACTCTGGAACAACAAAGTCGTGGGCAACGAAAGCGGAACTACGCTTTCCTTAACCACGACTTCGTTGTTTTGTACTTTAACCACGCATGTGCTGAACAACGCACATGCGTGGTTAAGGCACACGACAAGGGGCGAGGACGCCGTGACGAGTCAGGTAAGTGGGGCGGGGGGGGTTGGGGTTTTAGTTTTAGGGGTGGGGGGTCGGGGTATTTTTAGTTTTAGGGGCGGGGTGGGGGTGGGGGGTTGGGTTTTAGTTTTAGGGGGCTGAGGTGGGGGTCTGGGTATTTTTAGTTTTGGGGGTTGGGGTTTTAGTTTTAGGGGCAGGGTGGGGGGGTCAGGTAAGAGGGTGGGGGGGTGGGGGTAATTTTAGTTTTAGGGGCGGGGGACGGGGGTCGGGGTATTTTTTGTTTTAGGGGCAGGGTGGGGGGGGTTGGGGTTTTAGTTTTAGTTGTGGGGGGCCAGGGGGGACGCATGCTGGAACAATGCATGCCTATCACTAATGCCTTTACCAGGAATGCCTTTACAATGAAAAATCGTTATTAAGGCATTCGTGGTAAAGGCATTAGTGGTAACAACGAGGGTCGTTGTTCTGACCTCGTTGTTCAGGCATGCGTTGTTCCGGCAGGCGTGGTTACGACATACATTCTTGGTCGTGTGCCAAAAGAGTCACTTTTCTACAGAAGTAATGGAGATGATAAAGTCAGCAGCACACCACAAAGGTTAAATGTGTGGAATAGGGGAATAGCTTCGGTGTGGGGGTAGAAACGTAAGACAAGTTGGTACTCAACAGTGTCAAATTAGGTCAGATTGTCTGCTTCTTCTAAAACCACTGAAAAATTCCCAAATTCACAGGTGGGTCTTACTCCCATCTGCTCCTCTTACTTTACTTTTACCCCCCCCGCTGCCCTCCCATCCACTCTACATCCCCGGGAGTGTGGATTCTGCTAGGCTGTGGGATATTCCCAAATTGGGATATCCCCAAAGTTTGTCCCACACAGTAGAGGATGGATGTTGTCCCATCAACAGGGTATGGAGGGGGACATTTTAGCCGGAAACTGGTTGTTGAACATTGGCACAGGGCTTTTTGGTTGTTTCTTTGGAGGAATGTCTCACCCTTTCAACAAATCTGGGCAATTTTTCATAACTGGATCCGTGTACATTTCCACAAATAAAAAACGTTACTTGCCTGTAACTACCTTTGTACACTTCTGGCAACTAGTGTTGGGTTTGGAATGTTATACGTTGTTTTTCTTCAAAGAAATGTTTCAGTTTTCAGGTAACTCATGATTCTCACCCCCAAAACCGCAGTGCACCAAGAAACATACTTTATCTGCTTTTGAATGTGTTTTTCCTTGAGGGCGAGTATAAGTGTAGAGAAACAAGACATTATAAATTACTTGTGTTAGGAAAGAAATGCTGTGTAGGTCAAAGTAAGTGGAATAACTTAACTTATCTTAAGCAATTTTATTTGGCTTTCATCTTGGGATGTGGTTATGGTGTATACTAATCTGCAACACAGCAAACCAACTGTTACTGGTAAGGAAAAAAGTCTGTAGCATGTACTGCTGTAGATCACAGGCTGTGCATAGACTCAAATGAAGTTCTCTGACCTCTCAAGTGGAGACCTCCTAACCGAGAAGAAGATGCCTGAAAGAGTCCTAAGTATAATCTTTCAATTGTGCTTCCCGGGTGGACTTGGAAATCCTCACAAATAGTGCTTGGTGAATTAAAGACCAATTAGCAGCTCTGCATATATCTGCTAATGTGATGTTGCCTAAAAAAGCAATTCTGGCGTCCTTCCTGTATGTCGAATGTAGTGAGAGTACTGTGCCATGTGCATTTGGCTTTAGCCTAGCGGGGTACACCCAATTATACAGCTGATCTAGATTTGCTGTTGAAATAGGATTTCCAAGATTACTTGTTTAGATTTTTTATGATGGCACAAGAACGATCTATATAGCTCCTAATAGCCCTCCTCATATCTAAAGCCTGTAAATCCCTTTCAGCAAGAAAGGGTCTCTTTGGGGGGAAAAATACTGCAATTCAATGCACTGATTGACATGGAAAGGTAAGACCACCTCTGGGGAAAAAATAGGGTGTGTGTTGTGTAACACCTGTTTTTGTATGCTTGCATGAATGGTTCTTCAACTGAAAAAGACTATAGTTGGATCATGTTCTGCAGGGAAGTAATAGTGACAAGGACTACCACTTCCCAAGATAAAACAAGGGGGAACACGAGGCAGTGGTTCAAAAGATATCTTTATTAACCTACTGAGTACTAAAGTAGGATCTCGACCTACTCTGAGAGGGATTAACCTTTTTAAACCTTTCATAAACCTTTGACTGGGAATTTGAAAAGCAGATTGATGCTCTCTGTTTTAAAGGTAAGCAACGAAAGCTACCAGGTGCACACAGAGAGATGGGACCTAAACCTGCTTTTTTTTAAATATAGCTCTTAGAAGACATTGGGGGTCATTACAACCCTGGCGGTCCAAGACCGCCAGGGCTGTTCTGACAGAAGCACTGCCAACAGGCTGGCAGTGCTTCCCATGGCATTACGACAGCGGCGGTAGCGCCGCGGTTGGCTGTTTTCTGCCACAAGGGCCCCGGCGGTTTTAATCCGCCGCGCTGCCCAGGGGATTACGAGTCCCCTACCGCCAGCCTTTTCCTGGCGGATTGAACCGCCAGGAAAATGCTGGCGGTACGGGGAGTCGCGGGGCCCCCTGACAGGGCCCCGTGCAGCTTTTCACTGTCTGCTGTGCAGACAGTGAAAAGCGTGACGGGTGCAACTGCACCTCTCGCACAGCGGCAACACCGCTGGCTCCATTTGGAGCCGCCTCCTGTGTTGCAGCCGAGATCCCCGCTGGGCCGGCAGGCGGAAACTAGGTTTCCGGCCCAGTGGGGATCTGCAAATGGCCGCGGCTGGGCCGCCCGCCAAGGTCGTAATGAGGGCCATTATGTTGAACAACTGCTGCTGCTAAATGGTACGTCATTTGAAAAGAACAGTAAATGGCAAAATCTCTCTATTTAGGTGCATACCATGCTTGCATCATAGGTCTCCCAGATTCTTTAAGAATTTGAATTCTTGAGGCAACAGCAAGTACCCAAATTTTAAAAACTCAAGTGTCAAATTGCAAGATGTAGTGACTTTGGGTTAGTGTGCAATAGCTGACCTTGATGTTGATTAAGTCTAGACACGGTTGCAGTTTCTCGTAGAGGTGGCTAGACAGAAGAAAGCACCAAGGTTGGAGGGCCCATATTCATGAGATAAGAACAAGCATAATTTGTGCCTGTCCCTTTTTGTGCACCATATAAGGGCCCTTTGAGAGTGGCAGAAAATCTTATAGATTGTTTGAGCTATCTTCGATGCATTGTCTATATTTTTGTATGTAATACATGATGATCATATTGTCTTGTTGAATAAATACCATCTAATGTTGAAGTCTGTTTCAAAAAGCTCGTAGAGCTAAACTGTAGCACGTGATCTCCAAATGGTTGATGTCCAGAAGGCACTCTGGAGGTAACCATTGGCCCTCATTGGTAAGGTTTGTAACGAGGGCCCCCAAACCTATGAGAGGACTGGCCTCTGTTGATGATCACTTGCTGTGGGTTAAGAAATGGGTAAGATTTTAGCCAAATAGACCCCCCCCCCCCCATTTTGCAGCAGTATAATGACATCCTGCAGGTTTGCCATTTTAAAGTGGATAAATGTGATGTAAGGAAAGAGCCTCCTTAGTAGAGGATGGGGTGCAAATGTTAGTCCCTTTTTGGTATTACCCCTTCTCCTTGCTTGTTTTTGCACTATATCTTCTGTCTTTCAAAAATACAGGCTTCACCTTTGCCAACAAGAGGCCCTTTGTTATTTGTTAAGTCTGGAATGACGTTTTGAGTGATAAGGAGGAGTTCCTACCAATATTAATTGGCAGTATTGGACAGAACACACTCATCTGAGGTTATGCACTAACACTGTGGGAGGTAGAACCTTAGTCTTCTCCTGACAGTTGTTATATGATTGAGGGGAATATACCGGAAGTTAGTGCTTGGTGGCAGAGGTACTCTTCCTTAGGGTCCTCTGGACTTAGAATGGACATGACTTTCCAGATGACAGAACTGTCCTGGTTGGTACGGCTGCCATGGCAGCCTGTTTAGGGGAATATTTGTGGCTGGTGAAAAGTTGATCATTTTGCTGGGTTTGAAGAATACTCGTAGCCATTGCTGCATCGGTGTCCTATTTAATTTTCAAGCATTTCATCTACCTGATGTCCGGCCTGAGTACTGAAATCTGCAGCCATGCATGATGGCCCAGGAGGATCCTAGTGTTGACGTGGCTGAAAGCTGTGTCTGTTACATTCGAGGCACAACTAATGCTGGCATTGGAAATAACTTCCCTTCTTGTTCTTTTTGTCAGTGGAGATCATGCAGTTGCTGCAACAGTTGCCCCATCTTTTCCTCTGGTGCCTATCATTTTATGCAAAGATAGCACGTGAGTGGGCAGTGCACCACTGCATTGCTGTCTACCGCCACCCGCTTTCTGGTGCAGTTGATCACTTTACTTTCCTTATCAGGAAGGGAGTGTTCCCATTGGCCTGCATGCAAGTCCCTTTTCTGGCTGCATGTACTGCCAGAGAATATGGGGATCCTGGATGGAGAGAGGATCTTGTAGAGGAGGTTTGAATTTCCTCTCTACCCTTTGTGTAACAGCCATTACTTTGGGTATTTGGAAGTTGTCAGTTAAGCCATTGAGCATGGTTTTAGAAAAAGTACTGATTTTTTTTTTAAAGTTTGAAGAGTGTTTCCATAAATAAATAGAACAAGCAATAGAACGTTTTGTTGCCGCGCATCTCTTATTATAAGTGCATAGCATGTTGAAGTGTCATCATTAGAAGATGCATTTACGTGATATAGCTATGATGGTCAGTTGTCTGGGTGTCCACCCTGCAGTCATATACATCCGCTCCTTTACTTGTAAGTACTGGGCTAAAGGGCAGTGGTTCAGTAACTTTCCTTAACTGATTTGATTATGTTGAGGTGTCAACACCTTTGGGGTTGGTGGTGTGATTTTGTCAACGTTCCTTTTGTTAGGGAAAGGCTAGACCCTGATTTCCTCTGAAATTGCTTTGTTGAATGCAAAACTTTGTTTCTTGTGGATTGATTGTGAAGTGTGTGGAATCCAGGAAACTTTAGGGCTTGTGTCAGTCTCAGTGTATACAATGTGCTCACCACTTCAGACTATGGTGTAGTATGAACATTTCTAACTTCCTGCTGATGCACATGTGCAGAGATCGAATCTCTACTGGGTGTAGAGGATATTGTAGCTTTTGAAGGTTATTCTAATACCCAGATCTTTTTGTGGTCCTTTTAGCTTCCAGACTTCTGCCAGAGACTGGATTAGATAGTGAAAGTAGTCTGCCGGTGTGGAAGGTGTCTACTCACATGGGAGCTGTGCTTTCTATTGAGGTGGTTCCTTGAGAAATGCATGGTGTTGTCATTGAGGCCGTTTCTTAGTATGGAGTTATGACTACTTCTGATGGAAACTTCTACCTGCAGATTCTTCTCCTGCAGAAAAACCCTGGCATTCGGCTGGATCTGGAAAATAAAAAAAGATTCACATTGCTGGTAGTGGACGCTGGCTTTGTTAGGATCCTGGAAAGGTGTTGGGTGACATCACTGAAGCCATATAGTGCCCCAGGGGTGCAGTGACATCACTTCCCTTTCTTTGCGCTTTCGCTGCAGAACCAGAGCTCGCTCTCTGAGTTGCTTTCCTCACAGAACAAATTTATAGGTCCAGTTTACTATGACAGACAGATGTCCATTACGGATCCCCACTTCATTTGTTGTTGGTGCCTAAGATCGGACCACAATTACTGTGTCTGGGACACTTGCCAGAGTATGCACCTGAAAGGCATCAAAGAACAGAAGGCAAAGCTCTTTGTGTCCTGGCCAGTAACGAGAAGCGTATTAGGTCACGTTCCAGACATCTTTCCACGTCGCCATCCTCACATTCTTTTGGGGAGGATGGGGGGCAGATGACAAAAGAAACAGGAGAAACATTTTAAAGGTAAGTCTCACACTCTGACTTCCCCAGGATCTTCATCCTCTGAGCCAGAGCTGGTCAAAACAGAACAAGTAGTTCCTACTCCGAGAGCCCCTGCTCCAGTAACCCCATTGGATCAACATCAACCTCCACCTGCTCAATCATCCTCCTTTCTGGATCCCTCAGCTCCAGAGCCATAATACCCTGAGTTCCTAAATCTGACTCCAGCCTTCCCTGATTTTCCGACTTTGGGCAGGGACCCTGAAGCGTTCTTGAATGTGATGTACATCATCTTTTTGCAAGAGCATCCGTGCACCCTGAGGCCCTGCGCCTTCACAAGGCTCTCCAGATGTTCCTGCCCCTGGCTCCAGTGCCCTATGTCAGTACCCCATCTGACTCTGTCAGTCTTACATCCATTTAACCCTGTACTTCACTACATGACGCTGCAACCGACTATGCCCTGAACTGCTCCACTCTTACTAGTGCTACCTCCACCTCTGACGCTGTTCCCTGAAGACTAGTAACAAAGTCACACCGATATACCCAACAACTACTGGAGAAGGAGGATGAGGAATACTGGAACAGAATACATTACCTGTTTGCAACTGATTCAGATCCACTGGATGTTTTCCCACATGGGATTAACAATGGTGATCAAGACTATGAGCTCCAAGGCCTTTCTTCAGCTAGTTGCCCTCACACTTCCCCAAAACTGGACATGGAGTTTCCATCTGCACCACCAACTTCAAAGGTGGAGTCCTCGTGACAAATGACAAGGAGGAATGAAATAAAACGTATCGGGTAGAAACGCTTGTGGTCCCTTGACATCAATCCTCGAACGAAGAGGCATCCCAAAAATAAAAAATGAACAAGTGAATCGGCAACTAGAGAAAGATGGATGAAAATAAAAACAGCGGCGGGGAGAAACTGAAGAAGTACTCATTCCCACAAGAGAAAGGAGGAGATTTGGTCCGAAAAGGAGGGGAGAACCAGAAGGAGAAGGGAGGACAGTGAGCGCAGCTCACAGAAGAAAGACAAATGTTTCGTGGAAGAGAGCAAGTGGAGATGAGACCACGTTGATGAAAGGAATTGGAGAAGCTATCCTGACAGGACTGAGTGCAATGCTTTAGCAGCAGAGGATTTGTGGTGAGTTCTATACCCTACCAGTACTTTGTTTGGCTTGACGTCGGTTCCTTGAGTCTTCACAAAAGTGAAGGCAGTGGTTGTAGCCCATCTCAAAAGGTCGGAATCCCAATTGTTCCGTACCAGTACTACTGGCCAATCAAAGCCAGTTCTCAAAAGGAAATGTTATGCCATCTGCAGTCAACAGCATCCCTGTTGTTTGGCATAGCCTTTTCAGTGAACAAGCCCAAATCTCAACTGTGTCCCTGCAAACGAATCCAGTTCATAGGATTATTACCAGACACAATCCTTTTACCTCCATTCCAGACGTCCAGATCAAGAGTGGCGACTTCTACTGGAGGTAGACCAGAATATTTTCACTCAGTGGGGCACCTCTCAGGTGGACTTGTTTATCTCCTTTAAAAATCCTCAATGCTACTAGTTCTGTGACTTCAAGAATGTTTTTAAGAGAGCATTGGGGTTTGCTATACAGTTGAGGTTGAACATTTTGCTGCATTGCATTTTTCCCTTCATTCACTTGATTCCTCAAGTTCTGAGGACGATCCGTACCCACATCATTCTCATCGTCATGGTTTGGCCAAGGAGGTGTGGTATGCAGACCTGCTCTTCTCCACATGTCCCCCGCTAAGACTAACTTTCAGACTGGGCCTTCTTTCCCAGTCTGGGGAGGAAACGGGGGCAGTGGTTCTCTACCCCAGTCTCTGAGGCCATATGAGATTTTTTTCAGCTGCCAACGGGGGTGGAAGACCTCATCTTGTCAATGCATTAGCCCTCCACAAAATCTTACTCTGGTAGATCAAGTTACTTTATTGCATGGTGTGCGGACAGCAATGTGGACACCAAGAAGGCCAGGCTGTCGCTTGTCCTGCAATATGCGTTATCATGTGCCCAGAGGGGTTGTACGACAGGCACTGTTGAAAGGTATACAGCTGTTTCGCTAGTATTCCTCTATCTGCTAGAGCAGTCATCCTTTTTTAAATCCTCCATTGTTATGCTTTTCCAAAGGAGTTAAAGAACATGTACCCTCCAACCCCTTTTGTTCTGCCCCAGGGGAACTTATTTTGGTCTTGACTTTTCATGAGGACTCCGTTTGAGTCCCTGCATAGTTGTCCCCTAAGGATTTTGACACAAAAAATCTGCATTTTTAATGGCTATCACTTCAGACATACAAGTGAGCCAGTTACTTGGTCTTAGTTTCCTTTCCCCTTTTACCCAGACAAATTGATGACCCTTTACATCGGTGGCACTCCCTCACCCTTCCCCCTGTAACCTTTCGTGTCTCCCCGGCCTTGTACTAAATAGGAGGAGCTGTTGCATAGGTTGAATCCTAGGCGGGTGGTCCATTATTAACTGGATCCAACCAAGGACATACAACTGGATGACCAGCTCTTTGTCGGATACCTTGGTACGCACAAACGGTGAAGAGGTGCAGAAATAAACCCTTTTGAGATGGATGATCCTCTGCATCAGGACTTGCTATGCTTTGGCCATGAAGGACCTCCAGAAGGGATCAGAGCCCATTCCAACAGTGCTAAAGTCGCCACTTCTGCCCTAGTGAAATTTGTTCCCATCACATTGATCTGCAGGGCAGTGACCTGGGTGTCCCTGCACATCTTCACCAAACATTATTGCCTGGATTCTAAACTGCACATAGACGGCCACTTTGCTAGATCTCTTTTGTAGGATTTTCTTGTCTAGCCATCCATCAACCCAACTCCAGGATCCGGGTATTGCTTTGGAATCTATCTGCAGATTCCTCACCTATAGAACAGAAGTATTCTTCAGAAGAAAAAGTTACTTGCCTGTGGTAACGATCATTCTGGTATATACACTATCTGCAGATGCAACGACCGTGTCTTTACCATGCATGCTTTTAACACGCATACATTTACAACGAAATTCGTTGTAAAAGCATGTTTGGTAAAGGAACATGCGTGATAAATTCTCCCCCGCCCCGCACCCAACACCTGACACCATATTCCACCTGCCCAAAACCTTAAAACTGCCCCTTCCACCCCTACCCTGAGCCCTAACCCCCCACTCTACCCTGTCCTAAAACCTACCCCGCCCTGTCCTAAAAGCTACCCGGCCCCCCACCCTACCCCGCCCTAAACTCTAAAACCTACCCTGTCCTATCCTATCCTAAAAACAACCCGACCCCTTGCTCCCACCTTAAGCCCTAAAAGCTACCCTGCCCTGTCCTAAAACCTACCCCACCCTGTCCTAAAAATACCTTGACCCTCAGCCCTAAACCGTGAAACCTACTGTCCTAAAACCTACCCATCCCTGTCCTAAAAACTTCCCTGACTCCCTGCCCTGAAACCTAAAACTTACCCCGCCCTGTCTTAAAAACTACCCCGACCCCTGCCCTAGAAGCTACTCTGCCTTGTCCTAAAAACTACCCTGTCCTGCCCTAAAAACTACCTTACCCCCTTCCCTAAACCCTAAAGCCTACCTTGCCCTAAAAACTACCACGACCCCCGCCCCAACCTAAACTCTACCCTGTCTTGTTCTAAAACCTATCCTGCCCTGTCCTAAAAACTACCCCGATCCCCCACCCTAAACCCTAAAATTTACCCTGGCCTAAAAATTACACCACCCTGTCCTAAAAACTACCCCGACTCCCCCGCCCCACTCTGAACCCTAAAACCTCCCCCATCCTGTCCTAAAAAACTACCCTGACCCCCACCTTTGCCCTAAACTCTAAAAGCTACCCTGCCCTGTCCTAAAAACTATCCGGCTCTGTCCTAAACACTATCCCGACCCCCCCCCACCCTAAACCCTAAAACCTACCCTGTCCTAAAACCTACCCCACCCTGTCCTAAAAACCTCCCTACCTCCCGCCCTAAACTCTAAAACCTACCCTGCCCATTCCTAAAGATTACCCCACTCTAAACCCTAAAAGCTACCCTGTCCTGTCCTAAAACCTGCCCCACCCTGTCCTAAAAACCATCCTGACTCCCACCCCGCCCTCAACCTTAAAACCTACCCTGTCCTACAAACTACCCCAACCCTTTGCACTAAATCCTAAAATCTACCTTGTCCTAATACCTACCCCACCCTGTCCTAAAAACTACCCTGAGACCCCGCCCTAAAACCTACCCTTCCATGTTCTAAATCTACCCCTTCCCTGCCATAAACCCAAAAAGCTACCCTGTCCTAAAACCTACCCCACCCTGTCCTAAAAACTACCCCGACCCTACCCTAAACACTAAAAGCTACCCTGCTGTATCCTAAAACCTACCCCGCCCTGTCCTAAAAACTACCTTGACCCCAGCCCTATACCATAAAACCTACACTGTCCAAAAAACTACCGCTTCCTGTCCCGAAAACTATCCGACCCCCACCCTGAAACCTACCCCACCTTTTCCTAAAACTACCTGTCCCCCCACCCCAAACAGCTACCCTGCCTTGTCCTAAAACCTACCTGCCCTGTCCCAAAGCCACCCCTGCCCTAAAAACTACCCTGCTTCCTGCTCCCACCCTAAACCCTAAAAGCTACCCTGTCCTAAAATGTACCCCAACCCTAAAACTTACCCTGTCCTAAAAACTAACCTACCCTGTCCTAAAAACTATTCTGCCCACCTGCCCCCCACCCTAAACCCTAACACCTACCCTGCCCTGTCCTAAAAATGACCTGACCCTCGCCTTTGCCCTAACCCCTAAAAGCTACTCTGCTTTGTCCTAAAACCTACCCTGCCCTGTCCTAAAAACTACCCTGCCCCCACCCTAAACACTAAAACCTTCCCAGTCCTAAAATCCACCCCACCCTGTCCTAACTACTGCACCCTAAAACCTACCATGCCCTGTCCGAAAACTGCCCCTCCCCGCCCTAAACCCTAAAAGCTACCCCACCCTGTCCTAAAAACTACCCCGACCCCCGCCTTTGCCCTAAAAGCTACCCTACCCTGTCCTAAACCTTCCTCGCCATTTTACCCTAAAACTTACCCTGTCCTAAAAACCTACGCTGCCCTGACCTAAAAACTACACCGACCCCCGGCTTTGTCTTAAAACCTAAAAGCTGCCCTGTCCTAAAACCTACCCTATCCTGTCCTGTCCTACAAACTATCCCAACTCCCCACCCCGCCCTAAAAGCTACCCTGTCCTAAAAACTACCCCGAACCCTAAAACCTTCCCCACCCTATCCTAAAAACTACCCCTACCCTCTGACCCTGTCTTAAAAACTACCCCAACCCGGCCCCACTTACCTTTCTCTCCTCTGGTCGCTACTCCTTCCTGTTCCGCCCGGACTGCTCTCTCTGCCATTACCACACATATGTGTGCTAAAAGCATGCGTAGTAAATGCATATGCGTGGTAATTGCAGCATGGTCAATGCATAGTGTTGCATTGTCCGCGTTGCTAGCGATGTTTCCCCCTGCAGATTCCTCCTCACCGAACCACCTACTTCTCCTTTGATGGATGTATTATAGGGAAAGTTAATAAGATTCCAGTTTATATTTTGGCACTGCACTACTTAATCTTAGCCCATCCCTTCCCCTCGAAGGGTGGGAAATATAAATGGGGCGGGCGCTCTATGGCTTCGGTGATCTCACCTAACACCACTTCCAGCGTCCTAACGAAGACACTACCCCAACGGTGACGTGAGGGCTTGGAAGTTTTCTGATCCAGGCTGATGCCTGTAGTTCTACAGGTGAGGAATCTGCAGGTAGATGGAGTATCCACCTTAAAGATAGCTACTGCAGGTAAGTATTTCTTTTGAGCCAATTGATGCTGAAATTGCGCTTGCATCAGGGGTATAATTTAAATGGAAGGTTTTCCATAACCTGCCCAAAAACAAGTTATTTTCATATCACTTGGCCTCAGGATCTTAAGCGTTATCCCATCTCAGTGGGTGCTGAATGGTGGGCTTGGTGTCACGGTAGAAGTCTTTAGTTCCCCTGTGCTCTAGTTTTAGAATTTCTCATGATGCACTGCTTTAATGGAGCACTCAACACCAGTTTAATTACATGAATTTTGAATTATGCCTCTTATACGGAATCCCTGAAATTACACCATGACGCTTAATTATGATGCCATTCTTGGTAAAATTATGGCGTATGAACAACACAAGCAACTGTTGGTTGTAGACATTGTGTATTGTGCTTTTGTAGCACTAAATGGGTTCTCCAGGCAAAAATTGACACAATGAAGCATTGCACACTAAAATATAGCTCTGTATGATGGATTTGGATTTCATGTAATTTATCCTAATTTTCCAGATATGTTTGCCTAATTACGTGAAAACAAATTTTGCGAATTTGGCACATTAGTAATAAAAATGACTTAAGTGAATTGTGGTTTTCTGAGAAGGAATAACGAGACACCTTGAAACTGAAAGCACTTAAAATTGAAGAAAAACTTTTAATATTCCGAACTCAACAGATGGCAGGACATGCTGCAGACATATAGATAGACTGAGGTATGAAATGTTTCATTTTCAGGAGCTAGTTGCGTGTCAAACAAGCATGAGGGACATTTTTGCTTCCCTTTCCTTGGAGCAACCTGTGGGGAGTCCTAGTATTAATTTCACTCTTGTCTGATTTGTGAACACAATCTGTATCCAGGCCCGAGCCCTGCTTGAATAGAAGACAGACCTACCTTACGTGGGCAAATAATCTTTCAGATCTGCTTGAGGATAGCTAAGGGTGACTGAGTTGTCTGCGGTTGAGTACATTTATTTGCAACCTTCTGTGGCGTTCAGGTTTATGATTTGTCTAGAGATAGATGAGAGGGCCCCCAAAGCGAGTTTGGAATGTCTTTCTAAGAACCTACTACCCATTATCATACGAGGCCAGCTACCTCCTTCGTGGAACTGTCAGATAAAGGTTGTCATCACAGACAGACCAGATATTTTTGAAGGTGGAATTGTTCCGTTGACAGTGGTCTTTAGACGTGGCCTTCCAAATAATTTTCCTTGTATTCACTTTAGAGTTAGAAGGACCTCTGAAGCCCAGCTAGGAGAAAAGGGTGTTGTCAGAACAGCTCATGTTGCTTTACTGTCTCAAAGCCAGGTCACCCTTAGGACACCCAGCTGTTGTTCTGTGCCCCGGAACCTGCGATAAGGAACAGTTGTGCATGGGCTTGAATGGCATGCAAATTAGAAACTTGAGGACCAAGTTAAGGGCCCATCAAGGAATTATGAAGGGCTTTGGCAGAAACATTTGTGTTAAACCTTTTAAGAACTTCTTCACAGTAGGTGAATTTAATAAAGATGGTTGCTCAGGCAAATGTAAAAAGGCAGAGAAAGCCAACATTTATGCTTTACCTGTCCCCACTGTAATGCCTCGCTTGGCCAAGAATAAAACAAACAAGAGAACATCTGAAAGCTTGAAATTCAGGGACTCAAGGCGATGGTCCCTATTCATCCCAGCACCCAGATAAGATGGATTTAGTCAGGGGCACCCAGCCACAAGAATCATATGTCCTGCTTCAGCAGGCAATTCAAAATCGTTTTGTTGTTGCTGTTCATCAAGCATGGATATGGAGATTCGGTTATAGGACCCCCTCCACTATTGCGGAGGCAGCATCCCTCATGGAGGGGCAGACTGATTGGAGGACAAATGCTCAGGCTAAACTGGTCGGAATACCACAATCTCCAAGTTTCATCCAGGGCTATGAGGATGACTTGGGCCCGGTCTTTTCTTGACCTTCCTCAGAATCAGAGACAGAAGAGGCTGCAGTGGAAATGTGTACAAACATCCTTCGCTCCACTGCAGGCATGTGTCCCTTAGAAACCCTCTTGTGATGAAATGTAGTGCACAGTAGTCTCAACAGTGTTCTCGAGAGTGGCAAAAACATCCAGCCTAGTCAAAAATGTCCAGCACACCCAGAACAAAGATGCCATTCATTATCTGCCAGCTGGCATCTTCTCAGCTTTTCCGCCCTGGCATTCAGAGACCTCACAAGATGATTGGCTACCAGGGAGATCCCTTGATGGTACAAGCGCCTCCAAAGGTGCAGTGCCTTCTGGCACAAAATCCAAGATCACATGTTGTCTGTCCGGGCCTGTACAACCCTGCCTCTAATGAATGGGGTTAAAAAATGCTTTCGGAATCAGTCGGAAGAGACAAAGTTCTTGGAGATCGATGAGGAGTTTTCATTCAACTGATGCTTATAGGCCCCTGAACTCCACTTCAACCAAATGAAGGGAAGGTTTCACTCCAGTGCTGCTTGTGCCAACATTCACAAGAGACTAGGAGAATGCATGATTCCTGCAGTCCAAAAAGTCGCAGAACACATTTCATTGAGAACCAGAACTGAGCCAAAATCATTAGGATCATAGACAGAGCATCCTGGTCTCATTGCATGGGTAGAAAAGGCTTTGAAGTCCATAATTGATAGGATGGCCCCCTATCAATGGAATCCTTTGTAACAGTGTTAGATGGGACTTCAGTTTGCTGATGGAAAATCACAGGGAAGAAAGAAGGGCGATCGTCATTCAGAGGTAGTATGCGACTGATGGTGGGAAGCCCACACTGAGCAGCCAGTCATCGAGGTATAACCTATGACACTGGGCAGCGGCCACCATCCCCGAGGGGAGGTGGTGAAATCGAAGGGTAGAAGGTCAATTGAAAATGCTCTGACCCCCAACATGAACAAATATAGTATTTTAGACTGCGGGTGGATTTATGAAAATACACATCCTGCAAGTCTAAGGATACCTTCTATTACTCGGGATCCAGAGCAGCGAGAGCTAGGGCTAGAGTGGCCATGAATTGCTCTTCCATAGAAAAGCATTGAGAAGTAGACATCCAAAATTGACCTGAGTCTCCGTCTTCCGTAGGCAGCAGAAATTAGCAGCAGTAACACCAGTCAGCTATTTTTTAATCTGGTACCCTCTCGATGGCTCCTTTGTCCAAAATAGATGACATGCAGAAGGGTAACAGCAAGATTCTGCTGGCAGTTGAGCAGGAACGGATGGAATGCAAAGGGATAGGGGTGAAATGAGTGGCTGGGCATAACTTTATGGACAATTCGGAACACCCATGGATAAAAAAGTGATGGATTTCCCAGCCAGGTGGGAAAAATCTAATCTCGCCCCCTACCTGTTGTGGGTAGTGCTGCAAGGGAAATCAGACCAGCTTAGAAGCCATTATGGTGGGTTGGAAAGAGGTGGAAGATTGCTGCCCTTGGTCGTGACCACAGCCTTAGCTATCACCGCGTCATCTGGAGGTGTGAAAAGTTTGGGTAGTCTGTGGAAATGGTCACAAAGACTACTGCTGTCCATATAGAATCGAAACTTTTTGTACTGCTGGTAAATGTGACAGGCTAATGAGAGCAATCAATGAGAGCTGGCTGGAATGCAGCTGATGTTGAAACGTTCTAGCACAGAGTTGGTGATCACTTTCCAAAGTTGGGAGGGTGCTCACGTAGACATAGGTCTGGCATGGGTCATTGTTGGCTCCAGATCAGAGACTGGTGGTGGGACCCGATCTGGTATAGGCATAAGTCTGGTTCTGCATCTGGGGCAGGCATTGGTAAAGGAAACAGGACGATGCCCGGGAGGAGTGGGGGTTAGGGGACAGTTGGTACTAAAGAAGGACCATCTGCTAGAAGTGCCTCTGGTGGTCCCTGCTGCTTTGTGGGTGCCAAAGGCGCTCCAAAGAGACCAGTCTCACTGTGAAGATTAACAGCAAAATATCTTTAGAGGTCTGTATCTGCTTCAGGGTTGACGACGGCCCTGATAACTGAGGGTGTGATGCGACTAGCCTCAGAATGGGCTTGGAGTCAGAAGATGCGGTTGGTTTTGGGCCGTTGGACTGCAGACTAGCTGATGATTTCTCATTAAGTCTGGAAAGTAGAGGAGGTGGCGCAAATCTTGCATGGTCTTTTTGCACTTGTGGCACAACTTGGATTTACCCAAGGACTTGGATTGGCATTGACCTTTGCCGTGAATGGCCCTGATATTTTAAGCGGGAAAGGGAACATAGTTTCAAGCGCCTCCTGTGGTCCACAACAGATTTTTGCTTCTGGTTCACTAATCGCCTTCAGGTGCATCAGGGAGAATTTGCCAGATGACTTAGATCATGACCAGAACCGAAGCACCAGAAGCGAACATAGTATGGATCCATTACTGACAGCTGCTTCCTGTAGTTGCAATACGGTTGCTGACCTGTCATCCTGAGGGAGACATGGCAAACTGCTGTTGTTGAAGTTTAGTACAATCTACAAAGTTGGGAGCAGAGAAAGGAATGGATTTCAGAGCGCAGGGGTGGCACCACTACATGGCTTCACAGGGTCACTTCAGAGGCTGTGCTACACTGTTGTACAGTCATATAGAGCCTGTGAGAATTTAAAAGATGAGGAATCTGGTTAGAAAATTCTGTCGGTATAATGTCACACAATGCCAATTGCACTCCATTGTCATGGACTTCCTTATCTCTGAAAATTTTCACTCAACATAGCAACACACGCAGTTGTCACCTCAGCCCCACTTCGCACTCAAGCCATTTTGTGATATGATCCTGGAGCACTAGCACACACATCTTGTGGGCTGCCAGTGTTATCACGGGAATATCCCATTTGATCTAATCTTTTTATTTTCCAACACCACTGCTGCAGTATTTGCACAATCACACCGATCGTTCAGCCTTGATCCCCTGGGAGATACAGGCGTTATTACCATATCGCCTCTAAGCACAATAAAAATAAATCTAGCATTCGCGCTAATTTTTCCATTCTATTAAGGACACGGAGGCGTGGATTATGCTTCTTTTTCACTTTTAATTACTTCAGCAACCAATCAGAAAATCAAAACACAAAAAACTACAAATCCCATGAAGTAACATACCATGTGACAACCATAGAGAGAACCTCCTATATAATGCACACAACAAAGTATCAACTCCTCTCTCTTTGCACAAGTCAGAACAGGAACAACTTCACAAGTCGATAACAAGATCATAAATCTTGAGAGTCACAGAACTAGAACTTCAGAAAAATCCCAGTGGAGTAGCCCATCTTGGAAGAAACGAAGATGCCTGAAGAGACGAAACACCGGCTCCAAGCCGAGGGAAAAAAAACGCGCCAAAGGATTATTTATTGTCATTTTCTGAAAGGAAGACAACAAAGGCCAAGCCATAAAATGGAACCAGAACTGCTACTATGGTAGAAGTAACAGGAAGGGAAAAGCACAGTAATGAAACATCAAATACAAGAATCTCACAGGATAAACAATTACAGTAATAAGAACAGATCAACAAGTGCGGGTGGGATAATCCTTGCCTCCATGTCCTTAATAGAACTGAAAAATTCTTAGCACGAATGCTAGAATTTTTTTTCATTCTGTGTCAGGACCGGAGGCTCAGATTATGCTTGTTTAAAGCTGTCTCACAACTACAGAAGCAATGTCAACAATAGGTTTAAAATAAAATGATTTAAACGGAGATTCTGATAACCAGTCAGCCGCCCTTAACATGTCTTTCAGCCTGGAACCCAAGGCAAAGGATTTAGAAGCCATGGCCCCCCTAGTTGAATGGGCACCAGACTGCGAAATGTCAATGCCAGCTTCGCTCAAGAGCCATAAAACCCATCTTGCCAAAGTAGCTGATAATACCAGGAGATAAGGCTTAACAAGTGAAATTAACTGTCCTCCCATATAAGAACGAAATTCTGCTGTGTTTACCTCATAAGCCTTCAAACACTGCACCACACACAACTTAAGGTTGTCCACAAAGCAAGAGTAGGACACTGATTTGGAATTGCATTTAGTGTGGTGAGAAATAGAAAAAGTCACACCTTCAGGGGGGGAAAAAACCTTCCAGCCAACTATAAGGCTCTTACTTCAGAAACTCGCTTGCAAGCTATTAAACACAAAATCATAGTGAGCTTAGCAGAAAGCTGTTTTCAAGAACGAAACCTATTAGCTGGCCAGGATTCCAAGAATCTCAAAATTACATTGACATCCCAAAGGGTAGAATATCGCAGATAAGGGGGAATTAGCCAGTCTGGTGCCCTTCAGAAGCGTACATACAATAGGTGCAGGAAGTTGGCTCTGTATATACTATCTCAAAGTGAGAGATATATGCACAGAGTCCAAGGGTTCCCCTTAGAGGTTGATAGTGGCAAAATTAGATCATTCTAATGCTCTATTTTGTGGTAGTGTGGTTGAGCAGTAGGCTTACCAGAGGGTAGTGTTAAGCATTTGTTGTACACACACAGGCAATAAATGAGGAACACACACTCAAAGACTTAACTCCAGGCCAATAATTTTCATATAGAAAAATATATTTTCTTCATTTATTTGAGAACCACAAGATTCAAGATTTAAAGTAAATACATAAAATGCACGGTACTCCACACAGGTAAGTAAGGAACTTTGAATTAGAGCGGTAACATACACAGTATAGGTTAAAATGGCAATAGGCTATTTTAAAAGTGGACACAGTGCAAAAATCAACAGTTCCTGGGGAGGTAAGTATGGTTAAGTTTCTGAGGTAAGTAAAGCACTTACAAGTTCAGTTTCCTGGGTATAGGCAGCCCACCGTTGGGGGTTCAAGGCAACCCCAAAGTCACTGCACCAGCAACACAGCGCCGGTCATGTGCAGAGGTCAAAGGAGGGCCCAAAACACATAGGTGCCTATGGAGAACAGGGGTGCTCCGGTTCCAGTCTGCCAGCAGGTAAGTAACTGCGTATTCGGAGGGCAGACCAGGGGGGTTTTGTAGAGCACTGGAGGGACACAAACAGGCACACAAAACACACCATCAGCGGCACAGGGGCGGCCGGGTGCAGTGTGCTTAGCAGGCATCGGGTTTTCAATAGAAATCAATGGAGGGACCCGGGGGTCACTCTAGCGGTGCAGGCAGGGCACAGGGGGGCTTCTCTGGCCAGCCATCGACTGGACTAGGCAGAGGGTCGCCTGATGGTCACACCTGCACTGGGGTTCGGTTCCTTTTGGTCTTGGAGGCTGCGGATGCAGTGCTTGGTCCAGGCGTCGGGTTCTTTGTTCCAGGCAGTCACGGTCAGGGGAGCCTCTGGATCCTCTCTGCATGCATCGCTTTGGGGGTACAGGGGGGGTCGTCTCAGGCTATTCACGAGGTCGCAGTCGCCTGGGAGTCCTCTCTGCATTGTTAGTTCTCTGGAGCTCGAGCCGGGGGCGTCGGGTGCAGTGTGTGAAGTCTCATGCTTCCGGAAGAGTGAGTTCTTTGGAAGTTGCTAAAAAGTTGCAAAGTTGTTGCTGTTTTTGAACAGTGCTGCTGTTCTCGGGAGTTTCTTGGTCCTTCTGGTTCAGGGCAGTCCTTTGAGGCTTCAGAGGTCGCTGGAGTGCCCTTGGGCATTGTAACATGAAGCCTGAGCCTTTGAGGCTCACTGCTAGGTGTTACAGTTCCTGCAGGGGGGAGGTGTTAAGCACCTCAACCCAGTGCAGGCTTTGTTTCTGCCCTCAGGGAGCACAAAGGCTCTCATCCCAGGGGGTCAGAAACTGGTCTCAGTGACAGGCTGGCACAGACTAGTCAGTCGTGCACTGAAGGATTGGGTAGAATACAAGGGGCATCTTCTAAGGTGCCCTCTGTGTGCATTTTGTAAATACATCCAACACTGGCATCAGTGTGGGTTTATTATTCTGAGAAGTTTGATATCAAACTTCCCAGTATTCAGTGTAGCCATTATGGAGCTGTGGAGTTCGTTTTTGACAAATTCCCAGACCATACACTTAATATGGCCACACTGTACTTACAATGTCTAAGAATAGAATTAGGCACTGTAGGGGCATATTGCTCATGCAGCTATGCCTTCACCTGTGGTATAGTGCATCCTGCCTTAGGGCTGTAAGGCTTGCTAGAGGGGTGACTTGCCTATGCCACAGGCAGTATTTTGTGTGCATGGCATCCTGAGGGGGATGCATGTCGACTTTGCCTTTTTCTCCCCACCAACACATACAATCTGCAATGGCAGTGTGCATGTGTTAGGTGAGGGGTCCGTTAGGGTGGCATAACACATGCTGCAGCTCTTAGGGACCTTCCCTGGTCGCAGGGCCCTTGGTACCACTGGTACCTTTTACAAGGGACTTATCTGTGTGCCAGGGATATTCCAATTGTGGAACAATGGTACATTTTTAAGTGAAAGAACACTGGTGCTGGGGCCTGGTTAGCAGGGTCCCAGCATACTCCTCAGCCAAGACAGCATCAATATGAGGCAAAATATGGGGGGGTAACTGCAACAGGGAGCCATTTTCCTACAATGGGTACCTCCTTCCCAGGTTTACCGTCCACCGGTAAATGTCAGCTGATAGAGCTGATCAATAAGTATTGACTGACCTGCAGGCTAAACCAGACGACGCAAGGGAGGACAAGAAATTCAAGACAAGACTGCAATCCGCTGAAGGAGGATCGGTGATCCATGCACTGCACCAAGAACACCATTGTTTCCAAGCGGAAGCATATCTCTTATGTGGTGCTGGAAGACCAGGCCCTTGAAATGAAATCGCTAGACTCCTGCGAAAGCCCTGGGATACTCCCATCTTTCCCTGAAAGTCGCCACGCTACCAGCAAGAGCTACCCCGATAGGATCAGAGGATGTGGAAGGCCCAACAGATCTAGAAGGAGGATCCACCTGTGTGGAATTAACACAGGATTAGCACAGCTCAACTCCAGAGCCACTGGCAACCATGCCTGGGCTCTCCAAAGAGGGGTCACCAGAATGAGATCTACCTGCTGACAACGGACTTGAGCCAGAACCCTGGGGATCATCTAAAAGGGGGAGGAGGCATAATTCTGATTTGGGGACCAGTCCTGCAGAAAGGCATCAGTCGCTAGAGCTTCGGGGTCCAGCCTCCAACTGAAAATCCTCTTCAGATGTTGATTGAGGCAGGAGTCAGATAGATCTATCAAGAGGGGGCCCCACAGACACTGGAGAACTTGAAAACCTTCGGATGAAGCCACCAATCGATGTAGTCCTGAAGAAGGCGTGATTGCCAATCTGCCACCAAATTGTTGCACCCTGGAAGATACTCTGCCACCATGAGATCCGGTGTTGAAGATAAAAATGCCAAAAAGCCTTTGCAATCCCCGCCAGAATGGGGGACTTTGTCCTGCCCAACTTGTCGACATATCTCACTGCTGACATATTGTCCATCCGAAGAAGAATACAACAATCCGTCTTGATCACAAGCGAGTCTGCCAGGAGCTCCAAACAATTGATGTGAACCAATGACCCTCTGTGGACACTGGGCCGCATCGAGCTCCCCACTCCCAAAGGCTGGCATCGGACTCTATAACAATTTCTGGACAGGACCCAAAGATTGCTCTACCATTCCAGGTCTCCATATGGTCTAACCACCAGTGCATTCTGTCCGAGCCTCCTCTGAGAGGGGAATCTGATCCACATAACTGAAGCCCTTCGGAAGATGGGAAATCTTCAAACTCTGCAGAGCCCTCTAGTGAAGGGGGACCTGGGAAAATTGCCTTAAGTGAGGAAGATAGCAGACCCACCATGTGGGCAGTCGCCCTCAATGATACAGTCTGTCTGGACAACAGTAACCTCAATTCCATCTTGATTGCATGAATCTTTTGAGGGGTAAGGACCAACTGAACGACGGGAGAGTCCACCGAAAGCCCAGGAAATCCATTTGTTGTGACGGTTTTAAGACCGACTTCTGAGCATTGACAAGGAAACCCAGATCCTGAAGGAGAGAGATGGACCATGCCAGATGGTAGAGGGCAAGGCGGGGCATTGAGCCATGATGAGGATGTCGTTGAGGTAAATGATCAGACGAAAACTCCTTGCTCAGAAATATGCCGCTACCGGCCTCATAACCTTCCTGAAGCATCAAGATGCTGATGACAGGCCGAATGGATGGACTTTGCACTCGTAACACCCCTCCCAAAGGAACTGGAGAAACCTAAAATAGGGAGGAAAAATTGGGATGGTTAAATAAGCATCCTTTAAGTCTAAATTAACCATCCAATCCCATTCTTTAAGGATGTCGCTGAACAAATGAATGCTGTCCATTTTGACGCGGCGATAAACAAGCCATCCATTGAATTCTTTGAGATTCAGAATAAGGCGGGAGCCGTCACCCCTCTTGTCTACCAAAAAAGATGGAGCTGAGAAAGATGAGGATAACTCTTGACAATGGCACCTTTTTTTAAAGAGTTCTGCAATTACTGCGGAAATTAAAATGCGATCTCGAAGGGAAAAATACATCGGATGGGAAGGGGCTAGTTGGAGCGAGAATTGTAAAATTCCAGTTTGTAACCTTGGATGGTCTATAGAACCCAAGAGTTGTGAGTGATCTTGCGCCAAGCCTGTAGGAAAGGCCCAGTCCTGCACCTCCACCTTCCCCCTCCCCCACCCACACCCTCCCGCATGTCCACCCCCAAAAAATACAGTCTGAGCTGGAACTTAGGCTCACTTGTAGATCCTGAGTGCTGGAAATAGGTCTGGTTCCCTGTGGACTTCCCTCTTCAGAATCTGGAGCAACCAGCTCTTGAATTGGAAGGGTAGAAGGTGAACGAGGAAAAGCTGGAGTCCTGGAAACCCCCTCTGCCCTGCTGATAGTAACCTTGTTGAAGTCCTTGATTATAGTAGCGGCCAAAGGCACGCACTGTGTAGCATCAGGCCCCTCCCCCCCCCCCCCCCCTCCCCCTTGAAAAAGTGGACATAGCACCTTCTTGTTCCTGGGCCTTGTCCAGATTGGCGTAAGTAGTGTCAGATTTAGAAAGCTCCTTGAAAAGGAGAACTAAAAAGCAAACCTTGGGTTAAGGGTCCCAATTCAGATGAAGCGAGGTCCACCAGCTTGGGGTCCATCTTTATTAATATGGAACGACGTTGTTCGCTTGAAATCACACAATTAATGTTCCCTATGAAGCATAGGGCTCTTTGAGCTCAACACACAAGTACCTCCGGGTCAGTGGAATTCCCTCATTCTTTAACCCCAGTTCCAGGATCTTAGTTAAGGTTCCGGCCACATCCAGGAGTTTGTCCTGGTAACTGCGCCACGTATGGTCAGTGCCCTTTTTGGGGTCCTTTGGAAACTTCTTTAGGTACTTGACCATTGTAAGGTCAAGATCTGGCATCTCCGTCACCTTGGAAGAAGACTCCGATCTGGGAGCCTCTTTCTTGAACCCATGACGAATATGGGACTTCCCATAGTCTGCTACCTCGGCAGGAGGAAGCCATAGAGTAGATCTGGGGTGAATTATGTCCTCCGGCTCAAAGGTAAGTACTTTCGTAGGATTAATGGCTTCTTCAGGGTAATGCGTTGTCTTCTTACGCTTCCAGGATCGTCCCCTTGGTCCAGGGTATTGGCGGATGAGGAGTCTGATTCCTCACATGCCTTGGACTTCGGGTGGAAGCAGAGGCATTATAGTCATGTTCCTTGTCCAGAGACCTGATAAGGCTCTCAAAATCACCCGAATGGGGATTTGTATCCACCTTGGGGGCTTGAGAACTGTGAGACAGGGAGGTTTCCTTGCTACCCTGAGACCGCCAGGAGGGCATCCAGCCCTGTTGCTAGGTGAAGCCAATTAGATGATGCTTAATAGGCTTAAAAGCCTGGGCCAAGGCTTGATTTACTGTGTGACGCACACCAGCATTCAAGGCATAGACAAGGTCCTGTTCAAAAGATTCCAGAGGATCATCAACATAATATTCATCACCCATTTCTTCATTATGTGCAGCCATGCTGACAAAAAAGGCATCTCAAATTCCAAAGGAGCAGTTAAGAGGTGATACAGATCAAAAGGGGCAGGTCAATATCCCTGCAAGCCAGGGTAAACCTATAAAATTAAGTTTGGATGTGGAGGGAGCCCTGCCCACCGAACAAACAGGCAAAGCCTATATCTAAATCACTGCAACCTCCGTGGCTAATGCACATGGAGCGCAAGCTATAGCGAGGCAGAGAGATAAAAAAACACGCACCTCAACGTGTCCACCGCTGGAGGCTTCACATTAGTGCATGTGCACTAAGCCTCAGAGCCAGAAATAACCCAAAGCTAATAAAAACGGAAAGAGGACTGCGTGTCCTAGCCGTGCGTCCTCGCTCCCCTGCTCCCACTCCAACATAAAAACGCAGGCTGGGCGGAGGGGCTACAGTGGGAGGTAAAATACGCTCCCAAATTTGACCGGCGAACGTGCCGACGCATGACTCCGCCAGAAGAGTGGTGCCAAGGCGGCAGCGTTGCTCGAAGCTACAAAACAGAATTAATCTAGCTTATTTCACCGATTGAGTGACAGAAATAAATAATCACAATTAGAAATATTATACAGTAACCATAACATGCAATATACACATGAAATACAAGACAGAGTAATAGTGAGTACTTAACTGGCTGCGAAGCAGCACAGAAAGAGGAGTTGATACTTTGTTGAGGGCACAATATAGGAGGTTCTCTGTATGGTTGTCGCAAGAAATGTTACTTCATGGGATTTGTAGATTTTTGTGTTTTGATTTTCTGGTTGGTTGCTGAATTAGTTAAAATTGAAGCATAATCGGAGCCTTTGGTCCTGACAGAATCTCGCCTTTGATCCTAAACTCATCTTTCACCATGCACGATTTGTTTCCTTTTTATTCCTTCCAATAGCATACCCTTTCTCATCCTGTTTACCATTGTCTTCGGCAATAGGTCGGCAGCTTTACTGCCTTGTTATTCTGTTGCTGCTTCACCCACCTCTAGGTTTATACGTAGAATTAGTTGTTGGAAAACTATTTGTATGCAGGTTCACCAGGCCGTGCTTTATACAAGTGTGATGATCAGAGACAAAAATATACGAACTTGTGAAGTTTCACTTAACCTCATTCACGCAGCTCGCCATAAAAGCAAGATAGTTTGCATTTGTATCACCATATATGAGCAGCCATACTGCGGTAATAAGTTATACTGTGGTAGGCATGATTGCTGTTATGAATTGGAAATCTGCAGTGATAAACGTAATTGGCCCACGGTATCTCTTAGATATGAGAAGTATTTTGTGATGACATGTAGCTACGTATAAAACACTGATTTACTGAATATCATGTTCAGCTTTTGAAAATGTTGGCCTACATCTACTAACGTTTTGCTCTCGCGTGATGCAAAAGATGGTGCCTATTTACTTACTCCAGCAGCCTACCTGCACAGCGCTATAATTTCGTTGCACGAGCGTCCATGCAAACTTTAGTAAATATGAGCCTAAGACTTCTAAAGCCTTTACATTTGTCAACCAAGTCATGAGAAAAAGCAATTAAAGCATGCCACAGTGTGTTTTCAAGTCCGAGTTTGGTTTGTAAGTAAACAATATTTGTTTCTAACTAAATTTTTATTTTTCTCCCTCAGCATTTTCTACCGAGAGGAAAATGTGAACAACTAATAAGACAAGGCGTTCTGGAACACGTGATGTCATAACTCACCTTCCCTATGTATATAACTTGCTTTAAATGCTTGTGCCTAATAAAGTAGTTTTTTTGCAAATAATTTGTATTCCCCTTTTTGTACCTGAAATATATGGTGTGCTGTGCATTCTACAAGATATCCAAGAGGTCAGATTAAACAGAACAAATAATGTTCATCCATTGTTGCTCAGTTCTGCCTTTAGTTGTTATGATCTAACTCTCAGCATCACAGACCGCTAAAAAAACGACGCACAAACAGAACAGACTGTATTTTCATGTACCCAACTCAGCCCAGGTATGCCATGTACCTGGCTATCACGTTGTTCCTAATAAAACGTCTCACTAATCTACACAGCACCATCAAACAAAACACCTCAAGTGGTTCAACACAGCATACATAAGGCCTTATTGCAAGAAACCCGTGTATTTTTATGTGTCAGGTAACCAGAGTATTCGATCCAATACGATTAAGAGTCATGGAGACCCGTCCAGTTTTCCCTGGGGACACGGGTTTCTTAAAACAGCTCAAATATCCCGACGCATCTGTCATCAGAATGAGGAATAACCCAGGGAATCTGCTGTGACCAATCAGTTTTTCCTGGTTATTCTCCTTTCATAGGTGGAGCCTCAGGATCTATTCTAAAAGTGCCCGTTTTTTCAGCCCCCTGAGACTCCATACCGTCCAGTAACAATATCTCTGCACACTGGAATTACCAGGCCCATTAACAGGAATCTTTTAATGAGGCCTTACTTGTCTCTCACATTGCTCGCAACAGCCCTCCGCACCGTGATACTCGACATAGCAACACCAAATGGAACACATTAGGCTCAACTCCTAACATACATACTGTTGGAAATGGCCATTTTTGCAGGGTCATCCCCAGTCTGTTTTCCTCCTTCCTCCTATTTTGTCTGACCTGTTTTTGTTGGCTTTAGAACTCTGGGCACTTTACCACTGCTAACCAGTGCTAAAGCGCATATGCTCTCTGTGTGAAGTGTACTGTTGATTGGTTTATCACTCTTGACCCCTCACGATCCGGATTCCGCAAGAACCACAGTACGGAAACCGCCCTCATCGCATGCACTGACGACATCAGGACCAAAGTCGACAAAGGCGAGACCATCGCACTCATCCTCCTAGACCTCTCCGCAGCCTTTGACACCGTCTGCCACCACACACGCCTCCACAACATAGGAATTCGCCACAAAGCCTTAGACTGGCTCACCTCCTTCCTCACCAACCAGACCCAGAGAGTCCGCCTTCCATTCCAACACTACCAAGATCACCTGCGGAGTCAGTCCCCAAGGGTCCTCCCTCAGCCCCACACTCTTCAACATCTACATGATCCCCCTAGCCAACATCCTCCGAGCACACGGAATCACTATCCTCTCCTATGCAGATGTCACCCAACTCATCCTCTCCCTCACCCACAACCCCACCACTGCCAAAACCAACCTACACGCGGCTCTCCTCGACACCGCCAACTGGGTGACCACTAACCACCTCAAGCTCAGCTCAAAGAAAACCAAGATCATCATCATCGGCCCCAACAAAACCACATGGGGCGACTCCTGGTGGCCCACCGCCCTAGGCCCCGCACCCACCCCCGCAAACCATGCACGCAATCTCGGCATCATCCTGGACCCCTCCCTCTCCATGACACAGCAAATCAATGCTCTAACCTCGTCGTGCTTCCACATACTCCGCGCTCTAAAAAAAATCCTTCAAATGGATTCCCCCAGAAACCAGGAAGACAGTCACCCACGCACACATCAGCAGCAGACTGGACTACGGTAACGCCCTGTACGCCGGCACCACACTCAAACTCAAACGCAAACTCCAGAGAATCCAGAACACAGCCGCACGCCTCGTCCTTGGCCTCCCCCGCCACAAATTAATCTCACCACACCTCAGATCCCTTCACTGGCTTCCCATAGACAAGAGAATCACATTCAAGATCCTCATCCACGCACACAAATCCCTCCACAACACCGGCTCAACCTACCTCAACGAAAGAGTGAACTTCCACACTCCCACACGCAACCTCCGATCAGCCGACCTCACCCTAGCCACAGTCCCCTGCATACAACGCACCACCACAGGAGGCAGGTCCTTCTCCTACCTCGCCCCCAAAACCTGGAACTCCCTCCCCACCAACCTTCACAAAACCAAAGACCTCCTGCTCTTCAGAAAGAACCTCAAGACATGGTTGTTCGATCAGTGACCCTCACTGCCCCCCCCCCCCCCCCCCCCTCCCCCCAGCGCCTTGAGACCCTCACGGGTGAGTAGCGCGCTCTACAAATTTTTTGATTGATTGATTATCCATGATTGGCATATTTGATTTACTGGTAAGTCCCTAGTAAAGTACAATAGAGGTGCCCAGGGCCTGTAAATCAAATGCTACTAGTGGGCATGCTGCACTGGTTGTGCCACTCACATTAGTAGCCCTGTAAACATGGCTCAGACCTGCCACTGTAGAGTCTGTGTGTGTGGTTTTAAACTGCCAATTCGAATTGGCAAGTATACCCACTTGCCAGGCCTAAACCTTCCCTTCTACTACATGTCAGGCACCCCTAAGGTAGGCCCTAGGTAGCCCCAGGGGCAGGTTGCAATGTATGTTTAAGGTAGGATATATACTAGTGTGTTTTATATGTCCTAACAGTGAAATACTGCCAAATTCGGGTTTCACTGTGCAAGGCCTATCCCTCTCATAGGTTAACATGGGGGCTGCCTTTAAATATCCTTAAAGCGCAGATTCCCCTTGAGAGCAGATAAAAATATGAAGTTTAGGGTCTCGGAACTCACAATTTAAAAATACATCTTTTAGTGAAGTTGGTTTTCAAATTGTCTTTTTGAAAATGCCACTTTTAGAAAGTAGGCATTTTCTTGCTTAATCCATTCTGTGACTCTGCCTGTTTGTGGATTCCCCGTTTGGGTCAGTTTGACAGTTGGGCTGTTCACACCTCTCCTCTGGACAGTGACACAAAGGGGGCTGGGGTGTAGCCTGCATATCTTGATTAGCCATCTGTGCTGGAGGGGAGTGGCAGAGGAGCGGTCACTCACACCTGAAAGGACTTTGCCTGTCCTCACACAATGCCGTCTACGACCCCCTGGTGAGTGTCTGGGGCCTGGCCTGGACAAGGAAGGATCTTGCAAAGCCTTGAGAATTTGCTTTGAAGTTTGCCAACTTCAAAGGCAGAACTGGGTATAAGAAGAAAACCCAAAACCCCAGACTTTTAGAATCCTTCTGGAATCAAGAGGAACCTCCGCCCAGGAGAAGAGCTGAAGGAGGACTACTGTCCCTTTGCTGTGTTGCTTTGCTGGACTGGCCTGCAGTTGCTGTTTCTGCCTGAAAAAAGTGCAAAGGGTGAACTTTGCTGTGTGTATTTCTTGAGAAAGTTCTCCAAGGGCTTGGAGTAGAGCTTGTCTCCTGTTGGAAGTCTCAGGGACACCAAAGACTTCAGTTTCCTTGACCTGCAGCACTGGGAACTGTGTGTTTTGTGGTGTTCAAGAGGAGAAACCACTGCAACGCCGCCAACGACGCCGCTGGCCTGCACCGTGACCTGCTGACGCCGCACGGAGCCGCATTGCCCGCTTTGCACCACGACCCTGGTCTCACCGACACGGTCATCGGACAACTTCACCGAGCCACTGCTCGCACCGCAACCTGTGGGCCCCGCATTCCGGCAGCACCTGCTCACACCGCAGCCTGGGCATCCCTGATGCCGCCGTTCCTGCTGATTCCGACGCCACTGCCTGCACCGTGGCCTGTGGACACTGCTCCTGAGGTACACAAAGCACCGTCCCATCCCGCACCGCAGCCCCGGTCAACCAACGCCAGCATCATCGACTCCCGTGTTGTCACCAGGCATCCTGCCTGCACCGTGGCCTGTGGACACTGCTTGTGAGGGTCACGAAGCACCGTCCCACACCGCTGGCCTGGCCCTACCGACGACAGCGCTTCAGCAATGACTCTGCCGCTGCCTGCACTGTGACCTGTGGACACCGCACGTCGCACCGCCCCGCTTCACACCGCAGCCCTGGTCTCATCGACGCCGCTGGATGCCGTCACCGAGCTGCTGCCTGCACTGTGATCTGTGGGCACCGCACGTCGCATCGTCCTGCTTCGCACCGAAGGCCCGACGCCATCCACGCCGGTGCACCTGACTTCATCAGCCGGGAGTTTGATCCACATGTGTGTGACCTGAAGGGCCTGACGACTCCGGAACCGACACTGCGACATCAGCGACGCCGCTCTCCGGAGCTCACCGCGAGGATCACGTCACCCTGCAAATCCAAGGTACTGTTTGCGGGTCTTCCTGACACCGTAGCTGGCCCGCAATGCAGCGGCTGGTCTGAACTGTTGGTTTTGTTGATAACGATGCCATGATCGCCCCAGGTAGAGATATCGACTTCAAGGAACTGTATTTTGGAGTAGATCTTGCAGAATTCATATTTCTATTACTGTATGTTGGATTTTTATCGTATTTGGTCTTGTTTTATATACATAAATATTGGCTGAAACTGGTGTGGTGTCCGTTTGTAGTGTTTTCACTTATTACTGTGTGTTATTTGCAAATGCTTTACACATTGCTTCTGAGATAAGCCTGACTGCTCGTGTCAAGCTACCAAGGGGGTGAGCAGGGGTTATCTGAGCGGATTGCTCCCTTATCCTGACTAGAGTGAGGGCCCCTACTTGGACAGGGTGCAAACCGGCTGTCAACTAGAGACCCCATTTCTAACACATACCATCCAAGAGAATATCCTAACCAAGAAACAGACCATAGCATCTTCACAAGCCTAATCAGACTCTGGTCTGTGATGAAAACTTGAGAACCATGTTGGAAAGTCATTAGGCCTTCCAAAAGTTACTAGGTCACACAGCGGCAGACAGCGTGGCACACAGATTCCACTAATGTAACAAGTCACCTTTTTCTTCCCAAGTTGACACACAACTGAAAAAATATATATATGAACCTTCAGAAAGAACCTTGTGATAGTGAATACCCTGTAATGGCACAATCATGATTGTTGTATAGTATTTAAGGATACAGAGATGATTTTCACTCGGAGTAAGAGAGAATATTTTGCAAAACCATGGCTAGCAGGTACTTTTCAGACAATTCTTGAAGCTGTTCAGGTTGCCTAGATACGTTGCCATATACGTTTGCAGCCAAGTGAAACGGACTAAGCAGATAATTTTTGCATGATTTGAAAAGTAGATCCCTGACCTGCACATATTTATTAGAATTATATTGTCGAGTCAGAGGCCATAGGGTGGACCAGAGGATGAGGCTATAAGAGGAGATTGTTGTGGTCAACACCATTAATGAAGTTGTAGACTGTGCTCTGAATGAATTCTGTGAAAATCAAATTTAGGCGAGATACTTGGTGGTCCTTGGAAAGATTAGTCACTCTACGTCTTTGGAAAAGAAGATGGTAGAGAAACAACACTTAACCCGTTGGCCACTAATGTTTTGAAGCAAGGGAAATGGGTGCCAGTGAGAAGGGAGCAACTACAAGTATGGGAAACGCCCCTGTGCATGTGGTCAAAGTAGGGTTTTGTAAGTTGGACTAGTCCTGGAGATGTTTGAGAGTGTTTAATGTAAGTTCTGAATGGACAATAAGTAAGGAAATCCAGAAAAAACAAGACTGTTCAACATCTGACATAGCCGGGGCCAGGAGTCCCTGAAATGCAGGTGGGTAAAAATATTTCTAATAACACTCAATTGCCCAGGCAAGCTAAAAGACAAGATTTGGGTTACTGATTTTTCCCTCCTCACAATACATTACATTAAAAGGAGCTTCACAGGAGCCGTTTCCCACTGTTACAAATATAAGTCCTAGCCCAAAACCTCTTCCTGTCCTCAAAAATGGCACATCTGCAACTGCTGCTTGTGTGGACTAAAGTCCAGAACCACCCCAAAGCTATGTGACTCCTTCCACTTTTTTTTGTTTTCTTCAAAACGTTACCCTCTTTTTTTTTTTGCTTTTTGACAAAGTTATGAGGCCCTTACCTAATATGAACTCAATAGCTGCACTTGTCATTGGGGGCCCCTGGAGCTGGTGTCTAGCATTTATTTTTTGTAAGAATAATGGTTGCAAGAGGTTGAATGACGTAACCACACATGCATTTACCACGCATGTCATTACAACGCATGCCTCATAACCACACAACATTTTTTCAGCACGCATATGGCTTTACCAACCCTGCCTTTGCCAAAAAAAAATATTTGTAAAGGCATGGTTAGTAAAGGCATATGCTTGGTAAAAATGTAATTGGTAGGTATAATCCATCAATATATATGTGTGTGTGTGTGTGTGTGTGTATATATATATATATATATATATATATATATATATATATATATATATATATGGATTATACCTACCAATTACATTTTTACAGCGCATATGCCTTTACCAACCATGCCTGTAAAATTAAATTTTTGTGGTAAAGGCAGGCATGGTAAAGCCATATGCGTGCTAAATATTTTTGTATATATCTATATTTGTATACACAGATGCATCCATGTATTTGTGTACATATATATATATGTATATATATATATATATATATATATATATATATATATGTATGTATGTATATATGTATATATATATATATATATAATACCTAGTGGCAGTCGCCACTAGCATAGTTAGCGCCATGTTTCCAGAGAAAAAAAATATATATTTTTTTTACTTGCCTATATCTTTGGCATCGTTTGACGAAACTTCACAAAACTTTCCCAAAAAAATGTTGTGGTGATTCTTGTTTTGCACAGAAAGTTTGGGGGTGATCCATAAAGCAGGGACAGAGAAAATGGAGAGGTGAAAAAAGTTGTGTTTCCCATGTTAATTCCCATAGGACCTGACATGTCGAAAGCCCGAACCGCTGGACAGAATTACACCAAAGTTGGCAGAAAGCTAGGTTTCGGTACACAGATCACGCTTCCACCTATTTGGTGTAAATCCGTTCAGTAGTTTTTGAGATATTAAAGGGAAAATACATTTGTATATCTCTGGCTGCAAATATTTCGCAATCTTTTTGCGAATAAGCATGCGAAAAGAAGCGCTGCAATTAGCTGACCGCAGCCTAACTAGAAAGTTGCTGCCGCCATTTTATTTCACGGGACACGGTCCCCTGTGGTGAAAAGCTAAATTAAAAGTGGTACAAGGGGTCAGGAGTGAAAGGTACCCTGACTCCAGAGGTGTAATATAGGTTTGTTTTAGGGGCAAATTATGGGTTTAATATAATTTTGTGTCACCATGCACAATATTCGTGAAAATGTAATGACTTTTTGCTAATTACTTGCAGATATGGGAAAATTTGGAAGAAAAACCTCATTCAATCATTCATACACTAATTCATTCACTCATTCGCCCACTCAGACACCCACTTTCAGACCCACTCACACTCATGCACCCAATCACAGATTCACCGACAGAGACAGGTCCTGTGGACAACCTGTGCTGCCCACGGCCAAAGGACTTGCGTGGCGTGGGTTTGGGTGGTTATAAGGGCTAAAAGCCAGGCCTTGTGACCAACCCTTGCTGCTCACAGCCAAAGGCAGTGCCCGGCAGGGGTTGGAATAACATAGTAATTAAAATTGCTTTACCTTTAAAAAAAAAAACATAGAAATTCAGTGGGAAAAAAACAAAGGTTACAGGGACATTATAGTTAGGTTCTGAATTTATTCGTAGAAAAACAGAGAAATTCAGCATTTATAGTTAGAGTTCTTTCAAGTAACTATAACTTGCAACTTCGTCATGCACAGCTTTTTACTCCACAGATTATGTAATTGATGAGATCTTGTATGGCATCTTTGATATTATCACTGCATCATTTGCAATCAAATATTGATAAGAAAACTGCATGGCAAGAACGGGAGCTCGCCCAAAGTCCCACCGAGATAGCACTATTGTCAACGGCTCGGGCCGAGCACTTATCTCTCCTGGAGCGGTTACGTTGTTTAAACTATGCCCCTTACTCGTCGCGCACACACACTTCTGCGGATAAGTCGGGCAAACTCTTAGCTTGGCTGACTAGGTGCGAACAAGACCATGGCCCAATTGTGGAGATTCGCTCAGAGGCTGGAATTGTGTTTCATACACCTTCGGAGGTACACTCAGCGTTCACACAGCACTCTAGGACTCTCTATGACTTGGATGCATCACTGCATCGGCAGACCTGTGTAGAATTCCTCTCAGCAACTGTACTGCCCCACCTGACAGCGGCCCAGCGGACCGCATTGGAGGAGTCCCTTGAGCTCTCCGAGATCCAGGCTAGTATACACGAACTATCCATGGGTAGAACTCCTGGCCCAGACGGTCTACCAGCTGATTTTTATAAGACATTTTCTCACAACATTAGGCGGTTGTTCCGTGTTATGCACTATTCGAAACAGGACTGGCCATTAGCAGGATGCCTGGTTCTTGACATGGAGAAGGCCTTTGATTCCTTGGAATGGACATTCCTATTTGAGGTCCTGCAGCGATTTGGCATTGGACCTCGCTTTCTCCGTATGGTTAGGCTACTATACACTAATCCCCAGGTCTGGGTCAAAATGGGGGGGGGGGGGGAGGGAGTATTTCAGAGCCGATTGAGGTGCACCGGGGCACGAGACAGGGTTGCCCCCTTTCTCCGTTGCTGTTCTCCCTCGCCATGGAGCCCTTGGCTGCGGTACTATACGATCAGGGCCCCCGCTGGGGCATTGCCCTAGGAGATGGTTTACACACTGTATCACTGTATGCTGATGACCTCTTACTGTATTTCAGGGATGTCACGCAGGTTCCCTTGGTGGTCGGGACATTCCTGCAGCAGTTTGTCCAATTAACCCTTAATCCAGAAAGTGAGGCAAAGTCCTGCCTCTTTCCCTTCGATCCTACACTCCCAAACCCAGGGTTGCACCTCTCTGGAGTTGGTGTTCCTTGGCAACCACACACAATTCGATATTTAGGCATCCATATCTATCACCATAGAGAGGACTTGTTTGACGGTAACCTTAAGAGGGTGGTGTCCTCCATTAGATCCCAGATAGCTGCCACTATCTGTGGAAGGCAGGATTGCCCTTTTGAAAATGATTGTACTACCACGACTATTATACTACTTTTCCAACCTCCCCTACTACATACCGGTCCGTATTTTAGGGACCTGGAGCCCAAGCGGAGAGAATTTATTTGGAATAAAGGGCGAGGCAGAATTGCGCTTAAGAAACTTTGTATGCCACTGGAGCAAGGCGGTCTCTCGGCTCCTAATCTGGAAAAATTGTATTTGGCATCCCAGCTCCAGTGGGTTTCCAGATGGCTGGCAGGACTTCATCTCCCCGACACAGCAACCACTGCAGGCCCCTGGTCCCTTGCACGTGTAGCACACTTGTTTCGCCCACTCACACGCTTAGAGCCACCGGAGCAGCTTTTCCTTAAGGTGGCCCACAGCTACTACTGCAGGTCCCTGCGCCTCACGAGGAGAACTGTCCCGTTCGCCCCGGCCCTGGCCCTACTGGGAACACCTCGTGGCTCCGGAGTCACGTCGGGAGCTGAACTTCGGGTGTGGCATTCTGCAGATCTGCGCACGTTGGGCGATCTGTCAGTGATGGCAAGCTGATTTTGTTCCCCAATTTGGTCGCAGATGCGGGCCTTCCTGCAGGACAGTTTCTGTTATATAACTCACTATTGCGATCTTTATCAACTGAATGAGGAGACTTAACGACTGCCCCCGACCCATCTACAAATACAATACATACAGGTGATGGGGCAGGGAAGACACCTGATTAGGTGGTTTACGGATGCACTGCGAACTCACGTGGTCCAGGAGCATGCCGCACTGCGTACTCCCTGGGAGAGCGAATCGGCTAGGCCCTTCACGGACTCGCAGTGGAAAACTGTTCTCTCTAGCCATACTACTATACCTCGCAAGACACCAGATTCCGACTTATACAATTTTACATTATCCATAGGGCATACCTTACGCCAGCTCGCATTAACAGATATTTATCTCGTTGCGATGCAGCTTGTCCCCGTTGCAAACATCTCAATGCACATATAATTCACATGCTATGGTCCTGCCCCTCCTTACATAACTACTGGAGAGCTGTGGTAGATTGTTTATCAGCATGCACGACACGCACAAATATCGTTCACATGGGAGGCCTGCGTACTGGGTTTATTCCCCAGAAGCAAGCGTCACAGGGCCACCACAAGATTTAGATTTGGGTTTTGTGACGGCCAAAAGGCTGATAACCCGCAGATGGAAATCTGCAGAGGCACCTACCGAATTGGGTGGGTGCGGAGGGGGTGGCGCTGAAGCGGGAAGATGCACTTAGGCTGCGCAAATACCCCCTATTAGACAGCTGGGAGGTGATGCTGGCGCACTTACAAAATCCAGGCGCAGGCTCTGATTTAGAGGAGTCAGACTAGCATCCAGGACGGTCTTACGTCCAACAAAAGCCAGGGGCACAATGAGGAGGTCACCGGAACGCTTGCCGATTGTTGCGCTCCCATCCCAGACATGTAAGCGAAGGCAAGGTAGACACCAGATATCTGTAGCTAAAATACAGCCCCAGAATACATTAATACACCTTCACGGCACCAAGGGGATTCCACATACATGAAGGCACAATCATGCAGACATCAAATACTTGAAGATAAAGTACTCCATTGTTTAAGAATGTTACTGTTTGTTGCTAATTTAGGATCAGCATTTTTATGTATACTTCTGTAAATGCATATACACTTCCGCGAAAGGGCTAAGGAAGAGACAAGAAGACTGCTACTCTGTGTTTAACTCCAGAGACCCAATTTCTTCTTATACGGAACACTTGTACTTAGTCTCAGACGAACCCCAACGACTGCAAAATGTAATGTATATGTTCGAATATTTCACTCATTGCTATAGCTAATATCATTACACATCTTACTACTTGCTGTTAATCCTTATAACTATGCAAAATGCCTACCATTTATGATATCTGTAGTATCAATGTCATCACAGAGTCAAACTGTTATGGTATAATTGAAATATTAATAAAAAGATTCCTGGAAAAAAGAAAGAAAACTGCATGGCAAGGACGCAAGTTAGTTACCTTAAGACGCCTGTTATAGTTACTTGAAAGAGCTAACTATAACTGCTGAATGTCCATGGTTTTGTACGAGTAAATTCAAAACCTAACTATAATGTCACTGTAACCTTTGTTTTATTCAGTAAATCTATTATTATATATATATATATCACCTTGCCACCCAGAAAACCCTATCCACCCATAAAACCCTTTACCACACAAAAACCTAAAAATTTCCTTGCCACCTAAAAAGCCATACCTACCCTAAAACCGAATAACTTCCTTACCACCCAAAAACTCATACCCACCCTAAAACCTAAAAATGCCCACACCACCAAAAATCCATACCCACCCTAAACCCTACAAATACCATTGCCACCCAAAAACACATGCCCACTGTAAAATGCCCTTACCGTCCAAAAATCCCTACTCACCCTAAAACTACCTTTACCAGCCAAAAACCCATACCCACCCAAACCACCCTTACCATTCAAAACGTATACCCATCTTAAACCTACAAACTCCTTAACCACCCAAAAACCCATACCCACCCTAAAACCTAACAGCCTTACCACCCAAAAACTCATACCCACCATAAAACCTAAAAATGCCCTTACCATCTAGAACTCCTTAGCCACCTTAAACCCAAAAACTACCCTTACCGCCCAAAAACCTATACCCACCCAAAAACCTAAAAATGTCCTTACCACTCCAAAACCGATACCCACCCAGAAAACCCATATACCCTTACTGACCGTAAACGCAACTTTAGAAACCTAGTGGCAGTCACTACTAGGTGTAGGTATAGTTAGGACCTAGTTTCTATATAAAACGCGTTTTTACCTTTGGTGCCGCTTGACGAATCTTCACAAAACTGTCCAAAAACCTTTGCCAGTCACCTCTGCTGCTGTCTGGAAAGTTTTGGAGTAATCCGGCTTTGAGGGGGCAAAACACATTTTCCCCATTTATTTTTTCATAGGAATTTTGAACGGCCAGAGCGCCAAAACTACTGGACGGATTTACACCAAGTTTAGCAGAAAGGTAGGTCCTGGTCCAGAAAGCAACCTTTTTAGGTCAAGCATAAGCATTCAACCCTGTGTATACTTAAGTATACCTATACTGTGGGCTTAAAGCAATTTCATTTGTTGTTTGCAGTGTCCTTTAAAAATACTTGCTTGCTAGTGGTCAGTTCTGCCTTTTTCTCTGTCCTTTTTCTGTTTCAGAGTAGTGACCAACTACTGTAGTATTCAACATTGGTTTCTTTATCTGTTGCTTTGACTGACTTTTTTTTGTTATTTCTTTGGTGCTCTGTCACTGTGGGTGTTTTAGGCTGGTAGCTGCCTGTGTTTTATTGCAGCATTCTGTTCCTCCTGTGTCGCTGAAATTGGTTTTGGCTTTATACCAGTGCTGTCCTCGTTTACCTCTGTCTCCTAAAATAAACTTATTTTACCCAGTAGTTTAGCTCACTGCTTATGAAAGCCACAATATGCCTTCAGGTCTCTCTCCCCAGTGCCTCTCCCTGCAAACACTCAGGACATCACACAGATGGCATTGCTCATCTCCTTTATTGGGGCCATAAATCTTCTCAGGCTGCTCTGCTCCTTGAAATGCCAGGCAAGAATGCTTTCAGCACTTTTAATTCTGTTAAAATAAAAATAAAATACTTTTCCAGCCTTATTTTCCAATTTCTGTCCAGACATTTATACAAGGTGAGGTAGTGCAGTCATCTTGTCTCTCCTCAAGGGCTTGTTTTTCTAGTTTTCCAATTTGGCTATGCCCTGGAAGGCCTATCACAACAGCCTTCTTGAACGACTATTGGAAACTTGCAGATAGGAGGTGCTAAGTGCTAAAAGGGTTTGGTAGCACTTTTCTGAAAGAAAGTTTTCAATTGAAGTACACTTTTTCAAGCATTTTGTTAATTTTTACACCAAAAACCACACACAATATACTGTGATAACGATGTGTAGAGTACATTAACGAAACAATGCATTAAGCCACATTGTGGCGCTGTCCACTTACATTTAGCTCAACTTAATCTACTCAGGCACCACCAACATCTCCGTAAGCTCTCATTCTAAAAGTGGATTTAAGTAGCCTCGTGTGTGTGACTGGCATACAGAAATGTTACTGCGTAAAACCTTCGAGAGACCTACCGTACTTGGCAAGTTGCTCCCTCTACTGAGCTCAGTTTGCAGGGTAGAACGCCAAAACAACAGGGAAAGCTGAACAATATGTTTATACTAAAGTGTTTAGAAGGTTCTAGAGTAGACGCGAATATACCGAACTTCGAAAGACTACTCTGATGACTACTGCTTGCTTGGCATTGTAAGGGGGGGTGTACTGCCATTACTCTGAGAATAAATTATTACATTTGTATGTGATTGGAACGTAATATTATGCAGAAGGAGGCAGTGACGGACGCCCACAAACACTTATTTCTGAATTTATGACCACTCAAAGGTAGGGGACCAATTCAAACATATATCGAAAGACCCACACTGGCTCTTGGAGTAAGACTGGGTCAAACTGCTGTGTTGTATGAACGACGGACACGGCGTTCTGGAACAGGGGAGTACATGCAGAAGTGAGCACCAGACTAATGTCCGAACAGGAACCTGTGTCCAGCCAACAGACCATCCGTCTAACATACGGGAGAATATAATTTAGGAAACATGGCCCAAAACATTGGGACATTCTCCCTCCATCCGTGAAGGCACAGCCAAATAACTTTTAATTACCTGAAGGAAAATGCTGATAACTGATTTAAGATAATCACATGACAGAGAACTGCTCTCAGCACATAGAAATGTATGTGTGGTGTTGTCTGGCCTGGCGAAAAGGTGCCATCTTGTCACGACATGAAACCTCAATCTATGAAAAGATAAATAATCAAGTCTGTTAGAAGTACAGATACAGCGGGGAACTAAAGGAGGTAACTCGCTGCCTTTAATCGTTCATTTTTTGTTTAGTGATGAGTATAATCAGTTCTGGTAGCCTTAATGACTTCTAATTAGGCACTGGAAAAAAACCTGCATTTGTGTTTTTCTCTTATTCAACAACCATTGCCCAGGTTCTAGGACTGTCGCAGACCTGTGGCAAGAATCGGTGGGACCAGTGAGAAGAGGGGAAACCCATCGAGTAAAATAAGGCGGGAACGCTGTTTAGATGTTCACTATTTTCAGTAGAAACTCTTATTCTGTACCTAAATAACGGTTCACCAAGCCGACATTTACGCACTAATGACCAATTAAATGTTGTTGCTTCCTGCGGGTGATATTAAAACTACAGACCCAAACAACTGTCTGTTTAGGTCTTTTCCAAACAAGGCCCCACGGCGCTGCTATTCTGGCACTACTAAGGAGCTAAGTCTTGGCTGATCGCTTTCGTGGCGTTCCTAGCCTGACTCCCACTCTCCCTCACCTGGCTTTCGTGTTTTATTTATTTTTGGCAGGTTTACGTTGCGCGAACTAAACCCATGGGTACTAGATGGGAACTAGTTACAAACAAACTCCTCCATCAGTAAAGTAGTGAAGTTCCTTAACCTGTCTTACCACAGGCCCGGTGGCACAATTTCACCCAGCTCTTAACTGACTTAGCACCTGAAGTAAATGCACTATGGGTTGTTTTGCACAACGTCACATTCATTGGTTATAGGTTTTTAAGATGAGTTATGTCCAACTTTGTATTATGATTAGGGCTCCCGGTTTTATGGTATTTTTTTTCTCTTCACATTTTCGTCTGTATTTATCCCTATTTTTTGGCCATCTTATTATTTATTCATATTTATTTTGTGGTTTGCGAATATGTGAAGTAAAAAGGTACATTTCCACATTTATCGGATAAGCATGCACTCATACTTTGATGCCTGTCGCTTGTCAGCAAATTCAGCAGCCAAATGAAGCAAAACAGTGCAACCACAGATAAAGATTAGCAATTAACTACAAATACATTTTACCATGTGCAGGTAGTTAAAGATTTCTCAATCTGTCCTGTCTATCTGCTCAGATGTGGAATTCACAACGGACAGCATCGAAAGTCACTCAATAGAAGCACAATTTCCAGTATTTTTCCTGCTTTTAAAAATAAATGCGGACCGGAAACACGTTGTAATCTGTCTATATTTATCCGTAAAAACTGAAAACTGGGAGCCTTAATTATGATGGATTTTGTAAACAGATTTAATACAATGCATTTTATTAGTACATTATTACAAACAGTATTAAAAGCGTTCCATAACAGTTACAGGCATCTGAGTTTTAGTTCCCCTCATCTCAGTCTACAAAAGAGGATTATCAGTAGCTCAGCTAATTACAGTTGTGTTTTGCAGTGATAATTAGTCAACATAATCGAAGGAAAGTCCAAATCTAATTTCCCCATTCTCCCTGAAGTCAGCAAGGCAGGTAGGAGTCTGCCCTGGGTTTTGTCGTACTTCATGTGACTTTTCAATTCAGGAGGTAGTTGTGAAGAGGGGTCTAGTCCTTCTACAGAGCTCGCCAGGAAAGAAGGTGGCTGCCTCTGCTGGCCATGGTTTCCCCATGCTTCTGACACCAGGATGGGGGAGGGTTGATCTTGAAAGACGACCTTGCGTAGAAGGAGGGAGCATCCAGATCCAGATAGTTTGTCTTATGCTAGGCAGCTCATACCTGCACAATGCTCCCAGCAGTCCCAGCTGGAGTTACACTTCTTCCATTCTTTCATGCTAAAATGCATAAGTGGCACGTCCTCCAGCTCCAGTGTTCAACTCTTGGGAGTCCAAGCTGGGATTGTTATTAATTTATCTGTGCTCAGTCTATTTTGTATAAATTAGTCCAGCAGAACCAGTGCTTTCTACAGTCAAGTATGACTGTTTTCTTTTCAGTCATGTTAATTGATTCTCACTGAAGCAGTTTCGTAATGCAAAATGATGTCCCTTCCTCCGCAGAATGTGAAGAGGGGCTCTGAGTCTGCTATATATCACAGATACTCCTAAGCCTTGTGCTGGATGAAGACACCTTGAAGGGTCCGGATGCCCTCTAAACGATTAGGCGGGCCGCTAAAGAGTTGGAGGCTCCCCTTCCGCTCCTGCATTGAAGAATTTTTTGTATTCACCTATTAATGTTTATGTTAACGGTTCTACCAATTTGGGCTCTATGTTGCAGGGGCTGTGAACTGCCCGTGTTATTTTGACACTACCTGTTCTTGGGTTTGACAGACTTTCCACCTCGCACTATATGTTATCAGGGAATAAAATGCAAAATGACAAAGGAAATCTCCTTTATGTTCTGAAGAATGGAAAAAATGTGATTTTGGTGAACAAAAACGTGTTGATCAGCCATCTTCACCTATATACTTTTTTGTCTAAAATTGCCTCATGCTTAGAACCTTATCTGATCTTGGTACGTCTTTCTCAATGGAGGCCTTTAAATTCTCAATTCAAACTGCGGTTCAGCTCAGCAGTGTTTGGGATGCCTGCCTCGGTCAGATGTGTAAGCAAGAAGTGCTATTCTATGCCGAGATACAGTTGGTAGAGAGAACTTTAGTTCAATATCTGAGTGCTACTACATTAACCAGTCATTGCTTGGTCAGCCTTCAAATAAACAACTGGTACTTGGCACTCTCTAAGATGCAACTGTTGTTCCTCCACCTAGTTTACATTGTAATCAAAGAGTTATACAGTGCTTAAAAGGTGGATTTGATATCCAAACTCAGTCATGCTAGAAACAGGAAACTGCTAGGTCGAGGGTGCAACTGCTTTGACCTGTTGTAAGGCTTTTGACCACACCCATCACTTTCACTTGTTCGTGGGCTTGCCTTCCAAAAAACATTTATCATCATTGGTAAATGCTTTACATTTGTCCCTTCTTGAGGCAGTTTTGTTACTGCCTTTTCAGACTGTCCCTGTTACATGGATAATTGCACAATCGCCGATACATTTGACTGCAAGCAAACTTCTTTTTTTCTTTTGTGTCTCTCCTTCGCGCTCATGTTCACGGCGGCCATGGCAGTTTGAATCGGCTCACTTATGTCCACTAATGTTTTACTTTTCTTTTTCAATTTAAGTGGCGAGAAAAGTGCAGTTTGGTATTTACAACGCTAATAGCTCTAACTCGAGCAAACGTGACCCATTGGATTGCATTGTTTTGGTGTAAATCCTTTCAGTAGTTTTAGAGAAATTTAAGAAAATCCAAATTTGTATATATAGAAACACTAAGGATTCGCAAACCCTCTCAATCTCGTGCTGAGATCTGATTGGCTCTGCCAACACTTCAACAAGGAAACCGTTGAAGTGTTGTCAGCCATCTTCAGGGCTGAAGCAGAGTCTCTGATAAATAAGAATAAAAAAATACAAAAAGGGGCAAGGGTGTGAACACCCTGACCCCTCAGCTCTAAAAATCTTGTACAGTGGAATCATGACTGGGTCGCAAATCCATGGTTAAAAAAATAAAAATAAATACATGCGCGGGCTCCCGTGCTTGTTTTTGGTAAAGGCCACAGGTGGGCCAGGTCCTAGGGGCATCCTTTTTTTGTTTGTTTGTTTAGGGGGGGGCGGCCTCCAGACTCCCCCCTCTCCCCACCTACACACAAAGTTGCACGGCGCCCCAGGGAACAACACCCCCTGGGGCAAAAATGCTTCTAACATGTAGGGGAGGCCCAGTGGGCTCCCCCTCAGTCCTGGGGACCAGGACCTCCCCCTCAGCCCTGGGGACCAGGACCTCCACCAAGGCTATAATGAATAATAAGCAGGGGGCCACATGGCACCCCGAGGACCACCACCCCTGGGGCAAAAAATGCTTTTCATACGTGGAGGAGGCCCGATGGTGCGCGTGAGACCCTCAAGCAGCCCTGGGGATCACCACCTCCCTGGGTCTATAGTAAAAAAATAAAAGGGGGGGATTCCATTTCAGACCCCCTTTAGCCCAGTGGGATCACCACCATCATGTGGCCCGTCAAGAGGAGCCACAGATGGCCCTGGGGACTACCACCCCCCGGGGCTGGCTCCTGCTATTTTCCTGGGGTGCCCAATCCCGGGGCATAAGTGTTTTCTGTGGCTTGTCTTTAGCTTTGAAGCTGCAGCCAAGTCATAGCAAAGTCCAGTTTTTGACAGCAGGACCTGTCAAGCAGGTCCCGGTGTCAAAAACCGGACTTTTCATCTCTGTTCCCTGCATCCATGTATGCGTGCAGGGAACAAAGATGAAGCTTTGCTCCAGCAATCAGGCAACTGCTGTTAAAAAGCAGCTACCTGCTTGCTGCAGCAATGGGACAGTGGGGGAGGCCTTGAGCCCCCACCCCCGCGATCCCAAATAGCCCTTAATAGCATATTACAAAATAATTGAAAAATTGATGAGTGACCATTGGGGAGGCCTTGAAGCTTACCCGAGGTCCCTGATAGCCTGTAAGGTCATATTACAAAATTGTTTTAAAAAATAAGTAAAGGACCACGGGGGAGGCCTTGAGGCTTTCCCGCAGTCCCTGATAGCCCGTTAGGGCATATTATAAAATAAATAAAAAAATAGTGAGGGACCGCAAGGGAGGCTTTGAGGCTTCATCCACAGTCCCGGATAGCCCATAAGGGCATATTATGAAATACATTTAAAAATAGTGAGGGACCACGGAGCAGGCTTGAGACTTTCCCCCATCCCTGATAGCCCAGAAAGGGCTAAAGAAAAGGAAAAAAATATATAATGCTCAAGTGTGAAGGTCACAGACCTTCACTCTGAGCATTGAGGGTTCGAATCCAGGTGTGTCCCTGATCATTTCCCTCTTTTTTTTTTTTCTTTTTTTTTTTAAATTCAAATGGTTAAGGCTCTTCCTGAAAGGCGATCTTACTCTTTAATTGGCAAATACATTTGTCTTTTCGATTTGTGAAGAAATCTCATTCTATGTATATCATTCATCAACGCCTAAAAAACTGTCTATCAATCTTTCTTCCACTCACACACCCAATCATACACTTACGCACCCACTCACCGACCCACTGACACCTTCATGCACCCACAGACCTGTGCATACATTGATGCATCCGCTAAAACACTGATGTATGCCCTCTCACCCCCAGATACACCCTCTTGCACCTACTCTCACACCCAGAGAAGCCGCAGCCAACTCCCGCAGTGCACGGCCAAAGGGCTGTGCACAGCGTGGGGTTGGGTGGTTCGGGGGGTTGGCCGCAGGCCAGGTCTTGTGGGCAACCTCCGCTGCACACAGGTGAAGGCTGTGCATGGTTGGGTGCTTTTAGGGGGTTGGCCTCAGGGTGGCGGTGGTTGGATTTATGTACAGTAGTGAAAATTACTATATGTTAAAAAAACAATAGAAAATCACAGAAAAAAGAAAGGGTACAGGGAAGTTATAGTTAGGAAATAAAAATGAAAAAAACATAGAAATGCACTTAAAAAACCAAAGGTTACAGGGATGTTTTAGTTAGGCTCACATTTTAAACGTAGAAAAGCATAGAAATTAAACTGTTTTAGTTACCACAAGAAACTATAACTCGCGCCCTCGCCATGCACTGCTAATTACCCCACAAATTACGGCACTCATGACATCTTTGATAACATCATTGATAAAGCCACTAACATCTGCAGTAAAATTATTGATCACATACGTGTACATGGCGGGGACTTGAGTTACAGTTACCTTAGGGCACAGGATATAGTTACTTAAGCGAACTGGTGAATTTCTATGCTTTTGTACGTTTAAAATGTGAGGCTAACTATAACGCCCCTGTAACCTTTGTTTTTATTTAAGTGAATATATATAAATATATATATGTATTATGTAAAACACTTAATACTTACCATGCCTATGCCTTTACCATTCATGCCCTTAGAATGACATTTGTTGTAAAAAACATATATGCGCGGTAAAGGTTTTGTGGTAACTGTCATGCATGGTTATGACCGCGTTTTAATGGCTGTTTCCTGTTGCAAGATGGAGGATGGATGCTTGCTACAAAGGACAGTACAGAGTCACAATTCCTAATGTGCTATTCCTTTGTTTCTTGGGATATCTGCACTGAATAAACAAGGTTTCTGATCAGAACAGCCCCCAGGATTATTTACATGGGTTTGTGGGTTGAAAAGTAGACCTCAACATTTTATTCTTGGCAGAAGACTTTTCTAGACTCCTCTCTTAGGAGGAAAACTGTACCCCAGCCTATATCCTTAACTTATGTGAGTGGACTAACTGATCGGCACTATGCTGTGCCAAACATAGACACAAAAGCTGCTGCGAGTTTACTTCTAACCTGTTAAACACCTTTTGGATCCAGGCCTGTGTGGGCACTTCTGCTCTTAGTGATACCAGAGTGTGAAGCTGAGTGCTGCAACATCTCTTGGCTAGGAACAAGCCTAAATGCCATGCTGCTGCCTACGTTGCCCTAGTAGAAACCTGGCACCTTTCCCACGGAGTCACTGACCCAGCGCCAGGATGCCCTACCTCTTACAAAATACCAGAGCAGGGAAGCCCAAGAAATTAATTGCTACAAATTGCAGGTGAGCTTGACTGGTGACTACTTGCAATTAGAACATTGGAATGCTGGGGGCTCCATTGAAAACAATGGAGTGCTGCGGGCTTTTACTGGCCGGTAAAAGCCCGCAGCGCCAACATTCCAATGTTCGCTTTGTTCACAGCAGCAGCTATGAACAAAGCCTCACAGAGCCCGAGGGGATTTTAATCCCCTCTGGCTCCGTGAACATTTTTTTTTTTAATAGAATATTCTGCCCTGAGTGGCAGAATGTTCTAATAGCCTTAGAACCCGCCGTAGCGGGCTCTACCGGCTATTAAAGTCCCTCTCCCTTGTTAAATGCCCTCGCCTTCGGCTCGGGCATTTAACGTGGGGAGCGGGCCTTTAATAGCCGGTAGAGCCCGCTACGGCGGGTTCTAAGGCTATATTAGAACATTGGAATGTTGGCAGCTCCATTGAAAACAATGGAGTGCTCCGGGCTTTTACTGGCCGGTAAAAGCCCGGAGCGCCAACATTCCAATCTTCTTTGTTCACAGCAACAGCTGTGAACAAAGCCTCAGGTAACCTGAGGGTATTTTAATCCCCTCCGGTTCCGTGTTGCCTTTGTTTTATTTATGAGAACATTCTGCCCTCTAATGGCAGAATATTTTAATGGCCTTAGATCCTGCCCTAGTGGGCTCTACTCGCTATTAAAGGCCCTCTCCTTTGTTAAAGGGGCCTTTAATAGTCGGTAGAGCCCGCTACAGGCGGGTTCTAAGGCTATATTAGAACATTGGAATGTTCGGATCTCCACTGCAGACAATGGAGTACACCAGGCTTTTACTCGCCGGTAAAAGCCCGAAGCCAACATTCCAATGTTCTTTGTTCACAGCAACAGCTGTGAACAAAGCCTCACGGAGCCAAAGGGGATTTTAATGTCCTCGGGCTTCGTGAGGAATTTGTTTTATTTAATAGAACATTCTGCCCCGAGTGGCAGAATGTTCTAATAGTCTTAGAACCCGCCGTAGCGGGCTCTACCTTCGGCTGTGGTCTTTAACGCTGGAGCGGGCCTTTAATGGCCGATAGAGCTCACTACGGTGGGTTCTAAGACTATAATAAACATCCCACCTGCACTGCGTTTTGTTATGTTAATTTGCTCTTTGTTTAGCCTGGCTATTGCAGTGTTCCAGCACCCTTTTGGCCTGTTGGACAAGGGGACCTGCGATTTCTGTGGTGAGGCCTTCTGTTCTCCCTCTTTGTCATCGATTTTTTTCCACCTGGTGTGAGGTGCTGATGGCTCAACGGACTATTAGGCCCATAACTGGTGCGAGATCCTTGTTTCAGGTAACAGACACTACTAACCAGAAACCGGGAGTTTGGTGGGTCTTCCTTATCCCAGTAAACTCAGAAATGCGGATACTCTGTCCCCTTCCCTTGCAGGTTACAAGGTACATTGTAATTTGACAGCAGTTGCTCTTGCTGCATTAAAGCTTAAAATGTCTTGTTTAGTGGGAGGATGGTAGCATTTGTTGCTACAGCCTGATTGCGAGTTCTGCTGTTCACACAAATAGTTTAACTGTACAGTGACTGTGTTGAGTTGAGTTTGGGGGTGAATAAACATTTTGACTCTTCATGGGCCTTTTTTTTACTGCATTGTTATAACACTGCGATGTTTACTATGTGTTGTGTATGTTCTGTCCCTGTGTTATCTCATGACTGGCGAACTGACATCTTTAATGCAACTTTGATAGTTTTTTACATTGTACCTAGATTAGTCCTACACCTCCTCCCTTAAAATACGCTTTCCACTGCTGATCCACATCTACCTTAAGAGGTAAGATGGTTCAGTGAGGCCATCTTGCCACTGAAAACATACAGCCTGGAGAACTAGTTGTATCCAAACCCGTCATTTCGCTTTTAGAGTGATAGTATTCTAGACCATCCACGCCGATACATCCCAAAACAAAGTTTCACTGTAATTTTGGATTTTGTGAAAGATACACACAAAATGCTTTGCATAAGTATTTTCATCTTGTGAGGGTGAGATAAAGAACAATTTGTCACCTTTTCCAACCCAGTGCAAACTTGCTTAATTGGGTCGTAGCTCAACCATCAAACGTAAGAAACCTCGCCATTCACATGATTGATTGGAACGACCACAACCTAACCCAGTTGAAACAGTCCCTTGAACCACCAAGAGAGCTTAAAAACTACAAAAAAAACTGTGGGTTCGGGCAGCTCTGACGAAGCTCTTTCCCAGACCACTTACAGGGAATAAATGGGCAAAAACTCAAGTTACTTTACGTCAGTAGGCTCACATAATAGCAAACAACTCAGCAACCATGAAAAGTCTCATCTAACTAGGCAGACCATCGAGGACAAGCTTGTTCACTCAGAGACCCTGTAAATAAAAAAAAGCTGAGCTCAGTTATTCAGAATGCACTGAACACCCATTTAAGTTTGTGGGAAATTGTTTTTAAAGCTCACTGCATAAAGTGCAGAGCTGAAAATTAGGAAAGGCAAGAATGAATCTAGTGAAATGTAACTGACCATTCACCCAAAAAAACTGATCATAAAACTCAGTGGTAGAGGCAAAAATACAGCACGTGATGTATATAACCCCCCCACCCCCCCCAAAAAAAAGAAAAACAGGCTTCAGACTGTTCTGCAACTGCATGAAAGAGATATCGTCCTCAGATGTACACTATCTAGGAAAGTACCCTCTTTTTGGCATGGTTACCCCCACATTTAGCCTGCTGTCAGTGTGTTTTGACTGTGTTTACTGGGATCTTGCTAACCAGGACCCCAGTGACTGTGCTCTCTCCCTCTAAATTTGGTTGTTCTTGACTTAGTACACCTCACAATTGGCATATTGGTGCCCCATCTAAGTCCCTAGTATATGATACCTAGGTACCCAGGGCATTGGGGCACCAGGGGTTCTCCATGGGCTGCAGCATATATTATGCCACCCATGGGAATCCATTCAAAATGTGCCATTGCAGCCTGCGTGAAAAGGTGCATGCACCCTCTCACTTCAGGTCACTGCACCAGGTCACTCTAAGTTTACCCCTATGATAGGCCCTCCTAACCCAGAGGGCAGGGTGCAGGTACCTGTGTGTGAGGGCACCCCTACATGAGCAGAGGTGGCCCTACGAACTCCAGCTCCATTTTCTTGGACTTCGTAAGTGCGGGAAAGCCATTTTACCCATGTACTGGACACAGGTCACTCACTACCTGTGTCCAGCTACATAATGGTAACTCCGAACCTGGGCTTGTTTGGTATCAAACATGTTGGAATCATAATCCAATACTGTTGCCAATATTGGTTGTATGATTCCATGCACTCTAAGGGCTCCTTAAAGGACCCCCAGCTTTGCTCCTATTAGTTTACAGGGTTTTCAGAGGGCAGCTTGTGCTGCTGCCATTCTACAGACTGGTTTCTGCTCTCCTGCTGATTGACCAGCTCAAGCCCAGGAGGCAGGACAAAGGATTTCCTTTGGGAGTGGGAGGCACCAACCTTTACCTTTGGAAATAGGTGATTCATGGCTTGGGAGGGGTAGCCTTCCCAAGCCACCAGTATGCTTTGAAGGGCAAATTAGGTGCCCTCCTTACATAAACTGGTTTGCACCAATGCAGGGACCCCCAGTCCCTACTCTGGTGCGTAACTGGACAATGGAAAGGGGAGTGACCACTCCCCTGTCCATCACCACTCCATGGGTGGTGTCCAGAGCTCCTCCAGGTGGCCACTTGATTCTGCCACCTTGAATTCAAGGTGGGCAGAGGCCCCTGGGAGCATCTGAGTGGCCAGGTCAGGCAGGTGACATCACAGCAATCTCCTGATAGGTGGTCACCTTGCTAGGTGACCAATCCCCCTTCCTAGACTATTTAGGATCTCCCTCTTGGGTAGGTCCTCAGATATGACGTAGACGATTCCAGCAGGACTCCTCTGGCTACCGGAACTGCAACTGGACCCTCCACGAACCAACAATCTGCAACTCCAGAAACGACTCCGCTTTGCAACATTGTTTCTCCGTCTCCTTCCAGCAACTGCAACATTTCCCTGGCTGTGCATCCTCTTGAGGGCGATGAGTCTTCAGCCTGCACAAAAAGCAAGAAGGAATCTCCCTTGGAGTGAAGGAGCCACCCCCTGCCTCCGCAGACACCAACTGCAACAATGACTGGCTGCGTGGATCCTCTCTCCTCCAAAACTGCATGGATCCTGCATCACAGGTGGTGGTCTGGAGTGGGCCCCTTGGTCCTCCCTACCAGCTGGCTAACTTGGGAGATGGTAAGCCCTTGCATCTTCTTGCAGGACAGTACTCCTGTGCACTGCAACTCTTGCAGCTACCAAAGGTTGTTGGTTCTTCTTCCAAGGGATCTTCAGGCTCCGTTTAGCCCCGGCTTCCAGCACTCTTCCCTGCACAGTCTCCTGCCTGCTGCTCCAGTGACGTGTGGGCTTCTCTCTAGGTGTGCTGAGTGGGCCTCACTGCGACACCTGTGACTTGCCTGCACGGGCTGCATACTCAACTTCTGACTCTACTCACTGCTGTGGGTCACCAGGACTCCCATCCTTGAGTTGACCCCCCCTCCCCCCCCGGACCTTTCTGGTCCCCGACATCTCTGCAACTCTTCATCTGCGACTCTTGCCTTTGCCAAGGCTTGTTGGTGGTTCTATCACCCCACTGACTGATTGCAACTCTTCTTCCTTAGTCCGTTGCATTGCTCCTGGAACTCTTCTCCTGTGCTGCAATAGCCAACGCCTGGTCTTCACCATCGACCTGGTCCTGCATCTCCAGAAGGGTGGGTAGCGGCTCATGCCCCAACCGGACACTCCCAACCTGCACTGGACTTGGTCCCCTTCATTTGCAGGTCCTCTTCTGTCAGGATCCATCTTCTGTTTCTTCCAGTCTTGCACAATCCTTTTTCAAAGTTTACCTGTGGGTTTGTGGAAAAACCAGGTACTTACCTCTTCTCTCCTGGTTGCTGGGGGCACCCTGGTACTTACCTTTTGGGGTTCCTAGTTCCTCCAGCGCCCCACTACAGATTCCACTTCCTTGGGTGGGGAACTGACTTTCGCATTCCACTTAGTATATGGTTTGGTCTCCCCCCTAGGGTCTCCATTATTTCCTGTTACTTCACTGTTTTCTATGCCAATTCCTGACTTCTAACGTGTATATAATAGTGTGTTTACTCACCTTCTAGAGGAGTATTGTCTATACAGTATTTTAGTATTTGTGTTACCATAATAAAGTACCTTTAATTTTGTAACACTGTGTGGTTCTTTCATGTGTATAAGTGCTGTGTGACTACAGTGGTATTGCATAAGCTTTACATGTCTCCTAGATATGTATTGGCTGCTCATCCACAGCTACCTCTAGAGAGCCCTGGCTTCCTAGACACTGTCTACACCTCACTAATAGGGGATGCCTGGACCTGCTATAAGGCAATAACCATCATGGGTGCTCACCACACACCAGGCCTGCTTCCTACACACTGTCTGCCTGTGGTGGTTAGGGTCTGAGCATGACACAAAGCTCCCAGATACCCGAAGGTGATCAGGGAAACAAGGCAAAATTAAACGTCATTAAACACAAAAAGCAATGTAGGGTGAGCCTCAAACAGCAGGCCCGCTCTTCTCCAAAAACACGAGCTTGCTCCCACTTGGGTCTCGACCATGCTACAGGTCGCATTCTTCCAGTAAGTTGATAATGAAGTCAGAGGACAAGTTGTACCACAGGGGCAAACATTTCAAGAGAGCCTTCCTCTCTTGTCATTTCCACTCTGGGAGAAGTTGCAGTCAGCACTCCAAGGATTAGGATATTTGTAGATACAAGATATATCCGTTGCCACCGTCTGACTCTGAGGCTGGCCACGGCACACCTTGAATTAATTCCCTGGGTCGCTGTAAACTCAACACAGCAAATAGAGGCCTTCAGGGAGGCCATGTTTTAACTGTTCTCATCTGGCTCATTGCCAGCACCCGAAACTTCATTAGTACTGACTGATCTGCTCCAAATCTGATTACAGGAGCACCCACACAGAATCTAAGACAGTGGCCCATCATGGATCTGGAACCAACATTGGCCCGGGCCAGGCCTATGTTTCATTATGAGATTACCCGGATGCATCCCCCCAACTTTGGAGGATCCCTTGCTTCCCTGTAGATGCCATTACTGCAGGAGGATGGAAGCCTTGTTCAGATTAGGTTCTGACACTGTTCAGGGGATTCAAAATGTCCCACATGATGGCTGTATTTGTAAATTGTATTTATATAGCACTTAATTCCCCTGATTGGGCACTGAAGCGCTTTGCAGTGAGTAGCATTCTACTCTGGAGCCCTGAGTTAGAGTTAACAAGCTAGCAGATTAGTAATATTGTTTTTTTTTGTTTCCTTGTGGCTTAATTGTGGTTAGGGGGTAGATAACAAACTCCCCCCCCCCCCTCTCCCACTGTACTGATGATTGCTTTTGCCTAGTTCTGCACAATTCCAATAGACACTTCGCCTGAGACATAGTTGGACTCTCAAACGAGGATACATCATGCGCACCACTGTGGTGATCTGGTACCATGCATGGATGAGTGCCCAGGAGTCACAGACATCCCTGACCAACATGCCATTTGATTAAAGATCGACAGATCTGCTACAGCACTCTCAGGTCTGATCTCTCTACCTCAGCAGTTCCTTCAGGAGTACAGTACTGGAAGTTCAGAGGGTTCATGTTGGGTCTTGCTTGTAGCTAGTGACAGCCCTCACAACCTTTGCAGCAGTCAGCAGAGCTGTTTTGCAGCTCAAGAGGACATAGTGGTAGCAGATGTTGTGAACACCACCAAGGTCAGCAATCTTCCTCTTTTTACTTGCCCGTTGCAACTACACTCAAGTTGCTTCCATTTCTCCTCCCTTGGTCATATTCTGCCAACAGTGGGAAGAATTCCTTGCTTGTGTGCTATTACATAGGGTCAGGTAAAGTTACAGATTAAGAGAGATTATGCCCTATCTGTCCCAACCTTCTCCCCTGACATCTCAACAGTTTTTGCTCAAACCTCAGTGGACTATGCCACCATCCTTCCACAAGACGTTTGTTATTTTTGGCCAGAGGATTCATATAGAGGGTCTCGGAGGGATAGAAACATGAAGGGTGTTACTCCCGCTATTTCTTGTTGCAAAAAAAAAAAAAAAAAAAGAGCACAGGCTCTGGCTAATTGTGTTTATGCTGTAGGACATATTGATGATGACTAAGGCCCAGGTCTTTTCTGCTGTGGATCCATGGGATTGGATGGTGTCCTTATTATTAGGATATGCAAACTTTCATATGCTCATCCTGCATTCTCACCAATGTTACCTTTTGTTTGTGGTGGAATTGGAGCATTTCTAATTTGCTGTTTTGCCCAGGTGTTTATGAAGGTGATGGTTTAGGCCATCTTTGCAGGTCGGGAATGCATTTATTCCTGTGCCTCATCCACCTGCTGCTGCAGGCAGGCTTGCCGCAGTCACTGACCACCTCCAGATGAATGTATATCGGAACAACACATGCTGGAACCACGCATGCCTGAACAATGCAGTCAAAACAATGACTGCGTTGTTACCACTAATGCCTTTACCACGAACGCCTTAACAACGATTTTTCGTTGTAAAGGCTATCCTGGTAAAGGCATTACTGAACGGCATACATGGTTCCAGCATGCAACCCCCCTGTCCCCCGCCCCTAAAATTACTGCGACCCCCCCACCCCTAAAACCACCCCAACCCCCACCCTGTCCCTAAAATTACCGCGACCCCCACCCTGCCCCTAAAACCACCCCAACCCCGCCCCTAAATAACCGCGACTCCCCACCCCCTCCCCTAAAACCACCCCAGCCCGCCCCTAAATCCTAAACTACCTCATCCCCCCACCCCTGTCCCTAAAATGACCGCAACCCCCATCCCCAAAAACTAAACTACCCCAAGCCCCCACCCGCAGAATTACTGCGACCCTCCACCCCTGCCCCTAAAACTACCCGAACCCCCCACCCCCAAAAAGTAAAAATACCGCTTCCCCCCTCCCCTGCCCCTAAAACTATAAATACCCAGTCCCTAAAACTAAAAATACCGCTTCCCCCCTCCCCTGCCCCTAAACCACCCGACCCGCCAACCTCTGCCCCTAAAACTAAAAATACCCTGACCCCCCCCAAACCACCCCTAAAACTAAAAATACCCCTTGCTCCCCACCCCCACAACTAAAAAATGGCTGACCCGCCCTCCCCGCCCCTAAACCTAAAACACCCACCCCGCCACTAAAACTTAAAATACCCTGACCCCCCCCACCCCCTAAAACAAAAAATGTCCTGACCCCCTCCCCTCCCCTAAACCTTAACCACTGTGACCCACCACCCCCTAAAACTAAACATACTCTGACCCCCCTAAAACTAAACATACCCTGACCCCCCACCCCACCCCTAAAACATCCCCAGTCCCATCCCCACATACCTGAGATCACGTCCTCCTCCTCAGCTGACTCCTTTCTTCTGTGTCATAACCACGCATGTGCGAGGTTCAGCACATGCGTGGTTAAGGCACTGAAGAAGGGAGTTGTGGTTAACGAAAGCGTTGTTCCGCTTTCGTTGCTCACGACTTTGTTGTTCAAGAGCCATGGTTTAGGCTGCTTCCCCCTCCAGATGACTAACTCTTCTGTAATCCTCTGGGTTTCCAATCAGCAAGCCAAAGTCCCAGCTGATGCCTGTGCAGAGGGTTCTCTTCACAAGTGCCATCCTAGACAACGTGGCGTTCTAACCTCAGTGGACTATGCCTCTACCCTTACAGCAAGTCTCTGACATTTGGGGCATGATCTTGATGTTTTGGGATCCAGCGTGAAAGATTCTGTGGCTTCTTCAGCTCATGCATCCTTATGGTACCACATGCCCGCTGATAAATGCAAGCCTTGCAGTGCAATTTGCATTTCCAATAGTCTCAGCATTTGGACTGTCTTTTCCACCATGATGGCCTGCGGGCCCATTCCACTAAATCAAAGGCTGGGGTGTTCCAGTACTGGACACCGGTCAGGCTGCTAGATGGACATACATTTATCAATCACTATTGCTTCAACAATACAGTACCGTTTTGCCAGCTTGATCCTGCAGGGCTTTTTGGTGAGAGTCCAGTGCCCAGAACCCTGCGTTTTTTGGGAGGCACTGCTTTGGTATGTATTCAAAACATAAGAAACCTACCAATATAAGTGTGAAAATAAAATACAACCTGTCGGAAGGCCTAAAAGTCTAACATGCATTTAATGCAAAAATCGGAAGGAGCAGAGCAAATATTCAGGTGACAGGAGTCATTTCCACCTGACTACAACTTTCACTCAAAAAGCCAGTTGGAGCTTGTGATGCTAAAAGACAATACTTTTTAAGCGGTTCTTATACATTTCTCTCAATACACGTCTATGGAGCATAAACATGTGACAGAAACTGGCATTTTCACAAAATTAATGAAAAGAGACAGGCTCTTCTCACAAAGAGAATGTGATCCTTTGAATTGAGGTTAAAGATACATAAACATACTGCTGACTTCACCGTTTTGCTAAAAACAACGCTTTGGTTTGCCACCATTGAAAAGGAAGTCTCACACTGCTATGAGATGCAGGAAATACTACCTTAAAAAAATCCCTCCTAGGCCTTCGGGAATAATGAATCTTAGCACACGTTAAGGCTGAATACTCGGATAAATATCAAAACAATATCCCACTCAGGCTTGTAATAGATCAGTGCAGGTTATGATACACATGTGCAAGGAAGCATTAATATTTAAGGTAACAAATACATGCCTATGTTAAGTATCTATCAGAAGAACAAGTACTTACATTCAGTAATGCTTTTTCTGGTGTATACTCTAATTGCAGCTTTCTCACCACCCTCACGCCTCCCCGTTCTGTGATGTGGACTTATTTGAAAAAAAAGGTCCCAGGTTAGGTTTGTCACACTGTTGTCTCCTGTCTGTCATGGTTGATGTGTCTGATTGCACAGAGGGAGTTCAGGATAAACTGATACTGCATACAGTACCAGTGTTTGTCATAACCAACTCCCATGCCTCACAGAGGGTGCACTAGTGCTACATTCTGCATATTTGCAGCAGAATAAAAATCCCATTTATAACTGTCCTAAATCGTTATGTGAATAATTGACAGGGGTAAATGATGCCATTTTCAGCCATAAATGTATGTTTATCGACGAAAAATACCTTTGTGAATTAGGCCATGTATTGTGTCACTGTGTTTGAGCTCGAAACAGACCGCTGCCGTGGAGTAAAACTTGATTGCTTTACCTCGCTAGCTTCGGCGAGTAAGTTGTATGAAGTGCTAGCCAACTGGAGTGCAATAGTTCTGGGACACCAGTGATAAAAACTGTACCTATCCTGGATAATACCCAGTAGTCACTGACGTCCTTGGTGCTGAGCAAATAGCCTCAACACAGCGCCGTGGAAAGTGACATGGCAATGTCAGCTTAACTGGGCAGTGAGGCACTGGTGTGATCATTTTCTGTGGACAGTGTAAATACTGGCCTGTCTATCTAGAAATTGGCAATACCGCAGTACCTAACTGGAACTCCGTGACAGCTGGAATGCCAGTATTCTGGGAGTTGTGTGAAGTGTGGTGGGCGTTTTTGGGAGCAGTGTAGAAGCAGTTATCGTAATTTGTGGCTATCTGGCATGGTTACCTAAAATGTATACATTTGCATGGCAATGTGTGCTTGTATGGGACAATCTGATACTACCATAAGACGGCAATTTCTAGCAGCAGTGACAACAAGCATTGGCAAAGTCAACAGATCCGGTGTTGGTTTCCAGACTTTTGGTTTTGTCATTACATTTTTTTGTGAGTTTTGCAAAACATCAGTGTTGGGGAGGCTGCAGGGCCCTTGACCAAACCAAAAAAAAAAAAATGACTAAAAGCAAAATAGGTTTTAATCTCAAAAAGCACACATTGCCATGGTAGTCCCCGGCACTTAAGGGAACTACTTTATGAGGGGATGTTCTCTTTGTGAAAGGGCAGAATGCTGTCACTCACAGTCATGGTGTAGAATGACTGAAGTGGGCTGACCCACTGCCCGATGCTGTAGAGGATGAAGAAATATTGGAAACTTTCATAGAGTCAAATGCTTGAATCCTTCCCAGTCGTCGAGATGTGAGTCCACGGTGTTATGCAAAAGAAATGCTCTAATGTATGTATACATTCCAAACATTAGGCCTTTCGATTAGAAACATGTCACAGTCATTTTAAAAAAAATGGACCAAACTCCAGACTCCACAAATCAGGTTACACCACCCTCTAGAACCCTCCTGTGAGGAGCTGTATTCCCTCAGATTTTTCGAGCGTTAGTGCTAATGGAAGGACAATAATGACAAAATGAAGGTGAGCTCCTCAGAGGAGGTGGGTCGCATGTGAATCTATGAACGTTTCCAATACTGGAGAACTACAGTTACAGGTAAGTAACTTACTTCTTACTCCAGTATAACGTTCATAGATTCACATGCTTGAATCAGAATAGCAAGCAGTAACTAGCAGATTTTTTGTAGTTAGACATATAAACATTATAGCATTATAAAGCAGTATGTGCACTTTTTACAGTTATGTTTGACTATAAACATGATAACCTCAGAATTGCAAGATTATTTAAAATGTGCATTTGTACAGTAAAAAGCGGATGGTGGGAAATACCAAATGGCTCACCTTCATAGGAACAGATGTCTGAGTACTGCCTGCCTGACCGCTGCATCCCTGAGTGTTTCAGTATCTAGGTAGTAGTGCCTTGTGAAGGTATGCACAGTTTTCCACTTTGCAGCTCTGCAGATGTCTGGCAATGGCACTCCTGAAAATAGCGCAAAGGATGTGGAAACGGCTCTAGTTGAATGTGCGTGCACATTAGGATTAAAAAATAGACCAGTTTTCTGACGGCAATGTACAATTGCACGTGTAATCCATCGAGAAATAGTCTAAGTCAAGTCACTGGGAACCCTTTTCTAGGGTTACTGAAAGCTATGAAAAGTTGGTTTGACTTTCTAAAAGCATTCGTCCTGTCCACATAAAACTTGAGACATCTCTTCAGGTCTAGCGAGTTGAGGGATCTTTCCGCCGCCGTTTGATGCCTAGGGAAGAATGTCCTCAATACCACAGGTTCATTAAGATGAAAGTCTGAGGAGATCTTGGGCAAGAATTTAGTATTGGTGTGTAAGATAACTCTATCCTCTTTGAATTGTAAAAAAGGTTCCTGTATCGTGAATGCTTGTATTTCACTAACCCTATGCGCAGATATAAGCGCAAGGGGGAGTGCTACCATCCATGTAAGATATTTGAAGCCTGCCTTATGAATGGCCTCAAATGGTTTGTTTCATCAGCTGGCCAAGAACCGTGTGCAGTTGCCATGTGGGAGGAGGGGCTCTGACTGGAGGATAGGACCTAAAAAGACCCTTAAAATATTGCTTTATGAGCCTCTGAGACCGAAGAGATGGTTCACCGGACATTCTCCTTAACTGAGAAATGGCTGCCAGATGAACTTTAATGGATGCATGTTGCAATCCTGAGCGCACTAGATGCAATAGGTAAGGTAAGATCTTGTCCAGAGAGGAAGACAGAGGAGGTACATTAGCAGATCTGCACCACAAACAATCTTTTCCACTTTAGGCGGTATGTCTTGGTTGTGCTATCCGCCCAGGCTTTGGCTAGTATTTCTTTGCAATCATTAGGGATGTTCAAATGGCTGAATTCATTGAACTCAGGAGCCTTGCCAATAAGCTCAGAGATTTGGGATCCGGATGTCTCACTTGGCCCTGGTTTATGGTCAACAACAAAGGAATTGGCTTTATCTTTTTGGGTGGACATAGAGAAATTAGTAGTAGCTGTGTGTATCAATGTTGGCATGGCCATGCAGGGGCTATTAGTATTATCTGGCAGGGCTCTCACTTGATCTTGCTGATCATTCTCGGGAGGAGAGGGATTGGAGAAAAGGCATAAGCATAGATTTCTGACCAGGCAATCAAAAAGGCCTCCCCCCCCCCAAGCCCTCTTTTGGTGATGCCAGCTTGCGTAAAACCAGCATTTGGTGTTCTGGGAGGTCGCAAAGAGATCCAAGTTCGGTTTGCCCCACTGAAGGAATATTCTGTCCAGTGTTTGTTGGTCTAATTCCCATTCGTGGGTAGATGTTGTCAGACTGCTCAGAGAATCTGCAATAGCATTTTGATGGTCTGTGATGTGTTCTGCCTTTATGTGCATCGAATGTTGAATGCAACAATTCCAAATGGTTTGTGCTTCCTGGGATAGGAGATGGGAGCGAGTCCCTCCTTGCTTGTTGATGTAGTGCATTGTCGTGGTATTGTCCATTCTGACAAGCACTGCCGACATGTGAATTCTTGAAAAAAAAAAAAGGCTTGTAAGGCCAAATATATTGTCTTTAGTTTGAGAAGGTTGATATGGAGAGTGCTGTGAGAAGTGGGCAATTAGCCACTTACTTGAAGATCCTGTAGCTATGCGCCCCATCCCTCCATTGACGCATCTGTTATTGTTAACAGGGGAGTTTGAGCTAAGAAGTGTAGTCCTCCCAAGACATTTGCACGAACTGTCCACCAGTTGAGAGATGTTATCATGCGTGGAATTACCTGTATTATGTCTTCAAATGACCCTTGCACCTGTTTCCACTGCTTGTGTAGCTCCTCTTGAAGAGGGTGCTTTTGAAGGCAACAGTAGGGAATCAGTTGTATACAAGATGACATTATCCCTATCAATGATTTATACCGGCAAACTGAAAGACTTTCTTCTCTGAATTCGCTTCGCTAGGGCGGTTCGTTTCTCTTGTCTGTCTAGCTTTCTGTAAGCTTTGGCTCTTTCCATATCCAGTATAGCCACCACAAAAGTTATCCTTGTCGATGGTTGGAGTAGTGAATTCTCTTGGTTGAGAGTGAGGCCTAAGCTCTTGAAAAGGCATAAGGTCGCTCTGATGGACCTCTGTGCCGACTGGATACTGGGAGCTTTTACTAATCAGTCGTCCAAGTAGGGGAACATTTTATGCCGGTTGCGTCTTAGCTAAGCTGCGACCAGGGCTAGACATGGTAAAAATCCGGAGTGCGGACTTGAGTCCAAAGCGAAGGACCCTGAATTGAAAGCTTGCCAGCTACCGTGAATCTTAAGAACTTTCTGTGTTTGGGGTGAATGGATATATGAAAGTAGGCATCTTGAAGGTCCAGGGAGGCCATGTAGTCTGCTCTGTTGAGAAGCGGTAAGATGCCCTGCAATGTGACCATGCAGAATGTTTGCTTCTTCAGGTATTTGTTTAGCTCTCTCAAGTCCAGGATCATTCTCCATAAACAAGACTTTTTTCAAATCAAGTAGAAGCGGGAGAAAAAGCCTTTACCCCTTTGAGAATAGGGTACGACTTCTATTGCTCATTTGCACCACATGATCTCCACATCTTAGTTGAGCAAACACAGGTGTTTTTGTTGTACCAGAGAAGGTGGTGTCAATAGGGGGTATCTGTATGAACTCTAGGAGGTGGCCAAACTGTGTTATATCTAGCACCCATATGTCCCTGTTTTGTTTACGCCAATGATGGTGATGTTTCAGCATTCCTTGAAGACTTGATGGGGAAGAATGAGAGGTAGCCAGTGCTTGCACCCAGTCATTGCCTTGCCCTGCCTTCTGCAGTTCCCTCTGTGAGGAGGTCTGCTGTATGCCACTAAGGGTGGTTGGCTTTGTTGATATTGCGGCCTGGCGGCATGAATGTTGGTGGAATAAGGTGGATACCTATACTGTTGGTATCCGCCACAAAATGAAGGTTGTCCTCTTCCCCTGGCTCCACAAAAGGCACTTTCCTATACTGTAAAGTACAGAGCGATCTGGCAGTATCAGTGTCCGATTTTCTAGCTTGAAGCGCATCATCAATATGTTTCCTGAACAATGCTTCATCATAGGGAAGATAGAAATTTTTTGTCTGAACCTCAGGTCGGAAATGAGTGGCTTTAAGCCACTCTAAACGCTTCAAAACTGCTGACCCAGCTAGTAGTTGAAAACCCATAGCGGTGATGTTGAGTGTGCAGTCAATTATCTCTGCAGAGGAATGTTGTCCCTCTATTAGTACATTCCTGCCTTCTCCCTTGGTACTCTCTGGGAGTTTGTCCAAATACTGAGTAATGTCTGACCATAGTTGCCTATCGTATCTTCCAAGGAGCGCGAGGGAATTTGCAGCTCGTACTACAATGGCAGACATTGAGGAAAAACGTTTCCCGATGTTATAAAGGTGCCTTGCTTCTTTATCTGGTGGTGTGGTTAAAGGTGTAGAAGGGTTTCTAGATTGCCATTGCACCGCCTGTGAGATAAGAGTACGGCTTTGGGTGACCTGTTCGACATGAAGGAGCGTCATCTGTTGCCTTATACTTTTTATCAAGCCTAGTGAACACCGCCAGTACTTTTGCACGGTTACGCATAATCTTCAGCCCTTGGATTCAAACATGGCCAATTATCGGAATCGTTCTGACTGTTTTCCTGTGAGGGTCTTTGAAATCATACAGGAAACAATCCTGCTGTGTTGCCGGCATTGGTAAGTCACAGGTTGTGGCTGCCCTTTACACTTGGTTGTGAAACCCACCTATATCCTCAGGAGCAGATTCCACCAAAGACGGTACAGAAGAAGCAGGCGCTGGAATTATATATTCATCCCATTCATCCTGATGGGTATGGATCTCACCTTCTTCGTCTGAAGAAGTTTGGATCTGAGTAGGTACAGCCTGGGGAGAACCTCTTGGTTGAGGAGGAGGTAATATCTGTGGCTGATGAAACTGCTGAGGGGGTTACTAGGCTTGCCAAAATTGTTGGTTGTTGTACAGGTGGAGGTACTGGCAGGAAATGGGTTATCTGCCAACATAGCTTGCAAGTCCGACACTAAAGTGGAAAGTAAACGTACCATTTCCTGCTGTTGTGATTATTCGTAATACTGTTGGTCATAATATGAATTATCATCAGAGTATTCTTGTCATTTGACATATAGCTGGAAAGGGCTTCTAGCCACCCCATATAGCCCATCTTCCTCTGAATCATCCTCATCTAAGAGGTATGATGGTAACAGCCTGGAAACCTTGCTTGGAGAAGTGAGAGATGGGGTTAAACAATGTTTTGCAAGCTTTTTAAGTCCTATCTGTTCCATCGACGAGAAAGGAGGCAATGTAGACAGCCTTTGTCTTCTTCCCGGTGTTTCCTTGGCCATCGACGAGAGGTGAATCGGAGTCATCGCTGGTGGAGGTATCGCCAGTGGAGGTATCATCGATGGCGGTAGCATCTTTGGTGGAATCGCCGACGGGCGATCAATCAAGTGTCGACGGGAGGATCGTCAAGGAGGTGAGCAGCATCGACTGTTGATGCTGCCGTTGACAGAGATGGTGACGACGGTTGATGTCACCGTTGACGCTTGAGTTGTCGACGAAGGCGCTGACGACGGTGTAGAGGCTGGTTTTTTTGAAGGTGTGCTTAACCTGAGGGGTAGCGTTGGGGGCTCTGAGAGATTCCTTTTTTAATTTTGAAAAGGATGGTGGCCTCCTTGATTTCTCCGACTGCGACAAATGTTTCTTTGAAGGGCTACGTGTTTTTGAGGAGCCCTCAGATGACTTTTTCAGTGCCTTTTTTGGAGGTTCTTTTGTGGCAGTCAGGGCCTCATTATTTCTCTTCACCGGTGTCTTGGTGACTGACATAGAAGAGGAGGCACTGTCATCATCAGAGGAGGAGATAACCCTTTCTATCTTTTAATGTCTTAGTAGAAAATGGTCGACATACCTGTCAGTCTCTGGTCTTATCACTAGGATAGAGACAGAATATGCAGTCATTATGTGGCTCATCCACATGTAGCCTCTTCTTCATGCAGGTAGCACAAGATCTGAAAAGCCCCTTTTTAGGTGTCTCTGCCATGGTTGTCAGTTTGGAGCACCAAAATGAAGAGAATTCAGCTTCTGTGAAGGAATGTAATCCAAAATACCTCAGAATAACTTTTTCAGAGAGAGAGAGTGGATCAGAGCTCAGAGGAGACACCTTAGCACGACGTGTGGTGGAAAATTTGAGGGAATACAGCTCCTCACAGGAGTGATCTAGAGGGTGGTGTCACCTGATTTGTGGATTCTGGAGTATGGTCCATTTTTACTAAATTACTGTAATATGTTACTAATCTAAAGGCCTTATGTCTGTAATGTATATGTAGATTAGATTAGAGCATTGCTTTTGGATAACACCGGGAACTCCCATCTTGACGACGGGGAAGGATTGAAGCATGTGAATCTATGAAAGTTCCAACACTGGAGTAAATAAAAATAACACAATGACAGAACAATGAATGAAAAGGGTCTGGCTGAAATCCCCTGTAAGAAAATTATGCTTATAATTTTAGTAGAAATAAAAGATCTAAAAATAGCATGGTTGTGTCTGCATAACCAGGACAATGTGAAACGGCAATGCCAACATTTGCACTTGGAGGTACAAAATGGCATAGCAAGGTGTGCTTAACTGCCCCAATATGAAACTAGTGCATCAGTCTGTAAACTGAGGTGGTGTTTGGGGGTCATGTTGAAACTGGTACCATATGCATATCTGTAACTGGCACAAGAATGCCCCATGGGAAAGTTTGAAATTGACATTGGAATATGTTTTTAACCCCATTATTATTATATGATACAGGTACGTCAATGTTGGCTAACATGGGACACAGTGAAAACTGACATGGTAATGCAGAAGCTGATAGGCTGGCACACTGTTGCCCCTTGCCTATTTTATCAAGTTACTGGCAAGTTATTCTTGGCAGGCTGGCAAGTAAAGTATCTGATTGGATGCAGCCTGGGATATTCAAGAAACACCCTGACACTGCTGGCAGCACTCTGAAATATTTTAGTGAAGAGGCAAGCGGAAGTAACCTGATATACTGGTAGCAGAATCCTGGCATGCAATGAAAGCATCCCAGATGGTATTATTTGCACATGATTTTTCATGGGCTGCTAGCTGGCACAGGAACCGCTATGAGCCCACTGTGTTACCTAAGCACTTCTTCTACTGTACCACAAATCGATGCCCTCTGTACATATCAGTATTCTCACACTCCAAGGTTTCCTCCAACCTGGACTAGGACAACAGCCTCTTATAAGTCCTCCATCTTTATTATGAAGGTGCTGATGATACTTCAAAATGTGCAGCATTCTAGCTACTTCTCTTACCGTGACACTACCACATGGCACTAGCCCTTCACTAACTGCTTTTAAGGCTTCATCTACTGTCCAAGAGGCCTTGTCCACACTTGCTAGTATGTATATTAGTCTAATCAACCTGCTTAGGCACTGCAACATCAGGAAGCCAAACTGATGCTTACATCACTTAAAGAATTCCAGCTTGCATGACAGAGCTTGCCCGTCCCATGTTGCACACGTGCTGCAGCCTCTATGTGTCGCTTATATCAGGCTAAGAACTGAGCTTCAGAAAAGCTCTGAAGGAAGGGCTCTTTGGATAGCAGAATTTCTACAGCATATCTTCATGATGCTTCACAGTTCCAAATAACTTGTATCCTGCCACCAGTGGCTACGAGTCAGCACCACAAGGACGCATAAATAGTGCCTTCAATGTTCCAATGTTAATGTTGCGCTGGAGAAAAACAAAATCTACTGGCTTCTGCTGTGTGATTCGGATGCCAACACAACACATACTGAGCTGAAACCATACAAATAAATTGGTAAAAATAAACATTTTCACATTTATTTTGTAAATTGTTCTCTTGTGAAGCAAAAGAAGTGCATTTCATTACATCATCCAGATGTGCGTCCACACATCAGGGAATGTAGGCGGTTTTTGGTGCTAACAATGTATACATATGTACATATAAAACACACTGTGTATAAAACTGTACATTTTTCACACACGCTAACCAAGCAACCAGGCACTGAACAGAAACACCCTACAATGTCATCGGAACTGGAAACATAAGACGTCAAATCGGTGTTGCTCGATGTGCTTCTTCAGTCTCAGCCCAGTTTCTTTCCCTCACTCATAAAAATATATACTTTTCAAGTTTTTGTCTCGCTGCCGTTAAGCCACACTTCTCCGTACCTCCATTCTGCTTCAATCCCTGAGCAACTTGGTTGAGAAGTGACAACAACAGCAGGAATGCCTGACATCGCAGTGCTATCTCGCAACAATAATGTTCTCCACACCCAGTGCCACGATAGCTGGGAAGTTAACCATGTTTGACATGGCCACCTTGCTCAAAGACACAATTCCAGCCAAGAAGGGACGTCCATGTCACAAATAGACTCTTGGATTTTATTCTGTACTCGCTGAGTCTTTCCCCTGTCAAAGGGGGTGCAATGATTCTAAGCCGACAGGGATGCTGGGGCAATGTTTCTGATTAATTTATTCAGGGCTGCAATCTTTTCATCCAGGATAAAGTTCTTTTTCTCTGCACTTTTCTGCCTCTGCTCGGTCACCTGCAGAGCCTTCATCAGCTGCGCATTTTCCACATACAGGTCTTTCAACAGCATGTCTGATTTGGCATTCTTTTCAAGCTAAAAATGAGAGGAATATGACAAATTATGTTTATTTTAGGGTCTTTGTTTCTGAGGTGCTTATTATTTCCATAGTAAGTAAGCATTCAATCAGACCAGCTCTGTGTTCGTACAGTACTTCTATATAATTGAAACTTCTATGCTTCCCTTTATTCTTAAGAAGGAAATTGTTACTTAATCTTCAACCATCTGTTTGTAATGTGCAGTGTTTAGATTCACAATTTCTGCATACTCCTGCCATCTGGTGCAAGGCGCAATTTTTTTTTTTAAAGTTGTTTTCAAATTACAAAACCTGTTGTGACTCCTCCCTTAGCCCACAAAGCACCAGGACAAAGACTTCACCTGAGACGGTCTTCTGCACTGCAGGTCAGTAGTGTAAGTGGGGTCCAGCATATAAAATAGATTAGTAACTGGGGATGCAAAGGAGCTGATGGGGCTAGAAGCCCATAACCCCAACTATGATGCCGAGGAGGGGCAGCAGGGAACACAAGCCATTTTCCCTAGAGAGAGATACATATCACAGAGTGTATACCTGGCGGCGGGACGTGAGCAATCTGACGGGGAACAGAAGCCTCATAACCCACCAGTGATGTCGAGGGAGGGGCCGAGGACGTAAGCCCATTTACTTGGAGAGCACGATGTAGCTCAAAATGTCTGCCCGAGGAGTGGGCCAGCCCGTGCAAAGTCCGGGCTAAATGTGGGACTGTCTTTGCCGTCATCGAGTGGAAGAAGCTGGGCCACCCTGCTTGGCTCTTGAATAAACCAGATACCGACAAAGCTCTCCCTTTGTTTTCTGTTCAGCAGCACATGGAAACTTTGTAACTTTATGTAAAGTTGTCAGTTGCTTAGTCTGTGGTTCTGAAGTGGCTGATAATCAGCGAGCCCTGGAAGTGCCCAGACTCCCGCTAGCTACTTTGTCCTGTGGGTGTCACCTAGAGGTTGTCCTATGCTCTGAGGTTGTGTTAGTGGGTATGTTGATTCTTGAACTGGATCGAATCTCACTAGCGGGTGAGAGTCTATCCATTACCTCTACTAATGCTCGAGTGGATAAATATGGGCAAGAGTAAACTTGGAGTTAATCAGCAAAAAGCGCTTAAGAGCACTACTATAGATAATTTCTAGAGCAGGCTGTTAGGGGACTTGCAAAAGAAACTGGAACTGGTAGAAAGGCAATTGTTTTCTGCTGACAAAGTTCTTGCGTTATTACCCCAATGCTCAACAGCACTAGAGGCACAGGCACTCTGTACTACCTTGGTTTCTAATAGGAAGAATCTAATGCCATCCAGCTCTCTAACTTTGTCACTTCTTCCCCCTCTCGCCAACTGCGAGACCATCTGATAACGGAAGAAGCGATTGTCAGGGACTGAGACTTGTGGAGACCAAGCCACTGAGGCACCTAAGCAATCTGGCCACGTTGGGCATAATTTGAACAACCTGAATGACATAAATGCCTTGTTGAGTCTTTAGATACTAAATTTGCTTCCATTTTGGACATATTCATGTGGATTGGGGGGGGGGGGGGGGGGGGGGGTGTTTGACAGAAGGCCAACTGGTAAAAATTGGGACGGGTTCTCCTGTTGTTGAGGCTAATCCTCAGACCAGAATAAATGAGTCAAAAAAGTCTGCACTACCTTAGCTACCATCTAGTAATAACAGGGAGGTTCTCGGCCATTGGCTAATAAGGGCCAAATTGTTAATCGACAATCTCCTAATAACCATTCACTGTGTGGGCAAATGCAGGACGGGGAGAGGTGTTGGGGGTATGCTATGCCTCCTATCCATTTGCTGCTGGCTGAATATCCATATATTATTGTTTTGTCTAGGTTATCACACTCTAGCCACAAACACCACTGAAATATCAGAGCAATTAAGAAATAAGGTCCTCTACTGTTTGCATACAAATGTAGACTCTAACACTCTTTTTTGGATAATATTTTGATGTTCTGAAGCAGTGGTTCCCAACCTGTGGTCCGGGGATCTCTGGGGGTCCCCGAAGCCTCCTCATGGGATCCGTGACTGCTTAGAACATGTAATAATATTAACAGATTAGGTCACCAGCTTTGAGCAATGACTAACTGGGGGGGTCCCCTGACTCCCCTGATTTTGGAAGGGATGGATGGGAGTGATCCCATCAGAAGCACACTTACTTGGGTTCAGTGAAAGTTCTGCTATTAGGCTTATTTTATAGACATCTGAATTGGGAGCCACAGAGTCTTATCCTAGGCCCCCGTCTCCTCCCCTCCTTTTCTACCTTCAACCATTCTGCTGTGCTTTGTGACCTGCTCAAAAATGATTGACTATCAATAATCCTATTCCTGCTATTATAAGGCATTCCATGCAAAATTATATCTCATCTATTATCCCACTACTAATCGATTCTACTCAGGAAGGGACGGGGAAGTCTTCTGTTTGTAATAGCATCCGAAAGCCCAATTTTTTATTCGGTTGTGGTTCTGCTTCAAAAGGGTCTCTTGTCTTCCTTCACACCCACCCACGAAAAGAAACCACTATTGTTAGTTGGGACATAGCAGGTCTAAAATCTAAACTGGAAGACACTGAATAGGGTTTACTTATCGATGAGCTGGAGCTCTGCATTTTTCAAGAGACATGGGCGCTTGAAAATGTCCATAGACTTGGCTTTGTGAGGTTTTTGTATGCCTGCAACTAACAAGTGCTAGAAGGGCAAAGTAGATCTGCATTACAATTTGAGCCATGAGTTGTGTGCTTGCAATGGATAATCTACTTTTGACAGCACTTCTGCACCAACATTTTGGTTGGGGGGGGGAGTAGGAGAGAGAACTATAGAAGCAACAAAGACTATATTCTACTTCACATTAGGGCTTGAAAAGTAATGAGTATTATGATAGTCATTCACAGCGAAGAGAGCAACCATGATCCTCTGCCTCTTACTATTTAGGATTTGTTGTCCAACGACCTGGCAGCTGCAACTTACTCTAGTACAAATGACTTAATAACAACTAATACCTACAGGAAACGTAAAATGGAATGCTATTTGTAGCTCTACAGATGTCATTGCGATGATCTATGACTTACCATCCATACAGGTGGGTACGATTTTAAGAAACATGGATAACCCACAATTGATGCTAGAAACTCAAAATATTTTCTTCTCTAATCTCAGTGTTGTTCCAGAATGAATATAAACCAGTGAAAATATCACTCAGGTCCCAGGAATGGTTCACTCTTGGAGGCTTGGTGACTATTAAGCTTCGAGTCATGGCTAAAATTGTTGAATCCAGGTTTAAAAAAAAAAAACTATAACGTCTGTCAAACTGGAACAAGAATCTGGGTGGATTTGCTAGAAGCCACCAAAAAAACAACAATAGTAAAAACTTTTAGAATATAACCAACCATGGTGGTCACCACATTGCCATGAGACCAGAGGTGTTTATCCAACCTAGCACTTGGGTCAATAATTTTAAATCACCCAACTCTGTATTCTTGTTAAATTTTCCTTCCGACCAAACATTAGGTAATAGCAGCCCCCAGTCCTTGAGCGTCACCAACCATTTTATCACTATCTCTCTGTTAGCGAATGTAAAATGCTGTTATTTTCCAGAGACAGGGGAAATCCATGGTTTGGATACAGTCCCTGCTGATCTATTTTGATCAGAATTAAAGTATATGGGTAACTTACATCAATTCTATTCCTAACAGTATGCAGCAGGTGCTCCAATTCCAAAGTCGTGGTAGAGAGCAGACACTGTACCTGTTTTTTAAAAAGGACTAGTGTAATGTGACAGGCAATTATCATCTTCTCAGTCTTTTGGAAAATCTCCAGAAGATTTTTTAAACAACTTCTCGACAAGTTATCTGATTGAGTCTCAGATAATAATGTATTAAGTCACTTTCAAGAAGGTTTCAGAGCAAGAACACAGACTGTTGATCAGGCCTTGTGTTTCCTCATGGCCAAGTAGAAGGTGGTGGACACTGCGGGGGGAGGTGGTGTCTGGGGGGGGGGGGGGGGGGAACGATTACCTTAATGTTGCCTTTGTTGATCTCTCAGCAACGTTCGACTTGGTCCCCAGAATTAGATTGTGGGAGGTACTGGCCATTACGGGATCCCCCCAAGATCTCTTAAAGATAATAATAAGTCTCAATGAAGACAAATATGCACAGGTGAGATGGGGCTTTAATGGTGAGCTCACTGATAAAATTAGTGTTAATATAGGAGTTTGTCAGGGTTGCTTTTTGGCCCCCATACTATTTCTGGTTTTCATTAAAGGTTGTGTTGGTGCTTTGGCAGATTGGTAGAATGCCTACCCAACATTAGCTAGACAAATGGTTCCAGTATTGCTTTTCGCTACTGAAACCCTTATTTCAACATCTCCCAAGGGCCTGCAAAGGCTTATACAATGGGTTTCTCAAATTTGTGTTACTGATGGGTTAGAGATCAATGCCCGGAAAACCAAATTTATGGTCTTTAACTAACAGAAGTACGTCAGAGAGAATATTAGGTTGGGAGAGAACATCCTCAAGAGGATAAAACAAATTAATTACCTTGAAAATTGGATCTCTAATTCCATCTTGTCAGGGTCACAAATTACCAAAAGCTCAATTTTTATCAAACGTAGGGCCTCAGCTTTACATACGTTTGCTAAGAGGGCATATTCGTATATGATCTCCCCTGTCTTAGAAATTTTGAAAGCACAAGCCATAAGTGCTGCATTATATGGTGCAGACATATGGCATTACTGTGATATACCAAATTTAGGGTTGGAGGAGAATACATTTATTAGGTTATAATTGAACCTATGGCAAGGTACCCAGTCCTCCACTAAGATTAGATCTTGGTCAGAAGCCTGAAGTAGAACATGCACATTTAAGGCCTATTTTGTGGTGGTGTCGCATTTGGAGTATCGAAGAGCTGATGCCGGATAGAGATGTGAGGTTAGTGAGGTTTTAAGCCGATTTAAGACCCATAGGATTTCTTGGCTAGATCACCTCAAGAGGTGCTTGACTCACCTGGGTTTGAAAGACAAAGTACAGACCCCTTTCTCCATTAATACAGCTTTAATCTCTACTGTAAAGCATAGGTTTTGGGATTGCTTCATGGAACAAAGTGAATAATCTTTTTCCATTGATAGCCGATCACAAGCATTTATTAAAACATTGTACATCATACAGCAAGCACGGGAGATGAACGCAGGTCATCATGTATCTTACATAGCAATGATGATCTACATCTAACCGCAGATTCACCTCGTGAATATGCCCAGGTGCCCATATTCTGGACTCCACCCGCTCTATTTGTTGCAGTACCACATAGCACTACCACATGTGAGAGCATGCCTACCTCTGATGATTGGTAGAAAGACCTTTAATGGCAAGTGAATCGCCTGCAACTCCTTTAAACTTAATGTGCAGGTTGTGTCCCCTAGGAAATCACACCCACATATAAAAGTAATCTATAGGGAAATGTCACCTACCCAGTGTACATCTGTTCATGGCATGTAGTGCTGCAGATTCACATCATGTGCATATATCGCCATCTAGTGTTGGACTTGGAGTGTTACAAGTTGTTTTTCTTCTAAGAAGCTTTTTTCGAGTCACGGGATTGAGTGACTCCTCCTCTCGGTGATAGAGCACATGGGCATTGACTCCTTTGTTAGATTGTTTTCCCGCAGGAGGGTGAAGTAAGGAGTGAAGAATTGTATATTTACAAATATATGTATGTATATATAACATAAAGAAGATGTCCATGGAATGTATATACATATTTACGTAATAAAGTACTACAACGGCTCCAGGTTTCCAGGGAGGGTGCATGTGAATCTGCAGCACTACATGCCAGGAACATATGTACAATGGGTAAGTGATATTTTCAGTTCAATGGCATGTATAGCTGCAGATACACATGCTGTGCATAGACTGAAAAGAGGTCCCTCTCCCAAGTAAGCGGTGGTTAGCCTATAGGAGTTGAAGTTTCAAATAGTATTTTGAGCACTGCTTGACCAACATTTGCTTGCAGTCAAGATAACACATCCACACAGTAGTGTTTAGTAAATGTGTGTGGTGTGGACCATGTGGCTGCTTTGCATATGTCTGCCATTGGTATATTTCCCAAAAATGCCATTGAAGCGCCTTTCTTTCTAGTTGAATGTGCTTTAGGAGTTACTAATAGTTGCCTTTTAGCTTTAAGATAGCAAGTTTGAATACACTGTACTATCCATCTGTCCAATCCTTGTTTGGAAATGGGATTACCCTTATGAGGTTGTTAGAAAGCCACAAAAAGTTGTTGAGATTTTTTTTAAGTCTTTTGTTCTGCCTATATAATACATGAGAGCCCTTTTAAGATCAAGAGTGTGGAGAGCTCTTTCAGCAACTGAATCTGGCTGTGGAAAGAATTCTGGCAATTCCACTGACTGATTAATGTGAAATAGTGAAACCACTTTGGGTAAAAATGTTGGATTTGTGTTTGTATACTTGGAAGAAGGGTTCTTCTAAAATGAATGCTTGAATTTCGCTTACCCTTCTTAAGGAAGTAATTGCTACTAGGAAAGCAACCTTCCATGAGAGAAACTGAAGAGTGCAAGAATGCATGGGTTCAAAAGGAGGACCCATAAGTCTTGTGAGCACAATGTTAGGATTCCATGCAGGAGCTGGTGGAACTGTATTTGGAATAACTCTTTAAGACCTTCCATAAAAGCTTTTAAGACAGGAATTCTAAACAGAGAAGTATGTTATCTGTTTTGAAGGTAGGCTGATATTGCTGTTAAATTAATTTTAACAGATGAATATGCCACATTTGCTTTCTATATTTTAACAGATGAATATGCCACATTTGCTTTCTATAAGTGAAGCAAATAACATACAATATCCTATAATAATGATGCTTTAGGTGGATCAAAGTTGGCAGTAATATACAAAACGTTTCCATTTATTTGCGTAACACTGCCTGGTTGTAGGTTTACATGCTTGTTTTAGAATGTCTATACATTCTGGTGGAAGCTGTAGATATCCAAATTCTATGACCTCAGGAGCCAAATCGCCAAGTTGAGCATACTGTGACTGGGATGCCTGATCTGATGCTTGTTTTGAGTCAATAGGTCTGGTCTGTTTGGGAGCGTGTGATGTGGTACTACAGACAGATCCAATAATGTTGTGTGCCAATGTTGGCGTGCCCATGTGGGAGCTATGAGTATCGTACTGAGGGAAATGTGACGATCTTGTTGATTAGAAAAGGAATTAATGGGAGCGGGGGAAAAGCGTAAGCAAATATCCCTGACCAATTGATCCATAGAGCATTGTCCTTGGATTGAGACTGTGGTTATCTGGACACGAAGTTTTGGCATTTTGCGTTTTCGCTTGTTGAGAAAAGGTCTATGTTTGGTGTTCCCCACATCTGAAAGTAATGTTGAATTACTTGTGGGTGAATCTCCCATCCGTGTATTTGTTGCTGCGTCCTGCTTAAGAGGTCTGCTAGCTGGTTGTGTATCTCTAGGATGTATTCCGCTAGCTAGCAGGTGAATGTGATTGTGAATTGCCCATTTCCGAATTGTTTGTGCTAGGAGTGACAATTGGGATGAGCGCGTCGTCCCTCCCACCCCCGTTTTTGCAGATAATACATTGTTGTCATGTTGTCTGTCCTTATTAAGACTGTTTTGTGTACAATCTGTTGTTGAAATGCTTTTATGGCTAAGAACACTGCCAGCAATTCCAAGTGGTTTATGTGGTAAGTTTGCTGGATTGAGTCCCATTCTTACTGTATTGTAAGATTATTGAGATGGGCTCCCCAACCTGTCATTGATGCATCCATGGTGATTATGGTCTGTGGCACATGGTCCTAAAATGGCCGCCCTTTTGATAAATTGGTGTGATTCCACCACTGCAGAGATTTGTAAGTTTGGCGGTCCAACAACACTAGATCTTGTAGTTGACCCTGTGCCTGAGACCATTGTTGCGAGAGACACTGTTGTAGTGGTCTCATGTTTATACGTGCATTGGGCACTATTGCAATCATGATACTATCATTCCTAATAGCTTCTTCACAAACCTTACTGTGTAAGTTTGCTTGACCTGCAATTGGGATATGAGAGTGTGAAACGCTTGAATTCGTTGTGGATTTGGGTAGGCTAATGCTGACTGAGTGTTCAGAATTGCTCCGAGATAAGGTTGAATTTGTGCTGGCTTGAGGTGAGATTTCTGGTAATTTATTGTGAAACCTAATTTGTGTAGGGTATCTATTGGGTATTGTATGTGTAGTAGACAGGTTAGAATGGTGCTGGCTTTTATTAACCAGTCATCTAGATAAGGGAAGACATGTATGTTCTGTCTTCTGAGGTATGCTGCAACTACTGATAGACATTTTGTGAATACCCTGGGTACTGTTGTTACTCCAAAGGGTAGTACCTTGAATTACTAGTGCTTGCATGCTATCACAAACCTTAAATACTTGCGGTGTGCTGGATGTATAGGAATGTGGAAGTAAGCATCTTTTAGGTGTAATGCTGTGATGTAATCTTGTCTTTGTAATAAAGGAATGACGTCCTGTAAAGTGACCATGTGGAAATGCTCTGACAGGGTATATTAATTTAGAGGTCGGAGATCAAGAGTTGGTCTGAGAGTGCCATTATTTTTTGGTATGAGGAAGTATAGAGAATATACTCCTGTCCCTTGCTGACTGATGGGAACCATTTCTATTGCATCTTTGAGTAGAAGAGATTCTTCCTCTTGTTTTAATAGGGCAATGTGATCGAGAGAAAGCCTGTGTGTATGGGGTGGAATGTTTGGTGGAGTGGAGATGAGTTCTAGTCAATAACCATTGCGGATAATTGACAATACCCATTGATATGTTGTAATTTGTTAACAGTGAGGATGGAAATATTGCAGCCTTCCTCCCACAGGAGATGTATGCAGTTTGGGAGTGCCGGGAAAGTCACTGCTTTGATGAGGTGGAAGCACCTTGTGCAGCAGGGGATTTACCTCTGGATCTGAAATTGTGTGCTCTATAACAGCCCCTGAAATATCCCCTGGGATAATATTGTTGTCCCTGTTTTTGCTGGGACGTAGAGGCCTCTGAAATTTGTGGTTTAAAACCTCCTCTAAATTGAGGTTTGCAAAATGAGCCCCAAAAAGGTGTTGTATAAAGGGCTCCCATGGCCTTTGCTGTCCTTTTTTTAATTTATTAATAATTGTGTCCACCTCCGGTCCAAAGAGTTGCTGCTTATTAAAAGGCAGGTTAAGGACCGCTTGTTGTATTTCAGGCTTAAAGCCTGAGGACCTCAACCAAGCATGTCTTCTAATTGTGATGCTAGTGTTTATTCCTCTAGCTGCCCTATCAGCTGCATTTAGTGCTGATCTGATCTGATTATTGGCAATGGCTTGTCCCTCTTCCACTACCTGCTGTGCTCTTTTCTGGTATTCCATTGGGACGTATTGGAGGAAATCCTGTATCTCATCCCAATGTGCCCTGTCATACCTAGCTAAAAGAGCTTGGGAATTAGCAATGCGCCACTGATTTACAGCCTGAGTTGCCACCCTTTTGCCTGCTGCACTTATTTGCGTCTTTCTTTATCAGGGGGAGGAGCATCCCCTGTGGACTTGGCTATTTGCGAGTTTCCTAGCTGCACTGAGTACAACGGAGTCTGGTGGTAACTGTTGTGAAATTAAAACAGTTGGTGCCGATGTAGTTTTTTTTAATTTTTTTATCTATTCTAGGTGTTAACACCCTGGCCTTGACTGGTTCTTTAAAAATTTCATCTGCATGTTTCAGCATACCAGGTAGCATTGGCAAACATTGGAATTATTTGTGCATTGAGGAAAGAGTGTTAAATAGAAAATCCTCTTCTAATGGCTCAGAGTGCATCTGCACACTATGATAAGTGACTGCTCTGGAAATGACCTGATTATAGGCTGTGGTATCCTCAGGTGGAAATGGTCTTGTAGGATACAAATCAGGATCATTGTGTGGGATTGGGTCAGAGTCATACATGTCCCATGATCCATGTTATAAATACTATCACCCATATAGTTCCCATGGTGAGAAGCATGAGATCGTGTAGGTGAAGCTGGAGGTGGTGGAGTATGAGGTGGTGGTGAAGAGGAAAGATAAGGCGAATGTGGTGGAGAAAGATGAATAGTCTTTGGCTTTTCCTTATGTTTAAATATTTTCGCCAGTGAAGGGCCAGCATCCAAACTCTCCTGGAAGACTAATTTCCTCTTTGTAATTGGAGGAAGAGAGGCAATAATCTTTCCAGTCTCTTTCTGGATTTGAATCCTCCTTTGTTTTTGGTCCATGACCTCAAGAATGGGTCTAATGTCGGTCTCATCTCCCTCCTGTTCTGAAGATGAAGCCTGTTTTCCGCCTCCTTATAAATGCTCTGAAAATTAGGTAACAGTATGCTTCATACGGGCCATAAAAGTGGATTAAGCAGTAGGGGAAAATGTTTCCGGCTCCGAAGATGAGCTTAGATGTTTCAGCTCCGAAAAGGAGCGTGGATGTTTCCGCTCCGAATACGTATGAAGCCGACTCGGTTCTGAAGTGGAAGCCTCCATCTTTCGACTCGACGCCAAAACAGGCGTGGCAGTTTGTTGTTGGGAGTGAGTCTTGGCCTTTTTCGGTGCGAAACCTGAGGGTCGGTCAACGATTTGATGTTTTCTGGTCGAACCATGGTTAGCAAGCAGTGGTATACCCAAGCCCTTCTGTGATTTTCTTTTTTGTTGGGAAGGGGATGGTGTACTCACATATTGTGCCACAGAAGTACCTGGCTGTCCTCCTCTGAATATCGGTCGGAGTCAGAGTCTCAAATGGAGACTGTCATCTGTGCCTGTTCCTCACCAAAGATGTTGAGCGTCTGCTCTGTGGACTTCGACGCCATCTCCAACCGCCTTGCACTTCGATCTCGTAAGGTCTTCTTCGATCAAAAGGACCGACATGCCTTGCAGGTCTCTTCTTGGTGGTCTGGAGAAAGGCAGAGGTTACACACCGAATGCTGGTCGGTGTAAGGGAATTTGGTGTGGCACCGAGGACAAAATCAAATTGGAGTGCGATCCATGAGCCTGTGACCCAGTAGGCCCGAAGAGGCCCGAAAAGGGCATGGGCGCCCAAAAGGGCGTTTAATCGAACATCACGCTACAATCGGATCGAGTGTAGTCCGAAACCGCATTCGAAAACTATACTGACGTTAAGATAAAAGATAGAAAAGTTCAGATCGTACCGAACCGAAAGTACCTGAGCGAGAGGGAACACGTCTGAACCCGACAGCGGAAAGAAAACAATCTAACAAAGGAGTTGATGCCCATGCGCACTATCACCGAGAGGAGCAGTCACTCGATCCCGTGACTCAAAAAAAGCTGCTTTGAAGAAAAACAACTTGTAACACTCCGAGCCCAACACTAGATGGCGATATATGCACAGCATGTGTATCTGCATCTACACATGCCATTGAACACACACACATGTATGGAAAATGTCACTTACCCAGTGTACATCTGTTCGTGGCATGTTCCGCTGCAGATTCACATGTTATGCATAGTCTGCCATCTAGTGTTGGGCTTGGAGTGTTACAAGTTGTTTTTCTTCGAAGAAGTGTTTTCGAGTCACGGGATCGAGTGACTCCTCCTCTTCGGCTCCATTGCGCATGGGCATTGACTCCATGTTAGATTGTTTTCCCGCAGAGGGTAAGGTAGGAGTGACAGAGTATAAAGAAAAGAGATGTCTGTGCAAATGGAATATATATATATATATACATATATATATATATATACACACACATATACATATGTACAAGTGAATGTTTAACTTAAACGGCTACAGGCTCCCGGGGAGGTGGGAGGGTGCATGTGAATCTGCAGCGGAACATGCCACGAACAGATGTACACTGGGTAAGTGACATTTTCCGTTCAATGGCATGTGTAGCTGCAGATACACATGCTATGCATAGACTACCAGTTTTACCTCCCATAAAAGCGGTGGTTAGCCTGTAGGAGTTGAAGTTGTTTGAAATAGTGTTTTTAGTACAGCTTGACCTACTATGGCTTTCTGTGTTGCTAACACATCTACACAGTAATGCTTGGTAAATGTATGCGTGTTGACCAAGTGGCTGATTTACAAATTTCTGACATTGGTATATTTCCTAAGAAAGCCATTGTAGCCCCTTTTTTGCATGTGGAATGTGCCTTAGGTGTAACTAAGAGCTGCCTTTTAGCTTTAAGGTAACATGTTTGGATACATTTTACTATCCATCTAGCTAACCCTTGCTTTGAAATAGGGTTACCAGTATGTGGTTTTTGGAACGCCACAAATAACTGTTTGGTTTTCCTAAATGATTTTGTTCTATATATGTAATACATTAGGGCTCTTTTAATATCTAATGTATGCAGGGCTCTTTCTGCTACAGAGTCTGTGGGAAGAAGACTGGTAGTTCCACTGTTTGATTGATATGAAACGTTGATATAACTTTTGGGAGAAATTTTGGGTTCATTCGAAGTACAACTTTATGTTTGTGTACTTGTATGAACGGTTCTTGAATTGTAAAAGCTTGGATTTCACTAACTCTTCTTAATGAAGTAATTGCGACTAGGAAGGCAACTTTCCATGTTAGGTATTGAATCTGGCCTGAGTGCATAGGTTCAAATGGTGGACCCATAAGTCGTGTGAGCACTATGTTTAGATTCCAGGAAGGCACTGGAGGCGTTCTAGGTGGAATGATGCGTTTTAATCCTTCCACGAAGGCTTTGATAACAGGAATTCTAAAGAGCTGTGTTGTATATTTTGCAAGTACGCAGAGATTGCAGTGAGATCTATTTTTATGGATGAAAAAGCTAAGTTTGCTTTTTGCAAATGAAGCAAATAACTTACAGTGTCTTGTATTGATGCTGAAAGAGGGGTAATTTGTTTAGATTGGCAGTAATACACAACTCTTTTCCATTTGTTTGCATAGCACTGTCTGGTAGTGGATTTTCTTGCTTGTTTAATTACTTCCATACATTCAGTTGGTAGTTGTAGATACACAAACTATATGACTTCAGGAGCCAAATCGCTAGATTGAGTATGTTGGGATTCGGATGCCTGATTAGTTGTTTGTTTTGTGTTAACAGATCTGGTCTGTTTGGGAGTTTGATATGTGGTACTACTGACAGGTCTAATAGTGATGTGTACCAGGGTTGACGTGCCCACATTGGCACTATGAGTATTTGTTTTGACGTAGTTTGTTGACTAGAAATGGAATGAGCGGGAGAGGGGGAAAAGCGTAAGCAAATATCCCTGACCAATTGATCCATAGAGCATTGCCCTTGGATAGGGGATGTGGGGACCTGGATGCGAAATTCTGACATTTTGCGTTTTCGCTGGTGGCAAATAGATCTATGTCTGGTGTTCCCCAATGGTGAAAGTATAGCTGAAGCACTTGAGGATGAATCTCCCACTTGTGTTTGTTGATGATCTCGGCTGAGAACATCTGCTAATTGGTTGTGTATCCCTGGAATGTACTGTGCTACCAGGTGAATTTTGTTGTGGATTGCCCAATGCCAAATCTTTTGGGCTAGGAGGGAGAGTTGGGACGAATGGGTCCCTCCTTGTTTATTTAGGTAATACATTGTTGTCATGTTGTCTGTTTTGATAAGGATGTTCTTGTGAGTGAGAAGAGGCTGAAAAGCTTTGAGTGCTAGGAATACAGCTAGCATTTCTAGGTTGTAGGAAGTTGGCTCTGTAAATACTATTTCAAAGAAAGAAATAGTGTGCACAGAGTCCAAGGGTTCCCCTTAGAAGGTAAGATAGTGGCAAAAAGAGATAATTCTAATGCTCTATTTTGTGGTAGTGTGGTCGAGCAGTAGTCTTATCAGAGGGTAGTGTTAAGCATTTGTTGTACACACACAGGCAATAAATGAGGAACACACACTCAAAGACAATTCCAGGCCAATAGGTTTTTATATAGAAAAATATATTTTCTTAGTTTATTTTAAGAACCACAGATTCAAGATTTACAAACAATACTTTAAATGAAAGGTATTTCACTCAGGTATCTTGGGAACTTTGAATTATCAAAATAGCATGTACAGTTTTGGCAAAAATGGCAATAAGCTATTTTAAAAGTGGACACTGTGCAAAAATCAACAGTTCCTTGGGGAGAAAAGTAATTGTCAAGTTCACAGGTAAGTAAAACACTTACAGGGTTCAAAGTTGGGTCCAAGGTAGCCCACCGTTGGGGGTTCAAGGCAACCCCCAAGTTACCACACCAGCAGCTCAGGGCCGGTCAGGTGCAGAGGTCAAAGTGGTGCCCAAAACACACAGGCTTCAATGGAAATAGGGGTGCCCCGGTTCCAGTCTGCCAGCAGGTAAGTACCCCGGACTTCGGAGGGCAGACCAGGGGAGTTTTGTAGGGTACCGGGGGGGACACAAGCAGGCACAGAAAGTACACCCTCAGCGGCACAGGGGCGGCCGGGTGCGGAGTGCAAACAGGCATCGGGTTTTCAATAGGTTTCACTGGGGAGACCCGGGGGTCTCTTCAGCGATGCAGGCAGACACAGGGGGGGGTCTCCTCGGGTAGCCACCACCTGGACTAGGAAGAGGGTCGCCTGGGGGTCGCTCCTGCACTGGAGTTCGGTTCCTTCAGGTCCTGGGGGCTGCGGGTGCAGAGTGTTTTCCAGGCGTCTGGTTCCTTGAAGCAGGCAGTCGCGGTCAGGGGGAGCCTCTGGATTCCCTCTGCAGGCATCGCTGTGGGGGGGCAGGGGGGATCAACTCTGGTTACTCAAGGGCTCACAGTCGCCGGGGCGTCCTCCCTGTAGAGTTAGTTTTCCGCAGGACGAGTCGGGGGCGTCGGGTGCAGAGTGGAAAGTCTCACGCTTCCGGCGGGAAACGTGTGGTCTTTAAAAGTTGCTTCTTTGTTGCAATGTTTCAGTTTAGTTGAACAGGGCCGTTGTCCTCTGGAGTTTCTTGGTCCTTTTAGATGCAGGGTAGTCCTCTGAGGCTTCAGAGGTCGCTGGACCCTGGGGGATGCGTCGCTGTTGCAGTTTTTCTTGAAGTGGGGAGACAGGCCGGTAGGGCTGGGGCCAAAGCAGTTGGTGTCTCCGTCTTCTCTGCAGGGCTTCAGGTCAGCAGTCCTTCTTCGTCTTCAGGTTGCAGGAATCTATCTTCCTCGGTTCTGGGAGCCCCTAAATACTCAATTTAGGGGTGTGTTTAGGTCTGGGAGGATAGTAGCCAATGGCTACTAGCCCTGAGGGTGGCTACACCCTCTTTGTGCCTCCTCCCTGTGGGGAGGGGGGCACATCCCTAATCCTATTGGGGGAATCCTCCATCTGCAAGATGGAGGATTTCTAAAAGTCAGAGTCACCTCAGCTCAGGACACTTTGGGGGCTGTCTTGACTGGGGAGTGACTCCTCCTTGTTTTCCTCATTATCTCCTCCAGCCTTGCCGCCAAAAGTGGGGGCAGTGGCCGGAGGGGCGGGCATCTCCACCAGCTAGGATGCTCTGTGGCGCTGTAACAAAGGGGTGAGCCTTTGAGGCTCACCGCCAGGTGTTACAGTTCCTGCAGGGGGAGGTGTGAAGCACCTCCACCCAGGACAGGCTTTGTTCCTGGCCATAGAGTGACAAAGGCACTCTCCCCATGTGGCCAGCAACATGTCTGGTGTGTGGCAGGCTGGCAAAAACTAGTCAGCCCACACTGGAAGTCGGGTATGTTTTCAGGGGGCATCTCTAAGATGCCCTCTGGGTGTATTTCACAATAAAATGTACACTGGCATCAGTGTGCATTTATTGTGCTGAGATGTTTGATAACAAACTTCACAGTTTTCAGTGTAGCCATTATGGTGCTGTGGAGTTCGTGTTTGACAGACTCCCAGACCATATACTCTTATGGCTACCCTGCACTTACAATGTCTAAGGTTTTGCTTAGACACTGTAGGGGCATAGTGCTCATGCACCTATGCCTTCACCTGTGGTATAGTGCACCCTGCCTTAGGGCTGTAAGGCCTGCTAGAGGGGTGACTTACCTATGACACAGGCAGTGTGAGGTTGGCATGGCACCCTGAGGGGAGTGCCATGTCGACTTGGTCATTTTCTCCCCACCAGCACACACAAGCTGGCAAGCAGTGTGCATGTGCTGAGTGAGGGGTCCCCAGGGTGGCATAAGACATGCTGCAGCCCTTAGAGACCTTCCCTTGTATCAGGGCCCTTGGTACCAGGGGTACCAGTTACAAGGGACTTACCTGTGGAGACAAAGGTACAGTTTAGGGAAAGAACACTGGTGCTGGGGCCTGGTTAGCAGGCCTCAGCACACTTTCAAATCATAACTTGGCATCAGCACAGGCAAAAAGTCAGAGGGTAACCATGCCAAGGAGGCATTTCCTTACACAGGTGATTTATGTGTAACTGTTTGTGTTTGGCGTCCCATTGTCCTTGAATGTTGTGATTGTTGAGGTGCGCCCCCCAGCCAATCATTGATGCATCTGTTGTAAGTGTGGTCTGAGGCACGGGGTCTTGAAATGGCCACCCTTTGTTTAGGTTTGTGGCATTCCACCACTGAAGTGATATGCATGTTTGGCGGTCCATCAACACTAGATCATGAAGTTGAACCCTGTGCCTGTGCCCATTGCTGTGCAAGGCACTGTTGTAAAGGCCGCATGTTTAGTCTTGCATGTGGGACAATGGCGATACAGGATGCCATCATGCCCAATAGTTTAATGACGAATATGACAGTGTGCTGTTGGGCTGGCTGTATTTGTGTCAATATATTGCGAAATGCTTGTATTCTTTGTGGACTTGGGCTTGGAAGCGCTGTTTGCATATTTAGTGTGGCCCCTAAATACTGTTGAATTTGCGCAAATTGTAGCTGTGATTTTTGGTAGTTTATGGAGAACCCTGGGCTGTGTAGGGTGTGTATTACATAATGCGTATGTTTTTGACACTGTGTATGACTGTTGGATTTTATTAGCCAATCGTCGAGATATGGGAAGACATGAATGTGTTGCCTTCTTAGGTAGGCTGCAACTACCGCCAGGCATTTTGTGAATACTCTGGGAGCTGTTGTTATTCCAAAGGTTAACACTTTGAACTGATAATGCTTTCCCTGTATTACAAACCTGAGATATTTTCTGTGCGCTGGATGGATGGGTATGTGAAAATACGCATCTTTGAGGTCTAATGTTGCCATTAAATCGTGCTGTTGAAGTAGCGGGACAACATCCTGTAGTGTTACCATGTGAAAGTGTTCTGACAGGATGTAAAGATCGAGGGTTCTGAGATCTAATATTGGCCTTAAGGTTCCGTCCTTTCTGGTAATGAGGAAATACAGCGAGTAAACTTGTGTTCCTAGTTGATTTTGTGGCACTGGCTCTATTGCTTGTTTGAGTAATAGAGATTGTACTTCTTCTTGCAACAGGGCGATATGTTGTGTGGAGAGGTTGTGTGGTTTTGGTGGAATATTTGGTGGAATTTGTGCCAATTTTATGCAATAGCCATTGCGGATGATTGATAATACCCAGTTGTCTGTTGTGATGGATAGCCAATTGGTGTGGAACCTTTGCAGTCTTCCCCCCACAGGTGAGGTGTGAGTTGGGAAGGGATGGATTAAGTCACTGCTTTGGCTGTTGTGAGGCTTGCTTTGTTGACTGATATTTTCCCCTGCCTCTGGGGTACTGGCCTCTGTAAGTGCTTTTGAACCCACCTCTTTGATATTGAGGTTGGTAGGCCAACTTTGTTTGTGAGGTGGATGCCTCAGGTGTTTGGGTTCTAAATCCACCTCTGTATTGGGGCTTACGAAAGGATCCCATGTACTGCGCTGTAAACAAAGCACCCATGGCTTTAGCTGGGTCTGAATCTTTTTTCATTTTTTCAATAGCCGTGTCTACCTTGGGCCAAAAAGCTGTTTTTGGTTAAACGGCATATTGAGGACCGCCTGTTGAATTTCAGGCTTAAATCCTGAAGATCTAAGCCATGCGTGTCTTCGTATGGTGACCGCAGTATTGATTGTTCTAGCTGCCGTGTCTGCAGAGTCTAGGGCTGACCTGATCTGATTGTTTGTGATAGCCTGCCCTTGCTCAACTATTTGTTGCACCCTTTTTTGTTGGTCTTTGGGGAGATGTTGTATTATATCCTTCATCTCATCCCAGTTGGCTCTATCATATCTAGCCAACAATGCCTGGGAGTTGGCTATCCTCCACTGGTTGGCTGCCTGAGATGCCACCCTTTTCCCGCAGCATAAAATTTTCTGCTCTCCTTGTCCGGTGGGGGTCCATCCCCTGATGACTGCGAGTTTGCTCTTTTCCTAGCTGCACTTATCACTACAGAGTCCGGAGGCAATTGTTGTGTGATAAAGGAATGATCAGAGGGTGGTGGCTTATACTTTTTCTCCACTCTAGGAGTAATTATTCTGGCTTTCACTGGTTCCTGAAATATTTGATGTGCAAGCTTTAACATGCCTGGGAGCATGGGAAGCGACTGATAGGTGGTATGTGTAAAGGATAGGGAGTTAAAAGGGAAGTCATCTGCTAATGGCTCAGTGTGCATGGTGACATTGTGATAGGATGCCACCCTAGCTAATACCTGAGTATATCCTGTACTATCCTCTGGTGTTGATGGTTTAGAGGGATAGCAGTCTGGATTGTTATCCGGAATGGGATCTGGATCATAAAGATCCCATGGATCCACATTGTCGTGCTTTGAATCAAATGAATGTACAGAAGATTGCACAGGTGTGGGACTAGTAGGGGGAGTAATAAGCAAATGAGGAGACTGAGGAGAAGAAAATTGAGGAGGCGGTGGTTTCTCTTTAGACTTTGGCACTTTAGCTGGTGGCTGATCAGTGTCCAATTCTTCTTGGAAGGCTAATTTTCTCTTAGACTGTAGAGGAGGTGCTGTTATAATTCTGCCAGTGTCCTTGTGGATGTGAATCCAGGCTTGCCTTTCAACTATAGCCTCCATTTGTGAATGTTCCTCAGTGATTTTATGGCTTTGAGTGCTTGCGAAAGTCCATGTTCCTCTGTATAAATTGGCCTTTTTGGTTCCGAAGCAGGTTTTTTCGGTATCGAAAGGCTGGGTGTGGATGATGGCCTCGGCTCCGAAAACGATTTTCGAGGTTTCAACTCGAAGGATCGATGTTTGGTAGTCTCGGAGACAGAGCTTCAATTCGAGTCCGAAGGCTTAGTTGGCGTGGCCTTTTTCGGTGCCGAAGTTGTTGGTTGGTCACCGAAGGCCTTTTTACGGGTTGAGCCATGGCCTTCCGGCAGTGGCGTTCCCAAGGATGTGAATCCTGGCTTGCCTTTCAACTATAGCCTCCATTTGTGAATGTTCCTCAGTGATTTTATGGCTTTGAGTGCTTGCGAAAGTCCATGTTCCTCTGTATAAATTGGCCTTTTTGGTTCCGAAGCAGGTTTTTTCGGTATCGAAAGGCTGGGTGTCGATGATGGCCTCGGCTCCGAAAACGATTTTCGAGGTTTCAACTCGAAGGCTCGATGTTTGGTAGTCTCGGAGACAGAGCTTCGACTCGAGTCCGAAGGCTTAGTTGGCGTGGCCTTTTTCGGTGCCGAAGTTGTTGGTTGGTCACCGAAGGCCTTTTTACAGGTCGAGCCATGGCCTTCCGGCAGTGGCGTTCCCAAGGCCTTATGTTTGGGCTTGGCTGGGGCAGGAGCAGGTGTACTCACGGTGCTGTCCTGCCGTGACCGGTCTGTCCTCCTCGGACTCCTGTTCGGAGTCGGACCCTCGGACAGAGACTGCCGTGTGCATGATCTCCTCCTCCTCGATGTCGAGACGTTCTGTGCTCTTGGACGCCATCTCGAGTCTCTGTGCTCTTCTGCCTCTGAGAATTTTCTTCGAACGGAAGGATCTGCAGGCCTCGTAATTTTCTTCCCGATGGTCTGGGAGAGACAGAGATTACAGACGAGATGTTGGTCTGTGTAGGGAAATTTTGCGTGGCACCGAGGACAAAAGTGGAATGGGGTCCGGTCCATGAGGCTTACACGCGGTCGGCCCGACCAGGCCCGAGTTGGGAGCAGGCGCCCCGAAGGGCGAGTAAAGATGTTTGACCCGACGGTACAGATGGAAGATGGTACGCAATCTAAACAATACCAACGAGAATTAGAAAGTTTTAGAACTTTTCCGACTCGAACTATCGGAGAGAAAAGAAACACATCCGAACCCGATGGCAGACAGAAAACAATCTAACATGGAGTCGATACCCATGAGCAGTGGAGCCGAAGAGGAGGAGTCACTCGATCCTGTGACTCGAAAACACTTCTTCAAAGAAAAAACAACTTGTAACACTACGAGCCCAACACTAGATTGCAGACTATGCATAGCATGTGTATCTGCAGCTACACATGCCATCAAACTAATATATATGTATATATTTGACACCAGTTGTCTTGCAGTTGCAGCTTGCGTCATCAAAGCAATGCACATACTTCAACTGTAGCTTTTAGGCAGCAATAAAAAAAGTCAAGTAACCGTTGTGATTATGTTTCTGCTAAAAAAGGATCTGACTTTTGTCTAGTGGCAGTTTTGATGCCATAAAGTAGCGCAGAAGGTTTATATGCCTACTGCAAAGATCAAATCTGTATTTTATGTGAATAGCTGAGTGGATTAGTAAAGCCAGCCATTACCTGCGCTATAATACAAATGAAATGTATGTGCGAGGGGGGCTATGGAGAGATGAAGGACACTTTTGATGGGTGGTAGTAAGGGAATCCGAGGAGGTGGTCATGGGAGTGGGAGCACCAATAATGATTGTTGGACTGGGTGCCGGAGGCACTAAAGACTGTGACGATTGGTATGTGACAAGGTGAAGTAATAGTGTGTCTTTTTTGTTTTTTGAGTGTCTTGAAAGAACGTGCTGATTGAGCGAAGAAGCAAAAGTAAAGTGACCTTTACTGTTGCATGCATCACACACACCCACCAGCAATTCTGTGACTGTCTGCGTAAGCTAGTGTTTTAGGGCGACAGTTTAGCCAGAAGCAGAGATGACATCTCATTGGATGACTGCTGCTCAAGCCCTAACTCAGGTTATAGAGGACAGTTTACGTAGGATCAGAGACAGAGACAGCAGATACTGAGACAGCATCTGAGGGATAGGACAATGGCGCAGACTCTGGGAATGATTTTTCTGACAACTCCTCTTCCAGTGATTCTGAGGGAGGTGATGAGGACAGTCCTGCTGTCCCTTCGCAAGCACAGTTTGTGCAGTGGGACAATAGCTGGTTAGCCCAACCCAGAGAGCAGGTGCATGCGGCAAGCACAGAGAGGGTGCTCTCTTGGGAGCTACCCAATTTAGGTCAGCCCCAAATTCCACACCCCAAATTGTATTGTGGAGACATCAAAATTATCCATCACAAAACAACCTGGTTTTGTAAGGGAGGCACCTGCGTTTTTGGTCCCGGGCTCAGCAGCCATATAGGAAAACCTACCGAACCCAGACCTTTCTGGAAACTAGACACCCTGGGGAGTCCACAAAGGTGTGACTTGTGTAGTTTCCTCAAAGTTTTCTTACCCAGAATACCTTGCAAAGGTGAAATGTTGAATAAAATCTCTATTTTTTCTTTCATTTCTGTCATACAAACTACAGGAATGTTGGGATCCACAAAATTCCAACCACCCAGTGTTTACCCACCTGTCCTGATAAAAAAACAGTACCCCACTTGAGTGCCAGGACCTAGTTCCTGCATCAGGAATGGATCACCCCAGTGTCAATAGTTGCCCTCATGTAAGGAATAACATTGACCGTTGTGTGACCTATTCCTGACACGGGCAATAGGCCTACCCACACAAGTGAGGTACCATTTTTATTGGGAGACTTGGAGGAATGCTGGGTGGAAGGAAATTTGTGGCTCCTCTCAGATTCCAGAACTTTCCATCACCGCAATGTGAGGAAAAAGTATTTTTTTTGCCAAATGTTGAAGTTTGCAAAGGATTCTGGGTAACATAACCTGGTGAGAGCAACACAAGTTACCCCATCATGGGTTCCCCTAGGTGTCTAGTTTTCAGAAATGTATAGGTTTGCTATGTTTTTCAAGGTGCTGGCTGAGCTAGAGGCCAAAACCCACAGCTAGGCACTTTGCAAAAGACAGGTCAGTTTTCTTTGGGAAAATGTGATGTGTCCACGTTATGTTTTGGGGCATTTCCTGTTGCAGGCACTCGGCCTACCCACACAAGTGAGGTATAATTTTTTTATCGGGAGACTTGGGAAATGGTGGGTGGAAGGACATTTGTGGCTCCTCTCAGATTCCAGAACTTTCTATCACCGAAATGCGAGGAAAAAGTGTTTTTTATTTGCTAAGTTTTGAGGTTGCAAAGGATTCTTGGTAACAGAACCTGGTGAGAGTGCCACAAGTCACCCCATCCTGGATTCCCCTAGGTGTCTAGTTTTCAAAAATGCACAGGTTGGTAGGTTTCCCTAGGTGCCGGCTGAGATTGAGGCCAAAATCCTAAGCTACGCACTTTCCAAAAAACATGTCAGATTTCAATGTAAAAATGTGATGTGTCCATGTTGCGTTTCCTGTCACGGGCACTACCCACACAAGTGAAGTACCATTTTTATCTGGAGATTTGGGGGAACAAAGAATAGAAGAACAAGTGTTCTTGCCCCTTGTCTTTCTCTACATTTGTTCCTTCCAAATGTAAGACAGTGTGTAAAAAAGAAGTCTATTTGAAAAATGTCCTGTAATTCACATGCTAGTACGGGGACCCCGGAATTCAGAGCTGTGCAAATAACAACTGCTTCTCAACACCTTACCTTGTGCCCATTTTGGAAATACAAAGGTTTCCTTGATACCTATTTTTCAATCTCTATATTTAACCAAATGAATTGCTGTATACCCGGTATAAAAGGTATACAATGAAAACCCATTTGCAAGGTGAAGCTCATTTATTGGCTCTAGGTCCCTATGGTTCTTGATGAACCTACAGGCCCTATATATCCCCGCAACCAGAAGAGTCCAGCAGACGTAACGGTATATTGCTTTAAAACATCTGCCATAGCTGAAAAAAAGTTATAGAAGAAAACGTGGCCAGAAATGGCTCTTTTTTCACCTCAATTTCAATATATCATATTTTAGCTGTTAGTTTCTGTAGAAAAAACCTTGAATGATCTACACAAATGACCCCTTGCTGAATTCAGAATTTTGTCTACTTTTCAGAAATGTTTAGCTGTTCGGGATCCAGCATTGGTTTCACACCCATTTCTGGCACTAACTGGAAGGAGGCCTAATACACAAAAAATGGGGTATGTCCCGGTAAAATGCAAAAACTGTGAAGAAAAATGTGTTTTTCTGATTTAAGTCTGCCTGTTCCTGAAAGCTGGGAAAATTGTGATTTTAGCACTGCAAACCCTTTGTTGATGCCATTTTCAGGGAAAAAAAAGCACATGCTTTCTTCTGCAGCCCTTTTTCCCCATTTTTTTGAAAACGAAATTGTAGCTGTATTTTGGATAATTTCTTGGTGTCCTCCAGGGGAACCCACAAACTCTGGGTACCTTTAGAATGCTTAGGATGTTGAAAAAAAGGACACAAATTTGGTGTGGATAGCTTATGTGGACAAAAAGTTATGAAGGCCTAAGCGCAAACTACCCCTAATAGCCAAAAAAAAAGGGCTCAGCACAAAATTGGGGGGGGGGGGGGGGGGGGGGGGTTGCGGAGGTAAAAAGGTGGTGCAATGTATGAGTTCAGCCAGATAGTAGTGGGCTTGTATCTGAGTCCGATGGGGTCAATATATGCTGTGGCATGGCAAGATCTGGACGATGGGTTAGAGGTCCTCCTCCAGCATTGATGCATGAGGGGTGGGTGCACTATGCTGGCACAGAACTGGAGGTGAGTTTAAGCAGTCCAGACGACACCGAGGACGAATCCGCCGCCATTAATATGAATGGAAGGCCCTATGGATCCTTGGTGTCCATAGGCGTGTCAGGTGGAACCAGAAGGGTGCCAAAAATGCACAACATAGGCTCACAAAAGGCTTAGACTTGCTGAGAGATCGCCATTGGGCCCAGAACCTCTGGGTGCATCAAAAACAGAGATGGAATCAGTTTCTTGGTTGAATGGGAGTGAGACCCAGGCACAATGACAATCTCACATTTTCTTTGAGGAGTGGTGGGAAGGGGCCAGTCCCACTAGGACTTCTTGTGTTTCTTCTGTAAGCTAGTCGAAGACTTCCACCTTGAGGAAGAAAGGCCTTGGGCGCAGGTCTGCCCTGTCGACTTGGAGCATGACCTGTGTGGATCCTTCCAGTGCTAACTATGCAGAGCTTTGCCTTGCAATACTGGATCGCTTTTGGTTTCACTGAGGTGTAGCCATCGCAGGCCTTGGATTTGTGCGAGGAACCCAAGCACCAAAGGTACACCTCAGGGGGATCTGTCACAGACATCTGTTTGCGACAGTGCCTACAACGCTTAAACGCTGTAATCCTATGGGATAACATCGCTTGCACACTGGAAAATTTAAAGGAAAAATTTCTCTTCACAAGTTAAGAAAAAAGGAACTGCGCCCTGGATCAGCGTCTGAAGGCCCAAAAGAACTAACGTAAGTTCAGATGGGTGGCACTTATATACAGCTCTATTTCTCAGTTCTGGAGTGGAACAACATCATCTCAATCACACTGCACCACCAGCCGGTGCACAGGAGCACTACTTTGAATTTTCCAGATCCAGACAGGGGCTTGGGGATATACACAATATGAAAAAGTTGTATAACTACATTAATAGCACATTATCGGTGCAAGGACGCTATGGCATTACCAATTTCCAAGTATAGCAGCCATGCTGTGGTATCCCGGTTCTGCCCTCTCTGAAACGTCCAGGTACTCTGCCATGTGTGCACGTGTCAGAGAAACTTGTACTGCTGATACCTATGATGTACTTTTTCTGTATTTGTGAAAGTGTGAGCTGCTACTACTTGTACTGCACCTTCTGTGTTTCTCAATGGGCGTGAATTGTTAGTGGTTAAGCCTTGTGTGAGGAAAGCATGCACTGAACCTCCTTGTGTACACCATATCATTATTTGTCAGACTTGCTCAGGAATGTACAAGACGGGCCCCACACTCCATGCCCAATCAAATATTGCTTTGCTGAAACCACAAGTACCTAAAGGTATTACATTATTAGAGTATAGCAGTCTTGCTGGAAAGTTCAAATACTGCTGAATAATGGTACTGTTCTATTAATATTATTATGTTCTGAACATATCCCCTCGGTTGATGTGATATGGTACCGTCAGTTTAAAAGCGCAGCACTGTGCTGTTCCGTTACATGTATATCACGCCCTTGAATAAGTCCCAGGCAAGCAGCTATTTTCTCACATCTACCAACATGCACCGCTGTAAGAGTGAACAGTCAGAAATAGCTGGTAAACTTAAATCTCTGAGTACAACTGACTTGAACCACCTAGTGAGCATGCACTCCTGATCTCTAGGTATATGAAGTCCTGGGAGCGGTACTTTCTCCTACAGGTAATTGTGAGGATACCCAGGATACTCGCTGAAACTTTCTTAAAACAGTTAAGAAGCGTGGGAAGCTGGGAGTATGCATGGGGTCGAGTGCCAATCCTGTACCAGGCACTCCAGTGTTGGCAGCATACGCTGCAAGAACAGGTGTAACTGATACTCTGCTTGGACATGTGGGCCAGAAAGAGAGGATGGGGGATACCACCCAGTGGTGACTGGTAGTCCCCTGCCCTACGTGACCCCTTGCAACAGCAGGAAAACATTCTGCTGCTTCAAAGCTTGTGAGCTTTTTAAAACTTTTGTGAGTTGGAGGACTTTGCACACCGCACTTTACCATGTTAACTCCCCATTTTTTAATTCAGCATCACACACAACACTTCTTCATAAGCATCCTACCAAAATTTGTCACTGTAAAAACGTCAGATCTACTTACTTAATCAATGGTAGTTAAGGAATTGCCCTGGATAGCAGAGCATTTAATCAACATATACGTCAAAATTAGGCGAGGCACTTTTAGAGTGATTTGTGTACAGCAGGTGCCCCTTCCTGGCATTGTGTCTTTCATGAAGGGAGGAAATCCTCAAAACATAGGTGCCTGTTTCATGTCATCAGAAGGTTAAAAGGGCTGCGGAACATATCATTTCTATATGACCACTAAAAAATTGGTCTCATACAAAAAGAACCTCACTACTGAAGAAACTAGAGCCAATGCACTGCTCCCAGCAAATCCCAGCTGCTTCTCTTAAGGCTGGCAGAGATTAAAGGCTATGACCCTCCCATGTTTTGAGGTGGTCTCTACTGCGGAGTTATTTCGACTTTCATTTCAGATACTGTTGAAAATCCTTCTGTATAAATAATGCTACGTTAGAAAAACAAAGGCCCGGATTTATTAGTATCTGACGGTAAGCAGCACAGCATCCAAAGTTGCTGCGCTGCCTTGTGTGAAAGGGAGAGAAAAGAATATCTATTAACATATGCCCCATTTTTCGCTCCAAGTGAGCTGAAGTAATTGTGGCTTCCACAGAATCTTGCACCATAGTGCAAGAGTGTGTGCATTCTTTAAAGCATACATTTTGTCCTGAAGGGGGCCTTTCCAGTAGAAAAAAAACATCCTTTAAGACTTTCCGGTTTGTAAGTCTGTTGCACAATGCAGCACATGCAGTAGGAAAAATGAAAATGTTCCCCATTATGCCTGCCTCGAGGAGCAGGAAACTTCTGTCGCAAATTAGAAATTACAGATTTGTATCACAACCCATAGTGGTTGCATGGGAATGTCCAAGTACCATCCATGGCATGCCCCTCTGATGCAAAGTAATGCATCGCACAACTTTGCGTTATTCTGGTGAACTTTCCAATGCACATCCTGGTTTGCCCTGAATAGTAAATCCCACTCCAACACTTTGCGCCCAATTTGTGTCACGAGGCGCAAAGCGTTAGTAAATTTGGGCCATGATTTCTCAGGTACAAAATAGAAAGCTTTCCCAGTTCTGCTATGAGTTTTAACTGCACTACTGATTAAAAGTTTAAAAATTAAAGAGGCCTGAAAAACCCAAGAGGATCTTTCCAATATCAGGATGCAGCCCAAACATACCAAGCCTAGAGTAGCCCATGAGAGATTGACCATGCAAAATCACTTTGTTTACAGTATTTGTTGGGATGAATGAGAGCAAAAACCCAGACACTGTCTGGTGACTTCTTGCCCCCTTGACGTTCTGGAGGAAAGTGACTTTTTCATTTGCAAGCTGTTTACTTGCAAAAACTGAACAAGGTAACCATGCACAGCAGCTGTGTTTGCTCATGATTACTCCGCTTTCACCTGTGAAGTTGACACTAGCAGCTGTGTAGAGTTTGCTGCCCGGCTCATTCATTCTTCACAAATAGCTCTCTTAGAGAAAGATGGTCAGTTTAGCTTTTTAATTCTGATGGCAGAAAGTAAAAAATCTGGGATGCGGGCTGATAAAGATGGATTTATCTCAACGCAGTACTCTTTGTCGTCTGCTGCTAACCCTCTCAAATTCAACCTAAAACTTACAGCTCTCAGTCGTTCTTACAGAACCACTGGAGGAAACAGGAACCTGAAGATAGTGAATAACCACAGGGGCATCGTCGACCTATTATCCACGTCATAGTGAGTTACACTTGCTCCACTTGTACTCAACACAAAAGTAAAGCTATTTGGAAGGTTATTTCAGGACCCAAACACTAGTCAGTGAACTAATGGACAGCGTGCAAATGTATTATAGGTTCATGCTGCAAAACCGGAATCGGTCCCATGAAACTACATTCCATGATGGCTTTATGTTGAGAAGCTTTAGCAAAGTAGGCATATCAGGAAGTTCCAAAAATGGACCTGATATTGCCCTAGCCATGCAAATTGGCATTCTACTATCCAGAGACCCAAAAGAGCACGTGATGATGAGTAGAATAGAGGTCACCTTGTAGAGTAACTGGAAGACCAGTTGGTTGTCAGGGGCACCTCTTAGGGGACTGTCACCCTTGTATCCTATTTCTTCACCCCCTTGTCTTCTAAGCTTTTTGGCAGTAGCATAAGAGCACCCATGATACTTGCCCTACAGCAGGAATACAGTGGTAATGGGTTGAAGTGAAAACATTGCCTTTAATAAACTGTTGAAACCTCCTAAAACAAAATACCTAGGTTTAGCAGTACCTTAATCTTACTGTTCTTGGAGCACCCATCCACTGACCTTCTCTGCCCCAGGCTGTCAAAAAAGACAGGGCCATCCCTGTCCATGGCTACACTGGTGGTCTAGGCAACAAACTACTAGTCGGATGATGAATCTCCTTGAGTGACAGTTTGAGACAAGAATCAGGCCATGATGCACTGGGGTAGCCAGCCAACACGGTGTCATCAGATACTTGCGAAACTAAGGAATCAGACTTAAAGAGGAATGTTAAAGATCTTGCTAATGCATCAAAAAGCTGACAGATGCCTGGTAAATCGGTGTCTGGATTCATTCCTTTTTTGAGCACTGCAAACATTTCCAGAAATCACCTTCACTGACTTTCCGAGATCTCCAACAATGTTTTTTAATTCTAGCAATAGTGACCGGTGGAAAAAATGACTTCACAGCAGTTGTTCCCCAAAATCTCCAGACATGTTCAAAATGTGGCAGAAATGACTGCCAGCAACATGAACACGGGCCCTGCCATTTCCATCACAATTTACACAATACACTATACTGGGCTTTTAGTGGATCCTATAGACCTAGTAGCTTCAGAATGACCACCACTAAAGCCCATTACTAAGGTCATATCCAGACGTTCTCTTATTTGTAGCCTCAGATAGACTCTGGCAAGTTCCTGCGGGCTGGCTATGAAATCAAATTCAACCGGCCACCCACCAGTCCATCATAGGCACTGCACAGGACCTGAGAGTAGACACATGAAATGTTGTTCTCTCAGATATACAATGAGAGACCAGATGGCTAACCCCTCTGTGCAAGACACACATGCCAACCTTGTAGCTACAACCAGAGGTGGCTTTGTCCACCCTAGGAGAGCATGGTCAACCTTTTCTCTATGTGGACCCCAACACCCCAAGGCTGTGTGTGCCGTCCCATGGAAACAATCTATAGTTGACTACCAAAAAAAAGCAGCTGTCAGTATCATTGCGTTACAGATTTAATTACTGACCTGCTCTTTTAGCTGTTTCACCTTTTCCTGGAGCATCAGTCGAACAGTTTTCAGATTCATTTCTACTTCCAACATCTTCTCCTCCATCCGCCTGAGAAGTTTCTCATGTTCTTCCTAAAATTCGATCATCCAGATTGCTATTAAAAATGACACTGACCAGTGGTGAAACTTTGTGCCGAGTCATAATAACTTTTTAGGGACTCAAATCCAATATATAAATATATTAAATATAATACATCATTTTAGAAAAAAATAGTAAGTGATAGAATAGAAAAAAGAAATTGAAGATAAAATTAAAGAAAACCTAAGCCAATTTTTCAAAAGCAAATAAGCAGCAACAATTTTATTTTACTTACTATTAATACACATTTTCCCTCTGGAGGACAGGTGTCTCTATTTTTGGCTTTGACTCCACCATCCACTAAGGAGACTGAGTGTCATGATAATGTGACACCTTTCATTTTTAGATGCTTTCAAGAATTCCACTGGAGATTATGTCGAAGAAGCAGGTTTCCGTGCCCCCTATTTACAGGATTATGCGGTTAGTGGAGGCTTACCACACTAATCCTTGAATGGCTGCTTTCAGTCACAATGAGAGGCTTAATGATTTCCCAACTTTGCCTCTGGTGATGGTGGCCCAGAGACACTACAACAAAGAAGATTTCACCTCAAGTTCTTCTGTGGGTCTGCAGTCTGTGAAAGCCAATAATTGACCACTTGGGGTAGTTTGTGAAGAATGCACACAGATTGCTTGTGTGATTAGCAAGCAGAAACCTTAAAACAGGTGTATAGTTGTCTCTATATCTATAAAAACAAGAGAGGATATTTCACTGGTTTACCACATTTTCTCCCACCTTAATAAATATTCACAGAATAGTGTGGTGTTCTGAACGGTGTACTCAAGAAGCATGGAATATTTACCCCTGAGCCACCAAGTGGCACAGGTCCAGGAAATATTTGTTTTGGGATGCAATGGCCTTCACCTAGAAAGTTGCAAGCTTCATCATTGGATCATGCTCCACGGTGGGCACGGTCTGCAACGCCCAGTGGGCTCTGAATGGAGTCTCAGGTCTGGTTTGCAGAAGGTGTCTTTATTTGTGCATGTCTCCAACTCACCTAGATGGGGTGACAGAACAAGGGACCTGCGCAGATGCGAGGCCAAATGGATCTTGAAACTCCGTACGGTTGAATTTGGCCTGAACACAGATCATGAACTACATTATTTTCTAACATGATTGCTATTTTCCACTCGTCCTCTGTTTGAATATGACCCACTGGACCCCCTCTAAGGGCAATACTCATGGAATACTGTCTGTCCAAATTTTACGTCACAATGTTTTATTTTCCTACTATGTTGTTTTAACCATGTGTCCAAACACCCACCGTATATATATATGCAATCACCTGTTGTACAATATTGCTTTGTTCCTTTCACTATTGAGTCCGGCCTCGGTCTCCATATGCTCCAATGTCTTTGCCAACTTCATGTACTTTGCATTTCCACTGGTGTACCAGAGTATTTTTTTATTTATACTATGCATTTTCATACTCTCCTTACCAATTCTTTACCATCACTTTCCTCCATTATTACACCCACGGGACCCACTTTTCTATCTACTCAATAATTACTCTTGCCTGCTACTACCTTGACTCACTGTACCTAATTACACTCTGCATAACACACCTTACTACCTCAACCTGGAATTACTCTCTAATCTTATCTTTATATAGCCTGCCTTTCTCTCTACCTTTTCTTCATCTTACATTCCGTCTCCTGTTGTTTACATTATGCCAGGCCCAGGCTTTCGCCACTTGCCTGGACCTTACTACAGGCTTCCACTACTTGCCTGGTCCTTACAACATGGCCAACACACCCCACCGACCGTCTCAGCCGTTCCCACTCTTATGCTTTCGAACCGCCCTTTTATACACTCAAGATGGCCGCCATTCTGCCCTCTATCTTACTCTCCAGTCCCTCTTCTATCTCTATACCATTCCCATTTACGATCTTATAACGAATGCCATGGTCTCCTTCGACCAGTATACTATCTGACGACTTGGTGCTACACGCTACTACGCGTCTCAACAGGTATGCCTGCGCCACCTTTCTTAGTTTCATCGCCCTTACTGCTAATATTCCAACTGAACTTTTCCGTAGTGTTGCATTATTTGTCTTTATCGCTGGTTTACTATTTTGTATTCCTGTCTTATACTACGGCCTGATTTTTACTTTCCTCACGGTTATATGTAATACTGTTTGGACCATTGTTGATTAGCGCTGTGGACACAACTTTTTACTGCGCGCTCTACTTATATTACTTTTTTCACCTTATCCTCGCCTTTACCGCTAAATATCCCAACTTAGCTTCACCTTAGCGGTTTTTTATTTGTTTACATCGCGGTTTTGTTAGCTTCTAGTCCTTTCATGTACCACGGCCTGAATTTTACTATCTTTACGGATATACTTTAATGGTTTTTAGACAAATGTTTATTAGCGCTGTGGACACAACATCATACCGCGCATTTTAACTTACCCCACAGTTTCACCTCACTTTGGTCTCTCTTGCAGCTACATCAGCTTCTTCGCTGTGCAGCATAGCCCTTTACACAAGGGCTCATTTGTAACGTATGCTTCCCCACTCAAGCTGCAGTACGCATATACTTCGCACACTTTTATTATTTTTTCGGACGCAACTTTCCCCAGCCTTTGGGGACGCGCACAGCTTACTTTAACTTCTTGTTCCTAGTGTAGTATTAGGACAAGCTTTACCGGACATGCACGCCTCTCAGCCCCTCAACGAGAGGTTATAAGCTATCTTTTCGTGACCATCTTGCCCCACATGGTGGCTCCCGATTTCATTACGAATCAACGTTCCCATTTTCCTTCACTTACGATCTACTGGCTCATTTCTCTTTTCTTTTTCCCTTTATCCGGAGCGCACTTAGGTTATCACCACAGGCTTATCAGGGCCTGCTACACCTGCCTTTTCTTTCATATCCATGACCCCACTCAGCCATACTTTCAAATGGCTCACTCCTAGAAGGTATGCATGGTGTGACTCATCTTTTTCGTTTATCTCTCTATTTACTGTCTATATCCCACTCCTCTAAACTTTATTTTCTTTCTTCTTTCTTGCCTCTCTTCCCAGCTCCAATTGACCTTCCAATAGCCCATACAACCGATTACGGGGCACCCTCACTACTTACCCTTGTTACGTACCACTCTGGCCGAATGGCCCAGGTATGTTCTGACGCATTCAGGCCCCGCTTGCCTCTTCCTTCGTTACAGTTATTAATCTGTCTTCATTGACCTCTCAAATTCTATGTTGTACTCTTTATCACCTGCCTGTCGAATAGTTTTCTCTCAGCCCTTCGTCAGTCATCCACTTGTCTCACCTCACTTCACAGTCTCCCTTTTTTCTTACACCAATCAAGGTTCAACGTTACTTCTATCAAACCATGGACTATGGGTTTATACCTCTCACTACTTTGGTCCTAGATTACTTAGCACTCGGTTACGGTGACTCACTTCCTCTCTCTCATACTTCACACTATGGGTTTTAATCACGAATACTGTTTGCCGTGCTTTATTGATGCTCACCCACTCATCTGCTAAGGCCCACACAACTCACTTATGAATCATTGGTCACTTAGATCCAATTTTTGGAGTCTTTTTCCACATGCTCATCTTTGAGCTTACTTTTGAATATTTACATCTTTCCATGCCACCAACAAAATTCTGTGCTTTGATTACTGTTTTGCAGCCTTGATAAAGTCACTTGTGTGACGAAACACGTGTTGGCTGTATCTCGTTGATGGCACTCTGATTTCTAGTTGCCACAAATAAAGACACCTTCTGCAAACCAGACCTGAGACTCCATTCAACTCTTTCACTTCGACAACACACCACCAGGGATACCTATCCCTCCAACACTATTGAACTTTATATTCTGTGTGCTGTTGGCCTTCTTGTATAACCTTGTTTAAACTGCCTGGTTTATCTCTGACCTCATTCCAAAATTTCAGACAGGCACCAGGATGGGGTTATATTATTCAGCTACAAAGCTGATACTACTTTAAAAAAAACTACTGCTAGGCCTTCTGAACTATCAGTCACAACCTTGCATTTCACATTGGTTCAATAATCTAGATAGACTCCAGAGGCCTATGATTGGCAGGGGCCAATCGTTTATGACACACTGCGTAGAAAACCCTTGAAGGGCTGACAACAAACCAAGCAAAAAGTGGGAGCGCAGGCGTTGAGTTAAAGTGTGTCTGCTACTCAAGATAAGTCACTTTGATAACCCCTTTGGAGCAAGTTACACAACTGGAGGACAGGTTAAAAGATTTCACCTTGTAGTGAGAGAAACTAACTTATAATTGGTGAATCCTGAGAATTGTAGAAAAAGAAAAATGGTATAAGCCTTCTGTTCATGAGAATTCCCTCACACAGCCCTCGACCACAGAACTAAAGGGTAGCAGAGCAAACGCAAAATTGTAAAGGTGGTTTTACAAATGTTCCCAAAGTAGGTTATACAGGAGGAGCTACAGGTAAAATGGAACACCGTGACTTAAACAATGTACTTTCTAATACCAAAAAGAGAAGCAAGGAATTTAAGATCTTTTTTAGACCTCAAGGCTCTCAAAACAAATGTGTAAAAAGAAAGGTTCAGGATCTTATCCTTGGCCGAATTAAAAGACACAGATTGAATGATGTCACTGGATTTCCAAGATATTCACAGAGCTGGTTATGGTGCATCTGCATTTACAAGGACTGCAGGTCCTAGAGGACTGGCTTCTGAAGGGCGTCTCCAGGAAAGGGTATTAGCATTCTAGAAAACAATGGTCCTGTGGCAGGAGATTATTTTTTCCCTAAACCTCTCAAAGTAAAATCTTAGCCCACCTGAAAACTTGTGTTTATTGCGGTGCTTAGAGCTTTTCTGATTAAGGCATTTCCACTATGACACATCCAACTTATATAAAAGATAATTCCTTTATTATTGCCAGACAAAACTATTCAGGTAGTTACATTTGTGGAGTCTCTTGTCAGCCTACACTTAACTACCTCTCCAGCCAGGAATGTGAATGTTCACTACAATGGTTACTGAGAATCCAGTGGTCACAACTTCTAGGCTAATGTGTGGCTCTTTTGAAGGAAGAGCAAATGGTTGCTGAGATTGGGTGTGGGGGCCCCGGACCACAATGGTCAGGATTTGGCTATTCTAAACCACAAGTAAGGAAAAGGAGGCACAAGACAATAGAGCCACGTCCCCTGCCTCAGGAATTACTCTAAAACTAGAACCTGCGAAATCCCTGAATGGCACAATACATAAATAAAACCAGAGAAATACAAACCTTTATTATGGAATGGCATCACACTCTATCCAGTGTGTCATGCTTCATGATTGGCTAAATTTGTCTATACAAGAGTGTCAGATTCAGGTGAGGAGAAATGTCAGGTGTTTTTCCTACATGGTGGGAAATGCATTTGGAACATCTGACTGAACACCTATATGTGTAGAGCAGAAAGAGTCTTATCAACATCAGTCTGTTGGAGGCCAGAGTGATAATGTTTGTTGTTATGGATTTCTACCCTGAATGTAAAACAGACTGAAAGAAGACCACTTCCATGCACACTACAAAGTAATGGGATGCGGGCTTCATCAATTTTTGTAGGAAATCAACGGTACAAAAATGTTGTGAGCCATCTACATTTGTGCTGCTAATTTAGCAGGGAGCAGTATTTTTCTTGTGGATGCTATCAGCTGTCTTCAGTCATATTCATATAGTTACATAATTGGAACCGTATTGCATTTGCAGGAAAAAAAACTTTCTTACTGTTGGGATATTCAAGGGCAAATTACGTTGCAACTTACCAGAGATGAAGCATCCGAATTTGAACTGACATTTCTGAAAAGATGTTTTTCAGGAAATGTGTTGCTTGTCCTGTAATGTAGTGTTCTGTATGTCTCTATCCTCTTCCCATCATACACGTCAATAGAGAGGTTCAGGAAGTTTTGCTTGACAAAGATTTTGGTAGATCAAAATTGACCTTGGTGTATTTTGTAAACAATTCTCCGGCTTTCAATTAGGTATCTGTGAGGTTGCCAGTGTTTTATCTAGTCTTTCACAAGAGTGAACCAGTGATATTCACCTGTATCTGACCTGTCTGTGTTGTGCTCCTGTAGCTTCATGGTACAAGGACCTGTTCTATATGACAAGAATCACAGTGTCCTGACAGACAACAAACAAAAACACAGAAGGGTTTTGTATAGGTTTTGGAGGAGGTGAAACTAGAGGAGTCTGGAGTCTTCTTGGAGCTTTCATGTTTGAAGTTCTGGATTTATTTTACAGCTGAGCAAAGAGGACCTACAGAACCCAACCATAAGGGGATACATGATGGTGCAACACAGCATGTTGCGGAACCCCGACAATCTCAGTTTTTCAGGGGATTGGTTAACAGGTTTCCTCCTGTGACCTATGTTAGAGTTTATAGAGTGTGACCACAATGTAATATTGAGCACCATTTGAGATTCAGAGTAGCGGGATGTAATACCTGACCCTGAAGACTGGTTTATTTGTGAAAATTATATCATCCACACGCGTGAGTGATTTACAGGTGTTGCTGCCAGGTTTGCTGAAAGCTACTCTTAAAAAATGAAAACTATGATTTATAGTTTGGCAGACAGGGTACAACTCTGTCTGCTAAACTAATGATCTGTCCGCTCTGTTTAGAGTCATGTTTCTGATGTCAATCCCCTCATTGCCTCGTCTGGTAGAAACCGGAGGCGGGCCCAAAAGGGTCAGGGCTGTCAGTGACGATGCATCAGACCAGCTACCCTTTTTAATGTGACAGTCTGATGTACTTATTATTTTTACAGTTTTGGACCTCCACAGATACATTGAACTGGAAAAAAAAACAAAACCTTATAACCTGGGAGACAACTCTTAGGTTGTCAAGGTCATTAATGTTTTCTTTTTACAAAAACAAAGACCCACTTTGGGAGTTTGGTTTTTGAAAAACAAAAAAGCTGGTTCCAAAGAAGCCTCTGAAGGCACAATTGAAGGCACAGAGAGATCCACAACGGAGATCTCTAAATATGGTGAGCCCACATACTCAAAATGAGGCGCTAAGTAAAAGCATCTTTCCTTCCGGCCTATTAGAGAATTTCATTTAAAATAATCTATAAAAGTGCCAGTTTTCCTCCCACTTCTGCTTCCATCTAAAGTAAACGGAGGCTGCATGCACTGGACCTAAAGAGGACTTACATTATAACATTTCCAGAACTAATGACAGAAGACTATGCTTCCAAAGGAAAGTTGGAAATGGACAATCTTGAGATGAATGGCACCATAGAGACCTATTACATAGCCAGCATTATTTTGCCAGTAGAAGAAATAACACATTTCACTGCCTGCAGGTGACTTTCTTTTTTAAGAGGGGGTTCTTTTGCAAGAGTTCTGTAAACACGCTTTATCTTCGCAACACCTTCGTGAAACACTCTTGCCCTGGATTCAGATCCTTTTAAAACTTTTTAGAAAAAAAAGGTAGTTTCATTTTTTGGGGGAGTCTCACCACCTATTCCGATTTGTCTAAGGCTGAACCACCCAAACTGTATGATAAACAGGCCTCTTCTGCACGGGAGGCCCCAACCATTTAGTGGGTCCTACAACTCTTCTTGGGAGACCTATTGTGCCCAAGATCAATAAATATCTGTGTGATCTAGGGCCCCTCATCACTCTCTGCAGTAGGCCCCTCATCACATTCTGGGGGGAACTCATATTTTGTGTTACACCACTACCTGCACTAGTGCTATTAAATGTCAGCGCACTGAATGTGTGGTCTTGAATGCACCGCATTTTAATCCACTACCAGACACTCCCTGGCCCTTTATCTCTCTCTTGCAGGTTGCTGCTTTCTTCCTTTGTGACTTGTTTTTATATACATTTTCTCTTCCTCCTTTCCTGTGTTTGTTTTTCCCTCTCTTGTTCTCCGTCATTGTCTGATGAGAAACAAATAACTACTGGTCCTCACAAATGAGCACTTGTTTAGTTTTAAGTTTAGTTTTAAGGATTTATAAAGCGCGTAGTGACCCGAAGGCATCCCAGCGCTAAACCTAACCTGACCAGTGCTAGCAATAGGAGAATTCAGAGAGCTACCTACAGAAAAGAATGGTCTTAAGTTTTTTTCTAAAAAGCAGTTCTGAGTGTTCATGACGGAGTTCAGAGGGAAGATCATTCCAGAGACGAGCGGCCTTGGTGGAGAAGGAGTTGGCCCCCCAGGCTCTCTTAGACCGCAAGATGGTCACAAGTCCAGAGGAGGAGGACCTTAGACTTCGAGAGGGGACATAAAGATATAGCCGCTTTCTAAAGAACATTGGACCCTTATCTTGCAGGGCTCTGTGAACAATGCATAGGGTCTTGAAATAAATACGCTGCTTAATAGGGAGCCAGTGAAGTATGGAAAAAGCAGGCTTAGCGGATAAATGTCTGGGAAGATTGACAAGAAGCCTGGCAGCTGCGTTCTGGACTGTTTGCAGCCTTTTTATGACATAAGCCGGGGCGCTGAGAAAAAGTGAGTTCCCATAGTCCAGACGGGAAAGGATCAGAGTTTGAACAAGGATTCTTCTGGCCATAGGGGGAAGAATGTAGAGGAAACTCTTTTTGCTTGATAATCCATGGTCAGGCGAGAATCCACCCAAAAACCAAGGCTTTTTACCTGGTCCTTGGGAGGAGGAAGATTGTTGAAGGCCTCAGAGTATAGTGAAAGGGGAGGGGCTGGGGGGGCATTGCCTAGTACAATGACTTCTGACTTTCCATCATTAAATTTAAGCTTAGACTGGATCATCCAAACTCCAATGTCTTTCATACAACACGAAAGGTTGGCCGCCGACGAATCCCCAGAACTAGATAGTGACACCACAAGTTGAGTATCGTCGGCATAGGTGACCAAAGACAGATTGTAGGGAGCGATCACTTTAGCCAGCGGGGATAGATAAACATTAAAAAGAGTTGGACTCAGGGAGGAGCCCTGAGGAACTCCACAAGTCAATGGAAAGATATCAGAGAAGTAGGCTCGGTCCAGGACTTGAAAAGATCTACCTTTGACGAAAGCGGACAGCCAGGACAATGCTAGGCCTCCTATCCCTAATTCTGTGGCTCCACTGGCAACATTGGGGTCAAATTAAGCACCGGAAGTAATACTTTGAATAGGGAATCACTGGCTCTTGTCAGGAGCAGGTACTCAAGGATAATGAGTATGTGTACCTCAGCATTTCTATACCAAGCACAGGCTTTTTACAGACTGCAAAATAGTCTGTTGATTAGATATTTGTTTACCATAACACTATTCCTTTTGCAAAAAGTGCAGCAGTGACCGAGGGAATGAAAAACAGTAAATATGTTGCTGCTTCTTCAGTAAACAAGCATTTTATGAATAACCAGCAGTGTCTCTTCGAACTTGACCTTAGAAGCATGAGGTATTTGTTCCTTCATGGCATAAATATTATACAATTATTAAACATTTAAAAAAAACAATGAGAATAATTCCTTATGTCACTCGAAAAATGCTATTCAATTTATACATACTAGTTTTGCTCACCTGTACCACTATAACATAATGCCCTTATGTTGAAACAGATAAGCACAAAAATAATTTGTGGCCCAATAGTGTATGCTTAGTGACCTAATTCTTTTTTGTGCATATAGAAAGTATCACCACATTGTGATCACTGTTTGCCCGTATTTATTTATTTCTTGTAGGAAAATGCCCTTTTTGGCATGGTCATCCCCACTTTTTGCCATTAGTATTGATGTTTTTTGACTGAAGGTGCACTGGGTTCCTGCTAACTAGGTCACCAGTACCAGTGCGCTTTCCCTAAAACAAGGTAAACTAATCTGACTGTAACCCAATTGGCTCACACTTTAGCACGCCTGTAAGTCCCTAGTAAACAGTACCCCTGGTACCTAGAGCATGGGTAATACAGAGGGTGCCAAAGGGCTGCATCATGTATTGTGCCACCCTAAGGGACCCCCTATAGAGTGCACACAGCCTGCCATTGCAGACTTTGTGTCATGGTGCAAACCATAAGTGAAAACACAACATGGCACATCCTTTGTGTGCCATGTCCAAATCACTGCATATAATATATGTAAGTCACCCCTACAGCAGGCATTACATCCTTAAGGCAGGGTGCATTATAATACAAGTGAGGTCGTGTCTGCATGAGCAGATATGCCCCCGTGATGTCTAGTTCTATTACTAGACATTGCAAATGACTGGGAAGCCATCTTAAGGTATGTGCTGCACACTGGTCACTACGAGTTACCGAGCTACATAATGGCTTCACTGAAACCACTGGTGTGGTACCAAACACTTCGGCTTAATAAATAAATACCAGTATTGGATTTATTATGAAATGCCCTCAAAGGGCACGATAATGGTACCCCCTGAAACCTACTAGTCCTCTAGAGTGTTGACTGATTGGTATCAACCAGCCTGCCACCACAGATGAGCTTCTGACCCACTGGAGGTGAAACCCCCATGCTCTCGGAGGCCAGAAACAATGCCTGCTCTGGAGGAAGGTGTTGACACCTCCACCAGCAGGATGGCTAGTGAATCTGCATACCCAGGGGCAGGGACTTCAATGTCCCTGCCGACTTTAATATGCAACCCCGGCTTCCCCCAGGCCTGGGAAATGCAACCCCCTGCCCTGAGGTACATTTGGCACCAGGACAGGTGGGACATTAGCTATGCAAGTAGGCGTGTTGCCCTACCAGGCTAGTCACACCCCTAGGATGGGCTGCCTGATGTGCTCCATGGAGGAAGGGTTCCACCATCTTGTTTTTGGTGGAACTAGGAACTCTGGGGCAAAGTTGTGTCCACTCCCCACAGGAAGTGGTCATAAAGGGGGGGGGGGTGGAGGGTAATCACCCCAGGGGTAGGTAGCCCATTGACTACTACCCTACACTTCCCTAAACACTCATAAGTTCAATATTTAGGTGGTCCCCAGACACCAGGAACAAAGATTCAACTGACTAAAGAAGAAGGACCAAGTAGAGCTGACCAGTGCAAGAACTGTCCTGCAGATGTGCATTTTTCAAAAGCCTCGGAGGGCTGCCAGCACTTCGCCAACCAGCCAGCATCTCCCTTGGAATGGAACAGCCCCACAACGTCTGGTTCACCTATCTGTTGACCACGGGCAACTACTGAATACATAGGAGGCTCCATGTTTTCAGCATGGTTTCTGGACTACTGTTTCTTTTTATTTCCTAAGCAACGCAATCTCGCTGCACATTTGCCGATACGTTTGACTGCCAACGAACCTCTGTTTCATTTTGCTCCTTTACGCTCATGGCATGGTACTTTAAATTGGTTCGCTTATGTAAAACTGTATTACTTTTCATTTTATGTGGCAATAAAAGTCCGGTTGGGACTTTACAACGCTAATAGCTCTAAGTCCAGCAAATGTTAGACCCATTGCATTGCAAACGCTTGTTCTAAATTGGTCTTGAGCTTCTTTTTGAGTGCGTGTCTCATTTATTGACTCTGTGTGTTCAACAATGCTTAGCGCTACCCTCTAATAAGCCTAAATTGCGCGCCCACATTATTATAAAAGAGAGAGATCATTTAGGGTTATTACTTTAACCTCTGTCAGCCAATAAGGGTCACCTGTACTGTCTGCATTGCGTACCCTCATATTTGGTACACTGCATAGATAGCCAACTTCCTACATCCCATTGCCATTAAAACATCTAATGAGACAACAAAGTATACTGTGTTTTTTTGAGTATGTGTTATAGTTTGATGTTGTGCTTTTATGTGGTGTTACTTATTGGTTTTATTGTTGTAAGAACAACCCACTGTGGGTGATCAGCATGAGTCGGAAACCAAACCCATACTGCACATGGTCTTCATCTATGTGTAGGTAGTGGAACTAGCATAACTTAAATTTCAGTGATTTATGGTTTTAATTTGTACCCATTAACTTTACTCTTTTAAAGTGATTTACCCAAAGCCAATGATAATGTCACTTTAAACTTGTTTTTGTCAGTGAAAGCAAAAGGCACCATGGGATCACGACATTTTAGAAGTCTGTTCCGTTACAGACTTAGCACCACTACACATCATAAGGCCTCTTATTAGGCAGAAAACAGTCAAAGATAGGACATACAAAATGCTTGAAAACTAATTCAACAAACAATCACAATAAAGACCCACCGTGGAATATGGATTGCAGGCACTATCCTTACTGACCCATATATTTCCAGCATATCCTAAGGAATTTATCCATGGAGGCCTCAACATATGCAAAGCCACAGCCATAGAAGCTAGGTGATGCATAGTTCCTTACTAGTGCAATAGGATGGATAGACCCAATTAACAAGGTGATGTAGTGGAAGAGTCATACTTACCAGACACAGGGCCTGTTTTAGGGTTTGGCGGTCTGAGCACAGTCTGCCAGGTGGCGGAAGACATTACTATCTGCCACCATGGAGGACCACCATCGGCCAAATTTAATGGTTGCCAACTCAGTGGTCATCTACATACATTGACAGGAACCACCATCAAAGCAGTTCCTTTCAAGGTGCAAACTGTTTGGTAGCCAGTCATAGTCTGTTTTGACAGCTGTTCAGAAAACTTTTTCAAAGTATGTGTTTTTCAGAAAAACTCCAAAAGTAGAAGTTTGTTTCTGAAAAACATATGGCAGGTGGTGTAATGCTCTTCCTCTGTGAGTCCTTTTCCATTGGTGCGTTGAAGGAAGCGTTCCATCCAAGAAGCCAATGTGGGCTTGGGCGATGGAAAACCAAACTCTTAATGAGGCGGGCAAATAGGGTGCTCTGTCACATTTGCAATAGAGTACCCTCTATGCCAAATTCCAAATCAGGCCCAAAGTCATCTGTGTCATGTAACTGTGGTGTCTGAAGTGAGGTTGGAGCAAATGATGATGTAACTGAGATCGTTGTGCTTGGGGGAGGGGGTAGGAGGGATTTGTTGTTGGATATGAAACAGAAGGGTCTCCTGATATTGCTTGGGGTCCCACTTCTGGAAAGAATTAAAAGATGATAGTTTGCCTGTGTCCTTCACACTCCTCCCCCCTCCCCCCCCACCCCCACTGCTTCTTTGGCTTACTTGCTTAAATGAGTGTAGGCACAAAAGACAGAGGTTGGAATAGAACATATCTATTACAATCCCAGGATATGCATATCATTGGTTCTCCTTTTAAAAGCTCTTAGAAAGACCAGTAACAGCAACTTGTTTTGTAATTTATAGTGTCTCAATCATGAACATTATTAGTTAGGTGTTGCTACAGTGAAAATGCACCACAGATAACTTTATGGTCAGTAACCGAAGAAACAAGGTACTCATCTGTACCAATAAAATTCTGAAGCTAGGGTCACATATGTTGTAAGGTTAGAGCCGGCATCACCATAAGTCGTATGGGCCCCACTTATGGTCAACATTTAAAATAGTAATTTATTATGTCTGTCTTTTTCTAAATCCAACCACTACCCGATGGAATTAAGTGCAACATTTGAATCTAGATTAGGTTCACAATGTAAAAACAAATGTGCTTGTTCAATGACAAAAGCTCATCAGAAAAGTAAAAATGTTAAATTTTTGAGATGGGCTGATAAAAGGTTACCGCTAGATACGAGGAATGGATGGAAAAAGCATCTTTGAATCAGAGGTGTCTTGTTTAGTGCAAATCAATGAGACAGCTGGAATGTTTTTTTTAAAGCATTTTGGCAATGCAAGATGAGCAGGCTTCATGGAAATGCAGAAAATAATCAGAGGACAGGTTAGGAAGGGTCAGTGTGGTCTTTAAAGTTTGGAGAAGGAAATTGCTGGAATATAATAATGCTTTCCCTGTTATTGTGATGGCACATATCTATTGCTTTATCAAACATAATCTTAAAATGCTTTATTTCATTTTATACCATGATGAGCCAACTTCACAGTGATGAAATGCAAAATCTACAAACTTTATATAATTAACTGAATCCTATGCTACTACACCAGGGGGTCTCTAACTGGTAGCTAAGGAGAGACAAATAGGTCGCCAGTCCCATTGAAGCAGCTCCTTGAAGTGGTGCCCAGTACACTACTTAATTCAGAGGGTCTACTAAAGCTTTATTGAAGAAAGTCAGTCACTCTGAATTAAAAGGACAATAATTTCTTTGCGTGAGTTAACCCAAAATGGAAAGTCCATACTTGATAAAAAATACATTACTCTGAGAATTTCAAATACTGATTTTTGAAAACAAAATGATTGAAAATCCAAAACATATTTAACCTGCTCTTTGAAAGATAACTCATATTGAGAGGAAAGTTTATAGTTTTTACTATTTCCTTTGTGCCACTAGGCGCTTACTGCTGTGGTTGTTGCTTCATTATTAATGCAGAGGCACTTTACTACGATCACAAGTTTCCTGACATTGCTGTTAGTAAACCAGTCTTGTGTGTCAACTCTGGATGGTTGATGTCACACTACAATATCAAATTTTAAATAGCGTCTAAGGTATTGTATCCACTCTATCACAAAGGGAAGTATATAAAATTACGTGCAGTTTAAAAAAAAAGTTCTAACCTGCACATCCATTTACCTCCAAGATATAAATATCTTCAAGGTACATAGATGTACAGTTTAGAATAGTAAAATCTGTACTTAACTATATATGTACATTAATGATATTGTATTGGTTATTGTTCTGCGTATGACTGCATCACTTAGTAGTGTGACATACATCTGGGTGGCCATTAGTAATCCTGCAAGGTGTGGCCACTAGAATGGGAAGAATGTGAGGATCATCATTGTAAGGAAATGCCTCCTTTGCATGGTTATCCCCAAACATTTTGCCTTTGCAGATGCTAAGTTTTGACTGAAAGTGTGCTGGGACGCTGCTAACCAGGCCCCAGCACCAGTGTTCTTTCCCTAAACTGTACCTTTGCTTCTACTATTGGCACAGCCCTGGCACTCAGATAAGTCCCTTGTAACTGGTACCCCTGGTACCAAGGGCCCTGATGCCAGGGAAGGTCTCTAAGGGCTGCAGCATGTCTTATGCCACTCTGGGGACCCCCCCCCCACTCAGAACATGCACACTGCCTCACAGCTTGTGTGTGCTGGTGGGGAGAAAATGACTAAGTCGACATGGCACTCCCCTCAGAGTGCCATACCAACCTCACACTACCTGTGGCATAGGTAAATCACCCCTCTAGCAGGCCTTACAGCCCTAAGGCAGGGTGCACTATACCACAGGTGAGGGTATATGTGCATGAGCATTATGCTCCTACAGTGTCTAAGCAAAACCTTAGACATTGTAAGTGCAGGGTAGCCATAAGAGTATATGGTCTGGGAGTTTGTCAAACACGAACTCCACAGTTCCATAATGGCTACACTGAAATCTGGGAAGTTTGGTATCAAACTTCTCAGCACAATAAATGCACACTAATGCCAGTGTGCAATTTATTGTAACATACACCCAGAGGGCATCTTAGAGATGCCCGCTGAATACCAATCCGACTTCTAGTGTAGGCTGACCAGTTTCTGTCAGCCTCCCACACACCAAACATGTTGCTGGCCACATAGAGAGAGTACCGTTGTCACTCTGTGGCCAGGAACAAAGCCTGCACTGGGTGGAGATGCTTCACACCTCCCCCTGCAGGAACTGTAACACCTCAAAGGCTCACCCCTTTTGTTACAGCACCACAGGGCATCCCAGCTAGTGGAGATGCCCGCCCACTCGGGCCACTGCCCCCACTTTTGGTGGCAAGGCTGGAGGAGATAATTAGAAAAACAAGGAGGAGTCACCCACCAGTCAGGACTGACCCTAAGGTGCCCTGAGCTGAGGTGACCCCTGCCTTTAGAAATCCTCCATCTTAGTTTTGGAGGATTCCCCCAATAGAATTAGGGATGTGCCCCCCTCCCCACATGGAGGAGGCACAAAAAGGGTGTAGCCACCCTCCAGGACAGTAGCCATTGGCTACTGCCCTCCCAGACCTAAACACACCCCTAAATTTAGTATTTAGGGACACCCCAGATCCCAGGAAATCAGATTCCTGCAACCTGAAGAAACAAGGAGGACTGCTGATCTACAAGCCTGCAGAGAAGAAGGAAGATGACAACTGCTTTGGCCCTAGCCCTACCGGCCTGTCTCCAACTTTGAAAACCTGCAACACATCTGACAGGGACCAGCGACCTCTGAAGCCTCAGAGGACTGCCCTGGACTAAAGGACCAAGAAACTCCTGTGAGGAGCTGCCCTGCTCAAAACCAGCAACTTCTTTGCAACAAAGAAGCAACTTTCAAAGACTGCACGTTTCCCGCCAGAAGCGTGAGAGTTCACACTCTGCACCCGACGCCCCCCGCTCGAGATCCAGAGAAAAAACACCACAGGGAGGACTCCCCGGCGATTGCAAGCCCGTGAGTAGCCAAAGACGACCACCCTGAACCCCCACAGCGACGCCTGCAGAGAGAATCCAGAGGCTCCCCCTGACCGCGACTGCCTGTAACAAGAGACCAGACGCCTGAAACCAGCACTGCACCCGCGGCCCCCAGGACCTGAAGGGAGCGAACCTCAATGCAGGAGTGACCCCCAGGTGACCCTCTGCTTAGCCCAGGTGGTGGCTGTCCCGAGAAGCCCCCCCTGGGCCTGCCTGCACCGCTAGAGTGACCCCAGGTCCCTCCATTGAAACCAATACAAAACCTGACGCCTGCTTTGCACACTTCACCCGGCCGCCCCTGTGCTGTTGAGGGTGTGTTTTATGTGCCTACTTGTGGCCCCCCTCCCTCCCCCCCAGTGCTCTACAAAACCCCCCTGGTCTGCCCCCCCGAGGACGCGGGTACTTACCTGCAGGCAGACTGGAACTGGAGCACCCCTGTTCTCCATAGGTGCCTATGTGTTTTAGGCACCTCTTTGACCTCTGCACCTGACCGGCCCTGAGCTGCTGGTGTGGAAGCTTTGGGGTTGCCTTGAACCCCCAATGGTGGGCTGCCTATGCCCAGGAACTGAGACTTGTAAGTGTTTTACTTACCTCACAATCTAACCATTACTTACCTCCCCCAGGAACTGTTGATTTTTGCACTGTGTCCACTTTTAAAACAGCTTATTGACATTTTTACAAATACTGTATATGATATTGCTTTTATTCAAAGTTCCTAAAGTATCTAAGTGAAGTACCTTGCATTTAAAGTGTTTACTGAAAACCTTGAACATGTGGTTCTTAAAATAAACTAAGAAAATATATTTTTCTATATAAAAACCTATTGGCCTGGAGTAAGTATTTGAGTGTGTGTTCCTCATTTATTGCCTGTGTGTGTACAACAAATGCTTAACACTACCCTCTGATAAGCCTACTGCTCGACCACACTACCACAAAATAGAGCATTAGAATGATCTAATTTTGCCACTATCTTACCTCTAAGGGGAACCCTTTGACTCTGTGTACACTATTTCTTACTATAGCCTTAGAACCCGCAGTAGCGGGCTCAACCGGCTATTAAAGGCCCGCTCCCGCGTTAAATGCCAGAGCCGAAGGCGAGGGCATTTAACAAGGGAAAGGGCCTTTAATAGCCGGTAGAGCCCGCTACGGCGGGTTCTAAGGCTATTAGAACATTCTGCCACTCAGGGCAGAATGTTCTATTAAAAAAAACAAATTGCTCACAGAGCCCGAGGGGATTAAAATCCCCTCGGGCTCCGTGAGGCTTTGTTCACAGTTGTTGCTGTGAACAAAGCGAACATTGGAATATTGGCGCTGCGGGCTTTTACCGGCCAGTAAAAGCCCGCAGCACTCCATTGTTTTCAATGGAGCTGCCAACGTTCGAATGTTCTAATTTGAAATAGTATATACAGAGCCAACTTCCTACAATCATCTTTATTGCACGATTACTTAAAATTGTTGCAAAATAAAAATAATATAGCAAGTTAAATAAAAATGTTGTTGTGGTAACTCATGATATGCTTAGAAGAAGAAACACTCTTTCAATATTAGACATCAGCTAGTAATTCAAGAAGTAAGCCACTGTTGAATAGTAGTAACAATTCCTAACCATACAACTGTTAAAATTAGAACCCCTTATATAAATATAAAACTTGAGAAATAAGAGGTGCAAAAAAAAAAGATGCTAAAGCTTGATGAGTTCCTGGCGTCGCACTAATGAAATAGAATATTAATTTATAACTATTAAACTAGTTAAAAACTGAATCAGATGGACGTGCAATTTTCATTTAATTTTGCTTGCAGCTGCAAAATGAATTTCCCAAATTTGGCCAGTTCTCCTGGCTCACTTAGAGTGAATACCAAAGTTATAGCCTCGGAACAAGATCTTATGCCATGGCAAAGGAAGAGAGGTCTTAATAAAGTGTGTTGTGCGTTCAACAGTACCAGGCAGCAGCATAGTAGATGGATGAATGTCTCTGTTTTATAGCCGCAGAGCCTGCAGCAGTTTATATTGGTGAGAGAGCACCATTTTGGATTCAGTTCCTTTATTTATAGGCCAAGCAGTCTAGCAAAAGCGATCTGTGTCAAACAGGTCTTCCTAATTGTGCAAGCTAGGTACGGTTCAGGTGCCAGATACGGATGCCACCACCGCTCCTTGAACTGGAGTGTTGTTCAATTTTCCCAAGTCACATGCATGGGAGAGCATTTTTATCTACCTTTTCAAGACCGTCTTGATGAATATTCGTGACTGTGCCAGTTTTATCAATTCTGCTCGATCGATGTGTAGGCTAGTTAGTGCTGTGGTTAAGTATTGTGACCAGGGATTTGTCTTGATTTAAAAAATGTGGCGAAGAGCTGAATTTAGAATATTAGTCACTGCCATGATTATTTGTTTTGGTAGTACTTCAAGAAAGCCCCCATATGTGCCCAATTTTGACCTTCCAGGCCAAATTCTAACCTTATCAGGTTGCTCCTTAAATATTGTGGAAGCTTGAACGCTCTTTTATAGTGATGGAGCTTTTCTATCAATGTGGTAAATTGGTCTGGCTAGGCCTCGTGCACGTAATTTAATGCTGGAAGAAAAGAAGCTTTAGGTACCTCAAGAATTAGTCTGGCGGCCGGACTTTCCATGAAGTTGTTTAGCTGGCATATTCTAATTATTATGAAGTTGGCTTTTGCCTTTAGAAGGTGAAGATGAACTTTGGGCTTTCCCTTTGCAAAATAACCAAACACACAGGTAGTTATAGGTGTCTGTGTTGCTGATGATGAGTGGCCCCATTTTCCAGTGGGAATGCTGATGTTTCAATGACCCGCCAAAAATTATTACTTTAGTTTTTGAGGGATTCACCGTCATTTTGTTAACAATGTTCTAGCTATGCAAAGCAGTTAGCGCTTTTTGTAGGACAGTTTTTGAATGGTCCAACAAGATAATGTCATCTGCATATTGCAGGAGGGCAAGTCTGAGGTTCCCGATTTTTTGTGGGATCAGGTTTGCGTATTTTAATGCCTGTAACAATGCCTGCTGTGTAAAGATTGAATGGAAGGGGCGCCAGCAAACACCCTTGTTTTAACCCGTTGGTGGTGGGGTTCTTCTTGCTAATAGCAGAACTCAACAGCTTGACTCTTACCCAGGTTGATGTGTAAAGTAGAATTATTGTCCTTAATAACTTGCTTGGAACTCCCCAATTTTGGAGCTTTCTCCACAGCAGGTTCTGATCCACAGCGTCAAAGGCTGCAGAATAATCTACAAAGCAAATAGCGGAGGGATCGTTTTAGTGGTTGCCTCTTGTATCAGAAAAGAGCGAGCCACTACATTATCTATGGTCGCAAATTTTTCCCTGAAGCCAGTTTGGCAGAGTGGTACTATCCCAGTGACCTCTACCCAGTTTTGTAATTCATCCAGGAGGACTGAGGCAAAACCTTGTGCTTCGATGTCTAATAGGGCAATAAGACAGTAGTTGGCTGGGTCGTGCCTAATCCTCTTTTTATAAATTGGATGCAGTATGGAGCCTCTCTTTAGGCTGGGGTATTTCTTCTGATTCTAGGCAAGAGCAATAGAGTGTGAAAGAACTTGGGACCAAAGCTCTTTGTCTTCTTTGAAGATTTGTGCAGGATGCCATTTGGACCGGGGGGCTCTGACGATCTCATGTTTTGCAAGATGATAGAAATTTCCCCTGGAGAAGGTGCAAGCTCCCGGGCCAGAAAGGTATCATATGTAGTGGATTTAACCACTTGATGTTCAGAAAAAGGTAGGTTGGCTGTGTTCAGTTTCTTGACATGTTTTATCCATTCTGCTTCGTTTATCCTGTTGATTCGAAGGTCAGCCTGTCCCAGCTTGTTTTTAATGTACCTCCTTAAATCAGCATGATTGTGTTTTGTTTTTTAATCAAGGAGTAGATATGAGCAGCCTCACTTTCTGCATGTTTATGTTTTAAAAACCAAATCTGCTGCTTGTGTTGTTTAACATGTGCCCGTAGCTTTATGGCTAACACAATTTTTTCTACAGCATTCCTGGTTTTATTATCCTGTGCTCTCAATCTGCCAAGTGTCCATGTGCTTTCCATTATGGAGGGTTGACGGAGAGTTTTAATGGGTCTTCATTGTGAGATGTTAAGTGATTCTGCTTGTTGCAAGAGGTTATTGGTGATATCTGACCAGTTAACCCTGAGTGTATCACCTGCCAGTGTCAGCAAAATGGGGCTATTTAGTTTCACCCATGAGCTGCATAGCCAAGAAGCCACTGGTCCCCATTTTATCCACCTAATTATTTGTAATCTTTCCTCTCCTAGTCAGATTCCTATTAGCCTTTGTGTTTCCCTGCATCTTGTATCGTTTTGATGTTTGCTATGAGTGGAAGATGATCACTAGCGTTTACTTGTAAGATTTAGAAGGAAACCAGGCACTTAATGACTTTCTCTGAGGCGAAGATATAGTCCAAAGTACTTTTGCCCTAAAAGGTTTTTTTAAATGACTGTGCATAAAAGCTTGTGTTATGCGAGAGCTGAAAGGCAGAAAGGCTATGTTTGCTAAGGAAATTGTGGCAGTGTTGAGTAGCCAGGCATACTGGTTGTTCAGGGATTGACCATTCTCCCAGGAGTCTAGGGTTAAAGTCCCCGCAGATTATAACATTGCAACCAGTGTGGTCACAGAGTACTCCATCCAGTGTGTCTACTAAGTGGGACATATTTTCTGCTCTGGCTTGACCGAACGTATTAAAATAAAGATTAACTACTAGAGACTATAGCTTTTGGCGTTTTAATGTTAAGGTTTCCAGCCTAATTACCTGTAGCATTTCATTTTGTATGGGAAACACACAGACTTTGAAGTCGAGATTGACATTCACATACATTGAGAGGCCACCAGAAGGTCTGGCGAATATATTTATTTTTATTGCAACTTTTTGTATTTCCTGGAAGCCTGGGATTGCCAGAAGCGAGGTTAGCCATGTTTCTTGTAGGCATATTATATCAGCTTCTTTTTAGAAGCAGCTGCACCCTATCATGCTTCAGTAGTCTAGTCAGGCCTGCCACACTCCATGAGACAAGTGTCAGATGGCACTGCAGCATGCCTGCATTGTTGTTGCTAGGTATATTGCTGGTTGTTATGATGGGAGATCATGGAGCTCCTGTTGATGCTGGTTTCAGTCCCTCTGGCTAGAAACATTTTTCTAGTGCAGCTCATCGGATAGGTGCAGAGTATGGAAAGGTTGCCTATCCCTTTTAGAATACTGTTGGTTCTGTTTTTTTTGCTGCTGCAGTCCACTGGATTATTTTTTAAATGGAGTGGGATATTTGATCTGGCCAGTCATCTCTACTTTTATGCTCCATTCCTCCAGGTTCAGATTGGTTGCCAATATCCGATCAACCAGTGTCGGGGGCTTAAAGTTATTATAGTTGATTTCCGGTGATTGTTGTATTCGGGTAGCACCGTAAATGCCACCTTTGAAATATTATCAGAGTTTATAGTAATCGCTTCTGGGAATGCCTCAACAGGATTGAGCAATTCAGGATGTCAAGGCTCCCTTCTGAGCAATACTGCGGTGTAAGGGTTAGTTCCGCAGAGAGTGCACTGTTCCTCAGAGTGTTTATTCTTTGGGTCCCACCTTCGCTAACTTTTGGTTCTCCCAGTGTGATTCCTGTTATATCAGATTGTAATGAGTTATTGGAACTTTGCGGTTCAGGTTTATGAAGTGAAATTACAGTATTTGAAGAATCAGAATTGTGTTGGAGTGAAATGTGGATCCGGTCAAGGGTAAATGATCACCATGCTCAGTTATTGTTGTACTCATTCTGCTGCTGATGTGTTTGCAGCCCTGAGTCAGTAACTGTGTGGGCTGGTTATCTGCCTACTGTCCGACGTCGTGATGCTCCTGGTTTTTGTGCTCGGTCATCCTGCTCTTGAAAATAGGATATATGCTTAGTTCATCTGGTGATGCTGTCCTAAATTCTGTGTTTTGCTGTGCCACCCATGAGGCCTTGTTTTATTCTTTGCCTTTTTTAGTCTTTTTAGCTCTCTTCGATAGCACTTTTGTGGAGTGTGGCGCTCTGCTGTTCAGATCATTGGGTGCATCTGCATTTCTCCACAATCTGCATCAGTGCCACTTTGAGACGGTGAGAGAAATTTTTGCAAGGTGTGGGTCTCATCAGTTTGTAAATTCTCCCTTGCAGTTGGAGGGTTAGGCTGATTAGGATGATAATCCTGCCAGTACACCGTGACCAGAGATGCAATAGTAGTTTGGGATATTTGCACCTCTTGAGTTAATGCATCAATTGGTGCTTTCATTGGAACCTGATTTGCTGGTTTAGCTCATGCTGTGTGTAGCGCTGATGGCCTGGCGATGCCAGAGCTTTGCAGGACTTTTTTCCATTCAGTGATCATGGAAGTCAGAACTTCTGGTAGGGTTGATAGTTTATCCACGATCAGCATGCAGGCGCATGCACTTACAGATTTTACTGCTACGGGGTCAATGCTTAACCCTCTTTGTTTCAAGGCTGTACATTTCCATTCAAGTTTATTAATAGATTTTGCTAATGCGTATATGAGATCTAATTGCACTTCAAGCTAATCCGATTGCCAGGTGAGCAAATTTATTGTGGCTGTCAAAGTGGTATGGACTAATGCCTGCAGGTCAGACTGGTCTGTATCCATTTGAAATTCCAAGATGCTTCCTCTTTTCTGGGCGCTTGGTAAATCCATCTGGCTCGAGGTATAAGGTGAGTAGTGCGGATTGTCAAAAGAGTCGCTGTGCTTCTTTTCATTACTGGGCCTCTGCCTGCCTTCTAGCACAATGGGGGATTCATACTTGGAGGCAGAATGTCCTGTCTGTCCTGGGACGAAAAGCTGTCTTTTCTGGTTGACAGGTATTTCCCTGTCGGGTTTGTGAGGGTTGTGCAGTGCAGGGTGCCGAGGTACAAGTGTATGTTCCTGCATTTTATGGGCTGGCTGGAGGGCTGCACCATTTGAAATGCTGAGCAAGGTGGAAATACTGCAGCATGTTCTGTTTGATTCTCATAGCGTGTGTAGTCCGCAGTTTCCGTTGGTATGTTATCTGTAGTACTGATGGACGATATTTCAATGATTGTGTCGTCCTTCAGCTGGACCGACCCATGATATGACAGAACTTGAAGTTCTTTTATGGACTGCTCAGCCACTATCTTGGCGCAAAGATTACTCCAGAGTGGGGGCTAGCCATAAGTTGAAGCAAAGCAGTTCGGAGCCCTGTTAAAAATAAATCTAGGACTGATCTTTTAACTGACCTGCCCTGTTTTGTTGTTATTGCCTTGATACTGTTCCTGTTTGGGTGGCTTTCTTTTGGTGAATGATGATTTTGCGCCGGGCTTGAGGATGCCTTTATAGTGAGGTGGTTAGGCAAGTTCCTTTTTGCATAGTTTCAGCTCTACGGGCAGCTGCAGCGGCCAGGATGCCCAGGGCCTCCGTGGCTGTGGACTAATTGGGCATAGGACCCCTGGGGTCGCTTCCTAGGTCTTAACTCGAGGGTTTTTTAGAAATCTCTTAAGCGGCCCCAGGTTGAGGGTCTGATTTGCCATGAAGTACCTTGCCTTCAGCTTGGTTCATCGGCGGAAGGATAACAGGTTCAATATTTTCCAGGTGTGTAGTAGTGGATGTGGCCCTTTTAGTTGGTGTGAGCGCCTTCTTGAGCTCAGCCTAGTGCCCCTATCTTTGCGCAAGATAGCTATTACTCAGCTGTTATATGTAGTTGGAGCTGAGATTGGAGGAATGAATACTGGTGAAAGTATATTCCGTGATATGATGTGTTGTGGCATAACGACAACTTGCCACTACTGCTCTTCCTGGACTGCCTTTAGCGCCCCCAAACCCGTGCACTCACCTCCGCTCTTAATCACCGCATGATCTCTGCTAGAGCTGAAGCTGGAGCTGGGGGCAGGTGGCGGTCGACAGTAGGGTGGTGGGGTAGTAGAGCGCTGGGCAGGCAGGGTGCCTGAGTGCCGTTTCAAGTGTTAAGTTGCTGCCACCTCGTCGCCTCACCAGCTGCCAGCCTCTCTGCCTCTGTTCCGTTCCGCTCCAGGTGCACCATTATGCACCCAGCCTTCTGTCCACCCTCCGCCTGCAGGCGGGTTCCTGCGTATCGACCGCAGCAGTTAAAGGCCTCTGCGGAGTGAGCTGGATCGTAGCGAGACTTCATCCAAAGAGCACCACACGGGTTCCTCAAAGCGACACTCCCGCTCTGTACCTAATGCTCACCTCCCTGTGGTCCGAATCTTAGTGTGGCCACTACTGTGATTGCGTCTGATTGGAGTTGCAACTGAAATGATTTTCAAAGTTAGTAGCAACAAGAGTTTCTTCTGATAAATTAAGTTGTCCTGAACTTCATTTATCAGAAGAAACTCTCGTTATTGAAAAGGCTAGAGGCTCTTGTACTATACAAGGCTGATTGAGAAGTCCTTATAATAAATCTACCAAAAATATCAGAGTTATTCTTACAGCAGGTTGGTGGCTTTCATAGAAAAGATAAAGGGAGTGTCCTTCACAAGCTGAGAAACACTCTCTAGAACATGTAATAGGTAGCTATTTGGACAGTGGCAATAAACCCTGTCCTCAGGGGTACAATTTAAGTATCCATACCTACTAATGGAATATCTACCATAAGAGGCAGATGTACCACCAGAGTTTTCTCTGACAATGCGCTCTTCAGTTGAACGATTCAGCAACCTGAGCTGTCCTTACAAAAAACTCTAGATAAGTTAGTTTTCCCTCCACAACCTTGGAAGATGCTGAAAATCTGCCACATCAGATGGAAAAATTAACCAGCTAATAGACTTAAGAGACACCCCTCCCCCCTTTGTGGACTGTTTACACATTACCTAGAGATTACAATGACAGTAGAAATAACTAGCAACCCTTCTAACCTGCTGAAGAGCAAGCAGCTTGTTCATCTGCTCTGTCTGAAGACGGAGTTTTTTCTGTAATTCTTGGTTCTTTTCGTTTGCCTCTAGGAGCTTTGCTTGCAGCTTGTCCAGTTGCTCCTTTGACACAGCATTGTAAAGTTTCTCCTTCAGATGTTGCACCTCGCGCATATGCTGAGACTCCGCAAGTGTCAGTCTTGTGTTGGTTTCCAATAACTATTTCATAAAAGGAACAAATAAATTAGAAACATTAAACAATCACCAAAGGCGCTATGGAGGTGGAGTAACAATGTCAAGTAATTAAAACCCATTAGAAAATTGTATTGTTGGATACACCATTGAGGACGATATTTTGTCACAGGACAATTAATGTCTGGTATACGCCTCTGTCTTTCTGTTTATGCTCTTATTATATTAAAAGCATCTATACTCAATGTTTGGAATGAATTGATAGCATTATAGCCCTTCTGCCTTGGGCTCTACCTTTCCTTAAAGGTTCTCGCCCTCTGGCACGGCCAATGAGTCAGGGAAAAGGTCTTTAACAAGTCAAACAGCCCAAGGTAGAAGGCCTCTAATGTTATACTGCAGCTCCAAGGTTGAGCTGTTAACTTGTGTACACCTCCGTGATGGTGGGCAAGCATAGTGTCACCCAGGATGGACACAAAAGCAGTTCACTGATAAGCATCTCTGGATGCACTGAAGAAGACCCAAGGCAACTGGGCTGAAAAATAATTCCATCACAAAGAAACCCCTCTGAATGAGGCCACCAATGCATTTAGGTGAAATCTGCAATCAGAAAAAAAGCATCTAAGTCTACCACAGCCCTGTAACGTCACAATTTGCTGGAAGTATATTTACTCCTTTAGTTGCACAAGACAAAAGTGTGCACTAAGGTGAAAATCCATCAGAAAAATCACAAATTCATGTAACTGAGAATCTGAAGGTAGGCTTTAGTACAAATGGGGCTCCAATGCTCAAAACTGCAGAAAAATGCACAAAAGAAAAATAGAGCCAGTTTTGGGATCAATCAAAATACTATTCAAACTACAAAAATCCAGGCAAGCCCTTTACCTGGTCATTTGTAAGTATACTCTACATTTCTAGTACAATCAGAATCAGATCTTTGTTATCCTTGGAAATCTTTAGTAGGATGGGGTTTCAGAGCTAAGACAGGTAGGAAAGCGATCTAGCGGGTTAGTTGTGCAATCTTGCCAGCAGGAGTAAGTTACCTTTTTAGTCATTCATTGTCTACCAAATTATTCCTATGAGCGGAAATTGGGAGTACGGGGTAACTGAACACATTACAATACTCCCCAGTTTGCTCAGTTGTTGCTCCCAGGTGGGAGCTTTTAGGTTTTGCTGAGCAAGGATTGTAACTAGGGATGTCATAACGTTTTTGACCTGGCCTAAATTTTTGAGTTAAGATTTAGTTATTCTTCTAAATGTGGTCAGGTTGTATGGAGCAGCACACTCTTGAGCCCCATTTCACAGAGGCTTCTGTGAATATGTCATGTAAGTAGCAAAAACTGATCTATGGGAGGAAGTACATAGGCATAACTCTCAGAATCATGGTCACTGGATATTTCCACCTGCATGTCCAACTTAGTGCAGCCACCATACTTTGGGTGTGGGTGGAGGAGGGGGGTTGGCAGGGGGCAGGTGATACTCCAAATGTTTAAAAGTTTGTGAACCCCCTAAAGAAATATACATTTATGTATACACACACCTCAACACGCTTGAGTGATTTTCTTGCACAAAATGCAGTAGTAGAAAAACCCATATTACACATGGAACCATGAAATTTGGGAAGAATTGTATGGGTTTCATCACCATAATTACAGCACACACTGTAGAGCTTTACCGTTGTCAGGCCTACTACAATTATGTATAGAATGAAGGGTCAAATTATGCGACAAAAAAGGCAAAATATATGGCACATATTCTGGTAGTATTATTTGTAGCCACTTGAGCTAAGAGACATTTTTTTGACAAATGCTAATTATATGACAAATGCAGTACTTCCATAATGAAGTGGTAAATGCTGTAGTAACAGAATGGCAAATATCCACTGGCGCTTGCCATTGTTTTGATCAACAATGTATTAATAAATGGTTAACAAAACCTAACTATTCTAATTCCAATCAGTGCTCCTTGTTCACTGCAGTTTGAAGAAATCAACCTTTTCGAGCTAACAACCCCAAAATAAATAAACAACGTGAAAAATACACATTGGCTAACATGCAATGTGGTCCTACGTTGAAATTGCAGCACTCTGGTGACATTTACACACCACACATCCTCCAGCCTTGTGGAGTACTATGTTGCTAGAAGCCCATAAAAACACAATTAAAGTGCAATTGTGGTTATGAATTAAGAGATAAAAACTGCTGCAATTCTTAAGTTATAGAATGACTATCCAAACAATAACTCACACAGTGCTTATGATCTCACTTAGTGAAACAGAATCAAGTACAAATGCTGTAAACGATCTTACAAATGATATTACCTATCACATTACCCTTACCAAAATGACAGATGACTATGAATGTAGTAACACTAATAGGTTTGGTTATGTTTTGTTATTTAATTGCACTTCACTCTTAGGTTTTGCTATTTTTAGGAATGAATATTGCAATATTGAGGGTGGAAAAACTATGGTAGTGTCTAATGAAGTGCCTTTATTTTTTGAACTGGAGTTGCAGATCCTCCGTGGATTCGCAAATTAATGTTCCTGGTAGGTATTTAAACTCTATTTTCTAAAACATTACTGAACAGATTTACACCAAACTAAGCACAGATACTTTCTTGAGTAATGTTATATCTTCACGCCACATTTGGTGTAATTTAGTTCTGCTGTTTTTCTGTATTGACAAGAAAGAATTCTATAGGAGTAAAATGGTAAATGGCACGTTTAGGACTTCCCTTTTTCTTGTTCTCCACTTCACTGGTTTACTTACTTACCATGGAGAACCTAAGTGGATGTACCTTGTTTTGGAAAGTTTTGTTCACATTCGTCAAACAGTGCCAAAGTTATTAAAACAAACAGTGCCTTTCCGAAGGAAATTCTGACTTAACCATAACAACACCGGAACTCTTGCTGCCAGTGTAATAATTATTTATCTAATACACTGATTGTGGAGAAATGAGTGGGTGTGCTGCACTCCTCATCAGCCAGTCAAAGAGGAACATGTGGATGTCTCTTCTCCTTAGATGTGCAGACCAGTACCAGGCACTTGGTGAAGACCATTGAGGCAGTGGTGACACCGAAAGGTAGTACCTTAAATTGATCATGCTGACCACTTACCACATATGTTAGGTACTGCTGCATGGATTGTGATGTGGAAGTAGCTGTCACTGAGATGCAACAGCGTCATGTAGCCATCTGGCTGGGGGGAAGGTATGACATCCTGTAATGTCACCATATGAAAGTGTTCTGAAAGGATGTATCTGTTGAGTGGCCTCAGATCTAAAATGGGTCCGATTGCACAAGGAGTGCTTAAACCTACTATTGCAGAAGGTGTAGACGTACTCTACTGAGGATGGGCTTGCATAGGGGGATATTTGGGGTGTTAAGTGGAGTTATAGGCAGTAACCCTGCCAAACTATGTTCTGTATCCATGAATCAGTGGAAGCACTGGAGCCCCCCCCCACTTCCTTTTCCGGCAACCCATGGAGAATTGCTGTCGATACTAATGCTGTTGTCTCTGTGCGGTTGTCTGAGAAGTTATTTTTGCGGCCTGCCCTGTTGTGCTGCCTTACAAAAGACAGCCTATGTGGTGCAGATTGAAGGGCACGTCTGCTTTCCTTTTCAATTTTTCCAGAATTTGATCTAAGTGTGGCTCAAAGAAGTGTTTCACAGTGAACAGCAATGTTCAACAAATGCTGCTGGACCTCTGGCTTACATCCCGATATCTGCAGTCAGGGATGTCGCCTAATGAGGATGCTGGTATTAATATCTCTTGCTGCAGTGTTCACAGCAACTAGGGCACATCAGATGGCTGCATTGGGAAATGGTTTCCCCCTCAGTCATCAGCTCCTCCTCCTCTACCTGCACTCTTCTGAGAGATTGTTAAGAAGATCTTGAACTTCATCCCAGTGCATCCTGTCATAACTTGACATCAGTTCCACTGAGTTGGCAATCCTCCAACGTGTGGCTGCCTGTACTGGAACACTCTTTCCCACTGCATTGATTTTCTTGTTCTCTTTGTCCTGGGGCAGTGCATCCCCTGTGGACTGGGCATTTGCATGCTTTTGTGCAGTATGCACCATTAAAGTGTTGGGCAGTAGTTGCCCCCGGATGTAAATGGTATTGGTATGCTTTATATTTTTTATCCACATTGGGACCTTCTTTAAATGCGTCAGCTCTTGTTTTAAGCATGGATTTTAGCATTGCTAGGAACTGCACCATATGTTGTGTTGTTGATAACGTCTCTACAAGGAAATCATCATCATCTTTCTATAAGACATGCATGCTTACTTTGTTATAGCAAACCGCCCTTTGGATGACCCATCTGTAGGAGGTGGTTTCATTCAGCAGGGAGGGTCTAACGGGGTCAACATCTGGGTCTTGGTCACCCTTTGGGTCAATATCGTAGCCCTTTCTAAGGTCCCCAGGTCACAAGGGGTGTCATAAGTGTCTGAAGGATAAGTATACCTTCCCTCCCCTTGAGAGGAATGTGGTGGGCCCTCTGGAGAGTTTGAATGAGGGGATGTATGAGGAGGTGAGGGTACAGGAGGTGGTTGCAGAGAGGGAGGAGCTGCAGGCCTAGTGGGCTGAGGTGGTGGGCTAGTGCCCACATCTTAGAATTTTCTTTGATTTAGTGTTGTGGTCTCCAGAGCAATCTGCTCCTCAAAAGTGAGTCTCCTTTTATGGGGAAGGGTCTCTGTTGGTTTTGCTGGAGCCTTGGTGCCGATTTTACTAGTTTGTGGGTGGATAAATGGTATTTTTGCCGAGGGTTGAGCTCATCCCGCAGGCACTGGAGAATCAGTCCGATGAGACTGATGTCAAGAAGGCAGTACTTTTTGGGTCTGAACACAACCTCAGAACCTGTGTCGGTTTCAGCGCCAAGCTTGGGTTTGGCATTGATGGAGCTTTTGGCTTTTCAGGAGGATGTGTGGTCTTTCCTCTTTGACGGCTAGTGTGGCCCTTCTGTGCTTAAAGGTCAAGGTGGTTCAGTGCTTGACACAGTGACTGGTGTTGACTCAAGTTTTTGCTCGGTACCAACCATGGCCTGTGGAAAATGGCAATCTGGCAGAGAATTGGTAGGAGCTGGCTAGATGCCCTACATCTGTGCTGCTCAATCTCAGTTCGGGGCTTTTGGGCTGGGTTGATATTAACCTTGGAGGACATAGTACTTGCAGTTGCTGTCTTCCGTGCCATGTAAGTAGCCTCACGGCTTTGCTGGTGTTCCTTTTTCGGATTTTGCCAGGGGGCGGCGGGGCTCTGGCAGAAAGTAGTTAGGGGCTGGCTGGATATCAATGAGGTAACCACTGTGAAGTTAAATAGGACCTAGTTACCATAGCAGGGGTCTCCAACCGGTCGATCGCGTACTAATGGTAGCTCGCAGACACCCTGGGATTATCTCGTAATCTGGTATCTCCTTTTACCCTTGTATTGCCAGTCTTTATTATTTTGTTCAATTTCAGGCCTCTTTGCAGCCTTTGCCCGTCCTCAAATAAACCAGCAGTTTTGACTGGCTCAATTGAGCTTAGCTGGGGTGGAGCTCGCAGAAGCAGGTGGCATCATTGCTGAAAGCCTGACTCCGACATGAGCAGCATTAGTCTGGCCAACAGGAATCATGGACCTGCCTTCTGCAGCCAGGCACCGCACTTCCATGCTACAAAACCTGTGTGGCCAGTGGGGTGCAGTAGTCTTGACATTGGAGCACAAAGCCTGGGTTTTCTGGTTTGGATACTGTGCAGCAGGTGTGACACAAGAGCACAATCAGTGAAAGGCCAGTGCTGCTCTAAATTCCAACTAAAGAGGGACACTGTCCGAAAAATAAAAAGGTACTTTAGTGTTAAAAAATATGTGAAAGTGTGAATTAATTTTGTCAATGTTACCAGGCCCAGTTGAACATGCTGACTTTTATCTCTTCAGTTTAAGGTTTTTTTTCCATGTAGGAAGTTTGAATGAATATGTGCTTAATTCTGGTGTGTGTGCAGAGAGGAGTGCATTTACAAATAAAAGTACTGCTGTTTTTAACTTATCAGAAGCTGATGAGATGGAAACGTTTTTATTTATTGAAATTTCCACATGAAACTTCGTTCTTCTACGGTGTGCATGTTCAGTGAACTATCTATTCAACTTCAAAACTTTATTATCATATAATTCACAGTTGTATTGCCTTCAACTGGCTGACTTTTCTTTCTTGATTCAGCTTTTTTCCACGCTGGAAGTGTAGGCTGCATCCAGAAAGAAAAGCCGGCTCTTCAAAGCAACGTTAATGAAATTATGAATTATTTAATCATAAATAAGCTTAGAAGTTGGCCACAGAGCTCACTGTTAAACATGCCCGGCACAGAAGAACTAGGTTTCATGTGGGCATTTCAATAAATAAAAACATTTCTATTTCATTCGTTCAATTGAGTTCAAAACAGCAGTACTTTTATAGCAAACTCGATCCCCTGTCTCCATACTTTAAGTATAGTGACAAAACAAATCCGAAGTCATTCTTATCAGTGTTTCTAGGGCACTGAATGTATTCTGTACAAACTACAGTATTGGCGCCATAGACCTTACTCTTAAGGATAGTGAAGCTGGATGTAAGGGGCTCTCTAGGGACAATGCTCAAGTTGCATGACCTTTAGTAGCTCACAATGATTTTCAGTGATCAGAAGTAGCACTCATTACAGAAAAGGTTGGAGACCACTGTACCATAGGAAATAGATTTTTTTTTCTCTTGCTGACAATTTGGTCGCTTTTTACTGAATCTTCATGAAATGTTAAAAAAAAAAAAAAAAAAAGGTTCATCCACCTCAGCTCCCTCCTTGAAAGTTCTTGGGTGATCCTTCAAGCAGAAGTAAAGAGGAACTTCATGTAGGAACATTAGACAATGCTACTGCCAAACAGATGAACAGAATTGCACAAAATTTGCAGAAAGCTACGCTTACCCAAAAAAGCATCCTTTTTGTGATTTGATGTAAATCTGTCCAGCTGTTTTTTGATTTTTTTTTTAACTCAAGCTTAAAAATGTACAGATATCTGCTGCCTCAGGACTCCAGGAGGAAAAAAGACAACAACAAAAAAAACAGATTGGTTGGTCTTGCAGGAGTTCTGCCAGACTGAATGACCTGACAGAAGTTGGTGACTCAGTCGGGAGTCCTGAAAATGTAATTTTAATTAAAATAAAAGGAGGACATGAGGGGCAGACTAAGGATGCCCTGACCGCTTGACCCTTGTAAGGGTAATTGCTCAGTACACAGACTGTACTCTCTACACTTTCTCCAGCGACCCAAACGCCATTAGGTGGGGAAGCCCCTACTACACACAGTTTGTGCTCAGTCAGCAGACTGTGCGTAGAACTCAATCACATCAGGCACCCAAACCACCTTAGGTAGACAAGCCCCTACTATGCTACCTGTGATCTCTGAGCTGAGCTTCACGGACAGCCCACTCCCTCTAGACACCCAAGCCCAATTAAGTACTACTACTACTACTACTACTACTACTACTACTACTAAGCCACTACTACAGAGGGGCTAAGCTCATCACAGAGCACTCCCTGCCTCCACATTCACAAGCCTACTTATGTAGCAAAAGGCCTACTCCGTAGAGTTAGGTATGTTAGTAACATTTTACTTTACATTTTAAAAAAACCTAGACATTCAATGAAAAAAACAAAAGTTAAAGTGACGTTATAGTTAGGTGAAAATGTCATCCATTTGTCACATTTTAAACCAGAAAACCATTTAAACTTACAGTTCTAGTTTACTAAACAGATTATAACTTGTGCCTCCCACCATGTACTGCTTGTGACCTCACATCTTACATCACTAATGACATGTTCAATGACATCACTGATAACATCATCCGCCATACTGCTGTTCAATTTAGTCTACAAACTACTACTATGTACAACCTTCGCCCTGAGGAGAGGTATTCACGGAAAGCTCACTACCTCCAAGCATTCAAGTGCAAGTGGCCACACCCCTACTTTACATATGTTTCACCCGGTGCACATCCCTTCAAGGAGTGCTTCCTCCCCACCAACACAACTAAGACCCATTAGGTTGCCACGCCCCTACAATGGACAGCAGTCCCCCTGTGCCAACTTTTCACAGACAGCCTAATACCTACAGACTCTCAAATCCTGTTAAGATAGTGAAGGCTCTACTACGTACAGAATTTGTCCTGATGATAACTCTTCATGGACAGTCCACATCCTCTACACACACAAGCTTTATAAGGAGGTCAAGCATGTTACAAATGCACATATTCATTAGCAGCACCAAGGCTATAGCAACTTTGCTCTAGATATAGCACACTAAATACCTTTCAGTGTCAAAAGCAGCAGCAAACTGTCATACTCATTAGATGATATAATTAATGATGAAACCAAACATGTCATGAGTGATGTAATATGTGAGATCATTAGGAGTGCAATGCAGGGGCGCAAGTTATAATTTGCTCAGTAAACTATAATATATATATATAACTGATGAACTTCAGTGTTTTTTCAGGATTAAAAAGTGACATTATGACTTCTCTTTAGCCTTTGTTTTTTTCAGTGAGAAATGTATCAGAATCTATATCTATCTATCTCTCTCTATATATATATATATATATATATGGAAAATGCCACTTACCCAGTGTACATCTGTTAGTGGCATGTTGCGCTGCAGATTCACATGATGTGCACTGTTCCTGCCATCTAGTGTTGGGCTTGGAGTGTTACAAGTTGTTTTTCTTCGAAGAAGTCTTTTTGAGTCACAGGACCGAGTGGCTCTTCCCTTTCGGCTCCATTGCGCATGGGCGTCGACTCCATCTTAGATTGTTTTCCCCGCAAAGGGTGAGGTAGGAGTGGGTGAAGTAAGGATACTAGAGGTGCCCATGCAATGAAGTATATTTGTATGTACATATTGAGTAGTAAAGGAATATTTATTTACATATTTACAATTTATAATGTTTATGCAACTAAACCGGCTACAGGCTCCCGGGGAGGTGGGAGGGCGCATGTGAATCTGCAGCGCAACATGCCACGAACAGATGTACACTGGGTAAGTGACATTTTCCGTTCAATGGCATGTGTAGCTGCAGATACACATGATGTGCATTGACTACAAAGCAGTAATCTCCCCAAAATCGGTGGTTAGCTTGTAGGAGTTTAAGTTTTCTGAAATAATGTTCTTAGTACAGCCTGTCCTACTGTGGCTTGTTGTGCTGCTAACACATCTACACAGTAATGCTTAGTAAATGTATGAGGCATAGACCAAGTGGCTGCCTTACAAATCTCTGTCATTGGTATAAGACCAAGAAAAGCCATTGTGGCGCCTTTCTGTCTAGTGGAGTGTACCCTTGGAGTAATGGGTAATTCTCTTTTAGCTTTTAGGTAACAGGTTTGTATGCATTTGACTATCCATCTAGCAATGCCCTGTTTGGATATAGGGTTACCTGCATGTGGTTTTTGGAAAGCTACGAACAATTGTTTCGTTTTACGAAATTGTTTTGTTCTGTCAATGTAATACATTAGCGCTCTTTTTATGTCTAACGTATGTAATGCCCTTTCTGCTACTGATTCTGGCTGTGGGAAGAAGACTGGGAGTTCTACTGTTTGGTTTCGATGAAACGGTGATATGACTTTTGGTAAGAATTGTGGATTTGTACGGAGAACCACCTTATGTTTATGTATTTGTATAAAGGGTTCTTGAATAGTAAACGCCTGTATTTCGCCAACTCTTTTAAGTGAAGTGATGGCTATTAGAAAGGCTACTTTCAAAGTAAAAAATTGGATTTGACAAGAATGCATGGGTTCAAATGGTGGGCCCGTGAGTCGTGTTAATACAATATTAAGATTCCACAAAGGCACTAGTGGTGTCCTTGGGGGTATGATTCTTTTTAGTCCTTCCATAAAGGCTTTAATAACTGGGATTCTAAAAAGCGATTTTGTATGTTTAATCTGCAGATAAGCAGATATTGCAGTGAGATGTATTTTAATGGAAGAGAAGGCTAGATTGGACTTTTGTAAGTGTAGTAAATAACTTACAATGTTTTGTGTGGAGGTGTCTAGTGGCGTAATCTGATTAGCCTGGCAGTAACAAACAAATCTTTTCCATTTGTTAGTGTAACAATGCCTGGTTGTGGGTTTTCTTGCTTGTTTAATGACCTCCATACACTCTTTAGAAAGGTTTAGATATCCAAATTCTAAGACTTCAGGAGCCAGATTGCTAGGTTGAGCGATGCTGGATTTGGGTGTCTGATCTGTTGTTTGTGTTGTGTTAACAGATCTGGTCTGTTTGGTAGTTTGATGTGAGGTACCACAGATAGGTCCAACAGTGTGGTGTACCACGGTTGGCGAGCCCACGTTGGTGGTATAAGTATTAGTTTGAGTTTGTTTTGACTCAGTTTGTTGACCAGATAAGGAATGAGCGGGAGAGGGAGAAAAGCGTAAGCAAATATCCCTGACCAGCTGATTCATAGAGCATTGCCCTTGGACTGAGGGTGTGGGTACCTGGACGCGAAGTTTTGGCATTTTGCGTTTTCTTTTGTTGCAAATAGATCTATGTTTGGTGCCCCCCAGCGGTAGAAGTGATCTTGTAGAATCTGGGGATGTATTTCCCATTCGTGAGTTTGCGGATGATCTGGACTGAGATTGTCGGACAACTGATTTTGAATGCCTGGTATGTATTGTGCTATCAGGCGAATGTTGTTGTGAATTGCCCAATGCCAAATTGTTTGTGCTAAGAGACACAGCTGTGACGAGTGTGTCCCCCCCTTGTTTGTTTAGATAATACATTGTTGTCATATTGTCTGTCTTGACAAGAATGTGTTTGTAGGCTAAAAGTGGCTGAAACGCTTTTAATGCTAGAAATACCGCTAGCAGTTCCAAGTGATTTATGTGAAGTAGTTTTTGTTGATTGTCACATTGACCTTGTATGCTGTGATTGTTGAGGTGTGCTCCCCACCCAATCATGGAAGCGTCTGTTGTGATAATGACGTGAGACACTGGGTCTTGAAAAGGCCGCCATTTGTTTAAATTTACAGGGTTCCGCCACTGAAGCGAAGAGTGTATTTGGCGGTCTATCAACACTAGATCTTGGAGTTGACCCTGTGCTTGTGTCCATTGTTTTGCTAGGCACTGCTGTAAGGGCAGCATGTGTAGCCTTGCGTTTGGGACAATAGCTATGCATGAGGACATCATGCCTAGTAGTTTCATCACAAACCTTACCGTGTATTGTTGGTTTGGTTGTATGCTTGATCTTATATTTTGAAACGACTGAACTCTTTGTGGACTTGGAGTGGCAATTGCTCTATGTGTGTTGAGTGTTGCTCCCAAGTATTGTTGTATTTGGGATGGTTGTAAATGTGATTTTTGGTCATTTATAGAAAACCCTAGTTTGTGTAGAGTATCTATGACGTATTGCGTGTGAAATTGACATTGTTGCTGAGTGTTGGCTTTTATTAGCCAATCGTCTAGATATGGGAATAAGTGCATGTGCTGTCTCCTTAGATGAGCTGCTACTACGGCTAGGCAAATTGCAAATACTCTGGGGGCTGTTGTTATTCCGAATGGTAGCACTTTGAATTGATAATGTTTGCCTTGTATTACAAACCTGAGGTATTTCCTGTGAGATGGATGGATGGGTATGTGAAAATACGCATCCTTGAGATCCAGTGTTGTCATGTATTCCCCTTTTTTTAGTAAGGGAACTACGTCCTGAAGTGTTGCCATGTGGAAATGATCTGATTTGATTAAGAGATTCAGTGTTCTGAGATCTAAAATAGGCCTTAACGTTTTGTTTTTCTTTGGGATCAGGAAATGCAGGGAGTAAACGCCTGTTCCTTTCTGGTGATAGGGTACTAGCTCTATGGCTTGTTTTTGTAGCAGTGCTTGGACTTCTATTTGTAATAGGTCTAAGTGTTGTGGAGACAATCTGTGCGGTTTTGGTGGAACATCTGGAGGGAATGTTGTGAATTCTATGCAATAACCATGTTGGATAATTGATAGGACCCACGTGTCTGTGGTAATGTGTGTCCAATTGTGGTTGTATTTGGTTAGCCTCCCCCCCACTGGTGATAAGTGTTGGGGAAGTGTGACATTGAAGTCACTGTTTGCTAGGGCTTGGTTTGGAGGGCTGGAATTTCCCTCTTCCTCTTGGGAATTGTCCTCTGTAGGAACCACTAAACCCCCCTCTCTGGTACTGTGACTGGTAGGTGGGTTTTGTTTGGGAGGTGGATGGTTCTGATGTCTGTTGTCTAAACCCCCCCCTAAACTGTGGTTTCCTAAATGTTCCTCTGCATTGTGAGGAGTAGAGCGTGCCCATGGCTTTGGCCATGTCCGTGTCTTTTTTCATTTTCTCGATTGCGGTATCCACTTCCGGCTCAAGCAACTGATGTTGATTAAACGGCATATTCAGTACCGCCGGTTGTATTTCTGGTTTAAATCCAGAACTTCGCAGACATGCATGCCTTCGAATTGTTACAGCTGTGTTTACAGTCCGTGCTGCTGTATCTGCAGAGTCTAGGGCAGACCGTATTTGGTTGTTTGATATGGCCTGTCCCTCTTCAACAACTTGTTGGGAACGTTTTTGGTGTTCCTTGGGCAAATGCTGGATGATGTCTTGCATTTCGTCCCAGTGTGCCCTGTCGTAGCGTGCAAGTAGGGCTTGTGAGTTTGAAATTCGCCATTGATTGGCTGCTTGCGATGCCACTCTTTTCCCCGCTGCATCGAATTTTCGACTCTCTTTATCAGGGGGTGGGGCATCCCCTGATGATTGTGAATTAGCCCTTTTTCTTGCAGCCCCCACAACCACTGAGTCCTGAGGGAGCTGTGGAGTAATAAACACTGGGTCTGACGGGGGCGGTTTATATTTCTTTTTGACTCTTGGCGTGATGGCCCTCTCTTTTACAGGCTCTTGGAAGACCTGTTGTGCGTGTTTGAGCATGCCCGGTAGCATTGGTAAAGTTTGGTAGGATGCATGCGTGGATGCCAGAGTGTTAAACAGGAAGTCATCCTCCACCGGTTCCAAGTGCATTGTTACGTTGTGGAACGTAGCTGCCCTGGCTAGTACTTGCGTATATGCTGTACTGTCCTCTGGTGGTGAAGGCTTGGTTATATAACACTCTGGGCTGTTGTCCGATATAGGTGGTTCGTATAGGCCCCAGGGATCCGCATCATCTTGAGTCATCCCAGTATGTGTGGGTGACTGCGCCATTGGTGTACCCACTGGTGACAAGTGTGGTGATTGCAGTGGGGATGGTTGTGGTGAGAACTGTGGTGGTGGTGACTTTTCTCTAACCACTTTGGCTTTCGGTTGCATGTCAGTCTCTTGAAAAGCTAGTTTTCTTTTCGATTTGAGTGGAGGGATGGTTTGTATCTTCCCTGTGTCCTTCTGGATTTCTAACCTTTGTTGTGTTTGGTCACGTTCTTCTAAATCCAGATCTTGCTCAAATCTGTGTCTTTGAGCTGCATAGAAAGCCCTTGCTCCTCAGTGTAGGAAGAGAGTTTCGGCTCTGAAGCCGTTTTTTTCGGTACCGAAATTCGTGGCATGGGACGCAGTAGATTCACATGCTGTGCATTATCCTGCCATCTAGTGTTGGGCTAGGAGTGTTACAAGTTGTTTTTCTTCGAAGAAGTCTTTTCGAGTCACGAGACCGAGGGACTCCTCCCTTTCGGCTCCATTGCGCATGGGCGTCGACTCCATCTTAGATTGTTTTCTCCGCTGAGGTTGAGGTAGGAGTTGAGAGTATACTAGATGTGCCCATGCAATGGAGTTGGTGTGTATGTATATAATGTGTATTCAAATAATATTTATTTACAAATTTACAAATCTTAATCAACTAACGGCTACAGGCTCCCGGGGAGGTGGGAGGGTGCATGTGAATCTGCAGCGTCCCATGCCACGAACAGATGTACACTGGGTAAGTGACATTTTCCGTTCGGTGGCATGTGTAGCTGCAGATACACATGCTGTGCATAGACTACTAAGCAGTAACCTCCCATAAAAAGCGGTGGCTTAGCCTGTAGGAGTTGAAGTTGTTTGAAATAATGTTCTTAATACAGCCTTTCCTACTGTGGCTTGTTGTGTTGTTAACACATCTACACAGTAATGTTTTGTGAATGTATGAGGCGTAGACCAGGTGGCTGCCTTACAAATTTCATTCATAGGTATATTCCCCAGAAAGGCCATTGTGGCACCTTTTTTCCTAGTGGAATGCGCTTTTGGTGTAATAGGTAGATCTCTTTTTGCTTTGATATAACAAGTTTGAATACACTTAACTATCCATCTGGCAATGCCTTGTTTGGATATAGGATTACCGGCATGAGGTTTTTGGAAGGCTACAAACAATTGTTTTGTTTTACGAAATTGTTTTGTCCTGTTAGTGTAATACATTAGTGCTCTCTTTATGTCTAATGTATGTAAGGCTCTTTCGGCTACTGAGTCTGGTTGTGGAAAGGAGACTGGGAGTTCCACTGTTTCGTTTAGGTGGAACGGCGATATGACTTTTGGTAAGAATTTGGGATTTGTACTTAGAACCACTTTATGTTTATGTATTTGTATAAAGGGTTCTTGTATAGTAAATGCTTGTATCTCACTTACTCTTCTAAGTGATGCGATCGCTACTAGAAAGGCTACCTTCCAAGTTAAGTATTGCATCTCACAAGAGTGCATGGGTTCGAATGGTGGTCCCATGAGTCGTGTTAATACAATATTAAGGTTCCACGAAGGTACTGGTGGTGTTCTTGGGGGTATGATTCTTTTTAATCCCTCCATAAATGCTTTGATGACTGGGATTCTAAAAAGCGATGTTGAATGTGTAATCTGCAGATAGGCAGATATTGCAGTGAGATGTATTTTAATTAAAGAGAATGCTAGCTTAGACTTTTGTAAGTGTAATAAGTAGACTACAATGTCTTTTGCGGAAGCATGCAGTGGTTGAATTTGATTAGTGTGGCAGTAGTAAACAAATCTTTTCCATTTGTTTGCGTAGCAATGTCTTGTAGTGGGTTTTCTAGCTTGTTTAATGACCTCCATACATTCTTGTGTAAGGTCTAAGGGCCAGATGTAGGAAGGGTTTTGCGACTCCCGCGATGCAGAAATGCATTTTGCAAGTCGGATCCGACTCGCAAAAAATGCGTTTCCGACTCACAAATAGGAAGGGGTGTTCCCTTCCTATTTGCGACTCGCAACGCTATGCAAGTTCATTTACGACCGCAAAAGCGGTCGCAAATGAACTCGCAGTTACCATCCACTTGAAGTGGATGGTAACTCGTTCGCAAACAGGAAGGGGTCCCCATGGGACCCCTTCCCCTTTGTGAATGATCACAAAAACAATTTTTCAGAGCAGGTAGTGGTCCTATGGACCACTGCCGGCTCTGAAAAATACCAAAACAAAAGGTTTCGGTTTTTGTTTCTAAGTGCAGCTCGTTTTTCCTCTAAGGAAAACGGGCTGCAGATAGAAAGAAAAAAAACTGCTTGTGTGTTTGTTGGTGATCTCGACTGAGATTGTCGGCCAACTGGTTCTGAATGCCTGGGATGTATTGTGCTATTAGGCAAATGTGATTGTGAATTGCCCAATGCCAAATTTTCTGTGCTAAGAGACACAGTTGTGACGAGTGGGTCCCTCCTCGTTTGTTGAGGTAATACATTGTCGTCATGTTGTCGGTTTTGACAAGAATGTGTTTGTGGGCTATCAGTGGTTGAAATGCTTTTAATGATAGAAACACTGCCAACAGTTCTAAATGATTTATGTGCAGTTGTTTTTGTTGATTGTCCCATTGCCCCTGTATGCTGTGCTGGTTGAGGTGTGCTCCCCACCCCATTGTGGAAGCATCTGTTGTGATCACGTGTTGAGGCACTGGGTCTTGGAATGGCCGCCCTTGGTTTAAATTTATAGGGTTCCACCATTCAAGCGAGAAGTGTGTCTGGCGGTCTACCAACACTATATCTTGGAGTTGACCCTGTGCTTGTGTCCATTGTTTTGCTAGGCACTGTTGTAAGGGCCGCATGTGTAATCTTGCGTTTGGGACAATGGCTATGCATGAAGACATCATGCCTAGATGTTTCATTACAAACCTCACTTGGTAGTGTTGGTTTGGGTGTATGTTTAATATTATATTTTGGAACGCTTGTACCCTTTGTGGGATGGTTGCAGATGTGATTTTTGGTAATTTATAGAAAACCCTAGTTTGTGTAGAGTTTCTATAACGTATTGCGTGTGAAGAAGACACTGTTGTTGAGTGCTGATTTTTATTAGCCAGTCGTCTAAGTACGGGAATACGTGCATGTGCTGTCTCCTTATGTGAGCGGCTACAACTGCAAGGCATTTTGTGAATACCCTTGGGGCTGCTGTTATCCCGAACGGTAACACTTTGAATTGATAGTGTACGCCGTGTATTACAAACCTTAAGTATTTTCTGTGGGAAGGATGTATGGGTATGTGAAAGTAGGCATCCTTGAGATCTAATCTTGACATGTAGTCCTCTTTTTTGAGTAAGGGAACCATGTCTTGAAGTGTTACCATGTGGCAGTGATCCGATTTGATGAAGAGATTCAGCGTTCTGAGGTCTAATATGGGTCTTAACGTTTTGTCTTTCTTTGGAATTAGGAAATATAGTGAGTAGACGTCTGTTCCTTTTTGATGGTTGGTGTAAAGAAATGGCTCCCTGTTGCAGTTACCCCCCACTTTTTGCCTGATACTGATGCTGACTTGACTGAGAAGTGTGCTGGGACCCTGCTAACCAGGCCCCAGCACCAGTGTTCTTTCACCTAAAATGTACCATTGTTTCCACAATTGGCACACCCTGGCATCCAGATATGTCCCTTGTAACTGGTACCTCTGGTACCAAGGGCCCTGATGCCAGGGAAGGTCTCTAAGGGCTGTAGCATGTATTATGCCACCCTAGAGACCCCTCACTCAGCACAGACACACTGCTTACAAGCCTGTGTGTGCTGGTGAGAACAAAATGAGTAAGTCGACATGGCACTCCCCTCAGGGTGCCATGCCAGCCTCTCACTGCCTATGCAGTATAGGTAAGACACCCCTCTAGCAGGCCTTACAGCCCTAAGGCAGGGTGCACTATACCATAGGTGAGGGTACCAGTGCATGAGCACTGTACCCCTACAGTGTCTAAGCAAAACCTTAGACATTGTAAGTGCAGGGTAGCCATAAGAGTATATGGTCTGGGAGTCTGTTTTACACGAACTCCACAGCACCATAATGGCTACACTGAAAACTGGGAAGTTTAGTATCAAACTTCTCAGCACGATAAATGCACACTGATGCCAGTGTACATTTTATTGTAAAATACACCACAGAGGGCACCTTAGAGGTGCCCCCTGAAACTTAACCGACTGTCTGTGTAGGCTGACTAGTTCCAGCAGCCTGCCACACCAGAGACATGTTGCTGGCCCCATGGGGAGAGTGCCTTTGTCACTCTGAGGCCAGTAACAAAGCCTGCACTGGGTGGAGATGCTAACACCTCCCCCAGGCAGGAGCTGTGACACCTGGCGGTGAGCCTCAAAGGCTCACCCCTTTGTCACAGCCCAGCAGGGCACTCCAGCTTAGTGGAGTTGCCCGCCCCCTCCGGCCACGGCCCCCACTTTTGGCGGCAAGGCTGGAGGGAACAAAGAAAGCAACAAGGAGGAGTCACTGGCCAGTCAGGACAGCCCCTAAGGTGTCCTGAGCTGAGGTGACTCTGACTTTTAGAAATCCTCCATCTTGCAGATGGAGGATTCCCCCAATAGGGTTAGGATTGTGACCCCCTCCCCTTGGGAGGAGGCACAAAGAGGGTGTACCCACCCTCAGGGCTAGTAGCCATTGGCTACTAACCCCCCAGACCTAAACACGCCCTTAAATTTAGTATTTAAGGGCTACCCTGAACCCTAGAAAATTAGATTCCTGCAACTACAAGAAGAAGGACTGCCCAGCTGAAAACCCCTGCAGCGGAAGACCAGAAGACGACAACTGCCTTGGCTCCAGAAACTCACCGGCCTGTCTCCTGCCTTCCAAAGATCCTGCTCCAGCGACGCCTTCCAAAGGGACCAGCGACCTCGACATCCTCTGAGGACTGCCCCTGCTTCGAAAAGACAAGAAACTCCCGAGGACAGCGGACCTGCTCCAAGAAAAGCTGCAACTTTGTTTCCAGCAGCTTTAAAGAACCCTGCAAGCTCCCCGCAAGAAGCGTGAGACTTGCCACACTGCACCCGGCGACCCCGACTCGGCTGGTGGCGATCCAACACCTCAGGAGGGACCCCAGGACTACTCTGATACTGTGAGTACCAAAACCTGTCCCCCCTGAGCCCCCACAGCGCCGCCTGCAGAGGGAATCCCGAGGCTTCCCCTGACCGCGACTCTTTGAACCTAAAGTCCCGACGCCTGGGAGAGACCCTGCACCCGCAGCCCCCAGGACCTGAAGGACCAGACTTTCACTGGAGAAGTGACCCCCAGGAGTCCCTCTCCCTTACCCAAGTGGAGGTTTCCCCGAGGAATCCCCCCCTTGCCTGCCTGCAGCGCTGAAGAGATCCCGAGATCTCTCATAGACTAACATTGCGAACCCGACGCCTGTTCCTACACTGCACCCGGCCGCCCCCGCGCTGCTGAGGGTGAAATTTCTGTGTGGACTTGTGTCCCCCCCGGTGCCCTACAAAACCCCCCTGGTCTGCCCTCCGAAGACGCGGGTACTTACCTGCAAGCAGACCGGAACCGGGGCACCCCCTTCTATCCATTCTAGCCTATGTGTTTTGGGCACCACTTTGAACTCTGCACCTGACCGGCCCTGAGCTGCTGGTGTGGTGACTTTGGGGTTGCTCTGAACCCCCAACGGTGGGCTACCTTGGACCAAGAACTAAGCCCTGTAAGTGTCTTACTTACCTGGTTAACCTAAGAAATACTTACCTCCCCTAGGAACTGTGAAAATTGCACTAAGTGTCCACTTTTAAAACAGCTATTTGTGAATAACTTGAAAAGTATACATGCAATTTTGATGATTTGAAGTTCCTAAAGTACTTACCTGCAATACCTTTCGAATGAGATATTACATGTAGAATTTGAACCTGTGGTTCTTAAAATAAACTAAGAAAAGATATTTTTCTATAACAAAACCTATTGGCTGGATTTGTCTCTGAGTGTGTGTACCTCATTTATTGTCTATGTGTATGTACAACAAATGCTTAACACTACTCCTTGGATAAGCCTACTGCTCGACCACACTACCACAAAATAGAGCATTAGTATTATCTCTTTTTACCACTATTTTACCTCTAAGGGGAACCCTTGTACTCTGTGCATGCTATTCCTTACTTTGAAATAGCACATACAGAGCCAACTTCCTACATTGGTGGATCAGCGGTGGGGTACAAGACTTTGCATTTGCTGGACTACTCAGCCAATACCTGATCACACGACAAATTCCAAAATTGTCATTAGAAATTCATTTTTGCAATTTGAAATTTTTCCAAATTCTTAAAAGTCCTGCTAGGGCCTTGTGTGTTAAGTCCCTGTTTAGCATTGTCTTTTAGAGTTTAAAAGTTTGTTAAAAGTTTGAAATTAGATTCTAGAAACAGTTTTAGATTCTTTAAAAAGTCTTCCAACTCTTAGCAAAATAATGTCTGATACAGAGATGAATGTGGTGGAACTCGACACCACACCTTACCTCCATCTTAAGATGAGGGAGCTAAGGTCTCTCTGTAATATCAAAAAAATAACCATTGGCTCCAGACCTACCAAAATTCAGCTCCAGGAGCTGTTGGCAGAGTTTGAAAAAGCCAACCCCTCTGATGATGACCTCACAGAGGAAGAGATTAGTGACTTGGAGGCCAATGTCCCTCCTCCAGTCCTAAATAGGGAGAACAGGACCCCTCAAGTCCTGTCTCCAACTGTGTTAGTCAGAAATGGTGAGTCCCTCACAGGAGGGTCCCACATTTCTGAAATCACTGAGGATGCTCTCAGTGAAGATGACCCCCTGTTAGCCAGGATGGTCAAAAGATTGGCTTTGGAAAAGCAGCTCCTAGCCATAGAAAGGGAAAGAAAAGAGATGGGCCTAGGTCCCATCGATGGTGGCAGCAACTTAAATAGGGTCAGAGATTCTCCTGACATCCTAAAAATCCCCAAAGGGATTGTAACAAAATATGAAGATGGTGATGACATCACCAAATGGTTCACAGCTTTTGAGAGGGCTTGTGTAACCAGAAAAGTAAACAGATCTCACTGGGGTGCTCTCCTTTGGGAAATGTTCACTGGAAAGTGTAGGGATAGACTCCTCACACTCTCTGGAAAAGATGCAGAATCTTATGACCTCATGAAGGGTACCCTGATTGAGGGCTTTGGATTCTCCACTGAGGAGTATAGAATTAGATTCAGGGGGGCTCAAAAATCCTCGAGCCAGACCTGGGTTGATTTTGTAGACTACTCAGTAAAAACACTAGATGGTTGGTTAACTGGAAATGAAGTGTGTGACTATGTTGGGCTTTATAATTTGTTTATGAAAGAACACATTTTAAGTAACTGCTTCAATGAAAAGTTGCATCAGTATCTGGTAGACCTAGGTCCAATTTCTCCCCAAGAATTGGGAAAGAAGGCAGACCACTGGGTCAAGACTAGGGTAACCAAAACTTCCACTGGGGGTGACCAAAAGAAAGGGGTTACAAAAACTCCCCAGGAGAAAGTGGGTGACACTAGAAACAAAGAAAAAGAGTCCTCTGTAGGCCCCCAAAAACCAGAACAGGTGGGTGGGCCCCAAGACACAACCCAAAACAAAGGTGGGTACCAGGGTAAGAACTGGGATGCCACTAAGGCATGGTGCCACAACTGTAAACAGTCTGGGCACCACACCAAGGACACTTCTTGTCCCAAAAACAAACCCCAGAACAAGATTCCAGGGGTAACCAGTGTAGCCATGGGAGATGACTCCTCAGATGAGGAGGTCTTCATAGCCTTCAACTGGAAACAGGGCCCAACAGGTGAGTTGGAGATTCCAGAGGGAAGTAGACACTTCCACCACCTACTGGTGAATGGAATCCCAACCACTGCCCTGAGAGACACTTGTGCCAGTCACACTATTGTGCATGACAGGCTGGTGCTCTCAAACCAGTACATCCCAGGTGAGACTGCCAGGGTAAGAGTTAGCCTAGACAGGGTCACTAAGAGGCCTGTGGCTTTAGTACCCATAGAAGTGGGTGGCACTCTTAGCTGGAGAAGGGTAGTAGTCAGTACAGACCTCCCCCTTGATTGTCTCCTTGGAAATGACTACCCAGAGGTTAGTCAGAGCCCAAGAGAGGAACTGGTCCAGTGCCAGTCCTCTCCCAAGGATTCTGGAAGTCCTGCCTCTGCAGTAAATGCAAGTAGGCCCCAGAAGAAAAAGAAAAGGAAACAGAGTAGGAAAGGTGGACAACCTTTAGCCAAGGTTCCAGCAAGCCAAGGAGATTCTGCTCCAGTAGGGGAGAACTCCAAAAATGGCTCTGATAAAGTCCAACCTGACCCACAAGAAGTCCTGGCTAGTCAGGCAACTGTTAAGCCTGAGTGGGTGGCTCCTCAGCTAACCGAAGAAAGAGTGGAAGAAGGGTGTTTACTACAAGATGTGGTGACCCCCCACTCTAATACAGCAGACAGGCACCCTGAACCCAAAGAAGCCTGTAACTTAGCCCCTTCCCTTGTAGGTGAAGAGCTAAAGGTGTGGTTCTGGGCACTGACAGCTGTCAGTGGCCTCTGCTGGGTGTTAGCCTTTATGGCTGCACTATCCTTAGCATGGTGGTCTGACCCCATGCCAAATAGCAAGTTAGGCCCCCTGACCCTATTGGTCATGGTGGGGTTACTCCAGCTCTGGGTAACCTCTCTGGGTAAGCTAGGGGTAACCCTGGCCAAGATAAGATTAGCAGAGGTGGATACCTCTAAGACCAAAATAGAAAGAATGGGTGGAGACATTGAAGAGGCAGACAAGAGGCAATTCAGACTAGGTCCTATCACTGTGGAAGTAGGTCAGTTCCCCAAAGGGAATGACCTGAACAGGAGGATGTAAGGCAGAGTAGGCCCTGCAACAAACCAGCCATTTCCTCTACTCTTCCTCGCCTGACAGACTAGGAAGACTCTTCCAGCGTTGGCTGAGTCTCCTGGCCTGTGGGCTGGGGGGGGCTTGTGTAAAGAAATGGCTCCCTGTTGCAGTTACCCCCCACTTTTTGCCTGATACTGATGCTGACTTGACTGAGAAGTGTGCTGGGACCCTGCTAACCAGGCCCCAGCACCAGTGTTCTTTCACCTAAAATGTACCATTGTTTCCACAATTGGCACACCCTGGCATCCAGATATGTCCCTTGTAACTGGTACCTCTGGTACCAAGGGCCCTGATGCCAGGGAAGGTCTCTAAGGGCTGTAGCATGTATTATGCCACCCTAGAGACCCCTCACTCAGCACAGACACACTGCTTACAAGCCTGTGTGTGCTGGTGAGAACAAAATGAGTAAGTCGACATGGCACTCCCCTCAGGGTGCCATGCCAGCCTCTCACTGCCTATGCAGTATAGGTAAGACACCCCTCTAGCAGGCCTTACAGCCCTAAGGCAGGGTGCACTATACCATAGGTGAGGGTACCAGTGCATGAGCACTGTACCCCTACAGTGTCTAAGCAAAACCTTAGACATTGTAAGTGCAGGGTAGCCATAAGAGTATATGGTCTGGGAGTCTGTTTTACACGAACTCCACAGCACCATAATGGCTACACTGAAAACTGGGAAGTTTGGTATCAAACTTCTCAGCACGATAAATGCACACTGATGCCAGTGTACATTTTATTGTAAAATACACCACAGAGGGCACCTTAGAGGTGCCCCCTGAAACTTAACCGACTGTCTGTGTAGGCTGACTAGTTCCAGCAGCCTGCCACACCAGAGACATGTTGCTGGCCCCATGGGGAGAGTGCCTTTGTCACTCTGAGGCCAGTAACAAAGCCTGCACTGGGTGGAGATGCTAACACCTCCCCCAGGCAGGAGCTGTGACACCTGGCGGTGAGCCTCAAAGGCTCACCCCTTTGTCACAGCCCAGCAGGGCACTCCAGCTTAGTGGAGTTGCCCGCCCCCTCCGGCCACGGCCCCCACTTTTGGCGGCAAGGCTGGAGGGAACAAAGAAAGCAACAAGGAGGAGTCACTGGCCAGTCAGGACAGCCCCTAAGGTGTCCTGAGCTGAGGTGACTCTGACTTTTAGAAATCCTCCATCTTGCAGATGGAGGATTCCCCCAATAGGGTTAGGATTGTGACCCCCTCCCCTTGGGAGGAGGCACAAAGAGGGTGTACCCACCCTCAGGGCTAGTAGCCATTGGCTACTAACCCCCCAGACCTAAACACGCCCTTAAATTTAGTATTTAAGGGCTACCCTGAACCCTAGAAAATTAGATTCCTGCAACTACAAGAAGAAGGACTGCCCAGCTGAAAACCCCTGCAGCGGAAGACCGGAAGACGACAACTGCCTTGGCTCCAGAAACTCACCGGCCTGTCTCCTGCCTTCCAAAGATCCTGCTCCAGCGACGCCTTCCAAAGGGACCAGCGACCTCGACATCCTCTGAGGACTGCCCCTGCTTCGAAAAGACAAGAAACTCCCGAGGACAGCGGACCTGCTCCAAGAAAAGCTGCAACTTTGTTTCCAGCAGCTTTAAAGAACCCTGCAAGCTCCCCGCAAGAAGCGTGAGACTTGCCACACTGCACCCGGCGACCCCGACTCGGCTGGTGGCGATCCAACACCTCAGGAGGTACCCCAGGACTACTCTGATACTGTGAGTACCAAAACCTGTCCCCCCTGAGCCCCCACAGCGCCGCCTGCAGAGGGAATCCCGAGGCTTCCCCTGACCGCGACTCTTTGAACCTAAAGTCCCGACGCCTGGGAGAGACCCTGCACCCGCAGCCCCCAGGACCTGAAGGACCGGACTTTCACTGGAGAAGTGACCCCCAGGAGTCCCTCTCCCTTACCCAAGTGGAGGTTTCCCCGAGGAATCCCCCCCTTGCCTGCCTGCAGCGCTGAAGAGATCCCGAGATCTCTCATAGACTAACATTGCGAACCCGACGCCTGTTCCTACACTGCACCCGGCCGCCCCCGCGCTGCTGAGGGTGAAATTTCTGTGTGGACTTGTGTCCCCCCCGGTGCCCTACAAAACCCCCCTGGTCTGCCCTCCGAAGACGCGGGTACTTACCTGCAAGCAGACCGGAACCGGGGCACCCCCTTCTATCCATTCTAGCCTATGTGTTTTGGGCACCACTTTGAACTCTGCACCTGACCGGCCCTGAGCTGCTGGTGTGGTGACTTTGGGGTTGCTCTGAACCCCCAACGGTGGGCTACCTTGGACCAAGAACTAAGCCCTGTAAGTGTCTTACTTACCTGGTTAACCTAACAAATACTTACCTCCCCTAGGAACTGTGAAAATTGCACTAAGTGTCCACTTTTAAAACAGCTATTTGTGAATAACTTGAAAAGTATACATGCAATTTTGATGATTTGAAGTTCCTAAAGTACTTACCTGCAATACCTTTCGAATGAGATATTACATGTAGAATTTGAACCTGTGGTTCTTAAAATAAACTAAGAAAAGATATTTTTCTATAACAAAACCTATTGGCTGGATTTGTCTCTGAGTGTGTGTACCTCATTTATTGTCTATGTGTATGTACAACAAATGCTTAACACTACTCCTTGGATAAGCCTACTGCTCGACCACACTACCACAAAATAGAGCATTAGTATTATCTCTTTTTACCACTATTTTACCTCTAAGGGGAACCCTTGGACTCTGTGCATGCTATTCCTTACTTTGAAATAGCACATACAGAGCCAACTTCCTACAGTTGGGTACTAACTCTATTGCTTGTTTTTGTAACAATGCTTGGACTTCTATTTGTAACAGGTGTAAGTGTTGTTTGGACATATTGTGTGCTCTTGGGGGCACATCTGGCGGGACATTTATGAATTCTATGCAATAACCATATTGGATAATGGCTAGGACCCATGCGTCCGTAGTTATGTGTGTCTAGTTTTTGTAGTATGCAGTAAGTGTTGGGGTTTTGTGACATTGAAGTCACTGTTTGGTTTGACTTGTTTTAGGGGTTTGGAATTTTCCCCTTGCTCTTGGGAATTGTCCACCCCTATATGAGCCTCGAAACCCTCCTCTCTGGTATTGTCCCTGATAGGTGGGTCTGGTTTGCGAGGTGGAAGGTTCTGGTGTTTGCATACGAAACCCCCCTCTAAATTGTGGCTTTCTAAATGTGCCTCTGCTTTGTGGGGAGTAGAGCGCCCCTGGCTTTGGCCGTGTCTGTGTCCTTTTTTAATTTTTCAATTGCTGTGTCCACCTCCGGCCCAAACAATTGTTCCTGGTTGAAAGGCATGTTTAACACAGCTTGTTGGATTTCTGGCTTGAATCCTGAGCTTCGTAACCATGCATGCCTGCGAATGGTTACCGCAGTGTTGACTGTTCGTGCTGCTGTGTCTGCCGAGTCTAATGCGGACCTTGTTTGGTTGTTGGATATTGCTTGTCCTTCCTCAACAACCTGTTGGGCACGTTTCTGGTGTTCTTTGGGCAAGTGCTGTATAATGTGTTGCATCTCGTCCCAGTGTGCCCTGTCGTAGCGAGCCAGTAGGGCTTGCGAGTTTGCGATCCGCCATTGATTTGCTGCCTGTGCTGCCACCCGTTTGCCCGCTGCATCAAACTTCCTACTCTCCTTGTCAGGCGGTGGAGCGTCTCCTTATGATTGAGAGTTTGCCCTCTTTCTTGCTGCCTCTACAACTACTGAGTCTGGAGTAAGTTGCTGTGTTATAAACACAGGATGCGTTGGGGGAGGTTTGTATTTTTTCTCCACCCTAGGTGTGATAGCCCTTCCTTTCACTGGCTCCTGGAAGACCTGTTTTGCGTGCTTGAGCATGCCTGGGAGCATTGGCAGACTCTGGTAGGAAGTGTGGGTGGACACCAATGTGTGTTGAATAGGAAATCATCCTCTATTGGCTCTGAATGCATTGCTACATTGTGGAATGTAGCTGCCCTTGATAGTACCTGCGTATATGCAGTACTGTCCTCTGGAGGTGACGGCCTTGTTGGGTAACAATCTGGGCTGTTGTCTGATACCGGAGCATCATATAAGTCACATGCATCCGGATCATCCTGTGTCATCCCTGTATGGGTCGGTGACTGCATTGGGGGTGTTGTTACCGGGGACAGCTGTGGTGAATGCAGTGGAGAAGGTGGTGGCGAAAACCTTGGTGGTGGTGTTTTATCTCTTGCCACCTTTGCGTTCGGCTGCATTTCTGACTCATGAAATGCCAGCTTTCTTTTGGTTTTAATTAGAGGAAGAGTTTGTATTTTCCCAGTCTCTTTCTGGATATGCAACCTCCTTTGGGTATGGTCTGGTGCTTGCTCTTCCGTGTAAGAGCTTCTTTTCGGCTCCGAAGCCGCTTTTTTCGGTACCGAAGCTTCTGAGAAAGTCTTTTTCGGTTCCGACGTAACTTTTCTCACCTTGGGTGAGTCGAACTCTCGGTGCCGAGATCGTTCGGAGCCTGAATCTCGACCGGAGTTGGATGTCTTCGGCAGTTCTTCGACCTTTTTCGGTGCCGATGTTTGGTCACCGTCTTTTCGATGGGTTAAGCCATGGCCTGCTGGCGGTGGAATCCCCTTGGCCTTTACGATCTTTGTGTGAGTCTTGGACGGGGCAGTTTTACTCACTG